>NC_141157.1:28169515-30569515 GCF_053477565.2 Lygodium microphyllum | reverse complement strand
AAGGTGATGATAGTGGTGAGGAGAGCAATGATGGTGGCGAGGGCAAAGATTGTGGTGAAGGTGGAGATTTGAATGAAGGGGACAAGGGCATTGGTAGGCCCGATATAAGGATAGTTAGGCTTGAGTCCAATACAACTATCATTGAAGGACACTCACTGTGTGGCAAGGGGCCCATGCAATGCTCCAAGCTACCTACCAAGTGGCACAAAGCACTTTCTCCTTATGCTTCTCAACTAGCCCTTGCCCTTGTCCACAATGAAACCTTGATTAGCATCCCTAACCTCCACCTAAACCTTAGCCTCTCAACAAATGCAGGACCAATGAGTATGAAAAGATCAAACCACATGGTTTTAGAGGTAAATGATAAAGAGGAGAAAGAATTATAATTTAGAACCCCTTAGGGAAATATCCAAGTACTAGAAGAGTACATAACTATTGATGAGAAAAGCACCCTTCACTCCTTTAGTGAAGGAAATTCTTTTGTCTTATAGAGACTAATTTTGCATATAAGGAGTAGCGCTAAAGGCTATTCCATGGTTGGTATAGCTCCCTCCACACCATAGGATCTAGAGCTTTTTGCCTTGACTTCTCCTCTAGCAAAGGATTTGGATCAGGAGCATCTTTAAGAAATTCTTCACTTAGCCTTCAACACTTGTTGTTATAGGTGGGGGATCCTCACCTTTATTTAGTAACAGGATAAATCTAGCTATCTACGGCAAGTAGTGCATGCCAAGCGTCTTGTATCCTTATACTCTAGCTTCTCGAAGGGCGATCCTCTTGAAGAAGGTGAGTGTGAGATTATCACAAGAACAACTTTGTCGTTTATGAAAGGCTCAATCATTTTGGATGTATGTAAGGAGGGCGCATGGCATCCAATCCTCTTTGAACCCTAAAAGACCATGCTATATTGCTGAAGGTGGTCATTCATGTACTATAGATGAAACTTCAAGTCGGGAACATGCCACAAGATGGTGTCATTGTAATTGGTATTGGAAGAACAGACTTACTATTACATATTTGATTTTTGTGTGAACTCTATGCCTTGGAGAAGTGGATGAAAGCTAGCAAAGAAGATTTCATTGAGGTAGGGGGTATGAGGCAAAATCTGAGAGGTGTTTGAGAGAGGAGAAGTGGTTGGAAAGTCAAAAAGTGAAAATGAGAGGTGCTTATGGGTTTAATACCATTTTAATTTTTTTACATAATTTTTTAATTTTTTTTAAAAAGTAAATAAATCAAAGTACACAATGTTACAAATAAAAATTCTCAAACTATTCATCATGAATTTTTGATACATCATCTATCTTTACACAAATTATGACTTGTTGCAAAGCATTTGATATTATATAATTCTTATCCATTCTTTTAAACCCCATCTAAAAAATGAAAAAAAGGTTTTAAGTTCTAAGACATGAGACAAGCCTTTGATCTTCACATTCATTTACTAGATGGAACAATTGAGTCAATCATACAATGGACTCCAAGGGATCCATTGGCAAGTCTTCTTCATCCATCCTTAGTAAAATAGAAGCGTGTGTATGATGATGAACATGCAATTGTGTAAACAAAAGATAACACTAATAACCACCACTTTGCATGAAAATAAGTCAGTTTGTGCACCCCACCCACCTCATCCCATCCTTCTTCAAAGTTATAAATGAAGAAGTTCTCACTTATATCCTTACTAATGTGCATAGAGAGACAATGATGTGTATCAATGGTTTTGAAGCTATAAGTAACATGTATTGGCACAAACCATGAAAGGCCCATAGATCTTGAAGCTTTTCCAATTTTCATCAAACTATGAATGCCATGTATGATCTTCAACTTCAATATATGAAGTGGCCAGTCATTTGTAATGGGCCATTCCATAGAATTGAGAGATGGACAATGAAGTAATTTAAATACAAACTAATCAATGGAGACACTATGTACATGTATTTATAAAATAAAATCTTGTGATCTAGAAGATATTATGATGAATTTTTTATCATCATTATCTCACCCATGTCCACATGTAGAGCTTTGTATGTCCTAGTCAAGCTTCTCAAAGACTGATCCTTGATAAGATTCAAAGGGAGAATGTTTGATAGGAGCGAAGAATGGAAACCTCAACAACAAATGAAACACTAAGAACATGAAAGTGGTGACTTACATTTTGAGGGGAAGATATGTTGAGTAGTCCGAGGAGGTAGTTTCAAGTCCTTTGCATCATATACATGTTGAACTAACACAACAAGACCACCATCTTGAGCCTTGTGAAACCTAAGACATCTACCCTTCCAATGATTCTATAATGAATCATGATAACTCAATGAGACCCAACTGCTAAAGATTGTATGTAAACCCATGAATCCTTCTCAAACATTGCTCCTTCCCATTTACCATGCTCGTCTTTTGTATTGTGTACACAGATAGTAAATGTCAAATTATGAGGTCATCTTTGTTGCATCTAGATGCCATTGGAATGGATTTAACAAGAATGCTACTTAGGAGGAGATGAATGCCACTATGGAGCAAGTAATAAGACTTTAGAATAAGGGTAGAAATGGAGAGAGAAGAAAAGAAGAAGAAAGGGGTTGTGTAAAATATATTAGTGACTGTGTGGCTATGGCTATGTGAGCATAGAAGAAGGAATTAGATGATAAGATATGTGTGGTGCAGAGATAAGATAATGACAACTCGAAGCATTTCTTATCAAAATATACAAAAAATGGGTGGGGGTGGGAGTGGGGGAGGAGGGAAAAAGTTTTAAAATTTGGATTCTCTTTTTTAACAACTAGTGGGACCCACCGGGACGACATAGTGGTGGTAAAAGTTTGGGAGGTGGGGGAAGGGGTTTAAGGGGACATAATAGAGGGATAAACTTATAAAGTGATAGGCCCGAGGGATAAAAGAAATATGGAAAAATATGCACACAATCCCCTCTCCTATTGGTTTACCTCAACTTTTTTACAATTAGGAAAGTCATTAACTCCTAACCTAAAGGGCCCTTTTTAAGTCCATATTTTCGATGGTGTGCAAATTGTCATTAATACTTTTGTGAAGAAAACTCGAGTAACTATTCATTATCCTTAATATTTCATGCACTTTATATCAATTTAAATAATTAACCATGATTTCAAGAAAGTCTATGCATCTAGGATTTTTATTTGGATATATGTATGAAAGTTCAATTTATCAAACTCCTTATCCATCCCTCTAATAATTTCTTGCAAAGACTAAATCCATCTTACTAAACACTATGCCAACTAAGAATTCAAATTCTCATTCAAGGATATGTAACATTTATATTATCTAGACACACATTAATTCCACTTATGCATACTATATTCTCATTTGCAATGCTCTACCATCCATAAAATTAATCATTGTCTTAAGGTAAAGTCTATGCATGGAGTCAAGTCCCAATCCACCATCCTATTGCTAATACTTGTAAATTTTTTTTACCATTATGCGTGCTCTTTTCATCCATGACTGCTTAATATTATTCAAGAAAATGAATATTTTTCAATCTCTTATGTTTTTATTATTAGTCCACTATGGATATATCTAATCCTCTCATGGATACACAATTCTTAGAGAAATTAACTAGATGAAAAAAACAACTTTGATAAGATGCAAAATTTATCCTTATTAATCACTAGTTTTTCAAATTATTGATAATTTTCTACAATGCTTCCTTGCCTCCTTAAAAGTTAAATTCCCTCTCCTCTCCCTCTTCCCCTCTTTTCTTTCATAAGAAAAAATTAAAGTTAAAATATTATCACTAAATCATTTAATTTTTTTTTCTAAAACTAACAAAAATAAAAATCTCTCTTTAGGTAATAAAATAAAAAGAGCTATCGACTTATCTTGCTAACAGCTACGAAGAAAGTCACTTGACTAATGAGGTTTACCATCCATAAAATGCATTTGTTGCGAAAGTATCCATCCACTTTCATATGTATGTGGAATAGTCTTTAGTTTTCTAAAATAGGGCATGCTAAAAGTGTGTAACGTGTCTACCTATCGGCTGTCCAAGCATGTTTTAGTGGTCCATTGAGGAACAGATCTAAGCATTGTCGCCTAGCACTCCCATGGAATGTTCCGGAGTTTGTCACCTAGGGTTTTCCGAGTCCGCCTTGCAATGAAACGTTCGCAGCTAAACCCACTAAGATCGACTTGAAATCTGGGTTCTAGGGGCCAAGGTCTCCTGATAGTATTCTAGCGTCGATCTTTGGACATTCTACTTTACGTAGAGATACCCAATCCGAAGCAGATTCATGTCGCACTTGGTTCAAGGAGAATGGCAAACGAGAGGGATGTGCCGCTCAACCTCTCTGTCTGTGGGGTATAGTCCCATTCTGATCCCCTAAAATGGCATGAATCGAGTTCTAACCTAGCAATGCCTAAATTTGAACGACAGTAAAACCTTGTAAGAAGCCTCCCAGTTCTCTGGGATCACCCTACCATAGGACAGATAGCTTTAGTTTTCTAATTAGGTCCTATCACATTTATATGTGACATTCAAAAATAGTTTTTCTTAATTAGGCCTTTAAAAAACAAGGTTCGTTTGCATAATTTATGGCACAGACATGAAAACAGAGCAAGCAAATCTTTGACAAGATAAGTTCCTTAACTTATCTTGAAGTTAATCTTTGTCTCTTGCCCATATAGGAGAAATTATGTATCCCTTCTGTCCAACAAAAGTACCCGGTCTAAATCACATGGCATCATAATTTCCATCCATTATCTAGAATAGAATCCTCTAATGCCCTAGTCGTTGGGCTCATGGCAATCTATAACTCTGTCCCGGACTAGGCAAGGGGTGTCTAGAGCTCCACTGACCCCAAGCGACCTAGAAGTGAGACACAACTTCCGTGGTTGGCCTTTTCACCACTCGACCTTTGGCCCGTAAATCGAGAAATCCCCTCTCGGGGTAATCCACAGTGCAATCTTGGAGATGATCCATCCTGCAAAATGTCATTCCTTAATTAATCCAATTAAGAATCAAGCACTGCCAAGGCAATCAACCCTAATATCATTTTGCAAGAAAACATTTCTTTATTCCCATGGCAACTCGTCATCATAGACCCCTTCCATGCATTTACCATCAAGCACAAGCATTTGGAATAATCATTCAAATCACATCATAACAATCAATTTAATGCGAAAAACATTTAAGACAATGTTAGATCAATCAACAAAACAATGATATCATTTTCCAACATTGCAAGAATGGTCGTGATAACCTTTCCATCGCGTACCCACTCTCCCCCTTGGGATCAAAGAGCGATACTATGTAGAATTTTAATTGACTTTATCTTCCTTTCCCCTAAAGAATGTGAGACAAATTTGTAACGATGCAAGGCTATTTTCTAATGCAAAGTAATCCCTCAATTATCGTGCGAGCTGTGCTCAACTCATGGTTTGGCAGCACAAGACAACTCTTTAACCATTACTCAATGTGAAACCTTCATAGGATGGATGCAAGACATTAATGCAAGGTCAATTTGAGTACCATCAATGCATGTTTCATATAATCTTTCCCATGCATGTATCGACTATGTGCATAACCCTTAAGTACCCTTTATATTCTTTATGCCAGCTATGACTTCGTTGCGTAGCACTAGGATGCAAAATATTTGAGTACATGGATTTGTGCGAACCTCAATCTGCCATATGTATAAATCTATGCAAGATCATCTATGGTTGCGAAAATAATTAACCTATGGCTCCCTATGAGTTAGTTAACTATCGAAAAATAAATTCAAGCTACTTGTTGAAATGAAATCATGTGCATGCCTATGCCTCAATGGATAGCGGAGATGGTAATTAGTACTTGGATATTCGGATATGAATTGTCCATACCCGACGTTGTATTCGTATATTCGCAGGAACGCCTTGACCAGTGGCTCCATTGTTGGACACAGGATTACTGATTATGCGTGTCTCCCTTTGTTTTGGAGCCATGCCTTCAGCTTACGAATCTCTCTCTCTTTGTGTTGTTGGAGAAATGGTGGGTCAGGGTGGGCTCCTTTCAGTTGTGATGGGGTTCAACTCACGGGAAGATAGAGTGTTAAACTCATATACAAAGTATTTTTTATGTCTAGCATATACAAAGCATGTGAAAGCTTGAAAGTATTACTATTAGTAGTGTTTCATTGTTTTACCGACTTCTTTAATAGGGTAAGAGGAGTAGTTGACACATGTGATAGCACTACCCTTAGGGGTAGACTAAAGAGAAGTGAACAAAATACATTGCAAATTAGAAGGAGAGGGATTTGAAATAGCCAATTAATCTCTTCTTAGTCCCATTCAAAGCCAACTTAGGATAACCTCAGTGACATGATCTCTTACCTTATAATACATGCAAAGGCTTTTACACTTATTTTTATTTTCATCCTTTGTTATTTTTCTATGTCTATACATTATCTATAAATTTTTTGCATAGTAGCAAAGGTAGCCTTTTCATTTATCTTTCTAACTAGCCACAAAATCTTGACTTGTAACATGTACAATGGGATTGTTCTTTTAACATTGGCATTCTTGTAGAAAAACATAAGTCAACTTCTCTAATGATAAAGCATTAGGATTTCCTTCCATAATCAAACAAAGAGTAGATGTGACACTTTAAGAATGAGGAAGACTATTGTGAACAATCTCTACAAGTGAACTATTTATTTGGTAAAATTTCATTTGTTGTAATTAACTGCTTCTTAAGATATTTGATGTTAGTAAAAAGACTATCTAGAGAGTCACCTTCATCCATTCACTCTCTAATTGCTTATGTAGGTAAGCAATATATACATCATTTCTTCCTTAATGCAATTGTGCAAGTGCATCTCAAGCATCTTTAACTATCTTATATTGAGTGAATGTGTGGGGTCATGGTATGATAAATATATAACACAATAAAGGCATGAGCCTTCACATGTCTACCATACTAGCAAATCTATAGCATCAAGGAGTGGTGGTTTTGCATAAAATACAATAGAAATGGAGCATGTAACATTCTTACTATAACCTGTTTCTATTGCACTTGTAGCTCTCATAGTGTTGAGAGTGGAAAAAGGTTGAATTTTGGATTGATTTTTATTGTTTTTGAGGTCTGAATGATTGATTTTTTATGGATTTAGAGTGATGTATGGTTGATAATGGAAGTGTTTGAGAGTGTTTTGGATTATATCGATTATGTTTTGGAAGCTCATGATGATTTTTAGTAAAAATATGAGGCTCTGTGATATTCTGATAGATTCTGTTGAGGTTCTGATTGGTTCTGATACCTTCTGTATAGCTTCTGTTTTGTTGTGATTTTTTTCTGTATGAAGTATGTATTGATGATTGATGAAGGTTGAAATCTTTTGAAAGCTTATTGAATAGTTTTTTATAGTTTGGAATGGTTTTAGTATGAGTTATGAGGATTTGATGTTCTCTGATTACCTTCTGTAGCTCTCTGTAAACCTTATGTAGAGCATATGTCTCTGTTCTGTCTCTGCTCTACTTCTGTTATGTTATGTTCTGTAGATCTTCTGTAAGTGTTCTGTAGATTGTATGTGTGACTTTGAAAAAGTTTTTTAACTTTTGGAAAGGATGAATCTAAGTTCAAAAGAGCTAAAACAAATGGAAGAAGTAACTGCTGAAGACTGAAGAGAAGACTGAAATGATAGTGGCAGTAGTGAGCCATGAAGAGACACTGTAGTGGCTCTAGTGTCTCTTCGCATCAAACATACCTCTTGGGAGGTGCATCCACGACCTAAGAATGATTATTGAGAGTCATTATTAAGTATTGTAGTGAGAAGATGATGTACTATAGAGAGAAAGAGAGAGAGAGAGCCAGAGATAGTCAATTCTATCAAAACAGTGTATCTATATATGAGAGATTGAGAGAGAAAACTATGAAGACATTGAAAATGAATACTATATGAATGATTTTCATTCAAAAATGGTGTATTCTTTTATGTTCCTTGTTCTACTGATAGATTTTATGAATAAGTTGAAGATTATGGTTGATTCTATCAAATCCATGGGAGTTATCTACTATGATATTGCATGAAGATTTGTTGTTTTCTTTGTTGTGGTTATCAAAAGAATGAAATAAAAGCTTGTTGATGTTACAAGATAGATTTTCTTGCAGTAGAATCTCATTTTCCTTGATGTTCCTCTTGGGGCTCCACATAGCTACAACAAGATACACTTCAATTTCTTACATAATGATTTACAATCGGTTCAACCAATGCCCAACATATGATATAAACCACATGGAATAGTTGGCACTATCCAACTTGTCCTCAATATTCACCACATGGAATATATCATTGTTTTCCTATAGGCCAATATACATAATATATCATTGGTGTATATATCTCCTTATTCTCAATAGCCAACATATACAATATATTACTATTGTCAACCATGGTGATTGACTGCACTTGATACGGAAGTTACTAATACAAAAAAGAATTTGTACAAACTCAACTTGTGCTATATAGCATGGCACAAAGAAGACAATAAAAGATCTTATCTCTAGAAATGAACATAGTCATAGATTTTGTGCAAAAGGAAAAAATAACTTATTGAGAACTTGGAATAGTGTAAACAAATACAAAAAGTAACTTAAATGAAAAATTTGACAATATTAAGTCCTATGAGTTTTTTTGTAATATTAGTCAACTTGTGAATGCTAATTGAATCTTGTTCTATTCATAGGAGAAAATGAAGTAGAGAATGTTGATGACTTTATCAGAGAAGCCAAGGACCATTCAGATAAGAAATGTTGGATTAGGGTTGTAGGAATGTACATACATAACTTGGAGAATAAGAAGCTTGAGACTACACAATACAAAGTATATTAAGAAGTGTTAATACACAAGATTTATAAGACTAATTTTTCCTTATAGAGTAAATGTACATATATACATCCTAGAGAGGGAAAAAAGTGCATTGATAGTCTTAAGTTTCTCACATTTTATTTAGGCCCAAGTTTCAACTTCAATTCCTTTATTCATATACTCTTGGCTCACGTAGGGTCCAACTCACCTCAGAGTCCAATTCATTTGTATCTATAATTGGTTCTTACAATACTCTATGATGTCATACACATGGCAACTCACTTTTATACTTTAGATTGGACCGTTGGCATTATTAGAGTAAGGCCCTAGTAGCTTGTCATGTGCCATCAATGAGGATACATTAACCACTCAAACTTTAGCCATTGTCTCGAGTAGTGCCCATCTATAAGTTTTCATTGCCTTAATCGATGGCATACCTATAGCGATCTTAGGGTGGATCCACTTTATTTCTTAATTATCCTTATTGAAGAATATAAATACTATGTTGAAGATGGCCCCAACTTGTCCTTTAATGTTTAAGCTTGATTACTCCAATGTTTGGGCCTTGTGATTCAGATTTACAAGAGTCATCTCTTTTTTTCTAGGATAAAGTAAAATGAGTAAGTTTTGGATCCAACATAATTTCTCAAAATATAGGTTTTTAGTAGCAATTTAAATGCCATTTTCAATCATACACTTTGATCTCTTTCCTCTTCTCTTAACAATGTCCTTTTTATCCTATGTGGGTATGTTTCCTTTTATAGTTTCCCTATGATTTTTTTTTGGGGGGGACCTATGAATGGTATCCCTCATATTGACCCTTAATTGATAACCCAATCCATAAGACTTCTCATGTGGATGTTACTATCTTCAAGCATACTTCATTGTGTGCATTGTCCTCTTCATATGCAAGCTAGTATCTCTATGCTCTTAAGTAATAAAAATTTTCAATAAAATTTGGATATATGGAAAATAATCCTACTACTATCATCACATTATTTTGTAAATGCTTGCAGTATTACCTATATTTAAAGAATATTGTTTTTAAACCTCATGTCCAATCATACCATATAGCATATACATGACCTCTCAATTTTATCATTTGATACAATTTTATCAATCCTATATAATTCATGTTTTGAATATTTTCATAACTCCTCCATTAGCCTAGGTTTCATTACTTATTTATTTATTTGTTGATCTAGACATATAGCCCTAACATGATTCTATGAATAGTGTTAAGATGGCAAGCTCAACACGTACAGACATTGATGATGGACCGCCTAGCTAGATGAGTCCGCACGTCTACACTTAGCACGTTAGTGATGATTATGATACTCACATGGTCACTGACTTATCACTTATTATATTTAGTTTGTTACACCTACCTACAGCTGGCAAAGATATAATGCCAGTCGATTAGTGTAGTCGGTTATACACTGTTTGACTTAGAAGGCCACTTTCCTTTATGTTGTATCTTGTCTATACTTTGTGTACATTGTATAGTATGTGGAAGAAGAAGAAAAATCAGCAAGAAAACGTTTTGGCCTCTATGTCTCTTCTTGTATTCTTGAGTGAGCTTCCTCTTGTGTATACAGTGTGTGTTTGGCGCAGCAACTCAAGCACATCCCCCCATCACGCGATTCTTGACATGGTATCAGACCCGCGCCACTGAGAGGTTGATTTTAAAGGCTAAAGTGAAGGAGAAGAAGCAAGGTTTGAGCAAGCAAGCAACAGGTAAGAAGTTGTCCCATTCTTCCACTCTCTCTCTTCGATAGTGCTTGTGGAGGCACCGGAAGCAGAGTTGAGCAAAAATCTCATATTGCTGTGAGATTTGGTGTGCGAGCAGATCACTGTATATTCTGTAGATAAGGACTTTAGGGCTTTCCCGCAGTTATTTTGGGCGTCTGAGACCGTATCAGGCCCCGTTTTAGAGCCGCAAGGTTGCGGACAGTAGTTTCAGGGTACACTGTGATTTCGGCTGTATTGACTGAAAGTAGATACGTAGGTTACAAATTGTAAATCTATAAATTTTTTAGGTGTTTGCAGGAAGCAAACATAAGGTTTATCTGCAAACAAATTGTAGATTACATGTACTATTGAGCAATTAGTAAAAAAGGTTGCTTGGTGTATTGTTGTGCATATGTTGTGAAAGATTACAAAAGACTAGCTTGTTGTGTTGTATCCTTGTTTATGATAATGGCAGAGAATAGTGGAAATCCCATTATTGAGAAGCTCGATAAGAACAACTACCCTTCATAGAAGTTTCGTGTGACAAACTTTCTTATTGGAAAGGGCTCTTATGAGTTTGCTTCAGGTGAAGAAAAGAAGCCAGAGCTGGATATCCCTCCGACTACAGATGAGTTGAAAGCATGGAAAAAGTGAAATGCGAAAGAAAAAAATGTGATACACTGGCTATCTGCAATCATTGATAATACTATGCTGGGACATATCAAGAATGTAGAAACTTTACATACAGCTTGGACAATTTTTGAGAGCATGTTTTTAGCAAATACAAAAGCACAAAAGATTCAACTCAAGCAAGAGTTGAATGCCTTGAAGAAAGGGAAAATGTCTGTCAATGAGTATGTGTTGAAGGTGAGGAGCATTGCAAATGCTTTAGCAGTGATTGATGCAATGCCGGATGTTGATGATTTGGTTTCATCCACTCTCAGTGGCCTTAACAATGAGAATGCATGAAAATCATTTGTTACTTTAGTATATGTACGGAAGTCATTTTCAGATTTTGATGAGCTGATCTCTCTCATGATTACTGAAGAGATCAATATGCAGGGTGATTTGTTTGAAAGAAATGCATTTTACTCGAGTTCAGGAAGGGGACGTGGTAGATCCTCTTTGAGAGGCCGTGGTATAGGACGTGTTGGCAATAACCGGCAAAACAGGTTCAATCAATAGTTTGGTGAAATACAGATTTTTGGAAGAGGCAGAGGAAACTTTAGAGGTAGGGGGAGCTCTAGAGAAAGAGGTGGATGGCAGAACAGAGGCTCTGAAAATTCTGCTATTGTTTGCCATTATTGTGGTAAAATAGGACATATTGCAGCCAATTGTTATGCTAAGAAGGATGATATTCACAGTGGTAAATTGCAGCAAGGAAATTATGCATCGTCTTCACGACAAAATGAAGACAAAAATAAGCGTATGTTTGTTATGCAGCATATGATGAATGTAGTTACAGGAAAGGGGACACATGATGATGTATGGTATGTCGATTCAGGTGCATCTAATCATATGACCAGTCATGTTGAATGGTTTGGAGAGATGCACGATTTACAAAACCTAGGTTATGTGCAGACGGGTGATGATTCATGCCATCCAATTTCACACATTGAAAAGGTTTCCTTGTCCTTGTGTGATGGCTAGACAAAGAGTCTGACATATATATTATATGTGCCATCAATTACAAAGAATCTAGTGTCTGTTGGCCAAATGGTAGAGCAGGGGTTACAAGTCTGATTCAATGCAAATGGTTGTTTTGTAGAAAACTTTAATGATAAGTGCAGGTTGGTCGCAAAATGAAGTAGAGTTGGCCGAATGTTCACTTTAGATGCTGTAATTCCTACAATGGATGCTACTATGTATGCTAAAGAAAAAGAAGTAGTTGCAGATATTGAAATATGGCATAAACGTATTGGACATGCAAATGTGCAAAGGCTGAAATTAATGCAGTCCAGAGGATTTGTTAAAGGGTTGCCTTCTTTTAGAGTTGCAAAATTGCATAAAGTCTATGAATCACGCCATTTTGGTAAGCAGGTGAGACAACCCTTCTTGCATGATAAAGAAGTGAACAAAAATATATTTTATGTAGTACATACATATGTTAATGTATCTCTTGGTGGCAGCAAATACTTTGTCACATTTATTGATGACTGTTCAAGGAAGCTATGGGTATACTTCATGAAGGAAAAGAGTGATGTGTTTGAGCACTTCAAATCTTTTAAGGCAACTGTTGAAGTAGAAACATGCTTAAAAGTGAAGTGCCTGAGATCGGATGGAGAGGGAGAGTACCTCTCTAATGAGTTCAGTGGCTTCTTGAGGACTCATGGGATAAAGAGGCAATTTACTTGCAGGTATACCCCATAGCAAAATGGTATTGCAGAAAGAAAAAACAGGCATATTGCAGAAGTTACACGGGCATTAATGGCTGAAAATAATATGCCAAAACATTTTTGGTCTGAGATTGTCCATATTGATGTCTATATTATGAACAGAACTCCCATATCTGTAGTTCATGGGATGACTCCTGAAGAATGCTTTACTGGCAAGAAGCCTGATGTGTCGCACTTGAAGGTATTTGGTTGTGTTGCATATGTTCATGTGCCAGATGAGCTACGGAAGAAGCTTGATCCAAAGGTAGAAAAATGTGTTTTTATTGGATACTCTTTAGAGCAGAAAGGGTATCGCTATTATAACCCTGTCCAGGTGAGTTCAGAGTGATCAGGGATGCTATCTTTGATGAGATGGAAAGTTGGTATATACCTGCTGGTGATGTTTTGGATTATGATAATGATCAAGACAACTATGTGTAGAAAGATAAACAAGAATCACGGAGTCTTAGTGGGCTAGAAACATCATCTAGTACTATATTTACAGTGAGCCCTTGGTCTGGGAGGCTGAGTAGCCCCACATCATCAAGTGTATCTATAAGTGTTGCGCGCAAAGACAAAGGAAAGAAGAAATTGCTAGATGGTAATGATACATCTACTAGTCATTTGGGATTTGATGGAGATTCTAGTGGTTTAGAGAGTTTGGATGATGAGCTTGGTATTCCTTCAATCAGGACACCAAATCTACAGAGAGCTCATAGTAATGTAAAGGCTCCATTGAGTGATCCAGTGGTATGTAGGTCTAGTAGGGTCAGATACCTTATTAAAAGATTTTGCCTTGAAGGTTATGCAATTCACTAGCATGCTTATATGGTGAAACTGCTTGAGGATGTTGAGTCCACTTGTTTTGAGGATGCTGTTGGTCATGCTCATTGGGATGCAACAATGGATGAGGAGATGGCTGCATTAGAAGCCAATAAGACTTGGGATTTGGTACCCTTACCTAAGGGTAAGAAAGCTATTGATTGTAAGTGGGTTTACAAAGTCAAGCATAATGCACACAGTTCAGTTAGCAGGTATAAGGCTAGGCTGGTTGCAAAAGGCTATGCTCAAACATATGGCATAGATTATGAAGAGACATTCAGTCCAGTTGCTAGGATGGCAACTATTAGGTGTGTGATTGCCTTGGCAGCAGCCAAAGGTTGGAGTTTGCAAAAAATGGATGTTAAGAATGCCTTCTTGCATGGTGAATTGCAAGAAGAAGTGTATATGGAGCAGCCAGCATGTTATGAGGATTTAGAGCATCCCACGTATGTGTGCAGGTTAAAGAAGGCACTCTATGGGCTGAAGCAAGCACCTAGAGCATGGTCTGACAAGATTGGAAAGTATATTGTCAATATTGGATTTTGTATTTCTTATGTTGATCACTCACTTTATATGAGAAAGGGAGATGCACGTTTGGTCATCATAGTTATCTATGTGGATGACTTGATTATTACAGGTGACAGTGACAATGAGATTGCTGAAGTTAAGGACTTCTTGAAGAAGAAGTTTGAGATGAAAGATTTGGGTGAGCTGAGATACTTTCTTGGTATTGAGGTGATCAGATGTGATGATGATATATGGCTATCCCAAAGGCAGTATTCACAAGGCCAGACTTGAGCTATGTTGTTGGCCTTCTTAGCCAGTTTATGCAGATGCCTAAAAAGCCTCAGTTAGATGCAATTAGATGTATATTGAGGTATGTGAAGTCCACTTTACATTATGAACTTTTTTATGAGGCAGGTAAGGACGTACAGGTCTTTGGATACATAGATGCAGATTGGGTTGGTAGCATGTCAAACAGAAGATCTACAAGTGGATTCATGTTTTCCCTTGGTAGTGTAGCAGTTACATGGAGCAGCAAAAAGCAACCTACATTTGCTTTATCAAGTACAAAGGCTGAGTATAGAGGTGCTGCTATGGCAGCATGTGAGATGGTATGGCTGCAAAGGTTATTAGGTGATTTAGATGTGCAAGGAGATGGTCCAGTTGCCATCCATTGTGACAACATGAGCAGCATACAGTTAGCTAGGAATCAAGTGTTCCATGCTAGGAAAAAACACATTGAGGTGCACTACCACTTTGTGAGAGAGAAGGCACTTGCAGGAGAGATTGACTTCATATATGTCAACACACAGGATCAGATAGCTGACATTTTCACAAAGGCATTGGGTGCAGAGAAGCTTCGAAAGTTCCAAAGATTACTTGGAATTGCAGAGATAGAATTGAGCTTGAGGGGGAGTGTTGAGATGGCAAGCTCACACGTGCGGTTATTGATGATGGACCGCCTGGCTAGATGAGTCCGCACGTCTATACTTAGCACGTTGGTGGTCATTATGATACTCACATGGCCACTAACTTATCACGTATTATATTTAGTTTGTTACACCTACCTACAGCTGGCAAAGATATAACATCAGTCGATTAGTGTAGTCAGTTATGCATTGTTTGACTTAGAAGGCCACTTTACTTTATGTTGTATCTTATCTATACTTTGTGTACATTGTATAGTGTGTGGAAGAAGAAGAAAAATCAGCAAGAAAACGTTTTGGCCTCCATCTCTCTTCTTGTGTTCTTGAGTGAGCTTCCTCTTGTGTGTACAGTGTGTTTGGCGTAGCAGCTCAAGCACATCCCCCCATCACGTGATTCTTGACAAATAGCTCTCTATTATGCATCAAAGACAACTATGTGAAATAGCCTTTCAAGCATTAAACCTCGACCTTTCAAGATCCATGATCTTAGTTTCTGTAACTTTGCACCTATTTGCAAGGGTTAACCATTCATGCAATTGATATTTGCTTTAATGGATGTCTACACATCCATTCAAACTATATAGTTTCATGTCCCAGTCTAAGATCTAATTGGTAATACTTGTGAAGATTTCTTCTTATCACTACACATTTGTCCTTTCCAAGAACTTGTTTATAATAATGTTTGAGAAAAGAAACACCATTAAGTCCATTAATTTTGCATTATATCACCCCCATGCATGTATCTAATCCTCTCCTAAATGCACAATTTATATATCAAAAGTGATTGAATTACTCAACTACTTTCCTTGCCCTTGTCATCTTTGTATAGATTTTGTATTAAAAAAACAATTCAACTAGAAGAGAAGAACATGTCTCATGCAATTGAATTGCAATGGACTTGAGTTGTGTGTCCATGACAAGTCCTTACATGTACTTTACCCCTGATGAGAGAGCTTCCTTGAATAGTCTTAATATGATCCTTATGTGCAGATATTAGGAGGTATTACTAAATTACAGGAGACGTATGAATAAAACGGTTGATTTTAAGCTACTTTAAGACGAAAATTTGGGGTGAATTTGGCCAATAAAAAGACAAGAAATTTTAGAAAAAAAATAGGGGCAAAAGAGGGTGAAAGAGTTGGTGGGTATGGAGTGAGAAGGGCAAAAGAGGGGGCAAAGAGTTGGTGGGTATGGAGTGGGAAGGGCAATGGATGGGAATCAAATTGGAGGTGATGGTGGTGCCTATGAGAAACGGGTATAGACATCCATGATGTGTGTCAGGGGGGAATTGGAGGAACCTTTAGCACTGACTTTGACCAATATCGAAGCTAAATATTGGGGGTGGGGGGGCGGGGGGTGACAATAGGGAAAGAAAAGAGTGAAATTTGAGGAAGACAAGGAAGTAATGGAGGAGAAAGAGGTGGAAGAAGAGATAAGGGCAACCAAAGGAGGTCATCCAAGGGGAGGAGGGGCCTTGAATGAGGGACAAGAGAGGCAAAAAAGGAGTTAGATGAGGTTTTTGGTAAGGAGGATGGGGAGGTTGTGGTGAAGGTGGAGGCCCAAGAGGGATGAGTGGGACGAGTGATCCTTATGGAATGCTAGTCTGCATGATGATGCATAGTTGTGGGACTTTGCATATGATAGTTTTTTGGAATTGTAATGGAGCTTTAAGATTTGATATAAGGTAATTTGAAGATACTTTCAAGAACTCAAACATTGCTATGTATATAAAGATACACCAATGTGTGGGTAGTAACTTACTTGATTTATGTAGATATGGATGGGAAAGTACATATTGACTTCAACCTAGGAGGCCTGGAGGGACGAGGGGGTCAGGTGGTGTAGCTATTTTGTTTAGAGAAGGGTTGTGAGATGTGATCCATGTGATGATGCCTAGAGACATAGAATGTTGAGTGCTAAATTAAATGTATTTGTTGTATGTTCAAATAGCAACCCATTGGAAGCTGATGGATCACGTTTTCTTTAGATATTTACTATAAAAAGCTAGGATTCAATGAAGAGACAAGCAGTGGAGTGCCTTCAAAGATACATGAGAAGATAGGCAATGAAGGCCATAGAATAGAATGAACAAGTAGGAAAAGAATCCTTTGATGCCCATTTAGCACTCTTTACAAAATTCCAAATGGCACAACCAAACCAAGGTCCCCTTGCTGGTCAGATACATCTTGAGAATGTTGATAATCGGCTTGCCAATGTAGCCGCATTTCCAATTTTTAAGGGAAAGTACAATGAAGACCTTGGCATTCATGTAATAGAGTCTATAGCAGTATATGTTTCCAGGTAGAATTCTAGAGCATCGAGATTGGCAATATTTCCCACCACTTTCAAGGGCATAGTGTTTTAGTAGTATGAAAGAAAATTAGTAGGTACTTTTGACACATGGGATGATTTGAAGTGGGGTTTCTTCACCACGTTTAGGCGTAAAGGTTTTGAAGAGTAGATGCGAGAAGAGTCAATAAATCTAAGTCAGTTAATTGCATGTTAGTTGGAGACCTTGCTAAACCTTATGTCTCACAAATTGAGTCTATATTGAAGAGATGGTCCACCAACCATAACCTAGATGAAGGAATTCAAAAGATAATATTCCTCAGAGGCCTACAAACAATCAAAGGTCTGAAATTGAAGTTAAGAAGACTAGAAAATCTGCAATGTGCAGTGGAAGGTAATAGACTATACAATGAAGTAGAGGCTAGATTGGCCATGTATTAAAAGGAAGGGGAGCCCTACCCTCCTCGATGTCAAGAGTGATTCATTAAACTAGTCTATTTCATGGGACTGCATCATATCCTTATCCATAAGTGCCTATAGTACCTTAGTATGGGGTCCCAACCCAACAATGGCCAAAGATAGTGCCTCCAATGATGGCTCAACTACAACAATAATGGCCTTAGACAACCCCACATTAACAACAATGAAATCCTACCAGCAAGTCCATTTAAATAAGAGCTATGAATCCGAATACAAGTGTATCAAGAGGAGAAAGATTGAAGGATTACTTGTTAAACTCAATTGCTAATATCAAGAAGGAGCTAATGGATGTAATAATAAAATAGTTGCAGACCCCAAAAGTGAACATTACCACCATCTTCAACACTACAGGAGCGAGAAGAGATGCCCTTAGATCAAATACTTGGTGCAATAAGTGCCATCAACTGGGACATTTAGTCATTGAATGTACTCGAAACCCAACAATCCAACAGGCCTTCTATACCTATTGTTTTGAGAAGAACCGTGTAGAGGATATATGCTCTCTGAAAAAGATGTGTGAAAGGAGAAAGAAGGGAGAGAAAGCAAGATTCAATTTGTTGGAATCCAAAATGAAAACTCAAGATATCGAGCCAAAGCCCAGAGAGCTTGGGTCTAACTTTGGCCGTAGAAGGTTCCCATCCCAAAATTCCAGAGGACGACAATTTGGCAATGGTCAAAGGTCCAAATTTGTAAATGCTATATGTGTGGAGAGATATGCCATATTTTTCCAAATTTTCCTAACCCAAGAAGATCAATTAGCTATAAGCCACTGTTCAATATGTATAAAGGCAAAGGCCACATGACAAAAGACTGCCCTAGTCTAGTCCTTGTAAGTGCAAGTGTCACTCATAGCCAACCTAAGGTTCAAGAATCCACACTCAACTTGGTAAAGTTGAAGGTAGCTACAATTATGCATGCCAAACATAAAGAAGCGACAGTTCCAAGAATAAATAATCTCCTAACTAAAACTATGAAATTCAAACTAATGATAATATGTGTCTCATTGGAACTAGTGATAAGCAATGTATCATCAACATAAACCACAATGATCAAAGATATATCACCCTTATGTTAGATATATAAGGTGCTCTCACTTGGACAATTTTGAAAACCATGTGCAATCAAGTACGCATATATATTCTCATATCAAGCTCGACTTGCTTGCTTCAGACCATACAAAGCCTTTTTTTAATCTATATATTTTGTTTTCTTGTCCTTATTGCACAAAAATACAAGGTTGAAAAACATACACTTCCTCATGTAAATCACCCTTCAAAATGCATTTTGGTGTCCAACTATTGTACATTCCAACCATTATGAGCTAGTGATGCACAAATGCTACAAATAGTTGTCATACAACAAGTGGGAGCAAAAATCTCATCAAAATCAATGCGCTTTAGTTGAGCATAACCTTTTGCCACAAGTTTAGCTTTATATCAACTTTTTCATTTGTGCTTTGTACT
This sequence comes from Lygodium microphyllum, assembly GCF_053477565.2. Lineage (NCBI taxonomy): Eukaryota > Viridiplantae > Streptophyta > Polypodiopsida > Schizaeales > Lygodiaceae > Lygodium > Lygodium microphyllum. Next base: position 30,550,115 of record NC_141157.1, on the reverse strand, counting down.
CCCTTTCATGTGTCACTACTTATGCTACATCTGATTTGGCTATAGTTGCAACTTGTGGCACTTCTACTCCAAAGTCCAAAATTAGGATTTATCTACCCTTGGAAATCTAATTCTTTGTTGGTACTAGCTCCTAGGCAAGCTAAAGTGGGGATTGCGGATCCAAGTATTGATGACTAATTTACATGACATCAATAAGATAGAAGGGTTCCAAATGTGCACTTGCTACCAGAAAAGTAGCTTCCTCGTTATCATCCAAGCTATCCACAATGTTGGTTGTATTTTCTACCACTAATCTATAAGCTACTATTAATGGAGGTGGGGTTCTATTTAAAAAGATCCTGATTTTATTGTGACCTCACTGAATTATCAGCCAAAAATCACAATCCCAGCTATGATTGACATGTGCTTGTCGCAATGAGAGCCACCATCTGAGCAAGAGGCAATAATCCTACTTGCATGCTCCATATTGAAAACCACCAAAGAAATAAAAAATGGAACACTTGCTACTTCCATCGAGACTAAATGGATAATTCCAAGAGGCCACACTCTTTGTTGATTTGCCATGCAAACCAAAAAGGGGGGCTGATTCTCAATTCATCAAACCAAAATCCTAACAAGTTTCCACTATGATCAAGTTAACTCTTGACCAATGTTGAGAAAAGCATTGTTAATTACTCAACCCTTAAATCGAAGAGAAATCACTGAAATAATGGGGTCTGACAATGGTTCTACTAGAACCAGCTTCCTACTACACCTTATGCACTTCCTCCTCCAAGCTTACTAGAATTGACTGTTGTCAAAAATTCTACACAAAAGGATAAAATAGCATGCATCATAGTGACAATAGTGCAAATCGAGGACAAAATAAATCGAAATAAAAGTTCTAACAATGCCAAGTCTATATAAGTTGCCCCATAGTATTTGTCAACTTGCAAACACTCATCAAAACTCGTCCTCCAAATCTAAGAAAATTAAGTGTCGATGACTTTGCTTAAGAGGTCAAAACCTGCTTTTATACCAATTGTTGCATTTAGGGCTACAAAAATGTGCACATACAGCTTAGAAAAGAAGAAGCTTGAGAGAGGACAACTCCAAGTCTATTGAGAGGTGGTAATGGAGAAACTTTACAAGACTAAGTATGCCCTAAAAGTTAATATACATATATACAAGTCTGGGAAAAAAAAGGTATCATAGCAATGAATGCACATTTCTACCAAAATATAGTAATATATTTGGATTCTTATGCTTTTTGGGCATCGGATTGCAATGCTCAACTTGACATTTTAGTTGAGGATCTATTTTGCACATCAACATGTTTCTTCTTAGAATACAACTCTTACAAATGTTTGCATTATCTTGTAGTGACCTAACAATAGTGGTAGATGTGTTAGTTGCTACTTGTAGAAGATGTGTCAATACAATGATATGCACATATGTAGATCTTCAGTTTCTATTGTCCTTACTTCACATTGTGATCCTTGCTTATAGGATTTTTGGGCCTTTTCTTCGACATTGAAAGCTTTTGTCTTTCAATCTGTAACAAGTGAGAGATGGCTTAATAAGTTACTTAGAGTATCACATGACAATTAGTTGCTTAGTAGGTATAGGAAGGGGGTAGTGCAAGGGGTACTACTTAGTACCAAAGATGTTTTCGCTATCCCATAGATGATTGCATGTGTTAACTTTCATTAATAGATACTAGGAGCCATTGATGATCGATCATGGTAGCCATTGATCAGAATACTCAGTAGATAGCTATCATGTCATGAAGCATCAGCTAAAGCGCTACTGCATTGAGGGGGGGGGGAGATCAATCATGGTGCAAAGAGACTCAAGAGGTGCATAGACAGATGGGTCGGCATGATAAAAGAAAAGATTACATAATTTGTATAAACACTCCTTTCCCTTACAAGGGATTATTGAAATCGTGTGAGGTCCCCATCGTTACTCCTCTCATCTTGCATTCACTTGTGTCTACACACAAAAATCCTTGTATACTCACTCGTGTTGTTCTAGCAATGCATGGACCTTAGGTACAAGAAAGGTTAACCAAACCTATCCTTCCAAAGCACTAGAAGCTTTCCCAAACTTGAGAAAGCTCTCATCTTTTTCCTCTCTTTCAAAAACAAAGTAATAACATAGATAAAATTTTATTCGATAGAGAAAGAAAAGGTAACATTGAGAAAGAGAGTGTTACCTCATACACACACACACACACACACACACACACACACACACACACATTGTCAAGAAAGCTCACATGCTAGTTTTTTGCATGATAATGCTTTGAAAGATCAACATGTCCTCCATCACCAACCCATAGCCATCCCCTAATAGCCCAAATATGCATGTAGCTCCTCTTTATTGGTAGCCTTCATCTATGGCATTGTAGGTACGAGCTGCTTGGGCAAGAACTGGGAGCCATCATCCTCTATCCGAGGCTCTTTATGTGCCATTTCAGCATGATGCTATCTGAAAAGAAGGTGGTGAGCTTCTCCCATGCCTACATAAGTTCAAGATGCTCCGCCAAGACTTGTGCTTGCTGCTCGAAGGGGTAGACCTCCGCCTTCCTTACCAGTTGCCTCTTCAACTTAGCATTATGGTGTTTCTTTTGTATGCTCTTCTATTGTTACTTGTTCATGTTTTTAGCCACCTTCCATTTTTTCCACCATTGATAATTATCTAAATAAAGCCATTGAATTTGTGTGTAGCAAGTACACAAAAAACTACCAAATGTACCAAGATTACAAATATACAAAGATGGCATATTAAAACCTTGCGGTGGAACAGACAAAAGGCCTAACTATAAAAAGGATGTCAAACAAAGCTACTAATTTTAAGTTCTTATCACACGCCTTTGAAAGACCGTCGGTATAAGGCTAGGCTAGTTGCAAAAGACTATGCCCAAACATATGGCATAGATTATGAAGAGACATTTTGTCCAATTGCTGAGATAGCAACTATTAGATATGTGATTGCTTTGGTAGCAACCAAAGGTTGAGATTTTTAAAACAAATGAATATAAAGAATACATTCTTGTATGGTGAATTGCAAAAAGATGTATATATGGAGCAGCCAACAGCTTATGAGGATTTAGAGCATCCCATATATGTGTGCAAGTTAAAGAAGGTGCTCTATGGGCTGAAGCAAACACCTAGAGCATGGTCTAACAAGGAGTATCTTATCAACATTGGCTTTTATGTTTCTAATGTTGATCACTCCCTTTATGTGAGAAAGGCAGATGCAAGTTGGTCATCATAGCTATCTATGTGGATGACTTGATTATTAAAGGTGATAGTGACAATGGGATTGCTGAAGTCAATGACTTTTTGATGAAGAAGTTTAAGATGAAGGATTTGGGTGAGTTGAGGTATTTTCTTGGTATTGAAGTGATCAAATGTGATGATGGTATATGGCTATCCCAAAGGCAGTATGGATTGGATATGTTATCTAAGTATGATATGACAATATATAAGCCTCTTTCACTATCATTGGAGCAAAACATGAAGTTAAATGTTGATGTTGGGGATGAGATAGAAAACCCTACTATGTTTAGGAGAATAGTAGGAAGTCTGATTTACATGACTATTACAAGGCCAAACTTGAGTTATGCTGTTGATTTTGTCAGTCAATTTATGCAGATGCCTAGAAAGCCTCATTTGGATGCAATAGACACATATTGAGGTACATGAAGCCCACTTTGCATTATGGACTCTTTTATGAGGCAGATAAAGATATACAAATGTTTGGATATACAATGCAGATTGAACTGGTAATATGTTTAATAGAAGATCTACCAGCGGATTCATGTTTTTCCTTAGAAGTACAGCAGTTACATGGAGTAGCAAAAAGCAGCCTACAGTTGCTTTATTGAGTATAGAGACTGAGTACAAATGTATTGCTATAGCAACATGTGAGTTGATATGGCTGCAAAAGTTATTGGGTAATTTGGATATGAACGAAGATGGTCCAATTGTTATTCATTGTGACAACATAAGCAATATACAGCCAGCTAGGAACCTAGTGTTCCATACTAAGACAAAACACATTAAGGTGATTTATCACTTTGTGAGAGAGAAAATACTTGCAAGAAAGGTTGACTTGTTGGCATATGTCAACACATAAGATCAAATAGCTGACATTTTCACATAAGCATTGGATATAGAGAAGCTTCAAAATTTTCGAAGCTTACTTGGGAGTTGTAAAGATATAATTGAGCTTGAGGGAGAGTAGTGAGATGGCAAGTTCAACATGTGTAGACATTGATGATGGATCGTGTAACTAGATGGGTCCGTATGTTTACAGTTCACACGTCGATGATTATTATGATTCTCACATGGCCACTAACTTATAACTTATTATATTTAGTTTGTTTCACCTATCAATACCTAGCATAGTTATAGCGTCAATTGATTAGTATAGTCAGTTTTTTTTAAATTGACTTAGTAGCACATTTTTCTTTATATTGTATATTATCTAAGATTTGTGTACATTGTATTATATAAGATAGAAAAAGAAGAAATCAACAAAAAAACGTTTTGGCCTCCATCTCTCTCCTTCTATTCTTGAGTGAGCTTCTTCTTGTGTATTTGGTATGTGTTTGGCACAGCAGCTCAAGCAAGTCCCCCCCCACCACCACACGATTCATGACACAAATAACTTGAAATATTCCTTGTGGTTTTTATGGCATTTTGCTAATCATATGGCTTTTTTCTTTCTTTTTGGGGGAGGGTGAGGAGGGGGAGGTAGGGGGAGGAGGGGAGGGAGGGGTATTTTTGAGATTCATTCCAAGATAGCCTCCATTATTACTTGAAAAAATTTGGTATATTAGGTTGCTACCCAGTTCAACACAAAGGAAGAGTTTGTTGTCATTTTAATTTATGCTAATTATCTTATTTCAGAAAGATACAAGATTTGAGAATCTTTGCATGCTTTTCACTATCCCATTATTTACTTAGTGAATTTAACATGGTGAATGATTTGAAAGACACATACCATTCTAAAGGTTTGGTTGTTTCAAGCAAAGAGAAGGCTTCTTGGTCTAATTTGGAAGTTACCATGGCCTTATCAATGTTAGCTATGATGTTTGGTCCACATGGTCTAACAATAAAAAAGGAGACTCCTTTAGAGACACTAGTCTATTCTATATATTATTAAAATGTTTACCAAGCCTCTCATTCCGATGTACTAGAAGCTTTCCTAAACCTAAGAAAGCCCTCATCTTGTATCTCTCTTTCAAAAATAAATTATAACGTAGATAAATTTTTATTCAACAGAGAAAGAAAAGGCAACATTGAGAGAGCGTTACTTCTCTCTCTCTCTCTCTCTCTCTCTCTCTCTCTCTCTCTCTCTCTCTCTCTCTCTCTCTCTCTCTCTCTCTCTCTCTCTCTCTCTCTCTCTCTCTCTCTCAAGCTTGCTCGCTAGTTTTTTGCACTATGATGCTTTGCAAGATCAACATGTCCTCATCATTGACGCAAAGCCATTGTCTAATAGCCCAAGTATGCATGCAACTCCTCTTCATTAGTGACTTTCATCTCTAGCATTATAGCTACAAGTTGCTTGGGGGAGAGCTAAATGATGGAGTTACAAGTTGCTTGGGCAAGAATTGGGGGCCATCATCCTCTGTCCAAGGCTCTTTATGTGCCACTTGAGCATGACATCTGAAATGAAGGTGGCTATGGCTAGCTTCTCCCATGTCTACATCAGCTCAAGAAGCTTTCCCAAGACATACACTCGTTGCTTGAAGGGGTAGACCTCCTCTCTCGACACCCGCCTCTTCAACTTAACATTATGGTGCTTCTTTTAAATGCTCTTCCATTGCCACTTGTTCATGTTTATTAACCGCCTTCCATTTTTGCAACCACCAATAATCATCTAAATAAAAGTGTCAAATTTGCATGTAGGAAGTACATGAAAAACCACCAAATGAACCAAGATTACAAATATATAAAGATGGCATATTAAAACCTTTTAGTGGAACAAACAAAAGGCCTCCCTAAAAAAAGGATGGCAATCAAACACCTCTCAAAAGCTATCTCAATAAAAAAAGTGGCTTCACAAATTACTTACTTTTTCCTCAAAAGCTATCTCAATAAAAGAAAGCGGCTTCACAAATTACGTACTTTTTCGAAGGCACCTAATCACAAAGTTGATAATCATGCCTTCATGCCTTGCACATAAAACATAGATTTGTCTATCTCCACTCTTTTATTCACCACATGCCACATGCACTGGTATCACTTGAACGTTCCAAGAACAGAAAATACACATAATTCCAATTCAATGCAACTCACTCGTCACAATATTTTCCCTCCAACAAATAAAGTGCCCTTATTTAACAAAGAGATAAGTAGGTCTACATTTATTTCAATTTCCTTAGAATTGTCAAAATTTGTTATGCTTAACAATTCTCTTCACATCAAAAGCAATAAGATAATTATTGCAAGACAATTTGTTTCTTAAAGACTAGACTTGTCAAAATCTATCCATAATCTGTCCATAACAAGCTTCAAGTCTAGAGTGGTCAACATAAATCATGATCAAATTTGACAAGCCCATGCAAAGGAACAAACATAGGTGCACATGCACCTAAATTTAGACTCCATTCTTTGCATGTTCTTGCATTGCCCTGTGTTGGCACACCCAACTTTGTCAAATGCATCCGATCATGGCTGACATGTGAGAAAACTAATGACAAATGTATCATTAGTCTTTCAACGACCAATAAGTTATTGCAGGTACACATGAAATCATATTGATTCGTTTTTGTAAACCATTTTATTACACTCTACTTTTCACATAAAATAAAATGGAGTCATCATCCCATGTCCCATACAAAAATCTCTTCAAATTATACATCATAAGCCACATAATGTACAATATTTCTACCAATGGGGTTATAGCCCAAGTGGTTTGAGCATGTGGGGTGTGTACATGGTGCATAAGTTCAATCTTGGGCACATCCTTGAGGTATCTTCAAAGTGTCAGAGTGCAGCGATGCGGAAGCGAAGGACAAAGATTAAGAGAGTGAACACAAAGAGAGAGAGAGGGAGAGGGAGAGAAGGAGACAGTGTAAACACAGGAAATCTTCGATGTAGTATGTTGTATAAGAGTGCAAAAATACACAGGGGCAGAGGAAATATATGCATGTGTCTCCAACTTGATGACCTCGATCTCCGTCAGCCCAAGCACAGTCTGTCTCAGCCAACAGATCTCAAGATCAGTATCTGAATCACTAAATAATGACAATCAAGTGTGCACCAGGGGCTAGCTATTTATAGCCAGGAAAAATAGCAATCATAGCAATAGGTTTAAATGCAGCCGACTGCACCTAAAATAATGCAGAATCTGTCCGATTGCCCAGCGCATGTACCTGTTGTGCCATGTGGCACCTGTACGTTGCCTGTTGTCCAACTGTTGATGTGTCCTCTGCCATACGACTGTCCAGGAAATGATTGTCTAACACCCCCTCTCACATCCTAGATGACTCAAAAGACTGAGGGATTTGGAATGTTACCGAAGAAGATCCTAGGGAAGCACCTTCGTAAACAAATCTGCAAGTTTATCCTCCGTCTTGCAGTACTCGACATCAATAGTCCCATCCAGAAGCTTCTCCCGAATGAAGTGATATTGGATCTCAATGTGCTTCGTCCGAGCATGGAATATAGGATTCCGTACCAAGGCAATACAACTCTAATTGTCGCGCCGTAGAAGAGTAGGACGAGTTTGGGGGCAGCCAAGCATACCAAGGCAATGCAACTCTCATTGTCGCGCCGGGCAACCAAGCTCCTCCAACAATCGCCGAAGCCACACAACCTCACATGTGGTGGAAGACGCAGCCCGATACTCTGCCTCAGTAGAAGAAAGGGCTACTGTGGACTGCTTCTTGCTACTCCAAGAGATAACACCTATACCCAAGGTAAAACAGTAGCCTGTAGTAGACCGTCGCATCGCCAACCCAATCCGAGTCACTTCAACCTGCAAGAACCAGATCGGAAGCATTTGTACCTGTGGGATAAGAAATCCCTAAGTCAAAGGTCCCCCTCAAATACCGAAGAATCCTCAGGGGAGCCTGCTAATGCACCTGTTTGGGTTCACTCATGAACCCTGCCAAAAGACCCACAGCAAAACCAAGATCAACACGAGTGTTGAGAAGCCAAATCAAGGATCCAATCAACTGATGGTAGCGTGTGAAGCATCCATCACGGGAGAATCTGAGTGTGAAGTGGCCTTCCAATGCGGATCCATAGTAGTAATGGGCCAACAAGTCTCCATCTCAAAAGTCACCAAAAGCTCCTGAATGTACCTCTACTCTAAGAGATGAAAATCCTCCTCTAAGACTGATAAATCTCCTGATGTAAAGCTATCTTGGTCTCTCGGACCTTCTGTGCATGATCCCCTATCAGAATCAAATCATCAACATACAACACAAACAACACACGACCAACCTCGAAAGTGTGCACATAAAGTTGCGGATCAACCTTAGAGCGCCGATATCCCAACTTCGACTCAAGAAACGAGTCAATCTTCTCGTTCCATGCACACGGAGCCTGCTTGAGGCCATACAAGGCCTTCTTCAACTTGTAAACTTTCCCATCCAAGGATCCAAAGCCAGGAGGCTGCTCAACATAGATCTCCTCCTGTAAGTCACCATTCAGAAAGATCGACTTCACATCCAACTAATAGACATGCCATCTCCTATGGCCAGCCAAGGCAAGAATAGCTTGTATAGTCGCCATACGAGCAGTGGGGGAAAAAGTATCATGGAAATCAATGCCTGGGCGTTGAGCAAAACCTTTAGCGACAAGGCGAGCCTTGTGCTTGTTCAAAGAACCATCGCTAAGGGGTCTTGAAGATCCACTTAACACCAATAAGGATCCTACGAGGACAAGTTGTCAACATATTTGCATGGAAGCAATATCATGCGTAATCACCCTAGATATGCATCTGCATCTTCTCTAAAAACCTAGGTTTGATGTGAAATGAAGTGGAAAGTTGTCTCTTAAGGAAGTTCAAATTTTGAAAAGGATTGTCCAATAGGTTAGAACAATATAAGTCATTCATGTACAAATTTTGGTAAATATATGTAGTTTCAATTGAAAATTATTCTACAATATTGCATAGATATTTTTGTAATTTTTTAAATTGAAATGTTTTTGAAGGCCATGCATGTGCACATGTGAACTCTAGTGACATCCTTGGGTCCTTAAAAAAGAGGGCAAAGGGGGGATCACATGCCATGAGGTCATAATGTAGTAAAATTCCTAGGGATCATTGTGTATGCAATTACGAAGCAAAACCGGAAATGACCAAGGCAAGCTTAAGAAACAAGAGTGCACAAGTGCATGTGAGCAGTCCCCCCCCCCCCCAACCTTCCTTGTGAATGTTGGTTGAACACTTTATAAAAGTATGCTTGTGCTTTTCTATAGCCTTTATGGTTTTGTTGTAGGTTATAATATATTCTTAGGTGATTGACAAATTCAATTTCATATCCTTTGATATATATTATTGTTCTTTGTCGTTCCTAATAAGGATTTTATTTTTTCTTTTTCTAATGTGGTTGAATTGTTGAACAATCCAAATAAGGTAATCCAAGTTGCTTCATATAAGTGAAGTTGATATTTTTGTGACATCTTATCTTACCTCACAAAAGTGGATGTTCTCAACTTTCATAGTTGTTGCCTTAAACTTAAAATATTGCACATGAAATTTACATAAACGAAATGTGTGATAAACTAGGTAATTCATCTCAATTAAAATGAGTGATTTACCTAAGTTTAAAGCATGGCCTATTCTAAATTTATATACAATTAGGAAGATCTGTCTATCACACAACATAGTATGTGTTTGGCACACACGGACTCTCTCTCTCTCTCTCTCTCTCTCTCTCTCTCTCTCTCTCTCTCTCTCTCTCTCTCTCTCTCTCTCTCTCTCTCTCTCTCTCTCTCTCTCTCTCTCTCTCTCTCTCTCTCTCTCTCTCTCTCTCTCTCTCTCTCTCTACGTTATGTATTGGCATACTCTCTTCTACATTTTTCCTTTCATTTTTGCATTGTTTGGAGAGAACAACTTTCTCCCAAATTATCCCCTTGTTCAAATAGCCATTATTTTGAGTGTAGTTCAAATAGCCATTATTTTAAGTGTACTCTCCTTATAGTAGTAGAGACAATTATAAGATTATGTGATGAAAGGAGGCCTGCCCGATGATGGAAGTGGATAGTATAGCTTGGGGTTAGAGAGCCACACAACGCCTTCTTTGAAGCTCTCTAAATAAACTATTTGGAGTTATCTATCTTTGTAATGTAAAATCTCGAATACTTCTCCTATTACTTCGTAATGCGAAATATCGAATACTAGAATGTAATGCTCTCAAGTTGTCTTTGCTATAAATATGTACAATAGAAAACAATTCATAAACATGTCCTCCAAACACTCAATATACAAATATTTACAATAGAAACCAATTCATAAACATGTCCTCCAAACACTCAAAATACCTTTGATTTTGACATGAATGAGGATGAGGGAGTGATATACAACATGGACTACGCTGGGACAATCATGCACTTCAATCATTTGAGGTGGTAAGAAAAGGCATCTCCATTTGAGGTGGTAAGCTATACAATCGATCATGCAAATGCCCCAAATGCATGAACTCCCAACCATGTCACACCATCCATTTAGCATGCTTTTAGGGGAATGATAACAAAGGGAGTGATGCCTTATTGAAATGCTAACAAAGGATAAGGAAGTTCAAAATGAGAGAGAGTTCAAATCTTAAGAGTATGGGCTGAGAAAGAATGCATAAAGCTTTGTCATGTTCAAAGATTTTGATTTCATTGACATATAGCATTGGACTTTTCCTTCGAGAACAATTTGGTTAGATGATAATACATATTATAAAATGATGTATGATTCTTCACTTATGGCAAGAGTAATTTAGATTTTTCCTTCAATAATAATTTAGTTAGATTATAATATGTAAAATGAAATGATACATGATTCTTCTTCACTTATGGGAAACCACAAGAGCAAGAGCAAAAGAGAACTAGCTAATATTGAGGGAAGCATTAGTAATTAAATGTCAAAAATTTTATTGATTTTATCACCTTGCTAGGATTCTTACTTGCTACCATTCTACCAGTCTTTATTAGGATATGTCAAATCCTATTTTAACACCTTGCTAGTGTTCCTACTTCCCTACCACTCCATACTAGCAAGATAATATCCAATGTGTAACATTTCATTGATCTAAGTTGAGCTTTTAACAAAAGAAACTCTAAAATTATAAAATGCATGAAAAACTTTACACTTACACCTAGCATGGCACACCAAAAGCTTTTTATCTTCAACTATGCTAAACACCTTGCCAAAACACTATCAAACAAAAAAAATCTATCACCAAAAACCACCATGCATGGAACCAATATAATTTTTCTCAAAATCATCACATTATGAATGACAATGGCTAACGAATGAAATATAAATATGCCCTTATCTAAAATATGATACTACAATGCACTAGAGATGATATTATGGCCTTCCTACATCCCTCATACAAGAGGATTCAAGTTGTGCTAGGAGGAAAGCCTAGCACAAGTGGATAGGGAGCAACAAGTGATGGTCTTTCTACATCCCTCATGCAAGAGGATTCAAGTTGTGCTAGGAAGAAGACCTGGCACAATCTAATTCTCATATTGCTTGACAAGACTTATTGGAGGTCAAGCCTTCGTGGATAAGTTACATTGTAGTCCAAAAAGTTAGGTACACACTCAACAGATCAACAAGCTTATTTTCCCATGGTAGGATGTCAACAAAGCCCCATGCGAAGTTGGGAGTGGATAGAGCATCCTTTCAAATATGCTTTCTACAAACTACTAAATACTAGGAATAAGCATCTTTTTCACATAGCTAGTTGGTCATTGTGAGCTTTATAAATCATGGTTGATTTCACACACACACACACACAACAATACAAGGGATGTCAATATTGTCAACAGCAATACTAGGAGACAATTTAAGCACTATCTTTGGGCTACAAGACAATTTGGTCAGAACAAAGACGGACATACAAAATCTCTATCTTGTAGAGCTAAGGCTTAAGAGGATGCTACTTGTCCATGATCAACCAATTAAGGGGTCTCTATGAGGCTCGTATACATCACACGATCTTATATCATTGAGGATAATTGTTATGCAATCATGGCCATTCAACATGTTCTTGGGCCCTCACCACTACAATTAAAGATTTGGAAGCATCATAAGGGACATCTACGGAGAACTACATTTAGATTATCCTCAACAACCAAATGTTCTTTCATGCACACAATCATTGTTGAGCTTTAGGTCTCTAATATCTACTCACTTTAAGGACACACGTGTAACGTGCCCGCCTATTGGCTATATAAGCACGTTTTAGCGATCCATCAAGAAATGAATTTAAGTGTCGCCGCCCGGCACTCCCATGGAATGTTTCGGGGTTTTTCGCCTAGGGTTTCCCGAGTCTGCCTCGCAACGGAACATTCGCGACCAAAACCCACTACAATCGACCTGAAATCTGGGTTACTAGTTGTCAAGGTCTCCTAACAGCATTCTAGCATCGGGTTTTGGACATCCTACTTTACGCAGAGATACCTAAATCCGAAGTAGATCCATGCCGCACTTGGTTCAAAGAGAATGGGAAACGAGAGGAATGTGCCGCTCAACCTCTCTGCCCATAGGGCATAGTTCCATTCTGGTCCCCTAAAAAGACATGAATCGGGTTCTAACTTAACAATTCCTAAAGTTAACCCGGCGATAAATCCCTGTGAGAAGCCTCCCAGTTCTTTAGGACCACCCTACCGTAGGATGGACCCATCGGGGATTCCGTCCACCCGCTTCCCTCAATGGACGTTCTTTAGTTACCTAATTAGGTCATATCACATTTATGTAGGACATTTAAAAATAGCTTCCTTAATTAAGCCTTTTAGGAAACAGGGTTCGTTTGCACAACTTATGGCACTGACACAAAAACAGTTCAAACGAGTCCTTTGGAAGTAAACTTTATATTATCTTCTTAACTGAAATGCAAGGCTTGTCCAAAAGAAATAGATTCTACAATCCGTGAGGATGCATCTTATTTCCTCCAAGTATCCGCCCTTGCACTAGTAACAGGGCCTCGAGATTCTATCCCAATTCACGTAGATTGTTTGAGTAGGACTCGGAGGCAAGGAATTTACGGCCAGAGCCCCCCCCCCAGCATCCAAGTGTCCTACATTCAAACTAACCTACGAAGAGACCTCTCGTGGTGGGTTCGGTCCACATTCCTATCATGGTTATTTGGAACCCCTTTGGCTAGGGTTGGCGGTTAGCTGGGGGTAGCTTGGCCCGCCCTCCTTGATTTCAGCCTGATTTATTATTGAATTTCCCATTGTGAGCTTGGATCATTCATTCCCTTCACAAACATTGAACCTAGATTTACAAGCACAAACAAACAGTGAAGGTGAGTGCTCTCAAGACATCTGCTAAGGTGGAGTCCTCATCTTTGACACTAACGTCACCTTTCTTGATCATTCCTGCCTTTGCGTCATTTTCCATTATTTCCCGAGGGATGGGGAATACCTTCTGCTTGACCTCACTACTATATATTAGGGTAGGGCAATTTTACTATAGTTTAAATGAGGGCTTCCTTGGATTACTATCCTTTGATCCCCCCCTATCTAAAGATCTTAGTCTAAGGTTTTGTTGGGTCGATTGGTAATCATTTTTTTTCCTACCTTAGAACTCTATCGGGTTTTAGGTTCACCCTAGGGTCTCCTCGTCTTCAAGATAATGGATACTTATACTTACTCTTTTTTTTCAAGACAACGTAAACCAAGTCTACTTACCATTCCGAGATAGCTACGAGCATCAAATGTAGCTTGGCGAATAGTCCTCCTTATGGATACTACATTTGAGCTTCCTTGTGTTAGTTTCGAGGTGTTTCATATTTCAAAAATGATATACTTAAGCGTGTTTTGGGTTTATCGCAGTTGGCTATTGGAATAGAGACGACCGAGCATGTTGGCTTCAAGTCAAAAATATGGTCGCAAGGTCAAGCCAATTCATCTTGCAACTAGGGTCCTAGGTGGGTTCGAGGTAAACTTTGGCTTCGCTTACCGACCAGGACCTTATTTACTAAACTATTCCTTTTAAACGAGCTCAACAATTCACGTGCACATCCTAATCTACCTTTTTAGATACATACCCCATTATGTGGTGCAGTTGAAGCTATTCATGATGCCATGCAAGTCCCAATGCAAGTCTCCCCTATGTTGTCAATGTGATGCAAGGTCCCTATTCGTAAGAATCCCTTCCAATACATTTATGCAACTCAAAAGGCATGACTTAATTACTCAAATGCGAGTGTACATGCATCCATTGAAAATGCAAGTTAACTCTCTACGATGGTCTATGGAGTATAATTGACCTAGACGAGATATTTATGTGCCTTGACCATCTATGACACATCTGCGAAAGTTAGATCTTATTTTTTGACTTGTTTTCGCTACACCCGTAGATACCCATTCTATTTTCAACATTTCATGATTATTAAACCTCTTTTCAACTACCTTTCAAAATATGCAAACTACCCGATGCGAGGCATGACTTTATTTCTAATAATACTTATGCTTAAATATTCGATTTCAGTTTCCAACATGGTGGCAATACATGGATTTGGAGAGTCGAGTTAGCGTTTCCGCCTGATAAACCATTCGTGTTGATAGTGGCGTCTTTTCCCTACCCTTCCCTCGTAGTCGCGACTTTTCCAATCCCCTGGGAGAGCTTACGCTTTGGGGCTATTGTGGAGTTGGAGGCGGTCTTCGCTTCCTTCGAAGGACTCCTTAGTACCGAAGTTACTACGCCACGCCTTGCCTTTCGTGGACTCCTTGTCAACTTGAGGCAATCTATAAGGGAAAGTTAGTGATAATTAAGGAGGCGGAAAGAAAAAAAGAGGATTCCCCGTTTCGAGGGGGGAATCTTGACAGTGCTGGCAGAACGCCGACATATTACAATACGAGACCAGCTTCAAGAAACTTGTAACACTACTTGTTTCAACAAATATTCCTACACCAACCTCTCAATGTCACATGACACCCAAAAACACACTAGACTCCCCCATTTAGGCTTTGTTTTTCCTATGCCAAAACTTGGACACTGCAAGATGGAACACACACTAGACTCCCCCATTTAGGCTTTGTTTTTCCTATGCCAAAACTTGGACACTGCAAGATGGAACATACATTGCAGCTATACTCCTCTACATTGGCTTCTTTTCCCTGTCCTCAACTATCTTACTAAACCCATGGGTTAGAATTTCGTACCAGTGAATTGGCCATTTCCATAAAGAAAAACAAAACATAGGACATGTTTATTTGACCATTTTAGCTCCTCTTCTAGAACGGCATTCGAAATCAAAGGTAACATAATTACAAGATTCAGATCACTTTGCAAACTGGTCCATTGAAAATGTGATGGTGTGTCTTTTTCTTTATGCTTCTCTCTCAACATGCTTGATATTTTTGCTGAAATGGTTTAAAGATATCCACACCACCCTTGTTCATTGGCACAAGTAGTTTTTAAAATCATCTGAACAAAGTGAAAAAGTACCTAAATGAAGCAAGAGAGTTCACTCTCAAGAGATTCCATTACACAGATTTCAACCACCTAAGAGATTGTTTATATCAGATTTACATTAAGGTCAAATCTTGGCACTGGTTTTTTAGCCTGTCTTGCCATTTCATACTGGCAATCAAACAACATAGAATAGCCTTAAGCCCTACAAATTAAGAATATTTCTGGCAGTTTCTGCATGTCACTTGTACATAAGTTGGATGTCAGAAAACCCTCTTACTCTTTTACACGTACAATTAATGAGTTTTAGTGGTCAAAAGTTTCCCCTAACTGCACTGTCGGGTTTTATATCTGGGGTTTGTTGTGACTGGATTAATAAGCAACTGGATCAAGAGGGTGTTATCCTTCAAATGTTTGTTTCAAACAAAACTCTTGTATGTGGATACTATACCCACCTCTCACTAGAGAGTAGTCATTTTGATTGTATGTGGATATTGTACCCACATTTCAATATGGGGATACTACACCTACCTTTCGAATGGAACTCTTAATCTGCGGATACTATGCCCACCTTTCAATGGAGAGTCGAATTGATTGTCAGTGGTTTTACACTGGTGACAAGTAGACTCTGCAAAGCTATCTTCATATTAAAGCAACTTAAGTGGTCAAGCACATTGAACCCTAGTCTCACAGCATCTGTTACAACTTCAGCTCGATTCTTAAAAGTGACAAAAGGATGTGCATGGACCCACCTGTTATCAGAATAAGCCATCCATAATTTGCTGGAAAACCTTGAAAGATATTGTATCTAATAAGCAATGCTCTACATATGCGTAAATCACCCATACTTAGAAATGAAATGTGCAAGTATGCAGACCCTTGAAAACAAAAAAAAGAAATAGCAACTATTAAGTTGATGTCACTACAAAAATTGTGCAACCCCAACATCATGGGTTAGCAACACCAAAATAGCATGGCATATGTTGCGTTTAGCAGCATACATCATACTCTCACAGTGCAAAGACAATTCCACTAGACAACAGTAGGACACTGTGCTGATGTTTCCCTCAGAAAACCTGTCCAATGTGCCAAAGCTGTCACCCTCTACAGGAAAAGCAGAGCATGCCTTGTACAGTACCATTCAAACCTAAAGCCAAAAAAATTATAGTTGTTAGCATCACATTACTGTCAAGTAAGAATTGACCTAGCTGGAACACCCTCTACTGTTACAGATCAAAATTACACAAGATCAGTCTGAAGCCCACTCAGTACAGAAGCCACAGAACCAACCAAGCAATCCTACATACCAAAAAAAGAGAGTACAAACAAGTGTCTACACAGGCAATAGAAAAGTAATGAAGAGACAAAAGCAGACCTTACCAAACTCAGAATATTTGAGCTGCAGAGTTTAGCTTTTTTGCTAGAGTCAATTGTGTTCTTGTCAAATTAGCCAAGTATAGCACCAGTAATAGGTCCTGAATACATGCAAAGTTCTAGTTGTCAAAGGCGAAGCACAGCAGTGCAAGGGGATGAAAAAGCATCAATAAAACAAAAGAAGATAAACAAACCTGAATACTATCATTAAATAGTTTGTCAAAAGCATCAGGTGATATCTTTGGTATGGATGCTATTGTATCTGCCAGATATCTGCCTACTACATTGTCTGCAACAGCACGGCCCTCCTAAAATAACAGGTAGGAATCTCAATTGACATTTGTCAATCACTACCTCACAACACGAAGGACATAGAAGTAGTTACTTACAATCACATCTTCAACATACTTGAAAACCGTGTCAATCATGTTGTGCAACCTTCCCATAGACGTCTCTAAGGCCTCCAAGTCATCTGGAAGTTTCTCAACAATGGTCTTCTTCAAGACATCAACTGCCATAGTGTTGTGAAACAGGATTCATAAGCTAATCACATTAAACAACCATTACTCCTCAAGGAAACACAAAAGAAAGAAAAAGAGAGGTGATTTTCTTTTTAATGGCAAATGGATCGCCTACATCCAACTCTTTCTGCCTCAATCATACGAAGATCAAGCTGAATCTCATGGAATTGAGCTGCAAGCTGTCGTTCGCCAAGTGTCAAAGTGGTGGATACATAAGCTCTGATGCTGGCAGTTTCATCCTGAAATGTGGTATCAACAGTCAAGTAAACAGGATTTGTAGCTTCTCTTGCATAGAAGTCTTGAATCAAAGCATCACTCCCGCTCACTCCAACACTAGTAGAATACCTGACACAGAAAAATAACACTTTCATCAGAAATGTGCATAAAAACATACCTTTTTCCCAACTCCCTTTAGTAAAAGTTCACCATTCCAACAAGCAGCCAATTACCGCTAATCAGTACATACCAGCCAATAATCACTTCTTTGGGATTCACCCGCTGATGCAGCTCAAACATACACCGATGATACTCTATATCCACAGCTACCTGCACATAAATCAATTATCAAATAGCTAATCAATCATATTCTGTGGACTTCAAAAACCAAGTGGTAAGCTATCATGAGGACATGTATTTTTGAAACCTCACTTAACATGTGGATTAATTTTTAATCACATGATTAAGAAAATGATGCACATGTGAGGTGCAACTGGGGTTAAAGTAAACTTACGAGCCCGGGACCCGAAGAAATCACAGGATGTCAAAGGAAAAAGTTGCTATAAGTTATGCCACACAGGTACTTGGTGGTATCTGGTGCCAGTTGTTGGCCTGGGTCATCCATTTGACCATAAGTGTCAGTTGGTGACACTAGAGAAGTGGCATTTAATGGTACCTAACGCCAATTTGATGGTCAAAGATGGCGCAGAGACACTCAAGAATGGAAGTTGCTAAGCCAATTTAATTATTGGCCAGTCAGATTATTTTTCAGGGCATCGAAATAATTATTAGATTAATTTTTAATATTTAAAAACTGAAAATTAATATTTAATTATGAAAAACGCTGAAAAAACCATTTGGGAAGGTTGCCACTTGTCAAAAATGCCCGTGCAAGACTGAAAAACATCTTTAGAGGCTGGAGAGAAGTATTTCTATAAGTTCAACCCGCAAGGGAGAGGGAGGGGAGGCTACTGGTCTGATTTGCAGCCATTGGAGGACCTTCTGAGGTAGCCAAGGGCAAAAGAAGACCAATCAACAGTAGGAGCCAACATCTACAGGCTGTTGAGGCAAGGCAAGAACAATAAATGACTGATTTTCTTTAGTTCTTTGCATCTACATGCTGTTGTGGCAGGGCAACAACTGCACTTGAGTGATTTTCTATCATTCTTCGAGACAAAACTCTGAATTTTCTCTCTACAGCGTTCCCTCTCATCTCCCAACCATTTCACAACCTTGCTCCGAAGATCTCAGCATTTGGACCCTTGGTAAACCCTAATTTACAATAGAAATTAGGATTCAACAACAGCCTTGGGAAGCGTGCCAAAAATTGGAAGCTCCGAGACTTGGATTCAACAAGGCTGAAGGTGAATTTTAGCTAAATTCAGGTGGAGGACTAGCCATCCATTGAATTTGGGGCATTTCCATCGTCTATGAAGTGGGTGAAGGCCAATTGAGTGTCAGAATCAAGGGGCAAAATAGATTGAAGACTTGCTGGTCGCTTTGGACAGCAAGGGGAGTTGAAATACCGAAAGGGATTGGGAGAATCCCATTGTAAGGCAACTTTTTCTTCAGTAAGGCTAAAGAAATACCGAAAGAGCGCCAATTTTGGGGCCAATCGGGTGTGCATTGTCTAAGATCAATAGGTAAATTTGTATTTTCAGATTTGCATTTATTGTTTGCTGATGTAATTAAGTTGTAATCAAGGATTTACCACCCTATCCGAGGAGGAAGGCTGGTTACATAAGCACAAATCAAAGTCATCATGGGCCCACCCAGCCTCCCTAGCCTATAGAAATTGGGTGGTGAACGAGGTTTGCTATGAGCATTAAATAGGTCTTTAGATACTCAAATAGGCCATGAACACTTCTCTAACAATTAGAACCAAGCAGAAAGCACCAATCAAGGTCTTCATGGACCATCCTACCTCCTTAGCCTATAGCAAATGGGTGGTAGAGAAGGTTTGCTATGTAGCATAAAATAGTTCTTTATATATTGAAATAGGCCATGAACACCTCTCTAACAATATCCGTAAGAGTGCGCAACGGAAGAGAAAAACACAGATATATTGAAATAGGCCATGAACACCTCTCTAACAATATCCGCGAGAGTGCGCAACGGAAGAGAGAAACAAAGAGAGAGAGAGAGAGAGGAAGCAGAAGATGAAGGAAGAATACTACACTGCCTGAAGAAGAATACTCATACAATGATGATGGACTGATCAGTCCCTGCACGCAGCCCAAAGCATCAGTGAGGGCACCAGATCAGCCTGATGACAATGGCAGCACCAAGCACAAAGAGCATAGAAGCAAGAAACGCCCCAAAATGCCCCTTGGGAGGAGCCGAAACACCGAAACGTAGAGAGCTAGCCCCGAAACGCATTTCCCCAGCTGAAACATTTCTCCTTTGGGGAAACGACTGCCACATGGAGTTTTACTTTAGGAAACGTTTCGGACTGAAGCATTTCCCTACATAGCCAAAACGTTTTTGGTTAATCGGCTTGATTTTCAAAATACGATAGTGATTGTTATTTACATCTTGTTACAAATGTTTTGTCCAAACGTTTTCTTTTAATGTCTCGCTTTTAATAAATGTTTAATCGTTTTCTTTAAATGTCTCGGTTTTGAATGTCCAAACAATTTCTTTTAATGTCTCGCTTTTGTTTGTTTTAATCATGTTGTCCAAACGTTTTTAATAATAAATGTTTTAATTTAAAATTTCATTTTTAACTATGTTTTGTTTTAATAGTGGCGTTCAATTATCCAAACGTTTTTTGTAGTAAACATTTTAATGTTTGGTATTTAATCTTGAAAGTTATTAATAATAAAGTTAAATATCCTAGGGCTTAGACAATGTGAATACAACATCTCTCCAATCGAGAGCTCAACGCCCGTATCTCTATCAAAGCGGTGAAGGCCAATCAAGGGGCAAATCAGATTGAAGACTTGCTGGTCATTTTGGACAGCAAGGAGAGTTGGAATACCGAAAGGGATTGGGAGAATCCCATTGTGCATCAACTTCTTTTCAATTAAGTAAAAGAAATACCGAAAGAGGCGCCAGTTTTGGGATCAACAGGGTATCCATTGTCCAAGATTGTAAGTTAATTTGTATTTCTCAAATTTTTTATAAACATTACTACTGTAACTAAGTTGTAATCAAGAAACTACCACCCATCCACGGAAGGAAAACTGGTTTCAATAAGAAACTCACATAATCGAATGGTTGTCTTGAAATGTTGTTTAATGAATATCTGTAGGAGCAATCCATATCTGATGGTAGCTACTCTTTAAGCCAAGTTGGCTGCATATTTTGGATCCATCCAACCTATCCAAGATATCATTGATTCTTGGTATGGAAAATCTATTCCGAATAGTAATTCTATTGAAGGCCTTGTAGTCTCCACACATCATAGAAGTAAGAAAGGCCCCAAAACGCCCCTTTACAAAACCCAAAATGCCCAAAGGTCTAGAGGAGGACCTAAAACATATTTTCCTTGTTCGAAACGTTCTCCTTTGGTAAAACGGTTGCTACATGGAGTTTCTCCTTGAGGAAACAGTTTGGTTTGCCCCATTTCCCAACAAGCCCAAAATGTTTCTAGCAAAACATAGCAGCCAAGCTCCACTATACCTAACCTTGTGGCAACCTATCCTCCAAGTTGACTTTCGAAAGCCAAAAGGACGGCATTAGTCACATGCACTTCTAGAGATTTACTTCCTGGTCGCTACTCAAAGGAAATAACAGATGACATGAAACAAATATGCTTCAGCTCTTCATTTAGATGAATGTAAATGCTTCTATGTTCCCTGTTGTCTCTTCTAAAGGCTTACTTAGTCTTGCAGGCTACCCATTCCTTTCTTTCCAATGTGTGCATGTGGGACTACTATGTATTTCCTATGGTGGGCTGCTTCAAACTGAAAATCATGCAACTGTATTTTCCATCTAGGGCTCTAGTTAGCTGAGAAACTTTCTGGTATTGACTTCTGCAGATAGTTGTGGGGCAGCCAAGGGTAACCTAATTTGCCTTTCAGTATCAGCAAGAAATGTGTTTCAAATTAGTTCAGACACATTGCACAGTAGTCGGTTCAGTAACCAGACACATCATCTATATCCTTTATCATCTCACATCAGACCTAAATTGTAATGAACAATGGGGTGTCTACTGGTTGCAATACATTTTCTGGTTACACGGCCTAAATAATGCCCAAGGCAGCTATAGCTGTAACAATTTTCTCAACCACCGGGTGAGGGCAAAACAACTACGACTTTAGGTGTGCTCACATCCACAGAATTAAGGAGAACCTTACAAGACGGTTCAAAGTACCTGTTCAGACGATTCATTGTGAGGCACTGCATATGAATTGCGGATATCAACGGTGCCATCAGAAGATATCGAGCCTAGCAGAGTGCCAATGACACGATCGGTCTGGTCATTGCGCCTGATGTACGAATCACAGATGTTGAAAAGGACAGTGGGATGGAGTTTGGCCACCGCCCCGGTTGGGCCAGAGACGAGCTGCAGGATCGTACTCCCTGTCGACATGCCTTGTGCCTGGAAATTCTCTTCCCTAGAAACGGTCACAAACCTGCAAAATACAGGGACGATCAAGCTCTGCCTTCACGAATCTCTAAGATATAGGGAGGATCGAGCGCTGGCTCCGTAAACTCTGTCGCAGGACTTGAGTTATTTGTCTGTGTTTTTCATCTTCTACTTTCTTCGCATCGCCGAACACGCAGCCCTAGACAGGAATGGAGTCGCGGAGACGAACCTCTACAGCTTCCAGTAGCGAGAAGCAGACACTAAAGGAAATGCCAATGACTACTCGCAGCGGTTTTATTCTGTCCTAGGGCATAACAACCTCAGGGGTTTCGCGAAAAAGACTTTTGATAATACATACAAAAGCCTTTAACTCAAAATGCGAGAGAGATTTTTGAGTCAAATTATATATATATTCGTCATCTTGATAATTAAAAAGTTTCTAAATTTAAGTTCTAAATCTTTTACTTTAAATTTTGAAAGTATTTTTTTTAATTGCAATTCATTTTACATTAAGCCTTAATTTTTTATGAACACTAGTCTAGCGTAAAGCAAATTGTTACCTTTGTAAAGATATCATTAAAGTTTTGGAGCCTAATTGTTACCTTTGCAAAACAACATTCAAAGGTTTGGAGTCCTCTTTTTAATTTCAAGTATTCTAGCTTTAGTAAGATTAAGACATCTATAAAATTTAAGAAAAAATAAATAAATAATCCTTATTAGATGCATGTGGAAAAGCTTGTAAATGTTCAACATTGAAGGTTTTTGTATCAACTTTGAAAATGTATTCTATAAACACTATGGACCCTACATATGGAAATTCAAGATATTAGTCTATCCTTGGGCATTGAACATGAACTTCTTGATGTATAACACCCTTAAGCCTTAACAACTACATTACAAGCTACTAGGAACTTCAATAAGTTTTTGAAAATGGCACCCTTTTTCATAAGTTTAAAATTTTTGGTATGTCCTTAAGAATCAAACTAGCATCTTCAAATTTTTTAATATGTCCCTAAGAATCAAACTAACATCTTTAGAATTTTTGGTACATCCCTAAAAATCAAACCAACATCTTCATAAGCTTATAATTGTGCCTTACTCTACCTTCATGGGCACTATCTCTAAATGCATCACCGTTTTTTTTTTTAATGTTAGACTTTTCTCCACCTATAAATCCTCATTTCGCAAGCTCTAAGAACTTTGACAACATCATGAACTTGGTGCTACCACATACATAGCATGTTGAAATGGGGGACAAGGACACTGTGCATAGTCATGCCTTGTTTGAATGAGTGCACAATCACTTTTAGATATTTGTTCACACATGAGACCTCATGGGTCATCTCTCCCAACTCCAATAATATTATCAACAAGGCCTATAGCATACGTACTCTATTTTGAACATTGTAGGGGCCGCATGCAATCTCCATCCCCATTGCAATAGGCAAGGTATGTGTTTTTTTAAGGAGCTTGTAAAGATTTTAACCTTCGATATTTGAATAATGTAGTGTCCCATAATAGAATGTTTAGTGCAAGGAGTGATCTACCAGCCTAAACCTAGTCCCAAGACTATACCCTACCCCTACCCACATGTGCCTATAGAACACGAGTAGAACTTCTTGTGGGGTAGAAGTTCATTAAAGTATTAAGGAATGCAAGAAGGGGAGAACGGATTTCAAATAAAGCCAAGCAAGTGGTGTATGGAATGGGATAGGAAGGGATGTATATTGTTGTGTGGAGCATCTTGTTTTGGAGCTTACCTTGGTTGTTTGAGGGGCCGATGCTTGGTTCATGGTGATAGAAATTAAGAAGCATCTTTTCTTTAAGTTTGCATCCACCAAACTAAAGTTGAAGGTTCCTATGTACTAACACATGGCTAGTGGAAGTGAGTTATCTTTTTTGTGGTTTCACAATTTATTAGAAACCAGATCATGTGCTTTAGTCAAGGAGGATGCAATCATCTATGATTGTTAACATGTGTGCCAAGCTGCAAACCTATTGACAAGGAGATGATTGTGTGCAAAGTGTTCAAAGTTATCTTCATTGTCAGGAGCAATAGTGTTAAACATCTACAAAGCTAGCGTGATTATGAACACAAGCATTTTATCAATAAGTGTTATTTTTTGGTCAAATGGTCAATGACTCATGTTGACCCATGAATTTTTTTCCTTATCAATTTATGACAATTGATCGTCATGGTGGTGGGTGAATTCTCTTGCCTCTGTGTGGATAACTCTAATCATCCTTGTCCTTTATGCCTGAAGCACCCACTTTGGGTGAAACCTAGTTTTCTTTTCAATAGGTGATGTGCCTTTTCTTCTCATGTATGTAGCCCCTTGTGAAAGGTCTCTATAAATCAATTGATGTTAGCACATGCATGTTGATGGTGCATTAGGGCCTGGTCCTAACCTGCAATTACAAATACGAAAATTATGTGACTTGGAAAGGCTAACATGGAAATCAATTTTTGAGCTCCTTTTTTTTGGCTTTATGATCTTGTTATTCTCTTAATGAAGAGATTGTGAGCAAAGAATCCCAACCACCTTGGAAAAGCTAAGGTTTGTTCGGGGAATAGGCATAAAGGTGTGACACTCACAAAGATTGAGTGAGAGCATGACCACACTGACCTAACTTGGGGTTGATGCTCAACTCCCCCTTGTTTCTCACTCTCACTGAACCAAGTATGGTGCTTGCCCACCTTGAGTCTCTGATGGCTCATGCAACACTAATTGTCTTAGCTTGATGCTAGATTGCTACAAGAGATTGTAGTTGTGTCTTTAGGAACATATAGGTTGATCCTCGTGAGATGAGACCGGATGCTTTGCTTGCAAGGTAGACCTAGGAAACACCTAGTTGCCTAAGTCTGCATGCTTGTAAGTAGCATAGATGGTGACAACTAGGATCGGATCCCTAGACAACTACCAAACTACTCTCCCTACATTTTAGGGTTGGGTACGTTTCATATGATATTAGAGCATAAATTTTAGTATGCTCATAAAAAATGATGTTCAATCAATAGATATTAATTTTTTCAATATAAATAAACACATTTACTCGAAAAGTGAGTTCTTATGAATAGCTCACTGGGAGATTTTTAAAGGGTTTCTTCAACTAACTCTTGAACCACAAGCTGTTTTAACCAATATACACCATGGCTTGTGGATCAAACACTTTTTTATTTTGACGCAATGTAGCCTTGGTTACCTTCAAGGCTATCCTTGGATTTGAATGGTTAAAATTTCAAGTTCAAAACTAGAAATTGAAGAATGTAAATTATTTGGTTGATGCTAAGAAAACTAGGCATTGAGAAATATATAAAGATAGCCTAGATCCTTGAAGAACTTAAATTTGATTGAAGTATATTGGTTCTTTGAAACCAAAGACCCGCAAGCTCTTATTTGCATAAATGATCAAGTGACCAATCAAAATCAATATGCATATTTGTGACTCACAGAAGCTGTGGATCATAAGCTCATTGGAATATGACCCCGCAACTCCTTTGTACCGAATCTAAAGATAACAAGTCACCTTGACTATCACCTTCTGGTGATTGATGCAAAGAGAAATCCTCCCTATAAATATATCGTTGAGCCTAGTAAAACCATTGCTAACATTTCACCTAAATACAAATTTAGGCCTACTAGTGCCTTATAAACAAAGAGAATTCATATGTTCGAAATAAAATATGAGCCTTAGAGTAATGACCAATAACCTTGCAAAATATTAAGGTGATAATCTATAAGAAGTTATAAGCCTTTTAAGGATATTTTTGTATCAACAAATAATGATAAATCAATATAATATATAAAACTCCTAATAATAGGAAAAGAACACTCTCTTACATCCTTTGAAATCTTATGTAGGAGAAAATTTGTACAATGTTTCCCATGGTTTACTACATAGGATCGAGGTGTACCCTTGCAAGAGAACATTTTCTGCATGATCGATTGGATCTTTGTTCTGCAACCTCACTACCAATTCTTCACCCCCCCCCCCCCCCAGTGGACATTTTCTGCATGATCGATTGGATCTTTGTTCTGCAACCTCACTACCAATTCTTCACCCCCCCCCCCCCCCCAGTGGACATTTTCTGCATGATCGATTGGATCTTTGTTCTGCAACCTCACTACCAATTCTTCACCCCCCCCCCCCCCCCCAGTGGACACCGTACATGGGTTGGTATAGGACGTCTACCAACTACTATATGGCCATTAACCATATCAATAACCTAGAGTATTAGCTATGGAGGATTCATTGGGGCAAAAGGCTCAACACCATTTGACTCTTTACCTTCTACCTTGGTCACCCTTATGATATCACTCAAGCCCAATGGGTTTATAGGAGGATTAAATGGGTCATTCAACCCAATTGCATTATATTTGCTCAACAATCCTATGCTTCTGGATATCAAGTGGAGGGGTTCCTTGATCTCCTTGCCATCATTAAGTACTTAGAACTAGATGTTATGAGAGAGCCACCTAAATATTACACTATTTCCCTATAAAACTTTCATAGTTGATCTTGTATGAAACACATGGATTTTGAGTAAAGCCTTGTATATAAATAATGGAATAATATAGTTTGGTTTTCCTTTCTTTTTCTACGAGTGATATTGTCGTGAAAAGGATTGCAATTGGATTAACTAACCTCGTCATCATATAGATTAAGGATGAGCCATGACACGATTTTTTAGTCTTCCATACTATGTACCAATTCACCTTGCATTTGTGGGATTAATCTCAGTGGGAAGACTTTACAGAGATTTTGAAAAGTTTCTAGTGTCCCTTAGGATATAATTGGATAGGTGATGGCCTCAGTACAGTGTCTACAACTTCTTTGAGACCAAAATACTAGCATATCTAGAGACGAATCTAAAAAGGATTGGATGGATGGAAAAACTGAAGCTTATCAAGGTGCTTCTATTTGAGGAACAGAGTCAATGCCGTCATAAATATAAACAATCAAAATATCTATCAAGATTGGTACATTTATGTTGACATGTTCCTCTTGATAAGATAGTGCACTTAGGCGGGCTAAAACAAAATAATTATGTTGTAAAAGAGTTCCCATAACAACTTTATCAATAGCACTTCTCAAAGTTTATGAAAAGTCCCCTTGTCTATAAAAAAAGATATGTTGTCAAGTTCCACAACTAAATCCAGTGTGCCTAGAAGCTCTTTCTAAAGCTTGAGCAATATATATATCTTATGCAACAAGACTTGAGCTTTTTATGGTGTGAATAATCACATCTAAATCCAATCAAATGTTTCAAGTACCCCATCTCTTGTCACTTTGTCTGACTAGCAAGAATAGAAGTCTCTATTAAAGCACATAAAGCTTATTGAATTCAATGGCCAAGGAACCCAAAAGAGAAACCAATGTTAAAACCTAAATTGACTACTTCTCACAGCTTGTTAGGACGAGTATATATACTTAGGCTATGATTGCCAAACTTTGTCTCATCGAAGAAGCCCATTTCTAGTGGAAATAATGGTGCCATGATAAGGCTGTTATGGGAATCTCCCAAACTTAGAAGTAGCTTAAAGCAATAGCATAAGGAAGATACTTACCCCCATATTACCAAATCAAAAAGATGGAAAGTTCTTTAGCTTGAGGTAACAAGGTTTGACAGTGGAGGGTTATCACTCCTACTTTGTTACCCTCCTAACGTATGCCCCGAAGAGGTGATAACAACGCAACAAGTAGCTTGTCTTTGTGAAGGTCTAAACCACCCTTGATGGGTGGGTTAAAGCCATGAAATCTTCCTACCTTGAGGATGCTCTATTGTGAGCTTTGGTGGACTTTCTTCCCAGACATAATTTTTGGGCTACCCCACACATTCCTACAGAGGAATTTACCCAAAGAGGGCCAGAGTAAATTGCCAAATGGGAAATTGGAATTAGGGTCATCTCAATTTTGTTAACCATGCCCCAAACCACCCAACCAACAATAATAATAGCCCTAATGCTATCGATGCTAATCAATGAGCCCAATCCCATTGCTTCAAGTGCAACTGCCAATCACTTTTGAGATGAGTGCCTTGCCACAACACCAATCCAAATTCTCCTCATAACCCTCTAGCAAGGGGTAATTTCAATAATCAAGGGCTAGGATGAGGAGTGGGATGAGCTGTGGGTGGGTGAGCTTGTTTCCTGGTTGGGAAAAAAGAAGAAGACCCTACCATCTATGTGGGAGTAGAAAGAGGCACCATGAGTGCAACCATCTACAATCAAGAGGTTGGATGCCAATACACCGCCTTGCAAGTCTTGCAAAAGCACCAATATAAATCATTCCAAATTCTCATTGATTTTGGTGTTACTCATTCCTTCATGTCTTCTAAGCATGTAAATAAATTACAGCTAGAATCTGAACGTGCTAGAAAATTGATAATCAAACTAGCAAATGGAAAAGAAATCTATTCGACTCAAACAGTAAAAAAATGTAGAACTCCAGTTAAAGAACTAATACACAAAGGCAGATTTTTGGGTCTTGTCTCTAAGGACTTATAATTCTCCTAGATAAAGATTGGCACGTCCCTAATCACGCAAGTATCCATTGTGGAGAAGGAAAGATTACTTTTAATAACATTGAAGAAACCTTAGTCTAGGCTATGGAAATTTAACAAATTAGTGCATAACATTTTCATGTCTTACCTCAATGAATTCATTCTTGTATTCTTTGATGACATCCTAACTTATTCCAAAGTAAAAGAAGATAATCTAGACCACCTCGAAATCATCCTTGAGACTTGAGGATAAATAAGCCCATGCAAAACAAAGTAAGTGTGCCTTCTTCAAAAAGAAGATTGAGCACCTAGGTTTCATTGTCTCAACTAAAGGAATCTCAATTCATCCACCCAAAGTGCAAGGATTGGCCATCTTTGTAAATTTTCTAAGAAACAAAGTAAGATGGTACATCATCTTCATCAATGATTATACTCTCATTGCCGCCCCATTGATTGAACTTCTCAACAAACAAACCAAGATAGTGTGGACTCCTAAGGAGCAAGAGAGCTTCAACAAGCAAAAGTCATGTCTCACTATCCCTTTGGTATTGAATCTCCCCAACTTCAATCAAGAATTCAAAGTTGTCACTTATTCTAGCATTGTAGTCATAGGTTGTGTACTTCACAAGAAGGTCGATTCATAGCCTACTCTTCTCAGAAACTTAAACCACGTGAGAAGAATCATGCTACTCGTGATTTGGAGCTAATAGGAGTCATTTGTGCTCTCAAACTTTAGTGCCATTATCTACTTGGTTGAAGATTCACACTCATTATGGATCACAAATTAGATCTCAACATGAGGCAAAGAAGATGGATAGGAGTTTTGCAAGAATTAGACTTTGAGATTATGTATTACCTTGGTAAGAAAAATATGGTAGTTGATGCTCTTAGTTGGAAAGCCTTCTTGAATACCCTAATGACTGAAGACCCTCTAAGATAAGGAAGCCTTGCAAATCTTATTTCAATGCCTAATAACCACATTCTTGAGGTTGTGAGCATTGAAGCCTCCAATGATTCATAATACCAAAAGATAGAAAAGTTTATATATCTACAAAAGAATCCCCAAAGGATAATGCAAATTTCAAGAATTATCTTCTTGAAGATGAGTTGTTGTACTATCAACAAAGGTTTTATGTACCCAAATGTTTCGTGGTGAAAAAGAAAATCTTGTGGGAAGCACATAACAACATTGTGTGTGGCCGGACATTCAGGCTATGCCAATAAGGGAGACAAGCATCATATTTTCCTTCCTATGGAGGCACCAAGTAACTTGTTAGTACTAGAAGCATGGAAAATCTACCCATTGAGAACATGCATTTCAACCTCACTGTGGGTGATGACTACAAAGTTCAACTACTAGGGGACTTGAAAGACTAGATTGTTAAAATCATGGGAATTAGACTTATGGTAACTTTTATGGTCAGGAAAGGAGTGGATTATGACTTACTTTTAGGCTGCTCTTGAATGCAAAATGCTTGATTCATTGAGGAAAGGTGTAATAGGTTGTTCTTATTGGGAAATAAGTGAGACACAATGAGGATTGAGATGGAAGATTGGAAAACTGTGCATCTCGTAGACCTAGATGCCATATCCAATGTGCTTCATGGGAATAAGAAAAATCGACAACACTTATCATGACGATGAACCTAGGACCATCTTGACTTGACAGCATATGTTTCAATATTCATACCAACCATCAAGAATCAAGAAAGTTTTGCCCTCAATGGTGAGGGTGTCTCAAGGACCAACTCATTGATTTTCAAAGAATTGCTTTAGTAACAAGAATGGAGGTGGACAAGGCTGCATGAAGCATTATTAAATTATCATGTCAAATTGGTCGCATTGCTAATGACACTCGACGAGCCTAAAGAATAAGAAAAAGTTAGTGATCCTCAAGAATACTCTACTAAATGAGGAAATCAAAGATGAGGAAGACAATGAATTTAGAGAATATGAATTTGATGGCAAAAGCATAGAGCAAATTGTAGCATATCCTAAATTTCGAAAGGTAGACAAAGTGCTGGTGGATGTAAGAGTAGTGAGAGTGAATTCAGGGTTGGAATGGTTAGAATATTTGAAGGTCATTGATCATGGGTGAATAGGGTCTGAACCCTTAAATCTCATTCCAACTCCTAACGTCCTCAAAGCTGAAGAAACACATGTTGATGACAAAGACTTGCTTAAAAAATTACTCTGATGATAACAATCCTAAAAGGCTACAAGATCTCCCAAAGAGGTTCACTCGATGCAAGGAGGACCGCATAAGTAATCATTGTGTTGGGATTGAAATGATAAGGGAAATCTAGTGAATCGATCAAGGAAGCAAATCTTGCTAGGGAAGGAAAGTCTCATAAGCTCCCAATAGAGAAAGCTTGAATTGCATGCCTACTCATTAAAATGATGCCTTATCAACTGACTCCAGGACAATTATACAGGCTAGGGCAAGACAAATTGCTGAGAAGGTGCATATGCAAGCATAAGATTGAATACATACTGCAAGAAGCACATGTAGAAATAGTTGGAGGCAATTTCAATGCCACCACCATAGCATGAAAGGTTTTGTAATCCCAACTTGGGTGGCCGATGCTATTCAATGATGCAAAACAATTCATGAAACATTGTAATAATGAATGCCAAGACACAAAAAGTACCCATCAAGAGAGACAACATGAAGCTTGTGCCAGTTTTGGCTTGTAAACCCTTTGAGAAATGGAAGAATGACTTTACGGGACCCATCAGCATTGTAGCACCCTTCCAAAAATTGAAGATCGACTTTATGGGACCCACCATTGTTGTGGCACAATATTTCTAAGCCAAATATATCATAGTCACTAATACAAGATCAAATGGGCTAAGGCTCAAGCTACAAGAAAGAATGATGCAAGAACAATAACCACATTCCTATGGAAGTAAGTGATATCTAGATTTGGGTGCTCGATAGAAATCATGAGTGACTAAGGAACACATTTTATAAATGAGGTAATGGATCATTTTCTCTCTACATTATTGATCATTCACATCAAGTTAGCACCTTACCACCCACAAGCAAATTCAAGTTGATAACATACTAACCAAAATAGTATCAGATCTCGTGATCAAACTAGGATAACAAGCTTATGGTGGCTTTTTGGGCATATTATGTCATATATAAAATGATCACAAGACAAACCCCTTTCATGTTGACCTATGGAACTAATGCTATCATGTTCATTGAGTTTTTTATCCCTAGCTTGCACATTATAATACAAGCATGTTGGGAAGGAAACAAGGGGCCTGGTGTTGAGAGTGGAAAAGATTGTATTTTTGGTATTTTTTATTGGTTTTTTGGTATTGAATGGTTGTTTTAGTGCATGAATGGTTGAGTTTAATTGGTCTTTGAAGTTTTTTAGATATTTTTAATTATGTTTGAGAATTTTTGGCTAGCTTATGATGGTTTTTGATTGAGTTGTGATGTGATGATAGGTTTTGTTGATGGTTTGATTGGTTCTAATGTGTTCTGATAGTGTTTGTTTGAGTCAAATTTTTATTTTATTGAGAGATTAAGATTGTGAAATATTGACTTTGAGTATGATTGGACATGTATTGAATGGTTTTTGATATGCTGGAATGGTTTTTGTTAAAGTTGAATGGTTTTGATGTGTTCTGTTAACCTTTTATGGTGTTCTATAAGCTTGTCTATATCTTCTTTTAGCATGTGTAATGTTTTGTATATTTTCTATTGCATGGGTGTGTATATTGGGAAAGTTTTCTAGACTTGAAAAGAGAATAATACAAGCTCAAAGTAGCTCATTTGAAAAAAGAAGTAGCAGTTGAAGATTGAAGTGAAGACTTGGAGTGATAGTGTCAGTGATTAGGTGAAAATACACTCTAGTAGTTCTTATGACTCTTTGGATCAACCATACCATTTGGAGGGTGTCTTTACAATCAAGAGAGGATTTTTGGGCATTAATTCTAGTGTATTCTCATGAATGAGCGATGGAGAGTATGAGATAGATATATATTGAGTGAAAGATAATCATTTCAAAGGGCTAATATGTTGTATATGGAGAGATTGTGAGAGAAGAAGACATGGCTACATTCATGAAAGCTATAATATGAAGTTTATGTGACGAATTCCATTCATATGATATTGTATTTGACTTGTTCTTATATTTTTTTGGTTGCTATGAAAAATATGTGATGTTCTATTGAAGATAAATCCATGGGAGATTATGCCTATGATGTTGAGTAAAGATGATTTTGTTGTTCGTGTTATTTCATTTGTTTGATTCTATGAAGAGATGGAAAATATGCTTGTTGATGCTACAATATAGATTTTCCCATAGTCCTTTCCCCATATTCTAGGTATTCTCTAGAGAGCTCCATGTTTTGGTGCATAGCATGGGAAAATTTCCATCAGTAAGCACCTAAAAGAGGCTAAAAATGGAAGGAATTACATTGTTGAAGAGAAAGAAAAGTAGTTGAAGATTGTAAAATTCTAAGAGATCCAAGTTAATTGAAAGAATTCATAGCTAAAGAAATTTTATTCAAAAGATTCATTTTCCAATGGTAGAAGCATAATGCTATCTCAATGTGGGCCTTGTATGTTGAACTTTTCCATCTATCAGCAAAAGCAACAGAGACTTGCATCTTGATGTCAGATTGTTTAGGAGGAAATTGAAGTATTAGAAGCATAGAGAATGGTAAAATATGGCATGTTTGACTTTTGTTGAGGATTTGCATGACAATATCGAGTGGAAAATAGTAAAGAAGATTCAAGAGTCTTAGTCTGTGGAAGTCCACCACAACAAGAAGGAGAAAAGCTAGAAATTGTTTTCAGATGCACAACAACAAAGTCTTTTGTATATTCAACTAACAACCCATTAAAGTTGGTGGATAATATTTTATTTACCACATCTACTATAGAAACTCTCCAAAATTGGTACTATTAGAACAATGGCACCATGGATATCCTCAAACTGATGAACTTTGAGACCTTTAGAATTGAATTCCTTCCCCTCTACAATGGCATGAAGGCAGAATTCAAAGAGACTATGAGATATAAGAAGTGAAGAAAATACTAGCTAGAGAGTCTTCTAGAGACTAAAGAAAATAGAAGACCCTATGTTCCTCTCAGTGAAGCACTAAAAAGTTGGGTGGAGTCAACTCTCTCATGAATGAGTCAGTAAAGAGACAAGCATTGGAATGTCTCAAGAGGTATGTGCAAAGTTGAAAGTGATGGATGGAGTGGAGAAATACAAAATAAGAAAAGAATCTTTTGACACCCTTGTGGCACTCTTTACAGAAGTCCCAATGGCACAATTGAACCAAGGTTTCCTTCCTAGTCAGATACGTCTTGGAAATGTTGATGACAAACCAATGAATATAGTCATATTACCCATCTTTAAAGGATAATACAATGAAAACCTTGATCTTCATGTAGTAGAGTTTATAGTAGTGTGTGTGACCAACAATGCAAGAACCCCAAAGCATTGGTTAGTAATATTGCTTGCCACTTTCAAGGGCGTGGTGTTTCAATGATACGAAAGGTAGGTAGCAATAAATTTTGGTACATAGGATGAAATGAAGCTACATTTCCTCACCAAATTCAAGCGTGAAGACTTTAAAGAGTGGATGTGAGAGGAATTTATGAATCTAAGCCAATCCCTTGGAGAGCAAGTTGAAGTATACATCTCAAGAATGGAATCCAGATTGAAAAGGTGGACCAAACATAATCTACATATAGGAAGTCAAAAGGGAGTCTTTCTCAAAGGGTTGCAATTAGAAGTTTGCAAGTTTGCAGATTTGAGAAGACCAACTAATTTACAAGCTATAGTGAAAGGTGCCAAATTTGTATAATGAGGTGAAAGCTAGATTGTCCATGAATCTACGAAGAGGATTTTTATCTCCCTTAAAGCTAAGAATAGTGTATTTGCCTAATACAACCCTATGAACTATCCCTTACCCCTACCCACAGATGCCTGCAATGCCTCAATACAATGCACCAACTCCATAGTGGCCACAAATAGTACCTCCAATGATAGTCCAACCCCAATAGCAATGGTCTCAAACAATTTCTCCAATGGCAAACCAAGAGTAATAGTGAAACCCTACCAATTGGAATCAATAGCCAACAATCCAAAAAAGAGCTTGGAATCAAAATCAGAATAGAGACCCATTTGCATCAACCCAACAAGTATATGTCATGATCACAAAGACAACTCAAACTCCCACTGTAAGTGTATCAAGAGGAGAAAGTTTGAAGGACTACCTGTCCGATTTAGTTGCAAACTTTAAGAATGAATTAATGGATTTGATAATAGAGCAATTATAGAATATGAAGATGAACATCGCCAATGTCTCCAAGCCGGTAGAAGTAGCTAGAGACACCTTAAGGTTGAATACTTGGTGCAACGAGTGCCACCAAGCGAGACATTTAGCCACTGAATGTACCCAAAAACCCACCATTCTTGGAGCTTTTTGTTCATATTGTTTAAGGAAGAACCATACAAAAGACATTTTCTCTCTAAAGGATATGCATGAAAGAAGGAAGAAATATTCAATTTGTTGGAATCCGAGATGACACCCCCAAAAAATTGGACCAAAGCCTAGGGGATTTGGACCTAATCTTGGTTTAAGGAGATTTTTCTCTCAAAGCCTCAAAGGAAGGCATTTAGGAGTTGGTTAGAGATTAGAAGTGGAATGCTAGAGATGTAGAAAAAATGGTCACATTTTTCCAAATTGTCAAAACCCTAGAATGTTTATGGATGACAAGTCTCTATGCAGTAAATGCAAAGGCAAAGGCCACATTGCCAAAGATGCAAATGTACGCAATGTATCCCATAAGTGAAGAGAAGTGAGTGTCTCAAGTTGGAAAAGCTATAAATTCGTGTATTTGCTTAGCTATGAAATATCAATCTCCTTTCTTGCATACATTGCTATTATGAATGGCTTTCTCTCATACCCTCCATAGTTTCTTCATTTGGTATTAGAGCAGTACGATCCTACCATGCATCCTCACATCTTATCCAATATCCTTCTCTCTCTTTCATTACTATTTTATTTCATTTCTACACTTCCTGTTTACAATAGTTGCCTTTATCATCAAGAGGTTGCGAGTTGCGTAAAACAAGTAATGCAAGGATCTATCATAGTCTATAGCCTCGACTACTATTGTACCTTAATGAGCCCACCATATAAGTGCGCAGCTCTTGACGATTGTTGCACGAATGAGCAAGCCATTAGAAAAAGGCTTCTACAATTGTTTAATATTGTATGCAGTATTTGAAGTGGTCATCATCAATTAGAAAGGTAGTTATAGAAAATGATGACCTTAATACTTTCTCATTAATTCCATGCCATTAATCAAAATGATGGCCTTTATAGAAAGATAAGCTTTGTCTTTACTAGAACAATATATAAAGGTTACTAAAGCTTAATAATATTAATCCCTTTTCACATGGGTATAAATCTAATTGGTTTTCCACCAACCCCTGCTCACACTATTTGTACCAAAACTATGTTCACACTATTGTCTTAGACCAATTGTAAAAGGATTGTATTCTCATACCCAAAACCCAATTGTAATCTTTCTTAATTTTGTAGAGTTAGACCTATCTATTGAGCATCATGTCAACTCAAGATGTCATTGATAAATTAATGGGACTTGGATTCCACACATGGCAGTCCAACACTCATGCAAAAGAGTCTACGGGGCATCATTATTGTATGAGACAAAACAACAAGCTTAGGAGAAAACTATGAAGAAAGCAATGAGAAAGAATTGGGATACATAGCAAAATGCTTGGGTCATGAATGCATACATCATATTGATGGTATTCTAAGTATAAAGATAGCATAGGAGAAGCTCAACAAAGTATTAGACACCAAATCCAAGCATTCTAAGGTGAAATTATAATGCAATCAGTGTGGATTAACTAATCACGAAGAAAATAATTGCAAAAACAAAGGCAAAGATCAATGTACAATTTGTAGACTCTTTGGTCATTTTGAAAACTTGAATCAATGCAATCAATGCAATTGTACATTTTCTTCGTGATTAGTTAATCCAATGGAAAATTGTAATGGCAAAGATCAATGTACAATTTGCAGACTCAATGTACAATTATTTTCTTCATGATTAGTTAATCCACACTCGAATCAAGTAAACTATGCAAACAAACCACTCCAAAATCATGGTGTACCTAAATCAAATGAATCTTATAATGTATCTCCATCCAATGGACACCTATTCTAGATTTTCTACAATTGTAATGTCCACATTTACTTACACCCTAATTATGTCACACCATATGCTTATGAGTATGATAGGAGACTTAAGGGGGGAAATGTTACCTTGTGATCACATCCTTGATGGCAGTGGCAATTGATAATGACCAACCATGCATCAAGGGGGGTTTGTTAGCATATGTATTGTGTAAGCATATAAACAAGCTTTATGGTGATAGTGGACATATAAAAATGAAGGGAGTGAGCCCTGAAGTGGAAGCATGGAGAAAAAGCAAGAGCTATGGTGGAAGGAGCAATAACAAGAGAGAGACACACACATAAGATGTGGAGACTCTAGTAGTCACCTTGGTAGTATCCCCTCATGTGATGGAACTAAGCCCACACATAAGATTCTATTTAAATCCATTAGATTATCCTTATTTTCAATGTTGGAACAATTGTTTAGTGGCTACAAGGGACTTATCACTTAAGGATATAGTTAAAAGAACACTAGAATTTCACTTGTAAGGTACAGGCGTATGGGTAACTAATACATGATGCGAATATTGTCAGTGTAACTAATACACAGGCAGCTAGGCATATACACCTTTACCCCCAACAACATCTCGCTTAAAGGTGAATATGCCCCTAGTGAGGAAAGAATAAGAAAAAGGTAACAAAGTATGGGAGCTTTCGCTCAACCGCCAAGACCCAGGGACCGCTTATTGTTTCAAGCGTTCTAAGCCGAGCACTAATGGCTACCTCTCATATAGCCAACGCGCCATTCATATCTATGGGTGTAGTGAGCTTACCTCCATGCTGTTCAAGTTACCTCCTCTCCCGCGCACTTCGGTAGCTCCACGATCCAAGTGCAAGCTTCAAGCAAGCTCCATCCTCAAGCTCCACGCTCCAAGCTCCATAGCCGCGAGCAAGACAAGAGAAGAGAAGAGAAGAGAAGAAGAGAGGAGAAGATGGAGAGCTTCTCCTCCCCTGTCCCTCACCCTCACACACTCACTCCCTCACACTCTCACACTCCCCCTCTCAAGCACAAGCTCAAGCAAGCAAGAAGAAGAAGAAGAAGAAGAAAAGGAGAGCCACTTTTGGCCACACATAAGAATGAGCTTCTCATTCACTTTTTAACTTTATATACAAAACCCTAAATCCCTTTTGGGCAGTTATCCCCTTTTCCCCTTTTTTACATGGCCGGCCGTAGCCTAGGCCCTTTTTCTCATTGTTCTTCTATCTTCCTAGCTTTCTTTCCACCGCTCGTCTACATTTACAAATTGCATGGGTGAGAGCCCGACGCTCCTTGAATTAAACCACGATGCGTTTGCGCTCTTTTACAAGAGTTTTGACTTGCGCTTTTCCTTGTGCGCCTTTGTTTTCCGTTTCCCTTTACCTTGGCCTTTGTCTTTGTCTTTAGTTTTAGCTTTCCGAATTTTCCACCGCGTGCCACTCTTTTACAAGATTTCAGGGTGCGCCTTTGTATTTTAAAATGCACCTTTCCCTTTTTGCAGCTGCCTTGGACTTTTAAGATTGCCCTTGCGCTTTTGGCATTTTCTCCTCTTCTTTCTTCAGTTGAGCTACCTTTTTTCCGCCTTTGCCTTGCATCTTTTTTTATTTTCTTCTGCTTTCTTCGTGTTGGGGTTAACATTATCCCCCTCCTAGACGAGTGCCAGTCCCATGGCACTCATCGTCGTAGGTAGCAGGCGTTAGCATGCACCGAAGACGTGGGTGGTAAGGACAGCGGGGATTGCGATGGCGGAGTGTCGGTAGTGGTGGGGAGGCAGGTTGTTGGGGGTACGTTGGTGTGTTAAATGGTAGGTGGTAGGGAAATGGGAGTTGGTGGTAGGGCTGTAATTTGGGGGGGTTGCACGGATGGAGTAAAAGTGGCGGTTTGTTGGGGATTCAGTGTATGATGATTCTGGGCAGGCTTACAGGGTGATAAGGATAGGAATTCGGAGTTGAGTGTTGATGAAGACCAAACGACACCTTCGTTGGAGTCGCCAATACTTGCAATTGAAAAACCTCCCATGTGGTCTCTTCCTAAGGGTAGTGCTAGTCTTCTTATCGTGTGCAAGTCATATTTTGATTAGTTTGGGAGACAGGTTGAACTCTAAGCAAGCCTGGAGTATTGTCCTGCACTTGAGGACCCAAACTGTGTATAGACTTTAGTGCAGATATTATGTGAGTGTCCGTGCATACTTAGATATTATGTAGGTAGAAGATGGCAGCCTAGTGGCTCATAACGTCATGTGGATGAAGCAGAGTGGTCCATGGTGGAAAGAGGTACATGTGAAGGTGGGTGCGCCATTGTGTGCATTGTGATTGTAGACGTAGCATAATAGGGCACATGAATAGTGTATGAGCTGGAGGTGGGCGACGTTGGCTGGTGGATGAGAACGGTGTACTATTCATGGCCCTTTGTGCGGTGCGTGCTTCAATTGGTTGCCATGGTTTTAAGGCAGAGTGTGAGAGGGAATTGTGGGAATGGTGCAGGGTGATAGGTTTAACCACAGGCAAGACAAGCTTCTTAGGGCTGTCCTACTCTTGATGTGCCCTGAAGTATTGTGGGTGATGTTTGGGGGCTAGGGGACTAGAGATGGAGCCAGCCGACCAAGATCACTGGACGCACCTAATTTGAGGACCCCTAGGTGCGGTGATGTGTTTTTTTTTTTTTGCCATAGTACAACCAGTGCAATATGCAAGGGCTGTGAGCCTTTCAATGGGTCGGGACACGTTAAGCCTCGGAGGCGCGAGAAATGGATGTGATCGTGATGAATTTGCTCTAGCCTCGTTAGGGGCGTCGTTGTTGTGATATCGATACGATTGCAGTGCCCCCCCGTCGTGAGTGCAGAGTGTGACCCAAGAAAGCCCATGACTACGGTGATGTGTGCACTTGCGAGGGTGATCGTTCACGTTCAGCAACGTGACTTTGTTGCAGTTAGTGCACAGTCGTGGTTTTGCAGTGACCCAGGCGTTGAACACGTTTGCACGAAGACCTGTGTTATCCTGCATCCACTTGTCACGTCGTGAGAGCACATGCTTGATTTCGTTAAGTAATTCAACAGATGTAGTTATGTTAAAACATGACTTTTCGAAATACTATGATGTTAATCGCACTACATAGGCGATCGCTTGACATAGATGTGGCATACATTAGCTATAGGCAGCAGAAGTTGCACGGGTGGGGAGTTTCCCTTTCACCCATCAAAAAGGCAAAAAATTAGGTCTTGATAACTTGTTAAGCTGCTCGTACATCACAAGACTTAGTCGATTTCTACTAGGTGGGGCGAGTTTGATTGGTTGGGTGACTGGGCTAGTGCTGGTGCGGGATTGTCGTGAGGTCGGGTAGGGCACATGTCGGCTGGGACATGGATAGTATAGTCCCGGGCTGCCGCCAGTTCCAGAATGCTTTTAACTAATTCGTCGAACTCTTCCCTCTGTCCCTGGCTGCCTTTTCTACTCTTGGGCATCTGGTGCTTCAGCGCTCGTGGGGGATTTGTGCAACAGGTGTGGCCACGGCTTGCACGCTTAGCTGAGCTTTGACTTTCCTGGTCCAAGGATTTTTAGACCTTTGTCCAGGACGGTGCCATTTAGGTCCGTGCTTCTTTGCATATTTCTTGAGAGTGGGTACATAGCGTACCGAGGGAGGGGCGCGTGCCGCATGCTCCCGTCGTTTATGAAGAGCATCTCAGCATGCCAGCTATCCATGGTTCTCCATTCTTTCCTTCTGGAAGCCTGCAAGATGCAATCCAAGGGTTAGGCCTTGATATGGAATAAGATTGTTCGCATAGGAGGGGTTTCAATGTGGGTTGTCAAACACATATGACTAGAAGAGAAGGTGCGGAACATGTTGTACTCGTTGTAATGGTATCCCTCTGGCCTCTAACTACGAGCAGATCTTGACTCACGCCGAGCTACATCGGTTGGTGGTCCTATGTTTGGAGGGCTCATCCTCGGAATGACAGGCCGGGAAGGGAAAAGTGTGTAGAGAGGGACTGCGCCCTGCTTACATCATGAGGGATGTTGGTCAGGGCTTTCCATGGTGGCAATGCGGGGTGCATGCCCTTTGCCCGAAGGTGGACATGATCTGGTGAGAAGGGGGGGCCGGTCTAGTGTAGCCTGTTGGCCCTGATTCTTCTGTCTGCGCTTGACTTTTTTTTGCTTGTGTGTGTTGATAATATCTATACAGGGTGACACAAAAATCATTGTTCATATATATACATTTTTTCGAATCCTTGTCACTTCACTAGGATAGAAACCAATTGTAGAACTCGGGATTGTACTGAAGCGTGGCACACGCATCTAGTACACGTGGCAGTGTACTCAATACTGATATATATTTCGGTACGTCAAGTAGCATGGAACCTTGTCCGAGTCTACTGGCGACATGTAACTCCTCCTCAGTGAGAACCTTATCAAGCAGAGGGTTTTCTTGGCTTGGTTCAGCCAAGTCCTTGCCTCGAATGGCAGTCAGCACTCGAAGGGAAGTTGGTGCCACATAGGTTGGGTCTCTTTGGGATCGCCATTTGGCCAATCGCTCCTCAGAGACTGTCATGATCTGAGCCCCTAGTTCGGCCATTGCAATGCGGCTTTCACACCAACACTGCTCAAATCGACTTCGGCGTGCTGAGAATCACTTGAGTTGCTCTATGTCTACGAGATTCTGTTGGCAGAGCGCCTCATTGAATGTGACAGTTAAGCGTAGTTCGTCGACTTCCTCGCTCGATATGAGTAGCAAGCGTTCGTGCAAGAGCCATCTATAGTGCTCGTCAATGTGTTCCTGCTCTTCCCAAGATAAAGGGAAGGGCAAGTAGTCTCCAAGCTGCTCTTTAGGGAATGCCCGCATGTCTGCCAGGACATAGACACGTGCAAACACCTTGAGCTTGGCATCTAACTCAGCTAGGCATTCTGAGACACCTCTATGTTCGACGAGGGCTCGCTCGGTTGCCATCTCACGCAAGGCTCTAGGAGTTTGCCTGGGCTTTAGCGTAGTTGGGGGCTTGGGCCTAGAAGAGCAAGATCGATCAATGCTAGGAGTGCTCATGCGCTTGGGATTTCCATGGTTCTCTTGAGGCTTCGTCATTGCGTCATGTTTCTTTTTGGATGTGACTGGTATGAATTTGTCGCCCTGTGGTGACAGCATTATCTCCACTCTTGATTGGTCAATGAGAGTTTTATTGTCGGTGGATTGAGCGTTGGAAGCAATTGTTGATGGCAACAACTGCTTTAACTTTTCAGAGCACACGGATGTGTCTAAGGTTTCACCACTAGTAGGAGGGACATCAATGGGTTCAGTGGTGGATGGACATGATGCTTTATTCTCCAGCTCTCCAGCGCTCTTGGTCTTAATGCTCTTGGGGTCCACGACCACCTGTAGCTAATGTTGTTTGCGCTGTTTTCTCCTCTTTCTCTTGGTCAGTGAAGGCATATCTCTCAATGGTTCAGGACCTTGGACTAGGTCAACCGTTGATGTGCCTGGTTGGGCCTTAGCATTTCGTTTCTCTAGTGTGTCCTCATGGAACATAGCCGCGGCCTGCTAAATAGCCTTGCTAGGTTGAGTGGGTTGGTGCGTCATTTCCTTGGCCACACCTTTGAGGGGTTTCTCCTCGAGCCTAGGTCTCAGGTTCTTGGGACGGATGGGAGTTGTCAAGGTTACTGGTTGCGGCACCTCCTCCTCAGATGAAGTGTCAGGGACACGTTCTGCAAGGGGCGTGGTCACAGCTGAGGGCTGTGACTACTGCAATCCCTGATCGGGAGCAGTGGCGTTTAGTCCAGTGGGTTGGTCACTCTTGGTGGATCGCAGTGTGGAGTCCCTGGGGCGATCGGACGTGGTTGTGACTTTTGTTGTCCTCTAAACACCCACCTGTGTGGATTGATCCTGAGTTGACCCAATCACATTGGGTCGTACAGGAGAATCCTTGGGTCGAGAGCTACGGCCAGTGTCATGTTTCCCCTCTTGGGTATTTGGAAGCTTTAAGGGAGATAGAGGTTGGGAGTGAGCCCCTGCCATTGACAGCTGTCGTTATGCTTCCGAGGTCCGTTTGAGAAGAGAGGACGTAGGGGACCTAGGACTCTTAGGCAGACTTGGCACCGGCTAAATGATTTGCTTGTGATTGTTGGAGGATTCCATCGTTAGCTTTGCTGAGCAATCAGCCCTATCATGACTGACATTGTGCTAGTGGTGCTCCTTGTCCCCTTGGGAAGTCAAAGGCTCCTTGGCCACTAGTGGACCTCGTGCACATTCGACAGATCCCTCTGATATCTGCTTGCTAGGCATGCTAGGCTGAGGATCTAGTATTAGATGGGTCCTGTTCGATTTTCGAATTTCACTTGTGAGGGGCGCAATCACTCCAACATTTTTGGTCCGAGACTCGGATTCTTGTTTAGGGATCCTCCCATGTCTCGTTCTTTTTGACCTAATTTGGGCTTCTGACAGAGGTGGTTTAGCAGGGGGTTTTGGTACCCAAATCCATTGGTTGCCTGCATAATACCCTTGAGCATGAAGCAACGCCTTGGATATCCATCGTGGCGTTGTGCTAGCTCTCCATCGATGCCTTTGTCTATAAGGCTTGGGCTTCTTTTGTGGTCTTCTATGATATTTGTAAGTCCAAACCCTATTCTTGGCCTTGTCTCCTAACCTTTTTGTTTCCAGTATGGCCTCACTTACTAGTTCTCTCCATTCAACTTGCACTTGCATCAACTCTTTCAACAATTCCCTGCTCTCATCAATAGGCTTGCTTGGTATGTCAGAATGCTCCTTGCCCTTCCCTCGAGGTTTGGCGAGGTCACCCTTGCTAAAAGTCACGATTATCCTCACATCTGGTAGTGCTAGGTCTATCTTCTGCGCTATATAGTCGGCTTCACACTTCGTTGCCTTTTTGAAGGGCCTTCCTAGGGGGATTTCCTTTTCATAATTGTCACTATTTGGAGGAACATAAAACAGGACTGGCAAGCTTTCTGTTTCAATAGTTACAAGGATTCTGCACTTCCCTAGAAGTGCTTGTGGGTTTTCCTCGTGAGACTTAAGAGTTGCATCAGCCGGTTGGAGCTCTGGTTGACCTAGTAGGGTCCATGCCTCGTAAGTCAAGATATTGAAATTTGCTCCTTCATCAATGAGAGCATCCACACTATGCTCTCTTTTTGCGGTGAATTTGACCCTAAGATAAGCAGGTGGTACTATGTCTTCATCGTCCGGGTCTTGATTTGCAGCTTCAAGCCTTCTGATACATGCCCTTGAGTCCCTAGCCGCACAGTCAGACGTGGATTCTCCACGGAGATCTTGGGTTGTCCGTGCAGCACTGCTCAGGGTACATCTATCATCAGGGCTGTCATGTCTAATCATCTCCGCCTTGGCATCTTGATGATGTCGCATTTTGCTTTGACTAGACGTAGTTTGAACACAATGTACATGTGTCCTTGTAGTGTGGCCTTTTTTCCCTCGATGGCTAGATTGGCCCATTAATTCCGTTGGAGCTCTGGTTGACCTAGTAGGGTCCATGCCTCGTAAGTCAAGATATTGAAATTTGATCCTTCATCAATGAGAGCATCCACACTATGCTCTCTTTTTGCGGTGAATTTGACCCTAAGATAAGCAGGTGGTACTATGTCTTCATCGTCCGGGTCTTGGTTTGCAGCTTCAAGCCTTCTGATACATGCCCTTGAGTCCCTAGCCGCACAGTCAGACGTGGATTCTCCACGGAGATCTTGGGTTGTCTGTGCAGCACTGCTCAGGGTACATCTATCGTCAGGGCTATCATGTCTAATCATCTCCGCCTTGGCATCTTGATGATGTTGCATTCTGCTTTGACTAGACGTAGTTTGAACACAATGTACATGTGTCCTT
The DNA here is from genome assembly GCF_053477565.2 of Lygodium microphyllum. Classification (NCBI taxonomy): domain Eukaryota; kingdom Viridiplantae; phylum Streptophyta; class Polypodiopsida; order Schizaeales; family Lygodiaceae; genus Lygodium; species Lygodium microphyllum. The sequence goes on along the minus strand of NC_141157.1, from coordinate 30,505,320 downwards.
GTAGTGTGGCCTTTTTTCCCTTGATGGCTAGATTGGCCCGTTAAGGTTCTAGGGTCTTTGGTTGCCTCTATTCAGGTGCGGGCTTCTGGTTGCTCCTTTTCAAGGGAGCCTCCATGCTCGCGTAAGGCCATTATTGCCCGAGGGTCTAAGTTAGAGGGCCTGTCATGGTGCACATTTTCTTTCCATCCTACTTGGGGAGGATGCAGAGGAGGCAGGGCCCCCTTTGCGAGGGTTCGGGAGGCGATCCCCTCCCGACCCGCTGGGTCGTTACGGTAAGCACCATGCACGGCTTGGAGGATTGTTTAGCCAAATCGTGAACCACTTGCTCAAAGTTTCAGCCCAGTGGTGGGTCTATGATGCGCCTTTTGCTCTATGTAGCCTGTGGGGTCAATTTCGAGGTTCAGAGTTTTTCTAATTTGTTGCCTTGTTCATTTTTGGGTCTAATCAGGCTTTTCCACCCAGCGGTTTGCGTCTAAGTCCCTGGTCTCGCAACTGCCTACCTCTAGCTACTAAGCGGCTGCGCCCTACGATTTTGCCTATTCCGTGTGCCAGAATCAAGTTCTCAGTGTCCTAAGGGCTTCCGACAGTTCGCGCTGCTGAGTGTTGGTTGGGTCAGGTAAAGTTTTCTGGAAATTTGGTCAAACTGCATATTCGGCCCAACTAGTCCGAGTTGCAGGGTCTGAGTGCCCGATTCGGCACGTCCAAGGGCTGAGTGGTAAGGGTCATGTGTGACTATCCGAATGAAAAATTCGGCCAATCCGAACCCGGGTGTCCGAGGGCCGAGTAGGCCAAGGCTAGGTCAGAGGGCCGAGTGGGCCGAGTCAGGTGGCCGAGTAGGCCGAGTCAGGTGGCCGAGTAGGTCGAGGCTAGGTCAGAGGGCCGAGTGGCCGAGGCCGAGTTAGGTGGCCGAGTGGCTAGTCCGAGTGCTTGATTCGGATGATCCGAGTGTGGGCGTTCGAGTGATAGTGGTTGAGTGGGTCTAGTCGAGGTTTGAGGGCCAAGTCTGGGCCTCGGACTAGAGTCGTCGTTACTCGGACATGCCGAGCACCGCGCGTCTTTTTGCCAACTCTCACGAAATCCGTCGTGCCGGGCGTTGGAGGCCTTTCCCCTTGTCGAGCAGCTCCAGATTGGTCCTACTACTATAGGGGAAGGTGTAGAATTACCTGGGCTAGCCAAAGATCTCTCTGATGCCAAGATTGAAGCGGATTCCCTCACCAAGCTTTCCTCTTCTCTCCTGCTCTCCTGAAACCCTGCAATGCACAATGTGGCCTTTCTTGCCACTTTTGGCCCTTATACCCCTTTCCGGGTATGGTATTGGCACCCCCAATAACTCACTTGCCGACCTTAGGCATCACAAGCGAGTTTTTTACCACTTTTGCACGATTCTTGCCCTGTTTTTGCCCTGTTTTGTAACAGTAACCCTAATGCTTATTTTCTTTGTTTTTCTTTGTTTTCTCCTACTCTAATGCATCCAAATCACAAAGTAAATACCTACACTACTCCATCTCACAGCATAACTCTCAAAAAGCAAAAAACCTACTTCCCAAGGAGATCGAATACCATCTTTAACCCCCTCACTTCCTACCTATCTCAAGCACCAGTTCGGGGGAAAACCCTTACTTTGATGCTCGATTCGAAGCGCGCAAGCGCTCAAGGCTTAAATCCGTTGGTCCCGGCAACGAAACCAAAATGTGGGAGCTTTCGCTCAACCACCAAGACCCACGGACCACGTATTGTTTCAAGCGTTCCAAGCCGAGCACTAATGGCTACCTCTCACATAGCCGACGCGCCATTCATATCTACAGGTGTAGTGAGCTTACCTCCATGCCGTTCGAGTTACCTCCTCTCCCGCGCACTCCGGTAGCTCCACGATCCAAGTGCAAGCTTCAAGCAAGCTCCATCCTCAAGCTCCATGCTCCAAGCTCCATAGCCGCGAGCAAGACAAGAGAAGAGAAGAGAAGAGAAGAAGAGAGGAGAAGATGGAGAGCTTCTCCTCCCCTGTCCCTCACCCTCACAAACTCACTCCCTCACACTCTCACACTCCCTCTCTCAAGCACAAGCTCAAGCAAGCAAGAAGAAGAAGCATCTTTTTTTATTTTCTTCTGCTTTCTTCGTGTTGGGGCTAACACAAAGTACAGTGTACATAGAGTACAATAGGATGAGGAAAGACGTCATCTCATCCAATGCCCATTAACTTCCTAAGGAAGGCAAAATGCTCCACTGAGAGGCTTTCAGTGAGTAGATCTGTAGGATTTTGGTTAGTTGAGATCTTGATAAGCTCAAAGGACTTGTCCTCATTAACCTCTCTAATAAAGTGGTAATACACCTAAATGTGCTTTGTCTTCGCATGGAAGACCGGATTCTTAGCCAACTGAATAGCACTCATAGAATCTAAATGCAATGAAGGGACCACATTAGTAATGCTAAGGTCAACCACTAGATGACCTAACCAGAGAGCCTCCTTACAAGCCTTAGTGGCTGCAATATACTTTGCCTCTGTAGTAGATAGGGCTGTTCATTTCTGCACCCTGGACATTCAAGAAACAACACCTCCAGCAAAGGTAAGGACATAATTGGAGGTGGACTTCCTATTGTCTGCATGCCCTACATAATCAGAGTCAATGTACACCACAACTCTTGTATCCTGGCCATTGTAAGATATGCATAGAGTTGCTATGCCCTTTAAGTACCTCATGGATACCCTTGATAGCATCCCAATGCGGTTTTCCAGGTGTAGCTGTGGAGCATACCACAACTCCCACTACAAATGCTATGTCAAGACAAGTGGCTATCATGGTATACATCAAACTTCCCACTGAAAGGGAAGTGGAACCCAAGAGGAAGAATCTTGGCGGTGAGAGATATGGTGGATGGGGAGCAAGAGCCAAGAGAGAGAGAGACTAAAAAGTGGGAACTCCAATAGCCACAATGTGTGGCTGGGCCTTCCTTTATTCAAACTATCACTAAAGGAATAAAGAATAAGTAACCGTGACGAGTGCCCGCCACCTGCAGTGTACAGTGGCGGGTACTATCAGTGTAGTAATACACGGGCGGCTAGACGTAGGGGCCTTTATCCCCAACCACCTCCCACTTAAAGGCGAATCTGCCCTAGTGAGAGAAAAAAAAGAAAAGACAGTACAACATGTACACATGTACAACAGGATGAGGAAAAAGACGTCATCTCATCCAATGCCCATCAATCTCCTAAGGAAGGCAAAGCGCTTGGTAGTGAGGCTCTTCGTGAGCAAGTCTGCAGGATTTTGTTCAATCATAATCTTGACAAGGTCAATAGACCTGTCCTCAATGACCTCGTGAATGAAGTGATACCTCACCTCAATATGTTTCGTCTTCATATGGAAGACCGGATTCTTGGCCAACTGAATGGCACTCATAGAATTCGAATGCAGTGTAGACATAGCATCTGTCATACCAAGGTCAGCAATCAAACGGCCTAACCCAATAGCCTCCTTGCAAGCCTTTGTGGCTACAATATACTTGGCCTCTGTAGTAGAAAGGGCTGTATACTTCTGCGCCCTGGACATCTAAGAGATAGCCCCTCCAGCATAAGTGAACACATAGCCAGAAGTGGACTTCCTACTATCTGCATGTCCTGCATAATCAAAGTCAGTATACCCCATGACTCATGTATCCTGGCTGCCATAACAAAGACACATATCTGTTGTATCCTTCAGGTACCTCATGATACCCTTTACGGCATCCCAATGTTTCTTGCCAGGTGTAGCCACATAACGTGCCACAATCCCAACTACAAAAGCTATATATGGATGGGTGTCTATCATGGCATACATAGGACTGCCCACGACTGATGCATAGGGAATCTTGGCCATCTTGGCCCTCTGCTCATCTATCTGTGGACAATCGGTCTGTGAAACCTCCATATGAGAAGGTAATGGACAGTTAATAGGCTTAACATCCTGCATGCGGAAGCGCTCAAGGACTTTATGAATGTACTCCCTTTGTGACAGATAGAGTAGTCCTTGAGATCGATCGCACGTAATGCGCGTACCAAGTATATGAGAGGTATGTCCCAAATCTTTCATCTCAAATCTCTTCTTGAGCTAAGCCTTAAGAGCATCTAGCTCCTCATGAGTTGTTCCTGCTAAAAGCATGTCATCCACATAGAATACCAAAATCAGTAAAGAACCGTCACGGGATTTCTTCATGTACAAGCATGGATCCATAGCACTGCGACTGTAGCCCTGTGACTGCATGAATGCATCAAACTTATGGTACCATTCCCTAGGTGCCTGCTTCAAGTCATATAGACTCTTCTTTAGCTTGCACACTAGGTGTTCCCTACCAGGGTCTGGAAAGCCTTTAGATTGCTCCATGTAAATCTCATCATTTAAGTCCCCATGTAAAAAGGCCGTTTTGACATCCATCTGGTACAAGTCCAGGTCAAGCTATGCAACCAAGGCCAAGACTAAGTGTAGGGTGGTCATCTTGACCATAGGAGAAAAGAATTCATCAAAGTCAACACCATGCTCCTACTTAAAACGCTTAGCAACCAATCGAGCCTTGTATGCTGGCTTGGGGTGTCTAGGGGTACTTTTCAGCTTATAGACCCACTTACATGGCAAAGCCTTCTTACCCTGAGGCAAGGAAACCAAATCCCAAGTCAGATTCTTATGCAATGAGTCAAGCTCAGACTGCATAGCCCTCTCCCAAGAGTGACAATCACCCCTGTGCATAGCCTCATCATAAGTGAGAGGCTCTCCTACATTTGTAACTAGTACATAATCCATAGAGGGTTCAAAATGGTTAGGAGGTCATCTATCTCTAGTAGAACACCTCAACCCAAGCTCTACTGCCTGACCGAGATCCTGTCTAACATCAGCATGTCTAACATTTGGGCCATGAGTATCAGGTGATACTGCACGCTATCTAGCTGGTCGTGGAGCAGGCTGAACGACAACAAGGGGCTCCTCCTGAAAGATAACTATGCGTACCTCAACCACTTTCTCAGGTTGCATATGCATTTTGTCCTCATGAAAGATGACATCATGGTTGCGGATCAATTTCTGCGCATGCAGATCCCATAGACGGTAACCCATCTCTCCTGCATCTCCATAGCTAATGAAAATGCATTTGACACTTTTAGGATCCAGCTTATTGCATTTGTCCTTGGGCACATGGCAGAATGCCTCACATCCAATACACGCAAATGATCATAAGAGGGGGGCTTGCTTGCCCATACCTCCCCTGTAACCTGAAAGTCAATGCCACTGCTAGGCGACCTGTTAATGCGATGCACTGCAGTAGTAACTGCCTCAGCCCAAAAGTGCTGTGGTAAGCCAGCCTGGCTAAGCATACTATAGACCCTTTCTTGAATGGTCCTATTCATGTATTCAGCCATACCATTCTAGGGAGGGGTGTAAGGGGTGGTAACTGACACTTAATACCCCACTCATCACAAAACTGCTCAAAAGCACGTGATACATACTCACCCCCATTATTTGACCTTAGGCATTTTAGCATTTTCCCAGACTGGTTCTATGCCAATGCAAGCCAACGTTGAAATGTGTCTAAGACATTGGATTTTCTTTTTATGGGATAAGCCCAAACCTTACGTGAGTAGTCATCTATGAAAGTAACAAAGTACTTTCCCCCACCAAGTGACTGATAGGACATGGGTCCACATACATCTGAGTGTACAAGAGCCAAGGGCTCACCCATGCGTTTCTTACCAGAATTTTTATGCGTATTTCTAGTATGTCTGCCATACAAACAATGATCACAAGAATCAAAATGCGAAGAGTCAAAAGGCAGAAGATACTTCAAAGCACGGAGCATTTTCATTCCTTTAAGAGACATATGCCCTAAATGAGCATCCCAAAGGGATACATGGGAAATAGAACCCACAGACAAAACATGATCCAATGTAGCTCCAGATACAAGTAAGGGATAGAGGCTACCAAACTTGGCACCTCTTGCAAGCACAAGCCTTCCACGAGTAATCTTCCATGCAGAGTCTCCAAAAGACACAAAATACCTTGCATCATCAAGCTGTCCAGTTGACATAAGGCTGTGGGTCAACGTAGGTACATGGCATACATCATGCAAAACAAAAGAACTACAAGAAGGAAATTACAACCTAACATCTCCAATGCCCACAATGTCAAGAGACGTGTCATCACCAAGACGCACAGAACCAGACATGGTACAATAGGTATGAAACCAATCTCTACAGGGTGTCACATGAAAGGACCCACCCGAATCCAAGAGCCAGCATTGCGCATATATAGAATGTATCTCAAAAGCTTGTGAGGCATTGCATGAAGAAGCTGCAAGTAGGTAATCATCATCTGAATAAGTGGCCTGCATGACATTAACCTCTTCTATCTTCACACTGGACTTTGCATGTACAATATTGCGCTCAAAAGACTTTTCCTGCACTTTCTCTTTTCCCTTTTCCTTGCGCTTATCATCGCGCATCTTACGACACTGCGGCCTAATGTGACCTGCTTTCCCACAATAATGACATGTAAGATCAGACTTCCGTCCACGGGACTTATTGCGACCACGTGACTTGGACCTAGACTTCTGAGAGTCCCTGCCCTTATGATCATTATCATGCCTGCCATGCCTGCCACCTCTAACTGTCAATGCATGCGAAGAGCAGGAAGCATCATTGTTTCTCCTGTTGATTTCCTCAGTCAATAAATCACTCTCAACATCTTTGATTTTCAGCCCATCAAGCTTGTTTGTGCATATGGTAGTACGGAAGACATCCCATGATTCAGGTAAGGTGCCAAGCAGAAACAAGGGGTGCAAGTTGTCTTTGAACTCAATACCCTGTGACAGTAGACTCTTCATGATAGCATGAAACTGATTGAAATGAGATGAAAGGGAGGTCCTCTCCTTCATGCGAAGGTCCATTAATTGCTTCAGCCAATACACCTATGACACAAGACTTTGCTGCGCATAGAGCTCCTGAATCTTCTCCTATAAATCCCATGCACTCTGATTTTCATCTTCAACAACATTATGATGGACCTCTTCTGAGAGTGACAAAATAATGGTAGACTTGCATAGCTCATCAACTTCCATCCAAACATCATCATCCATATCCTTAGGTTTAACACCCTTGAAACACAAGGGTTTAATCTGCAACTTCCACACCAAAACCTGCCATATTTGGGACTTCCAATACCCATAGTTGGTACCATCCAACTTGGCAATGTTAAAGAGAGCTGTATCTTTCAGATGACCGACCATACTGTCCCAAATCAAAGCAAAAAAAACAAAATTGCAGGTTGCTGTAATTAGCAAAAAATTCACTAAAACCACTACTAAAACTGGCTAAAAGGGTGGATTTCACCAAGAGAAGCACCTGTCCACCAAATATGACCAAGATAACATCAAATAGTAAGCATTACCCTCATAGAAGTGCTTAAAATCCGCAGATTTCAGCTTGTTGTTATAAATGATAGCAGTATGTAAATTTGTCCCAAAATGAAGCAATCACTAATACATATGTCATTGCAACTGCCAGGTTGCAAGATATATCCAACAGTGAGTGTCCAGGGGCAAGAAGGTATCAAGAACTGTCAAACCAATCACCTGTCAGGCAAGAGATATCTCATAGGTCTAGAAGTCATGCATGTAATGGGTCTCAGGGTAAGAGAAGAGACCAAGAACGCATAGAGCAAGAAGCTCAATACATAACCATCCAAGATGCATACAAAATTGACAAACCTGTGATAGAGATAGGTGCTTGCCCCAATAGGCATATCAAATCCCACAAGCTCAAGCTCAAGTGTAAATAAGACTCTGTGTACATTCGAATATATCAAGAGGCTCCCACTGGAAGTAAAGTCAGATGCAAAGAGAGCAAGCGATGCTCTAATACATCGAATACATAGCATCAGACATGCCAAATCCTAGTAGGATACATCTAGAGCATAAATCCCAAGCTATCTCAGACCCGTAAAGCATAAGCCTGAAAGCATTCAAAGAGCATGTAACTGACAACTAAATGTAATGCCCAATAGGTCCAAAATGCTCAAATACATCTAAAGACGAAGATCCAAGTAACTGTCAAGCATGGCAAACCAAGTGGCATCCATATCTGACCAAAGCATAAAGGCAAGAAGCCTAAATGTCAAGCAGTAACAATAGGCATAGATTGGTCCAAAGCATGCCAACTGAAGCCAAATGCCAGTGAAGAATGACCAACTCGGAGCCTAATCCAAGCTCAAAAGCATTCCGAAACCAAGAAGAAGCATTTGACAACCTCCAAATACATCGGTACGATCATTCAAACCTCCAATAAGCACCCCGTATCCATGAACCAATGCATACACCAAGTAAATGAGCTTCAGCCCACTGTATTACAACAAGTAATTTACTGTTAACTGAAGCTAAAATGGAGCTTAAATCTGCTCAAAATCAGTCCCAAAGCATAGACATAGCATCCCATAACATCCGGGCATCAGCAGGCATCAATAGGCATCAAACGGGCAAGGCCAAGAAGCATCAAATAGTAAATGTCAAGTGCTGCCCTGTTTTGACAGTCCTGGGACTGTGTATACAGCAAGGGCTAAATGGGGAAGCACTTGAATCGATCATTGGGAGCCAAGCACTAATGCCGGGGAGTCCAATAATGATCGGGAAGGTTGCCAAGAGTGCCGGGAAGCTAAGGAAGAGTAGGGAAATGCCAGGAGCAGGTCAGCCCAGCCCCCTAAAAATGCATCGAAATTTGCGCTGCCTATTCCCGGGGGCTGGGGGGTCTTCAACAGTCCTTGGGGGGCACTTGGAAATGTCAAGGGGGCTCCAATGCAGCCTGACAAAGGTCCGAAAGGTCGGGGAGGAGGCGAGAGATTAAAAGATACCTGCAAATGAATATGCCATAGCTGCCACTGAAGCTCGGATTGAAGCTCTTCAAATCCAGGTTGAAGAGAATGCCAAGCAAGCTCCAATGCCTTTGCTCTGATATCAGTTGAAAGGGAAGTGGAACTCAGGAAGAAGAATCTTGGCGATGAGAGCTATGGTGGATGGAGAGCAAGAGCACACACACACACACACACACACACACACACACACACACACAGAGAGAGAGAGAGAGAGAGAGAGAGAGAGAGAGAGAGAGAGAGAGAGAGAGAGAGAGAGAGAGAGAGAGAGAGAGAGAGAGAGAGAGAGAGAGAGAGAGAGAGAGAGAGAGAGAGAGAGAGAGTCAAAAGTGGAAAATCCAACAACCACAATGTGTGGCCGGCAGGCCTTCCTTTATTCAAACTGTCACTAAAAGAATAAAGAATAAGTGATTGTGACAGGCGCCCGCCACTTGCAGTGTGTACTGATGGGTACTGTCAGTGTAGTAATACACGGGCAGCTAGACGAAGGTGCCTTTACCCCCATCACCCACTGTAGAGGCATAAGGGATCTTAGCCATCTTGGCCTCTTGCTCATCAAACTACAAACAATTGGCCTAACTAACCTTCACATGAGAAGGTGAAGGATAGCCAATAGGCTTAATGCCATGCATATGAAACATCTCAAGGACCTTTTGGATGTACTCCTTCTATGATAAGTAAAGGAGTCCTTTAGAGCAATCATGTGTGATGCGAATCCCAAGGATATGCGAGGCTTGTCCCATGTCCTTTATCTCAAATCTTTTCTTGAGCTAACCTTTCAAGGCATCCAGCTTATCATGAGTACTCTTAGCAATCAGCATATCATCCACATGAAGTACTCTTAGCAATCAGCATATCATCCACATGAAGTACTCAAATCTTTTCTTGAGCTAACCTTTCAAGGCATCCAGCTTATCATGAGTACTCTTAGCAATCAGCATATCATCCACATGAAGTACCAAAATCATAAGATTGCCATCATGAGTCTTTTCCGTATATAAACACGAATCAATATCACTACAGGAATAGCTATGTGAATTCATAAAAGCATCAAACTTGTGGTACCATTCCCTAGGTGCCTACTTAAGGCTATAAAGGCTCTTCCTCGATCTATACACTAGGTGTTCCTTGCCAGGGTCTGCAAAGACCTTAGGCTACTCCATGTAAATCTCATCATGCAAGTTCCAATGAACAAAATCCATCTAGACATCCATATGATAAAGATCCAAGTCAAGTTGGGCAACCAAAGGCAATACCAAGCGTAAGGTAGTCATCTTTACAACATGAGAAAAAACTTCATCAAAGTCCACACCACGCTCTTGCTTGAAACCCTTAGCAACCAATCTGGCCTTGTATGTTGGCTTGAAACATTTAGGGGCACTTTTCAACTTGTATAGCCACTTGCATGGCAAATCCCACGCTTTTCACTAGGCAAAGGAACCAAGTTCCACGTATGATTTTTCTACAATGAGTCATACTCTGACCGCATGGCCCTCTCCCAAGAGTGACTATCACATTTGTGCATAGCCTCATCATAAGTAAGAGGCTCACCAACATTTATTGCCATAGCATAATCCGTAGAGAGTGCAAACCGCTCAGGCTATCATCTATCTCTAGTAGACCACCTCAAAACAAGCTATGGGACTTATACATCTTGTGGAGTATCATGGACCTGGGCCATAGACCATGAGCTACCATTGCATGCTATCTAGCTAGTCATACAATAGGCAAGAGGCTCCTCTTGAAATATCACCTTGTGTACCTCAATGACATGCTCAACTTGCTTATATATTTTCTCCTCATGGAAAATAATATCATGGTTGCAGATAACCTTCTAAGCTTGCGGATCCCATAGGTGATAGCCCATCTCACCTACATCTCCATAACCAAGAAAGATGCATTTCACAGACTTGGGATCCAACTTATTATACTTGTCCTTGGGAAAATGGCAGAAAGTCTCACAACCAAAGACATGCAAATGAGCATATGATGGAGATTTTCTAGACCATATCTTCTCTACAACCCGATAGTCAAGAGTAGTACATGGGGATCTATTAATCAAGTGTATGACAATAGTAACTACCTCAGTCCGAAAATATTGTGGTAGCCTACCTAGCTAAGCATACTATGGACTCGTTCTTGAATTGTCCTATTCATGTGCTCAACCATACCATTCTAGGGTTGGGTTTATGAGGCAGTGAGCTTAATACCCCTCTCATCACAAAATTTCTTGAAGGCTTTAGAGACATACTTGCCCCCATTATTTGACCTTAGGCATTTTAGCCTATATCTAGACTAGTTCTCAACAAGAGCAAGCGAACAGACTTTTGATTTTTGCTTAATAGGGTGTGCCCAGACCTTATGCAGATATTCATTAATAAAGGTAAAGAAGTAGTTCATGCCACCTAATGACTTATAGAGCATGGGATCACATATATCCGATCCGAATGAACAAGAGCCAAAAGTCCACCCATGCATGCCATACCATAATTTTTATGCATATTACATGTTTGCCTACCATATAAATAATGATCATAAGACTCAAAACACTTATAGTCAAGGAGCCGAAGATATTGCAACATGTAAGCATTTTCATTCCTTTCAAAGACATGTGCCCAAGGTGACGATGCCAAAGAGATACATATAAAATTGCATCCACTACCAAAACATGGTTAATTGACCCAAATACAAGCAAGGGATAGAGAGTATTGGACTTAGCACCACGTGCAATGACAATATTCATATGGATAATCTTCTATGAGGAATCACCAAAAGAGACAATATAACTTACATCATGCAAAGTGCCAATAGAGATAAGGCTCTTTGTGAGAGCCGATACATGACATACATAATGAAGAGTGAACATGTTGCATGAACTAAAGTCATTACCCAAATGGATAGATGCAGTCATAGTGCGATAGGAGTGAAACCACTCTTTATGAGGGGTTGCATGAAAGGAAGCCCCTAAATCTATCAACCAATACTAAGTATATCCTAACAAAGCATCAGCCAGCTGGTGAAGTATTAAAAGAAGAAGCTGCTAGTATAAAATCATCATCATAATCAATTTGCATGACATTAGTCTCTTCAATCTTGATGTTGGACTTGCTAGGGATAATGTTGTGATCATCATTCTTATGTTGCACTTTAACCTTGCCCTTTTCCTTATCCTTGTTCTCCTGTATTTTATGGAACTGTGGCCAAATATGACATTCTTTCTCATAGTAATGACAAGTTAATGAGGACTTATGGCCGACTTACTGCAAGATTGTCCATGTGATTGAGAATGAGACTAATGAGAGTTTCTTCCATGGTGATCATTATCACTCCTACCATTACCACCTGTTCGGCATCGACAGGGGGGAAAGATTAAAAAAAAGTGCTTTGCAAACTTCATCTTTCAAATATTTGGGATGAACTTTATCCTTTTAGTTAAACCATTATCATGCGCGGCATAGTACGGGTCTAATGCATCTCATGCACGAATCAAAGCAAGCATCTGTCAATTTGGAAATGCATAACTTACAATTGGTGCCACAGTTGGATTGGCGGTGATGTCTTTTTCCGAGGCTTCGTTGCTCGTTGTGGGGTTGCCATCTGCGTGTGACATTTTTCACTTGGGGGCCATTCTTGATCTTCCTCTCCTTTAGACATGATTTGCATGAGACTTTCACGCCTTGTACTCGATTAGCAGGGTCAATTGGGGATAAGGGTATAGGCTTGTGGGTGGAGGATAATCTTGCAGAACAGGGTATAAGTTTGCAGACAATGGGGAAAGAAAGGATGCATATGGACACCCTCTAACGAGTGGAAGAGAAGGAGAACCTTCTGCAGGGTTCTCTCTCTCTCTCTCTCTCTCTCTCTCTCTCTCTCTCTCTCTCTCTAGCAAGGGGGAAAGAGGTGGTCTCTCTCCACCCACCACCTACTATCACACTGCATGGTGGCACTATTGTAGACTGGTGGTGGTAGGCTCGTGGCCTCAGCTTCATCGACATTGTCTTCGTCAGATATGCAGTTGTCACCCACTCCATCCATATCGTCATCGTCATGCTATCTCTCCTTCGTTCTTTCCCTTTCCCCCCTCGCCACGTGTCGTCGATGATGGCAGGGGGAAAATTTTTTCAACTATTTTTAATTACTAAGGGAGGGGGGGTTCCCATACAAAGGGGCGGGTTGGGATATTACATCCTCTCCCCCTTAGAGAACCCGAGATGTCCTCATCTAAAAAAAACTAGGGATTTCGTTCTGGAACCTATGGGATAGGACCCATCATGCATTCGTTGCGACACTCTAATTACTCATAAGCATACGGTCTTTTAAAAAAACCACTTATTGTATTAAATATATTCGAGTCTGGATTATAAGAGAAAAGTTTATTGTAGTTACATCTTGTGAATATATTCTAGGATTTTCCTAAGTATCTGGTAGATTCTGGATTACTGGAGCTTGTATAATTTCATTCCTTGTAAATTCAAGTTCTCTTTGAGCTGCTCCAGTTTGGCAAAAAGACCTTACAAAATGTCTATTCTTGAAGTCATCAAACTAAAAGAGAAACTCAAACAATTGCTAGAACAAGGGTATATTTTGCCAAGTAGTTCACCATGGGGAGCCCTAGTATTATTCCAAAAGAAGAAAGATGGAACTCATCGTCTTTGTATCGACTACCGAGGGTAAACCAAGTAACAATAAAGAATAAGTACCCGATCCTGAGAATAGACAAGCTTCTTGATCGCTTACAAGGAGCAATGATCTTTTCTAAGATTGATCTTCAGTCAGGATATTATCAAATTAGAATCAAGGATGAAGATATTCCTAAGACCTCCTTCAACACAAGATATGGCCATTTTGAATTCATTGTGATGTCACTTGGGTTGACAAATGCTCCAGCTCACTTATTCTAAGGAGGAAGAAGATCATGAACCACATCTCTACATTGTGTTGGAGACAATTAGAACACACAAGTTGTATGCCAAGAAGAAGAAGTGTGCCTTCTTTAAAAGGAAGATTGAATACTTGGGATTCATAGTGTTTGCTGAAGGTATATTAGTAGATCTTGCCAAGGTCAAAGATGTTCAAGATTGGCCACCCCCAACCACTATCAAGGAAGTGAGAATTTTTTTAGGTCTGACATGATGGTATAGGATATTCATTACAAACTATGCCCAAATTGCAACACCTCTTATAGGCCTACTCAAGAAGCAAGTTGCCATTAACTAGACGCCAATTGAACAATCTAGCTTTGAGCAACTAAAGCATAGTTTGGTATCTGCTCCTATCTAGGCTACCTGACTTAAGCAAAGAATTTGAAGTTGCCATAAATGCCAGCTCTTAGTGGAGGGAGCAGTAGATGACATAGTGGCCGATGATGTTGAGAAGGAGGGAGGTGACATGGAGGAAGTAGGTGACATCGGAGAGGAAGAAGATGGCGACGGGGTAGACTACATGGCCGCAGCCTACTCTGGCCACCCAGATGGGTGATTGGGGCCCCATCACGCCCACCCCCAATAATACCACTATCCTCCTTATATAAATCCCCCTCATAAGCAAAGAGGGAGAGGAGGCCTTGAAGGACTCGACACGCTGAGAGTGTAACATGTCCACCTGTTCCACTTGTAGGAAACGTCTTAGCAGCCCATCGGGAAGAGAGTCCAGAAAGCGCTGCCCGACACTCCCACGGAATGTCATGGGGTTTGCGATCTAGGTCTTCCCGAGTCTGCCACAAAGCGGAAGCATTCCGGCTGTTCCCACTTAGGATCGACCTAAATCAGGGTTTCCCTAATGGTCAAGTTCCTTGGAGGTAACTAGCATCGAGCCCTGGACGAGAACTACTTTATGCAAAAACATCAGGGTCGAAGCGGATTTATACTGCACTTGGTTCAAGGAGAATGGGAAACAAGAGGGATGCAAAGCTTGACCTCTCTGCCCATAAGGCATAATCCCATTCCGTTCCCCTAAAATAGTATAAATCAGGACTCTAGCATTTTAGATTCTAGGTCATTGTTACCTTGCTGTCAATTCCTTTGAGAAAAGTTCCTGGCCAACCAGGACCACCCTTTTATAGGACAGACCCATGGTCACATCCGCCGCACTTTCCTCAGGTTACTTTAGTTATCTAATTACCTATCACATTTAGTTTGACAAGCAAAAATAGGTTCCTTAAGTAACCAATTACACACTGGTTCCTTCACGTAACTTAGGCACTGACATAGAAAAAAAATGTCAAGCAATTTCCTTTTCAACGTTTGATCTTTATTTATCAGTCTTTGGAATACATCATATAATCCAACCTGCAGGCTAATCCATAATCCGCCTGAAGGCAATTCCATATTTCGCTCGAAGGCTATTCCAGCAATCCTCAGGGATCGCTATTCCAAGTTTCCGCCCATTGACTAGTATGCGGGCCTCGAGATCCCATCTCGAGTCACGTCGGCCTCTTGTACAAGACCCGGAGGCAAGGGATTTATGGCCAGAGCCCCCTGGCACCCAAGCGTCCTCCTGCTCCAAGTAGCACCCACAGAGAGACCTCTCGCGGCGGGTTCGGTCCACGTACCCCGTGCGGCTAACAACCCCCTTGGATAGGGTCAGACAGACAGTCGGGGGTAACTGATGTTGCCTCTCCCTCCAGGCTTTCAACTTGAAGCATTAGTTATTTTTCCAGCATTAGTTCCTTGAGCAAAGAAGAACAAACAGTGCTCCTAAGTGTACAAACATAAGCACTCCAGTGGTCGTTTATATGGCCAACTGCTAAGGTATAATTCCTTCTCTCCGAATACATCCAGCATTCAATCCGAGATTAATTGCGACTTGGCAAGATCCCAAGGGTTTCGTAAGCCTAGTTGCTTGCTTACCCTTTATCCTTGGGTTAGGGTTTATACCCTGTTAACCCAAATTATCAATACTTTAGGTTTCCATATATTATGGTCAATAAATCCTGGACAATCCCATTGTCCTCACTTGATTGGTCAATTGCTTGCTAGGCAATTCATATTTTTCCTAACTTGGCAAATCAGCCCCAAGGGAAGGTGATGTAGCAGGATGACTACTCATCCTCTAGATAATTCGACTTGTACTTAGGACTCATCAACCTTGTTCTAAGGAGTGGCAATACCATTTTGTGATTTGGCCATAAAATCATGTGACGTTGCAACTTGTTGCACGAGATAAGTGTCGCACTTAGCTTGTGGGATTATTTTTCCCATCTCACGGAATTCCTTAGACAAAAAATACCTTTGGTCAGGATGTAAGGTTTGGGAGTTCTCTTGACCCAACCCAACCCTAACCCTACTAGGCCGACAACATTTGGCCCTAGGGTTTCTAAATTCAAACGGAAGTCTAGTATTTGGCCAATTGATCCTTAGGGTGAGGACCCTAGATCGTTCTTGCATGGACATTTAGCTAACCCTAACATTCCGTGAATGTGGGTAGGATCTTTGGGATCGAAAGTCCTAAATCGGCATCCCAAGTGCGATACTAGGCAGAATTTTAACGTAACTTAATCCTACCTAGCACTTTGAGGTGATCGTTATTTGCAATCTAATCGTATTTTCATGCGGATTACTTAGTTGATTTAATTAACCCATGATTAGAGACAATCATCCCTTTTAAAGATGCAAATCTTCCTTCTAATTAGCAAGTAGTTTTCCCTAAAAGATGCAAGGAACTGCAAGATGTATGCGATGTATCATTTCATGCAAACTTGTGATTTCAAGACTATAAACCTTTTCCTCCAATGCAACTATAAGATTTACAATGATCATTTCTTTCCCTCGCCCTAAACTATAATGATGCAACGGAATCAAAGCTTTAATATTTTCAATGAGAATGCATTCAAACTTTGATAGAAGGACTCCATGCATGAGCGAATACCATGAGTCCAACATTAAATTAATCCTTCCTTCAGCACTTAACCCGACCTAAAATGCAACCATCTTTGCATGCAATTTGCAAAGTTTGTAATTCCTTTCCATGTGTTGCGACGATTTGGACATCATTCAATGGGCGTCTAAGATTATCCTCTATATGAACCATGACCATGAATTTGATTCATAAGTGCATCATGTGACATAAGCTCTATCCTTCTTAGTGCGATATCATCTTCTAAGTTATGCATTATATGTTCAAGAAGATTGCAACTACCCTTGTCCACGGGAGTGCGAGCGATTTCAAATGTTTGACATGCACTAAACTTTGTAAATCGAATGAATAAATGCATTCATAACTTCCCTACGAAAATTAAACATGCTTAAATGCATTCTTTTCATGCGGGCTTATTAATGGAACCTGGGCATTAGGACTCGGAGCGTTGTCCATGCGTGAACTCGGGTTGGAAGCTCCCGCATGTGCACCTCGTGTCTTTTGCTTAGGAGCCATCGATGACATAGATCCTCGAATCAACAAATTGGTCCTTGCCCTTTATCCGATTTCCGAACTCGCTTTCCGTTTCGGGATCTCCCTCGCAGCACGAGAGTTGGGCCTTGGGGAACACGGATTTAAAAAAACCTGGGGGCACGGTGAGAACAAGGCTTATGAAAGCTTTTATTGGAAGCTTCTAATAGAAGCTTCTAATGCTTCTGCCACAGAATGATGTGGAGAGAGAAAATGGATGATTGGGGGAATGATGAGGGAGGTGATGTTGACGACGATGAAGACGATGATGATGGTGATTATGATGACGATGGTGGCATTGCAGGTGGCATGGCACAGCAGCAGGCGGTGTGATGGCGGCTGTGGTGGGCGGCAGCAATGACACGATCTTCTCTCTCTCTCTCCCCCTCCCCAAGCTTCAAAGGGGTGGTCATATAGAATAAAGGGGGGGGGGGGAGATAGCCACACACATGGCTAGCTACATGCCTCCTCCCTCCCCCATGCTCTCCACCACTCAAGGTCATCTCACACTCCCTCCATACTCCCTCTCCCCGCCATGCATCAGCTGAGGGGGAGGGGATTATTTAAAAAATTTTGCCAAAATTTATCAATTATCCCCTTTTTTCCCCCTTGAAAGGGGTGTTCTAGTGGGAGCTATGGGTTTTTAGCCACGGTCTTCCATATGCGACGCGGGCTGGAGTTCGTTGATACATGCGGAGTAAGCACTTAGCCAAGGGTCTTTTTGTCGCAGGGAAATTGCTCTTGTGCGGGGTGTGCAGGGTCTAAAATCATTAATATTTCATGTGAAAATATTACAGAGAGAGAGAGAGGGAGGAGAGGAAGACCTCGACATGCTGATAGGGAGGGAAAGAGAGAGGTGAGAAGAGAGAGGAGAAGAAGAAGAAGAAGAGGAAGAAGAAAGAGAGGTAAGAAGAGAGAGGAGAAGAAGAAGAAGAAGAAAGAGAAGAAGAAGAAGAAGAAGAGGGAGAGAGAGAGAGAGAGAGAGAGAGAGAGAGAGAGAGAGAGAGATGTGATTTGGATGATTATTCCAAGTGCTTGTGTTTGATGGTAAATGCATGGCAGGGGTCAATGATGACAAGTTGCCATGGGGAATAAATGAATGTTTTCTTGGAAGATGATATTAGGCTAATTGCCTTGATTGTGCTTGATTTTTAATTAAATTAATTGAGGAAGGATATTTTTCATGGGTGGATAATTTCCAAGGTCACACCGCATTTCAACCCGAGAGGGCAGTGCTCAATTCACAAGCCGAAGGCCAAGTGGTGAAAAGGCCATCCACGGAAATTGTGTCTCACTCCTAGATCACTTGGGGTTAGTGGAGCTCTGGACATCCCTTGTAGAGTCTGAGAAGGGAGGAGTTGGAGACTGCTGTGAGCCCAACGTCTGTGGCATTGGAAGATCCTATTCTAGATAAAGGATGGAATTTGTGGTGCCATGTGATTTGGACCAATTACTTCTGTAGGGCGGAAGGGGTACTTTTGTTGGACAGAAGGGGATATACCATTTCTCTTGTGTGGGCAGGAGACAAAGATTAACTTGAAGATAAGTTAAGGAACTTGTTTGTCAAAAGGACAGCTTGCTTTGTTTTCATGTCAGTGCTATAAGTTATGTGAACGAACCCCGTTCCCTAAAAGGTCTAATTAAGGAAGCTGATTTTGAATGTCACACATAAATGTGGTAGGATCTAATTAGAAAGCCAAAGCTATCAAGGAAAGCGAGTGGGTGGAACCCCCGACAGGTCTGTCCTATAGTAGGGTGGTCCTAGAGAATTGGGAGGCTTATCACAAGGTTTTACCTTTAGGTATTGGTAGGTTAGAACCCCGATTCATGCAGTTTTAGGGGACCAGAATGGGACTATGCCCTACGAGAAGAGAGATTGAGCAACACATCCCTCTCATTTTCCATTCTCTTTGAACCAAGTGCGGTATGGATCTCCTTTGGTTTGGGTATCTCTGCGTAAAGTAGGATGTCCAATCTGACGTTAGAATGCTGTTAGGGGACCTTGACCCCTAGGAACCCAGATTTCAGGTGGATCCTAGTGGGTTTGGCTACGAACGTTCCGATGTGAGGCGGACTCAGGAAACCCTAGGTGATAACCCCGGAGCATTCCATGGGAGTGCCGAGCAGCGACACTTAGATTCATTTCTCGATGGACCGCTAAAACATGCTTGGACAGCCGATAGGCGGGCACATTATAGTACTTATATCAAGAGAAGTAAAACCACGACTAGATGCTATGTGATAAAATTCATGCATAGCATAAACAACATATAAACTTCCAAGGTATTGCTGATTTTCCCTTCTTCCAAATTAGTAGTAATGTTTTTCACCCCACTGAAGGTATGTTGTAGCTTGCACGCTTGAAGGATTGCATGGTAGGTAGTCTAGCCTAAAGGAAATCCATTCCCAAAAACTCTAAGTTCTTTGCCCAAGCTCTTGCTTATATCACGAGTTGATAACTCATGTTCAGTAGATTGGGATCTTGACAATGTGCATAGTTAGTATAACAATGGTCATAAGAATTAAAACTAAGATGCCTTGAGATGCGTGGGATAACTACTATGTTGTCAATTCAATTTGGGGTTAGGTTAGGTATAAACAATAGTTCCCGGCTTCAAAGGAAACTGGAGAGTTCTAGGGATAAGAAACCCTAAGTCAAAGAGAAGACTAATACTTTTATACTTGTTTGGAAGAAGGTTGGGTTATTGATCAATGTAGGTGCTCTATAGAACCTACATCATCTATAGTGTTTGAACCCTTAACATATGCCTTAGCCGAAGGAAGGAAGTATTAAGTAAATTTTACATAGAATCACTCTTTGATCCCAAGGGGGAGAGCGAATATGTGATGGAAAGTTTATCGCGACTATTCTTACAACGTTTGGAAAAGAATACCATTGCTTTTGTTGGTTGATCAAACAATGTCCTAAATGCTTTTTGCATTAAACTGATTGTTGGATTATGGTTTGGATGATTATTCCAAGTGCTTATGATCGATGGTAAATGCATGGTAGGGGTCTGTGATGACAAGTTGCCATGGGAATAAAGGAATGTTTTTTGAAAGAATGTATTAGGGCTGAGTGCGTTGCTTGTGCTTGATTCTTAATCGGGTTATTAAGGAAATGATATTTTGCATGGGTGGATCATCCCCAAGGTCACATTGCGCTTCAACCCGAGAGGGCACTACTCGATTCATGGACCGAAGGTCAAGTGGTGAAAAGGCCAATCATGAAAATTGTGTCCCACTTCCAGGCCGCTTGGGGTTAGTGGAGCTCTAGGCACCCCTTGCCTAGTTTGGAACGGATTTGAAGTCTACCGTGAGCCCAACGTTTGTGATGTTGGAAGATTCTATTCTAGATAAAGGATGGAAATTAAGGTGCCATGTGATTTGGACCGGGAACTTATGCAAGGCAAAAGGGAAACATAATTTCTCCTATATGGGTAGGAGACAAAGATTAACTTGAAGAGAAGTTAAGGAGCTTGTTGATAGAAGGACTGCTTGCTCTGTTTTCATGTCAGTGCTGTAAATTACGTGAATGAACCCTGTTCCTTAAAAGTCTTAATTAAGGAAGCTAATTTTGAATGTCACACATAAATGTGATAGGACCTAATTAGAAAACTAAAGCTATCAAGGGAAGCGAGGGGGCGGAACTCTCGACGGCAGGTCCGTCCTACGGCAGGGTGGTCCTAGAGAATTGGGAGGCTTCTCACAAGGTTTTATCGACCACTGACCCTTAGGAATTGATAGATTAGAACCTCGATTCATGTTGTTTTAGGGGACCAGAATGGGACTATGCCCTACGGGTAGAGAGGTTGAGCGGTGCATCCCTCTCATTTCCCATTCTCTTTGAGCCAAGTGCAGCATGGGTCTGCTTCGGCTTGGGTATCTCTACATAAGGTAGGATATCCAAGACCCAACACGCTAGAATGTTGTCAGGATACCTTGACCACCAGGAACCTAGATTTTCGGTTGATTCTAGTGGGTTCAGGGCTGCGAATGTTCCATTGCAAGGCGGACTCGGGAAACCCTAGGCGGCAAACCCTGAAATATTCCATGGGAGTGCCAGTGAGGCTTAGATTCATTTCTTGATGGATTGCTAAAACATGCTTGGACAGTAACTAAACTAACCAAGATTTTCTTTTATTGCGGGCAAGGACCCATGAAACTCTAAAGGGGTTATTCTCAAGAATAAAAATCTTGTTCAGATTTAGTCCAACTAGATCCCCAGAGGAAGGGAAAATTCGGGAAGACTATTGGAAGGTATTGCCACTTACGTTAATTTTGCCACTTACACTAATTTTACCTTGATGTTATTATTTTTGGAAATAAAAGATTTGTCTTGGAAATACATTTCTTAAAAGTAATGCATTCAAATTAAGATGTTTGTGATTGTAAGTTAGGTATTGATCTTTCCCAAAATCACCAGGCCAAAAGATGGGTGACTGAGTACAGATCACTAACTAAGGCAATATTCTGGTGGGCACAGAACGCGGACTGAGGCAGTGTTCCTAATGGTGCTAGTCCTTCGCAAGGTCAACGTGAATAAAACCTACTTCAAGGAGTTTTTCCTTTTGTTTCGCATTAGTGAGTATAGACTAATCTTGACACGAAAGTTCTCATCATAGGGAACTCTAGTCAGCAGGAGGAGGTGAGGGTAGGCTCTAGCCATAAACTCCAAGGGGTTTTTCCTTTTGTTTCATGTTAGTGAGCATAGAACAATCTTGACGTGAAAGGTCTCATCGTAGGGAACTCTAGTCAGCAGGAGGAGATGAGGGTAGGCCCTAGTCATAAACTCCTTAGGCTCTTACGAATTGCCAACTACCCCTCGATTTCCAGACTTTTCCCTGGAAGTTCCAATACTAGTTGGGGAACGGAACTTGGAGAGAATAATACCTTCAAACAAAAACATCGTAAAAAGTCATTTTCTTGAAAGGAACTATTAAGAAGGCATTGCTTTACTCTGTTTTTGTGTCGTAAATTAATGGCATGTAACGGATTTGTATAAGGAGATAATTCAAAGAAGCTGTTTTTATATGTTGAACCTAAAGTGATAGGTAATTAGGAAATTAAAGTCACTCTCTTGAGGAGGGATCGGGAGGATGGACCCCGATGGATCCAGTCCTATGACTGGGTGGTCTCGGTAAGCCAAGAGCTTTCCTAAGAAGGAATAAAAATCACATTTTTTGATAGGTCATTAGAGATCAGAAAGCCTTGTTTGAACCCAATGCAACATAAGTCCGTTTCAATCAACAATTCCTATAAGGAATGGAATCTCGAACCATTAATACTAATCAACCGTTAGTAATGGATTTGACCAAAAAGACTTAGGTTGATACTTGTGGGATGGACTGAAACTTCCACTACAGGGTAGACTCAAGCAAGCCTAGTTAACAAACTCCAAGGGTTTTCATTAAGATCCTGGATGGCACTTCCTAGGACATCTCTTGATGGGCTACTAAGAACGTACCGCTGGGCGGGCATGTTATAGCTTTGAAGCAGGAAGCTTGATCAAGCATTTGTAACGTGTCCTCGGTCCACTTGTAGGACACGTCTTAGCAGCCCATCGGGAAGAGAGTCTAGAAAGTGCCGCCCTACACTCACAAGGAATGTCACAGGATTTGCGATCTAGGTCTTCCTGAGTCTGCCATGAAGCGAAAGCATTCCGGCCATTCCCACTTAGGACCGACCTGAATCAGGGTTTTCCTAATAGTCAAGTTCCTAGGAGGTAGCTAGCGTCGAGCCCCAGATGAACTACTTTGCATAAAAACATCAGGGTTGAAGCGGATTTATACTGCACTTGGTTCAAGGAGAATGGGAAACGAGAGGGATGCGAAGCTCGACCTCTTTGCCCGTAAGGCATAGTCCCATTCCGTTCCCCTAAAATAGCATAAATTAGGACTCTAGCTCTATAGATTCTAGGTCATTGTTACCTCGCTGTCAATTCCTTTGAGAAAAGTTCCCGGCCAACCGGGACCACCCTTCCGTAGGACGGACCGGGAGTCACGTCCACCGCACTTTCCTCAGGTTGCTTTAGTTATCTAATTACCTACCACATTTAGTTTGACAAGCAAAAACAGCTTCCTTAATTAACCAATTAATCACTGGTTCCTTCATGTAACTTAGGCACTGTCATAGAAAAAAAATGTCAAGCAAGTTCCTTTTCAACATTTGATCTTTATTTATCAGTCTTTGGAATACATCATATATCCAGCCCAAAGGCTATTCCAGCAATCCTCAGGGATCGCGATTCCAAGTTCTGCCCGTTAACTAGTATGCGGGCCTTGAGATCCCATCTCGAGTCACGTCGGCCTCTTGTGCAGGATCTAGAGGCAAGGGATTTACGGCTAGAGCCTCCCTGGGCACCCAAGCGTCCTCCTACTCCAAGTAGCACCCATGGAGAGACTCTCATGGCGGGTTCGGTCCACGTACCCGGTGCGGCTAACAACCCCCTTGGATAGGGTCAGGCAGACAGTCGGAGGTAACTGGTACTGCCTCTCCCTCCAGGCTTTTAACCTGAAGCATTAGTTGTTTTTCCTGAATTAGTTCCTTGAGCAAAGAAGTACAAACAATGCATCTAATTGTACAATCACGAGCATTCCAGTGGTCGTTTGTACGGCCAATTGCTAAGGTGCGATTCCTTCTTCCCAAATGCTTCCAGCATTCGGTCCTGGATCAATCATGACTTGGCAAGATCCCAAGGGTTTCGTAAGCTGAGTTGCTTGTTTTACCCTCTTTCCTTGGGTTAGGGTTTATACCCTGTTGACCCAATTTGTCAATACCTTAGGTTTCCTTATATTAAGTTCAATAAATCCTGGGCAACCTCGTCGCCCTAACTTGGTTGGTCAACTGCTTTCTTGGCAATTCGTAACTCTCCCCTAGCTTGGCAAATCATCCCCAAGGAAGAGTGATGTAGCAGGATGACTACTCATCCTCTAGGAAATTAGACTTGTACTTAGAACTCGCCAAACTTGGTCTAAGGAGTGACAATACTACTTTGTGATTTAGACACAAGACCATACGACGTTGCAACTTGTTGCACGAGATAGGTGTTAGCACCTAACTTGTGGGATTATTTTTCTCATCACACGGTATTCCTTGGTCAAGAATACCTTTGATCAAGATGTAGGGTTTGGGAGTCCTATTGACCCAATCCAAAACCCTAACCCTACTAGGTCGATAAACGTTTTGGCCCTAGGGTCCCTAAATTCCTTGCGGAGGTCTAGCATTTGGTCAACTGATCCTTAGGGTGAGAACCCTAGATCGTTCTTGCATGGGTGATTAGATAGTCCTAACATTTTGAGAATGTGGGTAGGACCTTTAAGATCAAAAGTATTAAATCGGCATCCCAAGTGCGATACTAGGCATAATTTTAATGTAGCTTAATCCTACCTAGCACATTGAGGTGATCGTCATTTGCTAACTAATCGTACCTTTATGATTTTCATGTAAGCTACTCAATCATACGCGAATTACTTAGTTGATCTAACCAACCCACGATTAAAGATGATCTTCCCTTTTAAGATGCAAATACTTTCTTCTAACTTTGCAAGTACTTTTCCCTAAAAGATGTAAGTAACTGCAAGATGAGTGAGATGTATCATTCCATGCAATTTCAAGACCATAGACCTTTTTGCCCTTATGTGACTAAAGGATCTACAGTGATCTTTCTTTTCCTTGCCTTATAATGATTGACATTCAGAGCTAACTCTTATAAACCCTACGTTGATGCATCGAATTCAAAGCTTTAATATTTTAATGAAGATACATCCTTTCCCAAATTCAAACTTTGATAAAAGAACTCCATGCATGGGTGTATCATTCTTAGGTGCATCCATCATTGATTTAATCCTTCCCTTTAGCACTTAACCCAACCTAGAATGTAACTATCATTGCATGTGATTTGCAAAGTACATAAATCCTTTCCATGCATTGCAACTATTCACACATCATTTAATGGGTGTCTACAATTATCTTATACACGAGTCACAACTAGGAAATTATTACATAAGTGCATTATGTGTTATATGCCCTGTCCTTTGCGCAATGCAACAACCCTTGACCACGGAAGTGCAAGCAATTGCAAATACTCGACATGCAACTAAACTTTGTGGATTGAATGAGTATATAAATTTCCCGATGCATTTAAACTTCCCTACGAGAATTAAACATACTTAATGCATCCTTTCCATGTGGGGTTAATTTTCGGAACCCCTGGGCTTTCAATACCGAGGCATTGTCCACTCTCGTACTTTGGGTGGAAGCTCCCGCGTGCGCTCCTCTCAACTTTTGCTTAGGTGCCATTGACGCAGTAGATTTCGACTCAGCGAATCTTCCTTGGCTCCCTTACGCACTTCGAGGTTACTACTACCCGAGATCTCCTTCCCTTCGCAGAAATCGGGCCTTGCAAGACACGGTTTTAAGAAACCCGGGAGGCACGAGTGAACTATGCCTAGGGAAGCTTCAATAGAAGCTTCCAAGCTTCTGGAAACAGGGAGATGACGTGTGAGGGAGTGATGATTGGAGATGATGATGGAGAGGATGACGATGGAGATGAAGATGACGATGAGAACGACAACGACGACAACGATGACGACGACGATGACGATGATGATGATGACGACGATGATGACGGCAGCGGCAGCCTGGCGGCGACAGCTCTGTGGTGGCGGGCATCTTCTCACGGCAGCAGCAACGGGCAGCACACACCAATCAATTCCCCTCCCAAGATCATGGAGGGGGTTTATATGGGGTGAAGGGGGGGGTAGCCACACAAGTGGCAGGGTGCATGCCCTCCTCCCCATGCCCCTCCACAACTCCAGCTCATACT
The DNA here is from genome assembly GCF_053477565.2 of Lygodium microphyllum. Classification (NCBI taxonomy): domain Eukaryota; kingdom Viridiplantae; phylum Streptophyta; class Polypodiopsida; order Schizaeales; family Lygodiaceae; genus Lygodium; species Lygodium microphyllum. Next base: position 30,479,235 of record NC_141157.1, on the reverse strand, counting down.
CCCTCTCCCTGCCATGCAACGACTGAAGGGGGGGGAGTTTTAATTTTAATTTTTTTGCAAATAATCCTTTATCATTTTTCCCTTGGAGGGGTGTTCCCACGGTGAACTACGGATTTTGAGCCATGGCTTCCTATGCGCGACGCGGACTGGTGTTTGTTAGTGCACGAGGACGGAGCACTTAGCCCAAGGTTTTTTTTTTCTGTTGTTACGGGAGGTTACTTTGAATCGCTTTTGTGCGAGATTTAGGGTCTTCAATATTTCATTGCGGAAATATTACAGCATTGCTTTGTTAGGAGGATCAAGAGTTTGAGAGAAAGAAGAAGATCTTGGTTACATACTCCATGAAACCTATAGGGAAGCTTCAAGAAAGGGGAAAGAGAACCTTCTCTTTGAAAAGTAACCACACCATCTCTTAAGTCCAGTTAGCCCCTATTTTACCAAGTTACCTTCAAAATAGCTTGTTATGGATACATGACTTGCCATTTTTGCCACACTTTGGCTAAATATCTCCAAGACCTTTGTTAGAGCTCCAAGATTAGTCTCTGCTTCCAAGTAGAACTCTTGCAAGTGCTTGCCATGTGGCTTTTGTACCTGTTGTCTAAGATTTAATGGTGAAAAATTGAAGAAAATGTGTCTGAAAATGAGAAAATCAAACGGATCAAAAGCCTATGCTCTAGTACCACTTGTCAAGGAGAGATTTGAGAGGTGAGAGAAAGAAGAGAAAAGGAGAGATAAAAGAGTGATGAGAAGAGAGAAAGACTAGAAAGTTAAGAAAGAAAAGAGAAAAGCCATAGAAGCAGTGAACAAGAAGATGAGGTAAGAGATAGTAAATGCATTAATGTTCAAAAGATGTGAAAATTTACATGTCTCACCCCTTTTATACCTATGTTAGTGTGATAAGGTATTATTAATAATTCCACACTAAAATATATATTCTTCCCAACTTTTTATAGATATTTAAGTTTTAATTAATGGTTAGTTTCTCATCCAATGCATGATCCCAAAATGGTCAAATATCCACAAGAATATTCATGTCCATGAGTTTTGAACTTGTGTAATGGACCTTTTTTTTTTCATACAAACAATTGCAAAAGCTTTCTTTACATGGGTATATCTTTTTAAATTTCTCTCCCCCCATCCTCATGTGAATCCTCCTCCCTCGAGGCTCGTAAATTTTTCTCTCCATACACACATAAATTTCTCTCCCCCAGTCCTCATGCAAATCCTCCTTCTCTGGGGCTCATAAAATTTTCCCTCCATACACACACAAGAAACCCCCTTCCCCACCTTTTAAGAAAATCAAAATAAAGAAGAGGGGAGGGGAGATAATTGGGGGGGGGGGGGGGGAGGGGGAGTTTGACCAGACACACTGCCGGCCCATTAATTCCCCCCAATGATTAAGGGGGGAGGTGAGGTAATGGAGGGGGTGGCCTAACACACACTACCAACTCGTTGATGCTGCCCCAAATAATTAACTTTCTCCCATCTCTATGCCATTCTGTGTCCCCTCTCTCTTCTCCCCTTCCTTATTTTGTTTTTAATTTTTTAAAAAAGGGGGAGAGGAAGAGGGAGAAGAAATATATAAAAAAAGAGCAAAAGAGAGAGAAAGAAGAGAATTATTGGAGGGAGAGAGAAAGTAGTGTCAGATAGAATACTCCTCCCCCTTAACCTTTTTTTTGAAATAAATTAGGATATTTTATACCTCTTGTCTCCTCTAGGGACACAAGAGGTTGGCATGACCTATTGATGTCTTATACCTCTTGTCTCCTCTAGGGAGGGGGGTTGGCCTGACCTATCGATGTTGCTTCTAATAATAATAATAATAATAATAATAATAATAATAATAATAAAATTAATTAATCAATTAACTTTCCCCCCATCTCTCTGCCATCCTGCATCCCCTCTCTCTTTCTCCCTTCCTCCTTTTGTTTTTAATTTTAAAAAAAGGGGAGAAGAAGAGAGAGAATAAATATACAAAAAAAGAGAAGAAGAGAGAGAAGGAAGAGAATTATTGGAGGGAGAGAGGAAGTACTGTTAGACAGAGTACTCCCCCTTAACCTTATTTTTTTGAAAAAAAATTAGGATATTTTATACCTCTTGTCTCCTCTAGTTGACACATCATGCATCCAAAAAAAATTTAATGGAATAATAATAAATATTTTTTGTTCTTATATTTAAAAATCCCTTCTTAGTGACACTTAACCTATAAATATCTAGATAGTATATGCTAGATGACAACTTTATGTTTAGCTAAAAATCCAAAATTTTCACCAAATGACATGCAATAAACTCAAAAAAATCAAGACTATACTAGTGCTACTACCTGACACCTCACGAGCTTGATCACACAAGCATCATATCCCCCCTCAACCCCACTTATAAAGACAAGGATCAAGGTGAGTACAATATAGGTGTGGGTCAAGACAAAGCTATGCTAGTGAGCTAATGAGTGAGTGAAAGAGAGTAAGAGCGTCTAGACAAACTCCAAGGTGAATCCTTATTTATTTTTCTTAAACCAACTTTCCTCTACTTATCCATGATGCCTCCATGCAAGCATCTCAATATGGCACGACCATTGAGCCAAGGAGGTCCATCCAATGTGGTGGGCCCATCCTCTTCGACTCCTATACAGAGACGAGTAACAATAACATTAATTCCAATATCTAAGTAGATCCATCTATATTTCTTTAAAAAATAACAATAATAATAAATACATGAGAAATTTCATAAATAAGGTCACAGAATTTTTTAGGAAATGGTAATAAATTTAAGGGAACAACATAATTGCATTTTTAATAGTTTAGCCCCAAGGTTGTTTTATTATATTAATATAAGATTAGTTAGATAATTAATCATTGATGCGTTAGGAGAAAATTTAGATGTATTTAAAAAACTTTCATTTATGTTTTATATATATCTAAATTAGATTTAACTTCACAAACTATATATTTTAAACAAAAGTTAGGATTGTAAATAACAATGATATATTAATGTTTTAAAGCATATAACACTTAGAAATTCCTTCTCACTTCTTTGTGTAATACTTTACCTTATGAAGGACCAATTGACATGAAAATCATAAATTAACATTAGAAACAATTACTGCAAATTAATAAATAGCGGCCTTGATTGCTAGCAGTTTGACACTTAGAATGTTCCATGCAATTTTTTAGGAATTTTGTTTTAAAATTGAATAAAAGATACTCCTACCACTAAAAGCCTAGGGATATTCAACCATGATAGTAATTTCACATTTTCTTAAAAAATATTTTCTCTAGAAAAACCATAACCACCAGGAACTTATCCTAGTAAAACCTAGGATACAAAATGAAGACTTATCGCTCAAAGTGACTTGAAATGTTCAAAGTGACTTAGAAGGTTATGAGGGAAAAAATGAAAAACATGCGCATATATGTAGCAAAAAGGATGGTAAAGTTATGAGAATTTATGGTTGAAAAAGAAGGCCATGAGTTTTTCAAGTATTCTCGAGTTAATCAAATAAGTAATTCTATAAGTGGACTCTAAAGCCAATTAAAAAAATAGATTATCTTGTCAAAATGATTTTCTATCTTGGAAAGGATCGGATGGTTTCTGCTTAAAACGTGATTGTGGTTGCAATTTTCACTAATAAAACACTCTCTATTTATCCCTAAATGAAGGGCTTTTTGAATAGTTGCACTCCCCACTAGGATCAAGTATTAGAGCTTGAGTACGAGCTGAAATTATTTTTGGGTTCACCCATGAGCGTCAGACCGATGCCTGACTGATGGTCTAGTACGGAAGGTTCCCTCCTATGGTGATGTGTAACCATAAGGGCTCTAGTCTAGAAGACATCTAGAATATGTAGTCAGTTTGATAATGGAGAAAAAATCCATACTATTTGATGTAGTTTAGCACCAAAAGCCTAGAATTTATGGGCTCGTTATCGCTTCTCTGGTTTTGAGGGCGAATCTTGTATAGAACTCTGAGAGCGGAATTTAGGTGACGGGAAGTGCTTAAAAATAGCTAAAAATTATGAATATCAAGGGAAAAATATTCACCGTCAAAGGCGGCGGCTCGATCTAGGACGATTTTAAGCGCCACAGTGCTTTAAAGGCGCCCGAGCGACATTTGGTGATTTTTCATAATTTTTCAGACAGTCGTGCGGGTTGACACGAGCTACTGGCCAATGCGGGATGCTAAGCCGGACGCCCAGGATTTTTCAGAGCTCAATTCGGAGTCCGGACGGGGAAATGGCCAAGGAAACGGTCAAGATATGAAAAGGTGGACACTTGGGAGGCCAAATTTGAGCATGCCTTTTGAGTTTGGACCCCCCCCAAAAATTTTATGCACCTTATGAAGCAAAAAACGTGGAGAGAGAATGAAGAGGCATGAAAAAACGTGGAAGAAGATGGCGCCCTAAAAATGCGCCATGAATGGATGAGAGGCATTATGGCTGCTGCAAACAACCCCCCTATTTGACATTGGCCCTTGCCTACACTCCGTATGCTGATCATATCGCCGCCCTTCGCCCGTCGAATGATGGCCTGGTTTGAAATTTCTGATTCTAGTCTTTCTCTCTCCTCCCTCTCTCTCTTCTAAAGGCAAGATCATGTGGGGAGAAGAAGGAAGAAGAAAGAATGATGGAGGCTTGTCCGGCATGGATCGGATTGCTCCACGGGCTAGAAATGGTGATTTGTGATGTTGCTGGACATGAAGTGCTGCTGTTTTCCAAATCTACAGCCATGGATACAAAACCCGAAACACGCAAATAAGCGGTAATTTAAAATTTTCAAAGGAAATTTGAGTTTTTATGGCTTTTGATGGATGAAATGGTGTTCATGTGGGATAATAATTGTTTATGATACTGTTTTCTATGAGTTCTTGCTGGTCATGATAAAAAAAATCAGAAAAATATGCATTTTGTGGTTCAAAATAATATGTTAAAACACGTAAAACATGAAGAACAAGGGAAAATGAGGGTTTTTGGCATAAAAATGGAAAAATGGATAGGAACATCAACTAAATTCTCATTTTTCTGCAAGAAGGAACTAAGGGCCACAGCCCATAACCTGTTTTGAATTTCCAGCAATTAAATAATGCAGGAAAATAAGGGAAAATAGGGGAAAAACCATGAAAAATAGGGGAAAAATGCATTTTGGGTTCCGAAAAATAGGGATAAATAAGAGCAATGTTTGTGAATGGTTGTGGGGACTGAAGCATGAGGATTTGCCTCAGTTCAACCCCACCTTCTTGTGTTAGTGTGGTTTTTTCTGCTTTCTATACATAAAATGATGGTGAAATACCCTATAAACCTATCCAACGATGCACTATTTAAACGGGGAAGGGTAGAGAAGTTGAAAAATGGTTAAATGCCGCTGAGCATGAGGGATAATTTGCTGATTTTATATGTATCGCATCTAGGACGGAATAATAATGATAAAAATTAAAACCTAGTAGCACGAAGATCACTTCGGTGCTAGGTGTTGCAGCGAAGCACAAAGCGGTTAGAAAGAAAAGCATGAAAGGATGTTTTGCACTTGCACGCTGCTGGTTTTTAAAATGTTTGAGCACTAGGCATCCACCTCTTTGCATGATCATTTAGAGGAAATTAAAAGTATCAGAGTTAGCTCCTGGACATGCATAGCAATTGTTTTCAGTAGGCCTTTGACCCACCGTTGAGAGGCAGTGAGATACCCATGCTGTAGGCTAGTCGTGGGATCATAAAGGGGAAGTCAAGTAAGGACAAGGGTACATTCCTGGATACGTTTATTTGGTACCTTGAGCGACTTTTGTGCGATGTGTCTATTTGTTGAGCGACGCACTGAGGGGCCAATCCCCAAGGTGTAGGAGAGTCGCAGAGGGTTGACGGCATTTAGCCGTAGGAGGAACCCCATGTGTATGTGATTCGAGCCTTTTGGCTATGTGAAAGGGACTCCCTCTGAGGAGTAGTGGGCTAGGATCAGTTGGACTACAACGTATTACAAACGCAATGTTTAGGAAGGCAGAGATTTTGATAGACGCTCCTGGCCGCGAGGCCGAGGGGTTGTCTTGTGCGTAGTGACGAGGTCCGGCTAGTGCATGAGCCAGTGCCAGCCCGTTTTTAGGTCCATCAAACTCTATGAGCTAATAATACATATGATTTTATGAAATGTTTAGAAAGGGTTATTTTCTTTGTTTTCATATTGTGCCTAACAAAGATGTGTAACAAATCTTATGTTAACGAATAATTAAAGAAGCTACTTTTAAATGTCCAATAGTGTGGTAGTGTGTTATGTTAGATAATTAAAGCAGACCCCAATTTTTAAAGGAAAGTGGGCGAATGTCTATCCTCGACGATGGAAGGCATTTAATGGCTAGGTGGGTTTGATGAGTCAGGTGCTTTCTTAACAATGAATTATTTAGGTCTAGAGTTGATTATAGTGACTACCTTCTCTAGGGTTCAGTCTCAGAACATGATCGAGCACTGTTTTAGGGGGCCGAGGATGAGATTTTACCTTATGGGAAGAGGGGTTGAGACTCACTCTCCCTCATCTCTTGCCCACTTTGAACCAAGTGCAATGGTTGACTTGCCCTTAGTTTTGATCGATTACAAAATGATCATTCTAATCGGGTGCTAGATTTCTACTAGAGACTGTTAGGTTTTTAGGAATCCTTTCAGGTCGATCCTCATGGGATGAGGTAGGATGCTTCTCTATGAGGTGGACCTAGGGTTGCCTACTCTATTCAAAGTCCAAATATTTCAATGGAGTATGGATGGTGGCAGTTAGGAAAAGACCCTAGATGGCCACTAAGCATTACCTTCCACATATGCGAGGGGTATGTTACATGTGGTATTAGAGCAAGTTCATATGTTTTGACTTATCATAAAATGTTTGAAAATTTTGGTAAATAATAATTGAATAAGTGAAGTCTATGACCTAGCCTAACTGTCATGAGGTCAGATTCCTTGAGCGAAGATCCGAGAAGGAGATTCATAGGGCACTTATATGAACAGGATCTAAGGGAAGGATGGACACATTTCTAGACCAAGGATTAAGTGATCATCAGTTAATAAAATATTTATTTATAAACCTTGCATTTTAAAAAAAATTTGAATAAATTATCTTGTTCATTATGTGAAAGATGATTTGCAATAACTCCACAAAATGTTTCAAACAATTTATCAACAAGGAAATTAGTGTCCTATCTCTCTGAGGGAGGAAAATTTCCACACCATGGAAAGTATTTTTATTCCCTAAGAATATTAGTTAACCCTAAACATTGGACCTTACATGAAGAATGGGAATAGTCACCTACTACTTATCTACCTATTTTTGCCGACCGAACAAGTGGTATCAAATATAGTCTATGGGCATTGGGTTGTGCAAAAAGACCAACTAGTTAGACTTTGTGTATTTTATAGGAATGATCATAATCCAATAGTTTATGTTGACGATGAGATAATGTCTCTAAATCAATGGGTCTATAGTTATGTTATCAAGGTCGTTCAACTTGATCGAGTAATGGTAGCCTACCAATCTAGTCAAGATAATTACAAGATCAAGGAGCTCCCTAACCTCCCCGAAAGTTATTTGGCATTAAATATGTTTCAGAAACCTCCTACATCTCTATCCTTATCCAGAATTCATGGCTCAATTCATATAATTATCTTTAGTATGGGAAGCTCGAAAGCATACATTGAACTTTTAGTAGCTTGTGTGTAAAAGTTCTATGAAATTTTTTGTATAACGTATGGCTCTTTTTATAAATATATGTACTCTCTTTTTTTAGGAAGAATTCTTGTCAAGGTGGCAATATGATGGCATGTTTGAATTAACGAAACATGTTGATACTTATTTATGAGTGCAAATATTTGTGGTCTCTTAATTATAGTGTACATTGTTAATCACACCGATACATTGTTAATCACATTGATATTAAGAAAATAACAACTTCTAGGTTCCTTCCATTGCTACACCTTTAGCGGCTATTATTCTTGTCACTAACTTGGTGGAAAAGGAAAAATAAAGTTTCTACTCAAACAAGTAAAGCTGCCATAATTTAATGGTGAAGGAATGAAGGTTGCCATTAATGCTAAGACTTAGATAGAGCAGATGGAGGATTAGTTCTCTACTGCTAGGACAAGTGTAGCTAACCAAGAAATGATTGCATGGTTTAGGCTGATAGGGGAAGCTCGACTTTGGTGGAAACAGTGGTGTTGGGACAAGGCTATCTCTGGATAGATTGTTACATGGAACCAAATCAAAGAGGCTGTTTAAAATCATTATTTGTCCCCTACTTATTATCAGACACTCAAAATGAACAAGTTTTTTGGCCTCAAGCAGCTAGGATTGACTTTGGAGGGGTACTACTCTCGCTTTGTGACTTTACAAAAGTATGCTCCTCACATGTCAATGAAATAGCAAGTGGTGCATTTCTGCCAAGGGTTGAACTTGCCTCTCAATGATCAGTTGGAGGCAATGAGACCTACAAATTTGGAGGATGCTCTAATGAGGGCACAAACTTAGCCAACTCTTTTCCCAGGACATATAGTAGGTCTAATAATAGATTTCCCTATTTAAAGAGAGCTCAAGTGAGCTACCAATAGTAGTGAAAGTACAATAACAAAGGCTAAGAAAATGTCACTAATGCTTTGCAAAATCAAGGCAATTACAATAATACAAAGAGTAAGTAGAATAATGAGCTATAATGTTGAAAATGTGATCAATTGGGCCATTTTCATGCTGAATGTCCCAACAGAGGGACAATTGCCAATGTCAACATCCCTCAAAATCCTCCAAGAAATGAAAACTTCAACAATAGAAGTCATGGACGTGGGGCTAGGCAAGGAGTAGGTCGAGGGGTTGGAAGAGGAGTAGGACATGGAGTTGGAGCCCATACATGCATTGAAATAACTGAGGAATCGGATCCATCCCTAGAAGATTGAATGCGAAAGAGGGTTCATCCATGCACTAGTAAATAATCAAGGCACTAGGTGGCAATTTTTTCTCAAACTTCTTCGAGAGAACAAGATCTTCACCAAAAGGAAAAAGTGTTCATTCTTCAAGGAAACAATTGAATACCTAGGGTTCATTGTCTCAAAGGAAGGCATCTCTGTGGATCCTACCAAGGTCAAGGATGTCCAGGATTGGTCACCGCCTAAGAACATCAAGGAATCAGAGGATTTCTAAGGTTGATAGGGTGGTAGAGAATCTTCATTAAGGATTGTTCCCTAAGAGCAGCACCTCTCAATGAGTTGCTAAAAAGGCAAGCCAAGATCATGTGAGTAGAACAAGAGCAAGAAAGCTTTGCTAAACTAAAAGAATATCTCACCACTACTCTTGTGTTAAAGCTATTGGACTTCATAAAGGAATTTGAGCTCATCAGTGATGCTAGCATTATGGCTCTAGGATGCGTTCTAACACATGAAGGACATCTTGTTGCTTACTCTTCTTGGAAGCTCAAATCTTATGTGAGAAAAACTATGCTACACATGACCTTGAGCTTTTAGCCGTCATCCATGCCTTGAAACAATGGTGTCACTATTTGCTAGGTAGAAGATTTACACTTGTGATTGATCACAAGAGTCTCAAATGGATCTTCACACAACCAAATCTGAACATGAGGTAGAGGAGATGGATTGAATTGCTCCAGGAATTTAATTTTGAGATCAATTTCCACCTTGTAAAATATAATGTGCTAGCTGATGCTCTAAGTAGGAAGTTATTTCTCAACATTGTATTTTTAGAAGCTCCCACCAATTGAGGATTTCTTGCAAGCCTAAATTCCATGCCAAGTAATCCCATTTTGGAAGCTGTGGTTGTTGAAATCCCTAACGATGCATATTATCTATAGATAAGAATAATCATCAAAGAAGGTGGTAATGGTTAAACTGTGGAAAACAAATACAAATATTACCACAATGAAGGTGAAAAATTTTATATTATTAGCACAAGCTCTGTGTACCAAATAGTTGGAAAGAAGATTCTTTGGGAGGCCCATGACAAACGGCACCCTGGCTATGCTAAGACTATAAATGCTATCATAAAGAGCTATGACTAGCTAGGAATGAAAGCTGATGTACTGAGATATGTAACCCAATGCTTGAGCTGCCAACGAATTAAAGCTAAAAGGATCAAACTTCTAGGAGAGCTACATCCACTTAACATACCAAAAATGAAGTGGGAGTATATTAATATTGATTTTGTTGTTGCTATACCAACAGTGCAAGGGGGATATGACTCAATTTTGGTAGTCATGGATATGTTGATGAAAGTTTCTCATGTCATTCTTATGAAGTCTACCTTCAAATCATCTAACATTGCTCGATTGTTTGCTAAGGAAAAATTTCAACTGTATGGATTGCCAAGTCAGTGATAGAGTTTCATTGTTCACGTCCAAATTTTGGACATGTCTCTTCTAGGCTATTGGCACTCAATTATGTTTTAGTATAGTCTATCATCCCCAAACTGATGGGACTAAACGAGTCAATCAAGTGTTGGAAGATGAGGGCATATTGCAATCAGGAACCCAAGAAATAGATCTGGTATCTTTCCTTGGTGGAATTCACCTATAATGCCTCATGCCAACAAATCATTGGTATGACTCCTTTTCGGGCATTGTATAAGCAAGAATGCTTGTCTCCTCTGAATTTTTTTGACCCGACCATCCAATAAAATGTTGGAGGAAATGGAGGAGCAAATCAAAGTAATTTGCTAGGATATTAAGGTAGCAGAAGACAAGTAGAAGGTCTATGCTAACACCAAGATGACTTTGTAGACTCACGGAAGACGAGTTGGTTTTCCTTAGGGTTTGACCAAAGAAAAGTTTTTTGATTCTTGGTAAGTTCAAAAATCTCAATCCAAGATATTGCGATTCCTACAAAATTATCAAATGTCTTGGTAGAAATGCCTACAAGTTAGAACTTTCTCCTCATCTCAAAATCCATAAAGACTTTCATGTAAGTCTCTTGAAACCTTATGTCCCTAGTGCTAATCATGTCCTAAATGATGGAAAAATTGTAATTCCAACACATGGAATTTTGGAAGTTCAGCCTAAAAGAGTCTTAGAAATAAGAGAAAACCTCTTAGGAATCGTACTCTTCGTAAGTACCTTGTGCAATGGAAGGAGTTTCCTAAAGAGGATGCCACATGGATCAATTCTCAGAAAAGCCTCGAGTTTCTCTCGAGATGAGGACATCTCAATGTGGGAGCTCTCGCTCAACTGCCAAGACCCATGGACCACTTATTGCTTCAAGTGATTCAAGCCAAGTGCAATGTCTACCTCTTATATAGCTGTGCTCACTCTCACACCCACAAGTGTAGTAAGCTTACCTCCATGCTCGATCGAGTTGCCTCCTCTCTCAAGCACTCTAGTAGCTCCATGATCCAAGGTGCAAGCCCAACTCAAGCTCCAACCTCCATTGCCATGTGCAAGACAAGATAAGAAAAGAGAAGAAGAAGAAGAGAGGAGAAGATGGAGAGCTTCTTCACCACTGTCCCTCACCCTCACACACTCACTCCTTGACTCCCTGACTCTCCCTCACTCAACTACAAGCATAAGAAAGAACAAGAATAAGAAGAAGAGAAGAAGAGAGCTAGTTTTGGCCACACACAAGAATGAGCTTCTTCATTCACTTTTTGCCTTTATGCAAGCCCTAATCCCCTTCGGGTACCCATTCTTTTTTACATGACCGGCCATTTTAGCCTAGGTCCTCTTTTCCTATTCCCTTCCTATTTACATTGTGCCTTCACCCATGCCCATCTACATTTACAAATTGCACAGGAGGGAGCTTGGCGCTCTCTTACAAAAATTTAGGGCGCGCCTTTCCTCTTTTGCACTTGCCTTGAACTTTTAAGGTTGCCCTTGAAATTTTGGCCTTTTTTCCTCCCATTTCTTTAGTCAAGCCACCTTTCTCCACCACTTTGCCCTGCGTCTTTTTAATTTTCTTTGCATTGTGGTTAACATTACCCCCTCCTAACTGAGTGCCAGTCCCATAACACTTGTTTGCTAGCACTTGTTGATGAGGGCTCTCGCGTAGTTGAACTTGACATATGGATCGATGATGGGGCTTTGTGGAGATTGGACATGGAGAAGAAGCATTACGAAATGGATGTGAGGTTATGGAGGTTGAGAGTAGATTGAGTGGGTGATGGGGGCCTTCGAAGTTGGTGGGCAATCGTAGATTGTTAACTATACCTGAAAAGAGAAAGGGAGTGTATTGCTTGGGGGTGTGCCTATCTCACCGTGCAGGGCATGGTGTTCGTGCTAGTGAAGCTCGGAATTGGGTGTGAACCTCAAGAAAGCCTATGGTATTGTCCCACACTTGAGGACCTAGTTTGTGTATCAGAGGAGGTGCTGTGGGTGTGACTTAGGGAGACAGGTCTAATCGTAAGCACAAACTCCCTAGGTGTATCCTATCCTTAATGTGCCCTAAGTGTGAAGTGGGGGTTATAGGGAGGGCTAGTAGGTTAGGCACCATTGACCGAGGACACTATACACACCTAATTTGAGAACCCCTAGGTGCAGTGTTTGTGGCACTCTAATGTTACATGAGAAAGCTCTTTGTTCCTTTCCTTTTGCTTCATGTGGGTCCTTTTTTTTGAGATACATATAGGGAGGGAGCATGCTAGACATCATCTTGATGCTCTTCATTAATAGCTATAGTTTGAGGGGCCCTAAGAGATTTTCTGAGGAATGCATGGCTTTACATGTAGCTATTTACTCTTTTATTTGTACTTGCGGCTATAGAGGTGGACTTGGTTCCTATACTTATTCTTCCTCTTGTTGATTTGGTTCAAATCAGGCCCTTCTTCCTGGACCAGCTCCAATGGCTCTTGTTGTGGTGGCTGCATTTGCTATTTTGGCTCCCCAAGCCCTAACAAGGAGAGTTCCTATGTGGTTAAGCTAGCTAAGATTAGGTAAGCACATTGCTCCTCTACTTCCAAGCCGATGCTAGGCTTAGGTGCTATGGCATGGAGTCCATGTTGTAGCACCCTCCTTGTTAGCTCTAGTTTTCTTTTTAGTTGTTTCAATGTCTCTTCTCCTCCTAGGTGTGTGGCATTCAATACTGTGCTCAAGAATGCGCATTGTTGCTCCAACATTCCTGTCTCCTGACAGCCGCAGTAGCTTTGCTTTCTGCCAGGAGGCATTCACTCTCGAAATGGGCTAGCTTGTAGGCTAAATCTTTGATTCTATTTTTGTTCCTAGCTGCCCATTCCTTTGTTTTCTCCTTCATCCGCTCTAGCCCTTGATTTTGGCACCAGGCTAGTGCGGCAATCACTTGCTCTTGTTTGCACCAATAGTGTACACATTTGTTCTTGCTCTTAGTCTTTACATTCCACCTACTCTTCCAATATGACTGGCTCGTGGAGGGCTGATTGTAGTTGGTTGTGCAGTAGTCCATCAACTTCTTCATGGCCTCCTCATCTCTTTGGTTCCTTACTACTTGTAGCTCTATCCTTGCCTCTTCTCTTTGCCTCTTCAACTCCTTTAGTTCTAGCTCTAGACGTTTGTTTGCCCGGGAGTTGAAGGTGCACATATTTTCTAAGGAGATGTGATTCTCTCTTTCTTCGTCATACCACTCCTTTAGACCCTCTTCTCCCTCCCTTTCCTTTCAGGCCTCTTTTACTGTGATTACTTCCATGTTTATGACGGTCATTGCTCTTGCTTGCTCCACCCTATAGGCTGTGAATGCAATCTTTTCTTCCTCAAGCTCCGCAAGCATGACCTTTTTCTCCTCTGTTGCCTTGTTGAGTTGGCTTTGCAGCTCCTTTACTAATTTGTCATGATCTTCCTTGTTGTGCATGGGCAAAGGCACTGAAGTGGTTGACACTTCTGAGCGGGGTACCTTTGGCCCTTGGTGTGATTCTGCATTGGCTATTGCTGGCCTCTTTATTCCTACAAGGGGGGGCTCCTTTGTTGGGTGTAGGTGCAATTTCTTGGACTTTGCTAACTAAGTACTACACCCAAGCCATGATGTTTCTTTTGTTGACTGCCCCTTCAGTGGTTCCTTATGCTGCTGGGGTGATTGTTGGTGCGACCATGACAGGTGGGATTGGGTGCGGTGGGGCTTTACCCTTGCTTTTCAGCACCGGTCTTGGTTTCACTTCTTCAATTGCTGTGCTCATGTGCATGGCACATCTTCCCATGATAGACTCATCATTATCAATTCCTAAGATTGAGATGGCTGCTCCACATATCTCTGAATGACCAAGGCAATCTTCTCCTCCTCTTGTTTCCTTAGTCATTCTTCCTCCTCTTCTTTCCTCTCCCAACGCTCTTCTTCTATTCTCTTCGATTCCTCCTCCACCCTTTGCAACTCCCTATTTTCCTTGGAGGTGGATTGAGTTCTTCTTATGGGGACTTTGAGAGTGATCTTTTTCCTCTCCCCTTGTCTTGACAACTTTGAGCCTTGTTGCTCACTAACTATCCTCTACTCAAGGCTTCTTGCTATTGAGATGGTTGGTCATTCTCCTTTTCATTAACAACTCTCTCCATGTTGTCTTGTTGTTCCTTGTGGACTTTGTCTTCCCCCTGTTCCCCTACTAAAAGCAAGATGGTTGGGCTTGCTGGGGTGGGAGAGTGATGCTCCTCTTGGATTGGTGATGACTTTGGGGTCTCTTATTTTACTTCTCTTTCTTCCCCCCCAGAGCTTCCTAAATGATGGTAGTTAACACTCCTCCAAAGCCTATTGTCTAAGCCTTTACAAGTAGGTTTTTTCCTCGAACTCCTCTGTGGTATAGCCGAAGACTCCCCTTTTGCCACCCTTGGTGATGTGGCTAGTACCTATGTCTCTAGACGTTGGGCTCGCGGCAAACTTCAACTCCATTCCAGACTCGAAAAGGGGTGTTCGGAGCTCCACTGAGCCCAAGAGACCTAGGAGTGCCCCGGATGCCTATATTGTCTTCCAGACATAGGCATTCCAATTTACCTCATTCAAGGCATTGGTTGCAAGACCCTCCAACAATGGTACACCAATTCTGTTTATGAGAGCATCATATCTCTGGCTTGAGAAAAGGGTGTGGACCATTTTAGCATGTAGTTGAATGGTGGGGTTTGAAATAACAACTAGGCTAATTCCATCATTAGTGCAAAACTTCTTTTTTAGTTAGTCTAGGTGTAGTGGTCTAGGGTAGCTGGTTGTGGTTTTGGTTGATAGACTCATTGAGGTTCTATGGGTTTGGTGCTTTTTGAGTCAATTGGTTTCTCATTCCTAGCTGGCTTACTGTTTTATGGAGATGGGATGGAGGGCCACCTCTTCCTCATCCTCTTCCTCAATCTCAGTGATGATGGCTACTCTTACATTTACATGCAGGTTTAGCATTGGAGGCTTGTGTGGTAGGTACACTTGTGTTGGTTTATTGTTAGAGCTCCTGGCCATCATGTAGAGTGATACTCATGGTTTGATCCTACTCTTTGACAAAGATGAGATAGTGTGACTTTGTGGGACTCACCGACGCAGTTGCCCTGGGAGCCTATGTATAATCCTCCTCTTCATTTGAGAATGGTAGATTGATGGTGGCTAGCACATGCATCCAATCCCACTTTTCTTCGGGTTAAGGGATATACTTTGTTAGTGGCCCATAGGAATTGTTGACTTGTGAGTCTCCTTTCAACATAGCGAGATGGAATCTAGGTCAACTAGAGTGGCCTTCCAAGTATCCATCTTGACTCTCATGGCTTCTGATCTATTACCTAACAACATTAGACCGTTGTCCCACCAATCTTCTATCACTCGTGCGTTTTGCATCCAAGGTTGGCCTAGCAAGACGTCGTAGTCCACTCCCTTCATAACTATGAAGTTCACTGAGAACTAGACTCCTACTATCTTCAAGGGAAATCTTTCAACACTCCAATCAGAGTGACCTTCATTCCATTAGCAAGTGTGGTGTTAAGCCTAGTAGTCTCCACAAGAGTGGGTTACCCCAAGTCTATAGGATTGCATGGTGCTCCTTGATCTGTAATCGTTCCATTTTGCATGAATATTTGGTCTTTTATGCCTCTCGGACACTTTTTTGCTTCAAAAATAAACTCTAAAAATCTACTCTCAATTAACATCAAGCTTGACCTCACATAAAGAACTTTCTAGATCAAATTCTTGAAAGTTAGGAATAGATCTCTTTTCCCACCAAACCATCCGCTCTCTTGGTTGCTTCATGGGCTTAGGCACCTCTTTCTTAGCCTTCACTTTCTTCTTCGTCAGCTCCTCATTTAGGTTTGGTTTGCCATCAACAGTCTTCAAAGGACCATCTTGTATGTCAAGGCTAAGGATTTGCTTGCCCTTATCATCATATTTAGGGGTTGTCTCAACATGTTTTGCATTATCATTATCTCCCTCTTTGGCCTCATGATCTCTCATAATTACTCATAAATTAGAAGCACTAGTGCATTAACACACATTTCTTTAATCAAACTTACACCAAAGCCACCAAGAAGTTCTGTAAGAAGCTAGGAAGAATAGTGGTTTAGTGTGAAAATAATAGTAATACCATGTCACATTGACATAGGTATAAAAGGAAGGAGCATGTAATTTTTCTCATCTTTTGACACATTAATACATTACTGTCTCTCTCCTCATTACCTTGCTTACAGCTTCAATGGCTGCTTACTTCTTTATGTCTTTCTCTCTCCCATTCTAGTATTTCTCTCACCTCGTCACTCTCTTTCTCTCTCTTTTGCACTTCTTTTTCTCTCTCTTCTATAGTTTCACTTCTCTTGACAAGTGGTATCAGAGCATTGGTCTTTGATCCATTTTTCTTCTATTTTAGTCCAATTTTTTGCCATAAAAACCAATTTTAGACAAGTACTATAGGTACAAGACATGGAGAGTGACTAGTAGTGGTGACACCTAAGTTAGATGAAGACTATATTTAGAGATCTTTGGGGATAGATATGAAGGTGGAAGGATAAAATAGCAAGTCACCATCAAATTTTCATACAATTTTGAGGTAACTTGATCAAATGGGAGTTAACCAAGCTTAGAAGGGAAACAAACGATGGTTACTTTGTAAAGAGAGGGTTCTCTTTCCCCTTTCTTGGAGCTTCCTACAGGTTGCATGGATTTTTCTACCAAGATCTCCTTCTATCTTTCAAACCCTTTCTCCTTTCGTGACTAAGTAACACTTGATGAAGCTTCCCTGCTTCAGATTCTTCATGTTGATAACCAATATGCCACATAAGAGCTCAATTATGAAGCACAAAATAGGCCCAAAAAATGCAACGTACTTTTTGGCCTGATTCCAACTTGATTACTAATCCTACTACTCATTCTCTAGGAAATGGTGATGAAGTTGACCTTTGGCATGCTGAAACTTTCACAAATTCATGATGAAGTTGGCAATATCATAGGTCAGCATGAGAAGAAGCTTTGATTTCACTCCATCATTGAATATTTGATCAAATGGAGAGGTTTGCCACCTGAGGAAGCTTCTTGGAGGCCTGATTCTATACTACATGAGTTTCCTTACCTATGGGACACATTGGTGGTTGAAGCTTACTAACTATGGAGCCAATTATGATGCAAACAGGGACCTAACAGCACACTATTTTAGAACAATTTTTATTCTACCTAATTTTCAGAATTATTTCACCTACATAGGGTCAAAGTACTCTTCAAGAGCTATGTTTTGACATGTGGCATGTTTCATTTGGATATTTCTATCGGAAGTTATGGCAAATTTGGCTCAACAGGGTTTGTTCTTACAATAAGTTGTCTACTTCATTTTGAGTCTATCATTTGAAGTTTTTAAGGCTCCAAGTACTTTTGAAGCACTCTTGATTATGTATACACTTGAGGCTTGCTTGCATTCCTTCATTTCAGTCCATGTCTTTAATCTTTCATTCATTTTCCCATTTGTAAAACTGAAAACAGAGTAGTAATGTGTTCAATCCATCCTTTTCCAATCTTTGTAAGTTTGTTTTTGGGGGAAAAAAACTTTGGGATGGGATAGATTGTAAGAAGCTGGGAAGAATAGTGGTTTAGTGTGAAAACAATAGTAATATCATGTCACATTGGCATAGGTACAAAAGGAAGGGACATGTAATTTTTCTCATCTTTTGACACATTAATACATTATTGTCTCTCTCTTCATTACCTTGCTTATAGCTTCAATGGCTTCTTACTTCTTTCTGTCTTTCTCTCTCCTATTCTAGTATTTCTCTCACCTCATCACTCTCTTTCTCTCTTCTGCACTTCTCTCTTGTGCAATCTTCTCTCTCCTCTTTCTCTCTCTCCAGTTCACTTCTTGACAAGTTCTTCCACAACAACCTTTCCTCTCTGCAAAATCTACTTTGGTCCCTCATCTTGCTAAAGATTGCTTCCTCATCCTCGGTGATTAATAGGATCTGGCTGTCTACTTCCTTGGTGAAGGAAATAAATCTTGCTCTAGCAAGTGTTGGTTGAGGCAAAATTCTTGCATATGTCGCATTTAATATTGGGATAGTTTCAAGGGAAGTGTTGACAAATACACCACTTATAGCTAAATCTTGATGGACTCGCATCATCAAGCTTCATAGTGCCCATTAGTGACACTTTAGGAAATTGACATCTATAAGTGATTTGCTAATACTATTCAATTATCATGTCGGTGTAATGTTTCATCATATCTTTAACTTCCTCAAAAATATTTGGTGTGGAGGGTTTGTAACGAGTGGTATCAGGAGCCACCCCCACATTAGGTTTTACAATATGTAAAGGGATTCGTGGCTATATAGAACCTTGGTTTACGATGGGACCTTACTACCCACTATTCATAGACATCATGGGTCTTGGTTGGGCAACATTTAGCCTTACATGTATGGGTAATTGAGGCAACCCTTGATTCAAAGTCCCTCAACTTTAACCCATGATATTATTGGGTGGTGCAGGTATTGAGTAATATCCTATTAGTACCACATTTAACACCATCCCAGTCATTGAGAGGGCTTGCTCTCTTGCCCTATAGGTAGCTTGAATTCTTGACTTAACTCCCTCTACTGCTATTATAGCTGTATGTAGATCATTAAGTGTAGTATTAAGTCCATTTGAATTGTGAAATCTAACTCTCTTAAGAAAAATTGCAATTGAGTGGCAGGGGGGTAATTGGATGGTATTATCCAAACACCGAAAGACCTCGCATAGCTTCTGGGCATATGCTTTTACACTCCCATTGAATTCATGTTGAGTCTCATTTAGGACACATCACCACTATTGGCTCCCCTTTTTAGGGGAGAAATCTCTATGAAATACAATGTAGAATCCTTGCTTTTATTAGCAATCGAATTTGCTGCAAGATGGTAATACCACTGGGCTACATTTCCCTTCAAAGTCATGTTGAAGAATATCATGTGATGCATTTCCTTGTTGACTTGACAATTGAACATAAGTTTTTGGAAGTCTTTGATGTGTAACTCTGCATCTTTGTATGGACTTCCACTAAAGATAGGCAGTGGATACCCTAAAGTAGGTAGAGTCGGTGTATCTATTGGAATTTGAATCACTTGAGGGGGAATTAAGGGTGGCAATTGTTCCATCCTTGTGATGTGAAAATAGGCCTTGTATACATTAGATCTTTATAGAGTAATGAATCTTGGGAACACTTCTTTGTATTTTAGGTAATATACATATCAACTTTGCATTCCCTTGATTTCAAATGGAGTAGTCAAATTATTCTACAGTATCGTGAAAGAGGTTGGATGATATTTTACATTGATATTGATCGTCCCCCTTACATCAACACCAACTGTAAACTCCTTTATTTATAGCTCAAAGGCTTATAAATTTTCCTAATATGTGATTTCAAAATTTCTAAGGATAAAAGTATAATATATGAATTTTATAGTAGGTAGATGGGCTTCTATCAATATCCAAGAACATATATTATCGAGGAAGGTTGGGGAGACCTTCCATATGGAAGTTGTGATATCCAGTGTGACCTTGTACAATTATTCTATCAGCCAGGATTATTTTCATTACTTCATCATAGACATAGCGGTCTAAGCAAATCTGTCAACCTCATGTGAACAAGGTAGGATTCCTTGTGGATGTACAAAATACAAAAGCTTTAACAACTTTGAAATTCTCCATCCACTTTATTATTTTCATTTTCTTTCTTTTATTCATCCATACAAAGGGTTTTCTTACTTAGAAATTTCTATCAGACGTAATAAAAATCAACTAGCATTACCTTAGCCGCAAATACTAAAAAAGGTATCTATTTCTTTTCAAGATTGTGTATTTTTGTACTAAAATTTTGTTGTAAACTTAAAAATTATGGAATCAACCACTGAAATTCTTAAGAGAGAAGTTTTGGCTTGCAATAGGTACATCTAACCATGCAAGTTTCTCAATCCCAGGGTATGAATGCTTGCCTTTACCAGACCAAAGTGCAAGAGAAGAAATTCCTTCTCAAGTAAATCAAGCCACCTGAGTTTGCTCCTATAAGAATTACTCCTCCTAATTAGGCTATGATAGCTAAGTTAAAGTTGACAGGTGAAGCTCAGCTTTGGTGGAAACAATGGTGTAAGGACTAAGGGATTTTCGAAGCAACCATCATGTGGGAGAAGTTAAAGGAGGTTGTGCACGTGTGATACCTCCTGCCAGTGTTTCGCATCTTAAAGATAAACAAGTTTTTAACTTGAAATAGTTAGTGCTAAATTTAGAGGCCTACCATTCTAGATTTGTATCTCTTTTGAAATATGCCTCTGCCCATGGACATCTCCCAACCGGTGTCAAAGTTCTGGACCATCCATTGGATACTCACCCCTCAAAGCAATGCACCCATTTGATTTGCAAGATATGTTCATTCGAGCTAAGCTAAATATTTAGGAACTTTAAATAAAACCCAAGAGCTGCAAGTTTTGGGGATATAATTATCAATATAAAGAACCATGTGGTTATGTCACGTGCCTACCTAACAATTCCCTGGCATCATGTTTTAGTGGTTCATTAGGGAACTATCCTAGATGGCTTTGCTAGCACCTGCGAGAATGCATGCGGTCTATCATCTATGTTTCCCAAAGTCCACCCTGTATATAACAGAAGGTACCAGCCATCCCCACGAGGATCAACCTACAAGCTTGGGGTCCTAATTTGACAACTAAGGTCTCGATACATCAACTAGCTTCATCAGAGGTGTCCCACAAGGGCTTCTCGTCTGACTCGAGCGATTGTACTTACCCTTGGTTCATGGACTACAACGCTTTTTTCCAATAACTGGTTAGGATTCAGGAAACCCTAACGGAGTTCTAGGACAGTTGGCCGCACCTTTCCCCTAATATAATTTTTTATCATGGTGGTTTTAAGACTTGACCCTAGGTAAGTCAATGCTCGGCTCTGCCTAATTTTTAAGACTTGACCCTAGGTAAGTCAATGCTCAGCTCTGCCTAATTTTTCCTAATTAACGTTTCGTTCAATCTCTTGAGAGAAGTTCCCAGCTTACTCAGACCACCCATCCGTAGGACGGATCCATCAGGAATCTCGCCCACCCGCTTTCCACAAATAGTTTTCTAATTACTATCACAATAAGTTATGGCATACAAAAGAAGCTCTGTTAATTGACGTGTTATCACATGTTTCTTCACATAATTTTACAGCACAATACAAAGACAAAGAAAACATTCTTTTGGTAAAATATGTTCTTTTATTATTTTGCAAAGTTATTTACAATGCTTTTCCCTTCTACCTACGTAGGAGATAAACCTCTGTTCAGCAGAAAATCCCTTTTGTATGCGTAGAAGAAAAGAAATTCTCCAATCGGGGACTCTAGGACCCTATCCTGATTCATGTGAGGGTCAAGCAGTTCCTAGGAGCGATATTGAGAGGTTTATGGCCAGATCCCCCCTAGCACTCCCGCCTCCTCCCTTGCCTAATAGATTCCTCGCAACGGTACAAAACAATCCGCGTCTAACTGTGGGGGAGGCATAGCGCAATCTTTTCTCTTATTATCATGATTATATATTTACAATCAGATCTAATTGCTACAAGCACAATCAATCTTTCTTGTGCAACCATCAATGTGTGCACAAATAAAAAAGAAACATTAACAAGTCTTTTTAGCATAGGAAGCTGTAAGGTCTATCAAGAAACGAATCTAAGCATCGCTACCTGGTACTCCTATGAAATGTTTCGAGTTTTGTTGCCTAGGGTTTCCTGAATCTGCCTCGCAACGAAACGTTCACGGCCGAACCCACTAAGATCGATCTGAAATTTTGGTTCTAATGGCCAAGTTCTCCTAACAACATTCTAATGTCAGATCATGGACATCCTACTTTACGCAGAGATACCCAAGCCGAAGCAGACCCATGCCGCACTTGGTTCAAAGAGAATGGGAAACGAGAGGGATGTGCCGCTCAACCTCTTTGCCCGTAGGGCATATACCCATTCCGATCCCCTAAAACAGCATGAATTGGGGTTCTATCCTAACAATTTCTAAAGGTCGAATGATGGTAAAATCTTGTGAGAAGCCTCCCAGTTCTCTGGGACCACCCTACCATAGGACGGACCCGTTGGGGATTTTGTCCACCCGCTTCCCTTAATAGCTTTAGTTTTCTAATTAGTTCTTACCACATTTATATGTGACACTTAAAGTCAGCTTCATTAATTAAATCTTTTAAGAAACACGGTTCGTTCACATAACTTATAGCACAGACATGAAAACAGAGCAAAGCAATCTATTGACAAACAAGTTCCTTAACTTATCTTCAAGTTAATCTTTGCTCCCTCCCATACAAGAGAAATTATGTATCCCTTCTGTCCAATAGATTTATCTCTTTTACGCTGCAGAAGTAACTAGTCCAAATCTCATGGCACCACAAATTCAATCCTTTATCTAGAATAGGATCTCCCAACATGCCCAGATGTTGGGGGCCACAGAGGTCTTCAACTCCATTCTAGACCTAGCAACGGGTATCCAGAGCTCCACCTGACGACCCGCAAGCTGTCTAGGACCAAAACATCATTCCCATGGTTGGCCTTTTCACCACTTGACCTTCGGCCCATGAATCGAGCAGTGCCCTCTTTGGGTTAATCTGCAATGCAATCATGGAGGTGATCCACCCATGCAAAATATCATTCCTTAATTAAATCCTTTAAGAATCAAGCACAAACAAGGCATTCAGCCCTAATATCATTTTCCAAGAAAACATTCCTTTATTCCCATGGCGACTTGTCATCATAGACCCTTGCCATGCATTTACCATAAATCACAAGCACTTGGAATAATCATCCAAACAACAACTAACAACCAATTGAATGTAAAATCATTTAGGATGTTATTCGATCAACCAACAAAATCCATTGCATCCTTCCCAAACAATGCAAGAATAGTCATGATAACATTTCCATCTCATATATGTGCTCTTCCCCTTGGGATCAAAGAGCGATTCTATGTAAATTTTACTTAACACTTGTATGCATAATTTTTAATGTCATGATTATGCCATTCATAACCTCTATCAACGAACAAGCCATATGAAACTAGGTGCAATTAACTTTCCTTGATACATGCACTTCGCAAGCTCCATCTTACGAATATGTGAGATGAAATGATCTATACTCGTGCATCATAGTATGGGCCTAACGTATCTCGTACGAGAATCAAAACAAGCATCTATCAATTTGGAAATACATTACTTACAATCGGTACCGCCATTTGGATTGACGGTGATGCCTTTGTTTGAAGCTTCGTCGTTGGTTATGGGATTGCCATCCGCACATGACATTCTTCGCTTGGGAGCCATCGTCCGCAAGTAGACTCAAGAGATTAAGAAGGTGGAATAGATTCGAGATGGGAGAGTGTAAGAGAAGATGGTTAAGTTGAGGATCGAGATAGAGGAAATTGAGCTAACTCTCTCCCTTGCAGCCTCACGGGGTAACTATTCTCTCTCTCTCTCTCTCTCTCTCTCTCTTTCTCTCTCTCTCTCTCTCACTCTCTTGGAGGGGTATCCTTGTCTCTACCTCTCTCTCGGAACCTTTCGGGGTCTCCTTATACTCTCTTGTGCCTTCCCATGCCTCATATTTATAGTGGATTAGAGAATAGGGCTTGTGGCTGAGAAGTGGAGCTCTTTGTGGAGGGGGATCTTGGAAAGATCAGTGATCTGATGCTCAGATCATAAATCTGATGGTTCCATTGGCTCCAAAAGGAGGGTAAAACTCCAAGACACTTGATTAGAAAGCCCTTACTTTACTCCTTCTTCTTTTCTCGGTTCAGAGTGCTGTTTTCTGTCTGTAGACTACGATCGCGGCGCGCGCGATTTCACAAATCTCTCTCTTTATTTTTTTCTTTTGATAAAGTATCCAAAACTAACTAAAATATCACTTGTCTTTTCTTTTAAATAACATCTAGTTCTAGAAATCTCCATATCTTTTTTTAGGATAATATTTAAAATATCTAAAATATACTAGTTTTGCCCAAAATCTAATATTTTTGAACCATCCAAACTATACACATTAATACTAATGATTAATATAGCTCATAAGTCTCGTTCACGTTGTAACGTGAAGGGTGGCTACGGTCCTTGTCAATCCGAGAAAAATATCGGATTTGTGACTCTCGATTTTTTAATATATATTTTTAATTAAATAAAAATTATTAGTTATTAATGTTAGTTATTTTTTACCTTAGTTCGTCTTTAGTTAGTAATCTTACTAACTTATTATTTGACTAACTAACTTTCGAACTAACCAACTAACTTTTATTGCGTGAAAATATTACATCAAATCATCCATCGACTCAATCCATATCTGTTCCTCTGCTGAGACGTCTATTCCTTCTCCAACACACTCGGGTGCCTTAATTTGCCTGAGAATAATTTTTTTCTCTTACATGTCAGCATTTATGGATGCAGGAGGTGCTTAACAATCAAGCCATACCACTTATTATTTCTCTGCTTCGAGAACTGCTTCTACCGATCAAGCAATGATAGCCAAACTTAAGCTAGTTGGCCATGCCTGGTTATGGTGGAAGCAATGGTGCAAGGATCAAGGTACTTTCAAAGCCGCTGTCACTTGGGCTTAGCTGAAAGATGTTGTACGTGGATGATACCTTCCGCCAACCTATCAAACTTTGAGAATGAATGAATTTTTTGTTGGGGATAAAGGCGCCTCCACCTAGCTGCCGTGTATTACTACACTGACAGTCACTGCCACTGCACACTGCAGGTGGTGGGCGCCCGTCACCGTCACTTTATTCTTTATTCTTTTAGTGACAGTTTGAATAAAGGAAAGCCCGGTCACACATTGTAACTGTTGGAGTTCCCATTTCTTGTCTCTCTCTTTCTTGCTCTTGCTCTCCTGCCATAGCTCTCGAGTGCAAGCTTCGATCCTTCTCACCTTTCAATTGGTATCAGAGCACGGCTTCTGACTCTTGAGCTTGGCTTGTGGCATTCTCATCTTCCCATCGACTCCCCACTCGCATTGGGTCTCCTTCCCGGCAGCCATAGCTCATTCTCTTGAGCTCCCGTCACTCCTCGGCTTCCCGAGCTTCTTCTCGGCCTATTAAGGCACCATCAGGGCATTGACATTGAGGTATTGCTTCATTATTTTAGAGATTTATCTCATTCCACAGGTCTAGGTAAATAGGGTTTTCACAGGTTCTGGGCAGCCATAGCTCACACCTCTTGGAGCTTCCTTCACATGGATCTTGCTTCCAGCCTATCAAGGCTTGCTGAGGCTTGGTGTAGGCCTTCTTTGGCCCCCATTTGGGCCCCCTTTGGGTCCCATTGTTGATACATGAGTGGGACAGCAGACCCCCCAGCCAACTCACGTTTTTTTTGCGTCTGTTTTAAAATCTGGCCCAAAAATCACTCTTTTTGTTATATCTCGCACATTTGAAACCCGATTCAGGCAAGGTAAGAGTCTAAGTCAGGGTTTTGACATTCTCCAAACATGATGGTGATGTCAAATTTGCCAAATTCTGATGGAAAAATATTCTGCAATAGATTTCAGGTCTGAGACAGCATGTATTTGTATGCTTATGGCTTATGTGATGCTTCTACTGATGTCTATTGATACCGGATCACTTGTGGATGTTATGCCTCTTATATGAGACGCATTTGGAGCTGATTTAGCTCAGCCATTGACTGTTTTAAACAATCCCAGATCTGTCAAAACAGGGCAGCCACCTGCTACTTTAATTTTATGCTTACAGGTCTTGGCATTTGATGCCCGATTATGCCCGGTTGGTGCCTATACATACGGGAATGTATGCCTATGGTTTGCCTATGGATTTGAGCTTGGATTGAGCACTGATTTTCTCACTTTACAGAGGTTATATGCTATTGAAAACTTCGGGGCTGAAGCTATTTATGCTACAGTTGGGTTATGCCTATTGGTCACGGAGTGCTCCCGGCTACTCTGTATGATGTCATGATGTATTGGGACTATATCACATGTCTTGTTTATGCTCTGGAATGCTTTTGAGCTGAGATTAGAGCTCGATTTGGGTTTGACTATCACTTCTTTGTGGCTGGCATTTCATCTATGACATGGTTTATGCCTAGGCTACCTAGTACATGTTATGATGTCTTGGTGAATGCTTTATGCTTTGGCTGTGGATGGTAGTTGTTTGAGCTCGTCTCGACATTCATTTGAGTATTCCCTTGAGCAGTTGGACATTGGCTTGGATTTTTTCGTTACGACTTGGCTTTTTCCATTACGACCTTGGATGATATTGAGGCATTGTCTTGGTTACCTGTCTTTGGTACTTTGACTTGGTTTGCTTGAGCTGTTGAGCTCGTTTATCCACCTTTTGAGCCAGTGGGAGCATCTTGTATGCTTGACCGACATTGAGTAGGAGGTTTATACTATTTTGAGCATTTTGTAGATACTTTAGACTTTGTGATCTCTTACACTTAAATGTTGCATGGTTCATGCACTTATAACTTGGAGTTGCTTTTGACCTGAGCTTGGGATTTGCACTCTTGTGAGCATGCACCTACTGGTGTCAGGTCTTGCCAGTGTTATGTATACTTTGCCCTATTATCCAGGGGGTATGCCTACTCACTGACAGATGCTTTGGTGACATGTTTGGGTGTTTGCTCAGGGTCTTGATGATTGTTTGGTGCTGATTAATGCTCGTTTATGGCTGGTCATGTCTTGGCTGTCATTTCTTGACTTGGTGCAGTGATTCGGTCAGCAATTGCTTCTCACAGTACCCTGCTATCATTTATTACAACAAGCATATAACTCCGGACTGACATGGATTTTTCATACTAAAATATTCTGACATGATGTACTTTCACTAGTCCTTGGTGGGCAACAACTTTGGTTACACTTTTCTCGCCATTTTCTCTCGATTTTGGTGATTTTTTTGTCATTTTCTACAGTAAACAGCAAGCAGTTTTTGAACTGTCTACAGTCTTCCAGCTTGCATTATGGCGAGTTCGTCCACTGATCATGCTATTTTCAACATCAATAAGCTTGATGGTACGAATTACTCTTATTGGAAGAGCCAGATTTGGCAGGTGTTGGTGCAGAAATTGCAGATCAAACCATTGAGGTTCAGCGGGCGGGCAACCACCTGCAACTATGCCAGATGAGGAATGGTTTGAACTTGATGAGTTATGCAAGTCCACTATTGTATTATCTCTCACAGAAGAGGTTCATTACAATGTATTTGAGGAAGAACAGAGTGCATGGTAGTTGTGGGATAAAATCAAGAATCTCTTGTTGAGAGTGCTCTTCTACAAGAAGAGGTTAACCGTAAGAATTTGGATGCCTCTCGTGTGTCGCATGCTATGATAGTTAGAGGCAGGAATGATGGATATGGAAAGTATGGCAGTGGCAGTGGCCGTGGATGGGATTCTCAGAAATCTCGATCCAAGTCTCGTGGGAAGTCACGTAGCGAATCTCGTGGCAGGAATGCAGATGTTAATTGTCACCATTGCGGGAAAAAGCGCCATATTAGGCTACAATGCCATGAATTGTGCAATGAAAGGCGCAAAGATAAGGGGAAAGAAAAAGTGCAGGATAAGTCTTCTGATTGCAGCATAGTGCTTGCAAAGTCCAGTGTTAAAATTGAAGAGATCAATGTTATGCAACCTGAGGATGTTGATGATGATTATATCCTTGCAGGTTCTTCTAGTGCTTCGGACATGATAGAGATACACTCTATGGATGCACAGTGTTGGCTCTTGGACTCAGGTGCATCCTTTCATGTGACACCTTGCCGAGAGTGGTTTCATTCATACCGTACTATTTCAGGTTCTGTGCACTTGGGTGATGATAGCTCTCTTGATATTGTGGGCATTGGTGATATTAGGCTGCTACAATTTCCTTCTGGTAGCAGTTTTGTTATGTAGGATGATGTACTTTATGTACCTGCTTTGACACGCAATCTCATGTCAGCTGGACAGCTTGATGATGCAAGTTATCATGTATCTTTTTCAGACTATGCATGGAAGATCACTCGTGTTGGCAGACTTGTGATTGCGAGAGGTGCCAAGGCTAGCAGCCTCTATCCCTTGATTGTATCCGCTTCTTCCCTTGATCATGTTTTGTATGTGGGTTCTATCCCACATGTATCTCTTTGGCATGACTGTTTGGGCCATATGTCTTTGAAGGGAATGAAAATGCTTTCTGGTTTGCAGTACTTACCGCCCCTTGATTATGCATGTTTTGATTCATGTGAGCATTGTCTTTATGGCAGGCAAACTAGGTCTACGCATAAGAAGTCTAGTAGGCCATGCATGAGTGAGCCCTTGGCATTGGTATATTCGGATGTCTATGGGCCCATGCCTTGTCAGTCTATGGGTGGTGCAAAGTATTTTGTTACGTTCATAGATGATTTTTCACGAAAAGTTTGGGCTTATTCCATTAAGCTGAAATCCGATGTCTTGGTTGTGTTTCAGAGATGACTTGCATTGGTTGAGAACCGGTCTGGGTATAGGCTAAAATGCCTAAGAACAGATAATGGGGGTGAGTATGTCTCACATGCTTTTGAGCAGTTATGTGATGAGAGGGGTATTAAGCATCAGTTGACCACCCCCTACACCCCCCCTAGAATGGTTTGGCTAAGCGGATGAATAGAACCATCCAGGAGCGTGTATGCAGTATGCTTACCCATGCAGGCCTACCACAGAGCTTTTGGGTTGAGGCAGTTAGTACAGTTGTGCATATCATAAACAAATCACCTTCTAGTGGTTTGGATTTCTAGGTTGGAGAGGAGGTATGGATTGGAAAACCTCCCTCTTATATGCGCATCTCCGTGTCTTTGGATGTGAGGCATTTTGCCATGTGCCCAGGGACAAGAAAGGTAAGCTGGATCCTAAGAGTGTCAAATGCATTTTTCTTGGTTATGGGGATGCAGGTGAGATGGGTTACCGTCTCTGGGATCCGCAGGCGAGAAAAGTCATCCGCAGTCATGATGTAGTCTTCCATGAAGACAAGGTGCATTAGCAACCTGAGAGAGTTGTTGAGATCCGCAGGGTCATATTTCAGGAGGAGCCAAGAGCTCCCGCACAGCCAACTGGATAGCCTACAGCTACAACAGATGCTCATGGTCAGGGTGTTGGATAGGTAGCTGGGTAGGCAACAGAGCCTGTCGTGAGATGGTCTACTAGAGACAGACGTCCACCTGATAGATTTCAGCCCTCGATGCATTATGTCTTGGTTACAGATGCAAGAGAGCCTTTCACTTATGATGAGGCTATGCATAGGGGTGACAGTCACTCCTGGGAGAGGGGTATGCAGTCTGAGATAGACTCCTTGCATAAGAATGAGACTTGGGATTTGGTTTCCTTGCCTGAGGGCAATAAGGCTTTGCCATGCAAGTGGGTGTATAAGCTGAAAAGTACCCCTGGATACCCCAAGCCGGCATACAAGGCTAGACTGGTAGCAAAGGGTTTTAAGCAGGAGCATGGTGTGGACTTTGATGAGGTCTTTTCTCCTGTGGTTAAGATGACCACCTTGCGCTTAGTCTTGGCTTTGGTTGCTCAGCTTGACTTGGATTTATGCCAGATGGATGTCAAGACAACTTTCTTACATGGGAACTTGCATGATGAGATTTATATGGAGCAGCCTAAGGGCTTTGTAGAACCTGGCAGGGAGCACCTAGTGTGCAAATTGAAGAAAAGTCTTTATGGCTTGAAATAGGCACCTAGGGAGTGGTATCATAAGTTTGATGCCTTTATGCAGTCACAGGGCTACAGCAAGAGTGCTATGGATCTGTGTCTTTACATGTAGAAAGCCCGTGATGGTTCTTTATTGATTTTGGTACTCTATGTGGATGATATGTTGATAGCAGGGAAAGCTCATGATGAGCTAGATGCTCTTAAGGCTCAGCTCAAAAAGAGCTTTGAGATGAAAGATCTGGGACATGCCTCTCACATACTTGGTATGCGCATTAGACGCAACAGGCATCAGGGACTCCTCTACATGTCACAGAGGGAGTACATTCATAAAGTCCTTGAGGGCTTCCACATGTAGGACGTAAAGCCTATTGGCTGTCCATTGCCTTCTTATGTGAAGGTATCACAGGCTAATTGTCCACAGACAGATGAACAGAGGGCCGAGATGGCCAAGATTCCCTATGCATCCGTAGTGGGCAATCTTATGTATGCCATGATAGCCATGTTGAGATATCGAGCTCCACTTGTGATATGCCAGGGTGACCGTTGTGCATTTATGTCACCGACTTGTTAGTTGCAGATGCAGTTGGTACACCGCCCATGAATAATAGCTAGATGACAGCTATCCTTATCTACTCTAGTTCGTGGCTCAGTTAGTATGACACCTTAGTTAGTTGAGTTTGGTTTGAGACCCATATATAGGGCTCTTCTATTTCTATGTACTGAAGTTCTTTTTGGCTTACACAACTAAGAAGAGGAAAACAGTTTTCAGCCTCCACCTTTGTGTGTATTCCCCCATTGTGCAAGCAAGAAAGCTACAAGTGAGACTCCTTCCTTCTCTCCCACAATCTTGACATGGTATCAGAGCCTTGTTCGTGGTAAGGAGCTCAAGAAAGCAAACCAAGTTCGCGGTGTTTTGGTAAGAGGAGCAGTGTTGCTTTCATTTTCTATTTTGCGAGCAGATCTCTACAGGTAGCATAGCCGGAAATTGCAAGAGTGCATTGTCTCAGGTTGAGACACCCTTCGCGGTGAAGCAAGAGGGCAGTATATGCTGCGGGATAGGGTTTTAGCCCTTGGTTGCCCTGTTTTTTTGATTCGAGCCATTTCGGGGCCTGTTTTGGAGGCGGAAGGTTTCCGCACGCACTCAGAAAAATGCCCTGTTTTTTGCTGTGCGACCATTGTTCTACAGGTCGGTGAAACGTTACTGTAGAAATTGCCTCGTATGCCTGTGCGCAGAGACATTGGGAGTTACAGAATCATCCCTGTTGCCTGTTGATGTAAAATCGTCACTAGGAAGTGACTATGTGGTCAAATACCACTTTCGTCAGTTTTGCAGATTAGCCCTTGTAAGGCTGAAGTTGTGTTCTTTGCAGTGACAGAATTTTTTGCAGTGTTCTGTAATGGCGTCTGATTCTCTTTCACAGATTGTCACTGAAAAGCTTGACAAGAACAACTTCCAAGCATGGAAGTTTAGAATGACGAATTTCCTTATGGGAAAAGGATATTGGGAATTGGTTGCAGGAAATGAAGAAGAACCAGTTCTTGCTGATGTTCCCAATCAACAGCAAATGCATGCTTTTAAAGGATGGCATGAGAGAGCCAGGAAAGTTATGTACTGGATGTCTATCAGTATTTCAGACTCTATGATTGTGCATATTCAAGATGCAAGTACGCCAAAGGAGGCATGGGATACTTTGTCAAAAATTTATAGCACAAATACGCAAGCCAGGAAAATGCAGCTCAAGCAAGAGTTGCATAATGTGCAAAGAGAAAATATGAGCATCAATGACTACCACATGAAGGTGAAGAAGATTGCAGATGCACTTGCTTCCATTGGCTCGCCAGTGGAAGATGATGATTTAGTTTTTGTGACCTTGAATGTTCTAGGAAAGGATTATGCACAGTTCCGAACATCCATTTCCGTCCGTGAAAGATTTCTTGATTTTGAGGAGTTGATTGCTCTTTTAATTTATGAGGAGCAGAGAAATGGTGGTGCATCTTCTTCAGGAGGAACTTCAAAAGAAGCTGTCTTCTACTCAAATGCTGGAAGAGGTAGAGGCAGAGGTAGAGGAGGCAGATCTGGAGGACGTGGTAGAAATCAGAATATGCAGCAAACTCAAGAAAACCAGTCCTATGGAGGAGGACATGGTAACTCTAGAGGCAGGGGGAGCCAAAGAGGTCGTGGTGGATGGCAAAGAGGGCAAAATGCAAACAGCAATGTTGAATGCTACTACTGTGGTAAAATGGGTCATATGGCTAAAGACTGCTATAAAAACCAGAATGACATCATGAATGGAAAATTGCAACAAGGGAATTATACATCTTCTAGTAGACAGAGTGATGACAGAAATGAGTATTTGTTTATGGTGCAACACATGAACAATTCTGTGACAAGTGCAGAAGAAAGCAACGATGTATGGTATGTTGACTCAGGTGCATCAAACCATATGACAGGTCATGCAGAATGGATGGAGGATGCAAGAAAAATGGAAAAACCAGGATTTGTGGAGACTGGTGATGATACTGCACATCCTATTGTGCAGATTGGAAAAATTCCTTTGTCTATGCAGGATGGGAAAAAGATATACCTGTCAGATGTATTTCATGTCCTGAATATCACCAAGAATCTGGTTTCTGTTGGTCAAATGGTTGAGCAGGGCTTGCAGGTCAGATTTAATCCTCATGGATGCTTTGTTGAGGATATGAAAAATAAAGGTCGCTTGATAGCAAAAGGAAAGAAGAAGGGCAGAATGTTTACATTGGATGCAGACATGCCTGAATTGAGTGCAGCAATGTTTGCACATGGGACCGGTGTAGTTGCAGATATTGATATTTGGCATATACGCATTAGTCATGTTAATGTACAATGATTTAAATCAATGCAGCCCAAAATATTGTTGCAGGATTGCCTAAATTCAAGGTTGCATAAATGCATAAGGTATGTGAAGCCTGTCAGTTTGGAAAACAGGCAAGGAAACCATTTCTTAGACATGTTCAAGAGAGTAAGAAGCCATTGGAATTAATCCACTCTGATGTGTGGACTACTAAAGCTGCATCTCTTGGAGGCTGTCATTATTTTGTTACTTTTATTGATGACTATAGCAGAAAAATTTGGGTGTATTTTATGAAAAAGAAAAGTGAAGTTTTTGGGCATTTCAAAACTCTTAAAGATATGGTTGAAAAAGAAACAGGCCTGCAAATAAAATGCCTAAGGTCAGATGGAGGGGGAGAGTACCTCTCAAATGAGTTTGCAAGGTTCCTGAAGGAGCATGGCATAAAGCAGCAATATTCATGCAGTCATACCCCACAACAAAATGGAATTGCAAAAAGGAAAAACAAGCATATTGGAGAGGTATCTCGTGCCATGCTCAATGAAAAAGACATGCCAGATTTTTATTGGGCTGAAGCAGTTGCTACAGTAGTCTACATAATGAACAGGACTCCCACTGCAGCAATACATGGAATGAATCCAGAGGAGAGGTATACTGGTAGGAAACCAGATATTTCTCATTTGAAGATTTTTGGTTGCATTGCCTATGTTCATGTGCCAGATGAGTTGAGATCCAAGTTGGATCTAAAAGCTGAGAAGTCCATCTTTATTGGTTACTCTCTGCAGTAGCAGAAATGGTATAGATGTTATAACCCTTCTACTCGTAAGTTTACAGTGAGCAGAGATGTTGTTTTTGATGAGAGGAGTAGCTGGTATAAACCAATAAATGTGATTGATGATGTAGATGCACAAAACAGTAATGCTGCACAGAATTCACATCAGCAGTCACAAAATATTAGTGGACCTAGAGCGTCCTCTAGTAGTGGTTCACATTCTTCGCCATGGACAGGTAGATTGAGATCAGGAGAATCTTCTCAAAGCAATGCAGATAGTGGTATTCAGGTGTCACAAAAAGGAAAAGAGAAGGTAGATCAGCCCATGTTTGATGTGAATGTAGGTCATTCTTATGTGGATGGTGAATCTAGTGGCTCAGAACAGAGCATTGATGATGAGTTGGGTATTCCTTCTATTGTTACACCTGGAGTAAGGAAGACCAGGGATGTTTTGAGAGCACCTGGGAGTATGGCTACACCTGGTAAGAAGCATTGGGATGCCATGAAGGGTATCATGAGGTACCTGAAGGGCACTGTAGATATGTGCATATGCTATGGCAGCCAGGATACAGGAGTCATGGGGTACACTGAGTCTGATTATGCAGGAGATGCAAATAGTAGGAAGTCCACTTCCGACTATGTATTCACCTATGCTGGAGGTGCTGTTTCTTGGATGTCCAGGGTGCAAAAATGCACGGCCCTTTCTACTATAGAGGCCGAATATGTTGCAACCAATAAGGCTTGCAAGGAGGCCATTTGGTTGGGTCGTTTGGTTGCTGACCTTAGTATTGATGGTATCCCTACACTGCATTCAGATTCTATGAGTGCTATTCAGTATCCGGTCTTCCATGCAAAGACAAAATACATTGAGGTGAGGTATCACTTTATACGTGGGGTCATTGAGGACAAGTCTGTTGACCTTGTCAAGATCTCGACTAACTAGAATCCTACAGGTCTGCTTACGAAAAGCCTCTCTACAGAGCGCTTTGCCTTCCTCAGGAGGTTGATGGGAATGGGATGAGATGACGTCTTTCCTCACCTTGTTGTACATGTGTACATGTTGTACTGTCTTTTTTTTTTCTCTTTTCACTCCTCACTAGGGCAAATTCACCTTTAAGTGGGAGGTTGTTGGGGGTAAAGGCGCCTCCGCCTAGCCACCCATGTATTACTACACTGACAGCCACCGCCACTGCACACTGCAGGTGGCGGGCGCCCGTCACCGTGTCTTTATTCTTTATTCTTTTAGTGATAGTTTGAATAAAGGAAGGCCCGGTCACACATTGTGACTGTTGGAGTTCCCATTTCTTGTCTCTTTCTTTCTTGCTCTTGCTCTCCCACCATAGCTCTCGAGTGCAAGCTTCGATCCTTCTCACCTTTCATTTTTCAAGCTCAAGTAGTTGGAATTAACCTTGGAAGCTTACTACTCAAAGTTTGTAACCCTACTAAAATATGCGCCACCTATAGATATTGCGCAGCAAGTATCCAAGTTTTGCCATGGCCTGAACACTCCTCTGAACCACCGTCTTGAAGCAATGCATGCGACGGACTTGCAAGATGTATTACTCCAAGCGAATCCAATCGTCCAAGAACTTGGATCGGGAAATTGTGACAAAGATATTTCTCGAGATTAGGGAAAGAGATGCCACACGTGCGGAGAGATAGGGCACATCCGTAGGAGATGTCTCTACCATCAATGCTTCCATTGTAATGAGCTAGGACACATCTAAGCAGACTGCCCTGATCTAAGTCCAAAAGACATTGAGCCTCTAAGAAAACAAAGCTACACAAGTACAGTCTTTGGATATATAGAGGAATCAGATGAAGATGAAGACCTGGAACCTAGAACACCTCTTCAGGATGATTAGAAACCCTAGTTAGCTTTCAAAAATGAAATATATTTGGTTTTGAGAATACCCCAATAAATCCTACTCTTATATCTACAGCTAATTTGCATCATATGAGTTGCATCTATTTTGAGCCTAGAACTTGTAAATGATTAGAGATACACTGGCAAGGAATGACAGTTATAAATTGCAATGAAATTTTATTTAGTCGTTCCTTCTCAACTAATATAGATTGGGTCTTACCAGAATGTCGAAGCTTGGAAGTATTCTTTAGTATTACAAGCAAATCCAATCGTCCATGGAGCTCAGTCCCGAGCTAAGAAGAGGACAATCTGGGAACGTAGTTTCCAAGATAAAGGACCACTCCAATCTGCTAAAAGAATCCTAGGACAATTTGGTCTAAAGAAGAAAATCCTACCAAGGACAACCAAGAATCTTGTGACCATAAGAGATAAAGTTTCGTAATGTTTCTATTGCAGGGAGTTAGGTCATTTCAAAAGGGAATGTCCAAAGCACCCTAAACACCGATGCTCCTAGTGCCACAACATTGGACATAACTACATCAATTGTCCCAACAGAACTCGAAGAGAACTTGAGCTTACAACAAATGAAGTTGTACAAGCTCCAATGATCCAAAATATACCAGATGCTTAGGAAAAAACTAGAAGATATCCATGAGATGTAACTATAATAAAATTTGTCTTGTAATCAAAACTCAGATATATCAAATACAATAGGTTGTTGTTTCAAAAGACCGCATGCCTGTGAGTGATCAGAGTAGTGTAGCAAAAGCATGGTGGGCCCATAACCCATATGTTCCAAAATGATACCCCCAGTTTCTCTCAAGTTGAGGACATCTTGATTTCTCTAAGGGGAGGAGGATGTAATATTTCCATGCAATAAAAGCTAGTTGGTTAGTTCGAAAGTTAGTTAGTCAAATAATAAGTTACTAAGATTACTAACTAAAGACTAACTAAGGTAAAAACTAACTAATATTAATAACTAATAATTTTTATTTAATTAAAAATATATGTTAAAAATCAAGAGTCGTAAATCTGATATTTTTCTCTAATTGACAAGGACCGTAGCCACCCTTCACGTAGTTACAATGTGAACGAGACTTATGAGCTATATTAATCACTAGTAATGTGTATAGTTTGGATGGTCCAAAAATATTAGATTTTGGGCAAAACTAGTATATTTTAGATATTTTAGATATTATCCTAAAAAAACATATGGAGATTTCTAGAACTGGATGTCATTTAAAAAAAAACACAAGTGATGTTTTAGTTAGTTTTGGAGATTTTATCAAAAGAAAAAAATAAAGAGAGAGACTTGCAAAATCGCGTGCACTGCGATCGTAGTCTACAGACAGAAAACAACACTCCGAACCAAGAAAAGAAGAAGTGAACTAAGGGCTTTCTAACAAGTGTCTCGAGGTTTTACCCCCCTTTCAGAGCCAATGGAACCATCAGATTCATGATTCAAGCATCAGATCATTGATCTTTCCAAGATCCCCCTCCACAAAGAGCTCCACTTCTCAGCCACAAGCCCTCTTCTCTAATCCACTATAAATATGAGGCATGGGGAGGCACAAGAGAGCATAAGGAGACCCCAAAAGGCTGCAAGAGAGAGGTAGAGACAAGGATACCCCTCCAAGAGATTGAGAGAGAGAGAGAGAGAGAGAGAGAGAGAGAGAGAGAGAGAGAGAGAGAGAGAGAGAGAGAGAGAGAGAGAGAGAGAGAGAGAGAGAGAGAGAGAGAGAGAGAGAGAGAGAGAGAGAGAGAGAATAGTTACCCCGTGAGGCTGCAAGGGAGAGAGTTAGCTCAATTCCCTCTATCTCGATCCTCAACTTAACCATCTTCTCTTACACTCTCCCATCTCGAATCTATTCCACCTTCTTAATCTCTTGAGTCTACTTGCAGACGATGGCTCAAGTGAAGAATGTCATGTGCGGATGGAAATCCCATGACCAACGATGAAGCTTCAGACAAAGGCATCACTGTCAATCCAAATTGTGGTACCGATCGTAAGTAATGTATTTCCAAATTGATAGATACTTGTTTTGATTCTCTTATGAGATACGTTAGGCCCATACTATGATGCACGAGTATAGATCATTTCATCTCACATATTTGTAAGATGGAGCTTGCAAAGTGCATATATCAAGGAAAGTTAATTGCAGCTAGTTGCATATGGCTTGTTCGTTGATAGAGCAATTACAAGGAGGAATCGGTCAAGGGTTATGAATGGCATAATCATGACATTAAAAATTATGCATACAAGTGTTAAGTAAATTTTACATAGAATTGCTCTTTGATCCCAAGGGGAAGAGTAGATATGCAATGGAAATGTTATTGCGACTATTCTTGCATTGTTTAGGAAGAATGCAATTGGTTTTGTTGGTTGATCAAACAACATCCTAAATGCGTTTACATTCAATTGGTTGTTAGTTTTTGTTTGGATGATTATTCCAAGTGCTTGTGATTTATGGTTAATGCATGGCAAGGGTCTGTGATAACAAGTTGCCATGGGAATAAAGAAATGTTTTCTTGGAAAATGATATTAGGACTGAATGCCTTGTTTGTGCTTGATTCTTAAAGGATTTAATTAAGGAATGATATTCTGTACAAGTGGATCACCTCCATGATCTCACCGCTGATTAGCCCAAAGAGGGCACTGCTCGATTCATGGGCCGAAGGTCGAGTGGTGAACAGGCCAACCATGGGAATGATGTTTCGCTCCTAGACAGCTTGTGGGTCAGGTGGAGCTCTGGACACCCCTTGCTAGGTCTAGAATGGAGTTGAAGATCTCTGTGGCCCCCAACGTCTGGGCATGTTGGGAGATCTTATTCTAGATAAAGGATTGAATTTGTGGTGCCATGAGATTTGGACTAGTTACTTCTGCAAGGCAGAAGAGATACTTCTGTTGGACATAAGGGATACATAATTTCTCCTGTATGGGCAGGAGACAAAGATTAACTTGAAGATAAGTTAAGGAACTTGTTTGAACTTGTTTGTTAATAGATTGCTTTGCTCTATTTTCGTGTCTGTGCTATAAGTTATGCGAACGAACCATGTTCCCTAAAAGGTTTAATTAATGAAGCTAACTTTAAGTGTCACACATAAATGTGGTAGGACCTAATTAGAAAACTAAAGCTATTAAGAAAAGCGGGTGGACGAAACCCCCGACGGCTCCGTCCTATGGCAGGGTAGTCCCAGAGAACTGGGAGGCTTCTCACAAGATTTTACCATCATTCGACCTTTAGAAATTGTTAGGATAGAACCCCGATTCATGTCGTTTTAGGGGACCGCAATGGGACTATGCCCTACGGGCAAAGAGGTTGAGTGGCGCATCCCTATCCTTTTCCATTCTCTTTGAACCAGGTGTGACATGGATCTGCTTCGGCTTGGGTATCTCTGCGTAAAGTAGGATGTCCAGGATCCAACGTTAGAATGCTGTTAGGAGACCTTGGCCATTAGGAGCCCAAATTTCAGGTCGATCCTAGTGGATTCGGCTGTGAACATTCCGTTGCGAGGCAGATTTGGGAAACCCTAGGCAACAAAACTCGGAACATTCCATGGGAGTGTCGAGCAATGATGCTTAGATTCATTTCTCGATAGACCGCTAAAAGCGTGCTTGGACAGCCGATGGACAAGCACCTTACAGAAGCAGCCCCACCCAAATCTAGGGTTTCTCTTTTAAGGTCCCACCTTATTCTTAGGGTTTCGCTTCCTACTTACAACTCTGTTTTGGGATCCGCAAGTTAGTTCACGAATCTGATTAATTATGAGAAGTCTATTTCATCCTGATGAAAAATTTGGTTTTTCCACCCTAAAAGATAATATGGCATTTATGCCTATGATAGGCAATCCATGTGCTTTCCTACCCTATTAGCAGGATTTCAAATGCTTTTCCAAGTCTGGTTAGACTCTAGAATTTATATCGAAAAATTCTTATCAATGTCCAACAAGTCTTACAAACTTCTGATATTTATTTAATTTCTTGATACTAATAGTTTTAGGTTTGTCGAGTATTTCATAGTTGTTTTACTTCAACATTCTCGATATTTTAGGTTAGGTTTTCTCACTGATTCATACGTGGCTCAACTTATAATATTGATGCTCTCGCTAATATAATCATTAATATTAACATTACGTGTGATTTCAGTAAGAAAATAATTTTTATTTTATTCTACTCATATTCTTTGGTTTAATCGACGATGTCTGACCATTTGCCAAACTTTCAACGTTATCTAGAAAGATCAATTTTCTTTTAGCTATGTCCTAAGTGCAATGCTAATTGTTTTTCTGAAAATTTTATTCAAGGCAATGCAAAAATCATAAGTGAAATTTTTCTTTCATCTTTCAAATATCGAATTATATTTTCATGCAGCTAATTTATGCACATCTAGTATATATTTTTCTATACGATTTTTTGTTGATTTAATGCATTGATTATTTCATGATATTATCTAAATAATTTTCCATGAATTATTATAAAATTCATATACATATGTTTATCATGAGAAAAATGAAATAGAGAAAGTCACTTTTAGGAAAAAATTATAAAATATTCCCTTCCCTAACAATGTCTAACATTTATCTATTAATATGATTAGATGCGTCTTTAACTAAATAATAATAAATATCATGAAATAAACCATACTTAAAATATTTTCTTAATGACAAGCATATAATCATTTTCTAAGTGAAAGAGTCTTTTCAATGAATATTTAATTATTATATTACTTAGGTTATTTTCTTATGTGACAATTCATATGCATTTTCATTAGAATGTGTTTATAATCGTTTAAAGTCAAATAGCCACAGCTGAAATTGACGTGATAGTTTAGGAGAGTTGATGGTTGTCCAGAAGAATTTCGCGAGCGTTTTGCCTAGCAATTTGGTTCTATGGGACGAAGGTATAACAGGGGGTAGAGAAAATGAAAATGAGGTAGAAGGGGGAGGGGGTATTTTCCTCTTTCAAGGCTCAAAGCTTCAATGGATAAGAGAAGTAGAGAAATTTTTCAATCTTCGGGATGTCTTCCTTCTTGCTTTTTATGTGAATGAGAGGGGGTGTACTTATAGGCATGAGGGGGAGTATGTAGTCGACTGATTCATTTGGCTACTTGTCAAGAGCCAATCGAGATTTATTAAATTTTCATTTTGATTGCTTACCCGTTGAATGGTGGAATGGGGATGAGTTTTTAATGCTTTCTCTCCCTCCAGGATTAACAACGTCATGCATTTTGGTCTATTTTTTCAAAAACATGTTTTTTTCTTCAAAAGAACTTCTTCTTGTGGTTTTTGGCGTAGTTACTTCATGACTTATCTAGTATAGAAAGTCATGTCATACTATTTGATACTTACTCAATATCATGCTCGTTCTTGTGCGTTCTTCATCTACCGATTGAGGCTTTTGAGAATTGTCTTGCGATTAGGAAATCAATGCGATCCTTGACACATTAAATGGAATCAGGAATGCTAAATCAAATATAATGAGAAAAAAATTATATGATCAAGCCATCTTAATATTATTTACAAGAAGAGTCTTTGTTTTTTGTTGGCTGGGAAACATTAAGGCATCTTCTCATGTCGGATTGCAGAATTGATTTAATGCAAGACTCGATATCAAGAAAATTATATGCGGTCACTTATGTGACAGCTCGACGAGTAATTTTTAAAATGCCTCAAGCCCCCAAATTCGTTTCTTGATATGAAGCGATGTGGTGGGAATATTACATCCTCTCCTTCTTACAGGAATCGAGATGTCCTCATCTCGAAAAGAACTAGGAAAACTGTTTTTCTAGAGCTGTCTCTTCTATTTAGGTGGCATCCTTCTCAGGATAGTCTTTCTACTGGATAAGATACTCTCTAACGGTTTTGTTTCTCAAAGGTTTCTCTTTTATATCTAGAATCTTATCAGGCTGGAGTTTAAGGGCTCCTTGACTAGACAGTTGCAGTTTGTAGGCATTAGCTCCTAGTAGGCATTTGAGAACCTTGTATGGTCCACAATACCTTGGACTCAACTTTTTGAACTTTCCTAATGACAGAGAACTCTTCTTTGGGCGTACACAGATGAAATCCATGTCCCCCTCTTGGAAGATAGGCCCTTGCCATTCTAGATCAGCATAAGCTTTCTGGCGGTCTTTAGCAGCTTGGATGTCTTGTCTAATAGTTTTGACTTGATCATCCATGTCTTCTAGAATTTTCTTAGAAGCCTCAACCTTTAGGGTTAGATCAAAGAAATTCAGTGGTGTCAAACAATCTTGCCCATACAATGCTTGAAATGGAGTCATTTGAATACTCTAGTGATATGACACATTGTAGGAAAATTCTATTAAGGGCAAATACTATATCCACCTTGTCAGTTCTTTGGAACAATAAGCTCTCAATATATCTTCAATGATCTGATTAACCTGTTCTGTTTGATCATCAGTTTGGGGATTGTAAGCTGTGCTAAAGTAAAGTTGGGTTCCAATTACTTCAAATAGGCTTCTCTAGAAATGTGATGTAAACATAGAGTCGCAATCACTAATGATCCACTTCGGCAATCCATGAAGCCTAAAGATTTCTTTCACAAACAATCATGCAATATTTGAAGCTTTGTAGTTGGTCTTGACTAGGATAAGGTGAGTGACCTTTGTCAGCATATCCACAATCACCATGATTGAATTATACCCTCCTTGAACAGAAGGTAAGCCAACTACGAGATCCATATTAATGATGAACTCCTATTTCATCTATGGAATGTCAAGGGGTTGGAGCTTGCTTGGCATTTTGAAATGCTCAGCTTTCACCCA
Source organism: Lygodium microphyllum (assembly GCF_053477565.2). NCBI lineage: Eukaryota > Viridiplantae > Streptophyta > Polypodiopsida > Schizaeales > Lygodiaceae > Lygodium > Lygodium microphyllum. The sequence continues at coordinate 30,436,977 of NC_141157.1, read as the reverse complement.
CTGGTAACTTAGGCATTTAGTAACATATCTGAGTACATCATGCTTCAGTCTTTCCCGGTAGTAACTTTTCCTGACTGCATTACGAGTCTTTGCATAACCAGGGTGTATTGAGAAGGAGGAGTCATGGGCTTCCCATAATATCTTCTTTTTCAGCACTTAACTGAGAGGAATGCAGAGCCTTGTTTTGAAATAGACAAGCCCATCATCCACAATGAAATTTTGGTATTTGACTCTGAGCTTGTGTCCTTAACTAGGATTTCTCTAAGCAATAGCTGATACTTATGATCTTTGTCTGCCTCTTCTTTGGCTAGCTCAATGATTGGATTGCTAGGCATCGATATCATGGTAGCTAAAATCTCTCATTTAGATGGCTCTTCCATGATAAGTGCATTCAGAAAAGCTTTACGACTTATTTATCAACACATTCTCTTTTCTAGATCTGAACTTGATTTCAAAATCAAATTCTTGCAAGACTTCAATCCACCGATGTTGCCTCATGTTGAGGTCTGGTTGAGTAACGATCCATTTGAGACTTTTGTGATCACATTGAACAAAGTAAACTTGCTTCCAAGTAGATAGTGTCACCACAATTTGAGAGCATGGATCACATCTAACAGCTTGAGATCATGGGTGGCGTAATTCCTCTCATGGATTTTCAGCTTCCTTGAGGAATAGGCTATTGTGGGGTTCAGTGAGAGGCCCTATTTTTGACACTATTCAAAGACTATTTCTAGCTTTTCCAAGTGCTCTTCCTAGTTGGTGTGGATGCACAGGTCATTGACAAAGACTTCCAACCGTTTTTGGAGCATGTCCTTGAAGATGGTGCACATGAGGTGTTGGAAGGTAGCAGGAGCATTGGTCAACCACCCAAATGGCATGACTACGTAGACAAACACCCCCATTCAATGGTGAATTCTCTTGTGCCTATCATTCAAATGGATTTGCACTTGTTATAGCCTGAGAAGACATCTAGAAAACTAAAGGCTTCCTTTCCTGCCACTCTCTATAGCATGTGCTCAATGTATGGTAATAACTAGTTGCCTCTCTTTGTAGCTACATTGACCTTCTTATAATTTAGATACACTCGAATATTCCCATTTTTTTTCATGAAAATAACTATGGTTGACACCCGGTCCGTGTGCTCTATCTCATAAATGAATCCTACCTTTAATAGCTTATCAATCTCTTCCTTTACTGTGTGTGCATACTTATGATTCATCGTCTATAGTTATTGCTTGATTGGTACTGCATCAAGGGTCATGGGAATGTTATGCGTCACGATACTCGGATCTATTCCTTTCAATTCACCTAAGAACCATGCAAACACATTGCTGAATTCCCTTAAGGGATCTATGAGATCATTCTCTTCCTCCTTAGTTAGGTCATCCACTATGTGCACGAGTCAAGACTTGTCCTCTTTCCTCGTCAAGATGACTTCCTTACCTTTGACTGGTCCTTTAATGGGTTCACTTGTTTGCCCTTTCTGATTGGCTCCTACTAACACCACTATTCAATCACTCTTCTTAAACTTTGTGAAGCACTTGGGCATGTCCTGGGGTTTCTTCTATCATTTAGCTTATGAAGACTTTGCCATGTTTCTTTCTCTCCTCCTTTAGCCTTTGCACCTTAGGAGGATTGGAAGGTCCCCCTTGATGCGTTTGGTCCCAAGTGGTCGAGGCATTTTGGGGTCACTATTAGAGCTCACCTCTTATGTGGAGTGGTACTCACCCTTCTCACTAGAAGAGGCTATCTCCCCTGGTGGTGGGAACTCTCACGACAACTCTGCTCCAAATACTAATGTGGTGCAAGACTGAACTAATCTTGCTTGCTCATAATCTACCACCTCTAGGCATTCCAGCTGAGCTCGATTGCAATCTACCTTGGCCACTCATTTGTTCACTCCAAACGTGTTGACATCTCGGGGTTAAGTGACTGCTTTGATTTGCTCAATCACTCTTCCTCTGTGTCATATTCTATGGTATCTACTTTCTCTTCTCTTTCCTCACAGATGGAGCTATAGTCTTTGTACTCATCCTCAAAGTCATCATGCTTAGACTATGTGTCATTTTCAAGGTCCCTATTTTCCAGTTTTTTCTCACTTGTCATGAGAGTCTAGTTATATGACAAGTTTAAGACGTGCAACTAAGTCCATTTCCACTCTTTTCTTTCCATAAGATCCTTGAGGGGCTTTAAATTGGCAGGTTGGATTGCTAGCCAACTCAATTGACAAGCACTTGATAATTTTATGGAGTTCCAACTTGGTAAGAGGAGACCCCCAGACATCGACTCAGTAGCCAAGGACACCAATCTCAATGAATACTAGGAGACTTGAATTGTCGAGCCACTTGGGGAGTAGCAGCAACAATAAGCACAATTAGGGATGTAGCTCTACTTGACTTGATCAATATGATCGACATCCTAATTGCTCAAGAAATCGGCAACATGCCAGGAGCTAGCACCAACCTTGAAAATGACAAGCTTGACTTGGTGGGAGAATTAGTAGTTGACATCCAGCAAATGATAACCGAGTATGACTTGCAAACCAAAATGGAGCTTCACGATAGACCAGCCAAGGACATCATAGTGGAACTTGAGGAAGAGCAAAAGTTGGCAAGGAAAGTGATGCAAGGTATAATTTCCTACAACCAAGAGCAATGAGCTCAAAAGCTAAGGCAAGACATAAAAATGTGTGAAGTTCAATGCGTCTTAGTACTCACCAATCGAAGTAGGATAAGACCAAATGCTAAGAGGCAGAGAGCACTAGAGGCCATGAGCGAGCTTCTCATGAAGCAACTCTTAGACAACACAGTTGTAGAGCAGAGTGGAGCAGCCCTAGCAGCTTCATTGCTAGCACAACTAGGAATCACCCTAAATTCTAAGAGTTAGATCAAGATACCTCTAGTTGCTAAGCAACTTGACAAGTATCAGCTCGATAACGATCTATATAGCATTGTGGAGTAGTTTGAGCAAGTATACGAGGTGAACGGCCTCATGGACCTTCCTCAACATGCGCACAAGATTTTGGACTTTGCCTAGGAGACAAAGGATGGACATGGTATACTATTCTAGACAATGTCGAATGAAATAACTTCAATACCCTCAATAGTCTCTTCATCAAGAGATTCTCTGAGGTGGGATACTCTGACAACCTCATCTCGTTAAGCTGATGAATGTCACTCAAAAGGACAAGGAGGATATCCAAGACTATGTCACCCATATGCGGAATCTTTTTAAGAGAATCCCAGCCTGTAGAGTGACCTAGTAAACGAGCAGTCTCCACCGTGTTCATAAGCAGAATCCAAAGCAAAGAGCTTTACAAGAAATTGGTGAGCAACTCGAACTTGCAAAGGGATGTGCTAGCTAGGTCTTCAAAGAAGCCATAGGAGTGGATGTCCTGCTCAAGGTGAGAACCTCAAGACCCACAAACATAGACAACACTGCCTCTAGAACCTCAAAAAGAGCTATGACCATTAGTGAAAGATCTAGCCAGAGCACCCAAGACAAGAAAAAGAGTGTTGACCCAGAGCCAGGATTTGGAGGACATGAAGCTAGAGTTGGCTAGGCTTCAAGAGATAATAAGAATGCCCACACGACCCCATATGCAATGCATACATTGTATAGAAAACCTCCTCCTAGCCGAGTGCATGGATCCTATATCCAAACCCTATGCCAATTGAGGTAGGTTTGGCCATGATGCAATGCATTGCCAATTACCGAGGCAATTTCCATACTCATAGCCATACAATCAATCTTACTACCTAGGGAATAAACTACCACATTTTGGAAGGGGAGCACTACTAGCTCTTTCGGCACCCAACGATTCAAATCTAGTTGTCCCTAGGATGGATATCAATCCCACAATGTTACCAAGACCACGTGGACCCATCATGACCCATTCACCGAGAAATGCTATGATACATTATGTAGAGGAGCCAAATGAGAACGAAGCATACGTGAACCTTTACGTCTCATATGATGAAGAGGGTAATCCCATATTGATGGATTTTAGACCATTGTCGGTGGTGATGGCATTGGGCAAGGGAATAGGTAGAGAGCTCTAGGAGGACAGAACCAAGAACCCTGGACTTGCATTTTTCTACATACAGTTTGATTCCAGGAACACAACACAAGTCTCTATTTAATCCTTCCATTTAATCCCCGCAAGGATTTGCATCATAAAATAGCTATGTGATCTGAGAGCCAGAAAGTGCATGACAGAGGCCATGTTGATAGATTTTGATGCCATGAAGCTGGCCGTACAGTCCATTAACGAATTAGATTCTGTTTGCCCCTCCAAAATGCAAAAAACCACTTGATGCAATGTGAAATTAAAAAACTTGAACTAGTTATTTTAAGGCTTTAAGCCTTAAGCCTTGATTAAGAGAAAAAAACTCTAAAAATCTGATCGTGAGCGGGAGGGATGCCATTTTTTTCAATGTTTCCTCCTTAATTAAAAAATGATTTATTGTGGTTGTTGGCATTAGGCTGAGGCAAGAGGGCAGCAAGATAGAGATTTTCACGCTTCCCATCGCAAAAATCCATGCAAAAAATGACCAAGTAAATGAAAATATCAGTTTTTAGTTTTTCTTTCTCCTCTCTCTTCTTGTGTGTTTCAATGGTTGATTCTATGAGAGAAGGGGGTAGGTTGAGATGAGAGGTTTTGATCATGGGATGATATTGGAGCGTAGATTGAGGTTGGAAGGATCGTCATGGTGGCTGTTGGAAAGTGTCACACTGGGCCTCCAATCATGAGAGACGTACGACTTAAGAGGCGCGGTTTTATGAGTAAGTGGTAGATTTAATTGTTTTACGATAACTTTTGGTTGGAAATGGTCGCATTTGGTTGTTAATGCTCTGATTATTAAAATGTTAAAGAAATCAAGAAAAATCAATCATCTAATAATTTCTTTATAAATACGCAAAACTTGCAACATTACAGTTTTAAGGGAAATCATGCATTTTTGGGGTTTTGCTATGCATATGTGGTATTTGTCTGGGATGGAATATGATAGAGAAATAATTATCAATAAGATCAATTAGTCTAAATAATTAAATAAAAAATTGATATTTATCCATAAATAAATAGTATAAAATAAAAAATAGGAAAAAATAGGGTTTTTACATCTAGAAAATAAGGAGAAATAACATTTGTGTTTGTGAATGTATGATTATGCCGAGGCATGAGGTTTAGCCTCAATCCTATCTCTATGTTAGACTGGGTTTTTACTACTTTCATGAAGGAAAAATACATAAAAATACGCTCTAAACCTACCACCGAATACAAAATCTTAAGAAGCAGTAGGGAGAAGGGGGTATTAAGTATTGACAATATGCTGAATTAAGAGGGTCTAGTAGCATGGCATATAGGACATGTGTGGTTTCAAATTAAGAGGGTTCTAGTAGCACGAGAATGCTCGATGCTAGCCCTAAGCAATGCAGCAATCTCAGTCTAGAGTAAAGGCATGGAAAGACATGTTTTTGCACCTTCACAATGCTGGTTGTCAATAAGGAAATTGTTTGAGCACTATAAATCATACACAATTGCATTGCACACACCACATGGTATTATCCTAGATGCACAACAATTGTTTCTAGGAATGATGACCCATTGAGGAGGTGAGGTACCCTAAGCTGAAGGGTTAGTGGTTTGATCTCTTTGGGGATTTTTTAGTGAGGACTATATCTCTTGGATCAACTAATTAAAAGAGTGGAGCGTGTGTCGTACGTGCTTTATATGTGTTCACAGTGCATCTTGGGGCCAATCCTGGAGGTGAAGGAGAGCCATAGTGGGGCCATAGTGGTGGTAATCAGCCAAGGGGACACTCCCTTTGTTTGTGCTTATGTGGTGTATTATACCAATATGTGTAGGGACTTCCTTTGAGGAGTGTGGAAAGGGTTAACCATTGGATTACAATCCGTACAGATGCGAAGTTCTACATCTGAGGTTAGGATAGTATACCCTTAGATGTTCCTAATCATGAGGCCGTGAGGGGTGGTTTAGGTGTGTAGTAGAGGCTCAGTTAGTACCATTGAACCAGTGTCGCGCCCGTTTCAGGTCGTCCTGACAAAGGTGGTACATTTTTTGGAGAGCTGTTAATAAGTGGTGGTCTTCAAATCTTGGTTGATAGGGACAAGTTTATTAGTGTTTGCCAAAAGGCAGTGAAATAGATCCAAAAGACCGTCAAGCCGAGCTTTAGAAGTTGGAAAGAGCTGAATGTGCATTAGGAGATATTCTACTCAAAGGAATGGTCTGATATCCCGAAAAGGAAGGGGTTCTAGTACTTCCCCTCTTCTGGTTAGTTAGCCCACTTTGAGTGGAGTAATAGTTCCCATTTTTCAAACTCCTTTACCAAATCCAGTTGCCACCATGGCACAACCCATTGCAATCCTAGTATGAACGTCAAACTTGCCAGCCTTAGGATTTCCTCTACCCGTTTTTAATGGGTTAGCAGAGGAAGATGCAAAACTTCATATTAAAGAATTCCAAAAGTTAATGTTTAACTGTCAAATCCAAGATGGACACTTAATGATGAGAACAAGTTGTAGTATGGTATCATAGCCTAGAGGCTGGAACCATAACTACAATTAATTTATTTGTTACAGCCTTCCAAAGAGAGTTTGCCCTTGAAAGGGGAGGTCAGTACTGGCTACGTGTTCTCAATGTAACACGCCAAGAACCTCATGAGAATATTCGAGGCTATACCAAGAAACTGAAGGAAGTATTTCTTAAGTTACAAACCTATATTCCTATTCCATCTGCTGCTCAGTTGCAATACTTTTGCATGGGCTAGAATTTAACATTCAAGTGTAGTTAAGCAGTGTTGCTCTTGTTGACATTGATACATCTATTATATGAGCAGAGGAGGTAGAGTCGCAATTGCAAGTGGCCTATACTCCAGGGCTGTAATGTGCCTAGGTCTGAGTATGTTTTTAGCGGTCCATCAAGAGAAAAATCCAAGCGATGCCACCTAGCACTCCCATAGAATGTTACGGGGTTTGTCGCCTGGGGTTTCTTGATTCCACCTCGCAACGAAACGTTCGTGGTCGAGCCCACTAGGATTCGACCTGAAATATAGGTTTCTAGTGGTCAAGGTCTCCTGACAACATTCTTGCATCGGGTCCTTGACATCCTACTTTACGCAAAGATACCCAAGCCGAAGTAGATCCATGCCGGACTTGGTTCAAAGAGAATGGAAAACGAGAGGGATACACTGCTCAACCTCTCTGACCATAGGGAATAGTCCCATTCTGGTCTCCTAAAACAACATGAATTGGGTTCCAAACTATTAATACCTAAAGGTGGAGACAACAGTAAAACCTTGTGAGAAGCCTCCCAGTTCTCTGGGACCACCCTATCGTGTGACAAACCTGCCGTCGAGAGTTCTGCCCACCCACTTCCCTCAATAGGTGTTCTTTAGTTATCTAATTAGGTCCTACCACATTTATGTGTGACATTTAAAATCAGCTTCCTTGATTAAGCCTTTTAGAGAACAGGGTTTGTTTGCATAATTCACGACACAAACATGAATACAAAGCAAGAAATCCTTTGACAAAAAAGTTCAAACAAATTCTCTAGCTTATCTTCATGTTAATCTTTGTCTCCTGCCCATACACAAGAAATTATGTATCCCTTCTTTCCAACAGAACTACCCGGTCCAAATCACATGGCACCATAATTTCCATAGGATCTTCCAACACCCTAGACATTGGGCTCACGACAGTCTACAACTCTGTCCCGGACTCGAAAAGGGGTGTCTAGAGCTCCACTGACCCCAAGCGATCTAGGAGTGAGACACAATTTTCATGGTTGGCCTTTTCACCACTCGACCTTCGACTCGTGAATCGAGCAGTGCCCTCTCGGGTTGAAACGCGGCGTGACCTTGGAGATGATCCACTTGCACAAAATACCATTCCTTAATTAATCTAGTTAAGAATTAAGCACAATCAAGGCAATCAACCTAATATCATCTTCCAAGAAAACATTCCTTTATTCCCATGGCAACTTGTCGTCACAAACCCCTACCATGCATTTACTATCAAGCACCAGCACTTGGAATAATCATCCAAATCACATGCCAACGATTAGTTTAATGCAAAAGCATTTAGGACATTATTTGATCAATAAGTAAAGCAATGGTATTCTTTTCCAAACATTGCAAGAATAGATGCCATAACATTTCCTTAGCACATTTGCTCTGCCCTTGGGATCAAAGGGCGAAATTATGCAAAATGTTTGTTAACACTTCCTTCCCTCGGCTAAGGCATAGGTTAAGGGTTCAAAATTTGTATGTGACGTAAGCTCTATAGGTCACTTACATTGATCGATAATCCAACCTTGAATTGGATTGATAGTAGTCGTAGTTAATAGACAGGTCTTAAGACACCTCAGTTTCAATCCTTATGATTAATTTCTTGTACTAGCCCTTCAACCAAGCCATGAAGCAAACATGAAATTATTCTCATATATCAAACATGTTATAGGCCTAATGTTTAAATACTAGATAAGATAAGTGTGAGTGATCCCAAGTAACTAGACTCTGACAAGCCTTGCATTGAGCTACAATCTAGGTTTTTCTTAATATTTGGGCTCTTGGGTTAAGCACTTTTGAAGTATCCAAACGTTAAATTAGGACTTTTTATTCGCCATTCTCAATGTTATATTCTTTTGGAAATTATGTTATTTGTAATCCTTGACTAATCCTTCCCCTAGCACTTGTATGCACAATCTTTTGATGTCATTCTTTTACGACTATGCCATTCATAACCCTTGACTAACTCTTCCTTGTAGTTGCTCTATCAGTAAATAATATGTATGCAACTAGGTTAGGTTTAAAAAGAACAAACAAAATGCCAAATTCATAATAATAGGAATAAATTCAAGCTACCCCTTTACATGAGTTCATGCGCATGCCAAAGCATTATAGCCTATAACTCACGAATAGAGAAGATGGCAAATAGTACCTGGATATTCGGATATGAATTATCCATACCTAATGTTGTAATTGTATTACCAATAATGTCCTGGCTGGCAGCTCCACTGTTGGATGAGAGATTATCATTAGTCTGTGTCTCCCTCTGTTTGGGGTCCATACTTTTTTGGCTTATGAATCTCTCTCTCCCTCTCAGTCTCTCATCGGAGAGGTAGTGTGCCATGGTGAATCTTCTCGATTGCAATGGGGGTTAAACTCGAGGGAAGATGGGGAGAAGAGCGATGGGTGTGGTCACCCTCTAAGGAGGGGAAGAGGAATGGGACCGTTTAGAGAGTCTCTCTCTCTCTCTCTCTCTCTCTCTCTCTCTCTCTCTCTCTCTCTCTCTCCTTCTTCTTCTTCTCTTCTTCTTCTCCCTCTCCCTCTCCCTCTTCTTCTTCTTCTTCTTCTTCTTCTTCTTCTTCTTCTTCTTCTTCTTCCTCTCTCTCTCTCTCTCTCTCTCTCTCTTCCCTCTCTTTCTCTCTCTCTCTCTCTCTCTCTCTCTCTCTCTCTCTCTTCCCTCTCTCTCTCTCTCTCTCTCCCTCCCTCCCTCCCTCCCTCCCTCCCTCTATCTCTATCTCTCTCTCTTGTCAAGATTGTGGGAGAGAAGGAAGGAGTCTCACTTGTAGCTTTCTTGCTTGCACAATGGGGGAATACACACAGAGGTGGAGGCTGAAAATTGTTTTCCTCTTCTTAGTTGTGTAAGCCAAAAGAACTCTAGTACAAAGAAATAGAAGAACCCTCTATATGGGTCTCAAACCAAACTCAACTAACTAAGGTGGCATACTAACTGAGCCACGAACTAGAGTAGATAAGGATAGCTATCATGTAGCTATTATTCATGGGCGGTGTACCAACCGCGTCTGCCAACTGACAAGTCGGTGACATAAATACACAACGGTCACCCTGGCGTATCACGAGTGGAGCTCGATATCTCAACACTCCCCCTCGAGCTCAATCCCAATTCCTGCACACCAAGCAGGTCTCTGAACTTGCGCAGCTTCTCTGTGCCCAATGCCTTCGTGAATATGTCAGCTACCTGATCCTCTGTGCTGACATAAACTAGATCAATAAGACCTAGTAAAACCCTCTCCCGCACATAGTGATAATGCACCTCAATATGCTTTGTTCTAGCATGATAGACTGGGTTATTTGCCAAGTGTATACTACTCATGTTGTCACAATAAATGACAACTGGCCCATCTGTAGGCTGATGCATATCATAAAGTAGCTTATGCAACCAAGCTACCTCACATGCAGCCATTGCTGCACCCCTGTACTCAGCCTCTGTGCTCGACAAGGCAACTGTAGGCTGTTTCTTGCTGCTCCAAGTGACTGCAGCACTCCCAAAAGAGAACACATATCCACTGGTAGATCGTCTATCAGAAGTACTACCAGCCCAATCAGCATCAGTGTATCCATGCAGCTGTATCTGAACCCCAGTCTCATAAAATAGTCCATACTGCAATGTGGACTTCACATACCTGAGTATGCGTCTAGCCGCATCTAAATGCGGTTTCCTTGGAGCCTGCATAAACTGACTTACCAATCCAACAGCATAGCTCAAATCTGGCCTGGTAATAGTCATATAAATCAAGCTTCCTACTATGCATCTGTACATAGTAGGGTCTTCTAGAAGCTCACCTGCATCTGTGCTCAGCTTCACATTCTGCTCCAAAGGAACTGAAATAGGCTTACAGCCTGTCATCCCATATTTGGACAGCATGTCCAATCCATACTGCCTCTGCAAGAGCTGTATCCCACTTGGTGATCTAATCACCTCAATGCCCAAGAAATAACGCAGCTCTCCCAAATCCTTCATCTCAAACTTTTGCTTCAATAGCATTTTCACATGAAGGATATCTTCATCACTGTCACCTGTCATAATCAAATCATCAACATAAATGACAAGTAGCATAATACCTTTCTCTGTTTTTCTCACATAAAGTGAGAAATCTGCCTTGGAAATCTGAAAGCCAATAGTGACAAGATACTGTCATATCTTGTCAGACCATGCTCTAGGTGCTTGCTTCAAGCCATACAATGCTTTCTTCAACCTGTAAACAAACTCAGGATGAACAGCATGCACATAACCTGGTGGCTGCTCCATATAGACCTCTTCTTGCAAATCACCATGCAAGAAGGCATTCTTTACATCCATCTGATGTAAAGACCATCCCTTTGATGTAGCCATAGCAATGACTGCTCTTACGGTTGCCATCCTTGCAACCGGACTGAATGTTTCTTCATAGTCAATGCCATATGTTTGTGCATACCCCTTGACTACTAATCTTGCCTTGTTTCTGTTCACAGAACCATCTGCATTGTGCTTCACTTTATAAACCCACTTACAGCCAATTGCATTCTTACCTTTAGGCAAAGGTACCAATTCCCATGTAGCATTTGCTTCCAAGGCATCCATTTCTTCATCCATGGCTTTCTCCCATTTTTCTTTTCCCATGGCTTGCTCAAAAGAAGTGGGTTCTGGTTCCTGTATCACTTTGACCATATATGCATAGTGAATGGCTGTAAATCCATCATATTTCAGCCTATCCATAGGATATCTAGCTCTCGTAGACCTGCGCAAAGTAGGTTCACTCCCAAGTGCTCTCAAAACATCCCTGTTCTTCCTTACTCCAGGTGTAACAATAGAAGGAATACCCAACTCATCATCAATGCTCTGTTCTGAGCCACTGGATTCACCATCCACATAAGAGTGACCTGCATTCACATCAAACATGGGCTGATCAACCTTCTCTTTTCCTTTTCGTGATACCTGCATACCACTATCTGCATTATTTTGAGAAGATTCTCCTGATCTCAATCTGCCTGTCCATGGCGAAGAATGTGAACCACTGCTAGAGGACGCTCCAGGTCCACTAATATTTTGTGACTGCTGCTGTGAATTCTGTGCAGCATTACCATTTTGTGCATCTACATCATCAATCACATTTACTGGTTTATACCAGCTACTCTCTTTTTGCTGCAGAGAGTAACCAATAAAGATGCACTTCTCAGCTTTTGGATCCAACTTGGATCTCAACTCATCTGGCACATGTACACAGGCAATGCAACCAAAAATTTTCAAATGAGAAATATCTGGTTTCCTACCAGTATACCTCTCCTCTGGAGTCATTCCATGTATTGCTGCAGTGGGAGTCCTGTTCATTATGTAGACTGCTGTAGCAACTGCTTCAGCCCAATAAAAATCTGGCAGGTCTTTTTCATTGAGCATGGCACGAGACACCTCTCCAATATGTCTGTTTTTTCTTTCTGCAATTCCATTTTGCTGTGGGGTATAACTGCATGAATATTGCTGCTTTATGCCATGCTCCTGCAAGAACCTTGCAAACTCATTTGAGAGGTACTCTCCCCCTCCATCTGACCTTAGGCATTTTATTTGCAGACCTGTTTCTTTTTCAACCATAGCTTTAAGAGTTTTGAAATGCCCAAACACTTCACTTTTCTTCTTCATGAAATACACCCAAAGTTTTCTGCTATAGTCATCAATAAAAGTGACAAAATAATGACAGCCTCCAAGAGATGCAGCTTTAGTAGTCCACACATCAGAGTGGATTAATTCCAATGGCTTCTCACTCTCTTGAACATGTCTAGGAAATGGTTTCCTTGCCTGTTTTCAATATCTGCAACTACACCGGTCCCATGTGCAAACATTGCTGCACTCAATTCAGACATGTCTGCATCCAACGTAAACATTCTGCCCTTCTCCTTTCCTTTTGCTATCAAGCGACCTTTATTCTTCATATCCTCAACAAAGCATCCATGAGGATTAAATTTGACCTGCAAGCTCTGCTCAACCATTTGACCAACAGAAACCAGATTCTTGGTGATATTTGGGACATGAAATACATCGGACATGTATTTCTTTTTCCCATCCTGCATAGACAAATGAATTTTTCCAATCTGCACAATAGGATGTGCAGTATCATCACCAGTCTCCACAAATCCTGGTTTTTCCATTTTCCTTGCATCCTCCATCCATTCTGCATGACCTGTCATGTGGTTTGATGCACCTGAGTCAACATACCATACATCATTGCTTTCTTCTGCACTTGTCACAGAATTGTTCATGTGCTGCACCATGAACAAATGCTCATTTCTGTCATCACCCTGTCTACTAGAAGATGCATAATTTCCTTGTTGCAGTTTTCCATTCATGATGTCATTCTGCTTTTTATAGCAGTCTTTAGCCATATGACCTATTTTACCATAGTAGTAGCATTCAACATTACTGTTTGCATTTTGGCCTCTTTGCCATCCACCACGACCTCTTTGGCTCCCCCTGCCTCTAGAGTTACCACGTCCTCCTCCATAGGACTGGTTTTCTTGAGTTTGCTGCATATTTTGATTTCTACCACGGCCTCCAAATCGGCCTCCTCTACCTCTGCCTCTACCTCTTCCAGCATTTGAGTAGAAGACAGCTTCTTTTGAAGTTCCTCCTGAAGAAGATGCACCACCATTTCTCTGCTCCTCAAAAATTAGAAGAGCAATCAACTCCTCAAAATCAGGAAATCTTTCACGAACTGAAATGGATGTCCGAAACTGTGCATAATCCTTTCCTAGACCATTCAAGGTCACAGAAACTAAATCATCATCTTCCACTGGTGACCCAATGGAAGCAAGTGCATCTGCAATCTTCTTCACCTTCATGTGGTAGTCATTGATGCTCATATTTTCTCTTTGCACATTATGCAACTCTTGCTTGAGCTGCATTTTCCTGGCTTGCGTATTTGTGCTATACATTTTTGACAAAGTATCCCATGCCTCCTTTGGCGTACTTGCATCCTGAATATGCACAATCATAGAGTCTGAAATACTGATAGACAGCCAGTACATAACTTTCCTGGCTCTCTCATGCCATGCTTTGAATGCCTGCATTTGCTGTTGATTGGGAACATCAGGAAGAACTGGTTCTTCTTCATTTCCTGCAACAAATTCCCAATATCCTTTTCCCATAAGGAAATTCGTCATTCTAAACTTCCATGCCTGGAAGTTGTTCTTGTCAAGCTTTTCAGTGACAATCTGTGAAAGAGAATCAGATGCCATTACAGAACACTACAAAAAATTCTGTCACTGCAAAAACCACAGCTTCACCCTCACAAGGGAAAATCTGCAAAACTGGCGAAAGTGGTATTTGACCACACAGTCACTTTCTAGTGACGATTTTGCATCAACAGGCAACAGGGATGATTCTGTAACTCCCAATGTCTCTGCACACGAGCATACGATGCAATATCTGTGGTAACTTTTCACTGACCTGTAGAACAGTGGTCGCACAGCATAAAACATGGCTTTTTCTTGAGTGCGTGCAGAAAACTTCCGCCTCCAAAACAGGCCCCGAAATGGCCTCAAATAAAAAAAACAAGGTCGCCAAGGGCTAAAGCCCTATCCCGCAGCATATACTGTCCTCTTGCTTCACCGCGAAGGGCGTCTCAACCTGAGACAATGCACTTCTGCACTTTCCAGCTGTGCTACCTGCAGAGATTTGCTCCCAAAACAGAAAATGAAAGCAACACTGCTCCTCTTACCAAAACACCGTGAGCTTGGCTTGCTTTCTTGAGCTCCTTACCATGAACAAGGCTCTGATACCATGTCAAGATTGTGGGAGAGAAGGAAGGAGTCTCACTTGTAGCTTTCTTGCTTGCACAATGGGGGAATACACACAGAGGTGGAGGCTGAAAACTGTTTTCCTCTTCTTAGTTGTGTAAGCCAAAAGAACTCTAGTACAAAGAAATAGAAGAACCCTCTATATGGGTCTCAAACCAAACTCAACTAACTAAGGTGGCATACTAACTGAGCCACGAACTAGAGTAGATAAGGATAGCTATCATGTAGCTATTATTCATGGGCGGTGTACCAACCGCGTCTGCCAACTGACAAGTCGGTGACATAAATACACAACGGTCACCTTGGCGTATCACGAGTGGAGCTCGATATCTCAACATCTCTCACTTCTTCTTCTTCTTCTTCTTCTTCTTCTTCTTCTTCCTCTCTCTCTCTCTCTCTCTCTCTCTCTCTCCCCCCTCTCTCTCTCGCCCTCCCTCCCTCCCTCTCTCTATCTCTATCTCTCTCTCTCACAGTGGCAAAAGGGGTGTAAGGTGCATAGGAACCCTCCCCTTAAATATCAAAGGAAAAGGGAATTTTTTTTTCTTTCAACTCAAATTTTTTTGCTCCCCTCCCCTCTCTCCCCACCGATAGCCGACAGGGGAGGAGAGAGGGAGTGGGAGTGGTGGATTGGTAGGAGAGGCATGCACCCTCCAGGTGGAGGGTGGCCATGCTGACCATCTCCTCCCCTCCCCTAGGGGAGGCTTCTTCCCTCCCTTGGCAAGGAGGCTACGTCCATATTGTGTTGTACCACCCCCCCCTCGCCATCTGAGTAAGGTCCTTCCCCCCCGTTCAGTTAAGGGGCTTTCTCCTTCCCTCGTTGGCAGTGCAGCGGAGCCCTTCGACTGGTGTTTCTTCCCCCCCGTTTGCGGAACGGCCCCCAGCCTACGACTACAGTCAGTTCCCCCCCGTTGACTATTTTGTTATGGGACCCTCCCCGGGACATCCAAACAATTGTCTCCCCCCCTGTGAGTGCCACCTTGAGGGCTGTGAAGAAAAAGGGAGAAAGAGAGGCGGGCCCTCTCAAAAACGCCGTCTCCCTCCCTGGTTGACACTTTCGGGCCCCATACACATCGCCGCCCTCCCTGGATTCCGCCTTGACCAGCCGTGAGGGAAAGGGAGAAGGAGAGGATAAGATGTAGAAGAAGGAGGGTGTGGGAAGAGAAAGAAGGTGAGGGAGAGAGATAGAAGAGAAGGGAAGAGGGAGAGAGAAGGAGGAGTGAAAAGAAAAGAAGGAGGAGGTGGAAGAAGGGAGGAGAGAGAGAAGGAGGTGAAAAGGAGTAAGAGAAGGGAGGAGAGAGAGAGAAGGAGAAGGAGAGGATAAGAAGAGGAGGGTGGAAGAAGAGAAAGAAGGTGAGAGAGAGAGAGAGAAGAGGAGGAAGAGGATAAAGAGAAGAAGGTGAGAGGAAGGAGTGGAAGAAAGAGTGAGAAAAGAAGGAGGAGGTGGAAGAGCAAGAAGGAGGGAGAGGAAGAAGAGAAGGAGAAGGAGTGAAGGAGAAGAAGTGAAGAGAGAGAAGAAGGAGGAGAGGGTAAGAAGTAGAAGGAGGGAAGAAAAAGAAGAGGAAAGAAGAAGTAGGTAGAAAAGGAGAAGGAGGTAGAAGAGCAAGAAGGAGGAGAGGAGAAGAAGAAGGGAAAGGAGAGAGGAAGAGGAACAAGAAGGAGAGGTAGAGGAACAAGAAGAAGAGGTAGAGGAAGAGAGGTGAGAAGTGGTAGAGAAAGGAAAAGAGGAAGGAGCAGAACAAGCCACCCGAACCACTCTCTTGACAACAAACCCCATTCAGTGGGTTTTTCCCCAACCAAGCATATCTACCCGAAACCTGCCAAGGACCGGACTACCCAATCTCTACGAGGCGAATGGCTCCCAAGAAGAAATTCGTGGGAAGCATAGGCGCCCAAGCCATCGGTAATGGTGGAAGGACGAGCGCAATGACCAATGCAACGCACACAAATCAAGCCCAGGTTTCAAGCATTAAAAAAAAGTTAGTTTAGGACTTAGTTCTCATGGAAGGATTAATGTTGTGCATGAGGTTTTATTTATACTAAGAACAAAGTTGCATGTAACGGTAGGGTTGAACTCGCATAAGTTTTTACTCACCTAAAATGATAAGGATCACCTTACCTCACACAAAATGATAACTTCTACACACATAAAATGATAGGGTTATTGCCTTATTTCACATAAAATGATAGCTTTTTAACCAGTTCAGTGCATGAATAGTCATTTAGAATTTACGTTGCACAATTATGGTTAAAAGAAACACATGTAATGTTAAATTCTGTTCATAAGCTACATTTGCTTCGTTAGGAACAAAACCCTAGGACTTTCATAGACGCAAGTCATAGGTGATCCGGTGCATTAGAAATAAGTACTCATTGTCAGGAATATACGGAGATAAAAGCTGTTTAGGGGACAACTATACTAAACGCACAATGTGCATGATTATTGGGAACTCCTGCATAGAACTGCACTAAGAGAATTGGAAGGATCGCATGCATCTAAACCACATCTTGAAAATTTAAATGAGGAATCATGTGTTGCCATGTGTGTTAACTAAGCTTGGCTGGAATTAGAGATTATAAGACCCCTGGTTAGGTTGCGAATAAGGCATGTCCATGGCCTTGACTGACCAGCTCTAGTGCTTTAGTTAGGGACTAAGATACCCTAAGAAAGTATAAGTCAAATTACCAAGACCATTTGCTCATGTTGAAATTATTGTGATTTTTCCAAGTTGCGGAAAGACCCAAGATTGGGTGCTGGGCATCCGAGAAAAAGGAGTCACACCTTAGCAATGGGTCGCACAAACGACCTCCAAAATGTTCATGCTTGTACTTAGATATAGTATCTGATTTCTTTGCTCAAGGAACTAATTCAAGGAAAACTCTTAAATGCTTCAGGTTGAAAGCCTGGAGGGAGAGGCAGAAACAATTACCTCCGACTGTCTGCGCCTGGCCCTATCCAAGGGGGTTGTTAGCCACGCCAGGTATATGAACCTAACCCGCCGCGAGAGGTCTCTCCATGGGTACTGCTTGGAGTGGGAGGACACTTGGTGCCAGGGGAGGCTCTAGCTATAAATCCCTTGCCTTCGAATCCCGTACAAGAGGCCAACGTGACTCGAGATGGGATCTCGAGGCCCAGGTACTAGTCTATGGGCGGAACTTGGAACAATGATCTTGTAGATTGCTGGGATGGCCTTGTTGGATGTAACCCAGAATTTTGATAAATAAAGAATAGATGCTTGAGAATAGATTCTTAATGTTATATTCTTTTGGAAATTATGTTATTTGTAATCCTTGAGACTAAGCCTTACCCTAGCGCTTGCATGCATAATCTTTTGATGTCATTCTTTTACGACTATGCCATTCATAACCCTTAACTAACTCTTCCTTGTAGTTGCTTTATTAGCAAATAAGCCGTATGCAACTAGGTTAGGTTAAAAAAAAAACAAACAAAATGCCAAATTCATAACAATAGGAATAAATTCAAGCTGTCCCTTTACATAAGTTCATGCGCATGCGGAAGCGTTATAGCCTATGACTCACAATAGAGAGGATGACAAATAGTACTTGGATATTCAGATATGAATTATCCATACCCGATGTTGTAATTGTATTAGAAATAACATCCTGGCCGGTAGCTCCACTGTTTGATGTGAGATTACCGTTGATACGTGTCTCCCTCCATTTGGGGGCCATACTTTTGGCTTATGAATCTCTCTCTCCCTCTCTGTCTCTCATCGGAGAGGTAGTGTGCCGGGGTGACTCTTCTCGATTGCGATGGGGGTTAAACTCACAAGAAGATGGGGAGAAGAGCAATGAGTGTGGTCACCCTCTAAGGAGGGGAAGAGGAATGGGATCCTTCATAGAGTCTCTCTCTCTCTCTCTCTCTCTCTCTCTCTCTCTCTCTTCTTTTTCTTTTTCTTCTTCTTCTTCTTCTTCTTCTCCTCTCTCTCTCTCCCTCTTCTTCTTCTTCTCTTCTCTCTCTCTCTTTCTCTCCTTCTCTCTCTCTCTCTCATGGTGGAAAAAGGGGGGGCAAGAGGTGGTGACCCTTCCCTTTCTCTCTCTTACCTTCTCTCTCTCCCTCTCTTAGCAGTCAATAGCCTGGAGGCATCCCCCTTGCTTAGTTACGATGGGTGGGCGGTTTATATAAGGGATGGGTGGGGTACTATTAGGGGGGAAAGAGATAGTGGGGGGGAAAGAGGTGGCACACATGTGCCCCTCCCCCGATCAACTTAATTGACTTCTTCATCTTCAGCATTGTCATTGTTGCGTCCGTCAACTCCTACTTCACTCTAGCTCTACCATCATCCACTTCTTCCTCATTGCAATCGTCTGCTTCCTTTCCTCATCATCTTTTTCCTTCCCCCCCCCCTCGCCACTTGTTCGGCGATGACAGGGGGGAGAAAGGTAAAAAAATTTCAATTAGTTTTAATTAAAACTAGGGGGGTTCCTATGATCTATGGCGGCAGGGAGATATGACAAGGGCAAACTAGAATTTGAGTCTAGGTGTTGAAAATACTTTGGCACTGACAAGTCGAGGTCGAGGATGCCCATGATTACTTCCAATGGGGGAGGAAGCATGATTCAAAATGTGTCCATGTTGCCAGCTCCTCCTAGAGTGACAATGCCTATGGCTAGTCAGATAGCTCCCCTAAGTGTTGGAGGCCAAATAATAAATCCCAATTTTGTTCTAGGGAGTCAAGAGACAGTTCCAAATCAAGTGGTTAGGACAATGGAACGATAGGTAGATGATCATGGCTATGAGTCAAGTGCCTCGAATGTCTTTGGCAAAGTTAAGGATATGATGAAGCACTATATTGACATGATCACCAAACAATATAGGCAAATAGCTGTTGATGTTAATTTCCTTAAGAAGAAATGGAATTTGATAGGGAGTTGACACCCTGATGAATAGGGTGCCCCCTCAAGATTCAATTGTAAGTGGTATGGTGACCAACATTTCCTTAAGAATTGTCCAAATGTTTAATGTGACATATGCGAAAAGTTTGGCTACTTATCTAGTACTTGTTGGAGCAAGATTAGTTCTCTCCAGCAAGGAAGTAACCTGCAACTTAGCTACTACAAGGAAATAATCTCCAACAAGATGAGGGACCGAAATAAATATTGCAAAGAGGGAAAGCTATTATAGAGGAATCGCCTAGTGATGGTAGTGGAGTCATCCTTATTGAAGCTATTCATGTCAATGGCACTAAAGCTTCTAATCTATGAGTCGTTACGAGAGGCCAAAAGGGTAAAGATGGTGACAGGCAAGGTAAAACATATCGAGGGAAACTCTAAGCAAGATAATAAGGGGATACAAGTCCTTAATCTCGACATGGAAGGTGGACCTCTAAAAGCCATTGATAGCAAACATGACACCAAGAAGGATAAGGAATTGACAAAGAAGAAGGAAAAAGCCAAGAAAGAGGCAGAAAGATTGTTCAAAGACCAAAGGAGAGAATGGTTTGGCGGGAAAAGAGAGCTCTTGCTAGCTATCATAAATTTGATTTAGCAAGTTCTCTTTGCAAAGTTAAGTCGGATGTAAATCTCATGTAGTTAATTAAGTTGTCTCCAAGAGTGCCTAAAGAATTTAAGAAGATTCTCCACATTGGGTATATCGTGGAGCCCTTGCGCGGGTAGGAAATGATTGGTTTGAGCATGCTGAAAAGCATTGTCCAAGGTTAGTAGCATATGTTGATGGCATACTAGTGGATCATGCTATTGTGGACATAGGATCCTCCGTCAACATTATGAGTTCAAAATTGATAAAAAAGGGTGGGATTAGAAATAGAAAAAGATGCCTTCACGATACTCTAAATGACTGGTGATAGTTTTAGACAACTTGAAGGGTGCATTACTAAGGTCCATGTGACTGTTGTGAATGTGGAATGCATTTTTGACTTTAGGGTCATCATGTTTCTAGGCAACCTAGCTATCAAGTATTGCTAGGTAGGCCATGTATCTTACAAGCAGACTGTCAGGTTGATATACCCACTGGTCATTTGATATTTGGTAGAGGTGCCAGACATATAATAGTAGATGCCTACCATGAATCTCCTCAAAGTGAGAGAGTTCCTTTATCCTATATCATAGTTAGATACATTGGAGGATGCAACTAGTAGTGAGGCATCATCAAGTGATGAATCCAACGAGGGGTCCACTACAAAAGATATCTATCAAGCAACTTTGAATAAGCCAATAGAGGCTCAAGAGAGGATAAGCGATGTGGACATAATTGAGTTGGACCTAGGTACACCGAATGATTCATGGCCAATTAAATTAAGGTCCATGCTCAGTTTGGAAGAAAGGAAGGACTATGTGTCCTTGATTTAGGAATTCCATGATATCTTTGCTTGGAGTTATGATGAGCTCAGAGGTATTCCTCCCAAATAGCCATCTTGGCTATTCATACCATTCCCCTAAAGAAAGGTAGCCACCCTATGGAACAAAAATTAAGGCATATGTCTTTTGAACTAAGGGATGGGCTATTCGAGGAATTGACAAATGATATTGTTGGCTCAACACATAGAGTGGTGTTCACCAGTTGTTATTAGGAAGAAGAAGAATAATCGGATTCAGCTTTGTGTAGACTTTAGGGAGCTTAATACGTAGATGGTTAAAGATTACTATCCATTATCATTCATTGGTGGTCATCGATCTTCTAGGATGCTTTCAATTATGTTAAGCATTGTGATGTTTTCTGCCAAAGACATGATGCCAGGGAGAATCGTAAGCAGTCTCCAAACCCTATTTAAGTTAAGTTACCCTTTGAAAAATGGGGTATCAATTTTGTTGGACCAATATACCCTTCATTGACTATGCGAAAGCGCTATATTATCATAGCAACAGACTATACAAAGTGGTCTGAAGCTTGAGCAACGATGAATGATAACACTAAAAGGAGATGATGAGTTTTATTATGGAGCAGATTCTTTGCCATTTTGGTCCACCTAAGGAGATAGTGTCTGATCGAGGGACAGACTTCCTGAATAAGGTTTTCGTAGTCTTGACAGAAGCTTTAAAGATTAAACACAATAAAACTACCCCATATAATTTGCAAGCAAATGGTCAAGTCGAGAGTATGAATAAACAACTTATACGGATCTTATCCAAGATAGTGTCTAAAAGTAAGTGAGATTGGGATAAGAAATTATATGTGGCAGTTTGGGCTTAGAATACAACATTTAAGAGAGCTACAAGCCACACCCCATTCTAGTTGGTATATGGAGAAGAGTGCCTTACCATTGGAAATAGAGCCACCCACTATGTGATTTGCTCTCAATCATTCGTAGAAGCATTACAAAAAAGATTTATTTCTCTTGCACATTTTGATGAAATTCGATTGTAGCCTTTATTACATCAAGAGGTAGGGAAGAAGCGAATGAAAGCACTTCACGACCTTCGAGCTAAGAAACATAAATTTGTGAAGGGTCTATTGGTACTGTACTATAATGCTTGTCGTGAGCTATTACTTGGTAAACTAGAACCCAAATGGGAGGGGCTGTATAAAATTGTACGTATAGGAAATAATGACTCTACAACCCTTTTAGCAAACTTGCAAGGGATAGAGTTTAAAAATGAAGTTAACTTTAATAAGTTGAAGCCTTACTACATGTAAGGATTGATGTCAAACTTAGTGCATGTGGAGATCCTTCAAGATTTAGCTTTAACTTGTAGTAGGTACCAAGACGATTGGATAGGAAGAATCATTCCTTATCTTGAGCATCCATATTTAGAGCAACGTTACCACCAAGATCGAGTGATCTAGTGGAGTAAAGGTTATCAGATTATTGAGTGGCAAGACGGATCTTTCACGTGGGATATTAAGGTCTACTACCACCATTGTCAAAGGGTTCTTACGAGTATTCCTATCGAGTTCAACAAGGAAGGATGGATTGTACTTGTCATACATCCTCTCTCTTGGCTCAACTTTGATTATCATAAGTATGAGTGAGCTGATCAGTAGTATGGCATGGCCTATCAATGAAGATTGGGTCTATATGTTGTATTTTGATAGAGCTTCTAGAGGGTCCGCTAAGTATGCGAGTGTTGGGGTGGTCATTAAAGATCCCAACGTAGGGCAGTTATGAAAATGGGAGTATATTTAGGACACTCTTTTACTAATAATATGGTAGAATACAAGGCATTGATTATGGGGCTGAATGTAGCCCAATGTGGTGGTTTCAGTTGGTTATTGGTGAAAGATGACTCGCAGTTAGTGATCAATCAATTGAAAAGAACCTATAGTGTGTGGGATCCCATCTTACAGATGTACCATTGTGGAGCCTTGGATATATTGTATATTTTTGAGACGCTGACTTGTCAACTAGTTTCTCGACAATGGAATCGCTTTGCAGATTCCTTGGCCAATTATGCTTTTGTTGAAGTCGTCTTTTTCACTTGTGGTCTAAGGGAGCTCTTACAATTACCTTCTAATGTTATCCTAGGACTACTTTGGGGTCTTCTTGCTTACACGTCCTATTTTGGCTATTAATGGCTAGTTTGAGTTATGAATCAAGTAGCAATTGAGCACCTTCTGATTCTATCATGGATGCATAGGATCGTTTATCGTTATATTCTTCGGACATCCCTTGCTATTTATGCAAGTGGGTAGCCAATAACCTGATGCATTTAGTGTAGGTCTGAGGAGCCCTTATTCTTATTCAATTTTATGCTTTAGTAGAGTTATGTCGGGACCAAGGGCTTGTTTCCATAGTACGCTTTTGAATGGTCATTTTGTGAATTATCTCGTTAGGCCAAGAGGGCAAGTCATTTTGTAGTGAAATGTTACATTTTGTTAGGCCAAGAGGGCCATGTGTCTATTTAGTGCAGCTGCGGTTAATGGTTTTTTTTAAATGCTATGCTATACAGATTTAGCACAACCTAGAGAGAGCCTTTTGTTGCGTAAAAGCTTCTTATGGCCGAGTCTAGGTGATGTTATTCCTTTATGATTACTTTTCTTTTATATTATGTGTTTATGTACTTGGGGAGAATTGTTCTTTTGTGGGGGATGAGCAATCAAGGCATAAAGTCCCAAGGTTAGGTTAGGTATATCTGGGGGAGGTTCAAGTAGTTGTCTACCTCCTATCAAGACATTGTCAGGCATTAAAAGATTTGTTTTTAGAAGGTAGTCTTAGTGATCCTATTCTGCTAGCCTGCTAGACAGTTGTTCTAGGAGTCCTTGTTAGTAGTGAGGTAGTTAAACAAGCCTGACAAAATAAAAAGAAGAGACAAATATAACAATATAGAGGTGTGTAAAAAAGAGTTCTGGCCCCTTTAAAAAATTAAAAATAAAAGAAAGAAAGAAAATCTCAAGAGCAGTTGATTATCGCCTTGCAAAGGATTGGTAGGTTCCTAGGGATGAGTTAGACTAGTAGACCTGGGGCCGATGCCTTGTCTTCCTAGGGATGGCCTCTAGCTGGAAACAAATTACTCAAGATGGTTGGAGCAAAAAAGAAAGTGAGCGCAAGAAAAATATTTACCTATTGCCTTGCGAGAGCTTGGTAGGTTCTTAGGTGCCGAGTCAGGACTTGAGGCCGATGCCCTGTTCTCCTTGGGTCACTATGCTCAGCTCCCTCCTTTTTACACACCCGAGTGTAAAACTTTGCAAGGGAGAACCTATGTTAAAAGAAAATATATTATGACAAGGCTATAAGAGTCATCGCCTAATAGGAGTTCCTAGTCTAGTTGTCCTAAGTTAGGTAGGTAGTTCAAGCCACCACCTAGGATAACTTCTTTGATGGTTTTGTTCAGCCAGTCTGTGTTGGAGTAGTTGGTTAGTGGCTCGCTCTGGATCTCTATCAGATTTATGTTGGGCCTATCCCTTGAGGATTTTCATGCCTTGATTTTGTCAACGGGTAGGGTGAGAGATGTTCTTGTGCTTTGTTGAGTATCTTTCTTATATTAGCTTAATGCTTTTTATGGTTGTTGTTTGTCCAGATCAATTCATGGGATTCGATGGGTTGAGTCACCCTATCTCATGGTCGCCAATGAGAGTGGATTTTTAGAGCTTGTTTTTGAAGCAAAAAAGAGTTCGAGAGACATACAAGACTAATTTTTCATGCAAAATGGAATGGTTGCGGATCGAGGAGCTAGAGTTTTCCCATATATAGTTTGATGCCAGGAGCACAATATAAGTCTCGGTTCGTTGATCAGAGGTCATTTGACCCCCCATTTAATCCCTACAAGGTTTCACATTATAAAGCAGCTATGTGATTTAGGAGCCGAAAAGTGCGTGATGGAGGCCTAATTGATAGATTTTGATGCCACGAAGTCGACCGTCTAGTTTGTTTGCAAATCGGAGTCCATTTACCTCGCAAAAATGCAAAAAAACCACTTGATGCAATGTAAAACGAAAAACCTTGAACTAGTTATTTTAAGGCTTTAAGCCTTAAGCCTTAATTAAGAGAGAAAAATCTAAAAATATGATCAAGAGGGGGGACGTTTTTTTTTTTTTTTTGCACCTCCTTCTTGATTAAAAATGATTTGTTATGGTTGTTTTGGTATCAGACTGAGGCAATAGAGTCGCAAGATAGAGATTTTCCACGCTTTCCATTGTAAGAATCCATGCAAAAAATGACTGAGTAAATGGAAAGATTAGTTTTTAGTCTTTCTCTCTCCTCTTTCTTTTCTCCTCTTGTTGTGTGTTTCCATGGTTGATTCTATGAGAGAAGGAGGTGGGCTGAGATGAGAGATTTTGATTGTGAGATGATGCTGGAGTGTATATCAAGGTTGAAAGGATCATCACAGCAGCTATCGAAAGGCATCAATGGGCCTCCAATCGTGAGAGACGTACAACATAAGAGGTACAATTTTATGAGTAAGTGGTAGATTTAATTGTTTTCTGATGATAAATTTTGGTTGGAAATGGTTGCATTTGGTTGTCAATGCTCTAATCTATTAGAAATGTTAAACAAATCTAGAAAAATCAATCATCTAATAATTTCTTTATAAATACGCAAAACCCACAACATTGCAATTTTAAGGGAAGTCATGTGTTTTTGGGGTTTTGCTGTGCATATGGTATTTGTATGGGATGGAATATGATAAAAAAATAATTATCAGTAAGATCAATTAATCTAAATAGGTAAATAAAAAAATTGATATTTATCCATAAATAAATAATAAAAAAATAGAAAAAAGAAAAAAATAGGTTTTTACATCTGGAAAATAGGAAAAAATAACATTTATGTTTGTGAATGTATGATAATGCTAAGGCATGAGGTTTAGCCTCAACCCTATCTCTATGTTAGAGTGGGTTTTTATTACTTTCATGAAGGAAAAATACATAAAAATACGCTCTAAACCTACCACCGAATGCACAATCTTAAGAAGCGGTAAATGGAAAATTGCAACAAGGGAATTAGGAGACTGCGTGTCAAAGCAGGTACATGACATACATCCTGCATAATAAAATTGCTGCCAGAAGGAAACTGCAGCCTAACATCACCAATGCCCACAATATCAAGAGAGCTGTCATCACCCAAGCGCACAAAACCCGAAACAGTACGATATGAATGAAACCACTCTCGGCAAGGTGTCACAAGAAAGGCGCACTTGAGTCCAAGGGCCAACACTATGCATACATAGAGTGTATCTCTGTCATCTACGAAGCACTAGAAGAAGTTGCAAGGATATAATTATCATCAACATCCTCAGGCTGCATAACATTGATCTCTTCAATTTTAACACTGGACTTTGCAGGCACTATGCTGCGATTAGAAGACTTATCCTGCACTTTGTCTTTCCCCTTATCTTTGTGCCTTTCATTGCGCAGTTCATGGCATTGTGGCCTAATATGGCCCTTTTTCCCACAATGGTGACAAGTAACATTTGCATTCCTACCACGGGATTTGCTACGTGACTTCCCACGAGACTTGGACCGAGGTGTCTGAGAATACCGTTCATGGCCACTGCCACT
Organism: Lygodium microphyllum; assembly: GCF_053477565.2. Taxonomy (NCBI): domain Eukaryota; kingdom Viridiplantae; phylum Streptophyta; class Polypodiopsida; order Schizaeales; family Lygodiaceae; genus Lygodium; species Lygodium microphyllum. The sequence continues at coordinate 30,410,469 of NC_141157.1, read as the reverse complement.
GCCATTCTTTCCATATCCATCATTCTTGCCTCTAACTGTCATAGCATGCGACACACGAGAGGCATCCCGATTAACCTCTTTCTGTAGAAGAGTACTCTCAACATCAGATAATTTCAAGGTAGCAGTAGATGCACATAATGCAGTGCGGAATACATCCCATGACTCATTAAGAGTACTAAGCAAGAAAAGAGGAGTGACATCCTCTACAAAATTGATGTCTTGCGAAGTCAAGTTCTTGAGTATAGCATGGAACTGGCTCAAGTAAGTAGACATAGTCACATTCTCCTTCATGCGCAGATCCATATGCTGCTTCAGTCAATACATCTGACTCACTGGACTTTTCTTGTCATAGAGATTCTTGATTTTATCCCACAACTACCATGCACTCTGTTCTTCCTCAAATACATTGTAATGAACCTGTTCTGTGAGAGATAATACAATAGTGGACTTGCATAACTCATCAAGCTCAAGCCATTCCTCATCTAGCATAGGACTGCGATTTCTACACCAACACCTGCCAAATCTGGCTCTTCCAATAAGAGTAATTCATACCATCAATCTTAGTGATGTTGAAAATAGCATGATCAGGATGAACTCGCCATAATGCAGGCTGGAAGACTGTAGACAATTTAAAATTGCTTGCTGTTTACAGCAAAAAATGACCAAAAAATCACCAAAACCGAGAGAAAAATGGCAAGAAAAGTGTAACCAAAGCTGCTGGCCACCAAATACTAGTGAAAGTACATCATTTCAGAATATTTCAGCATGAAAAATCCATGTCAGTCCGGAGTTATATGCTTGCTGTAATAAATGAGAGCAGGGTACTGTGAGAGTCAATTACTGACCAAATCACTGCACCAAGTCAATAAATAACAGCCAAGACATGACCAGTCAGCCATAAACGGGCATAAATAAGCACCAAACAGTCATCAAGACCCTGAGAAAACACCCAAACATATCACCAAAGCATCCGTCAGTGAGTAGGCATACCCCCTAAACAGTAGGGCAAAGTATACATGACACTTGCAAAACTTGACACCAGTAGGTGTATGCTCACTAGAGTGCAAAGCCCAAGCTCAGGTCAAAAGCAATTCCAAGATATCAGTGCATGAACCATGCAACATGTAAGTGTAAGAGATCCCAAAGTCTCAAGTATTTGCAAAATGCTCAAATAGCATAAACCTCTTGCTCAATGTCGGTCAAGCATACAAGATGCTCCCACTGGCTCAAAAGGCGGATAAACGAGCTCAACAGCTCAAGCAAACCAAGTTAAAGTACCAAAGACAAGTAACCAAGACAATGCCTCAATAGCATCCAAGGTCGTAATGGAAAAAGCCAAGTTGTAACGGAAAAAATCCAAGTCAATGTCCAACTGCTTAAGGGAATACTCAAATGAATGTCGAGATGAGCTCAAACAACTGCCATCCATAGCAAAGCATAAAGCATTCACTAAGACATCATAACCCGTATTGGGTAGCCTAGGCATAAACCATGTCATAGATGAAATGCCAGCTGCAAAGAAGTGACATTCAAACCCAAATCGAGCTCTAATCTCAGTTCAAAAGCATTTCAGAGCATAAACAAGACATGTGGCATAGTCCAAATACATCATGACATCATATCGAGTAGCCGGGAGCACCCCGTGACCAATAGGCATAACCCAACTGTAGCATAAATAGCTTTAGTCCTGAAGTGTCCATCAGCATATAACCTCTATAAACTGATCAAATCAGTGCTCAATCCAAGCTCAAATCCATAGGCAAACCATAGGCATACATTCCCATATGTATAGGCACCCAATTGGGCATAATCAGGCATCAAATGCTAAGACCTGTAAGCATAAAATTGAAGTAACAGGTGGCTACCCTATTTTGGATAGATCTAGGATTGTTCAAAACAGTTAATGGCTGAGCTAAATCAGCTCCAAATGCATCTCACATAAGAGGCATAACATCCATAAGTGATCCGGTATTAATAGACATCAGTAGAAGCATCACATAAGCCATAGGCATACAAATACATGCTATCTCAGACCTGAAATCTATTGCAAAATATTCTATCATCAGAATTTGGCAAATTCGACATCACCATCGCGTCCGGAGCATGCCAAAATCCCAACTTAGACTCTTACCTTGCCTGAATCGGGTTCCGAATGCCCGAGATATGACAAAAAGAGTGATTTTTTTGGGCCAGATTTTGAAACAGGCGCAAAAAAAACGTGAGCTGGCTGGGGGGGTCTGCTATCCCAAGTGTCAACAATGGGGCCCAAAGGGGGCACAAATGGGGGCCAAAGAAGGCCTACACCAAGCCTCAACAAGCCTTGATAGGCTGGAAGCAAGATCTAGGTGAAGGAAGCTCCAAGAGGTGTGAGCTATGGCTGCCCACAACCTATGAAAACCCTGCTTACCTAGACTTGTGGATTGAGATAAATCTCTGAAATAATGAAGCAATACCTCAATGTCAATGCCCTGATGGTGCCTCAATAGGCCGGGAAGAAGCTCGGGAAGCTGGGGAGTGACGGGAGCTCAAGAGAATGAGATATGGCTGCTGGGAAGGAGACCCAATGCAAGTGGGAAGCTGAAAATGCCACAAGCCAAGCTCAAGAGTCGGGAAGGCGTACTCTGATACCAGTTGAAAGGTGAGAAGGATCGAAGCTTGCACTCGAGAGCTATGGCGAGAGAGCAAGAGCACGAAAGAGAGAGACAAGAAATGGGAACTCCAACGGTCACAATGTGTGACCAGGCCTTCCTTTATTCAAACTGTCACTAAAAGAATAAAGAATAAAGTGACAGTGATGGGCGTCCGCCACCTGCAGTGTGCAATGGCAGTGACTGTCAGTGTAGTAATACACGGGCAGCTAGGCGGAGGTGCCTTTACCCCCAACACTATCTTCTAGCCTCTTCAGGGCATAGATTCAACCTCTATGGGCATACATCTTGCCTCTGTGGCCAAGCATCATTTGCTATTCTCAACATACCGGTTGATAGATCTAGGGGCTTTCTTTCATAGGACCCCTCATAGAGAGTAGTTTCACTTTTATCGTAGTATGAATGGATCTGTCCATTTGGGTAATGAGCTAGCATTGGAGATAGTTGTTATTAGTGATATTCAGCTATGTTTTGGTTCACACAACATGTTCACTCTTCATGATGTACATCATGTACTAGCTCTCATGAAGAGCCTTATCTCTATTGGCACCTTGGATGATACAAGTTATGTTGTCTCTTTTGGTGATTCCTCATGGAAGATTACATGTGGAAATCTTGTTATTGCACATGGTGCTAAGTCTAGTACTCTATCCCTTGCTTGTATCTAGGTCAGTTGACTATGTTTTGTCTATAGCTGAAATTCCACATATATCTATTTGGCATTATCACCTTGGGCACATGTCTTTGAAATGAATGAAAATGCTTACTAGTTTGTAGTAACTTGCACTCCTAGACTATAAGTGTTTTGAGTCTTGTGATCATTGTTTATATGACAGGTAGATAAGTAGTACACATAAGAAGTCTTGCATGAATCTCATGGGTAAGCCTTTGGCTCTTGTTCATTTGGATATATGTGGTGCCATACCCTGTTAGTTGCTAGGTGGCACAAAGTACTTTGTCACCTTCATTGATGATTACTCATATAAGGTCTAGGCTTACCCTATTAAGTAGAAATTAGATGTCTTGTCCACCTTTAAGCATTGGATTGCTCTTGTTGAGAACCAATCTGGGTATAGGCTAAAATGCCTAAGGTCAAATAATGGGGGTGAGTAGGTCTTGAAAACTTTTGAGAAATTTTATGATGAGCGAGGTATTAAGCATTAGTCAACCACCCCCTATAACCCTCCCTAGAATGGTATTGTCAAATGCATGAATATGAAAATTAAAGAGAGAGTCTCCAATATGCTTAGCTAGGTAGGCTTACCACAACACTTTTGTGTTGAGGCAGTTACTACTATTGTACACTTGATTAATAGGTCCCCTTGCACTCCTACTGATTGCCAAGTTACAGAGGAGGTATAGATTGGGAAATGGTTATGAGGCATTCTACTATGTCCCCAAAGGATAAGCGCAATAAGTTGGATTCTAATTCCTTGAAATGCATCTTTCTTATTTATGGAGATGCAGGTGAGATGGGCTATCACCTATGGGATACATAGGCTTTTCGGGTTATTTGTAGCCATGATGTCACTTTCCATGAGAAAAAGATGCATAAGCAGCCTAAGTGTCGGGACCTAAAACGGGCCCGTGACACTGGCTCTCTAGCACTAGCTGGATCTCTAAGACATAGAGGACACCCCACACAACCTCATGGCCTGGAGCATCTGACGGACATGCTACAGTAAACTCTAATATCAATCTTGTGTTTGTAATAAGACACAGTCCAATGTTTGCCCTTTCCTACTCCTCAGAGGGAGATCCCATACACATTGGTATAATATACCACATATCACATACATAGGAGGCAACCTCTCGGTTGAGTGCCTGGCTCCACTACATCTCTCCTAAATCTTGAGGATTGGCCCCTTGATGCACTGCTCCAACATAAAGAACAAATGTATAAGCTCCGCTCTTTTGTATATCGAACGCTCAAGGAGTTGATATTTCCTCACTAAACTTACCCCAAGGAACCGCTCGTCTATTCTATAATCTAGGAATCCTTACATACTCTAGATTTGTGATTTATTTAGTCAATCAAGTGCTATGCATCCAGGTTTTATACGATGTGGCATGCAAAATGCAGAAGTGTATGACCATTGTGCGAAACCATTTTATGGTGAAAAATCAGTCACATGGTGTGCAAAGACAATTCTTTAATGATTTCTAGCCTGCGCGTTGTTGCTGCATTGCTAGAGACTAGCACTGAGCTTCCTCGTGCTACTAGTCTCTTTAAATTTAAATTTTTATCAACCTATATGCCATACATAAACCACATGAATCAAAATTTAATGTATTTCCAGCAACTAAACACACTCACAACTACTCTCTCCCCCTAACCATTTAGATTTTGCTTTGTTGCATAAGTTCAAGGTTCATTTGTATGTAATTTTCCATATGAAAAATACTAAAAATGCACTAAAACATACAAACAAGGATGAGTTGATGCTTAATCCCCATGCCTCAACCTTGCTAAACATTCACAAACATTAATCATATTTTTACTTAGTTTTTAAAGCATAAAAAATTATTTTCTCTTATTTTTTCTATTTTTATTTATTTATTTATTCATAAAAATAGGGTATTTCCCGATCTATGATTCTTAATTGATCATGACAACTAAAAAATAGTATTTATAAGAATTTTATCCCATGTGAATTTCGTTTTCCCACCCGAAACCAACAAAATCTTCATTTTTCCCTCTAAAAAGGCACTTTTCGGGTTGTAATTTAATTATTATGACTATGTATCATTATGATTCTACATTTCTTTTATGTGGATCCCTCAATCACAATGAAACTAAGATTCAAACAAATTTTGGTTCCATATGAATTTCATTTAGACCATCAAACAATAAAAACAAGCAAATTTTCTTTATAAAAATGAGGCATACAACTTATTTGTGTGTTGCGGGTTTTTTGATAACTAATACGGGAAGCTGATGGACTAGCAATCATTCTTCAGTGCTAAACACCTTCCCCCAGTCTTCTCTTGATCTTGGAGCAATCCTATCATCATCGGACAAGCATCCTTCAGCCCCTCTTCTTCTTGATTTCCTTCGTGTGAACCACCATTTGGAAGAGAAAGAGGGAGCAGAGAAAAAGATTAGATTCTGATCAGGCCATCCAGGCAGCCAAATGCGAAGGAAAGAGTGAAGATCTGGAGCGCAAAAACCAGGAATGTCATTATTGGGATCGGATTAGGAGGTTGTTTGTAGCACCCCATAGCCCCTCTTCAACAACACGCCACTTGTGCCCCCTATTCATGTTTTCTTTTCGCCACCAGCGAAAAAATGGCCCCTCCCCCCTTCACGCAAAAATTCAAGGCCCAAGGGGCTCCCAAGGGTCACACCCTCTCCACTAAAAGTTCATTCACAACAATGTTGCCCTTGGCCTCCACTCGGGGCACTACCTTTTCCACGTCCGACGTTCGATTAATGATCTGAAAATTTTTGCCTAATTGTCTCGGGGTTCCCCACTTTTGAGCACTTCTAGAAGTCTGATTCGACACCTGAAAGAATTATGAAAATTTTGTAACTATCCTTGGTCTGTCTTCAAAGTGCTTTTGAAACTTGTCTTTTGCTTGCTGCTTAAAATTGACACAATTGAACCTGCCACCTTCGACGGGATTCAATTTTCTCTTGGAATTTGGGTTTTTGGGCAAATTGTTAGCACTTTTTTGTGGCAAAAATCCACCACTCATTGGCGACCACAGGATAGGGTGACTCAGCTCGTCAAATCCCACGAACATATTTGCAGATAACCACAACCACAATGAGCTTCAAGCTGATACAAAAAATACACAACAAAACACATCACAACTTTCACCCTACCCCCTAACAAAACCAAGGCATCAAATCCACAAGGGGTAGGCCTAGCATAATTTGATAGAAAGCCCAAAGCTAGTCACTAACCAACTACTCCAACATGTCCAAGCTAAAAAGACCTATCGGAGAGGTCATCCTAAGTGGTGGTTTGAACTACCTACCTAACTAAGGACAACTCAACTAGGAGCTCCTATGAGGTGAGGACTCATATAGCTTGATCAAGAAATATTATCTTTTAGCATACTCTTCTTTTAGGCCGTTATTTGTCCATGCTCGGGCATGTAAAAAGGAGGGAGCTGAGCATAGTGACCCAAGGAGAATTGGCCTCAGGTCTTCTCTCGGTATCCAAGAACCTACCAATCTCTTGCCAGGCGACACTTAATCCTTTTCTGACTCTCACTTTCATTTTCGCTCCAACCTTCTCTTATTTTTATTTTTCAGCTAGATGCCACCCCTAGGAAGACAAGGCATCGGCCCCGGGTCTTGTCTCGGGTCTTGTCTCGTCCCCAGGAACCTATCTGGCCTTCATAAGGCGATGCACAACTGCTTAAGGATTTTCCTTTCTTTCCTTTTCTATTTTGATAGGGGTTAGAAACCCTTTTTACACACCTCTGTATATTTTTATTCTTCAGCCATTCATGATTTTTCTTCTTACATGTATCTGTTCTGGCAGGCTTTTCTAACTACCTCACGACTAATAGAAACTCCTAAGATGGTCGCCTAGCAGCTCAACAGAACAGGGTCACTAGAATTGCCTTCTAAAATAGGTCTTTTAGTGCTGACAATGCCTTTGCAGGGGGCAACAACCGCTCAGACCTCCCACAAACATACCTAACCTAAACCTGGGACTTCATGCCTTGATCGCGGTCCCCAACAAACGAAAAGAGAGTAACCCCTACATACACATATATCATTATCGGCTTAAGGGAAAAAGACTTGAAAAGGGGACGAAACCACCTGGAATGGGCATAAGAAGCTTCTTTGCAGCAAAGGCTCCTTCTAATGACTTCGTCAACCTGTATGATGCAATCACTAAAACAGAAAATCATTAAACATACCTGCACCAAACAGACATATGGCCCTCTTGGCCTAAAGAAATAACCTAACAAAATTGGTCCTAATGGCCTAAAGAAAGATACATTTAAACTCAACAAAACCCGGCCCTCTTGGCCTAAGAAAATCAAGTATTAACCCTAAAAAGAATTGGCCCTCTTGGCCTAATTGTATCAAACAAACCAACTCATATATGTCCCCCCTTGTAAAATCTTATTAATGTACGACAAAATAGTCCATCCCAAGGAGGAAATAGGGCATCTACCCTAAACTAAATGCATCAAATTGTGACCCATACCTCCTGCATAAACAATAAGAGGGGTATGCATAACATGTCATCTAACCAATCTATGGGTCCAAGATAACAAAGGCAAATGGGTCTTAGCCACTCTTTGCATCACCCATACTAACCATCGCTTACCATATAGGGCATGTTCTGATAAAAGGCCCCATAATCGATTGGGTCCTATCTCATCATCCATAGAGCTATCCAAACCAGGAGCACAATTGAAGAAAAGGACTTCTTCATAAGCAAAGTTTGCTAATGAGTTCAAAAATTGATTCCAATAATGTGGAAGTAGCTGAAGAGACACTCTCTCAAACCCATCAAACATGGTCATAGCAGTGTGATAATACATAGAGAGAATAGGGTTTCAAAGTGTGTATGTCCCTTTTAGTTGGTTCAATACCAACTGGGAATCCCCTTTACTAACAGCTGATGGATACCACCTTTCTTAGCAATATTTAATTCCATTATCAAAGCTTTGTACTCCGCCATGTTATTGGTAAATCTTACCCCAATATAAATAGCTAATTTCATTACAACTCTACATCGGGGATCTCGAATAACTACCTCTATACTCCCTTTCTTGGTGGGACCCCTGGACGCTCCATCAAAGTACATTGTGTACGTCCACAATGGATTCACATGGCCAGCCATCGTCACCTCTACTTGTAATAATGATAGTCAAAATTCAGCATGTTTAGAGGGTGCATTGAAGGCTCCATCCCACCATCATTATTAAACACTATAGAGATGCTCGTCGAAATTCTCAAACAGTGATGACAGAAGACTTTAATCTCCTAAAAAAATTTTCCATCCTCTTGCTCTGCCACTTTATAACCTTTTCTCCACCAGATAAGCTTTCCTTGATGGTATCTTTGCTCTGGGTATGGGTGTTCCAAATAAGGAATCAGCTGCCCCATCAACCTTTGTCATCTCTTGCAAGTTCTTGATCAGCCCAATATTGACCTGCAAGGCATTTATTTCGTTAGTGCATTTAGAGATAATAAGATTATTTAATATTATTAAGATTAACCTTATTTTTAAATTCCACTTCCTCAAGATCAGCCAGTAATGCTATGGATTTATTCTTCCCTATTCTTACGATCTTGTAGGGACCATCCCATTCGGGTTCAAGTTTTCCTGGAAATAATTCTCTATGTGCATCATAATATAGAACTAATTGTCCCTTCTTAAAGGTATATTTCTTCACTTTTAAATCATGCAACTACTTCATCCAATGCTTAGCTACTTCTTGGTGCAACAGACTCTGTAATTTGAGCTCATCCAAGTGGGCCAGAGTCGTAAAGCACTCGAAGAGGGCATCCTCATCACCCAAAGAATGATTGATTGCGAATCTTATGGTTGGCAACTCAATCTCTAAGGGCAAAACACGCTCTTGCCCATAGACTAGATTGAATAGGGTGTGGCTAGTGGATCGTTTAAACGTCATGTTATACACCCACACCACCACATATAATTTCTTATCCCAGTCTTGCTTCTTTTCAGACACTATTTTTGATAGAATACCCACAAGCTGCTTGTTAGTACTTTCAACTTGCCCATTTGCCTGTGGGTTATAAGGAGTTGTCTTGTTGTGCTTAATTTTCCATGCTTCAGTCAAACTTTTAATCACTTTGTTTAGGAAATGGGTTCCACGGTCCAATATTAATTCTTTTGGCAGACCAAATCGGCATATAATCTACTATAGTAGGAAACTGATAGTCTCTTTTGCGTCATCCTTCCTCGTCGCTTTTGCTTTTGACCACTTCGTAAAATAGTCATTCGCCACTATAATATATCGCTTTTGTGCAGAGGATGACGGAGTAATAGGATCCACAAAGTCAATGCCCCACTTCTCAAATGGAAAATTAGTCATAATTGGGTAAGTGGTCGCTTCCTATTCTCCCTATTGTCATGCTGCTGACAAGTATCACACCTTTTAACATACTCGAATGCATCTTGGAAAATGGATGGCCACCAATAACCTTCTCTCAAAGCTTTTTAGACGCAGTCAGTCGTCCACCAACGAAATGCCCTCCACAAGCGGAGTCATGGCACTCTTCCAAAATGAATGGAACCTCATCAGGCATCACACATCGGCGATAGATATCATCGACCCCCTGCCGATATAGTGTTCTTGTGATCAAAGAAAATTTCAATGCATGCTGTCTAATTTTCCTCTTTTTTGATTTTGATAAACCGGCTCCAGCCTCTCATGTCGAGAGGTAATGCGTTATAGCAGCATACCAGGAGGGAATAGACATTGTATCAATTCTAAATATTTCCTCGATATCACTTCCTTCAACTAAAGTCTCTTTTGGCTCCCTGAAATCCACAAGGCATTCCACAATGCCTTGCAACCTTGGTGGCTTACTCTTGATCTCGTAATCAAACTCTTGCAAAGTGACTAACCACTTTGCTAAACGATCAGGCGGCTGTAACTTGTTCATCAACAATCTGAGCCCCTCACCCTTCGTATAACCTTCTCATAGAGAATGTAGTGCCTAAATTTTTTAGTCGCAAATACCATTGCAAGGCACAACTTCTCCATGTAGGTGTAGTTGATTTCTGATATGCCCAACTTCGACTAACAAAAGTGATTGGATGGTACCACTTTTCCTCCCAAATTTGGGATAAGCAGTAGCTGATACTATGCATGGTGGCTGTTAAAAATATATAGAATACTTCACCCTTTTTAGGTGTTTTTGAAACTGGTGCTTTTACTAGCTCCTGTTTCACATCATTAAAATCTACCTTACAAGGGTCACTCCATTCAAATAGATAGCTAAAGGACAACATATTCATTAATGGCAATATTCTTTCTACCAGGGCATTTATGAACCTCCGGTAGTACCCCATGGATGACAAAAAGCTATGCACTTCTTTTGGAGTGCGCGGTGGACTCATGATGACTATGACCTTGATCTTTTTAGGGTTAGTCGTGATCCCTATTGAACTGACCACATGACCTAACAATAGCCCATAAGGCACCCCAAAGACACACTTCTGTGGGTTAAGAGCTATGCAAAATTGTTTACAGTGCTCAAAACACTTCCACAAAATAATCAATTTCCTTTCTCTTATGGTGGCTGCCCCCAAGTCATCAATAAATACTTTCAACTCCTTTGGGGAGATGTCACCAAAGGTCTTATCTGTTGTGCGTTGCCATGAACCAAGTGCATTGCATAAACCAAATGCCATCACATAGTATGCAAAGGTATCGAAGACAGTAATAAACATCATTTTAAGCTTGTCTTCTTCTACAATTGCCATTTGGTTATATCCTACAAAGCAATCCGTGAACGAATATATTTCCCTACCCGCTAACTGATCGAAAATCTGATCAATAAAGGGCAACATGTAGTAGTCCTTAATTGTCTGCTTATTCAGCTCTTTTCTTCTTCTTGATAACCACAGTGAACACCATTCAGTGTGCTGAACATGGAAGATCAAACCAGCTTGTCGCAATTTTTGCAACTCCTCGAACAACCCATCCCTCAGTTCGAAAGGCATATGCCTTACTTTCTGATGCACATGACGACTACCTTCCTTTAGAGGAATGGTATGAATAGCCAGGCTGGGAGGAATACCTCTCAGCTAATCATAACTCCAGGCAAATATATCGTGGAACTCAATCATGAACACATAGTCCTCTCATTCTTCTAAACTGAGCATGGATCCTAATTTAATTGGCCGCAAATCATTTGGCGTACCAAGGTCCAGCCCAATAATGTCTACGTCTCTTATTCAAACTTGAGCCTCTATTGGCTCATTTAGAGTTATTTGATAGATGTCTTCTGTAGTGGATCCTTCTTTGTATTCATCACTTAATGAAGTCTCACTAGCAGATACATCTTCTAATGTCTCTAATTTTGTAGAGGATAAAGGAGCTCTCTTGCTTTGAGGAGACTCAAGATATGCATCAACTACTAGGCATCGGGCACCTCTGCCAAATATCAATCGACTGGTAGGTATATCCACTTGACACTCTGCTTGCAAGATCTAGGGTCTACCTAGCAACACTTGATAGCTAGGACACCCTGTGAATCTAATCACCCTAAAGTCTAGAAGGCATTCGACGTTTGCAATAGTGATGTGGACCTTAGTGATGCAACCTTCAGGCTGCCTAAGGCTATCGTCAGCCATTCTAAGAATCATGGAGGCATCTTTTTGGATTGCAAGACCTAGCCTCTCCATCAATTCAAAACTCATGATGTTAACAGAGGATCCCATATCTACGATAGCATGATCCACTAGTATTCCATCAACGTAGGCTGATGCAACCCTTGGGCAATGTTTTTCAGCATGCTCAAACCAATCATCTTCTACTCGCGCTATGCCCAGAGGTTCTACGATATACCCAATACGCCAAATCTTTTTAAATTCCTTGCACACTCTTGGGGATAGCTTAATTAGCAAGAGATTCATGTCTGGTTTAACTTCACAACAAAGATAGCTTGCCAAATCAAATTCACGATAATTCGCTAGAGGTCTCTTCTCACGTCAGACCATTCTCTATTTTGGTCGTTGAATTGGTTTTGGTGTGCTTCCTTCTTAGCTTTTGCCTTCCTCCTTGGCAACTCTTTATCCTTCTGGGTGTTGGCTTTACTCCCTACAGGTTTTAAAGGTCCCCCTTCCATGTCAGGTTTAAGGACTTGCGTCCCTTTGTTGTCTTGTTTAGGGTTTTCATCGATAGGTTTTACATTTTCTTTGTTGCCTTCTCTACCCTTTTGACCTCTCGTAATGGCCCGTAGATTAGAAGCTTCAGTGCCATTAACCTGTACAGCCTCAATGAGACTAACTCCATTGCCACTAGGTAGCTCCTCTACAGTAGCCTTACCTCTTTGAAGGATTTGCTTCGGCTCATCATCTCACTGAAGATTATTACCTTGTGCGCGGTGGTTAACAGGACTTGGCTGTCTACTACCTTATTGGAGAGAGCTAATCTTACTCCAATAGGTGGCAGCCAAATGGCTGGAGTTTCCACAAATATCACATTTGACGTTTGGACAATTTCGAGGGTAGTGCTTGCCGCCACACCATTTACAACTAAATCTCGAGGGTGCACCCTCTTTAGGGCGTCGACTCCCTATCAGATTCTGTTGTTTTTTAAGGAAATTAACATCAAGGGCTATTTTTCTAAATTGTTCGCAAATCATGTTAGTGTAGTGCTTCATCATGTCCTTATTTTTGCCAAGGACATTCGATGCACTTGACTCATAGCCATGGTCTTCCATTCATCATTCCATTGGCCTAACAATTTGATTGAGCATTGGTTATTACTGACTCATAGAAACAACGTTAGGGTTTGATGCTTGGTCTCCAATGTTTGGTGAAGCCATTTGACTGGCCATAGACATAGTCACACTGGGAGGAGCTGGCAATAACGACACATTTTTAACCATGCTTCCTCTCCCATTAGGGTTAGTCATCGTTATTCCTTGACTTCCATTGCCATTGGTCAATGCCAAATGATTTCCCAAAACTAGACCCATATTAAGGTTGTTTCAAGAGGCATAGGCCACTTGTAGTCGGGATTCTACTTCTTGTGCTCGTCTAATGGCAGTGTCTACATCCGACAACGTGACACTACTCAACTGCACCTGAATATTGAAATTTAGACCATGCAAAAAATATTGCAGTTGGGCAGCTGTTGGGATAGGAATAGAGGCTTGCAATTGCGAAAGACCTCTTTTAACTTCTTGGCATATGCTTGGATATCCTCATGTGGTTCTTGATGTGTCACACTTAATACATGTAGCTAGTATTGACCACCCCTTTCAGGGGCGAACGCCCTTTGAAAGGCTTCAAAACTAGATCAATAGTGGTTATGGTTCCTACCTCTAGGCCGTGATATCATATGGCAGCTCTTCCTTTGAGAGTCATATTAAAGAACATCATTAGATGTCCTTCATCCTGGATGCAACATTTGAACATCAATTTTTGGAACTCGTTAATATGCAGTTCTGCATCCTCCTCCAATAACCCATTAAAGATGGGCAGGGGGAAACCTAAAGTTGGCAAATCCACCGTTCTAGCAAGTATAGCAATAGGTTGTGCCGCCATGGTAACAACTGGATTTGCTACTACTACAAGGGTTCGAGCAACTAGAACTAGAGGTCCACTCGAAGTGGAGGGATTGATTGGAGGGGGGGGAACTAGAGCTTCCCCCCCCAATGGAATGTGTGCCAAGATAGGGTTATTAAAACCCCGCCCTTGCAAAGCTATTGAGCCACTCCTTTGCGGAGAGTATCTTTTGTTTATCTCAGCCCACCATCTAGCTCATTCAACCCTCTCTTGCTTTTGGAGCTCCTCTTGACGGTCTTGTGAGTCTAGCTCACTAATTTCTGGCATACATTAGAAGATAGGTCCCAATCGACCAAGTCACAGAAACCACCACTTGTAGGTAGCTCCCGAAAAATGCACCACCTGTCGAGACCTAAAACGGGTCTGCCCCACACTAGCTCTCTAGCACTAGTTGGACCTATAGGACACACAGGGCACCCCACATGGCCTCGCGACCAAGAGCATTTGACGGACATGCTACACTAAACTCTAATATCAATCTTGCGTTTGTAATAGGACACAATCCAATGTTTGCCCTTTCCTACTCCTCAGAGGGAGATCCCATACACATTCATAGCCACGGCCCCACTTTGCAGCTCTTCTACATCTCGAGGATTGGCACATTGATGCATTGCTCCAACATAAAGAACAAACGTACAAGCTCCACTCTTTTGTATATCGAACGATTCAGGAGTTGATATTTCCTCACTAAACTTACCCCAAGGAACCATTCGTCTATCCTACAGCCTAGGAATCCTCACACACTCTACGTTGGTCATTTATTTAGTCAATCAAGTGCTACGCATCTAGATTTTGTACCATGTGGCATGCAAAATGCAGAAGTGTATGACCATTGTGCAAAACCATTTTATGGTGAAAAATCAGCCATGTGGTGTGCAAATACAATTCTTTAATGATTTCCAGCATTCTCATTATTGCTGTGTTGCTAGAGACTAGCACTGAGTTTCCTCGTGCTACTAGTCTCTTTAAATTTAAATTTTTATCGACCTATATGCTATGCATAAATCACATGAATCAACATTTAATGTATTTCCAACAACTAAACACACTCACAATTTCTCTCTCTGCCTAACCGTTTAGGTTTTTCTTTGTTGCATAAGTTCAATGTAATATCCCCGCGTACATGCATGGGAATCACCTCCCCAATTTTATTAAAAATTAGTTCAAATTTTTTTATAACCCCCTACTGTTGACGAATAGGTGGCGAGGGGGGAGGAAGAAAAGATAGTCGATGATGAATAGGAGGAAGGAAGATGAGGACGGTGTAGGGGAAGGAAGGAGAAGACACCAGTGATGACGCAGGGGAGGTAGCTGACGGGGAAGATGAGGGAGGAGAAAATGAAGCAGAAGAAGATGATGATGATGGAGAGGAGGGGAGGCCATGTGGCCTATCTTCCCCTCCCCCTTGGGCATAACGCCCATGAACTCCCCACCACCATGCTTGATGACAAGTGGTGGGTGGGAAAAGACCACCACCACCAAAGCTCCTCCTCCCTTTCCCCTCCTTAGAGTGTGGCCACATGTACTTATATTTACCGTGAAATTATCCTCCCTCGCAGCTTAATTCTCTCACCAATTGCCCCCTCGCTAATTGAGTACAAGGCACGAAAGGCTTGTGTGATTCGCATCTAAGGGAGAAGAAGATCGAGAATAGCCCCCAAGTGGAAAATGTCACGCTCGGATGGAAATCCCTCAACGAGCAACGAAGCCTCGGGTGAGGCCATAATTTCCAATCCAATTGCAATACCGGTCATAAGTAATGAATTTCCAAACTAATAAGATGCTTGCTTTGATTCGTGCATGAGATACGTTAGGCTCCGTACTATGCCGTGATAGAATAGGTAAGAGATCCAATATAGCTATGTAGCTCATCACTATGCATACATGGCTAAGGTTGTGCAAGATGTGGAACCCAATTACTTTGAGGATGAAGTGGGTAATGAGCATTGGTATTGTGGTATGGATGAAGAAATGGTTGCACTTATGGATAATGACACATGAAAGTTGGTGCCCTTACTTAAAGGCAAAAGGGTTTACAAGGTTTTGGTGCCCTTACTTAAAAGCTATTGGTTGAAAATGGGTTTACAAGGTTAAGCATAAGTCATATAGATTTATTGAGTACTATAAGGCTTGATGACTGGTTGCCAAACCATAAGTGTAGACTCATGGTATTGATTATGAGGAGACTTTTTCTCCACTAGCTAAAATGGCCACTATAGGGGCTATCATAGCAGTGGCTACATAAAAAGGTTGGATCATGCACCAAATGGATGTTAATAATATCTTCTTGCAGGGGGAGTTGCAAGAGGAAGTTTATGTGGAGAAGCCACCTGGTTATGTGAATGAGAATCATCTAGATTATGTATGCATGCTTTATAAGGTCTTGTATGGATTGAAGCAAGCACCTAGGGCATGACATGAAAGGATTGTAGAATACCTTATCAACATTGGATTTCATAGAGCACAAGCTGATCACTCTCTCTATGTATGTGAGAGTGATGCAAGTATTGTGGTCATTACCACATATGTGGATGATTTGATCATTGTGGGTGATAGTGAGACACAAAGATTGACCATGTGAAGGGTCTCCTCAAGGATGAATTTGAGATGAAGGATTTGGGAGAGCTGCACTATTTTCTCATCATAGAGATAATCAAGACTCCAAAGGGTATATGGTTGTCATAGAGATACTATGCATTGGATATGTGAAAGAAGTATGGTATGCTTTCCTATCTCTATACATTTGGATATTAATGCTAAGCACATGAGAGTGACTTGATTGAGGATGTCACTATGTATCAAAATATTGTGAGAAGCCTTAACTATTTGATGATCACTAGGCTAGACCTAAACCACACAGTTGGTTTGGAGAGTCAATTTATGTAGTTTCCATAGAAGCCACATTTGGATGTAGTGTGATGCACACTACGTCTCTCGCTCTCTCATATTTTTTTCTTTTGATAGCTTGAATAGATTCTTGGACTAATTTTTTATTTGCTCTGAGATAAATAATAGGGGTTCACGCACACACACACACACACACACACACCCCTACTATTTTTTTTTAAATAATTCTTCAAATTGATTGGTACATTGATGTGATATATGCTTAACTTATTGCATAGTAAGTAAATGTGTGCTTTACTTGATTTAAGATAAGTATTAGTGTTTCTCTCTCTCTCTCTCTCTCTCTCTCTCTCTCTCTCTCCCCGTGTGAGTGTGTGTGTATGTGTGTATGTGTGCATGAAAGTGAGACAATAATATGACATGTAATGTTCAAAACTGTTCTTTCTGTAATGTTAAAAGTGCTGATACTGTAAGTAATTGTGATTATAAGGGATTTTTTTTTAATGATTTGAAAATGTGAGACAATGGTGACTTTAGAGTGGGAGTAGGAGAGTGAGAGAGCTATAGGATAAGAGGAAAATTTTTGAGAAACCAATGCAATTCATGCTATATTAGAAAGCAACTATCAACCCCCTAACTAATAGATTGCTTCCCTAACTTTCTAGCATGATGGCACTAGCTTCGTGTCCTTTGTCAAGGAAATGAGTTCTCCTATTGCATAGACTATGCTTATAATCAAGAAGAGTTAGTCAAAGACACAAACCTAAGCTTCGTACTCATCTATGAACCTTTCATTTAGGTCTTCCTTCTTTTTATTTTGTAATATGTATTTCTTTGCTATGTGATCTCTTGAAAAAATACAAATCATAGAAGTTCTAATGGGTAAACTATACATGGCATGGTCAAGACTTAGGGCATTATAAACCAACTACTTTGGTGTATCTATCTTCCACAATGTAGGAGTCTCCTTGCATACTTGATGAACATCCATTTTCTTTAAAAATTGGTGGTTTCACTACACTTCTTCAAAACACATGATTCATCTTTCGATATTCAAATGCTTTCATGTGTTGCGTAATCCATTTATAGATTTTTGAGAGAAAAATTATTTGCCTTCTTGATATATATGAAGGTTTGGAACCCTAATGCCACCATAAATATGTGATAGTGATGCTCCAGAGGTTGTGCTGTCCACTCGACAAAGATGTATCAATGTGAGACGAGCGAAGGAGATTGCTAAGGGAAGGGCCATTAAGAGAGCCTTGACTACTATTCGCCAAAAGGCATTGCTCACTTGGTGATTTAAAAACTTAAATGACATCCTCATGCATGGGATTTAGTCATTGCGATTAGCAGGTTGAGAAATGTTATGTGAGCAATAGTAATATTGCGGCACATATTTGATATGTGGTGGAATAGGACATCTCTTGAAAGACTATAATTAATGCTACATTGCAGGGCTTGTTGAACATAGCCTTGATCATACATAAGGATAACCAAGGAGATGTATGCTGATATGTGGGGTATGCTGTGGGATAGATTTGAAGGGCCACTTGTGTGCCCCTTGGACTACAGGCTGTTTCCTAAATCTTGGAAACTTCAACTTGATAAGTTTGTGGTTGAGGTTACCAACATTAGGTCTTATCTAGGGCATTTGAATGTGGCACATCTCTGATATGTGGTGGAAGAAGACTGGAATTGATGCTGCACAGTAGGGCTTGTTGGACATAGCCTTGCAAACATATAGAAGGATAATCAATGAGATGTACTATGAGATGTGGGGTATGCGTTGTGGGGTGGACTTGAAGGGCCACTTGTGTGCCCCTTGGGCTATAGGTTGTTGCTTGAATCTTGGAAGCTTCAACTTGATAAGTTTGTGGCTAAGGTTACCAACCTCAAGTCTTACCTGGGGCATTTGAATGCGATCACTTCAAATTGATAAGTTTGTGGGATGGCCCTTCATGTAACGTACTCGCCTATGAGCTATCCAAGCATGTTTTAGCGGTCCATCAAGAAACAAGTCTAAGCGTCGCCGCTTGACACTCCCATGGAATGTTATGGGGTTTGTTGCCTAGGGTTTCCCAAGTCCGCCGCCTCGCAATGGAATGCTTGTGGCTAAACCCACTAGGATCGACCTAAAATCTGGGTTCCTAGTGATCAAGGTCTCCTAACAACATTCTAGCATCGGGTCTGGGACATCCTACTTTATGCAGAGATACCTAAATCAAAGCAGATCCATACCGCACTTGGTTCAAAGAGAATGGGAAACGAGAGGGATGCGCTGCTCAACCTCTCTGCCCATAGGGCATAGTCCCATTCCAGTCCCCTAAAACAGCATGAATCGGGTTCTAACTTAACAATACCTAAAGTTCAATGGCAATAAATCCTTGTGAGAAGCCTCCCAATTCTCTGAGACCACCCTACCGTAGGATGGAGGGCCCGTTGGGGATTTCGTCCACCCGCTTCCCTTGATAGCTTTATTTTTCTAATTAGGTCCTACCACATTTATGCATGACATTTAAAATTGACTTCCTTAATTAAACCTTTTAGGGAACAGGATTCGTATGCATAATTTATGTCACAGACATGAATACAGAGCAAGGAGTCTTTTGACAAAGAAGTTCCTTAGCTTATCTCAAGTTAATCTTTGTCTCCTGCCCAAACATGAGAAATTATATATTCCCTTTTGTCCAATAGAAGTCCCGGTCTAAATCACATGGCACCATAATTTCTATCCATTATTTAGAATAAGATCTTCCAACGCCCCAGATGTTGGGCTCACGACAGTCTATAGCTTCGTTCCAAACTTGGCAAGGGGTGTCCAAAACTCCACTGGCCCCAAGCGAACTAGGAGTGAGACACACTTTCTATGGTTGGCCTTTTCACCACTCGACCTTCGGCCCATGAATCAAGTAATGCCCTCTCAGGTTGAAACACGGTGTAACCTTGGAGATGATCCTCTCGCGCAAAATATCCTTCCTTAATCATTCCAATTAAGAATCAAGCACAATTGAGGCAATCAGCCTAATATCATCTTCCAAGAAGAACATTCCTTTGCTCCCATGGCACTTCTCATTGCAGACCCCTACCATGCGTTTACCATACAAGCACTTGGAATAATCATCTTATTCACATCCACAAGCAATTTAATGCAATAGCATTTAGGATTTTATCCAATAAATCCACAAAACAATGATATCATTTTCCAAAAATTTCCGGAATAGTCACGATAACCTTCTATCGCATGTTTGCTCTTTCCCTTGGGATCTTAGTGTTTCCATGCAGAAATTACTTAACACTTCCTCTAGTCAGCTAGGACATTTGCTCAAGACATGAGTTCTAATAGTCCCTTACTTTGATTGATAACCAAACCTTCTTCCTATAATGAGTACAAAAGCATTGGTCATTCCTTTGACCTAGGGTTTCCTAACTCTTGAGCTCTTCATTTGCCTTTGAGGCCTAGAGCTGTTTAAATCCATTCTAGTCCCTAAATAGGATTGATATCATCACCGCCATTGGATGCTCAAGGTGACTCGATTTTAGCCCTTATGATCATCGTTTGTGTTAACCACGCACATCATCAAGACTCCCAATCTATCAAATGTAAGTTATTAACAAGAGCTTGGACAACAGTCTAGATCTTTGATAATGACTCTTTTCTAGACTAAGATGTTTGCTATGCAATCCTTCAGGCATGCAAGTTGCAACATATACCTTCAAAGTGAGGAAAACACACCTACTATTGCAAGGATGGGAAGTTGACAATGCTTGAGTCTTTATATGTTTATGAATTCATTGTATAGCATTCAAACACAATGGTCTTCTCTTGATACGTGCATTTAGGGAATTCAGTCTTTCGAATACTTGCAATGTAGTTTATCCTTTCTAATGTTCTATTCTCGTGTGGCATGATAGGGGTCTAATGCTCCTCATGCGGGAATTCAAAGTAGGCATCTATTAATTTTGGAAACACATTACTTACGGTCAATATCGCATGGGATTGGCAGTGATGTCCTTGTGCGAGCCTTCGTTTCTTGTTGTGAGGTTTCCATCCGCGTGTGTCATTTTCTGCTTGGGGACCATTCTCGATCGTCGCGAGTTGTGTAAGATTTCCGCACCTTGTGATCGAGTAGTGGGGCCATTTGCAAGTGGTGGACAATCCCAGGAGATAGGTATAGTTTGCAGCTGCGGGGAAAAAACAGATGTGTAGCCACCCTCTTCGTAGGGGAAAGGAAAAAATCTCACTCCCTCTCTTTCCCTCTTCTTCTTTTCTTCTTCTTCTCCTCCTCTTCTTCTCCTCTCTCTCTCTCTCTCTCTCTCTCTCTCTCTCTCTCTCTCTCTCTCTCTCTCTCTCTCTCTCTCTCTCTCTCTCTCTCTCTCTCTCTCTCTCTCTCTCTCTCTCTCTCTCTCTCTCTCTCTCTCTCTCTCTCTCTCTCTCTCTCTCTCTCTCTCTCTCTCCTTTTCTTCTTCTTCTCCTCCTCTTCTTCTCCTCTCCCTCTCCCTCTTCTTCTTCTTCTTCTTCCCTTTCTACTCACCTCTCTTCTTTTCTTCTTCTTCTCCTCTCCCTCTCCCTCTCCCTCTTCTTCTTCTTCTTCTTCTTCTTCTTCTTCTTCTTCTTCTTCTTCTTCTTCTTCTTCTTCTTCTTCTTCTTCTTCTTCTTCTTCTCTTTCCACTCGCCTCTCTTCTTTTCTTCTTCTTCTCTTTCTCTCTCTGTCTCTGTCTCTGTCTCTTCCTCTTCCTCCTCCCTCTCTCTCTCCCTCTTACTCAGGCCGGCAACAATTGGGGGGCAAGAGGTAATGTGGCCCTTTTTTTTTCTTCATTGCGATGGGGGGGTTTATAGTGGGAAGGGGGGTATTATTAGGGGGGAGTGAGATGGCACACGTGGCCTCCCTCCCCTCATTATTATCAGTCATCTTCTCGTCTTCTCTTGTCGTCATCCACTTCCTTCCTCTGCCACAATGTTGACTCCTCTCCAATCAGCTCTGAGTGCGCTCCCCAACGTCATCCTCTTGCTCGTCAGCTTCCTCCTCCATTCTTCCCCCCCCCCCCCTCACCACCCCTTTGCCGCCTATCATCGGCAACGATAGGGGGAATAAAAAAATTTCAAATATTTTTTTAAAAAATACTGGGGGGGTTCCAGTAGGCCGCGGAACCTTACATCCTCTCCCCCTTAGAGAACTCGAGATGTCCTCATCTCGGAAGAACTAGGGAACACAAGCATTGATAGAGCTTAACACCTATGGTTTAGGACTCACCATGCATCCGATACACTACTCTAATCACTCATAAGCATGTGGTCTTTTGAAACAACATCTTATTGCATTAGATCTATTCGAGTCTGGATTACAAGAGAAAAGTTTATTCTAGTTACATCTCATGGATATCTTCTAGGTTTTTTTCTTAGTATCTGGTATATTCTGGATCACTGGAGCTTGTACAATTTCATTCCTTGTAAGTTCAAGTTCTCTTTGAGTCTTGTTGGGACATTTGATGTGGTTATGTCCAATGTTGTGGCTCTCCGAGCGTCGGTATCTAGGGTGCTTTGGACATTCCCTTTTGAAATGACCTAACTCCTTGCAATAGAAACATCGTGAAGCTTTATCACTTGGAGTCACAAGATTTATGGACGTCCTTGGCAAGATTTTCTTCTTTAGGCCAAATTGTCCTAGGATCCTTTCAGTAGATTTTGAAGTGGTCCTTTATTGCGGAAACGTTGTTTCTGAATTGTCCTCTTTTTAGACCTGGACTGAGCTCCATTGTTAAATCGGCTTTTCTTGTAGTATTAAAGAGTACTCCCCAAACTTCATCATTTTGGTAAGACCCAATCTATATTAGTCAAGAAGAACACTTTGATAAAAAATCATTGCAAGTTCTAGGCTCAAAATATATGTATTACTCAAGTTAATTGTAGTTACAAGAGTAAAGTTTATTCCAATATAAATTGTATTTCATGGTGATAAAATTTCCTAGGATTTCTAATCATCCTGAAGAGGTGTTGTAGGCTCTAGGTCTTCCTCTTCATCTAATTCCTCTATATATCCATAGACTGCACTTGTGTAGCCTCGTTTCCTTGGGGTTTCACTGTACTTAGGTTAGGATAGCCAGCTTGGATGTGTCCTAGCTCTTTGTAGTGGAAGCATTGATGGTAGGGACATCTCCTACGAATGTGCCCTATCTCTCCACACGTGTGGCATCTCTTACCCTGATCTCGGGAATCATCTTTATTACAATTGCCCAATTTGAGTTCTTGGATGATTGGATTTGCTCGAGTAATGCATCTTGCAAGTCTGTTGGACGCATTGCTTCAAGACTATGGTTGAAAGGAGTGTTCAGGCCATGGCAAAACTTCGATACTTGCTATGCAATATCCATAGGTGGTCCATATCTTAGTAGGGTTACAAACTTTGAGTAGTAAGCTTCCAAGGTTAATTTCAGTTGCTTGAGCTCGAAGAATTCATTCATCTTCGAGGTCTAGTAGGTTGGCAGAAGGTATTGTCCACCTGCAACATCTTTCAGCTAAGCCCAAGTGACAGTGGCTAAAAAAATACATTGATCTTTGCACCATTGCTTCCACCATAACTGAGCCTGGCCAACTAGCTTAAGTTTGGCTATCATTACTTGATTCATGGAGGCAGTTCCCGAAGAAGAGAAATAGTCATCCAAATATTAAATAAAGCCATACCAAGAGAAAGGTGTGTAACAATCAAGCCATACCACTCAGGTTATTTATGTTTAGGATATGTCTATGAACCAAACATTAATCAATCACATATCATCATGAAGTTTTGCTCTTATACCAACTGTAATGTGCCCGCCTATCGGCTATCCAAGCACGTTTTAGCGGTTCATCGAGAAATAAGTCTAAGCATCGCCTCCCAGCACTCCCATGGAATGTTCCAGGTTTGTCGTGCCTAGGGTTTCCCGATTTCGCCTTGCAATGGAACATTTGCGGCCAAACCCACTAGGATCAACCTAAAATCCAAGTTCCTGGTGGTCAAGGTCTCTTGACAACATTCTAGCATCGGGTCTTGGACATCCTACTTTACGCAGAGATAACCAAATCAAAGTAGATCCATACCGCACTTGATTCAAAGAGAATGGGAAACGAGAGGGATGTGCTACTCAACCTCTCTGCCTGTAGGGAATAGTCCTATTCCGGTCCCCTAAAACGGCATGAATTGGGGTTCTAACTTAACAATACCTAAAGTCGAATGGCGATAAATCCTTGTGAGAAGCCTCCTAGTTCCCCGAGACCACCAGACCCATCGGGGATTCCGTCCACCGATTTCCTTAATAGATTTCGTTTTCTAATTAGGTCCTATCACATTTATGTGCGACATTTAAAGTCAGCTTCCTTAATTAATCCTTTTAGGGAACAGGGTTCATATGCATAATTTATGTCAGAGACGTGAATACAAGAGTAAGTAGTCTTTTGATAAACAAGTTCAAACAAGTTCATTAACTTATCTCAAGTTAATCTTTGTCTCCTTTCCATACAAGAGAAATTATATATTCCCTTTTGTCCAACAAAAGTCCCGGTCCAAATCACATGGCACCATAATTTCTATCCATTATCTAGAATAGGATCTTCCAATGCCCTAGACATTGGGCTCACGGCAGTCTATAGCTCAGTTCCAAACTTGCCAAGGGGTGTCCAAAGCTCCACTGGCCCCAAGCAACCTAGGAATGAGACACACTTTCCATGGTTGACCTTTTCACCACTCGACCTTCGGCCTGTGAATCGAGTAATGCCCTCTCAGGTTGAAACACGGTGTAACCTTGGAGATGATTCTTTCACTCAAAATATCCTTCCTTAATCATTCCAATTAAGAATCAAGCACAATCGAGGCAATCAGCCTAATATCATCTTCCAAGAAGAACATTCCTGTGCTCCCATGGCACTTGTCATTGCAGACCCCTACCATGTGTTTACCATACAAGCACTTGGAATAATCATCTAATTCACATCCACAAGCAGTTTAATGCAATAGCATTTAGAACGTTATCCAATAGATCCACAAAACAATGATATCCTTTTTCAAAAATTTCCGAAACAGTCACGATAACCTTCTATCGCGTGTTTGCTCTCCCCCTTGGGATCTTAGTGTTTCCATGCGGAAATTACTTAACACTTCCTCTACTCAGCTAGGACATTTGCTCAAGACATGAGTTCTAATAGTCCCTTATTTTGATTGATAACCAAACCTTCTTCCTAACGAGTTCAAAAGCTTCGATCTTTCCTTTGACCTAGGGTTTCCTAACTCTTGAGCTCTTCATTTGCCTTTGAGGCCTAGAGTTGTTTGTATCCATTCTAGTCCCTAAATAGGATTGATATCATTGCAGCTATCAAATAGATCTCAAGGTGACTCAGTTTTAGCACTTATGATCACTGTTTGTGTTAACCACGGACATCATCAAGACTCCCAATCTATCAAACGTAAGCTATTAACAAGAGCTTGGACAACGGTGGCTGCAAACTATACCTGTCTCGTGAGATTGTCCACCACTCGCAAACGGCCCCACTACTCGAGCACAAGGTGCAGAAATCTTACGTGACTCGCGATGATTGGGAATGGCCCCCAAGTGGAAAATGATGCATGAGGATGGAAAACTCACAACGAGCAACGAATGCTTGCACAAGGACGTCACTGCCAATCTGCATGCGATACCGATCGTAAGTAATGTGTTTCCAAAATTAATAGATGCCTACTTTGAATTCCCACATGAGGAGCATTAGACCCCTATCATGCCACGTGAGAATAGAACATTAAAAAGGATAAACTACATTGCAAGTATTTGAAAGACTGAATTCCCTCGCGTATCAAGAGAAGACCATTGAAACATATAAAGACTCAAGCATTGCCATCCTCACAAATAGTAGGAGTGTTTTCCTCACTTTTAAGGTATATGTTGCAACTTGCATGCCTGAAGGATTTCATGGCAAACATCTTAGTCTAGAAAAGAAGCCTACCAACCATGTTAGTACTGCCAACACACGGGTTTTATTAATACCACTAGGCACAGCATTTGTGTAGACTGAGATATGTTGTGGGGTGGACTTAAAGTGTAACATTTTGCGGCCTACTATACCCCCCCAATATTTTTAAAATAAATATTTGAAAATTTTTAATTCCCCCTTGTCACATCGCCGATGCGACAGGTGGCGGGGGGAGGTGAGGGAGGGGAAAGAATGGAGGAGGAAGCCAACGAGAAAGAGGATGGCGTCAAGGAGGGCAGCCAGAGCTGATTGGAGAGGAGTCATCATCATGGCAAAGGAAGGAAGTGGACGACGATGAGTGAAGATGACAACGACGCGAGAAGACAAGAAGATGACTCATAATAACGAGGGGAGGGAGGCTACGTATGCCACATCACTCCCCCCCAATAATACCTCCCTTCCCACTATAAACCCCCCCACCGCAATGAAGGAAAAAAAAGGGCCACATTACCTCTTGCCCCCCAATTGCTGCCGGCCTGAGTGAGAGAGAGAGAGAGTGAGTTAGTGAGTGAGAGAGAGTGATGCCAGGAGGCATATTTCACGATGGATTCCGTGCCACAGTAGATTCCGTGAGGTTTTACGGTGGATTCCGTAAACTTTGTTGACCGGGGCTCATACACAAAGTGGATTCTTTGTGCGAGAAGTTGATGGGGACGCCTATCCTTTTCGAACGTTTCATTAATTTAGTGTGTACATGGGTGATTCCATAGCGGGTGATTCTGCAAAATACATATTAAATTAATAAACATTTATGAGTTTAGAGTGCGTACTCGTGATAAATTAAGGTTAGGATTGATTTCTAACCATTTGATTTATTTATGTAGCTGAAGACTGCTAGGTATTCACTTTTGCCGGTTTAATTGTATTATTTTACTAACGATTGTGAATGCTTCAGTTGATGTGTAGAGATAGCAGCAATGGCAGAGGAAAGCATTGGAGGATAGCGTGTATTCGAGTTATCACTTATGTTTTGATGGGCGCATACCTTAGGCATGGCACCTATATTTTGTCGCGCCTATTTGTTAAGGCGTTGGATATTTATTTATTATTTTGTATGCGCATGGGCGCACTATTATGATATTTGTATTTGGACATTGTATTGGATATGCTTGACTCTTTGGGCGCCCGCCCATTAGCTTTATTTCTATTTTGTGCTAAAGCAAACTCAAAAGCCAAAAGCATGCTAGTTTGTAATTTGGGCTATTATTTGATCTTGAAAACGATTAATACATAAAATACATGCTTTGTGGAGCACTCACACAAGGCATGGGGGGAGATTGCACCCAATTGGTCTCTTGTTCATGTTGTGCATGCTTTCTACCTTGAGTTTTGTGCAAAAAATAGAGTTCTTTTGTTCTTGGGGACCTTCCGGCGTTCACTACGCAAGCATATAGCATCCGATCTGTGCACCAGTGGTATTAGAGCGAAGCTAAGATCGAGAGCTTCCAATTGCTACCCATCTTGTGTGGAGGCAGAGCTCCTGGAACGATCGAGCTCTACGGTCAGTCTCATCATGAACAGTCGATACGGGTGGATTCCTGGCGGGTCAAGAACCTCTGTTTACAGCGTCTGATCGCGAAGGACCGGCCTGAAACGGCAGAGGACCACGTCAACATCTCCTACACCAAGTCGTTTTTCCACAAGTCATCAGATAATCTTCATAACTTTCAAAAGCTTAAAAGCTTAAGTTAAAAGCTTAATAAGCTTACTTAAAAGCTTAAAGCCCCAAATCTCGTCGTCTGATAACGTGGCATGTCCTAAACGGATTCGGCGGCGAAAAAAACATCCCCCCCTAAAATTTGTCGTTTCAGTTAGATTAAGCTTTAAGCTTAGTCAAGCAAGTCAAAAGTCACAATAAACTTCAACTTGATCAAGTTTCCTAAGTTTTGCAGCTCTGTAAGTCCAGCAAGTCACCAGAAGTCAGAACTGACTTGTGCCAAAAACTCCCATAAGGATTGTTCCTGCGCAGAAGCACCAAACTGCAAAGTTGTTCCCTGGAAGACTCTATTCGCATACGCAGACTTGCTGAACCAATTTCAGCACACGCAGAAGGACATACACAGATTTTACAAAGATTTCAAATCCCGCAACCGCAAAAATCGAAGACCGTGGAAGCCAAACAAAAATCTATAAGCCTTGTACACCCGACTTTGAGCTATGCTCATCCTGCTAATTGGATTTTGAGAGTGTGAGGTCTTTTGAATTTTTACAGGATAACGGAACAAAATATGGATGATTTAATGACTGAAGGCAATCTACCTGAACCTACGGTGGAACAAAAGTTGGATTTAATTATGATGCAGTTGGATGAAGAACGAAGAGCCCGGCAAACCTTGCAAGTTCAATTGGCTAATTTACAAAGATCGACTACCGACAAAGATGGACCACAACCTGAAGATCTTATCCGACGAACCATCGATGCGACTCTCGAAGCTCAATCTATCCGCAAAGAAACAAAGATAAGTAAAAGAAATTTCAAATTCCATACTTTCAATGGCACTCGAGATGGAAAGATTGTTCTTGCATTCATCAGTCAGTTTGATGATTACTTTCATGAAGAGACATACGTTGAAAAAGATAAAATCAAGTATGTCACTAATCATTTAGTGGATAGAGCATCTCTTTGGTGGACCGTGGTTTGTAAGAGCATAGATTGTCCCACTACCTGGGAGAGTTTCAAGAAGAAGTTTATGCAGAATTTCCTTCCTTCACAATTCCATGAAAAAGCCATAAAGCAATGGGACCTTCTTCACCAAAGAGATCATGAGCCTATTTCTCAGTACACTGAACGCTTTTGGAATGCCTTACTCCAACTACGCATGCTTGAAGACGTACCTGAAGTGACTCACAAGTGCAAGTATATGTCTGGATTACTGGGGCATTACTACGCTGAAGTCAATATGTTCAAGCCTGCAACTCTTGAAGATGCAATTTCTTTAGCTCATGACACTGAAGACAAGCTTCGAGGAAGAGACAAGCGTCCACAACAATTTCAAGCAAATGGTAACTATGGTTCTAAGCAATTCAATTCAAATTTTAGAAGATTCAATCAAATTCGATTTCCTTCATCATCTTTCCGTAAGTCTTGGACAAAACCACCTGCTTTGCCATCAAATACCAATCAAAACCCTAAGTCATCTTCACAGCCAAATCATAATATTCCTAGACTTCCTGCCATTGCAAACAATGTATCTAAAGCCAAACCTATAGTGTGTTACAAATGCCATCAACCTGGACATCTAGCAGCCAATTGCCAATCGAAGAAGCCACCTGTCCATATCAACTATCTTGGAGCAATGGAAGATGAAGAACATGAGGAAATGCTTGACTTTACGGAAGATGAGGACGACATTACTACTCCTTCGGATACTTTATCAGGTATGCCAACTCCACATTCTTTGTTGACAATGAAATGTTTAGTGCATGGAAAAGAAAAGATTATTTTGCATGATGATGGTAGTACACATGATTTTATTTCTGCAAAGTTAGTGAAAGAATTGAAATTACAAACTGTTTCTTCCCATTATTGCATTAAAGTATCATTTTTAGGCACAAGGTATAATGGAACACAAGAAGTGCATGATTTAGAAATTCAAATTGGTCAATACACTGAAAGAAGAAATTTTCTAGTCGTACCATTATAGTCCAGTGATATTATCTTAGGTATTCCTTGGCGTCATCAACATAATCCTGACATAGATTATTCCACGCATTCAATTCAAATTCATTTTCAAGGAAAAACATTACATTGTATGGTATGCACACATCTAATGCTTTTCCACTACTTACTCATACTCAAGCTAAATGTGCATTACGTAAAAGTAATAAATCTTATCTAATTTGGGTGAATGAATTGCAAGCTAAAGAAAAACATATGCATCCTAGGCATAAAGAATTCCTTGCACAATTTAAAGATTGTTTTGCTGAAGATCTACCACCTGGATTACCTCCTTCACGTCCTGAAGACCACAAAATAGATTTAATTCCTGGTACACAACCACCTTGTAAAGCACCATATAGGCATAACCAGATAGAGCAGAAAGAAATTCAAAATCAAGTTGAGGAATTATTAAACATAGGATTGATTAGACCTAGTAGTTCTCCATTTGGCACACCTGTTTTGTTGGTAAAGAAGAATAATAATACTTATCATATGTGCATTGATTATCGTGCCCTAAATAAGATTACTGTAAAGAATAGATATCCAATTCCTAGGATAGATGATCTTATGGATAAACTACAAGGTTTTGGCATATTTAGTAAAATAGATCTTAAATCTGGTTATCATCAGGTGAGATTAGATAAATCTGACATATTTAAGACTGTATTTAGAACACAATTTGGTCATTATGAATTTCTAGTGATGCCTTTTGGATTGACTAACGCACCTGCTACATTTAGTAGAATGATGAATCGCATATTTTTGAAATATCAGCATTGTGTTATAGTATTCTTTGATGATATCTTGGTATTCAGTAAAAATGAGAAAGAGCATTATGAACATCTATCTTTGGTTTTCAAGTTGTTAAAAGATAATCAATTGTATGCTAATTTGGAAAAGAGTGAGTTCTTTCAACCAGAAATTGAATATCTAGGTCATATTGTGTCATCAGAAGGTATTAAGGTTGACCCTAAGAAGATAGAAGAAATATTGAACTGGCCTATACCCAAAAATGTGCATGAGTTACGTTCTTTTCTAGGTCTTGCTAGTTTTTACAGGAAGTTTGTGCGAAATTTTTCATTACTTGCTTTGCCTTTGACTAAACTTTTAAAGAAAGGTATTGTTTATCATTGGTCTGATAATCAACAGAAATCTTTTGATTTATTGAAACATGCATTAACCCATGCTCCTGTATTACAACTACCTGATTTTAATAGACCATTCTTTTTAGTAGTTACTGATGCTAGCGGATCTAGAATAGGAGCCGTACTTATGCAAGATAATCATCCCATAGCCTATTCTAGTTGTAAATTGAAACCCTCAGAACTTAAATATTCCACATATGATAAAGAGTTGTTAGCTGTTGTACAAGCTTTAAGACAATGGAAACATTACTTAATGGGTTCTGAGTTTATGATTAAGACTGATCAACAAAGTATTAGACATCTCCTTAGTCAACCCCAAATATCTGACCGACATATCAAATGGGCAGCTTTTATTCAGAGTTTTCATCCCCTTATTCAATATCAACCAGGTAAAGAAAATGTAGTAGCCGATGCATTAAGTAGAAGACCCACCATTCATAATATTTTTGTTATATCATTTGATTCTCTAACTCCTATGAAAGATACTTATCATCAGGATATTACTTTTCATGCTGATTGGAATAAATTAGTTGAAAATAACTGGATTCCTATTGATTCACTGTCTTACAATGATGGATTCATGTTTTATGAAAAGAGATTATGTGTTACAGTCCCATTTAGATCTTTTGTTTTGAATGAGATTCATTGTCCTCCATATCAAGGTCATAGAGGTATCATATCTACTTTACGTACATTGACTGAAGATTTTTATTGGCCACATATGGACACTGATGTATCTAACTTTGTTTCTGAATGTTTGATTTGTCAAAGAGTTAAGAGACATCATGGTAAACAGTATGGTTTACTTATGCCTTTATCTTTTCCATCAAGACCATGGGAACAGATTTCTATGGACTTTATTACAGGTTTACCTAATACTTAAGCTAACCATGATATGATTTGGACTATAGTAGACATGTTTAGTAAATAAGCATATTTCATTCCATGCAAGAAAACTTTAATAGCATCTCAGCAGCACAATTGTTTTTGAAAACTG
Organism: Lygodium microphyllum; assembly: GCF_053477565.2. Lineage (NCBI taxonomy): Eukaryota > Viridiplantae > Streptophyta > Polypodiopsida > Schizaeales > Lygodiaceae > Lygodium > Lygodium microphyllum. Next base: position 30,378,924 of record NC_141157.1, on the reverse strand, counting down.
TTTTCACTAATCATGGATTACCAAAAGTTATTATTTCTGACCGTGATTCTAGATTTTGTAATAACTTTTGGATTACTTTGTTTGCTAACCTAGGAACAAAGATTGATTTCTTATCTGCATTTCATCCTGAAACTAATGGAAAACTGAAGCTACTAACAGTACTATTTTAGATCTTTTACGTGCTTACACTATTTCTAAACCACAGACATGGGATACACATTTGCATTTACTGCAATTTGCATATAACAATACACCACACACAGCTACAAAGAAAGCACCGTTTGAAGTGATTTATGGTTATAGATTGTCTACACCTGTTGCATCTTTATCAAATAGAATTCAGAGTGCTGATGATATTGCTAATATGCACGCTACTATTTTTTATGAGGTTAAAGACATGATTGCCAAAGCCCAGTGATCATATACAAAACAAGCCAATAAGAAAAGACAGGCCATGAATTTCAAAGTTTATGACTATGTTTGGTTAAGAATAGAAAAACGTAGATTACAAAGTGTAGTTAAACACCTAGTTGTGAAATTAGCACCTAGATTCTATGGACCATTTAAGATCATTCACAAAATCAATGACAATGCATTCAAGTTAGAACTACCGCTTCATTGGAAAATTCACAACACTTTTCACATTAGTTTATTACGACCCTTTAGAGGCCAATTACATGTACACCCTGTTTATGAAAACCCACCTTTGTTAGATGAAGAGACTGAAATACTTGAGCCTGAAGCTATCATAGATACTGACTTTATGACCACTAGAACTGGCCGTAGATATTCTAGATATTTGGTAAAGTTTAAAAACCATCCTGTTGAAGAGGCCCAATGGATGCACGCTAGAGACTTAAATGCTTTCCCCACTCTGTTAACTCCACGTTAAGCTAATAGCAATTGAGGACAATTGCTATCCCACCCCGAGGGTATGATGCCAGGAGGCATTTTTCACGGTGGATTCCGTGAGGTTTTACGGTGGATTCCGTAAACTTTGTTGACCGGGGCTCATACACAAAGTGGATTCTTTGTGCGAGAAGTTGATGGGGACGCCTATCCTTTTCGAACGTTTCATTAATTTAGTGTGTACATGGGTGATTCCATAGCGGGTGATTCTGCAAAATACATATTAAATTAATAAACATTTATGAGTTTAGAGTGCGTACTCATGATAAATTAAGGTTAGGATTGATTTCTAACCATTTGATTTATTTATGTAGCTGAAGACTGCTAGGTATTCACTTTTGCCGGTTTAATTGCATTATTTTACTAACGATTGTGAATGCTTCAGTTGATGTGTAGAGATAGCAGCAATGGCAGAGGAAAGCATTGGAGGATAGCGTGTATTCGAGTTATCACTTATGTTTTGATGGGCGCATACCTTAGGCATGGCACCTATATTTTGTCGCGCCTATTTGTTAAGGCGTTGGATATTTATTTATTATTTTGTATGCGCATGGGCGCACTATTATGATATTTGTATTTGGACATTGTATTGGATATGCTTGACTCTTTGGGCGCCCGCCCATTAGCTTTATTTCTATTTTGTGCTAAAGCAAACTCAAAAGCCAAAAGCATGCTAGTTTGTAATTTGGGCTATTATTTGAGCTTGAAAACGATTAATACATAAAATACATGCTTTGTGGAGCACTCACACAAGGCATGGGGGGAGATTGCACCCAATTGGTCTCTTGTTCATGTCGTGCATGCTTTCTACCTTGAGTTTTGTGCAAAAAGTAGAGTTCTTTTGTTCTTGGGGACCTTCCGGCGTTCACTACGCGAGCATACGGCATCCGATCTGTGCACCACACAGAGAGAGAGAGAGAGAGAGAGAGAGAGAGAGAGAGAGAGAGAGAGAGAGAGAGAGAGAGAGAGAGAGAGAGAGAGAGAGAGAGAGAGAGAAGAAGAAGAAGAAGAAGAAGAAGAAGAAGAAGAAGAAGAAGAAGAAGAAGAGAGCTGAGTAGAAAGAGAAGAAGAAGAAGAAAATAAGAGAGGTGAGTAGAAAGGGACGAAGAAGAAGAAGAAGAGGGAGAGGGAGAGGGAGAGGGAGAGGGAGAGGGAGAGGGAGAGGGAGAGGAGAAGAAGAGGAGGAGGAGAAGAGAAGGAGAAGAAGAAGAAAAGAAGAGAGAGAGAGAGAGGAGAGGAAGAGAGAGGGAGAGAGAGAGGAGGAGAAGAAGAAGAAAAGAAGAAGAGGAAGAGAGAGGGAGTGAGAGAGGAGGAGGAGAAGAAGAAAAGAAAAAGAGGGAAAGAGAGGGAGTGAGATTCTTTCCTTTCCCCTCTGAAGAGGGTGGCCACATGTCTCTTTTTTCCATGTGGCTGAAAACTATACCTATCTCTTGGGATTGTCCACCACTCGCAAACGGCTCCACTACTCGAGCACAAGGTGTAGAAATCTTACACAACTCACGACAATTGAGAATGGACCCCAAGCGGAAAATGACACATGCGGATGGAAACCTCACAACAAGCAATGAAGGTTCGCACAAGGACGTCACTGCCAATCTGCATGCGATACCAGCCGTAAGTAATGTGTTTCCAAAATTAATAGATGCCTACTTTGAATTCCCATATGAGGAGCATTAGACCCCTATCATGCCATGCGAGAATAGAACATTAAAAAGGATAAACTACATTGCAAGTATTCGAAAGACTAAATTCTCTGAATGCACATATCAAGAGAAGACCATTGTGTTTGAATGCTATACGATGAATTCATAAACATATAAAGACTCAAGCATTGTCAACTTCCCATCCTCGCAATAGTAAGTGTGTTTTCCTCACTTTGAAGGTATATGTTGCAACTTGCATGCCTGAAGGATTGCATAGCAAACATCTTAGTCTAGAAAAGAGTCGTTATCAAAGCTCTAGACCGTTGTCCAAGCTCTTGTTAATAACTTACGTTTGATAGATTGGGAGTCTTGATGATGTGCGTGGTTAACACAAACGATGATCATAAGGGCTAAAACTGAGTCACCTTGAGATCCGTCCAATGGCTGCAATGATATCAATCCTGTTCAGGGACTAGAATGGATACAAACAGCTCTAGGCCTCAAAGGAAAATGAAGAGCTCAAGAGTTAGGAAACCCTAGGTCAAAGGAAAGACCGAAGCTTTTGTACTCATTATAGGAAGAAGAAGAAAATAAGAGAGGTGAGTAGAAAGGGAAGAAGAAGAAGAAGAAGAAGAAGAGGGAGAGGGAGAGGGAGAGGGAGAAGAAGAAGAAAATGAGAGAGAGAGAGAGAGAGAGAGAGAGAGAGAGAGAGAGAGAGAGAGAGAGAGAGAGAGAGAGAGAGAGAGAGAGAGGGAGAGAGAGAGGAGGAGAAGAAGAAGAAGAAAAGAAGAAGAGGGAAAGATTGCATGGTAAACATCTTAATCTAGAAAATAAGTCTACCAACCATGTTAGTATTGCCAACACACGGGTTTTATTAATACCATTGGGCACAACATTTGTGTAGACTGAGATATGTTGTGGGGTGGACTTAAAGTGTAACTATACCTCTTGTTCTTCTTGTTCTTCCCTTTCTACTCACCTCTCTTATTTTCTTCTTCTTCTCCTCCTCTTCTTCTCCTCTCCTCTCCCTCTTCTTCTTCTTCTTCTTCTTCTTCTTCTTCTTCTTCTTCTTCTTCTTCTTCTTCTTCTTCTTCTTCTTATTCTCTCTCTCTCTCTCTCTCTCTCTCTCTCTCTCTCTCTCTCTCTCTCTCTCTCTCTCTCTCTCTCTCTCTCTCTCTCTCTCTCTCTCTCTCTCTCTCTCTCTCTCTCTCTCTCTCTCTCTCTCTCTCTCTCTCTCTCTCTCTCTCTCTCTCTCTCTCTCTCTCTCTCTCTCTCTCTCTCTCTCTCTCTCTCTCTCTCTCTCTCTCTCTCTCTCTCTCAAGCCGACAGCAATTGAGGGGCAAGAGGTAATGTGGCCTTTTTTTTTCCTTCATTGCGATTGGGGGGGGGGGGGGGGGGGGGGGGGTTATAGTGGGAAGGGGTGTATTATTAGGGGGGGAGTGAGGTGGCACACGTGGCCTCCCTCCCCTTGTTATTATAAGTCATCTTCTTGTCTTCTCCCATCATCATCATCCACTTCCTTCCTCTGCCACGATGACGACTCCTCTCTAGTGAGCTTTGGTTGCCCTCCCTGACGTCATCCTCTTCCTCGTCGACTTCCTCCTCCATTCTCCCCCCCCTTCACCTCCTCCTCGCCACCTGTCTCACCGGTGATGACAAGGGGAATAAAAAAAGTTCAAATAATTATTTTAAAAATATGGGGGGGGGGGATCCAGTAGGCCGCAGAATGTTACACTTTAAGTCCACCCCACAACATATCTCAGTCTACACAAATGTTGTGCCTTGTGGTATTAATAAAACCCATGTGTTGGCAATACTAACGTGATTGGTAGGCTTCTTAGATTTTAGTACTAGGTTTTGGTTTGCAAGGTTCTCTTCAATAATACTTTTGCTTTGTGATTTTTTTTTGGGAACAATTTTGTTCTTTCAGTAGTTAGGTCTTTCAATGATCATTTTTTCTCTTTGTTGAAGTGTTTAAGCTCCCTCCCTCCCTCCCTCTCTCTCTCTCTCTCTCTCTCTCTCTCTCTCTCTCTCTCTCTCTCTCTCTCTCTCTCTCTCTCTCTCTCTCTCTCTCTCTCTCTCTCTCTCTCTCTCTCTCTCTCTCTCTCTCTCTTACACATATGTTTGTATTATTTGTTTGAGTGTTTAAGATCTGTGTGTGTGTGTGTGTGTGTGTGTGTGTGTGTGTGTGTGTGTGTGTGTGTGTGTGTGTGTGTGTGTGTGTGTGTGTGTGTGTGTGTGTGTGTGTGTGTGTGTGTGTGTGTGTGTGTGTGTGTGTGTGTGTGTGTGTGTGTGTGTGTGTGTGTGTGTGTGTGTGTGTGTGTGTGTGTGTGTGTGTGTGTGTGTGTGTGTGTGTGTGTGTGTGTGTGTGTGTGTGTGTGTGTGTGTTATATGTCCCATGAATGCATAGGTGTTAAGATATTCTTATCTTTCTTATTCCACCTATGCATGTCTTTTGCTCATAGCCCTGAATAATATTGTTATTGTAGGATGGCACCAACTTCACGTTCATTGTCAAGGGAGCCAATTTTACAATTGCGACTCAATAAGAGTTAGTTGAAGACATAATGCTAGGCTTTGAATGCAACTATGAATCTTCCAACTAGGTCTTTCATCTATGTAAGAAAAAAATAAAAATGCTAGATTTGATGGTTTTAATGCAGCTCATATTTCATTGTGTAGATTGAATCAAGTTTCTTTGAAACCCTCCATTCCTCATAAAGCAATCCCCCCTGATCCTCATGAAGCTCATAATCTTCCATCATACATTGTGTCTATTCATGCAAGTCCAAATCTTTATGATCCTCATGAACCTCATAATCTTCCATCCTTCATTGTACCTATGCATGTAAGTCCACATCCTCATGATACTCATGAAGCTCATAATCTTCCATCATTCATTGCACCTGTGCATGTAAGTCCACATCCTCATGATACTCATGAAGCTCATAATCTTCCATCGTTCGTTGTTGCACATGTGCATGTAAGTCTAGTGGTGGGGGAAGTGCAGCATGTTGCCTTCTACATTTCCCAAATACCAATTTATATGTAAGATATGGTAAAACCAAATTTTGATCCTAATAATGGAGGACCTTTTTCCCTTCTCCATGAGATACCTTAGATGGTAGAGCATCTTGCAATGTGTGTGCTATGTTATCATGACCTTGGATTGCATAGTCTTGCAGAAATGAATAGGCTATGCTCTCATTGTAGTGCAAACATTTGTTCTTCTGAGTCTAGAATCATTCATGGTTTTGACTGTGGGGAAGCACTATTGTAGGAATGGGAAGGTTTCATTGCCACCCCTTTAAGAAACACCTAATCCATTGCATGGTTTGTTGATTGGGAATAAGCATGAGAGTAGAGAGTTTAAGAAACAAATATGTGCCTACAATGATACCCTTGATTTTGTGTCATTTGGTGCTCAAATAGATGAGTCATTTCTTGGTGGGTTGGAATGGATACACCTTTTGAGTTCATGGCTTTGTATATCGTCCTATTGGATCAATGGTGTTTGATATTCCCAATATTGCAAGATTGAGATTTGCACAATTATATATTAATGATACTAAGCATGAGCTTCAAAATAGAATGTCTGTAATCCCTAGCCTTGATTTAGGCATTCTTTCCTCATTGTAAACAATTGTGCATAGTTGCAACATTTATGCTCAAGGCTTTCTCGAACATTTGGAGAGATGATTCATATGCAAAGGTTCCAAACACAATTATAAATTTTGTCTTTAACTTGCATTCCTCTATGATAACAATTTGATTGTAGCTAGCAAAAAAATCCATAAAGAAGTATTTATCCTTACCTACTACTTGACAAGAGGCATGTGCCTCACTTTTTGCCAGACAAGTCAACTTTTCTCTTTCAAAGGAATGACACTCATGGCTAAAATGGGGGAATACCCCTCAATTTATCATTACTCTAGGCAAACATATCACAAAATTCTCAGATTAAGGACATGTAGTTCTTCCTTTCTTCCATGCTACGTATAAACCCTAATTTGATTGATTGTGAATCATTCAATGAGCAAAGGTCTATCTCTATCACATCCGCATCTCTGATTCTATCCTAATCTCCTATAGGCTTATTTAGAGTAACTTGATAAACATCTTCCATAGTAGAATCCTCTCTTGATTCATCACTCGATGAAGTCTCACCACCAAACGGCCCCTTTAGCGCATCCAATTCCATTGAGGATATAAGTGCCTCGGGTAAGTTACTCATGAATATATGTGTGCATCACGTACGGTCTTTTTAAAATATCATTTTTTTACATATAAAAGGGTGTAATATAAGAGGTTCTTCGTGAATATGTCAGCTATCTGATCCTCTGTGCTGACATATTCACGAAGGCATTGGGTCTCAAACCAAACTCAACTAACTAAGGTGGCATACTAACTGAGCCACGAACTAGAGTAGATAAGGATAGCTATCATGTAGCTATTATTCATGGGCGGTGTACCAACCGCGTCTGCCAACTGACAAGTCGGTGACATAAATACACAACGGTCACCCTGGCGTATCACGAGTGGAGCTCGATATCTCAACACTCCCCCTCGAGCTCAATCCCAATTCCTGCACACCAAGCAGGTCTCTGAACTTGCGCAGCTTCTCTACACCCAATGCCTTCGTGAATATGTCAGCTATCTGATCCTCTGTGCTGACATAAACAAGATCAATAAGACCTAGTAAAACCCTCTCCCGCACATAGTGATAATGCACCTCAATGTGCTTTGTTCTAGCATGATAGACTGGGTTATTTGCCAAGTGTATACTACTCATGTTGTCACAATAAATGACAACTGGCCCATCTGTAGACTGATGCATATCATAAAGTAGCTTATGCAACCAAGCTACCTCACATGCAGCCATTGCTGCACCCCTGTACTCAGCCTCTGTGCTCGACAAGGCAACTGTAGGCTGTTTCTTGCTACGCCAAGTGACTGCAACACTCCCAAAAGAGAACACATATCCACTGGTAGATCATCTATCAGAAATACTACTAGCCCAATCAGCATCAGTGTATCCATGCAACTGTATCTGAACCCTAGTCTCATAAAGTAGTCCATACTGCAATGTGGACTTCACATACCTGAGTATGCGACTAGCCGCATCCAAATGTGGTTTCCTTGGAGCCTGCATAAACTGACTTACCAATCCAACAGCATAGCTCAAATCTGGCCTGGTAATAGTTATATAAATCAAACTTCCTACTATGCATCTGTACACAGTAGGGTCTTCCAGAAGCTCACCTGCATCTGCGCTCAGCTTCACATTTTGCTCCAAAAGAACTGAAATAGGCTTACAGTCTGTCATCCCATATTTGGACAGCATGTCCAATCCATACTGCCTCTGCAAGAGCCGTATCCCACTTGGTGATCTAATCACCTCAATGCCCAAGAAATAACGCAGCTCTCCCAAATCCTTCATCTCAAACTTCTACTTCAATAGCATTTTCACATGAAGGATATCTTCATCACTGTCACCTGTCATAATCAAATCATCAATATAAATGACAAGTAGCATAATACCTTTCTCTGTTTTTCTTACATAAAGTGAGAAATCTGCCTTGGAAATCTGAAAGCCAATAGTGACAAGATACTATCATATCTTGTCAGACCATGCTCTAGGTGCTTGCTTCAAGCCATACAAGGCTTTCTTCAACCTGCAAACAAACTCAGGATGAACAGCATGCACATAACCTGGTGGCTGCTCCATATAGACCTCTTCTTGCAAATCACCATGCAAGAAGGCATTCTTTACATCCATATGATGTAAAGACCATCCCTTTGATGTAGCCATAGCAATGACTGCTCTTACATTTGCCATCCTTGCAACCGGATTGAATGTTTCTTCATAATCAATGCCATATGTTTGTGCATACCCCTTGACTACTAATCTTGCCTTGTATCTATTCATAGAACCATCTGCATTGTGTTTCACCTTATAAACCCACTTACAACCAATTGCATTCTTATCTTTAGGTAAAGGTACCAATTCCCATGTAGCATTTGCTTCCAAGGCATCCATTTCTTCATCCATGGCTTTCTCCCATTTTTCTTTTCCCATGGCTTGCTCAAAAGAAGTGGGTTCTGATTCCTGTATCACTTTGACCATATAGGCATAGTGAATGGCTGTAAATCCATCATATTTCAGCCTATCCACAAGATACCTAGCTTTGGTAGACCTGCGCAAAGTAGTTTCACTTCCAAGTGCTCTCAAAACATCCCTAGTCTTCCTTACTCCAGGTGTAACAATAGAAGGAATACCCAACTCATCATCAATGCTCTGTTCTGAGCCACTGGATTCACCATCCACATAAGAGTGACCTGCATTCACATCAAACATGGGCTGATCTACCTTCTCTTTTCCTTTTCGTGATACCTGCATACCACTATCTGCATTGCTTTGAGAAGATTCTCCTGATCTCAATCTGCTTGTCCATGGCAAAGAATGTGAACCACTGTTAGAGGATGCTCCAGGTCCACTAATATATTGTGACTGCTGCTGTGAATTCTATGCAGCATTACCATTTTATGCATCTACATTATCAATCACATTTACTGGTTTATACCAGCTACTCATCTCATCAAAAACAACATCTTTGCTTACTGTAAACTTACGAGTAGAAGGGTTATAGCATCTATACCCTTTTTGCTGCAGAAAGTAACCAATAAAGATGCACTTCTCAGCTTTTGGATCCAACTTGGATCTCAACTCATCTGGCACATGAACATAGGCAGTGCAACCAAAAATTTTCAAATGAGAAATATCTGGTTTCCTACCAGTATACCTCTCCTGTGGAGTCATGCCATGTATTGCTCTAGTGGGAGTCCTGTTCATTATATAGATTGCTGTAGCAACTGCCTCAGCCCAGTAAAAATCTGCCGGTAAAAATCTGGCAGGTCTTTTTCATTGAGCATGGCACGAGATACCTCTCCAATATGCCTGTTTTTTCTTTCTGCAATTCCATTTTGCTGTGGGGTATGACTATATGAATATTGCTGCTTTATGCCATGCTCCTGCAAGAACCTTGCAAACTCATTTGAGAGGTACTCTCCCCCTCCATCTGACCTTAGGCATTTTATTTGCAGACCTATTTCTTTTAGATGATGTAGGTTATCATGTATCTTTTGGAGACTCTGCATGGAAGATGACTCGTGGCAAACTTGTGATTGCAAGAGTTTCCAAGGCTAGCAGCCTCTATCCCTTGATTGTATCCGCTTCTTCCCTTGATCATGTTTTGTTTATGGGTTCTATCTCACATGTATCTCTTTGTCATGCCCGTTTGGGCCATATGTCTTTGAAGGGAATGAAAATGCTTTCTGGTTTGCAGTACTTACCGCCCCTTGATTATGCATGTTTTGATTCATGTGAGCATTGTCTTTATGGCAGGCAAACTAGGTCTACGCATAAGAAGTTTGGTAAGCCACACATGAGTGAGCCCTTGGCATTGCTACATTCGGATGTCTGTGGGCCCATGCCTTGTCAGTCTATGGGTGGTGCAAAGTATTTTGTTACGTTTATAGATGATTTTTCACAAAAAGTTTGGGCTTATCTCATTAAGCTGAAATCTGATGTCTTGCCTGTGTTTCAGAGGTGGCTTACATTGGTTGAGAACCAGTTTGGGTATAGGCTAAAATGCCTAAGAATAAATAATGGGGGGAGTATGTCTCACGTACTTTTGAGAAATTATGTGATGAGAGGGGTATTAAGCGTCAATTGACCGCCCCCTACACCCCCCCAAAATGGTTTGGCTGAGCGGATGAATAGAATCATCCATGAGCATATACGCAGTATGCTTAGCCATGCAGTCCTACCACTGAGCTTTTGGGCTGAGGCAGTTAGTACAGCTGTGCATGTCATAAATAGATCACCCTCTAGTGGTTTGGATTTCCAGGTTGCAGAGGAGGTATAGACTGGAAAACCTCCCTCTTATGCGCATCTCCGTGCCTTTGGATGTGAGGCATTTTGCCATGTGCCTAGGGACAAGAGAAGTAAGGTGGATCGTAAGAGTGTCAAATGCATTTTCCTTGGTTATGGGGATGCAGGCGAGATGGGTTACATCTCTGGGATTCGCAGGTGTGGAAAGTCATCGGCAGTCATGGTGTAGTCTTCCATGAAGACAAGATGCATCGGCAGCTTGAGAGAGTTATTGAGATCCACAGGGTCATATTTTAGGAGGAGCTGAGAGCTCCCGCACAGTCAGTTGGACAGCCTACAGCTTCAGCAGATGCTCATGGTCAGGGTGTTGGACAGGTAGCTGGGCAGGCAGTAGAGCTTGCCATGAGACGGTCTACTAGAGACAGACGTCCACCTGATAGATTTCATCCCTCAATGCATTATATCTTGGTTACAGATGCAGGAGAGCCTTTCACTTATGATGAGGCTATGCGCAGGGATGACAGTCACTCCTGGAAGAGGGCTATGCAGTCTGAGATAGACTCCTTGCATAAGAATGAAACTTGGGATTTGGTTTCCTTGCCTACGGGAAAGAAGGCTTTGCCATGCAAGTGGGTGTACAAGCTGAAAAGTACCCCTGGACACCCCAAGCCGGCATACAAGGCTAGATTGGTAGCAAAGGGTTTTAAGCAGGAGCATGGTGTGGACTTTGATGAGGTCTTTTCTCCTATGGTTAAGATGACCACCCTATGCTTAGTCTTGGCTTTGGTCGCTTAGCTTGACTTGGATTTATGCTAGATGGATGTCAAAATGGCTTTCTTATATGGGGACTTGCATGATGAGATTTATATGGAGCAGCCTAAGGGCTTTGCAGAACCTGGCAGGGAGCACCTAGTGTGCAAATTGAAGAAATGTCTTTATGGCTTGAAGCAAGCACCTAGGGAGTGGTATCATAAGTTTGATGCCTTTATGCAGTCACAAGGCTACAACAAGAGTGCTATGGATCCGTGTCTTTACACGAAGAAAGCCTGTGATGGTTCTTTATTTATTTTAATACTCTATGTGGACGATATGCTGATAGCAGGGAAAGCTCATGATGAGCTAGATGCTCTTAAGGCTCAGCTCAAGAAGAGCTTTGAGATGAAAGATCTGAGACAGGCCGCTCACATACTTGGTATGAGCATTAGACGCGACAGGCATCAGGGACTCCTCTACTTGTCATAGAGGGAGTACATTCATAAAGTCCTTGAGCGCTTCTGCATGCAGGACATAAAGCCTATTAGCTATCCATTGCCTTCTTATGTGAAGGTGTCACAGGCTGATTGTCCACAAACATATGAGCAAAGGTCCGAGATGTCCAATATTCCCTATGCATCCGTAGTGGGCAGTCTTATGTATGCCATGATAGCCACTCATCCAGATATTACCTTTGCAGTTGGTGTTGTGGCACGCTATATGGCTACACCTGGCAAGAAGCATTGGGATGTCGTGAAGGGTATCATGAGGTACCTGAAGGGCACTACAGATATGTGCATATGCTATGGCAGCCAGGATACAGGAGTCATGGGGTACACTGACTCTGATTATGCAGGAGATGCAAATAGTAGGAAGTCCACTTCCGGCTATGTATTCACCTATGCTGGAAGTGATGTTTCTTGGATGTCCAGGGTGCAGAAATGCACGGCCCTTTCTACTACAGAGGCCGAGTATGTTGTAGCCACTGAGGCTTGCAAGGAGGCCATTTGGTTGGGTCATTTGGTTGCTGACCTTGGTATTGATGCTATCCCTACACTGCATTCGGATTCTATGAGTGCTATTCAGTTAGCCAAGAATCCGGTCTTTCATGCGAAGACAAAACACATTGAGGTGAGGTATCACTTCATACGTGGGGTCGTTGAGGACAAGTCTGTTGATCTTGTCAAGATCTCAACTGACCAGAATCCTGCAAATCTACTCACAAGAAGACTCCCTACAAAGCACTTTGCCTTCCTCATGAGGTTGATGGGCGTGGGATGAGATGACGTCTTTCCTCATCCTGTTGTACATGTGTACATGTCCTTTTTTCTTTTCCTTTTCACTCCTCACTAGGGAAGATTTGCCTTTGAGTGGGAGGTTGTTGGGGGTAAAGGCACCTTCGCCTAGAACCCGTGTATTACTACACTGACAGTCGTCGCCCCCACTGCACACTGCAGGTGGCAGGCGCCCGTCACCGTCACTTTATTCTTTATTCTTTTAGTGATAGTTTGAATAAAGGAAGGCCCGGTCACACATTGTGACCGTTGGAGTTCCCATTTCTTGTCTCTCTCTTTCTTGCTCTTGCTCTCTCACCATAGCTCTCGAGTGCAAGCTTCAATCCTTCTCACCTTTCAGATAGACAAATGATGTATGCTCTAGGAAGAGATGTTCAAAATCCCATATGCACGGTGAGGAGAGTGGTACTATCTAAAAAGATATAAAGGCATGTACTTGGTTGACACTCATTACAAGGTAATGGAACTATCAGTTTGAGTCATTGTCTATGTCATTGTCCATCTTACACAAGAATGTGTTTATGAGTCCAAGCTAATCAATCTTGGAACCTAATTCACTTGTGTAACAGTTAATCTAACTAAGTCTATGTCATCATGAGTTGTATATTCATCTTCCATCCTCCATAGCTCCTTCCATGCTCTAGATCTGTGTTTTTGACATGGTATTAGAGCCCAGTCGAGCATGGCACTACTCCTCCAGCTCCATTTCACTCTCATCTAGCTTCAGTCTAGCTCAGGACAAGTCTAGAACCCCATCTCCTACTCCTTCTTCTCACTGCCCTACTTGGCAACCATAGCCAAACAGGACCTGCAACCACTTGAGCTCTTGGATCTCATGGTAGAGGCCATATCTCATTACAATTTCTTCTAAGAGTTGTTTAACAACTCAAGGCGCAACTTCTTGCCACAATAGCTCATGACGTTGAGCACTCTATGCTCCAACATTTCCAAAATTTATCATCGCTGCCTATTTTGCACCTGCACCTATTCGTACGGCCTACTCTCCCTACACACAATGTGATTCTCGCCAAGTTCATAGGGAAAGTGAAGCTCCATACCTAAGGTCTCTCCCACTCAAAGGGGTTTTCGAAATGTTCATCTTTGTGAGCTGTAATAGGTGAAACCCTAAAAAGGAAGCCATAGCCATTTGGGTAAGCTCATAAAACACTACATTTTCTCACTCCTACCACTTGAACCAAGTTCTTGCCACTCTAATATCTTGATTTAGTAAGCTTCCAGCAAGATTTTCACATCAAACTAGCAAAGGAGAGGAAGATTTATGAAGATTTGAAGGATTCAAGCTCATCATCAAGCCTGACATCAAACTAGTATATCTTAATACTAATTTAGTGCTTCTTTGCACTTGTGCTTTTTTAGCACAGTCGAGATCATCTGGGTTGATGATCATTTGAAGTTGATTTCCTATAACAAAATTCCAAGCATGAAGAATTTTTAACAGATGTCTCTCATGAAGAGTAACATGACTCATACTACTCATCTATACTACATGGAAGAACTAGTTGTTTCACTTGTAGGGATGGTTGGATTTACTTGTTTTGAAGAGCAATCAATGATCTTATTTGAAGACCTTGAAGATATTTCTACTACCTCAAAAATAATGATACCTTTTCTTGAGGAGGACAAGAAGGGCAAAGTCAAAGTCAAAGTCAAAGAAGTTGCAAGCAAAGTAAAGAGTGACAAAGCAAGCAAAATGAAGGATAAGATGTTGTACGATCTCACAAGAAAATCCAATGAGTCAAAGCCATATGAAATCCCAAAATCTATGTATCCCAAGATTTATGAAATAGTTCAACAAGTCATGTCAAGACACAACAATGTACCCATCTCAAACTCGTTGTGAAAGAAGACCAAAAGGACCTCGTAAAGAAGACTAGAGTACAAGATAATGAAGAACAAGTCAAAGATGAAGAGCATGAAGACCAAGAAGAAGTCCAAGAAAATCAAAGACACCAAGAAGATCAAGAAAAACAAAAGATGCCAAAGAAGCATGAAAAAGGTAAAGAAATTTCCACTACTGACAACAAAGAAGTTTTCCCATAGTGGATCTCTATTTCCCGCAGTGGATCTTGTTTTCCCATAGTAGATGTAAAAGCCCTTACCAAAGATGTAAAGTTTCAAGCCTTAACTTGACTAGGCTTCCAAAGAGCTAGTCTCCTGGGCCATGTCATCATGTAGGGGGGCAAAAGCTCTAGCAAGGGTAGAGACTCATCATTTTAGGGGGGGTGTTGAGAATAGCAAATGATGTTTGGCCATAGAAGCCAGATGTATGCCCATAGAGGCTGAATCTATACCTTGAAGAGGCTAGAAGATAGACAAATGATGTATGCTCTAGGAAGATATGTTTAGAATCCCATGTGCACAGTGAGGAGAGTGGTACTATCCAAAAAGCTATAAAGGCATGTACTTGGTTGACACTCATTACAAGGTAATGGAACTATCAGTTTGAGTCAATTGTAAGTGTCATTGTCAATCTTACACAAGAATGTGTTCATGAGTCCAAGCTAATCAATCTTGGAACCTAATTCACTTGTGTAACAGTTAGTCTATCTAAGTCTATGTCATCATGAGTTGTATATTCATCTTCCATCCTCCATAGCTATTGCCATGCTCTAGATTCGTGTTTTTAACACAATACGTACAACCTAACAGAGCAGTACTCAGTTGTGAAGTATCAAAGGAAGAGATTGTCAATATAAGATCATCAGATACATTAGGTTGCCACATTAATCTTCTCAATATTGATGATGGACTCTAGGCACAATGCTGCAATCATCATTCTTGTCTTGCACTTTATCATTTTCCTTTTTGTTGTGCTTGTCTTCATGCATTTTATGGCACTATGGCTGAATATGACCTACTTTTCCACAAGATAGTGGGACTTACGGTGAGACTATTCATGTATCCTAGACTAAGATCTTTGAGAGCCTCTACCATGGCCACTTCCATCCTACCAACCTTTCACAATCAATGCATATCATGTATGGGAAGCAACTACATTCTTTCTATTCACCTCTTCTTATCAAGAGGGTACTCTCAATATCCTACAATTTTAGCCCATCCTTAGCATATAGAACTGTAAAAAAGTGTCCCATGACTCAGGTAAAGTACTAAGTAGAAATAAAGGATGCTATCCTTGAACTCAATCTCCTACCACAAAGCTAAATGGCTGATGATGGAGTGAAACTCATTCAAATGTGCAAACATAGAAGTTCCTTACTTCATGCAAAGGTCCATCAATTATTTCCATAAATTTGAGATGCAGGACTCTGCTTGTCATAAAGATTCTTAATCTGTATCCAAAGCTCATATGCAGTCTAATTTCCAGTCTCACAACATTGTAGTGAACTTGCTTAGAGAGTCATAAAATGATTCTGAACTTGCATAGCTCATCTAGTTCTCATCCTAGTCCTCAACCACAATATTTTTGGGTTTGGCACCCCTATTTTTAAGTGGTTTCACATGCAATTTTTGCACTAAAACCTGCCATATCTAGGTTTTCCAATAGCTGTAGTTGGTCCCATCTAGTTTCTCAATATTGAAGATAGCACTGTCACATGAGATCCATAACCATAATGAGACCAAGCAAGTGCACAAAAGGGAAAAACAGGCTACTTTAATTTCCTACAAGTCAGCCCCAAAACCACTACTAAATCAAGTAGGAGACAAGAGATACTAGCAGAAAAGTATCCACAAACTATAAGCAAAAGACTATCAAGACAAGGTAACTACTCTCATAAATGGTGTAGAGAACTACAATTATGGCATGCTAAAAATAGAGTATAGTAGTAATAAATCAAGCCAAGCATGAGCTATCATTGATAAATTGCAAATGGTAACTGCCAAGGATATCCTGCACAATGTTGGGTATGTACAAACAACTAGCAGTTAGCAAACATGTGGCCAATATCCAAAGCTATCAACCTCAAAGTGTCAGAGGGGAATACATCCAATGGCATAACAATCATGCATAAATTAGGTCTCATGGGAAACAAAAAAAACCTACCAAAGGCACAACTAATGCAAGTGTAATAAAAGCTCAATGCATAGCCATGTTAGGTGTATGCATCACTGACAATGATCTGACTGAGGTAGATGTTGGCCCAAAGACAAATGTTAAATCAGCCTACCAGGCATCCACTGCATACATACAGCAAGAAGAGAGAATAGACATGAAGTGAAGATCCCACTATCTCACAATAAGGAGCTCAAGCTCAACTACAATCCAATGCACAATATAACATCCAATGTCAAGTAAGTGGCTCAATACATAAAGCCAAATAGCTCCCATTGAAGCAAAAGTTGAATGCCAATTGAGCAACAAGCTCAATACATCAAGTGAATAGCATCTAGACATCCAAGAAGACCATATTAGGGAATATGGAAATTTCCCATAAGTTTGGGACACGTGGTCAAATCTTTGGATTTGTCATGACTTGAACACTATAACTCCAAATCGAGTGCTCTATAGCTCAAGAGATGCAAATTTTCAAGTGCTTTCCAATGATAGGTTACATCATATGGTTTTGAGAAACTTATGGGCATGTTATTCGGGTGTCACCTTTTTAGTATTCAAAAAATGGGATTTGGGAGATTCCCAAACTCACTAATATTGTGTTCAAGATACATACAGCATAAGTCGAGAGCATCAAACCTAGTAAAGATCTTCAAGCTCGTGAATGTAGCATCCAATGAAATGAATGAATGCCAATGTCGAAGCATCCAAGCTCCAATCTTGGATTAATAGCATGTCATAAACATGTTCATAGGCATACATGGCAACCAAACTGTCGATATATCCAATATGTGAGTGGTACCCGATTAACTTCAAAGCATGATGAGCATAATTTAGAGCACAGAAAATTTAAGCTCTTCTCTGAAGTGTAGAGCGTGCACACACACACACACACACACACACACACACACACACACACACACACACACACACACACACACACACACACACACACACACACACACACACACACACACACACACACACACACACACACACACACACACACACACACACACACACACACACACACACACACACACACACACACACACACACACACACACAGGCTTATCTGTCTATTTTTCAAATGCAAATGCAAGTTGAAGAAAAAACCTGGAAATGTTGATTGTAGAGGCTTCCTTAAGTGCAGCGACTCTCTTGATTACACGTGAGCAACATCGTAACAAAAAGGAAATAAGCTATCATAGGTGTGACTTGAGATCAAACTCAAGTGGCAAGCAAGAAGATTGCCTAATAGACTTGCAACAGTGGCGGAAATTGAAACCATACATGGTTTCTCTATTTTGTATAGAGAATAAACATGTGTGCCAAGTGTAAGAATGATTGTTGCATGCACCACCATGAATTCTACCTAGCTACCTCAAATTTCATGCATGTGATTTTCAGGCACCAAAGAGTATTTAGTTCTTATTTTTAGGCGTTTATGTCTTGTTGACATAAGATTAAGATGCATTTTTAGGGCATTTCTCATGCTCGAAACATCATCACTTGCATCTTGAAAGTTATGGAGTAACATAGAAGCCACTAATAAGGATGAAACAATGATGTGAATGTTGTCATAATGGAATTGTTTTTGGAAACATTTTGTGCCCAAATTTTGTGATGGATCTACATGTTGTTGAGATGACAAACTCAACACATGCGGACATTGATGATGGACCCCCTGGTTAGATGGGTCCACACGTCTACATTTAGCACGTCAGTGGTCATTATGACTCTCACATGGCCACTGACTCATTACTTATTATATTCAGGCTGTTACACCTATTTACAACTGGCATAGTTATAGCGCCATTCAACTAGTGTAGTCGGTTATGCATTGTTTGACTTAGTAGGCCACTTTCCTTTATGTTATATCTTATCTATACTTTGTGTACATTGTAAAAAGTGTGGAAGAAGAAGAAGAAACCAGCAAGAAAACATTTTGGTCTCCATCTCTCTTCTTGTCTCTTGAGTGAGCTTCTCCTTGTGCATTCTGTGTGTGTTCGGTGCAGCATCTTGAGCAAGTCCCCCCACCACGCGATTCTTGACATGGTATCAGAGCCCCGCCACTAAGAGAGGCTGATTTTGAAGGTTGAAGTGAAGGAGAAGAAGCAAGGTTTGAGCAAGCAAGCCACGGGTAAGAAGCTCTCCCATTCTTCCACTCTTTCTCTTGGACAGTGCCTGTGGAGGCACCAGAAGCAGGGCAAAGCAAAAATCTCAGATTGCAGTGAGATTTGGTGTGCGCGAAGAGTGCTGTGTATTTTGCATATAAGTTCTTTGGGGCTTTCCCACTGCTATTTTGGCCATCCGAGGTCATTTCATGCCCCATTTTAGAGCCGCAAGGTTACGGACAACAGTTCGAGGTATCTTGCAATTTCAGTTGTGTCTGCCATATACAAGTGCACAGGTTACATATTTCATATCTGTAAGTTCAAAGGTGTTTACCAGCGAATAAACACAAGGTTTATCTACAAACTGGTTGCAGATTTCATGTATTGTTGAGCAGACTGTGAAAAAGACTATCTGGTGTATTGTTGTGCACTACAGGTCAAGGGTTTCAGAAGATTTGCTTGCTGTTTGGTATTAGTTTTGTGATAATGGCAGAGAACAGTGGAAACCCCATCATTAAGAAGCTCGACAAGAACAACTACCCTTCATGGAAGTTCCGTGTCATGAACTTCCTTATTGGAAAAGGCCTCTACGAGTTTGTTTCAGGTGAAGAAAAGGAGCCGAAGGTGAGTGATCCTCCAACTCTGCAGAAGAGACAAAGGCACGGAAGGAATGGAATGCAAAAGACAAAAAGGCAAATACATCTCCAAACTCCTGTAGGAGTGCCACATAGTCCATGTGCTCATCATTAGATAATATGGTGCCAAACATGATTGGATGGGGATTGCTAGGAGTCCCAAGAGACAACTTTATCATATCAACCATGATGAATCTGATCTTTCACCTCTATCAAGTCATTCAAGCACACTTGATAAATTTCTTTTGTGGTGGAACCCTCATCAGAATTGTTAGAGAAATGGTGGAGGTTCCCTCAAGTGCTTCCCATTCCATAATGGTACGTAATGCCATCTTATTCAATGGGTGCATGAGATAAGCATCCATTATCATCGCCTAAAAATTAATTGACTAGCTAGGTTGTCTACCAAACAATCCAAACATAAGATCCATAGCCATCTAGGCAATAACTGATACCTTGGCCTCCTAGAAAATTGAATAATATGAAAATCAAGAATACACTTACTGTGCACTACAATCACATGCACTTAAGACACCATTCCTTCTGGTTGTCTCAAACTATCATCAGCCATTTTTTGCATGGTGGTGACATCCTTTTGGATGTTGAAAGACCTAACATGTCCAATAAATCTATACTCATTATGTTTATGAAAGAGCCTAAGTCTACCATTGCACTTTCTATCAAAATGCCATCTATATAAGCTTCTACCCTAGGGCAATGTCGTTTCACATGCTCCCACAATTCAGTACCCACTCGATTGACACCAAAATAGGCTGTATAACATATCCATTTGTACATGTATTAGCTGTCTGCAGTAATTGACAATAATAAGCTGGGACATATTAGAAATGCAGAGAATTCATATGCAGCTTGGACCATACTTGAAAGTATGTTTTTCGTAAATACAAAGGCACGAAAGATTCAACTCAAGCAAGAGTTGAATACATTGAAGAAAGGGAAGATGCCTATCAATGAGTATGCACTGAAGGTAACGAGCATTGCAAATGCCTTGGAAACGATTGATGCAATGCCCGATGATGATGATTTGGTGTTGTCTACCTTGGGTGGACTTAACAATGAAAAGGCTTGGAAGTCTTTTGTAACTTTCGTATATGTCAGAAAGCCATTTCCAGATTTCGATGAGTTGGTCTCCCTTATGATCACTGAAGAGATCAACATGCAGAGTGAGACATCTGAAAGAAGTGGTGAACAGGTCCAAGCTTTCTACTCCAGTTTAGGAAGGGGACATGGCAGGTTCTCTTCAAGAGGCCGTGGTACAGGACATGGTAGTGACAACCAACAAAGAAGATTGAATCAGCAATTTGGCGATATGCAGGTTTCAGGCAGTCGTGGTAACTTTAGAGGTAGGGGGAGCTTTAAAGGAAGAGGTGGATGGAAAAATAGAGGTTTTAACAACTCTGGTATTGTGTGTCACTACTGTTGCAAAACATGTCATATTGCAGCCCAATGTTATGCTAAGAAAGATGATATTCGCAGTGGCAAGTTGTAGCAAGGAAACTATGCATCGTCTTCACGACAAAATGAGGACAAAAATGAACGTATGTTTGTTATGCAGTATATGTTGAATGCTGTTACAGGAAAGGAAACACATGATGATGTTTGGTATGTTGATTCAGGTGCATCCAATCATATGACCAGCCATGCAGAATGGTTTGGAGAGATGCAGGATTTGCAAAATGCAGGTTATGTGCAGACGGGTGATGATTCATGCCACCCAATTTCACACATTGGAAAATTTCCCTTGTCTCTGCATGATGGTAAGACAAAGATTCTTTCAGATGTATTACATGTGTCATCTATTACAAAGAACTTGGTGTCAGTCAATCAGATGGTAGAGCAAGAGCTGCAAGTCACATTTAATACAAAGGGCTACTTTGTAGAAGACTTCAATGACAAGTGCAGGTTGGTTGCAAAAGGAAGTAGAGTTGGACGTATGTTTACTCTGGATGCTGGAATTCCTACTATGCATACTGCTATGTATGCTAAAGGAAAAGGTGTTGTTGCAAATATTGAAATTTGGCACAAACACATTGGATATGCAAATGTACAAAGGCTAAAATTAATGCAGTTCAAAGGGTTGGTTACAGGTTTTCCTACATTTAGAGTTGCAAAATTTCATAAGGTATGCGAAGCATGTTAGTTTGGTAAGCATGCAACACAACCCTTTTCACATGACAGAGATGTAAGCAGAAATATCCTTGATGTTATGCATACAGACATTTGGGGGCCTACACAAAATGTATCTCTTGGAGGCAGTTCATACTTTGTCACATTCATTGATGATTGTTCTAGAAAGTTGTGGGTATATTTTATGAAGGAAAAGAGTGAAGCGTTTGGGCACTTTAGAACTTTCAAAGCTGTAGTTGAAAGAGAAACAGGCTTGAAAGTAAAGTGCTTGAGGTCAAATGGAGGGGGAGAGTACCTCTCAAATGAGTTCAGTGATTTTCTAAGGTCTCATGGGATAAAGAGACAGTTCACATGTAGGTATACCCCACAGCAAAATGAGGTTGCAGAAAGGAAAAACAGGCATATTGCAGAAGTTGCACGTGCCTTGATGGCTGAAAAGAATATGCCTAAGCATTTTTTGTCTGAGGCTGTTCATACTGCTGTTTATATTATGAACAGAACTCCCATAGCTGCAGTTCATGGGATGACTCCTGAAAAATGCTTTACTGGCAAGAAGCTTGATGTATCGCACTTGAAGGTATTTGGATGTGTTGCATATGTTCATGTGCCAGATGAGCTACGAAAGAAGCTTGATCCAAAGGCAGAAAAATGTGTCTTTATTGGATACTCTTTAGAGCAAAAAAGGTATCACTATTATAACCCTGTCACATGTAAGTTCAGAGTGAGCAGGGATGTCATCTTTGATGAAATGAGCAGTTGGTATGCATCTAGTGGCGATGCATTGGATGATGATGATGATCATGACACTCATGTGTAGGCTGAAAAGTAAGAATCATGGACTCTTAGTGGACTAGAGACATCATCTGGTAGTCCTTGGTCTGGGAGACTGAGTAGCTCTACATCTTCAGGTGCATCTAGTAGCACTACAAGTAAAGACAAAGGAAAGAATAAAGTGTCAGATGGCATTGATGCAGTTCTTGATGGAGAGCTTGAATGATGAGCTTGCATTCCTTCTGTCAGGAAACCAGGTATACAGAGAGCTCATAGTAATGTAAAGGCTCCATTGAGTGATCCGGTGGTATGCAGATCTAGCAGGGTCAGATACCCTGTTAAAAGATTTGGTTTTGAAGGTTATGCAGCTCACCATTATGCTTATATGGTGAAACTAGTTGAGGATGTTGAGCCCACTTGTTTTGAGGATGTTGTTGGTCATACTCATTGGGATGTAGCAATGGATGAGGAGGTGGCTGCATTAGAGGCCAATAAGACTTGGAATCTAGTATCATTGCCGAAGGGCAAGAAATCTATTGGATGTAAGCGGGTTTATAAGATTAAGCACAATGCAGATGGTTCTATTAGTAGGTACAAAGCTAGGCTGGTTGCAAAAGGCTATGTCCAGACATATGGCATAGATTATGAAGAAACCTTCAGTCTAGTTGCTAGGATGGCAACTGTCAGATGTCTGATTGCTTTGGCAGCAACCAAAGGTTGGAGGTTGCAGCAAATGGATATGAAGAATGCCTTCTTGCATGGTGATTTGTAGGAAGAAGTGTATATGGATCAACTAGCAGGTTATGAAGATTTAGAGCATCCCATGTATGTGTGCAGGTTGAAGAAGGTGCTCTATGGGCTCAAGCAAGCACCTAGAGCATGGTCTGACAAGATCGGAGAGTATCTTGTCAATATTGGCTTTTATGTTTCTGATGATGATCACTCACTTTATGTGAGAAAGGAAAATGCAGGTTTGGTCATCATATTCATCTATGTGGATGACTTGATTATTACAGGTGATAGTGATAGTGGGATTGCTGAAGTCAATGACTTTTTGAAGAAGAAGTTTGAGATAAAGGATTTAGGTGAGCTAAGGTACTTCCTTGGCATTGAGGTGATCAGATGTGATGATGGTATATGGCTGTCCCAAAGACAATATGGCTTGGATATGTTGTCCAAGTATGGTATGACAGCATGCAAACCACTTTCAGTCCCATTGGAGCAGAATGTAAAGTTGAGTGCTGATGTTGGGGATGAGATAGAAGACCCTAATATGTTCAGGAGGATAGTGGGGAGTTTGATCTACATGACCATTACAAGGCCAAACTTGAGCTACACTGTTGGTCTTGTGAGTCAGTTTATGGAAGTACCTAGAAAGCCACATTTGGATGTAGTCAGACACATATTGAGATATGTGAAGTCCACATTACATTATGGACTTTTCTATGAGGCAGGTACAGATGTACAGGTGTTTGGATACACAGATGCAGATTGGGCTGGTAGTATGTCTGATAGAAGATCTACCAGCGGATACATGTTTTCTCTTGGTAGTGTAGTAGTTACTTGGAGCAGCAAAAAGCAATCTACAATTGCTTTGTCGAGTACAGAGACTGAGTATAGAGGTGTTGTTGCAGCATGTGAGGTAGTATGGCTGCAAAAGTTATTGGTTGATTTAGATGTGCAGGTGGAAGGTCCATTTGTCATTTATTGTGACAACATGAGTAGTATACAGTTGGCTAGGAACCCTGTGTTCCATGCTAGAACAAAACATATTGAGGTACGCTACCACTTTGTGAGAGAGAAGGTATTAGCACGTGAGATTGACTTGGTGTATGTCAGCACACAAGATCAGATAGCTGACATCTTCACGAAGGCATTGGGTACAGAGAAGCTTCAAAATTTTCGAAGCTTACTTGGAGTTGCAGAGATGCAGTTGAGCTTGAGGGGGAGTGTTGAGATGACAAGCTCAACACATGCGGACATTGATGATGGATCGCCTGGTTAGATGGGTCCACACGTCTACACTTAGCACATCGGTGGTCATTATGACTCTCACATGGCCACTGACTCATTATTTATTATATTCAGGTTGTTACACCTATTTACAGCTGGCATTGTTATAGCTCCATTCGACTAGTGTAGTTGGTTATGCATTGTTTGACTTAGTAGGCCACTTTTCTTTATGTTGTATCTTATCTATACTTTGTGTACATTGTAAAGAGTGTGGAAGAAGAAGAAGAAACCGGCAAGAAAACATTTTGGCCTCCATCTCTCTTCTTGTCTCTTGAGTGAGCTTCTCCTTATGCATTCTGTGTGTGTTCGGTGCAGCATCTTGAGCAAGTCCCCCCACCACGCCATTCTTGACACATGTCAATATGGTGCTAAAATGTACCCGCCTATTAGCTGTCCAAGCACGTTTTAACAGTCCATCAAGAAATGAATCTAAGCGTCGCCACCCGGCACTCCCATGGAATGTTCCAAGCTTTGTCGCTTAGGGTTTCCCAAGTCCGCCTCACAACAAAATGTTCACGGCCAAACCCACTAGCATCAACCTGAAATCTGGGTTCCTACAATCAAGGTCTCCTGACAACATTCTGGCGTCAGGTTTTGGACATCCTACTTTACGTAGAGATACTCAATCCGAAACAGATCCATACCACACTTGGTTCAAAGAGAATGGGAAATGAGAGGGGTGCACTACTCAACCTCTCTACCCATAGGGCATAGTCCCATTCTGATCCCCTAAAAAGATATGAATCGGGTTCTAACCTATCAATACTTAAAGGTCGAATGACGGTAAAACCTTGTGAGAAGCATCCAAATTCTCTGGGACCACCATACCATAGGATAGACCTGTCGGGGGTTCCACCCACCCACTTTCCTCAATAGGCGTTCTTTAGTTATCTAATTAGGTCCTATCATATTTATGGTAAAATTTAAAATCAACTTCCTTAATTAAGCCTTTTAGGGAACAGGGTTCATTCACGTAATTTATGGCACAAATACGAATACATAGCAATTTGGCTAACAAGTTCAAACAAATTCATTAACTTATCTTCACGTTAATCTTTGCCTCCTGTCCATATAGGAGAAATTATGTATCCCTTCTGTCCAACAGAAGTACCTCGTCCAAATCACATGGCACCATAATTTCCATCCATTATCTAGAATAGGATCTTCCAACGCCCTAAATGTTGGGCTCACGGTAGTCTACAACTCCATTCCGGACTAGGCAAGGGGTGTCCAGAGCTCCATTGACCCCAAGCAACCTAAGAGTGAGACACACTTTCCGTGGTTAGCCTTTTCACCACTCGACCTTCAGCTCGTGAATAGAGCAATGCCCTCTAAGGTTGAACGCGGCGTGACCTTGGAGATGATCCACCCGCATAGAAATATCATTCGTTAATTAATCCAATTAAGAATCAAGCACAGTCAAGGCAATCAACCTATTATCATCTTCCAAGAAAACATTCCTTTAATCCCCATGGCAACTTGTCATTTTCACCCCTGCCATGCATTTACCATCAAACACAAACACTTGGAATAATTATCCAAATCACATCCCAACAATTAGTTTAATGCAAAAGCATTTAGGATGTTGTTTGATTGATCAACAAAAAACAATGGTATCCCTTTTCCAAACATTGCAGGAATAGTTGCAATAACCTTTCCATCACGCATTTGCTCTCCCCCTTGGGATCAGGAGTGGTTCTATGTAAAATTTACTTAACACTCCCTTCTTTCGACTAAGATTTCAAACACTATACAAGACATAAGTTCTATTAATCACTTATATTGATCGATAACTCAGCCTTCTTTCCAAAGAGTAGTGGTATTTACTTTGACTCGGTCTTCTCAATCCCTTGAGCTCTCTACTTGCCTTTGGTGTCGGAGTTATGTTCGGATCTAGCCCAATCTCCAAATTGGATTGATAAAAGTAGAGGTTATCAGACAGAGCCCCAAGGCATTCTTAATCTTAGTCCTTATGGTCGTTGTTTATGTTAACTACGCACATCATCAAGATCCCAATGATCTAATAGATTCGAGATTGAATTTCTCCTAGGCTAGTTCACTTATCATGCAATTCGTCAACCATGCAAGCTACAACATACTTTCAGTGTGGGGAAATACCCATCTATTATTTTCACGAAAAGGAGAATCGACAATACCTTGGAATGCTATTATGCTATGTGCAAGTTTGCCGCATTGTGTCTAGATACAATTAACTTCTCTTGATACCTGCGCTTTGCAACTTTATCCTTCGAATGTATGAGATAAATCCTATCCTTTACCATGACCTATTCTCGTGCGGCATCTAAATGTACTTCATGCGGGAATCAAAACAAGCATCTATTAATTTGGAAATACATTACTTACGTCCTTGCCTGAGGCTTCATTGCTTGTTGTGGGGTTTCTTTCCATATGAGATATTTTTCGCTTGGGGGCCATTCTCGGTCTTCATCTCCCTTAGGCGCAAGTCACACTCGATTAGTGGGGCCGATTGGGGGAAAGAATTAGGCTTGCGGGTGGACAATAATCTCGTGGAAAGAGGTATAGTGATTCGTGGGCAAAAGGGAAAAGGGATGCCCACCCTCTTAGGAGGGAAAGAGAAAGAGTCCCTCTCCCTCTCTCTTTCTCTCTCCCTCTCTCTTTCCCTCTTCTTTTTATTTCTCTCTCCTTCTTCTTCTTTTTCTCTCTATCTTCTCACCTCTCCCTTTCGCTCCCTCTCTCTCTCTCTCCTCTCTCTCACCCTCTCCCTCTCTCTCTCTTCTCAACTCTCCCTTTCTCTCCCTCTCTCTCTCTCTCTTCTCACTTCTCCCTTCCTTTCCCTCTCTCTTCCTCGGCAACAAAAGGGGGGGAAAGAATAAGGTGGCCTCCCCTAGACGCTTAAGGAAGGGGGGGGGGGGGGGGGAATGGTTTTATAATAGGAGGGGAAGTTTTTTTTTTTAGGGGAAATGTGGAAGAGGTGGAGTGGTGCAGGGAGTCCTTGCAGTGGACTACTCGAGATGGCATGGAGGGGTGATAGGCTTGTGGCCTCCCCCTCATTGATGTCATCGTGAACCCCTCCTTCCTCACTTCATCATCTCCTTCTTTCCTCCCTACACATCAACTGCTGCATCATCTCCTCCTTCACGTCATCGGCAATGGCTTCCTCTCGTCCTTTTCCCCATGTCATTGTGCCGTCTTCCTTCTCTCCCCCCCCCCGCCACCTGTCGTCGACAACAAGGGGGTGGTAATTTAAAAAAATTGATTATTATTTTTTAAAAAGGGGGGGAGGGGGGGTTTCTGTGCCACGACAGAATGTTACATCCTCTCCCCCTTAGAGAACTCAAGATGTCCTCATCTCGGAAGAACTAGGGAAGACAAGCATTAATGGGGCTTAAGGCCTGTGGGTTAGGACCCACCATGTGTCCGCTACGCTAATCTTAATTATTCAAGTAGTGCAACTCATATCACTCAGGTAAATTGTAGTTACAAGAGCAAGGTTTATTCCCAATATAATTTGTATTACATGTTGATAAAATTTCTAGGATTTCTAATCATCCTGATAATATATAATAGGCCCTAGGTCTTCGTCTTCATCTGATTCCTCTTTATTTCCATAGACTGCGCTTGTGTAGCTTCGTTTCCTTGGAGGCTCCATGTCTTCTGTACTTAAGTCAAGACAATCAGCTTGGATGTGTCCTAGCTCATTGTAGTGGAAGCATTGATGGTAGGGACATCTTCTGCAGATGTGCCCTATCTCTCCGCACGTGTGGCATCTCTTGCCCTAATCTCAAGAATCATCTTTGTTACAATTGCCCGAATTAAGTTCTTGGATAATTGGCTTTGCTTGAAGTAATGCATCTTGCAAGTTTGTTAGACACATTTCTTCAAGATGATAATTCAAAGGAGTGTTCAAGCCATGGCAAAACTTGGATACTTGCTGCACAATATCCATAGGTGGTGCATATTTTAGTAGGGTTACAAACCTTGAATAGTAGGCTTCCAAGGTTAATTCGAGCTACTTGAGCTTGAAGAATTTATTCATTCTCAAAGTTTGGTAGGTCGGTGGAAGGTATCACCTGCGTACATCATCTTTTAGCTCAGCCCAAGTGACAGCGGCTTTAGAAATACCTTGATCCTTGCCCATTGCTTCCACCATATCCAAGCCTGGCCAACTAACTTAAGTTTGGCTATCATTGCCTGATTGGTATAGTAGTAGTTCCCAAAGCAGAGAAATAATCGTCCATCGACTCAATCCATATTATTTTGTTTAGGATGTATCTAAGAACCATACATTAATCAATCACATTACGAAGTTATGCTCTAATACCAACTGTAACGTGCCCGCCTATCAGCTGTCCAAGCAAGCACGTTTTAGCGGTCCATCGAGAAACGAATCTGAGCATCCCTGCCTGGCACTCCCATGGAATGCTCCAAGGTTTGTCGCCTAGGGTTTCCGAAGTCCACATCGCAATGGAACACACTAGGATCGACCTAAAATCTAGGTTCCTAGGGTCAAATTCTCTTAATAGAATTCTATCGTCAAGTTTTGGACATCCTACTTTACGCAGAGATACCCAATCCAAAGCAGATCCATACCACACTTGGTTCAAAGAGAATGGGAAACGAGAGGGATGCACTACTCAACCTCTCTACCCATAGAGCATAGTCCCATTCTGATCCCCCAAAAAGACATGAATCGAGTTCTAACCTATCAATACTTAAAGGTCGAATGACGGTAAAACCTTGTGAGAAGCATCCAAATTCTCTGGGACCACCCTGCCATAGGATAGACCCGTCGGGGGTTCCGCCCACCCACTTCCCTCAATAGGCATTCTTTAGTTATCTAATTAGGTCCTATCACATTTATGGTGACATTTAAAATCAACTTCCTTAATTAAGCCTTTTAGGGAACAGGGTTCATTCACGTAATTTATGGCACAAACACAAATATAGAGCAATTTGACTAACAAGTTCAAACAAATTCCTTAACTTATCTTCACGTTAATCTTTGCCTCCTGCCCATACAAGAGAAATTATGTATCCCTTCTGTCCAACAGAAGTACCTCATCCAAATCACATGGCACCATAGTTTCCCTCCATTATCTAGAATATAGGATCTTCCAATGCCCTGGATGTTGGGCTCGTGGTAGTCTTCAACTCCGTTCCGAACTAGGCAAGGTGTGTCCAGAGCTCCACTGACCCCAAGCGCTGACCCCAAGCGACCTAGGAGTGAGAAACACTATCCGTGATTGGCCTTTTCACCACTCGACCTTCAGCCCATGAATCGAGCAATGCCCTCTCAAGTTGAAACGCGGCGTGACCTTGGAGATGATCCACCCATGCAAAAATATCCTTCCTTAATTAGTCCAATTAAGTATCAAGCACAATCAAGGCAATTGGCCTATTATCATCTTCCAAGAAAACATTCATTTATTCCCCATGGCAACTTGTCATTACTCACCCTTGTCATGCATTACCATCAAACACAAACACTTGGAATAATTATCCAAATCACATCCCAACAATTAGTTTAATGCAAAAGCATTTAGGATGTTGTTTGATCGATCAATAAAAAAACAATGGTATCCCTTTTTCAAACATTGCAGGAATAGTTGCAATAACCTTTCCATCACGCATTTGCTCTCCCCCTTGGGATCAAGAGTGGTTCTATGTAAAATCTACTTAACATGCCCTTCTTTCGACTAAGATTTCAAACACTATACAAGACATAAGTTCTATTAATCACTTATATTGATTGATAACCCAGCCTTCTTTCCAAAGAGTAGTGGTATTTACTTTGACTCGGTCTTCTCAATCCCTTGAGCTCTCTACTTGCCTTTGGGTCTGGAGTTGTGTTAGGATCTAGCCCAATCTCCAAATTGGATTGATAAATGTAGTGGTTATCAAACAGATCCCAAGGCATTCTTAATCTCAGTCCTTATGGTCGTTGTTTGTGTTACTACACACATCATCAAGATCCCAATGATCTAATAGATTCAAGATTGAATTTCCCCTAGGCTAGATTACTTATCATGCAATCCGTCAAGCGTGCAAGCTACAACATACTTTCAGTGTGAGGAATACCCATCTATTATTTTCCTGGAAAGGAGAGTCGACAAATCTTAGAATGCTATTATGCTATGTGTGAGTTTGTCGCATAGCATTTAGATACAATTAACTTCTCTTGATACCTGCGCTTTGCAACTTTATCCTTCAAATTCATGAGATGAAGCCTATCCCTTCCCATGACCTATTCTCGTGCGACGTCTAATGTGCTTCATGCGGGAATCAAAACATCTATTAGTTTGGAAATACATTACTTACAGCTAGTATTGCAATTGGATTGGCAATGATGCCCTTGCTTGAGGCTTCGTTGCTTGTTGTGGGGTTGCCTTCTGTGCGCAATATTTTCTGCTTCGGGACCATTCTTGATCTTCATCTCCCTTAGACACGAGTCTCGCACAAGACTTTTACACCTTGAGCTTGATTAGTGGGGCCAATTGGGGGAAAGAATTAGGCTTGCGGGTGGACAATAATCTCGTGGAAAGAGGTATAGTGATTCGCGGGCAAAAGGGAAAAGGGATGCCCACCCTCTTAGGAGGGAAAGAGAAAGAGTCTCTCTCCCTCTCTCTTTCTCTCTCCCTCTCTCTCTCCCTTTTCTTCTTTCTCTCTCCTTCTTCTTCTTCTTCTTCTTTGTCTCTCTATCTTCTCACCTCTTCCTTTCTCTCCCCCCTCTCTCTCTCTCTTCTCGCTTCTCCCTTATTTCCCTCTCTCTTCCTCAGCAGTAAAAGGGGGGGGAAGAATAAGATGGCCTCCCTTAGATGCTTAAGGGGGGGGGAGGGGGGGATGTGGAAGAGGTGGAGTGGTGCAGGGAGTCCGCTACAATGCACTGGTCGAGGTGGCATGGGGGGGTGGTAGGCATGTGGCCTCCCCCTCGTCTAGGTCATCGTGAACTCCTCCTTCCTCGCTATGTCATCTCCTTCTTTCCTCCCCCCACGTCAGCTACTGCATCATCTCCTCCTTCACATCATCAGAAATGGCTTCCTCTCATCCTTTTTCCCATGTTATCGTGCCATCTTCCTTCTCTTCCCCCCCTGCCACCTATCGGTGACAACAAGGGGGTGGTAATTTTTTAAAAATTTATTATTCTTTTAAAAAAGGGGTGGTTTCTATGCCGCGGCAGAATGTTACAGGTGCAAATCTAAAGCATGAAGTGTGCTAATTGTAAAGGACAAGGCGAGGATGGATGAAACTATTTTTGAGGATGGATATCTTGAGAAGGTATGCCTCTAGATAGTATGATGTTTTCTCACATCTTAAAAGTAGAGATAGCATAAATGAAGTTGAAAAGAGTGAAAATTTACATGCTTAAATTTTTGGCAAGGCGTCATTAGAATATGATATCATGCTTGGCAATGCATTCATGACATGTATGCTATGTGTGATGAAAATGGAAAAAAACAAAAAGGATTTGGTGAGCTCTCCTTAGGATATAAATGTGTAGTAATCACACTAGGTATGCCTACCATGGGCATGGTCGAGTAGGAGAGATATACTTTCAAAGCATGTGATGTGATGGAATGTATCTAAATCTAGTGACCTCCTTGATTGCATCTCAGCTATGGTAGCATGGGAGTGGCTAAGAAGGCAACATAAATGAATGTTGAGGTTACTAGTAGTAGTGGATCAGTACAACAAGCATTGTGCTTGATAGCATGTAAATATATATGCCAAATGTGATGCAACTACAAAAGGCCAAAGATGATTGGGTTTAGGCATTAAAGTGAAATACATAGTGTGTGTGATTGGGTTTAAGCACAGGCCAATCACTTAATCATGATGTGTTTTAGAGTTTCTTCTTTATTAGTTTAGGTGAAGTAATATTATCATTAGTCTCTACCTAAGAATGACTAGGTTTTCCCTATGATCCTCATTAGTCTCTATTTAAGTTTGACTAGGAAAATTCCCAATGTAATTCCCTACTTAGAAATTGATGTATGTACAAAATATGTAAACTAGGAAAAATGAGGCATTGTCTGCTTATAAGTAACTAGGAAATTATCTCGAGAAATTTTTCATATATAGGAATCTTTCTTACATAGGATACTAATATTGTTCGTATGTAAGGAATGATAATATTTTTGAGCTTGATTCCCTAGTTACTCCATGTAGGAAATGTCCCATTTTCCCTAGTTTTTGCATTCCCTACTTATATTGATTTTTAACTACCCATGGGGACTCCTATGTTTTGCTATATAGGAAGTGATCAAAATCTCCTTGTGAATACAATAGTTTTGATATAGTTAATTGTATAGATAGTGAGCCTTATCTACTCTTTCAATTACTTCATCCTAAATCATATCTTCTTATACTTTTCACTTAGTTTCTCTCCACATACTCTAGCATTAGGGCCAATTTTGAGACCAAACATGCCTTGTAAAGATTTAGGTTGAGTTTTAATCACATCCTACCTAGATAAAAATAGGGAAAGAAAGACACCTTATTAAGTGCTAGCTTTCTCTAATTTTAGGGCCAACTAAGCATTAAATAATGGCTAACATCTCTCTTTCATTTTGTTTTGTATTTAATAGTTCCACTCTTAAAATTTTTAACTAGGACCTTTAAAAAAGCTTCCATTCCCCAAAAAAGTGATTATGGACTCCAAATAATCATTTTAAAATTTTGATTATTGTTTCTTTTTGGGATTTTATTATTTTGATTATTTTGCTTTTATATTTTCCACATGTTGTTATGTTGTTTTGGTTTATGGATGTAAGCATGTTAACATGACACACTTTTTCTGCTAGTTGGCATATGGCAAAATAGCATATCTTGTTAGCATGCAAAGATAGGGAAAAAAAACATTAAAACCTTAAATCACTACCCCATTGTAATGTTAGAAAAAAAAAATCATTTAGTCTAAACAAACCTAGTAGAATTCTTGTTACAAATTTATTTTTAGTAAACTCTATGGGATGACTTTTCAGTCACAATGAAGTTTTTAGAAACCTTTAAGCTAAAAAGAGACCTAGAGTTCTTTTAGTTTAATGTGAGTGAAGGAGTAATTTACTCAGTTTTTAATCCTCTGGTTGGTGCTTAGAGAATAACTCTTCTCACTGGGACACTATAGGCTAGTTGCAAGGATAGTGATGCAATGATGACAAGAAAGAAGCAAGTTGGGAGTGGTAGTGTAGACATGATGAGGGGAAAACGCATAGGGGGTTCCAACATGAAATTGTGAGAGAGAACCAAAAGTCAACCAATCTAAACAAGCACCAACCTACAATGGTTGACCTATTGTGCTTTCCACCTCTAAATAAGGCAAAACTCAATCATCTGCAAAAACAAAGGAGCCCTAAGATGATGCAAGCCAAGCATGTAGGGAAAAGGAGTGACTTGGCAAGTTCAAGCAATCTCAAGTAATCTCTCTCTCTCTCTCTCTCTCTCTCTCTCTCTCTCTCTCTCTCTCTCTCTCTCTCTCTCTCTCTCTCTCTCTCTCTCTCTCTCTCTCTCTCTCTCTCTCTCTCTCTCTCTCTCTCTCTCTCTCTCTCTCTCTCTCTCTCTCTCTCTCTCTCTCTCTCTCTCTCTCTCTCTCTCTCTCTCTCTCTCTCTCTCTCTCTCTCTCTCTCTCTCTCTCTCTCTCTCTCTCTCTCTCTCTCTCTCTCATGTAATATCTCCCATTGCATGTATATGTTACTGGCCAATGGAAAGTTTCCAAAGTTTTGTACCCAAAGCAAGAAAGGTTTTGCTAGGCTATCATAGGTTTTTATGAGGCATATGACCTTTCCATGAAAGACATGGATCCAAAAATGGTGACATGGGATGATGTTTCTGATACAAAGTGTTGTAGTGTGGTGCTTTTAGGTAGTTGTAGGAGAGCAACCACTACCACGTTAAGTGCAACTACATACTGCTAAAGTCTATGAGCAAGTCATGTTGTTTCACTATAGTGTCTATTATGTCAATGTTAACTAAAGGCGTTATCATGGAGTTCAACCCTATAATGCTTTCTAATCGGACCACCATGAAGTTTAATTGGGCATAATTTGCATTTTAGCATTTGCACCTTCAAGAGAAGGGGTATCTCGATGGCCGCCTCAACAAGTGGAGGATCTGTAAATAGCATCCTCGAGCTTCAAAAGATGAGGAAGAGAGCACAAATATAGGTGATGAGTTGGACATGGATGGCACATCAACCTGTAAGGCCACATCCGTATCTCACTAAAGCACTAGGTATTTGCTTCTAAAGAGGCATGAAAACCAACACTTTTTTTTATAGTAGTGACTTGGAGTTGGTCAAGGCACTTGCTCTCAATTTGAGGAGGGAATTGGTGAATAGCCTACATGAACTTAAAGCAAAGCAGCAAGAGTTAGAAGCAATGAGGATATGGAAAACTAGCAAACAAAAGGTTAGCTCATCCATTAATTCCTTAAGGAAGAAGCTAAAAGATGTAGAGGAAGAGTTGTTTTCTTTGACACAGAGTAGCAATGTAGAGAAAAGAAAAAAGTTGTGCTTGAGCTAAAGATTGAATTGTTTAAAGAAATTTTGCAAATGTTGGGTTTCTAGCAAACTAAAGATGCATTCCTTCATGATGATAGTGTTGGGATCGACATTACTTGCTGTGTAGTAAGTTTCTAGAAACATCTCTTATGCAATTCACCTATGCTCAACCAATGTGGCTACTTATCAACATTGATTCTTTCTTTGTTTTTAGGAATGAATGGGGGCTCTGGAATCATAATTTTATTAATGTGAACAACATTTACAACTCCCGATGCACTTGGAGAACTACCTCCAAACTTTTTTTTTCCTACACTTGATTAAGAAAAAGCCTATTGAAGTATGAGCATTATTAGCATATGGAGGACTTTTAAGCATTGTACCAAGAGACACTTTAATAACAAAGACCTTCGAGGCAAATTCCTTGGCTAGAAGCAAATATGTGATCAGGGGGACCCAATAGGATGTCTCTATAACCACATAAGTGTAGGGCTAGCCAAACATCAACAATCAATTGAGCTTCTAATCAACTCCTTTGGGGCAAGAGGAAGCTGTAAATTTATCATTGAATTTTTCAAGCCACTTTAACTTCCCCACAGAATGCCTATTGCATATGTATGATTAGAACACTAAAGAACCTATCTACTTTACCATACTTCTCTTGATCAACACGATTTCTCCTAGCTTATTGCATTATTTGCTACCCTAAGAGAGCTACTTCATTCCTCCTTTGATAGTACCACCAACCTCCATTCTTTTTCATCATGTGGCTTACAAAGTGCCCTCTATTGAACCATTATTGGTATAAAATGTAATCTTGTGGAGTGCATTCTCTAGAGTCCTATCGTTTGTGCAACTAAACAACTTCACCCATGACTAGTAGTTTATAAGAATGTAAATAAATAAAGTAGATTAGATTTAATTAGATTAAATAGCATTATACGATAAGTATATATACCTACTTATTATTTTTCAAATGCAAAAAAGCATAAATCAAAGTAGTTGGATATATGTGAATATAATTGTTTAATGTTTTATTGTGATGCAATTCAAACACACATTGTCAAAAGACAAATATTCAAAGTACAAATTCTAAGAAAAAGAAGAATATTTTGATATAGTACAAATTTTGAGAAAACAAATATTCTAGAATTGTATTGAAACATGCATACTTAATGTTCTACTCGTATTAGCATAATCATTTAAAGGAATATAGATAGATAAAATAAAATGCATAGATTGAAATAAGTTTGAATATTTTAAATTAATTTACAATACTAAAATATGTATTTTAAATAGAAATAAGGGATATGAAAAATCGAATTGATAAATATTATATTTTTAAATAAAATTTTATAAGTCTAGAAATAAATAAAGTAACTACATATAGAACAAAAATATAATTAAATATATCTTTTTATTGAAATGTATAAAACAATGTGGTACTTAAACTAAACTTTGAATATAATTTATCTTTGATCAAATTGGGAGATTTACCTAAGACTAAATATATACAACCTATAAAAACTTGAAAAATGAAATATTTACCATCATATCTGATTTTTAAATCAATATATGAAGGTGTAGACCAATGAGATTTTGTAGGTAATTAGACTATCAAAGAACTATCCTATTGTAAACATGTGGTAAAACAAAAGTAAAAGCATACAAGAGTAAATTATTAGAAGATGATAAGAACACACATAGAATGCCATTACCATTGAATGTATCATCCAAATAATGAAATGAATGTAAGAGATAATTAAAATGATAGACGCATGATGTATGCAACATTACATTTTTATATGATCCATGTTACTCGAAACAATATTATTGTTAGATAATCTATTGTTATAGCCACTACCATTTAATATAGCAATATAATTAATGAAATGCATGTACTAGATAATCAAAAGAATAGATACATAGCATACGCACCGCAAGTAAAATACAACCAAATAGAGCAAAGTTTATATTTTTATATGATACATGTTGAAAAAATAGTATTAGTAAATAATTTATATTATAGCTACATCCAATGTTTCAACCAATAAAACAACATGTTCTCAATATTACGTAACATTTCTTCCAATAGTCTAATTGATGATCCGTTTATAATTAATTAAACACAATCTATTCAAATAATAAAATTTAATAGTCTAGAATTCTAATTCAATAACATATGTAAATGACAACTCAATGATATAAAGCAAGAGGAAAGCTTGCTCTCAGATGAAAATAGTAGTGCCTCAATAGAGAGGAGTCAACTTGAATGAGTCCGAGAAGGATCGTCTCTCGACACGATACGGTAAGGGGGCTAGTGAAAAGAGAGCTCTTGATACAAATCCACTACTCCCCTTGTTAAAGAGTAGCAGGTACAAATTGGATGTTGGGATTGGAGGACATGAAGCAGTTCTAAACCTCCTTTAACCACATGGCATGTTCCTTTAAAGGTCCTTATATGTAGCATGTTAAACATGCATGTTTTACACCATTGAAAGACCTTTGAGAGCATCGACCTCACTATGTGTTAATCCATTAATATTATAATACATTATATATAATTAATACATTAATTATTAATATTACATCAATATCATAATCATTAATAATTACATAATTAATTAATTATAATACATTAATACTTATGTTATATATTTATAATTCATATTATTTAATATTGATATTATGTATGCTTAATGATAACTACTATTAATATAATATCAATTATTATATAATTAATTATGGTGTGTGTGTGTATATGTGTGTGTGTGTGTGTGTGTGTGTGTGTGTGTGTGTGTGTGTGTGTGTGTGTGTGTGTGTGTGTTCTAATTATATGCCATTTTTACATTACTGTTAGTAGTCAAATTAGTAATATTTAATTCCGAATCACCAACTAAGACGAATTGGTGCTCTCAAGAATCACCTACGGGTTGGAGGTTTGTAGCTAGTTGACATTGAGTCAAAGATGAACACTCTAAAAGCAAAACAATTAAGAAAATTCTAATTGAATCCACTCCTTAGGCTAGAATACTTGTGGAGATTGTTCACCATAGTATCAAAAGTTTGTGTGCTATTTGGAATCTAAAGGAGTCAAAATCGCAGGAGAAAGAATCCAACTACTACACACTTAGCTCAATACCTCTTTGATATTCATGAAGAGTTGCAAGCACATATCAAACAAGCTCAAGAGAACTATCAGAGAAATGTAGATAAGCTTCGCATGCAAAATCCATCATATAAAATTGAAAATCAAGTTTGGCTTCTTTGACATGATCTATGTTCTTCTCGCCCCTCCCAAAAATTAGATTATCAACAACTTGGGCCCTTCAAGATTCTTGGCCAAATAAATCCAATCACCTATCATCTCTAGCTTTCTTAGTCCATGAAAATCCATCATGTATTCCATGTTTCAATCTTGGAGCAATGTCATACATCCAACATCCCTAGAAGAATACCAAAGCCGTCACCTCCACTCATAATCGAAGACCACCAATAATATAAAGTAGACAAAATCTTGGATTCATGAATTTCAAGAGAAAGAACATAGTATCTTGTCCATTGGAAGGGCTATGATGCAAGTGAACAAACATGGAAACCGACTTTACATCTTCAAAGAACTTCTATTAAGATTTGCAAATTTCATCTTCAACACCCAACCAAACCAAGGCCTACTCAAAAACACACCATTGCCCCAGGTGGAAATCAATGCTAGAAGAGAAAGGAGAGCAATGTAATGAAGTCTCAAGCAACGACAACCCTCCATTCATATGAAAGCTGATATAACCCTTTGTTCCATGAAGTTTCTAAAATATTCTAAAACATTCTAGAATATATATACATCATCACTTGTCATTTTTAATTTAAGTATGCCATGTGTCGATAGACATGTCATGCCATGTGTTGTAAGAAGTTGGGAATAGTTAAAAATGTTTTGTAAGACTTGAAAGCTGAGGTTGAGCTTCACCACATCCTTGTCCATCCTGTCACACAGCGCCTTCATCGCCTGCACCTGACAGAACTCCATGAGCAATGGACCAACAACGCGGACTGGAATGGGTGCATACATTCACCGAAAAATGATGAGCCTGAGTCGAGTGATGACCAAATCAGCACCTGATAGAACTCCATGAGCAACTGTAAAACCAGTCGCTGCTCCAGAGCTACCATTCTTCCCCTTGGTTACCATCTGTATAGCCATCTGTATAGCCACTTCGCTTGCCATCTGCATGTATATGTACTTCACCAAAGAATTGCACTAGATAGACCACATCATGCCTTGCAACCTCCCAAGGACTATACTTCTCAAGCCAGTCTTCAGCATACTCTTCCTGATTTTTTTTTTGGTGATCTTCTGCATGAATAATCCATAATTGTAACGAAGTCCATATCCCCAAGCAGGAAGATTCAAGGTTGCCATTGAATCAAGGAAGCAAGAGGCAAGTCTGCCAAGGCCTCCATTTCCAAGAGCTGCATCTCTTTCCTGCTCAACAATGTTTTCAAGCTCATATACTAGTTTGTTGAGAGCTGCAGCATAAGCATCTGTGAGACCTAGGTTGCCCACGGCATTGGTTAAAGCTCTACCCTCTGAGACTGTTGAAGACCTGAATATGAATTATGCAAATGTGATACCAGTCTTTCTGGAACCCTGGCTTCTCTGGTTCGAGCTGTTCTTTGTTTTGCTGATCTGGGGGATCTGTCCATGTATCCAATAATGGAACTCCATTGTATAATCTCGCCATCTCTTTGGCATTTCTGGTAAAGGTTCTTCATCACCTGCAGATGAACATGACGATGAGGATGAAATGCGGAAGCTGGAGCAACTGGAAACACTTTGGATTGCATTTGTGTGCCCTTTTGAGCTCCATATGGTGTCAAATTTATCCTCATCTTCTTGATCATTATAGCTTTGTTCTGTTGTCCACTCATTGCAGTTAGAATAAGATCTAGCAGTCCTTACGCAACGTTCAGCATGCTCTCTCTGGGTAATGGTCACCCAATAGCTTCAGTAATTGTACTATGGCAGAAAAACCAAGCGCTCCCTTCTTCAAAGGACCTGCATCCAAAATGAGTATGCATTGCTGGACAGTAGATGGCATGTAGGCTAGGCCGACTTCCATTGTGAAGACAAAGTACCTAAAGAACTGCTTTTGAGTTTGACTGCTGGCTAAATGCTCTGGCAACATCCTTGAAAATAGGGTCATTACAGTGCTAACCAGGGTGCAGTCCAAACAGGGACAGATTTGGAAAAGTTGCTACAGAAATTAGTAGCATCATTCTAACAACAAAGGAACAATTGGAAGTGATACTAGACATCATAAGCTTCGAGTGGAGCCATCAAACGTCTCTTTTGGACACATATTTCTCGAGCTAGAGCCTATTTGATACCGGCAGTTCACTAACAGTTCACTGTGGACAGTTCTGGAAATTCTTAAACAGAGAGGGGTATTGCTACTCCTAAATTCAAACCAAGATTATATTTGGACTTATATTTTTCAAGGAACAACATATTTCTTCAACTTGACTGCAATTGCAGCTGAGAACAATAGCTCCAGCTCTAATGAACAAGGTTGGCTTCAAACACAGGCTAATATTGACAAACTTGGACAAGGTTGGCTTCAAACACAAGCTAAAATTGACAAACTTGGAGTTTCGACTGAACAGTGTATTGCTCTTATAAAGGCACTTATGGAAAAAACAGCAAGACCTGAATCAAATGCTTATGCTTATGGACAACATGTATGTGCTGATGGTACACACTATGATCTACATGCATCTTTATGAATATGAACAGCAACAACATGTAGATGTATATGAGCAGTATGCAAGTACATCTGGACAGCATGTTAATGCTTATAAATATGATGTACCATATCATAATGCAGAGTATCATCCCATTGAACCTTGGCAGCAAAATGGTTATTATGGTCAACATGCTTATGCTTATGAGCATCCATCTCTTTAGCAAAATAGTTATGATTATACTTGTGAAGCTCTCTTGGTTGACCAGCCCAGTTCTTATGGATGTGACAGAAATGGTTATGCTTATCAGTACACTTCTAGCTTTGATCAACAGCAAGCAAGTGATTATGACCAATGCTGTGGGATCAATGATCAAAGGCAGCATGCTTATGTATGTGAGCAGCAAACATCAGTGGAAGCAAATGCATATGCTCAACCAAACTATCCGTCTGATGTGCAGCAGGGCTATTATCACCATATGCAGTATGAACAGCATGAGCAATATGGTTATGAGTATGGACAACCATCTGTTGTACATGATGAGCATGGACAACCATTTGTTGTACATGATGAGCATGGACAGCCATCTGTTATGCATGAGCAGCAAGATGACTATGAGCAGCATGTCAAAACTATCATAGAGCTGACCAATGGTGATAAACAGGTGTGTAAATTGCTATCTAAGGCTAAACGTGTTAGACACCTTACTAGTGATACAATACGGAAACTGCATGCTGCGGGCTTATGCTATCGATGTGCTAAGCCACTATCTTGTAATCACCAAGCCACATGTAGGGCAAAGTCTGCCAAAATAATCTTGGTATTTGAATATTATGATGTAAATGATAAAGAACATCTTGTTGAAGACCATTTTGGTATGAGTCCACAACAAGAAGTTCAACAACAAGAAGTTCAGTTCAAGAAGGCAGATTATGGACAACATGTGGATTTGGAGGATCATCTTGCAATGGAGACTTCGTTAGTGAGTACCATCATGATGATCATGTTTCCAGCAGTATTTGATTTCGATCTTATGAAAGTTGATCCAATACATGGCAAAGATACAACTTTTCCTTTTGATCCGGGAGGCTACAGGCTGAATTTGACCTCCTGTATAAATTAGTACTACTATTGAGTATTAGGTAATCTTTTCCTTTACCCCTTATAATGTTGTACAGAGTAGTACTCTGTTCTATCCATCTCCTCTCTAGCTTGTTTCTAGGTTTGTTTTTTAGGACAAAAACTTTTGGGAAGGGATGGATTGTAAGAAGTTGGGAATAGTTAAAAATGTTGATAATATGCCATGTCACACTGACATTGGTATATAAGGAGAGTTGTAATTTTTTGTATCTTTTTGACACATTAATACAATTACAGTATTTCTCTCCCTTCTTGCTCACAGCTTCTATGGCTTCCTCATCTTTCTTGTCTTTCTCTCTCTAAATCTAGTCTTTCTCTCTCCTCGTCACTCTTATTCTCTCTCTTCCTACAATCTTTCTCTCTCCTCTGCAGTCTTCTCTCTCCTTTTTCTCTCTCCCTGGTTCTCTCTCTGACATGTGTCGACGTGCATATTATACTATATAGCATCCTCTTACAATGATATGTGGTCCCCTTAACCTCCCTAGACTATAGTATAAATAGGGGTCCTAGGCTACAAGCCCTCCAATCTTTGCCAACACTAGTTGTAAGACTCCTATGAGGTGAAGTCCTCTTCCATGTCTTGTCTTAGCCTTGTCTGGCGTAAAGTATTGTCTTGTAATCAAGCCACACTCTTGTGAGCATTCTCTTCTAATGGAGTTCTCTTGTAATTGAGTTATCCTGCAATCACTTTCTAGTTCAATTTCTCCTTCCAAGTTCCTCTCTTATAAGTTGTGAGAGCAATCTCCTCACTCTCGTAAGTCGTGAGAGCAATCTCCTCACTCTTAGAACACTTGTACTCATTACTTCCAACGCTATTTTCAAGATAAAATCTGATGGCTTCACACAAGTATGCTTCCCCTCATGGAGGTGAATACGAGAGATCAAGATGGGGGGAAGATTAGAAACCTAGCAATACATATGCTAAGGATCACTACTTTTTGCTGCAATATGGGAGGGTAGGAACCTAGCCCATTTCCAAAAACATTAGCCCGGAAGTAGAAAGGGGATCGATCAATAGTAAGGCTGGAAATTATGGGTATGTTGCTTGTACTATTGGTAAACTTAAGGGGCTTGCTAGATAAGGTTCTCTTTTGAAGAGCGAAGTGCCCTAACTTGTATGCAATGTTATCCTTGTATTAATCTAATCTAATATCTATTCACGTCTAAAAATAGGTATTCACATTATTTCAATTCAAGCAAAATATCAACCTATGAGTCAATGCACATAATCCATTAGAGAGAAGCTATAGCTATTTCTCAATCATAATGGCATGTGCATCTCATCCTTAGAAAGCATGTGGTATGCTTCCAATACGAGAGATAGAGAGAGAGAAAATGGGGCCTTCCATCGGCATCCAGCTCTAAATTTGAGTTACCAGAAATATAAATATTGTGTCGCCATGAGGCAGAAAATTTTGGACTTCTTGCCCAAATGTACAAATAGGCTGCCATCATAAATGTAGGGAACAAGCATAAAAAGCTACAGCTGCAGCATAGCATCTGATGCAAGCAGCAAAGGAAATAGCATATTTACAAACCACATGACACCAGGCCATGAAGCGTCACAATACCAATCACCACATTTTCACAATTCACCACTGGTAGAAAAGTAACAGGTGAAGGAGGTCCTTCCATTTTCTGCATTGCATCAACTGCCATTGCATCAGGACCTATAGACCTAGGAGACCTGCATTTCAGTGCTAGTGTCTGTTAATTTTAAGACAATGACCAACTTGAAACTAAGAACCAAACATCCAACTAAGATAACCAGTTAAGAAGCCACATGAGCTCCTCAATGTTTACCTATTGCAGATATTCCCAATGGTGAGCTGAAATATCTTTTCACCATAGGCTTTTAGAGTTCGCCGCAAGTCACCATCAGTGAAGGTGCCAAGTAAATGATGATCATCGTCAACCACAATCAGACATCCACAACCCTTACTTGTAAGCTCTACGAGTTGATCCATGAGAAGGTCATCTTCTTTACAGATTGGAACCTGGTCATCCTTTTTCATTACATCTCGAACCTACAAGAACACACATACATGGCACTTAAAACACTGACATTTGATCTAATTGAAACAGAGATATATTCCAAAGATCAAATCCAGTGTCAAGCCAGCAGGTGTAAAGTGCTTAAGGTTATAAAGTGAAACCCCCACTTCCTGTTTTACACTGTCAAGATTAATCAGAGTATGTCAGTACTGCAAGACCAAGAGCAGCAATGACCACTTGCTATGCACTGTAATAACTCCAGCATTATCATCAACAATTGTACCATTTGTCCTTGAAAGGTAGACTTCCTTGGGCACAACTCTTGAATTGTAGCTCTTTCACATTCCACAAATTACCAAACCCTCTTTCTTTGTTATCCACCAGTCTATGAAGCAGCCAAAACTCACTGTTGTATGGCAATCTTAGCAGACTGGTTGGGGCTCATTCTTCACCACCCTTGTTCGGAAGTCTAAAGGCCTGCATTCCCGAATGTGCCATGAGATTGTGTTGCCTTAGCGATCGATGATGGCAACAGACAAGCAGCATTTTGCA
This sequence comes from Lygodium microphyllum, assembly GCF_053477565.2. NCBI lineage: Eukaryota > Viridiplantae > Streptophyta > Polypodiopsida > Schizaeales > Lygodiaceae > Lygodium > Lygodium microphyllum. The sequence continues at coordinate 30,334,807 of NC_141157.1, read as the reverse complement.
GAACTGGTTCTGCACAATGCAATGATAATGCACTGGCCATGACTATGAAGGAACTTAGCTTAACTTGTCTGCATGAGAGATGTTGCAAGATAGAGCTGAAATTTTGACCAAATTGCAAGATCGCGGGTGCAGACTTACTTTGAAGATCAGGCGCTTCCCGATTCGTCCAGCAGGATGATTCAAGGCGTACTGCTCCCTAGTCATATTCTTAGCCTGCATCAGGGCAATGGCAACAGTGTCCCCAAACAGCATCTGGATCGCCGTGGATGTGACAGGGGCGAGGTCAAACGGGCAGAGCTCACGCTCAAGTGGCAGGTAAACATGCATGTCACAGACCTTCCCCAGGCTCGAGTTCTTGAGGCAAGTGACACCAACGAGATAGGCGCCCTTGGCGCGGGCACAGGGCACCAGGCGGATGAGCTCCTCGGTGGAGCCACTCTTGCTGAGGAGCACCACGACATCGTCGGCACCGACAATGCCGATGTCGCCATGGAGAGCGTCGGTGGGGGAGAGGAAGGCGGCACGGGTGCCCGTGGAGACCAGGGTTTGGGAGATCTTCTGTGCAATGAAGCCACTCTTGCCAACGCCGGAGAAGAAGATGGAGCCACGGGCACGGAAGCAGAGCTGGGTGAAGGCATGCACCTGGGAGTAGTCGAGGTGGGCGAAGAAGAACTGCAGGAACCTCTGCTGCTCCAGGAACAGGACCTGCAGGTGGGCTTCCCCGAAAGGGGAAGAGGAGGGGGAGGGGGAGAACGGGAGGACTGAGTCAGGCTCGGGGAGAGCCCCCATGGCCACACCCAGCCACAAATGCAGGACCTCTCTCTCTGTGCTGGCTTCCTCTGGATCTTCTCTCCTTCTGGGTCTTCTTCTTTCGTTCTTCCTTCTTCTCCGCCAACACAAAGATATGGCGAACTACCTCAAAAGCGACAGATATTGCTGAAGGGGGGCTGTTTTGTGACATCTACCGAACCCCGCATCGGCTTCCTTCCTCCCGACGAGAATCAGAAAAGTTATCTTGTTACTACACGCGAAGCAATTCTATGGCACTGTATCGCACAACCTTATTAAAAAATGTCTTGGAATGTTCTGATTTACGGTCAAAGTCTATGTATAGGATCCAAGCGTCTCATGATTCATCTCCTAAGTTCTGACATAAAAATCTACATCACGTGAGTACTACTATTCCAAGGCTAGAAAACTTCCCCAAGCTACACTTTCATCCAACAGAACACATATAGAAGCATACAGAACAATCACAGTACAGTACCAGAATAGCTACAGAACAGAGATAGAAGCTCTACAGAAGACCTACAGAAGGTTACAGAAGGTCATCAAAACCACATAACTCATACTCAAACCATTCCAAACTCTCAAAAACTATTCAATAAGCTTTCACAATATCTCAATCTTCATCAATCAATACTCCATCCCTCCTTACAGAATACAATCAGAACAAAACAGAAGCTATACAGAAGGTATACAGAACCAATCAGAACCTATCAGAACATCACAGAACCTCATATCTCCACTAATAAACATCATGAACTTCCAAAACATAATCAATATCATCCAAAACACTCTCAAACCACTTCCAAACCAATCAATCATCTCATCAACCATTCAGCTTCAAAAACAACAAAAATCAGCCAAAAAACAAGTCATTTCAACACTCAACATATCCCCACACTTAATAAGGAAGCGTCCTCGCGACCCAGGAAAAAGGGAATACAAGTTCATTCAAAAGCTCAACTTTGATCGTCAATATCTCTTCAAAAACAATCCATCCAACCACGACCCCAACTTATCACCTATATCGGATATAAAAATACAACGAAAGGAAAACTCTTTATACATTAACACTTCTTATCAAACTGGAAATCACAACAAACTTGTAAAGGATATAAGAGGTTTCTTCTTCTTCTTCATCAGCATCTTCAACTCTCTAATCACGACCCCATCACCACAATTCTCCAAAATGTAGCTCGCACGAAATCCAATCCAATAGGCAACCACCACATTCTTTTTACATAAATGAACTCACAACACAAACACTACACACTACACACAACACAACCATCTGAATGACTCCTCCAAAAAAGAGATTTTCATTAAAAAGCATCTACCATACATTGGAAAAGGTATCAATGAAGATGATCCCTCTTGAAAGATTGATGATTTCGGAAACGATCCATAGACAAGGATTCATCTACAAATGTTTTGGGAGAATTCTGAAAAAACTGAAGACAGCACATCCTTTCCAACAGGACCAGGTATCTTCTAGGCAAACAAAGGGTATGAAAATACAATATATCCAGCTACTGGGAATCAATTGTCACATTGACATTCATGCACAACTTTGAAATAGGCTTGGAATCATTATGAGAGTGCCTATGCATATACGCCAGATACCAAGCAAAGTGAGCAGTTAATCGCACTGAAGGATCTGCAGACTGTGAATACTGCTGAGCAAAATGAATCCCATTTTTACATACTGCTCCTTTATTGAGGATAGAGTATTTTCCCCTTCTCCACCATGTCATTCTCCATCCATTCATGTACCTTTCACCTTTCCTATTTATCAGTTAACACCCTTCTTAAGTGATTCCATACAAATTTTCACCACTCCTTCTTTAAATCATTCTTCCTTTTATGATTTTGCCTACCCCTCACTTCATCCACTTTTCCTAATTCCACTTCTCTCTCCTAACACTTTTATATCTCAACCACCTCCACTATCAATCCAATTGCGGTACCAGTCGTAAGTAATGTATTTTCAAATTGATAGATGCTTATTTTAATGCTCACAAGAGATACGTTAGGCTTCATACCTTGTGGTGCTAGAATAGGTCATTGAAAAGGATAAATCGCATCTCAAATATTCAAAGATGAAGTTTGTAAAGTGCTTGTATCAAAGGGAGTTAAATTGCACCTAGTTGCTATGTGATGAATCCATGCATAGCATAAGCAACATATGGGACATCGATGAGTCTTTGATTAATCTTTACCAAGGATAATATTGTTTAAAGTTCGCAAATGCATACACACGGTACATACATGGGAGAGATTATGTAAACTTTACATCGATGACATGCGACTCCTTGCCTTAGGAGAATGGAAGATAAAGTCAAGAAAAAATGTTGCATAGTAGGAAAATGCTAAAAGATAATTGTCACTTAGAGAAGAGGCATAAATGCTCTTGCTAAATTGATTAATTTGCATTGGAATGATAGGACTTACGTCATGTATAGTATTGGAACCTTTAGCACATGCCTTAGGCTCTAAAGGAGAGAATATTAAGTAAATTATACTCTTTGGCCCCAAGGGGGAGAGTGAATATGCGATGGAACTATTGTTACATCTATTATTGTATTGTTTGGGAAAAATACAATTAGTTTTGTTGGTTGATTGAACAACACCCTAAATGTTTTTCTTCCAATAAAGGGATTGTTGCATTGTGATTTGGATAAATATTCCAAGGCTTGTGTTGATGGAAAATGAATGGCAGGGGTCTGTAATGATAAGTTGCCATAGGAATAAAGGAATGTTTTTCTAGAAGATGATATTAGGGTTGATTGCTTTGATTGTGCTTGAATTTTAATTGGATTAATTAAGGAATGATATTTTACACGCATGGATCATCTCCAAGATCACATCACGGATTATCTCGAGAGGGCACTGCTCGATTCAAAGGCCGATGGTCGAGTGGTGAAAAGGCCAACCACAAAAATGACATCTCACTCCTAGACCTCTTGTCGGTCAGGTAGAGCTCTGGGTACCCCTTGCCTGTCCAAAATGGAGTTGGAGATCCCCATGAGCCCAATGTCTAGGATGTTGGAAGATCCTATTCTAGATAAAGGATGGAAATTTTGGTGCCATAAGATTTGGACCGGGTACTTCTATTGGATAGAAGGGATACATAATTCAAGGATTGCTTGTTTTGTTTTTGTGTATGTGTTGTAAATTATGTGAACGAACTCTGTGCCCTAAAAGGTTTAATTAATGAAGTTGATTTTAAATGTTGCACATAAATGTGGTAGGACCTAATTAGACAACTAAAGCTATCAAGGGAAACGGGTGGACGGAATCCCTCGACAGGTTCGTCCTACGGCTGGGTGGTCCCAGAGAACTGGGAGGCTTCTCACAAGGATTTACCGTCAGATGACTTTAGGTATTGTTAAGTTAGAACCCGATTCATGCCGTTTTAGGGGACCGGAATGGGACTATGCCCTACGGGCAGAGAGGTTGAGCGGCGCATCCCTCTCATTTCCCATTCTCGATGAACCAAGTGTAGCATAAATCTGCTTTGACTCCATTGTTCCTACTCAAAGTGGGTCATCTGGAGCTCGATGCTAGCTACTTCTTAGAGACTTGGCTGATAGGAAAGAAACCCTGACTTCAGGTCAGTCCTAAGTGGGAATGGCCGGATACTTCCACTTCAGGGCAGACTCGGGAAGACCTAGATCGCAAACCCTGTGACATTCCTTGCAAGTGCCAGGTGGCAATTTCTAGACTCCCCTCCCGATGGGCTGCTAAGACATGTCCCACAAGTGGTCAAGTGGACACATTACATTGAGGATATAATGAAGCGTTTATCTATTTGAGTAAATTTGATGGTGGTTTTCAATTATTGAAATAAAGTATCTATGGTTAGAGTTTTAATTTGAAACTTTAAATTTAAATGTAAGAGAGGGGGATTTAATAACGGGGAAATACTAGCTACACTGGCTAGTATATAAGGTGAGAGAGACTTTATTTTTCATCATCAGATAATTATATAAGTCTTCTTTCTCCTTCAACTTGCTCTCCAAGCTTCCATATCTTCCCTCCCTCTCTTCTAGTCTTTCTCTCTTCATTTCTAGTATTTCTTTCTCCTCATAATTGTCTTTCTCTCTCTTCTGTTCTTCTTCTTCTTCTTCTCTGCAGTCTTCTCTCTCTTCTTTCTCTCTCCCAGTCCCTCTCCTTGACAATTGGTATCAGAGCCTAGGTTCTTGGTCCCAGTTTGTCCCTCATTTTACCCAGTTACAACTTTCTAGTCACATGGAATTTTGAGTCATAGGTACACAGGTACAGGGAGCAGTAGGGGAGTTCCGAAAGATTTCTAGACCACAAGGATTGCAAGCAGAAGCATTAATGGCAGCTTGGACCAAGTTTGGAGGAAGGAAGACCAACTTTGGCAGCTCGTGGGTCATTTTTTGGCCCATTTTGAAGGTAAACTCTTAGTAATCGCAGTCACAGGAGTTAGAAGAAAGTCTAGTTGGGGTTGCTTTTCTCTCTCCTCATTTCTCAGGCTTCTTGCAAGCTTCCATGGAGGTAATCAGGCCCAAATCCTGCTCCCTTCTCTTCCATGGAGTGTCAGTCCTCTTCCTTGCATTTCTGGAGCTCAAGAGCAACCAATCAAGTAGTGTTTAGGCTGTGGTGACCATCTCCAACCCTCCAGGGGCAGCCCCGTAAAATGCGGCGCAAAAAATAGGCTGCTTCCAGGCCAGATTGACAGCACCCCAAGCCTCCTCTCCTTCTTGGCGCTCACTCCCAGCCTCTTGCAAGTCCCTTGGGCAAGAATGAAGCCTCCTTTCTCAGCTTCTTGGACTTCTCTTCCACCTCAGAAGCCCTAATCATGTGCAATCCATGGTAACCATGAAAGCTTGGCATCAAGCTCAAGAATCTTGAAGATTTTGGTATTTTCTTGGTCCCCGGGGTTCCCTCTTCGCCTAGCTCAAGATTTGGCCATCAAGAAGCACAGGAAGAAGATTAGAAGCAAGATTTGAAGACATGCACTTGTGGGCAGCCATGGCTATGGAAGTAGAGCTTCAATTTCAGCAAGAGCTCTTTATGGGAAGGTCTTGAGCCATCCTATCTCCAAGCTACAGCCACATTGGAGCTCATTCTCAAGATTTGAAGGCTTCTTGGAAGCAAGAAGGCATTATGGAGTGCCCATTTGGAAGGAATCCTTCTCTTGATCAGTCTATGCAAGCAATGTCCTTTCCCCATGGAAGAATCCTTCTCCCCCAGAATTCATCTCGGAGCACAACCATTTTGGAGCTATGGAGCATGCGGGATCAAATTGGAGCTCTCATGAAGGACTGAAGTGGCATTAGTGGTTGCAATCTTCATCAAACAACACAAGGTAACCGATTATTGGATCTCATTCTCTCCCATTAAACCTCTTGTTGAATCGTATCCACTTGTTTGAGAGGATGCATGAGTCCAAGTAGGTAATAAGAGTCCCAAACATTGTATGCATGCTGAATATTAATCTCAGTCATTCTCATTTGATCTTATGGCATTTGAATGGATTTTATTCATGCTGAAGCTTCATTGAGATTATATTTTTGCTTACCCATAACCCATTTAGCTTCTTGTGAATGGGCTGAGCCAAGAATTGATTAAGAAATCCATTGTATAAGGGTGAGTAGGCAGTGAGTCACTGCCGGTAAGCTCTCTATCCCTATTCCCAAATCCAATTCCATGCACTTCATAAAAAGCCCAAAATTTCCATTCCTAAAATGTGTCTCATAAAAGACAAAAGAGGGGTGACCCCCCTTGCCATCAAAGACCCTGAAGGGGTGCACAACCCAGCCTTGGGGAAACTTTGCCCACCTCCCAGTGATCCGGAGCCCAAAACTCGTTTGCAGGTGCAGGTATTTCTTGGGAAATTGAGAAATTGACTTGGCATGATGGAATTTTGATGACTATGGCATGACACACTCTTGTGTGCATGGGATGTATGGATGTACCTCAGCAAATGTATCTTTAGATACACATGCAGCTATGTATGCAGTGATGTATGGGAATGCATTGCCTTACTTGGGTTAAAGATGGATGTATGTATCATTGGATACACCTATGCAGTCATATATGCAGTAATGGCAGTGATTATGCATGTATGAGAGCCTATCTTGTTTGATATGGTCATGGGAATGCTTATTCTTGCACTCAGTAAAACTGAAGTGATGCCAAACATGCTAAGGGGTTCTCAAGTGATGCATGATGCCAAGCAAACAATGAATCACATAGTGCAATAGAAGGAGAACCCAATTTCAGCCCTCTTGTGACTGTTTCAGGATGCTGTAGAGAAACTGCTTGCATATGCAGAGATGTTGCCACTCCCAAGAATTGAGGTGCCAAACTTGGAGAGTACCTTCAGGCCTTGCCAAGAACCCCGCTCAATTTTTGATACCCAACGAGAGACTGCACAGATACCAAATACCTACAGCCCAAAACAGGCCTTTTCTAGGTGTGGACAGGGTGTTGGACTGCACAGAACAGTCCCACATTTTTTATTACATAATTTTTTTTATAAAACCTAGGAATGCGTGCCTATGCTCATCTTGAAGAGGGCATCGCTGCCTCCATTTTGAACAAAAAATTAAGTCAACCGGAGTTGTCTAGCTCTAGTTATAGCCAAAATAGTGACAGGTGGTCTCACGAGATTGCACCTAGACATGGTGGGTAACAGGAGAAAAACAAAGCAAATGAAGATGTTCAACAACAGATAAGGGATGCACGCACCCTGAGGGATGACACCAATTTTGAGGTTGAAGAGGAAGACCTCTCTCACTCCATGGGAATTCTTAGTGCACTCAATCATACCCTCAGTTCGCACGAGACTAGACATGCGGAGAGGTATAGGGAAGTAATGGAAGGTCAAGCTCAAATGGTGATGGAGATGTGCCAAATGACCTCTACCATGGAAGCACTTGCAGTCAAGTTCTCAATGTGGTTGGATTCCCAAATGAAAGGCAAGGAAAAAGAGGATAGACCAAGCATGCAAGCTGAAAGAGTAACCATCCCATCTGTGAATCCAGCCTATGCAAGTACCCAAGGTATTTTGGGAAGAGCGGGCATTCCCAACGTCAGCTTTTAGCAAGGAGAGCCCTCACAAAGGCATGAGGATCCCATAAACAATGGGATGAGGAGTAACTCTCAGCCACCACCCACGCCCATGCCACCTATGAGTGCTTAGCCATCTTTTGGAAGGAATCACTCAAACAATGGGTCATTTCTTGGCAGCCCAATGGATCAACCCCACTTTGGGTATATGGGATAGCCCCCCAACCATGAAAGAGAGTTGAGAGACAAAATCATTTTATCAAAGTTCAATGGCCAGTCGTCCTCCCCGGCTAAATTAGAAGAATGGCTCTCAAAGCTTGAAGACTATTTTGACATAATGCCAAGAAATGACGATCAAAAGATACACTTTACCATGATACACTTAGAGGGCTTTGCCCACACATGGTGGCGGTACATAAAGAGGGAAAATCAACAGCTTGTTCACACTTGGGATGCATTCAAAGCCCTTATGATTCAAGTCTTTGTATCTCTGATTGAGAAGGAGAAGCTTGCAAGGCAATGGTATGGTTTAGAGCAATGTGGGATGATGGTGGAGCCCCAAGAGGAACACCAAGGAAAAGGGAATTCTCTTGCAAGAAAATCTATCTTGTAACATCAACAAGCTTGTTTATTATGTTTTATATGATCACAATGAAGAAAAGAACACCAGGCACAACAAATCTTCATGCAGCATCATGTAGATCTCCCACGGATTTGATAGAATCAACCATATTCTTCAATATCTTCATAAAATCCATCAATATAACAAAGAAAGCAAAGGAATACACCATCTTTGAATGGAAATACATCACATAGTATTCATCTTCAATATCTTCATAGTCTTCTCTCTCAATCTCTCATATACAATCACTCTGTTTCAATAGAATTAGCTATCGGTGAGCCATTTGTTGGTAATATAGGAGGGTAGGAACAGAAGGTCCTAAGAGAGATCTTCTATGATAGGCATCAAAAAAGGTAGAATCAAACGGATTATGTTTTGAAAGATAAGCTAAGAGATCCACCCTCAGTTGATTAGTACTCTGGGCATAGGTAGGGGCTGTGTTTTGTCTTTGATTCAGGACCACAGAATCAATCATGGTATGCTAGAAATTATCAGGACAATCAACCACTTTGGAGGAGTAACTCTGGAACATGTCATTTATGCACAACTCCAAATGGTTGACATACAAAACAACTTGTAGAACGACGTCTCCCACATACCAAGCCATATCCACCTCATCTGAAATTAACAAGTCTCCTCGTAGATACATGTATGACATCAACATGGTATCTGTTGTGACAGAATCTTCAAACACCATCCTTACCACCTCTGTCAGCAACTCAGTAGACCAAGCCCCACTCCATCCATCCTCTCGAAGAGGTAAATCCATCGTGGAAAGCTTCATGTAGAAGGCCAACTTCTGTAAGTGATAGTGGACAAAGAAAGAATGGTCTGGAGGAACATATTCTTGAAACTGCTCAAATGTAGACCAGAACAAGTCCATTCTGGATTGCAATCTTTCCACTTTATCTTCGAATAGAGGACACAAGGTAGCCTGTCTCTAAAGAGCAGTCAAGTCCTGCTGTGAAAGAGAAGGGATCAAGGGAACATTAGGGCTTGGAGGAACAGACCGTGACTTTGCCAGTTGATCTTGCAACTGCTTGATTTGGGAAGCTTGTGAGTCCACTGTGTCATTAGCAGTCTGTAAGGCTGAAAGTTTGTCATCTAAAAGAGTTTGGAACTCCTGCGCTTCTCTTGACATCCTCTCCTTCTCCTCTGAAAGGCTAGTAACCTCTGATTGAGCCTTTGCTAACTGAATCTTCAAAGAAGATATCTCATCTCGTTGGGTTGCAACCAGTTGGGTTTGTTGCTCCATCTGCTTAAACAAATCTGCTAGGGTATCCTTAGTAGAGGCTAACTCGAATGTTGCCTTATGCAACTGGTCCTTAGACTGCATCAGCTCTTCATAAAAGGAAGCGTACAACTGTTGAATACAGGCTCACTGACAATTCAATGGAACTCTGAATGTCTTTACAGAGGAAAGGAATTGCATCTCCCGAGACTAGACTGTTCAGTGAGGGAACTGATATGTCCAACGAACCTTCTCGATGTGCTCTGAACAGGTTATTACATGTGAGATAACCAGGGAGATCACTGCCAGAGGTAGCAGGAATGGGCACTGAAGGAAGAACTGAAGGAGCTTTATCCGCTACCCGCTTCAAGCGTTTGCGCTGTATGACCAGGGGAGGCGGAGAATCATCATCCTCTATATTAATGGGTTTTGACTCATCTGAAGGTGGAGAAGGAGGTACGGGATCTGAGGGAGGAGGTGGAGGCACGCTCTTCTGTAAACCTGAGTAGGTCAAGAAGGCAGACAAATACGATCCATAGGTGACATTGGTAACATTACCCCTGGTGACTTTGATGAAATGTTGATCCATTTTAGTGAGGAGGTAAGTGCTCCAATCAATAGCGACTCCTTTCAACACCATCCTTGAAGCTGTGAAAAGCTCTTTGGACAAGTACTGGGATGGCGTTTTGGCAGGCATAAACCTATTCTGGAGAAACTGACAGACCATCTTCCACACAGGATCAATGATCATGGAAAAGGAAACTCCTGAAGAGTTGATCACCTTCTTAACATCCAGCATTTCCCTTGTCTGCTTTTGTAACAGCTTCAAAATCTCTTCATTAGAGAAAAACTGGCGAGTGGTAACAAAGGGTTCACCTTTGGAGGGAAGAGACAGAGCCTTCCCGAGGCCTCGAGGTGTCAAAGTCATAGAAATACCCTGGACTAGTCCCGACTTCTTGCTGTAGGAGGCCAGAAACTCGTCACACATCGATGGATCCTCTGGAAGCAACGGAAAGGAGGTAGCCACAAAAGCAACGAGTCTCGCCTTCGTTAGAGGCTCAAAAGTGAGTAGGGAAGAGTAATCCCTACTGACTAGTGGGACATACTGGATAGGGGGAGGAGCGTGAGAAGGCGCCATTCAGATGGTTACACACACACCACAAACACAGACAATCAAGGAGAATGCCTGCAAAGCAACAGACAAAAAAAAAAAAACCAAGGATAAGAGAACAACCAAAACAATAAAACGTGACTCGACCAACTATCCCCAAGCAAACCACAGCCTAGAAAAAATTCGACATGACCTTGAGACTTATGCGACCGAAAGCTTCATGTTATGCATCATACAAACACCCAAATCCCCGCATCAGGCAATAAAGAAAAAAAAAAAACGACACACCGTACCCATAACCGTAACAAAGACACTAAACCAAAACATCACCACAACCTACACATATCAAGACCACAACTTTGATAAACGGGTGTTTGACCATGGAAATAACTCCAAAGACTGCGCATACCCATCCCACGAAACGGATTCGTTAAAAAGGGGAATTAAGTGCAGTGAGGGGAAATTAATTTAATGAAAGGTTCATTTTAATAAATTATTAAGAATGGGTGAATTTTTATTAAGTGATAAACCTTAGTAAGAAAACGGCGGTTCCTTCTTAAATTTTTAATTACCAATTATTAGGTTAAAGCGGTGCTTTAATTCGAATCCCGAACTTCGATACCCAGACTGGGTCTCTAAATGCAAGTTCATTGATTACAAATTAAGCTGATGTGGAGCGCTTTTTTGCTAGCGCGTGCTCTTGTGACGGCTGGTTCATTTTAATTTTAAAAAATATTAAAGTGCCTCTTTAGCGCACTTAGCGCGTGCTAAGTGAACGGCGGGTTTATTTTTTATTTAAAAAAAAGGTTGTGTTGAGCACGAATGCGCGTGCCATGGTGGTGTTTAGGGTTCATGTTTTTTAGTATTTGTTTGTTTGTTTGTTTTTTTTTTTGTGGTTTTTTTTTTGTGTTTTGTGTTGTTTATTTTTGTTTTTTTGTGAATTAACCGTGGGTTGTGGGGTAGCTGAAAAAATAACAAATAAAAGGGAAAATATCTGGTAGTGGGTGTATGTAAATGCAAAGAATGCGCTCTCCTCAATCCAAAAATATATGGAGTGTTTGTTCTAGATGTTTAGTTGGTATTTGGATGAAAAAGGTTTATTATTATTTTTTTTGTATTTTTAAGGAATTTAGGTGTGAAATAAAATATTGTGACAACTTAGAAAAATATGCCAAAACTAAGTAAAAATATTAATGAAATTGTTAGAAATTTTTCAAAAATTAATTGGAAAATTTTTAGCATTTTTAATGATTTTTTTTTGGCATTTTGTTAGTATGTTTAAAAGAATTGTGAATTTTAAAATGGTTGGATTTTTTTTTCTTGAAATTTACAGGGTTTAAAAAAAGGCAATGTGTTGCAAAAATAGTAGGAATTTTGCTAGGTTTTTTTGGAATTTTTTCAGAATTTTAAGGGTTGTTTAATGGTTTTTTTTAAAGAAATTGCAATGGTGTTGTTTTTTTTGTTTTTTTTAAAGGTTGCGGGTGTTTGAATTAAAAAAGCTGGGAAAATACCCAGAAATAAGCTGCGTGGCAGCAACGGACGAACAAACTCCCGCACCCGCACACGATCAATCGCGAACAACCTCAAGCTCCCACGCGCGCGTACACACCGACGCGTGTGTTGAGGCCGCGAGGGTGTCGGCGGGTGGGACAGGGGTTTATGGAAGGGGTGGTGTGAGCTACTGCGGGGGGAACAGGGGCTTACAGTGGGGTAGGGTGGGGTTTAGTGTGAAGGGGGTGCTTCGGGGAGGGTAGGGTTGTGTGTGTCTGAGTGGTGGGACTGGGGGCGTGTGTGGGAGGGTGTGGGAGGTGTTTGGTTGCAGGGGGGAAAGGGTTTGCAGAAGGTAGGGGGTGTGCAGGTGTGTAAAGGGGGGGGATTTGTGGAATGGAGGGGAATTTGTGTAATGGGGGGGAATGGGGTTTTAGAAGGGGGTGGGGGTGGTGGTTTAGTTGGATGGTGGGAAGCGGGGAAAGGGGGGTTAGTGGGGGGGGTGGTGGGGTGTGTGGTTGGATGGGGGGAAGGGGGGCTTAGTTGGGGGTGGGGGGTGTAGGTTGGTTTGCTGGGCACGTGGAGGAGGGCGAAGTCGGGGGGGAGGTCAACGGGGCAGAGCGTGCAGGCGGCCAGCGGCTCGGGGAGCACAGGGCGAGGACGGCGGGCGTCGGCGACTCGGGCGGGGGCGCTGCGGGCGGCGGGGAGCTTGGCGAGGAGGGAGGCGAGACGCTGGCGAGGACGGGCGCGGCGGGCAAACGGCGGCGGACTGGCATTGTCAGGACGAGTGGCAGGCAGCCTGGCGGGCGAGGTGACGGGGCGGGCGGCCAGTGGCGACCGTGGCACTGGCGAGGACGGGCGCGGCGCAAGGCCACACGGCAGAAGGCACTGGCGAGGGCGGCCTGACGGGAGGCAGGAGAGGAGGGGAGAAAGAGGAGGAGGAGGGTAGAAGTGGAGGAGAAGCAAGGGAGGAGCAGGTAATGGAGGAGGAGGTACGGGAGGAGGAGGGAATGGGGGTACACGCAGGGAAGGAGAGGGAAAGAGAGGGGGAGGTAGTTGGGATGGGGAAGGAGTCGGGAGAGGGAAGAGGGGATAGGGAAAGGCGGGAAGGGTAGGGTAATGGGAGGGGTAGGGTTAGGGGTAAGGGTTAGGGTAGGGTAGGGGTAGGGTAGGTGCCCAAGGGATGGGGTAGGGGAGGTGCCCAAGGGGTGGGGTAGGGTTAGGACCCAAAAAGGAGGCGTACCCCCGTCCCGCGCACGTGCGCGGGGCGGGGGTAAAAAAATTTGCCGTGATGGGATTGAAAGGGCACCCGGATGCGGGGACGAAGCACGCGGATGCGACCGGGGCGCGTTAAGATGCGTAAAATCGAAAACGGGCGCGTTCACGCGCGGGACGGGCACGCAAAAACACATAAAAATAAAGAAAAATTAATATCTCCCAATCCGGACGTCAAACCGAAATGTCGTAAAAACAAAAAGTGGGCAGGACGACAGGGGGAAGATAGGGAAAATATGCAACGGAGGTTCCGGGGGGGAGACAGGGCGTTCACATGCAAAAACACAAAAAAAAGGATCAAAAAACGCAATTAAAAATTAATATCAGAAGATCCGTGCATCGGAATGAGGTGCAAGAAAAAGAAAAAATGTGCAGAAAGGCGTGCCGACAATCCTATCACATCAAAACATAGTTCTAACTGAGATAAGATGCATTCACGTGGGAAAAACCCAAAAAACAAACCCGAAAATGGGATCAAAAATTAATATTGGACGAATCGTTCACCTGAATGACATGCAGTAAGAAGGAAAAATGTCCGCAGGAAGGGGAGGCACAGGGTTGTCATGTTAAAAGCAGTTCCGGTGGAAGTAGGAGGGGTTCACATGCAAAAAAACCAAAAATACACCCAAAAACACATTTAAAAATTAATAATTAAAAATCCAGAAGTCGAAAGAGGGTGGAGGAAAAAGGAAAAAGGTGGGGGAAGGCGTGAGAGACACGACTGTCAAATCAAATTGGAATTCCGATGCAAACAAGGCAGGTTCACATGGAAAAATGTCAAAAAGACGCATGAAAAAGTCCTGAAAAACCAGAAAATTAATATTGGACAAACCGTGCATCGGAATGACTCGGAGTAAAAAGAAAAAATGTCAGGGGGAAATTTGTTGTCAGGGCTATAGTGTCAGATCATGGTTCCGAAGCAAGCAAAGTGCGGTCGTATGGAAAACCGGCTAATTTGTGCAAAATGCTTCAAAATTTAATAACTCGAAAACCGTGCACCGGAACAGGGATAGATAAAAAGGAAAAGTGGTCAATTCAGAGGGAGAAACATGGGTATAAGGTTAGATTTGGACTTCGGTGAATGTAGGGTGCATTTACATGGCAGGACCGCAAAATCAGGAAATGAAGGAAAACTGCAAGGGAATAGTCCCAAGGCTGGGTGGAAAATGAACGAGTGGGTGGGAAGGGACCCCATCAGGGTAATAGCAAGTCATGGCATAGAGGCATTAGTAGGTTGAGGCATATGCAGAAGGGTATGCAATATAGACGCGCAGGGATGCGTCCCCACACTTAAAACATTAACGGATAGGGTGAACCGAGCAACAGGGACCTAGAACCACACAGCAGACCATCCACTAACATCCCCATACTTAAAACATTAACGTCATTGAGAAATAGAAGTTGTAGGGTTAGAAAACTTGGCCCATGTTGTTGAGGATCAAGGTTGATTGTCGATGGCACTTCCTGTGTTGTTGTCGGCTGCAGGAGGTACCAAGGCATCTTCATAGCACTCGTCCTTCATGGCAGGGACCACACGGCAGCACCCAGGGAGGTAGCTAGTTGAAGGAATCGCAGGAAATTTGTCGATGAAGATGGATATTGCACTCAACTCACAATCACTCAAATGGAATGAAAGAACTGTCACTCGCCCCATGACTAATATCACTCGAGGAATAAGGATTGAAACCCATATCGTATACCTGGTTTAGAAATCGACAAGGGGGAATGGTGCAGAAGGAGTATGCCAGCGTGCACAGTTGATGGTGCATTAGTGCGTCAAACCCATCTGGCATAAGTGCAAGGAGGAAGGCAAGGGAGCCTAATAATGCAGTGTACAGAATAGGGTGACGTGTCCTGTGATGACGGCAGAGACCCATCCCCTGGGTGCATAGGGAAACGGGAACATACCTGACTCCAAGTGTCGTAACGTCCCTCAATCTCACCTCTCGGTAATTGATTGAAGAAACTCCAGTCACACTCAGCCCACCCTCTGTCTCACGCTCTGTTGATAGATACAGGAGGGCAACCATGTCCTGAAACCCATTGATGTAATCCTCACAGTCACGTGTGCAAAGGTTGTATGCCTTGTGCGCATTTGATGGTGCAACTATGCATCCCGCCCTGTGCCGGCATACGGTGCGAGAAGGAAGGCCAGGGAGCCTTATAGTGCAGTGCACAGAAACAAATTGTGCTTTGTGCATTGAGAGGCCCATCCCGTGCGTGCAACACTTCATTCACACTACTCACCTCTCATTTGATTTAAAGGGAAAAGACTGGTCACTCGCCCCACCGTCTGTCTCACTCTTTGATAGATACAGAGGGCAACCATACTCACTTTCCCATCCGGTTAGGATGAAAGCTCACGTCACTCAATTATTTGTCGATGAAGATCACGTCGTCAGTTGTTGAAGAGGCATACCCAGGGAGGTAGCCATCAAATCGAACATTGTGTTGGATAGAACATGGCGTCTGCGAGAGGACAGTTAGACACTCTACAGAGAGACCCAGGACACAGTGTACCAAGGGAGGTAGCTTCGGAACTGGATCCTGGAAATATCAATTGATGAATCCACTTTCTGGATTGCTGGGTGTTGCCACCTTTTCCACAGCCAGCTTCTCGCCCAAGGATGTTTGCCACCTTTTCTTGAAACGAGGCCTGCTATGACAGCGAATTGCTTCCTTTTCTCCCATAACAGATTTGTTTTTCTTATCTTGTTTTTTTTTCTTCTTTTTTTCTTTGTTTTCCCCTATTCCCGAGGGTGTTTCCACCTTTTCTCGAAGAATAGGTCGGCATGACACGGACCTAAGTCCTTTTCTCCCATGACCAATATGTATATTTTTTTTCTTTCTTTTTGTTTTTTTTCTTCGAATTAAGCAAGGGAATGGTGGAAAGACCATGTATCAGAACCAACCTCGCCACTGTCGCTGGTGGAAAATAGAGGATAAGAGATCAAGGCTGGAAGGTGGGATTGAGGGGACAGAGGGTTGCATCCACCTCATCAGAAGTAGCTGAAGAACGGCTATCAGAAGTAGCATCATAAGAAGTACAGTGCCACGCCAATGAGGGAAAGGATCAGGCGACCATGATTGTCAAGATCCCCAAGGAGGAAAGTACTTCTTCAGGCGATATCCATTGATCAGGAAGGGATCATCAGAGGCATCAACGGTCTGCACTTGGATAGAGCCATTAGGGTTGACAACAAGTACCTTATATGGGCCCATCCACCGCTGTTGGAGCTTGCCAGGAAACTTGCCAAATCAGGAATCATAGGCTAAGACCAAATCACCTTCTTTGAACTCCTTGTGCTTGATGAAGCTGTCATGGTAAGCCTTGTGTCAAGCTTGCGTGGCTTCCATGCACTGTAGAGCCATCCTGCGAGTTTCGTCCAAACATTCCAGGTGCATGACATGGCGTTGCAGTGAATCATCATCTCCCAAACACTCTTTGATAGCCACTCTCAAAGAGGGTAATTCCAATTCAATAGGGAAAACAACTTTGGTACCATACACCAGCTGGAAGGGTGTCTGTCCTGTTGCTGCTTTATTGGAGGTTCTGTATGCCCAGAGGGCCTCTGTAAGTCGATCATCCCAATCATGATGATGTGCGGCAATCGTTCTTGTCAGAATCGAGCAGAGGATGCGATTGGTGACTTTGACTTGGCCGTTGGCTCTGGGGTAATAAGGAGTGGACTTGCGATGGCGGATCTTATACAACTCTATCAACTCTTCCATGACTTTGTTAAGGAAATGAGTACCTCTGTCACTTACCAGTTCTAAGGGACTGCCAAAACGGGTGATGATATTCTCGTACATGAACATGGCCACGCTGTTACCATCGTCCCGCTTTAGGGCTTTAGCTTCACACCACTTTGTGACATAATCCGTACATACCAGGATGTATCGATTCTGCTTCCTTCTGGTGGAAGGATCGATTGGGCCTACGAAGTCAATGCCCCACTTCTCAAACGACTTCAAAGGAAGGATAGGTTGCAGTGGCATGGCATTTGTCTTGGTAGGTTTCCCCATTCGCTGATAAGCATCACATCTTTTACAGTAATCATAGGCATCCTTATGAAGGGTAGACCACCAGTATCCTACTAGTAGAGCCTTCCTGGCTGTAGCTTCTCCTGCAAAGTGGCCTCCACATGGCTCGTCATGGCAAGCCTTCAGAACAATCCCAATCTCATCTCCTGCAACACATCTTCGGAGCACTTCATCTTTGCCTTTCTTGTACAGTGCACCGCCTAACAGGGTGTAGGGGGTTGATTCCAACATAAGCTTCTTCCTTTCCCGACTAGAGATGCCAGGAGGGTATTGTTGGGTTGCCAGCAGCAGATTGGCAATGTCTGCATACCAAGGAGTTACAGTTTCTACCAGGAATAGGGAAGCATCAGGGAGGTCTGGATCACCCTGCTCCTCGTCTGCAGTTTATGGGATACGCGACAGATGATCAGCTAGAACATGGGAACGACTAGGCTTAGTAATCACCTCAAAGTCGAACTCCTGGAATAGAAGGATCCATCTCATCATTCGTCCTTTCACATCTGCTTTGTTCATCAGGAAAGACATGGCCTCATGATCCACATAAAATTTAAAGTGGGTAGATAGGAGGTAGTGGCGGAACTTCTCTAGGGCAAACACCATTGCCAAGCACTCCAGCTCTGTCACTGTATAGTTCCGTTCCCTATTAGTGACTTTTCGGCTTGCATAATAGATTGGTTGATCCAGCTTCGAGGAGCTCTTTTGGCAGAGAACTGCACCTAAGCCTTCAATTGAGGCATCAGTGTGTACATGGAACTCCTTCGTCCAATCAGGAGGTTGAAGAATGGGTGCCTCGATCAGACACTGCTTCAGAGTGTTGAAGGCTTTGTCACATTCTTCCGTCCAAGTAAACTCTGCATCTTTCCTCAGAAGCTTGTGCAAGGAGGTTGCCTTTGTTGCGAAATGAGCTATGAACCTTCTGTAGTAACCCACATGGCCTAGGAATCCCCTCAACTGTTTGAGGTTGGTGGGTGCTGTTAGAGCTGCAATCTTTTCGATCTTTGCAGGATCTGTTGATATCCCTTGTGCAGAGACAATGTGGCCCAACAGAACTCCAGAAGAGACCCCAAAGATGCATTTGTCGGGGTTAAGGGAAATCCCATACTCCCGGCATCGGTCAAAGCATTGTTCCAGGTGTCCCCAGTGTTCACAGATCAAACTATAGACACATAAGTCATCCAAATACACCTCAATAAAGTCGTGCAGATGATTTTGGAATCCGGCCATCTTGACTCGCTGGAAAGTAGCAGGGGCATTGCAGAGTCCAAACGGCATCACTCGGTAAGCGTAGGTCCCCCATTCTGTGGTGAAGGTTGTTTTGGACTGGTCTTCTTCTGCGATTTGGACTTGGTTGTATCCCCTGAATCCATCCAGAAGGGAATAAAGCTCATGTCTTGCCACTGTGTCCAACAGTTGGTCTGTGAAAGGAATCGAGAAGTGATCCTTCTTCGTCTTAGAATTCAACTTGCAAAAATCCACACATATACGAAGCTTGCCATTCTTCTTGGGTACAACCACGATGGGTGAAACCCATTCACTATTTGCCACTGGATAGATGAACTCGGCTTCCAGAAGCTTCAACAGCTCTGATTTCACCAATGTGGAATAATTCGGGTTCATTCGCCTATGTCGTTGCCGTACTGGCTTGGCATCAGGCTCCAAGTCAATATGATGCTGACATATTGTGGGATCAATCCCCTTTAGGTCTTTGTAGGACCAAGCAAACACGTTCAAATTTTCTTTCAACAAGTTGTACAAGGTTGACAACTCCTCTTCTGGGAGACTGCTACCCACCTTCAAGTGGCGTTCAGTGCAATCTGCATCCACAAAAGTTAACTACCTTTCACCTTCTACTTCACAGATGAAGGTCCCACGGACTGCTTCTGGATACAGATCCGACTCCTTCAAGGGAGTGGTGTCCTCTTCTGATGTCCCACTAGAACCAACTTCTTCTTTTGGTGGAGCTTTAGGTTGCTCCTTGAGAAATGGGATTAGAGCCATTTTGGGTTTGGTTTCAAGATTAGTTACCTCTTGGATTGAAGACTCCTCTTCTGATGACACATCCAGGAACGTCACATAACAGGGACCTACTGATTTCTGTTGGGTTTGTGGGACTGGTGCTTGTTGGCACGGTGCATCATCTTCATCTTTCTTTGGCAAGGATGGGTTAGGACGGCATGAGCCACTGCTGAAAGACGGCTTCTTCTTCTTAATCCATTTCTTATAAAGATTTCGCATATAAGAAGATCCATTTACCAGACCAAATGGTACCATCGTCATTCTGTCCCATAGCATGAGCTCGTCTGCTTCTGATGCTTCTGGAACTTCTTCTTCATATATATCCTCTTCAGGTGGGATAGACTCTTCCGTCTTGCTTTCATAACCTTCTTCGTCCATATCATATCCATCCTCTTCTGTCTCTGTCTCTGTCTCTGCTTCTGTCTCTGTTCTGTTCTGTACTGTAGCTGTTCTGGTACTGTACTGTAGCTGTTCTGTATGCTTCTGTATGTGTTCTGTTGGATGAAAGTGTAGCTTGGGAAAGTTTTCTAGCCTTGGAAAGAGGTGAATACAAGTGCAAAAGAGCTAAAAGAAGTGAAAGAAGTAGCTGCTGAAGACTCAAGTAAAGACTGAAGTGAAGTGACAGTAGTGAGCTATGAAAGGATACTGTAGTGGCTCTGATGACTCTTCATATCAGACATACCTCTTGGGAGGGGTATCGTTGGAGCTCTATAAGAGAAGAAGAGGTTCTTTGTTTCCTCTTCTGCCTCTGTCTCTGGCTCTGCTATGGCCATGTAACAGGGAGAGCAGTACATCCATGCTTCTATCTCACTATCAGACGTGATTTCGGAAATCGTTCCTGGTTCAGGCATGAAGTATTCTCCCATTGATAATGGCTTTGCATCTTTTGGGAGTTGGCTTACAGTATCCACTGTTAAAGAACGTGCCACTATTTTCTTGGGAAGGATCTGTTTGACAGCATCTTCGACTGCTGATGTTCCATCTGTAGCCTCATTAGGGGAGTCAGAAGATAATTCCAAGGAGGTGGATCCATGTCCTTTTTGAGCACCATATAGCTTCAGCACCACTTTGTTAGGTCCTCTACCCAAGGTCAAGGTTCCTTTGAACCAATCCGTCCTTGCTCTGGCTTCAAAAAGCCATGGTCTACCCAATAACAGGGTGTAGGATGTACCATAAGAGTTTGGCTTCACCACCAGATAGGTTAGCCAATAATCTTTTCCAGCCACTGTAGTCTTCACATATGGGAGAATGCCCAAAGGATTAATTCTGCTCTGATCCACCAGTTTGATGAGCCATTGGGTTGGTTGCACACCTTGTAGGCCTAGATCCTTCATTGTCACATCCGTCATAATGTTCACTAATGAGCCACCATCAATCAGTGCATTTGCAATGAAGCAGCCTTCTATCCACACGCCAGTCTCTGGGGTACCCGGATCTAGGAAGGCGTTAGCTACGTCCACTTCTTTGACAGGCTCTGGAGCTTTATTGGACTTTGTTGTTGTTGAGAGAGCAATCCTTAATCCACATCTTCTTGTCAGTATACTTTTGAACCTTTTTCGGCAACTAGAAGATAACATCAATAATTGTTGGAATGTGAGGTTTGGTTTAAAGGTATCTAGATCTCTGACCAGATCGTATTCCTTAATAGGATCCACTGGCTTCTCTAATCGGTTAGGGAATGGAGCAACACCCATTTTCATTTTCCTTGTTTCTTCCAACAAGAGAATCATGGGGACTTCTTCTGCCACTTGTGGCACCTCCTCCTCTTCTATCTCCTGGACCTCTGGTCCTGTCTATGGAACTGTCTCTGTGGCACTGTAGTGCTCTGTACGGCACTGTCAGGCTCTGTTCTGTTCTGTTCTTCTGGTGGAAGATTGAACTTCACTGTTCTGGCAGGAGGATTGTTTTCTTTCTGGATAGGTGGTTCCTTCTTCTTTGCACGCGTGATGGCAGCAACTTCCAATTCCACTAAATTGGAGGTAGGCTCTTGGGCCTTGGCCGGACTATCAGTAGCACTGTTTTTCATTGGGGCTAGACTAGGACAGTCTTTTGTAGTGTGGCCTTATCCTTTGCAACGACTGCATAAGGGCTTGTAATCCACTGACCTTCTAGGATTTGGACAATTTGGTGAAATGTGTCACTTTTCTCCGCATCTGTAACACTCCACTTCTGATCTCTGACCACCGCTAGACTGTCTTCCTCTGTAACTTTGGG
Organism: Lygodium microphyllum; assembly: GCF_053477565.2. NCBI lineage: Eukaryota > Viridiplantae > Streptophyta > Polypodiopsida > Schizaeales > Lygodiaceae > Lygodium > Lygodium microphyllum. The sequence goes on along the minus strand of NC_141157.1, from coordinate 30,312,976 downwards.
ATGGAAATCTTCTAGGTCCGAAATTAGGACCAAACTCTCTAGGCTTGGGTCCAATATCCTGTGTTGTCATTTTGGATTCCAGCAAGTTGAATCTTGTATCTTCTTCCTTCCTTCTCCTATCATGCATCTCTTTCAGAGAGCAAATGTCCTCTGTATGGTTCTTCCGCAAACAGTAGGAAGAGAAAGCTCCAGGAATGGTTGGTTTGCATGTACATTCCGTAGCTAAATGGCCTAGTTGATGACACTTACCACACCAAGTATTTGACCGCATCATATCTCTTCCTGCTCCTGCAACGTTGGATATGCTAGGGGTATTCACTTTCAGCATCTGTAGCTGCTCTGTAATCACATTCATCAACTCCTTTTTGATATTTGCAACTGAGTTGGATAAATAATCCTTTAAGCTTTCTCCTCTTGAGGTACTGGCAGTAGGGTTTTGAGGAGTCTCTGTAATCACTGCATAAATAGGTTGGGCTGGTGCAGAGGGGTCTTTGCTCTGATTCTGATTCAGGGCTCCTGTTTGAACTGTTGGCTGTTGGCTCTAGTTGGTAGGGTTCCACTGTTGCTGCTGATTTGGCATTGAGGAAATTGGTTGGGACCATTGTTGTTGTGGTTGAACCATCATTTGAGGCATTGATTGTGGTCACTGTGGATTTGGTGCATTGTACTGTGATACTGAGGGCATCTATTGGTAGGGGTAGGGGACTGTCCCTGGGACTGCATTTGTTGGGTACATCATTCCTGGCATCAGAGGAGGTAGGACTCCTCTTCCTGGATTCATCGCCAATCTAGCTTCCACTTCATCGTACAGTCTTGCACCTTCTATTTTGCAGCTTGCAGTGTGGCTAGTCTTTGTAGCTCCACAAACTTACGGACTTCTGGTTGTAATCCTCTGAGAAACACCCTCTTCTGAATGCCATCATCTAGATTATGGTTAGTCCATCTCTTCAGGATGGATTCCATTCGTGAGACATAAGCTTCTACTCTTTCTCTAGAGGACTGACTTAAATTCATAAATTCCTCTCGCATCCGCTCTTCAAAACCTTCACGCCTGAATTTAGTGAGGAAGGCCAACTTCAGGTCGTCCCATGTGCCAAAAGTTCCTGCTGCTTGTCTCTCATACCACTGAAACACCGCGCCCTTGAAAGTGGCGAGGAATATTGCTAGCCAATGCTCAGGGGTTCTGGCATTGTTAGCCACACATGCTACCATAAACTCTGCTACATGAAGATCGGGGTCTTCATTGTACTCTCCCTTAAAAATTGGCAATGGAACTACATTCAGTGGCCTATCATCAATATTTCCAGGATGGATCTGGCTTGGAAGTGGACCTCCAGCAGGAGGAGGAAGGGCTTGATGTGCCATTGGGACTTCTGTAAAGAGTTCCGCAAGGGCGTCAAAGGCGGCTTCTGTAGCGAGCTCGTTCTCGGCTCTGATTTTTGCTTTCTCTCTTCTCACGTACCTCTGGACTCGTTCTAACGCTTGCCTCTTTATTGCATCATTCATCAGGGGGTTGGCTCCACTATGTTGTTAGTGCTCCACAGAGGGTTAACAGAAGGCTTCAGTCTCTAGAGGACTCTCTTGCCAACATTTCTTCTACTTCTTCCTTTTCAACGTCTCTGAATTCTGCTTTCATGCCACTGCACAGAGGAAGGTATTCGGTCCTGAAGGTGTCAAAATGCATACGTCTAAGCATTGTGGTGGTGCCATCATCATAGTAATGCCAGCTTCTGATGGTTTCAACAGTGTATGTTGTGAAAAACACTCTGTCTACCAACTTCTAGTGGGTTGCTAATTGAACAAACAGAAGATTATCAGTGCACCAAGCATCCCACGTACCTTGCTGTTGAGCATCCACGAACAAATTCCAACTCTTTTCCTTCTTGTCCTTGTGAACCTCTACAGACCAAGACTCCTGAAGCTTCTTCACAATCTCCCACTTGATGATGTCTGGAAACTTCTCAATGAATGCCAAATCTTCCATGGATGGTCATTCTCTTTGTTTCTTCTCTTCAGTTTGTCCCCAAACAGTTTGCCACCAAGATGCAAGTTTCTACTGCTTCAACAGGAAGAGGAAACTGTCCACCACATAGAGCATGCATCATGATGGTGATGTGTTTCCGCCATTGTGGGATGAACTTCTTGTGGAAAGTGGCTCTGATTATGAGAAATTCCAACTCTTCAGTGGAAGAAGGAACTTTACAATCATCCATTGAATTCTTCTCTTCTTGGCAATGCCATTTCCTTCATTTTCAGCCTCTTCTGGTGCTTGTTGATGGCAAGTTTCCCCGGCTGCGCACCAAAAACATGGAGCCCCAAGAGGAACACCAAGGAAAAGGGAATTCTCTTGCAAGAAAATCTATCTTGTAACATCAACAAGCTTGTTTATTATGTTTTATATGATCACAATGAAGAAAAGAACACCAGGCACAACAAATCTTCATGCAGCATCATGTAGATCTCCCACGGATTTGATAGAATCAACCATATTCTTCAATATCTTCATAAAATCCATCAATATAACAAAGAAAGCAAAGGAATACACCATCTTTGAATGGAAATATATCATATAGTATTCATCTTCAATATCTTCATAGTCTTCTCTCTCAATCTCTCATATACAATCACTTTGTTTCAGTAGAATTGGCTATCTCTGACTCTCTCTCTCTCTCTCCATCAATAATACATCATATCCTTACTACAATCTCTCAAAAATCACTCTCAATAATCCTTCTTAGGTCGTGGATACCCCTCCCAAGAGGTATGTCTGATATGAAGAGTCACCAGAGCCACTACAGTGTCCTTTCATAGCTCACTACTGTCACTTCACTCCAGTCTTCACTTGAGTCTTTAGCAACTACTTCTTTCACTTCTTTCAGCTCTTTTGCACTTGTATTCACCTCTTTCCAAGGCTAGAAAACTTTTCCAAGCTACACTCTCATCCATCAGAACACATACAGAAGCATACAGAACAGTCACAGTACAGTACCAGAACAGCTACAGTACAGAACAGAACAGAACAGAGACAGAAGCTCTACAAAAGACCTACAGAAGGTTACAGAAGGTCATCAAAACCTCATAACTCATACTCAAACCATTACAAACTCTCACAAACCATTCAATAAGCTTTCACAATATCTCAATCTTCATCAATCAATACTCCATCCCTCCTTATAGAAGACAATCAGAACAAAACAGAACAAAACAAAAGCTATACAGAACCAATCAGAACCTATCAGAACATCACATCTCTACTAATAAACATCATGAACTTCCAAAACACAATCAATATCATCCAAAATACTCTCAAACCACTTCCAAACCAATCAATCATCTCATAAAATCAACCATTCAGCTCTCAAAAACAACAAAAATCAGTCAAAAAAACAGGTCATTTCAACACTCAACAGATGGTGCGTGACTACACAAACCAATTTCTCAATCTCACAATGTATGTTGAGTCCATTAGTGAGACGATGCAAAGCTTCACAAGTACATTTATGGTTTGGATCCCCAACTCTTGGCTGATATTTCAGCCCAAAGCCCATCAGATTTGTTCAAAGCTATTGAGTTGGCTGAGAGGTACTCTCGTAAGTACCACCGAGATGCTTCATTTCATCATGGACAACAAAGAGGGGCGTCTCAGTCACTGTTTGGGCAGCAAAGAGGACCTATGCAGTCACATTTTGGGCAGTAAAGAAGTGTTGTAAGGCCTGGGTAGTTTGGGGCAGGTTATGGTGGTGTAAATATGCCATTCAGCACCCCGAAGATCCCCACATACCCCACCTTTAATGCCTCTAGGCAAAATAGTAATTTCAGGACTGCAAACCAAGGAAGAGCTGAAAATAGACAAGGGGACAGCAGGGGTAAAAATGCTTCAGCTTTTGGTGGTCAACGCTCTATCCCGATGTATCTCTACAAAGAGAGGAAAGAAAAATGACTTTGCTTTAAATGTGGGGAAAAGTACATGGCTGAGCATGCATCTAAATGTGCTTATAGGAATGCAAAAGAAAGGGTACATAGAATGTTAGTCTTTGATGAATCTGATGAGGATCATGAGGATGCAAGTGCCTTTGCAATCACGGCCAAAAATGATGAGGTTGAAGAGGAATGTGGGCAAGAAGAATTCTTTGACCCGGGTGACTCCTTCCCATTTGACCCTGGCAGTCATGTAGATGTAAATATGGGTGATAAGAATGGTTCACATGCTGCTGCCACTATTTGTACTATCTCCTTGGATGCTTGGACAGGATCTAAGAGCCCCAACACTCTTCGTCTTCAAGGCAAGATTCACGAGAAATATGTATTTGTCTTGGTAGATAGTGGTAGCACACACAGTTTCATAAATAGAGCAGTCATGGACAGGCTGAAATGTTGTCTCTGATTTACAGCAACCAATGAGGGTGCAAGTGGCCAATGGGAGTGAGGAAATTAGTACTCATAAATAGAGCAGTCATGGAAAGGCTGAAATGTTTTGTCTCTGATTTACAGCAACCAATGAGGGTGCAAGTGGCCAATGTGAGTGAGGAAATTAGTACTCATGTATGCCCAGATGTACCTATTAAGCTTGCTGAAAATTATGAGCAGAAAGTGGATTTGATTGCACTCAATATGGGGCCGATAGACATTGTGTTGGGCTGTGATTGGCTGAAAACTTTGGGCACCATTTCCATGGATTTTTCATTGTTGTACATGCAGTTTTTCAAGGATGGACAGCTTGTTCACCTGCAGGGAATTAAAAATAGCAATGAATTTCACCTTATTACAGCCAAACAGTTCAAGAAAGAGTTCAAGAAATGCTCCCAGATTTTTGTGCTACAATTAAACAAGGAAAATGCAGATCAGTCTCAAAAAATACATGATAATTTAGCCCTTAAGGCTCTACTTACGGAGTATGGTGACTTGTTTCAGTTACCTACAGCATTACCACCCAAGAGAGCGGTTGATCATCCCATTGATTTGGAGCCCCATTCCAAGCTGGTCAATAAACCCCCTTATAGGGTGTCCAAATGTGAAAGAGAAGAAGTGGCCAAGCAGGTCAAAGATTTAGTAGATATGGGATTCATTGAGCCTAGTTCATCCCCTTTTGCATCACTTGTCTTGTTGGCCAAAAAGAAAGATGGCACTTTCAGGATGTGCATTGATTACAGAGATCTGAATAAGAGTACTATCAAGAATAGATACCCTATTCCTAGGGTGGATGTTGAGTGTAGGAAATGACCTGTTTTTTTGGCTAATTTTTGTTGTTTTTGAGAGCTGAATGGTTGATTTTATGAGATGATTGATTGGTTTGGAAGTGGTTTCAGAGTATTTTGGATGATATTGATTGTGTTTTGGAAGTTCATGATGTTTATTAGTAGAGATGTGATGTTCTGATAGGTTCTGATTGGTTCTGTATAGCTTCTGTTTTGTTCTGTTTTGTTTTGATTGTCTTCTGTAAGGAGGGATGGAGTATTGATTGATGAAGATTGAGATATTGTGAAAGCTTACTGAATGGTTTATGAGAGTTTGTAATGGTTTGAGTATGAGTTATGAGGTTTTGATGACCTTCTGTAACCTTCTGTAGGTCTTTTGTAGAGCTTCTGTCTCTGTTCTGTTCTGTTCTGTACTGTAGCTGTTCTGGTACTGTACTGTGACTATTCTGTATGCTTCTGTATGTGTTCTGATGGATGAGAGTGTAGCTTGGAAAAGTTTTCTAGCCTTGGAAAGAGGTGAATACAAGTGCAAAAGAGCTGAAAGAAGTGAAAGAAGTAGCTGCTGAAGACTCAAGTGAAGACTGGAGCGAAGTGACAGTAGTGAGCTATGAAAGGACACTGTAGTGGCTCTGGTGACTCTTCATATCAGACATACCTCTTGGGAGGGGTATCCACGACCTAAGAAGGATTATTGAGAGTTATTTTTGAGAGATTGTAGTAAGGATATGATGTATTATTGATGGAGAGAGAGAGAGAGAGAGTCAGAGATAGCCAATTCTACTGAAACAAAGTGATTGTATATGAGAGATTGAGAGAGAAGACTATGAAGATATTGAAGATGAATACTATGTGATGTATTTCTATTCAAAGATGGTGTATTCCTTTGCTTTCTTTGTTATATTGATGGATTTTGTGAAGATATTGAAGAATATGGTTGATTCTATCAAATCCATGGGAGATCTACATGATGCTGTATGAAGATTTGTTGTGCCTGGTGTTCTTTTCTTTATCGCGATCATATGAAACATAATAAACAAGCTTGTTGATGTTACAAGATAGATTTTCTTGCAAGAGAATTCCCTTTTCCTTGGTGTTCCTCTTGGGGCTCCATGTTTTTGGTGCGCAGCCGGGGAAGCTTGCCATCAACAAGCACCAGAAGAGGTGGAAAATGAAGGAAATGGCATTGCCAAGAAGAGAAGAATTCAATGAATGTTTGTAATGTTCCTTCTTCCACTGAAGAGTTGGAATTTCTCATAATCAAAGCCACTTTCCACAAGAAGTTTATCCTACAATGGCGGAAACACATCACCATCATGATGCATGCTCTATGTGGTGGACAGTTTCCTCTTCCTGTTGAAGCAGTAGAAACTTGCATCTTGGTGGCAAACTGTTTGGGGACAAACTGAGGAGAAGAAACAGAGAGAATGACCATCCATGGAAGATTTGGCATTCATTGAGAAGTTTCCAGACATCATCAAGTGGGAGATTGTGAAGAAGCTTTAGGAGTCTTGGTCTGTAGAGGTTCACAAGGACAAGAAGGAAAAGAGTTGGAATTTGTTCGTGGATGCTCAACAGCAAGATACATGGGATGCTTGGTGCACTGATAATCTTCTGTTTGTTCAATTAGCAACCCACTGGAAGTTGGTAGACAGAGTGTTTTTCACAACATACACTGTTGAAACCATCAGAAGTTGGCATTACTATGATGATGGCACCACCACAATGCTTAGACCTATGCATTTTGACACCTTCAGAACCGAATACCTTCCTCTATGCAATGGCATGAAAGCAGAATTCAGAGACATTGAAAAGGAAGAAGTAGAATAAATGTTGGCAAGAGAGTCCTCCAGAGACTGAAGCCTTCTGTTAACCCTCTGTGGAGCACTAACAACATAGTGGAGCCAACCCCCTGATGAATGATGCAATAAAGAGGCAAGCGTTAGAACGAGTCCAGAGGTACGTGAGAAGAGAGAAAGCAAAAATCAAGGCTGAGAATGAGCTCGCAGTAGAAGCCGCCTTTGACGCCCTTGTAGAACTATTTACAGAAGTCCCAATGGCACATCAAGCCCTTCCTCCTGCTGGAGGTCCACTTCCAAGCCAGATCCGTCCTGGAAATATTGATGACAAGCTAGCGAATGTAGTTCCATTGCCAGTTTTTAAGGGAGAGTACAATGAAGACCCCGATCTTCATGTAGCAGAGTTTATGGTAGCATGTGTGGCTAACAATGCCAGAACCCCTGAGCATTGGTTGGCAATATTCCCCGCCACTTTCAAGGGCGCGGCGTTTCAGTGGTATGAGAGACAAGCAGCAGGAACTTTTGGTACATGGGACGACCTGAAGTTGGCCTTCCTCACAAGGTTTTGAAGAGCGGATGCGAGAGGAATTTATGAACCTAAGTTAGTCCTCTGGAGAAAGAGTAGAAGCTTATGTCTCACGAATGGAATCCATCCTGAAGAGATGGATTAACCATAATCTAGATGATGGCATTCAGAAGGGGGTGTTTCTCAGAGGATTACAACCAGAAGTCCGTAAGTTTGTGGAGCTGCAAAGACCAGCCACACTGCAAGCTGCAACAGAAGGTGCCATATTGTACGATGAAATGGAAGCTAGATTGGCGATGAATTCAGGAAGAGGAGTCCTACCTCCTCTGATGCCAGGAATGATGTACCCACCAAATGCAGTCCCAGGGACTGTCCCCTACCCCTACCAACAGATGCCCTCAGTATCACAGTACAGTGCACAAAATCCACAGTGGCCACAATCAATGCCTCACATGATGGTTCAACCACAACAACAATGGTCCCAACCAATTTCCCCAATGCCAAATCAGCAGCAACAGTGGAACCCTACCAGCTGGAGCCAACAGCCAACAGTTCAAACAGGAGCTCTGAATCAAAATCAGAATAGAGACCCCTCTGCCCCAGCCCAACCTGTTTATGCAGTGATTATAGGGACTCCTCAAAACCCTTCTGCCAGTGCCTCAGGAGGAGAAAGCTTGAAGGATTATTTATCCAACTCAGTTGTAAATATCAAAAAGGAGTTGATGGATGTGATTACAAAGCAGCTACAGACGCTGAAAGTGAATACCGCTAGCATATCCAACGTTGCAGGAGCAAGAAGAGATGTTGATGCGGTCAAATACTTGGTGTGGTAAGTGTCATCAAGCAGGCCATTTAGCCACTGAATATACACGAAAACCAACCATTCTTGGAGCTTTCTGTTCCTACTGTTTATGGAAGAACCATACAGAGAACATTTGCTCTCTGAAGGAGATGCATGATAGGAGAAGGAAGGAAGAAGACACAAGATTCAACTTGTTGGAATCCAAAATGACAACAAAGGATATTGGACCCAAGCCTAGAGAGTTTGGTCCTAATTTCGGACCTAGAAGGCTTCCATCCCAAAGTTACAAAGGAAGACAGTCTGGCGGTGGTCAAGATCAGAAGTGGAGTGTTACAGATGCGAAGAAAAGGGACACATCTCACCAAATTGTCCAAATCCTAGAAGGTCAGTGGATTACAAGCCCTTATGCAGTCGATGCAAAGAAGAAGGCCACACTGCAAAAGACTGTCCAAGCCCAGCCCCAGTGAAAAACAGTGTTACTGATAGTCCGGCCAAGGCCCAAGAGCCTACCTCCAATTTAGTGGAATTGGAAGTTGCTGCCATCACGCGTGCAAAGAAGAAGGAATCACCTATCCAGAAAGAAAAATAATCCTCCTGCCAGAATAGTGACGTTCAATCTTCCACCAGAAGAATAGAATAAAACAGAGCCTGACAGTGCTGTACAGAGCACTACAGTGCCACAGAGAGTTACAAAGACAGTTCCAGAGACAGGACCAGAGGTCCAGGAGATAGAAGAGGAGGAAGTGCCACAAGTGGCAGAAGAAGTTCCCATGATGCCTCTGTTGGAAGAAAGAGGGAAAATGAAAATGGATGTTGCCCCATTCCCTAATTGGTTAGAGAAGCCAATGGATCCTATTAAGGAATAGATCTGGTCAGAGATCTAGATACCTTTAAACCAAACCTCACATTCCGACAATTATTGATGTTGTCTCCCAGTTTGCCGAAAACGGTTCAAAAGTATACTGACAAGAAGACGTGGATTAAGGATTTCTCCCTCAACAACAATAAAATCCAATAAAGCTCCAGAGCCTATAAAAGAAGTGGACGTGGCTAATGCCTTCCTAGATCCGGGTACCCCAGAGACTGGCGTGTGGATAGAAGGATGCTTCATTGCAAATGCACTAATTGATGGTGGTTCATCAATGAACATTATGACGGATGTGACAATGAAAGATCTAGGCCTACAAGGTGTACAACCAACCCAATGGCTCATCAGACTGGCGGATCAGAGCAGAATCAAGCGATTGGGCATTCTCCCATATGTGAAGACTACAGTGGCTGGAAAAGATTATTGGCTAACCTATTTGGTGGTGAAGCCAAACTCTTATGGTACATCCTACCCTCTGTTACCGGGCAGACCATGGCTTTTTGAAGCCCGAGCAAGGATGGATTGGTTCAAAGGAACCTTGACCTTGGATAGAGAACCCAATAAAGTGGTGCTGAAGCTATATGGTTCTCAAAAAGGACATGGATTCACCTCCTTGGAATTATCTTCTGACTCGCCTAATGAGGCTACAGATGGAACATCAGCAGACGAATATGCTGTCAAACAGATCCTTCCCAAGAAAATAGTGGCACGTTCCTTAACAGTGGATACTGTAAGCCGACTCCCAAAAGATGCAAAGCCATAATCAATGGGTGAATACTTCCTGCCTGAACCAGGAACGATTTCTGAAATCACTTCTGACAGTGAGATAGAAGCATGGATGTACTGCTCTCCTTGTTACATGGCCATAGCAGAGCCAGAGACAGAGGCAGAAGAGGAAACAGAGAACCTGTTCTTCTCTTATAGAGCTCCTACAGAGACAGAGACAGATACAAAGACAGAAGCAGAGACAGAGACAGAGACAGAAGCAGAGACAGAAGAGGATGGATATGATATGGACGAAGAAGGTTATGAAAGTGAGCCAGAAGAGTCTATTCCACCCGAAGAGGATACATTTGGAGAAGAAGTTTCAGAAGCATCAGAAGCACACGAGCTCATGCTATGGGACAGAATGGTGATGGTACCATTTGGTCTGGTAAATGGATCTTCTTATATGCAAAATCTTTATAAGAGATGGTTGAAGAAGAACAAGCCATCTTTTAGCAGTGGCTCTTACTGCCCTCACCCACCTTTGCCAAAGGAAGATGATGATGATGCACCATGCCAACAAGCACCAGTCCCACCAACCCAACAGGCATCAGAGGGTCCCTGTTATGTGACGTTCTTGGATGTGTCATCAGAAGATGAGTCTTCAAGCCAAGAGGTAATTAATTTTGAAACCAAACCCGAAACGGCTCTAATCCCATTCCAACATCTCAAGGAGCAACCTAAGTCTCCATCAAAAGAAGAAGTTGGTTCTGGCGGGACATCCGAAGAGGATACCACTCCTTTGAAGGAGTTGGATCTGTATCCAGAAGCAGTCCGCGGGACCTTCATCCGTGAAGTAGAAGGTGAAAGGCAGTTAACCTTTGTGGATGCAGATGGCACTGAACGCCACTTGAAGGTGGGTAGCAGCCTCCCAGAAGAGGAGTTGTCAACCTTATACAACTTGTTGAAAGAGAATTTGGACGTGTTTGCTTGGTCCTACAAAGACCTAAAGAGAATTGATCCCACAATATGTCAGCATCATATTGACTTGGAGCCTGATGCCAAGCCAGTACGGCAACAACAGAGGCGAATGAACCCGAATTATTCCACATTGGTAAAAGCAGAGCTGCTGAAGCTTCTGGAAGCCGAGTTCATCTATCCAGTGGCAAAGAGTGAATGGGTCTCACCCATCGTGGTTGTACCCAAGAAGAATGGCAAATTGCGAATATGTGTTGACTTTCGAAAGCTCAATTCCAAGATGAAGAAGGATCACTTTCCGATTCCTTTCACAGACCAACTGTTGGACACAGTGGTAGGACATGAGCTTTACTCCCTGCTGGATGGATTTAGTGGATACAACCAAGTCCAAATTGCAGAAGAAGACCAATCCAAAACAACCTTCACCACAGAATGGGGGACCTACGCTTATCGAGTGATGCCGTTTGGGCTCTGCAATGCCCCTGCTACTTTCCAGCGAGTTATGATGGCTGCATTCCAAAATCATCTGCACGACTTTATTGAGATATATTTGGATGACTTCTGTGTCTATATTTTGATCCTTGAATACTGGGGACATTTGGAACAATGCTTTGACCGATGCCGGGAGTATGGGATTTCCCTCAACCCCGACAAATGCATCTTTGGGGTCTCTTCTGGAGTTCCGTTGGGCCACATTGTCTCTGCACAAGGGATATCAACAAACCCTGCAAAGATCGAAAAGATCGCAGCTCTGATAGCACCCACCAACCTCAAACAGTTGAGGGGATTCCTAGGCCATGTGGGTTACTACAGAAGGTTCATAGCTCATTTCGCAACAAAGGCAACCTCCTTGCACAAACTTCTGAGGAAAGATGCAAAGTTTACTTGGATGGAAGAATGTGACAAAGCCTTCAACACTCTGAAGCAGTGTCTGATTGAGGCACCCATTCTGCAACCTCCTGATTGGACGAAAGAGTTTCATGCATACACTGATGCATCAATTGAAGGCTTAGGCACAGTTCTTTGCCAAAAGGGCTCCTTGAATCTGGATCAACAGATCTATTATGCAAGCCGGAAAGTCACTGATAGGGAACGGAACTATACAGTGACAGAGCTTGAGTGCTTGGCAATGGTGTTTGCCTTAGAAAAGTTCCGCCACTACCTCTTGTCTACCCACTTTAAATTTTATGTGGATCATGAGGCCTTGTCCTTCTTAATGAACAAAGCAGACGTGAAAGGACGAATGATGAGATGGCTCCTTCTATTCCAGGAGTTCGACTTTGAGGTAATTACCAAACGTGGTCATTCCCATGTTCTGGCTGATCATCTGTCGCGTATCCCACAAACTGCAGACGAGGAGCAGGATGATCCAGACCTCCCTGATGCTTCTCTCTTCCTGGTAGAAACTGTAACTCCCTGGTATGCAGACATTGCCAATCTGCTGGCAACCCAACAATACCCTCCTGGCATTTCTAGTCGAGAGAGGAAGAAGCTTATGCTAGAATCAGCCCCCTACACCCTGTTAGACGGTGCACTGTACAAGAAAGGCAAAGATGAAGTACTCCGAAGATGTGTTGCAGGAGATGAGATTGGGATTGTTCTGAAGGCTTGCCATGACGAGCCATGTGGAGGCCACTTTGCAGGAGAAGCTACGGCCAGGAAGGCTCTGCTATAGCAGGATATTGGTGGCCTACCATCCACAAGGATGCCTATGATTACTGTAAAAGATGTGATGGTTGTCAGAGAATGGGGAAACCTACCAAAACAAGTGCCATGCCACTGCAACCTATCCTTCCCCTGAAGCCTTTCGAGAAGTGGGGCATCGACTTCGTAGGTCCAATTGATCCTCCTACCAGAAGGAAACAGAACAGATACATCCTCGTATGTATGGATTATGTTACAAAGTGATGTGAGGCTAAAGCCCTAAAGCGGGACGATGGTAACATCGTGGCCCTGTTTGTGTACGAGAATATCATAACGTGTTTTGGCAGTCCCTTAGAGCTGGTAAGTGACAGAGGCACTCATTTCCTTAACAAAGTCATGGAAGAGTTGACAGAGTTGTATAAAGACACCACCGCAAGTCCACTCCTTACTACCCCAGAGCCAACGGCCAAGTCGAAGTCACAAATCACATCCTCTGCTCGATCCTGACAAGAACGATTGCCGCACATTGTCATGATTGGGATGATCGACTTACAGAGGCCCTCTGGGCATATAGAACCTCCCATAAAGCAGCAACAGGACAGACACCCTTCCAGTTGGTGTATGGTACAGAAGATGTTTTTCTTGTTGAACTGGAATTACCCTCTTTGAGAGTGGCCATCAAAGAGCATTTGGGGGACGATGATTCACTGCACCGCCATCTCCTGCACTTGGAATGTTTGGACGAAACTCGCAGGATGGCTCTACAGTGCATGGAAGCCATGCAAGCTTGACGCAAGGCTTACCATGACAGCTTCATCAAGCACAAGGAGTTCAAAGAAGGTGATTTGGTCCTAGCCTATGATTCACGATTTGGCAAATTTCCTGGAAAGCTCCAACAGCGCTGGATGGGCCCATATAAGATACTTGCTGTCAACCCTAATGGCTCTGTCCAAGTGCAGACCGTTGATGTCTCTGATGATCCCTTTCTGATCAATGGATATCGCCTGAAGAAGTACTTCCCTCCTTGGGGATCTTGACAATCATGGTCATCTGATCCTTTCCCTCGTTGGCGCGGCACTGTACTTCTTATGATGTTACTTCTGATAGCCGTTCTTCAGTTACTTCTGATGAGGTGGACGCAACCCTCTGTCCCCTCAACCCTACCGTCCAGCCTTGATCTCTTATCCTCTATTTTCCACCAGCGACAGTGGCGAGGTGGGTTCTGATAAGTGGTATTTCTATCATTCCCTTGCTTAATTTTAAAAAAAGAAAAAAGAAAAAAAGAAAAAAATATACATATCGGTCATGGGAGAAAAGGACTTAGGTCCCTGTCATGCCGACCTATTCTTCGAGAAAAGGTGGAAACACCCTCGGGAATAGGGGAAAACAAAGAAAAAAAGGAAAAAAAAACAAGATAAGAAAAAAAATCTGTTATGAGAGAAAAAGAAGCAATTCCCTGTCATAGCAGACCTCGTTCCAAGGAAAGGTGGCACACACCCTTGGGCGAGAAGCTGGCTGTGGAAAAGGTGGCAACACCCAGCAGTCCAGAAAGTGGATTCATCAATTGATATTTCCAGGATCCAATTCCGAAGCTACCTCCCTTGGTATGCTGTGTCCTGGGTCTTTCTGCAGAGTGTCTAACTGTCCTCTAGCAGATGACATGTTCCTATCCAACACAACGTTTGATTTGATGGCTACCTCCCTGGGTACGCCTCTTCAACAACTGACGACACGATCTTCATCGACAAATAATCGAGTGACGTAAGCTTTCATCCTAACCGGATGGGAAAGTGAGTATGGTTGCCCTATGTAACTATCAACAGAGAGTGAGACAGAGGGTGGGGTGAGTGACCAGTCTTTGCCTTCAAATCAAATGAGAGGTGAGTAGTGTGAATGAAGTGTTGCACGCACGGGATGGGCCTCTCAATGCACAAAGCACAATTTGTTTCTGTGCACTGCACTATAAGGCTCCCTGGCCTTCCTTCTCGCACCGTATGCCAGCACAAGGCAGGATGCACAGTTGCACCATCAAATGCGCACAAGGCATACAACCTTTGCACAAGTGACCGTGAGGATTACATCAATGGGTTTTAGGAAATGGTTGCCCTCCTGTATCTATCAACAGAGCGTGAGACAAAGGGTGGGCTGAGTGTGACTGGAGTTTATTCAATCAATTACCAAGAGGTGAGATTGAGGGACGTTACGACACTTGGAGTCAGGTATGTTTCCGTTTCCCTATGTACCCACGGGATGGGTCTCTACCGTCATCACAAGACACATCACCCTATTCTGTACACTTCACTGTAAGGCTCCCTTGCCTTCCTCCTTGCACTTATGCCAGATGGGTTCGACGCACTAATGCACCATCAACTATGCACCCTGGCATACTCCCTCTGCACCATTCCCCTTTGTCGATTCCTAAATCGGGTACAAGATATGGGTTTCAATCATTCTTCCTCGAGTGATATTAGTCATGGGGCGAGTGACAGTTCTTTCATTCCATTTGAGTGACTGTGAGTTGAGTGTAGTATCCCTCATCATCGACAAATTTCCTGCGATTCCTTCAATCAGCTACCTCCCTGGGTGCTGCGTGGTCCCTGCCATGAAGGACGTGTGCCGAGAAGATGCCTTGGTACCTCCAACAGCCAACAACAATACAGGACGGGCCATTGACAATCAACCGTGATCCTCAACAAAATGGGCCAAGTTTTTCTAACCCTACAACTTTTGTTTCTCAGTGACGTTCATGTTTTAAGTGTGGGGACATTAGTGGATGGTCTGTGGCATGGTCCTAGGTCCCTGTTGCTATGTTAACCCTCTCCGTTAAGGTCTTAAGTGTGGGGACGCGTCCCTGCGCGACTACATTGCATATCCTTCTGCATATGCCTCAACCTGCTAATGCCTCTATGCCATGCCTTGCTTTTACCCTAATGGGGTCCCTTCCCACCCAACCGTTCATGTTCCACCCACCCTTGGGGCTGTTCCCTTGCAGTTTTCCTTCATTCCCTGATTTTGTTGTCCTACCATGTGAATGCATCCTATGTTCACCGAAGTCCAAATCCAACCTTATAACCATGTTCCTCCCTTTGAACTGACCATTTTTCCTTTTTACCTACCCCTGTTCTGATGCACGGTTTTTGAGTTATTAATTTTTGAAGCATTTTACGCAAATTAGCCGATTTTCCATATGCACGCGCTTTTCTTGCTTCGAAAATCATAGCCCTGACAACCACTTTTCCTTTGACATTTTTCCTTTTTACTCCAAGTCATTCCGATGCACGGTTTGTCCAATATTAATTTTCCGATTTTTTTACGACTTTTTCGTGTGTCTTTTTGATATTTTTCCATGTGAACCTGCCATGTTTGCATCGGAATTCCAATTTGATTTGACAGTCGTGTCCCCCGTGTCTTCCCCTACCTTTTTCCTTTTTCCTCTACCCTCTTTCGCCTTCTGGATTTTTCATTATTAATTTTTAACTGTGTTTTCGGGTGTATTTTTGGTGTTTTTCGCATGTGAACCCCTCCTACTTCCACCGGAACTGCGGTTTAACATGACAACCCTGTACCCCCCCTTCCTGCGGATATTTTTTCTTCTTACTGCATGTCATTCCGTTGAACGGTTCGTCCAATATTAATTTCCAATCCCATTTTCGGGTCTGTTTTTTGGGTTTTTTCCACGTGAACGCATCTTATCTCAGTTGGAACTATGTTTTGATGTGATAGGATTGTCGGGGACGTCTTTTTACATATTTTTCCTTTTTCCTACACCTCGTTCTGATGTATGGATTTTCCGATATTAATTTTTAATGGCATTTTTAGACCCATTTTTTGTGATTTTTGCACGTGACCGCCCTTTACCCCCCCGAAACCTCCGTTGCACATTTTCCCTATCTTCCCCTTGCCGTCCTGCCCACTTTTTGTTTTTACAACATTTTGTTTTGACGTCTGGATTGGGAGATATTAATTTTTCTTTATTTTTCTGTGTTTTCGCGCGCCCCGTCGTGTGCGTGAACGCGCCTGTTTTCGATTTTACGCATCTTAATGTGCCCCAGTCGCATGCGCGTGCCTCGTCCCCGCATCCGGGCGACTTTTCAATCCCGTCACGACAAAGTTTTTTACCCCCGCCCCGCGCACGCACGCGGGACGGGGGGGGTACGCCTCCTTTTTTTTTGGCCCTCCCCCCACCCCTACCCTTCCCCGGGCACCCCCCACCCCTACCCCGCCCATAACCCTACCCTACCCCACCCTTTCCCCTACCCTTCCCCCCGGGCACCCTCCCATGGGCGTACCCCGTCCATTTCCATCCCCATCTCCCTATGGGCACCCCCCCCCATGGACCCCCCTGCCCCATCCCTTGGGTACCCTACCCATGGGCTAACCTGCCCAACCCTACCCCGACCCCTTCTCCCTCTAACTGCCTCCCTCCCTCCCTTCCTCTCCCGTTTCTGCGTGTCCATCCTCTCCCTCCATCTCCATCTCCACCTCCTCTCCTTCCCCTTCTGCTCCTACCCTTCCCTCCTCCTCCTCTGTTCCATCCCTCTCCTTCCCTTCTTCTCATCCCTCTCCTTCCCTTCTTCTCCTCCCTCTCCTCCCCTCCTCCTTCTCTCCTCCCTTCTCTCCTCCCTCCTCCCCGTCATTCTCCCTCCCCTCCTTCCCCTCCCTCTTCCCCTCGTCGTCCTCTAGTCCCGCCTCTACCTCATCCTCGTCCGCAGGCGCCCTTGTCCCTTCGCAGTCGCCGCACCTTCGCCGTCGCAGCGCCCGCCCGAGCCGTCGCAGCTGCCCGAGCCGCCACCCTGCTTTGCGGTGCCCCGTCAGCCGCCCTGCGCCGCCCCGTCAGCCGCCCTGCGCCGCCCCGTTGACCTCCAGGGCGCCCGGCCGCGTCTGCCTCGTCCTCGCCTGCCTCGCGCCAGCCCCGCTGACGCCCGCGCCAGCCCCGCAGCCCCCGTCCTCTGCGCCGCCTTCGCCCGGCGTCGCCCCCTACAGCGCTGCCTGCCCGCCACGACACCCCGCCGCCGTCCTCGTCTGCGCCTTCTTCGCCTCGACGGCCTCCCGCCTTCCCACCCCCATTCAAACCCACTACCCCCCACCCCCACACTAATCCCCCTTCACACCCCAGAACACACACCCACCTCCCCCACCCCCACACTAGCCCCCCTTCACACCCCACAACCACACACTCCCTACCCACCCCCAACCAGGCCCTTTTTCCCCCCGAAAACACACACCCCCCCACCTCCTACCTAGCCCCCTGTTCACACCCCCCAGTCCCACCACCAACCCACCCTACCTCCACACAAGCCCCCTTTCCCCCCCAAGAAACCCGCTGAACCGCAGAAACCTCCCCGTGAGCCCCCTGTCACCCGCAGAACACCCTCTTTACGTCCCCCTTTCATCTGCTGACAACCAGCAGTCCCACACCGACCCCGCAGATACCATTCTCCACCACTTGACACACGTGCGCGTGGGAGCTTGAGGTTGATCGTGTGATTGATCGTGCGCGGGTGCGGGACTTTGATCGTCGGTTGCTGACACGCAACTTATTTCTAGGTATTTTCCCAGATTTTTAATTCCCAAACCCACAAACCCTTTTAAATTTTTTTTTAAAAAAAACATTAAAAAAAAAAACATTCACAAACACTTAAAATTCTGAAAAAAATACAGAAAAATCTAGAAAATTTCCTATTATTTCTGCAACCCATGGCCATATTTTTCTAAACCTATAAATTTTAGAAAAAACATTTCTGACCATTTTAAAATTCCTCAATCTTTTAAAAATACCCAAAAATTTGAAAAAATTCATTAAAAATGCTAAAAAATTCCAAATTAATTTTTGAAAAATTCCTAACACTTTCCTTAACATTTTTACTTATTTTTGGCATATTTTTCTACGCTATCCCAATAGTTCATTTCACACCTAAATTCCTTTTTAAAAAAAATTAAAAAAAAAACCTTTTTCATCCAAACACACACTAACCATCTAGAAAAAAATCCAGATATTTCTGGATTGAGGAGAGCGCATTCTTTGCATTTCCATACACCCACTACCAGGTATTTTCCCTTTTATTTGTTATTTTTTTCAGCTATCCCAAAACCCACGGTTAGTATAAAAATAAAAACAAACAAGAAACAAAAAAACATAAACAAACAAATAATAATAAATGAAACCCTCAACACCACCATGGCACGCGCATTTGCGCTAAACACACCATATTTTTTTAAATTAAAATAAACCCGTCGTTCACTTAGCACCCGCTAAGTGCGCTAAAGAGGCACTTTAATTTTTAATTAAAATGAACCAGCCGTCACAAGAGCACGGGTTGGCAAAAAAGCGCTCCACATCACTTTAATTTGTAATCAATGAACTTGCATTTAGAGACCCAGTCTGGGTATCGAAGTCCGGGATTCAAATTAAAGCACATCTTTCACCTAATAATTGGTAATTTAATTTTTAAGAAGGAACCGCCGTTTTCTTGCTAAGGTTTATCACTTAATAAAACTTCATCCATTTCTTAATAATTTATTAAAATGAACCTTTCATTAAATTAATTTCCCCCTCACTGCACTTAAATTCCCCTTTTTAACGCACCCGTTTCGTGGGATGGGTATGCGCAGTTTTTGGAGTTGTTTCCATAGTCAAACACCGGTTTATCCAAGATGTGGTCTTGATATGTGTCGGTTGTGGTGATGTTTTGGTTTAGTGTCTTTGATACGGTTAAGGGTACGGTGTGTAGTTTTTTCTTTATTGCCTGATACGGGGTTTTGGGTGTTTGTATGATGCATAGCATGAAGCTTTCGGTCGCATATGTCTCGAGGTCATGTCGAATTTTTTCTAGGCTGTGGTTTGCTTGGGGATAGTTGGTCGAGTCACGTTTTATCGTTTTGGTTGTTCTCTTATCCTTGGTTTTTGTCTGTTGCTTTGCAGGCATTCTCCTTGATTGTTTGTGTTTGTGGTGTGTGTGTAACCATCTGAATGGCGCCTTCTCATGCTCCTCCCCTATCCAGTATGTCCCATTAGTCAGTTAGGGATTACTCTTCCCTACTCACTTTTGAGCCCCTCACGAAGGCGGGACTCGCTGCTTTTGTGGCTACCTCCTTTCCATTGCTTCCAGAGGATCCATCGTTGTGTGATGAGTTTCTGGCCTCCTACAGCAAGAAGTCGGGACTGGTCCAGGGTATTTCTATGACTTTGACACCTCGAGGTCTAGGGAAGGCCCTGTCTCTTCCCTCCAAAGGTGAACCTTTTGTTACCACTCATCAGCTTTTCTCTAATGAAGAGATTTTGAAGCTGTTACAAAAGCAGACAAGGGAAATGCTGGATGTTAAGAAGGTGATCAACTCTTCAGGAGTTTCCTTTTCCATGATCACTGATCCCGTGTGGAAGATGGTCTATCAGTTTCTCCAGGACAGGTTTATCCCTGCCAAAACGCCATCCCAGTACTTGTCCAAAGAGCTTTTCACAGCTTCAAGGATGGTGTTGAAAGGAGTCGCTATTGATTGGAGCACTTACCTCCTCACTAAAATGGATCAACATTTCGTCAAAGTCACCAGGGGTAATGTTACCAATGTCACATATGGATCGTATTTGTCTGCCTTCTTGACCTATTCAGGTTTACAGAAGAGTGTGCCTCCACCTTCTCCCTCAGATCCAGTACCTCCTCCTCCACCTTCAGATGAGTCAGAACCCATTGACATAGAGGATGATGATTCTCCGCCTCCCCTGGTCATATAGCGCAAACGCTTGAAGCGGATAGCGGATAAAGCTCCTTCGGTTCTTCCTTCAGTGCCCTTTCCTGCTACCTCTGGCAGTGATCTCCCTGGGTATCTCACTTGTAATAACCTGTTCAGAGCACATCCCGAAGGTTTATTGGATATATCAGTTCCCTCACTGAACAGTCTAGTCTCAGGAGATGCAATTCCTTTCCTCTATAAAGATATTCAGAGTTCCATTGAATTGTCAGTGAGGACAGCCTGTGTTCAATAGCTGTACGCTTCCTTTTATGAAGAGCTCATGAAGTCTAAGGACCAGTTGCATAAGGCAACATCCGAGTTAGCCTCTGCTAAGGATACCCTAGCAGTTTTGTTTAAGCAGATGGAGTAACAAACCCAACTGGTTGCAACCCAAAGAGATGAGATCTCTTCTTTGAAGATTCAATTAACAGAGGCTCAATCAGAGGTTACTAGCCTTTCAAAGGAGAAGGAGAGGATGTCCAGAGAAGCGTAGGAGTTTCAAACTCTCTTAGATGACAAACTTTCAGCCTTACAGACTACTAATGACGCAGTGGAATCACAAGCTTCCCAAATCAAGCAGTTGCAAGATTAACTGGCAAAATCACGGTCTGTTCCTCCAAGCCCTAATGTTCCCTTGATTCCTTCTCTCTCACAGCAGGACTTGGCTGCTCTTCAGAGACAGGCTACCTTGTGTCCTCTATTCCAAGATAAAGTGGAAAGATTGCAATCCAGAGTGGACTTGTTATGGTCTACATTTGAGCAATTTCAGGAATATGTTCCACCAGACCATTCTTTCTTTGTCCACTACCACTTACAGAAGTTGGCCTTCTACATGAAGCTTTCCACGATGGATTTACCTCTTCCAGAGGATGGATGGAGTGGGGCTTGGTCTGCTGAGTTGCTGACAGAGGTGGTCAGGATGGTGTTTGAAGATTCTGTCACGACATATACCATGTTGATGTCATACATGTATCTACGAGGAGACTTGTTAATTCCAGATGAGGTGGATATGGCATGGTATGTGGGAGACGTGGTTCTACAAGCTGTTTTTTATGTCAACCATTTGGAGTTGCGCATAGGTGACATGTTCCAGAGTTACTCCTCCAAAGTGGCTGATTGTCATGATAATTCCTGGCATACCATGATTGATTCTGTGGTCCTGAATCAAAGACAAAACACAGCCTCTACTTATGCCCAGAGTACTAATCAATTGAGGATGGATCTCTTAGCTTATCTTTCAAAACATAATCCGTTTGATTCTACCTTCTTTGATGCCTATCATAGAAGATCTCTCTTAGGACCTTTTGTTCCTACCCTCCTGTATTACTAACAAATGGCTCATCGATATGATCTATATCTTTCCCTTTGTCAATCTAATTCCACAACCATTTTACCCCTTCTTTTCCAACCTTCATCTTTCCCTCAAATTTCCATTTTTACATACTGCTCCCTTATTGAGGATAGAGTATTTTCCCCTTCTCCACCATGTCCTTCTCTATCCATTCATGTACCTTCCACATTTCTTATTTATCAGTTAACACCCTTTTTAAGTGATTCCATACAAGTTTCTACGACTCCTTCTTTAAATCATTCTTCCTTTTATGATTTTGCCTATCCCTCTCTTCATCCACTTTTCCTTATTCCACTTCCCTCACCTAACACTTCTATATCTCAACCACCTCAGTTGGTTAGTGACTATGACGGGTTTGATCATCAGATTTCCAGAAGAAGGGGATGGAGCTCGAATGATTCCCTTACAGGACCTCAGATCAATTGGCCAGTAATTCCAGGAGGATGGACAGCTGCCAGTCAAGCTTATCAGAACTATATTCATTTTGCTCAGTAGTATTCACAGTCTGCAGATCCTTCAGTGCGATTAACTGCTCACTTTGCTTGGTACTTGGCGTATATGCATAGGCACTCTCATAATGATTCCAAGCCTATTCCAAAGTTGTGCATGAATGTCAATGTGAGCATTGATTCCCAACAGCTGGATATATTGTATTTTCATGCCCTTTGTTTGCCTAACAGATACCTTGTCCTGTTGGAAAGGATGTGCTGTCTTCAGTTTTTTCAAAATCCTCCCAAAACATTTGTGGATGAATCCTTGTCTATGGATCGTTTCCGAAATCATCAATCTTTCAAGAGGGATCATCTTCATTGATACCTTTCCAATGTATGGTGGCTGATTTTTAATGAAAATCTCTTTTTGGAGGAGTCATTCAGATGGTTGTGTTGTGTATAGTGTTTGTGTTGTGAGTTCATTTATGTAAAAAGAACGTGGTGGTTTCCTATTGGATTCGATTTTGTGCGAGCAACATTTTGGAGAATTATGGTGATGGAGTCGTGGTTGGAGAGTTGAAGATGATGCAGATGAAGAAGAAGAAAACTCTTATATCCTTTACAAGTTTGTTGTGATTTCCAGTTTGATAAGAAGTGTTAATGCATAAAGGGTTTTCCTTTCGTTGTATTTTTATATCAGATACAGGTTATAAGTTGGGGTCGTGGTTGGATGGATTGTTTTTGAAGACATATTGAAGATTAAAGTTGAGCTTTTGAATGAACTTGTATTCCCTTTTTCCTGGGTCGCGAGGACGCTTCCTTATTAAGTGTGGGGATATGTTGAGTGTAGGAAATGACGTGTTTTTTTGGCTGATTTTTGTTGTTTTTGAGAGCTGAATGGTTGATTTTATGAGATGATTAATTGGTTTGGAAGTGGTTTGAGAGTATTTTGGATGATATTGATTGTGTTTTGGAAGTTCATGATGTTTATTAGTAGAGATGTGATGTTCTGATAGGTTCTGATTGGTTCTGTATAGCTTCTGTTTTGTTCTGTTTTGTTCTGATTGTCTTCTGTAAGGAGGGATGGAGTATTGATTGATGAAGATTGAGATATTGTGAAAGCTTATTGAATAGTTTGTGAGAGTTTGGAATGGTTTGAGTATGAGTTATAAGGTTTTGATGACCTTCTGTAACCTTATGTAGGTCTTTTGTAGAGCTTCTGTCTCTGTTCTGTTCTGTTCTGTACTGTAGCTGTTCTGGTACTGTACTGTGACTGTTCTGTATGCTTCTGTATGTGTTCTGATGGATGAGAGTGTAGCTTGGGAAAGTTTTCTAGCCTTGGAAAGAGGTGAATACAAGTGCAAAAGGGCTGAAAGAAGTGAAAGAAGTAGCTGCTGAAGACTCAAGTGAAGACTGGAGTGAAGTGACAGTAGTGAGCTATGAAAGGACACTGTAGTGGCTCTGGTGACTCTTCATATCAGACATACCTCTTGGGAGGGGTATCCACGACCTAAGAAGGATTATTGAGAGTGATTTTTGAGAGATTGTAGTAAGGATATGATGTATTATTGATGGAGAGAGAGAGAGAGAGAGTCAGAGATAGCCAATTCTACTGATGTATATGAGAGATTGAGAGAGAAGACTATGAAGATATTGAAGATGAATACTATGTGATGTATTTCCATTCAAAGATGGTGTATTCCTTTGCTTTCTTTGTTATATTGATGGATTTTGTGAAGATATTGAAGAATATGGTTGATTCTATCAAATCCGTAGGAGATCTACATGATGCTGTATGAAGATTTGTTGTGCCTGGTGTTCTTTTCTTCATCATGATCATATGAAACATAATAAACAAGCTTGTTGATGTTACAAGATAGATTTTCTTGCAAGAGAATTCCCTTTTCCTTGGTGTTCCTCTTGGGGCTCCAGTGGACAACCTGTTAAATGAGTTGAAGGGAGCTAAGTATTTCACAAAGATTGATTTGAGATTTGGCTACCATCAGATACGCATGCGTGAAGGGTATGAGATAAAGACTGCATTCAGGATTGATCGTGGGCTCTATCACTTCTTAGTCATGCCCTTTGGCTTAACTAATGCACCAGCCATGTTTCAGAGCCTCATGAATAAAATACTTCAGCCTTACTTATTCAAAATTTTATTGGCATTTTTTGATGACATCCTCATTTATAGTCTCTCAAAGGAAGCTCACCTTATGCACATGAGGCAGATATTTGATATACTTAGACAGCATAGACTCTTTGCTAAGGAGACAAAGTGTTTGTTCATGTAGGCTGATGTTGAGTACTTGGGACACATTGTCAGTGAGGCCGGCATTAGAGCTAACCCAAAGAAAGTGCAGTGTGTCAGAGATTGGCCCACACCTGCAAATACTACCTCTTTGAGAGGATTCTTGGGTCTCTCCTCATTTTACCGCAAATTCATTTGGCACTATGCCACTATTGCATCCCCTCTCACTGATAGGCTGAAGAAAGAATCATTTTTTTGGGATGCATTGGCAGATAGAAGCTTTAATCAGCTGAAAGATTTGCTTACTTCAACCCCTATCTTGGTATGCCCTGATTTTTCTAGGGAATTCACCATTTAGTGTGATGCCAGTGGGAGAGGAATTGGTGCAGTCTTGCTACAAGAACATGGGATCATAGCTTTTGAGAGCCGAAAGCTGGCTAAAAATAAGAGGTTTATGAATGTCTATGATCAAGAAATGCTGGCCATCCTTCATGCCATTAAGAAATGGCATCATTATTTGTATGGCAGCTGATTTAGAGTAAAAAGCGACCATAGAGTACTCAAGTACTTCTTGTCTCAGTCAAATCTGACTCCGAAGCAGAGGAGATGGGTAGCCACCTTATAGAACTATGACTGACATCACCCACACTCGTGGGAAGGACAATGTAGTGGCTGATTCCCTGTCTAGGATGTGGGCATGTAAAGTTTCTGCTATCATGGAGTTACACAGTGATTGGATACATGAGCTTTAGGAGGCTTACCTATTAGACGTTGATTTCAACAATGTATTTCAGAAATTACAGCAAGGACAATGTGTGAAAAACTCTTTATATCAGCTGAAAAATAGGCTTTTATGGTATAATGGCTGAATTGCCATCCCTCATACCTCCCCATTCAAGCAGAAAATAATGCAAGAGATGCATTCAGCCCCTATAGCTGGTCATTTGGGAGTCTTTAAGACCTATGACGATAAAATTGCTAAAAGCTTTTACTGGAAGGGCCTTTAGAGAGATGTGAAAGACTTTGTCTTAGGCTGCATGCCTTGTTAGCAAAACAAGGACAACACCTTAAAACTAACTGGTTTATTTTAGCCATTGCCTATGCCTGAAGGCAAGTGGACACACATTATTATGGACTTCATTACCGGCCTACCGGTGAGACCAAGAAAGGTTGGGATAACATCTATGTAGTTGTGGATAGACTCACAAAGGCAGCCCATTTCATTCCCACAAAGACTCAGTATAATGCTTCTCAAGTAGCCAGCCAATTCATGGAATATGTTTTCAAATTACATGGCTTACCACATGTCATTGTGCATGACTGAGATGCTAAGTTTATGAGTAACTTTTGGCGGGTTGTTTTCAGCTCTATGGGAACTCAGTTAGCCCCTTCCACTGCTTACCATCCATAGACAGATGGTCAGACAGAAAGGGTTAACAAATGGCTAGAAACTTACTTGAGGCATTTTTGTCATGATGTGTAGCATGCTTGGGACTCATGGTTGCAGTTGGCTGAGTTTACCTATAATAACTCTACACATGCTAGCATTGGAGTTTCACCTTTTGAGGCCTTGTATGGCTACAACGTGCCCCTTCGTGTGGTTATCTTCAATGATAAAATAAATCCACAAAGCAAGGAAGAATTGGATAGAATGCATGCCTTACTTCAGCAATGTAAAGCTAACTTTAAGAGAGCCCAAGATCAAATGAAGCTTTATGTTGATAACAAAAGACAGGATGTGGAGTTCCAAGAAGGGGATCTGGTGCTCTTGAAAGTGCCCAAGTCTAGATATGCCTCCCTTAAAGATGGGTCCCCAGCAATAAGTTGGCACACAGGTTCTATGGACCATACCGGATTATCAAGAGAGTGGGAGACTTGGCATATCGATTGGCATTACCCCCATCTACGAAGATCCATAATGTCTTCCATGTGAGTCAGTTGAAGCCCTTCATTGGCTCAGCAGTGGACTATGTTGAGGAACTCCCATCGATAGATGAAGAAGGCATCATTCAATACATACCCGAAAAAGTCATAGGACAAAGGGAAAAGAGGCTTCGCTCTCGCTTGATCATGGGATACTTGATTAAATGGCAAGGTTTACCACTCAAGGAAGCTTCTTGGAGGCCAGCTTCAGTTTTGGAAGAGTTCCCATACCTTTTACAAGCAGATTTGACTGAAATCTAGCTAACTATGGCCCTGTTTTTCCCTAGACAGACTATAGACAGTACTCTATTTTAAAGCAGATTTTATTCTGCACTACGGACAACAATGCACACCATACATGGCTGAAAGTACTTCTCAAGAGCTCCATTTTGATGTATAACACACCCCGTTCAGAGCCTCCCATAGAAAGTTATGACAGATTCACTAGAGCAGGGTCTTGTAGTAAACAACATGCTGTCCACTGTTTGCAGCCCATATTTACTCCAGATATTTGGGTCAAAAACTCATGTTTATAACTCCCCAATAAGGAGCATGTATCGTACATACCCCCTAGCCCATCATACTCAGTATACCCTTGTAATGATGCCGTAGAATAGTACTCTGATCCACCCCTCCCAATTACCACACATGCCCAAATTGTTTTTGAGGGCAAAAACCTTCGGGTCGAGATGGAATGTAAGAGAGACTAGCTACAATGGCTGGTATATAAGGTGAGAGAGTTAATTTTTCATCATCAGATAATTATACAAGTCTTCTTTCTCCTTCACCTTGCTCTCCAAGCTTCCATGTCTTCCCTCCCTCTCTTCTAGTCATTCTCTCTCCATTTCTAGTCATTCTCTCTCCTCGTAACTGTCTTTCTCTCTGTTCTTTTCTTGTTCTTCTTCTTCTCTGCAGTCTTCTCCCTCTTCTTTCTCTCTCCCAGTTCCTCTCCTTGACATTAAAAAGTTTATAAGAACCTTTATTTAAAACCCTGGCTACATAAAAGTTAGATCTCCAAACTCATTTTCACTTTCATTCTCTACTTCTCTATATCTATGCTCTCCTTCATTCTCTCCCTCTCTCCCTTTGTGTGTGTGTGTGTGCATGTGCCATGGCTACTAGTCCTGCCTTCACTGCATGGATTAGCTCCACACGCTATGGGCCTATAGGAGACCAAATTTACCAAAGGTTTTGCATGACCTTGAATCTAGAGGGCTCACTTTCCATGGTAGATCCTAGCTCTAGCATATTGACATCATTTTGTGATGAGGTATACCCTCTCACTTGGTCAATCCTGAACTTTGCTCTTAGGTGGATTTCGATAGATTTTTTGTATAGTCTATGTGCCAAATCGAGCCATGCAAAGGTAATAAACTGAGCTCTAGTGCATGTGGGGCAAAAAGTCTATGCTAGAGCTGTATCCACCTCATCATAGGACCACATCATGATGGATCTCATCGAACATGGATGAGGTAGCTCGATATGATAGCACGAACATCAATGAAATCTTTGCCATTGTGACCATCCAAAAGCAAATTAAGGATGTGGTGCCAGAGTATGATATCTCTGAACCAGGACTTTGTGAGTGCTTGCAGGAAAGCCTTTTTGGTCCTCGACCCAACTACATGATACCTTCCCAGGAGAGAGATGAGGGCGGCCTGATTGCAGGAGCAGAGTTGGATGCTCCATTTCAATGGTAGATAAATGACACAGAGAAGGTAATGTTTTTAGTTTTCAATGCAACCTCACCCATAGGGCCTCCAGGGCATAAGGGCCTCTAGGTCATAATGACCCATAGGACCTCTAGGGGTCTAATCCTAGTCACGATCCTAGTCAAATTTCATGCTGTGGGTCATCCTTATGCCTTGGAGGCCCTATGGGTGAAGTTGCACACAAAACTGAAGTATATATCTTCAATACTCCATGAATAGAGAGTCTGATACTGAACTTATATGACACAAGACATTATCTATATACATGAGTTGTCATCTAGGTAAGGTGACCGATTTGGTGGCCAAGGAAGGGTACATGACTCTGCATTGAAAGAGCACATTGGCAAGCTTTTCAATGACATAGTACTATTTCATAAGATATATTCTCATGCTTTCTCTGAGAACTTCCTGAAACTGAGGGCACTCATGAAGGTTGGCCCCTTCAAGACCATCTTGACCAACTCCAACTTGGAGAAAGTAGTGTTACTTCGGCATTCGAAGCTGCTCTACTTGTTCACAAGTACTGGGTCTAGTCCACTTTTCTCCATGGTGGCCTGTGGTATGGTTGCTAGAGTTGAAGACCCCACTGTCATTAGATAGGAACTTCTAGGGCAAAATGTATTGTTGCCTATGATAAAGAGTAGCTCTGACCATGGGAAGCCTAGCTCCAAGAGGCCTATGATAGATTAGATGCACTTACGACCTAATGATGTCTCTTTTCAATGTAACGTAGTTTGTGATCTTCTCTTATATTAATAAAAATCGATGTTGTTGGATTTGTGTGCAATGTATTTTGTGATACGTATCATTTATTATTGTTTGTGTTTGAATGTAATGCCTATTTGTCAAATTTATACGCAACCTGATTTGTTATTTAAATTTAATATACAACACTTTATCAAATTTATGCATAAAATTTATTTATCCAACGGCACATAAGGATAACTCAAATAAATAAATAAAACAAATAGAAGTGACTAAATACAAATAAAATATGCCAAAAAAAGTTGTATTCATATTCATAACAATTTATAGAGGGTCCAATATAAGTAGGGTTTTACAAAATCGTTTCACAAGCAAGATTTCATAAATGTTTCACTAGTAGACCCCTGTTATTGCTCTTGTAATAGAGTAAAAATGCCTTAATGCCTTAGCCAATATTTAGCATACTAGGTTTAAGTATAAAAGGCTAAGTTGTAACTAGCCAAGGATCTTTTTTCCATTTCTAACATTTCATATTTGAGGTCTCAACCTCCCACCATCTAAGAGGGTGAAGACTCTTGGCTACCATAGATTGGGGTGCATACCATACTACAACCTCTCATCAACTGATTTGCAGCCATTAACGGTAATATCATTTCACCCTAGCCACCTTGGCTATGGTTTCTTGGAAAATTACTCTATTCTTATATTTTCAATTTAATTATTTTCTATGGGAATTAGCTTCTTTACATTGGTATCAGAGCCAATCTTTGATGCAATGGGAATGCCATTTTCATGGTGAATTTGGTTACAAGACTAGGCACAAGGTAATTGGAGGAACAAGAATTAGTCATAAGACTTGACACAATTAATACCATCACTAGTTAAGGTTCTCTATAGTAAGTTGGGACTAGATTTGAGGATCTTAAAAAAGGCCTGAAGGAGTAATTGTTGAGAAAGAACAAATGGTGTATGCTCTAGGAAGAGATGTCCTGAATCCCATATGCACAGTGAGGAGAGTGGAGAAGTTGAAAAGCTATAAAGACATGTACTTGGTTCACTTTTCATGAAACACTATTTTGTACTTTGTACTTCATTCTATGTCTCTTTCATGGTCAGCTCAAGATTGTGTTTATGAGTCCAAGCCTACATCTTGGAACCTAATTCACTTGAGCAATAGTTTGTCTTCTTGTCTATGTTACTAATGAGTCTTGTTACTGACTTCTGTCCTCCGTAGTCAGTGCTATGCTCTAGATCCATGTTTTCTCACATGGTATCAAAGCACATTCGAGCATGGCACTACTCCTCCAGCTTCATTTCACTCTTATCTAGCTTAGCTTGAGCTCAGTTTGAGCTCAGACCAACTCAGGACAAGTATGGAACCCCATTTTCTACTCTTTCTTCTCACTGCCTTGCTTAGCAGCCATAACCAGACTTCACCTACCTTCAGTTGAGCACTTAGATCTCATCATACAGACTATTTTAGCTCTTGCTTTCTTCAAAAAAGTTGCTTCTCAACTTAAGGCACTCCCTGCTATCACATGAGATGATGACATTATGCCCTATAGAACACAACATTGTGCATTTATTAAAAACGGTGCAGTTCAGAATACTACAACAGTCCATATGTCTGTGCGCGTAGTGCAAGGCGCAATCTAGGTGGACATCATAGGGTAATTGAAGCCCAGTAACTACACTTTCGTCTCATTAAAAAACCTTTGAAAATAATGGTGTATACAGCCCACACAGAGTGAAAAACTAAGCCCTTGTCCTGGAACCCTAACTAGAAACCATAGCTAAAGCTTTAAAACTTGATTTTTTTCCTCCTCACTGAAGTCTCTACCAATCAAACCTACTCAGATGCCAACAAGATTTCCTCTACAAGCCAACAAGAAAAAGCTTCAAGAAAAAGATCAATCATCAATGCCCAACATTGAGCTCCAAGATAGTATCTCCTTGATACTTATGCAGTGTTGTTAAACACTAATCATCATGTGTCCCTTGACACATTGAGATACAACTTCTTTGCTGGTCAAAAATGGAAAATCTTGAGCAAATATCTAAGTTTAATGGGGAAGGCTTTCATGCCTGGAAGGAGAAGACCATGTACCACCTTATGTAGAAAGACTTGTGGGACTTATTTGAAGATGAGGAAGAAGATGTTGATGACAAGAAAGAAGATGCTGTAGAAGGCCAGCCTAAAACAAAGGCATGGAAGAAGATGAACAACAAAGCTCTAGGTATTATTGCCTGGGGTCTATCAAATGATGTATTACACCACATCTCTGGTATCAAGGATGCAAAAAAGGCATGGGAAGAACTTGACAAGATCTTTGGTACACAAGCAAAGAAATCAAAGGTAAAATTACTTATGAAGTTTTATAAGTTGGATGTAAAGGATAGTTCATCTATGACTGTACATATCAATAAGTTCAAGAGCCTTAAAAACTCAGCTAGCAACTCTTAAAAAGAACATTGATGAGGATGAGGCAATAGCAGTGCTACTTGCCAGTGTTAATCATGAACCGTATGAGAACCTTGTTTCAACACTAAAGTAATGTTCCCAGTCTCTCACTCAAAGACATTGAGCACTCACTGCTCGATGGAGAAAGAAAATTTAAAAGCAAAGATGCAAAAGAGACCAGCTCAAGGGAAAATCTCCTATACACCAAAGGAGCTATTGGACCCAAAGGAAGAGATCGAGGATTCAACACTGACAAAAAATTATGATGACATGTCATTATTGTGGTAAGATTGGCCATATTGCTAGTGAATGTTTCCACAAGAAAAGAGTGTAGCAGATGTAGAATGACTACCACCAAAGTCAATTCATGAATGAAGAAGAAGATGCTTCCGCTACCGTCAACAACTCTGTCCGATTGTTCTAAGGAAAATTTCCCCATAGTGGATTTGCTTTGTAAAAACCCTTGCCAAAGATGTAAAGTCTCAAGCTTTAACTTGACTAGGCTGCCTATGAGCTAGTCTCCCGGGCCATGTTAGCATGTAGGGGGAGAAAATGCCAACAAGTGTAGGGACTCATCATTTGAGGGGGTTGTTGAGAAATAAAAAATGATGTATGCTCTAGGAAGAGATGTCCTGAATCCCATATGCATAGTGAGGAGAGTGGAGAAGCTGAAAAGCTATAAAGACATGTACTTGGTTCACTTTTCATGAAATGCTATTTTGTACTTTGTACTTCATTCTGTGTCTCTGTCATGGTCAGCTCAAGATTGTGTTTACGAGTCCAAGCGCAGCTACATCTTGGAACCTAATTCACTTGAGCAATAGTTTGTCTTCTTATCTATGTCATTATGAGTCTTATTACCAACTTCTATCCTCCATAGTCAGTGCTATGCTCTAGATCCATGTTTTCTCACAATAATGACATATTCAAGGTTATTTAGTGGCTTGTGGTCAATTTGGGGCCATTTTGAAGGTTCTTGGACTTAACTGGAGTCTAAACATGATTTGGAAGAGTTAAACTGTAGTTACTTTTTGAAGCAATCTCTCTTTCCTCTTTCCAAGCTTCCTAGTGAGAGATTTCATGGAGTTCTTTTCTCATATTTTTTTCCCATGGCCATCACTTCACATGCTATCTATAGATGTTGATTCTTGAGGTCTGAAGCAACTTGTAGTCTACCATTATGCTTAATCTCTGGCTTGATTCTCATCACATGATGCACGAAGATATCCTAGATAGTTTATACTAATTTTTAGTAGCCTCTTCTCCTCCAAAATCAACAAACGTGTTCATGTTGAAGCTATGATCTCTCTTGCATGATCAAATGCAACCCTGACTTGAAGTATTAGCTATCTCTTACTTGATCTTTCACTCTCCTTCAACCTTGGAGCTCTCATCATAACCCTAACTATGGCTGAACTTGGACAACATGAAAATTTTAGAGATTCTTTGAAGTTTTGAGTCAATCTTGGTGCCTTTTAGCTTCAAGAAGTGAAATATAAGCATCTATAACCAACATTGGGCATACATTGAAGCTTTAAAGCAAGATTGGAAGCATTTTTTCCCATCTCAAATTAGGGAAAAATAGAGTAGCCATCAATATTCATCAAATTTTGCTTTCTTGAGGCTTCAATTCATGGGGCTTTTGTTGTCTACAACTCGGAAAAGGTTAGATTGAAGCTATTCTATCAAGGATTGGCTTATATTGAAGCATTCCATAAAGATTGAAGGCATTTTCAGCTTCTTGAACATGGCAATGTCTAAAAATTCTTCAAATTCTTGATTCTATCAAGAATTTGGATTCTTCAAGACTTGAAAGGATCTTCTCCAACAAATTATGATGGACTTCTACTCAAGTATTGGATTCTCTTGATGCATAGAGCAATCTTTATGATTGGGAGATAAAGTTACATGGAACCAATTATAACGGGACAAATTCTTCTTGAAGCTAGCCTTATGCTCTTCAATCTTGATCCATTGATGATGGATTGTGTTGTATATTGATTGGTTGTGGTTCATCTACTACTTTTCATCAACATTAAGAGATAATTCTATTGCTTTCATCTAAATCTCTCTTTTCATCCGATTGTTGAACCAATCCCATTGTTGATAAAGAGAGATTGAGTGTAATAGATTCTCTTAAATCACCATTGAAGAGCATGTAGAATTCAACCTAGGATTGCTTGTGATTGCTTTATGAATTCTCTTTCCTGCCCATTCATAAATTGATGCCAAATTGATCGTATAAATGCTATTCATTGCCTATTTAACTTGAAATTTGATTGGATGATTGAACATTGGTGCTATAAGACTAAAACAATGATAAAAATGGTAAGTGGGATATTTGTAAAAGTAGTGAGTCATTGCAAAAGGGTAATGCCTTATCCCTAGCCCTTTCAACTAATTCATTTCCTAATACCCACTAGCATTTCATTGAAGAATCCAAAGACTTTTTTAGTCAATGCATAGCATCCTTGTTTAATTATCCATTAGAATGTACTTGACATGTTGATTTCTGCGAGGAAAAGTGGATGCCAGGTTAGTCAGGAAGACAATAGTGAGGTGACCCTCCCTTCTTGATTATGACCCTAAAGGGGTGCAGAACTTGGCTTGAGGAGGAACTTTGCACACCCCTCAAGTCTCCAGATCCCATGCAATTTTCAAGTTTAGGTGTAGGTACATACCCATTGTTAGAGCTAGACAATAGAATAGTAGTGATTAGCCATATTTAGAGAGCTACATGTTGTTGAAGTTCCATTGGTACAATATTGGAAGAAGTGTAGGGCATCTCTTATTCTCTGGATACGTACAGGTGGTCACAATCTCACAAGTTTATACATTAGGTACCTACCATTCTATAGGCAATTATTGAGTCCTACAAGTGTCCCATAACCCCCTTAAGGTTATTATAGAGGTTTACAAGGGTTACTCTCACTCAGGGAACTGTCACAGGGTCAAACATGTCACTTACAGGTTGAGACAGGGTGCAAGAAACTTTTGTTCAGCACTAAAGATCCTATTACAGAGAATTTTTTACTGATCCATATTGAGAACTTGATAGCTCCATTTGAAGAGAAGATCCTAAGCTTTTATTTGAATCAAAAATTTTATCGATCCGATATCGGGAGTTGACAGAGGTATAGTGAGACAGTACCCAGACAACATACAAGGTGACATTATTTATCATTGTTTCACCTAAAATCTCCAACCCAAGTTGAAATCTTTTCAAATATCATATATTAACATATAATAATATTTCCATTGAGCTATTAAGAATTGGGATTGGTACTATATTTTGAGAGAAATAGTAAAATTATTGACAAACTATCTACTACTACAATATTATTTTCTAATGGCCAAGAATAAGAAGAAATACCTATTATTATAGAAGCATTGAATGAGGGTGTCAGAAACTTCCAAGAGGATAAAAATTACACAAAAGGTAGCCAATAATTTTAAGCAAATAGATGAATACTTAAGCATTGGGATTGCTTATAGCACACACCAAGAAAGGGAGGACACACATGAAGTACATGCAGTGAATGGTTACTTAGAGTTGGGATATATGAATGAAGGTCTTTCCAAAGATTTCAAGACACTGAATAAAAGCTTAATACATATGAATCAAGGTTTTTTACAAGGGATGGTACAAGTAAACAAGAGTATCATTGGTCTACAACAAAGCAACAAATCTTTATTTTAAGAACTCATTTCAACCATAAAAGAAATTGGTAGTAAGCCACAAAGGGAACCTCAAACTATTGAAGATTCACATGCAACCCCTCTTGTTGGCAATTTATCTCATCCAAACAAAGCAAGTTCTAAGCCAACTATGCATAATTTTGAAAGAGGAGAACCATCAAGAGAGAGGGATAACCATCATCCTTCACAAATCCCATGGTATTCATACCACATGGTCTCAATTCAACATCCCAAAAGATAGTCTTACACATGAAGGGTAACAAGATAACAATCGATGGGATGATGATTATCATGGGTGGAACCCCTTCTACAAGTATTTTTACCATCAACCCCCTAATGTAAAAAAAGGAAATGTAGTTGACAATCAAGTTCATGAAGGTGGAAGAAATGATGGGAGAAGACCAGCCCATGATCTCTTAAATAAAGAGCATGTTTCAAATAGTTAACCCTCATCACATGGTTTTGAGCCACCTACTTTTAAGCAATACTCTGGGAAAAAATATTCATGAAAGCAACATTCTTATGGACATCCATCTTATGAATGAAAAGGAGTATATGGAAAAGATTAAAATCATTAATTTCAAAGGGGATAACGCTTCACCTTAGGAATGGGAGGAATGGATAACGCTTCACCTTAGGAATGGGAGGAATGGATTAACAAGATTAAATTGTACTTCACCCTTTATCCTCGAAGTAAAGAAGCCAAGATTTATTTTGCGGCTCTTTATCTTGAAGGTTACACATATAATTGGTGGTGTTATATGCACAAGATTGGATAAGATTTTATCACTTGGGAGGAGTTCAAGCAAGCAATGATTGATGTTTGTATTTCCCCTTTGGAAAAAGAAAGGTTTCAAAGAAGATTGTATCTATGTGCTCAAAGAGGGATGTCTGTTAGAGACTATTCCAACACCTACTTAAATCTCTCCATGTACATGCCCGCCTATCGGCTATCCAAGCACATTTTAGCGGTCCATGGAGAAACAAATCTAAGCGTCACCGTCCGGAACTCCCATGGAATGTTTCGAGGTTTATTGCCTAGGGTTTCTCGATTCCACCTCGCAATGGAATGTTCGCGGCCGAACCCACTAGGATCGACTTGAAATCTGGGTTTCTAGTGATCAAGATCTCCTGACAGCATTCTAGCATCAAATTTGAACTAGGTTTCTAGTGGTCAAGATCTTTTGGATTAACTTAAAGATGCAAATTTCTTTACCAAAATAGATCTTCATTCTTCGAATTGTCATCAAATTTGAATGAAGGAAGGAGATGAGTTAAAAATAGCTTTTAGGATTGAAAGGGGGTTATATCACTTCTTGGTTATGTCATTTGTGCTTTCCAATGCACTCACTACTTTTCAAGCCCTCACGAATAAAATATTGCAACCCTTCTTGTTCAAAACAATCCTTGTTTTCTTTAATGATATCCTTATCTATACCAAATCCAAGAATGAGCATTCGAAGCATGCACAAGAGGTCTTTGACACATTACAAAGATACACACTCTTTGCCAAGATGACAAAGTATTCATTCTTGAAAGATGAAGTGGGATACTTAGGTCATATTGTGGCAGAGCAAGGCATTAGAGTGGATCCAAACAAGATGCAATGTGTTAAAAAAGAAAATCCTACTATTACAAATGCAACCTCTTTGAGAGGATTCCTTGGGTTATCATCCTTCTATAGGAGGTTCATCAAGAATTATGCTCATGTGGCCGCTCCATTGATGGATATTCTTAAAAAAGAGGCATTATTTTGGGACTCCATAGTCGATAAAAGTTTCAATGAGTTGAAAACTCTTTTGATTTCAACGCCTATCCTTGTATGCTCAGATTTCTCTAAATATTTTATCATATGTGAGAATGCTAGTGCAATATCCCCATCCACGGAGGCTAGTAAACCCCCCCTTATTAATAAATTAATTGAATTTTTTAAATCCCATCTTTCCCCAACTGCCATTGAACAGGTGGCGAGGGGAGGGAAGACAATGATGACATGACGTGGAGACAAAATGATGTCGAGAGGAAGAAGATGGCGACGATAGAGATTAAAATACATGGCTTACCCACCCCCACTGATGACGACAGAGATGACAATGATGGAGGCGGGAGGCCACATGGCTTACCCACCCCCACTGATTCCCCTGACCAGCCGTAGCCACCTGGGAGGTTGCAAACCCCCACCGCCATGCACCCGTGAGAGAGGTGGGTGGAGGGAGACACCAATGACTCTACCTCCTCCCCACACCCCCCAATATTACCCTTCTCTCCCCTATATAACCCCCCCCCCCCCCCCCCCCCCCCCCAACACGGAGAAGATAGAGAGACCTTGAAGTGCTCGAAGTTGCGTAGGTAGAGGTACCACCACTTGCCACCCCCCTTGCTCCCATAAGAAAGAGAGAGAGCCCTTTTGTTGCTGAGGAAGAGAGAGGGAAAGGAAGGGAGAGAGAGAGAGAGAGAGAGAGAGAGAGAGAGAGAGAGAGAGAGAGAGAGAGAGAGAGAGAGAGAGAGAGAGAGAGAGAGAGAGAGAGAGAGAGAGAGAGAGAGAGAGAGAGAGAGAGAGAGAGAGAGAGAGAAGAAGAAGAAGAAGAAGAAGAGAGAGGAGAAGAAGTGGAGGAGAAGAAGAAGAGAAGAAGAGTAAGAGAGAGGAAGAGAGAGAGAGGGGAGAAGAAGAGGAGGAGAATAAGAGGGAGAAGAGAGAGGAGAAGAAGAGGAGGAGAAGAAGAGTAAGAGAGAGAAGAGAAGAAGAAGAAGAAGAAGAGAGAAAGAGAGAGGGAGAAGAAGAGAAGAAAAGTAAGAGAGAGGGAGAGAGAGAGGAGAGAAGAAGAGAAGGGGAAGAAGAAGAAAAGGAAGAAGAAGAAGAGGGAAAGAGGAGAGAAGAGAGAGAGAGAGGGAGAGAGATTCTTTCCCTTCCCCTCCGAAGAAGGTGGCCACACACATCTTTTCCCCCCCCGTAGCCTTGAACTTATACCCATCTCGTAGGATTATCCCCCACTCGTAAACTCAACTCTCTCCCCAATTGACCCCACTAATCGAGTACAAGGTGTATGAGTCTTGTGTGACTCATATCTAAGGGAGAAGAGGTTTGAGAATGTCCCCCAAGCAGATATTATCGCGCTTGGATGGCAATCCCTCAACGAGCAATGGAGCCTCGGGCGAGGACATCACTGCCAATCCAACTACGGTACCAGTCGTAAGTGATGTATTTCCAAAGTAGTAGATCCTTGTTTTGATTTCCACATGAAGTACATTAGATGCCACAAAATAATAGGTCATGGGAAGGGATAGGCTTCATCTCCTCTTACATTCGAAAGATAAAGTGCAAAGCATGGGTATCAAGGGAAGTTAATTGTATCTGGAGGCTATGTGACAACTCACACATAGCATAATGCATGATAAGTAATCTAGCCTAAGGGAAATTCAATCTTGAATCTATTAGATAATTGGGATCTTGATGATATGTGTAGTTAACGTGAACAACGGTCATAAGGCCTAAGACTAAGAATGTCTTGGGTTCCGACTAATAGCCGGTATGTTATCAATCCTATTTGGATTGGGCTAGATCTGGATACAATTCTGGCCCCCCTAAGCAAGTAGAGAGCTCAAGGGATTGAGAAGACCGAGTCAAAGTAAAGACCACTACTCTTTGGAAAGAAGGTTGAGTTATCAAACAATGTAAGTGACCTATAGAACTTATGTCTTGTACTGTGTTTGAAACCTTAACATATGCCTTAGTCAAAAGAGGGTGTGTTAAGTAATTTTTACATAGAATCACTTTTGATCCCAAGGGGGAGAGCAAGCACGCGATGAAAAGGTTATCACAACTATTCCTGCAATGTTTGGAAAAGGATACCATTGTTTTTGTTGATTGATCAAATAACGTCCTAAATGCTTTTGCATTAAACTGATTGTTGGGATGCGATTTGGATGATTATTCCAAGTGCTTATGTTTGATGATAAATGCATGGCAGGGGTCTGTGATGACAATTTTCCATGGGAAATAAAGGAATGTTTCCTTGGAAGATGATATTAGACTGATTGCCTTGATTGTGCTTGATTCTTAATTGGATTAATTAAGAAAGGATATTTGCATGGGAGGATCATCTCCAAGATCACACCGTGGATTACTCCGAGAGGGCATTGCTCGATTCATGGGCCGAAGGTCGAATGGTAAAAAGGCCAACCACGGAAAGTGGGTCTCTCTCGTAGGTCACTTGGGGTCAGTCAAGCTCTGGACACCCCTTGTTGAGCTCGGTATGGAGTTGTAGACTGCTGTGAGCCCAACGTTTGGAGGGGTTGGAAGATCCTATTCTAGATACTGGATAGAAATTATGGTGCCATGTGATTTGGACCGGGACTTCTATTAGACAGAAGGGATATATAATTCTACTGTATGGGCAGGAGACAAAGATTAACCTGAGATAACTTAAGGAACTTGTTTGTCAAAGGACTGCTTGCTCTGTATTCGTGTCTATGACATAACTTACGTGAACGAACCCTGTTTCCTAAAAGGCTTCATTAAAGAAGCTGATTCTGAGTGTCACACATAAATATGATAGGACCTAATTAGAAAACTAAATCTATCAAGGGAAGTGGGTGAGTGGAACCCGACGGGTCTGTTCTATGGCAAGGTAGTCCTAGAGAACTGGGAAGCTTCTCACAAGGTTTCATTATTCGACCTTTAGGCAGTGCTAGGTTAGAACCCGATTCATGCCGTTTTAGGGGACTTGAATGGGCCTATGCCCTATAGGCAGAGAGGTTGAGCAACGCATCCCTCTCATTTTCCATTCTCTTTGAACCAAGTGCGATATGGGTCAACTATGGCTTAGGTATCTCTGTGTAAAGTAGGATGTCCAAAACTGGACGCTAGAATGCTGTCAGAAGACCTTGCCATGGTCAGTAACCCCCCCTCCTTTTTTAATAAATTAATTGAAATTTTTAATCCCATCTTTCCCCAGTTGCCGCCAAACAGATGGTGAGGGGAGGGAAGACAACGACGATGCGACGTGGAGGTGAGATGACGTCGAGAAGAAGAAGATGGCGACGATGGATATGAGAATGATGGAGGGGGGAGGCAATGTTTGGAAAATGATTTTTTTGTTGATTGATCAAATAACGTCCTAAATGCTTTTGCATTAAATTGATTGTTGGGATGCAATTTGGATGATTATTCCAAGTGCTTGTGTTTGATGGTAAATGCATGGCAGGGGTCTGTGATGACAATTTGCCATGGGAAATAAAGGAATGTTTCCTTGGAAGATGATATTAGACTGATTGCCTTGATTGTGTTTGATTCGTAATCGGAATAATTAAGAAAGGATATTTGCATGTGTGGATCATCTCCAAGATCACACCACGGATTACCCTTAGAGGGCACTACTCAATTCATGGGCCGAAGGTTGAGTGGTGAAAAGGCCAACCTCAGAAAATGTGTATCTCTCCTAGTTTACTTGGGGTCAATGGAGCTCTAGACACCCCTTGTCAAGCCCAATACGGAGTTGTAGACTGCCGTGAGCACAATGTCTGGAGGCATTGGAAGATCCTATTCTAGATACTGGATAGAAATTATGGTGCCATGTGATTTGGACCGAGACTTTTGTTGGACAGAAGGGATATATAATTCTCCTGTATGGGCAGGAGACAAAGATTAACCTGAGATAACTTAAGGAACTTGTTTGAACTTGTTTGTCAAAGGACTTCTTGCTCTGTATTCATGTCTGTGCATCTATTATGGCTATTCCTAATCTTTTTGCACAGACTGGTGAAATGAAGGAATGTGTATTGCCACAATCAATCAAGGTTTTGAAGCTTTTACCTTGATAATCCGATGGAGTTTGAATCACCGAGAATTGGCGATTCGGGCCTTTCTTGTGAAGAGCGGCATGAACCATTGCCCTCTCAATATCAACTTCCATGGATGGATCTTCTTCATCACCCAACTCCTTGTTGGCAACACTGGAGGTTCTCCCTCTGGCCATGATGGTGGCTCCTTGGCCATGGACGGCTCCTTGGAATGGCCCTTGATGTTGTCCTCTGCTAAGCTTGGGACACTGCCTTTTAAAGTGACCAGGCTCATTGCAATGGAAGCAACGAAGATTGCGGCCATTACCTTGTGTAGGAACAAAGTTGTTGACAGTGTTGGCCCTAGCTTTATTCCTTTGTACCTGATTTTGGCCCTGTGCTCTCTTAGCCTGAGACCTATACATTCCCTTGTTCTGATCCTTGTAAGACCAAGTCTTGTTATTCCTTGGCTTGGTCTGCACCTCCTCTATTATTGGTGCAGCTCGAATGAGTTCGTCTTGTAGGTCCGTTGGGCACATTGATTCCAAGCGGGTGTTTATGGGTGGATTTAACCCAGCACAAAACTTTGACACCTGTTGTGTCATATCCATTTGTGGCGCATACTTTAAGAGAGAGACGAACTTTGAATAATATGCATCCAGGGATAGTCCAAGCTGCTTTAATTCATAGAATTCATTCATCTTCTATGTGCGGTAGGCAGGTGGCAGATACCTCCCTCGCACAGCTTTTTTAAGCTTCTCCCAAGTAACTAACCCTTCCAAGATCCCTTGGTCTCTGCACCATTGTTTCCACCAAAGTCTTGCTTCGCTAGTAAGCTTCAGTTTGGCAAGCATAGCTTGGTTAGCGGGTGCAGTTCCTGATGCCTCAAAGTAGTCCTCCATGGACTCGATCCAGACCTCGGCGTCAGTTTGGACAGTCCTTCCTTTACCATCGAATTCAGGTGGCTTGATTTGTTTGAGAAGGAACTTCTTCTCTTGAATTACAGCTGTACTTAGTGCAGGGTCGGACTAGGAATCTGCACTTGAGGTTGCGCCTGGGCAATAAGATTCTTTACGTTAAAAACTTACTAAACGTTTCTCACATTACGTTAATATGCCCAGTTCAGCTTTTAGCCAAGTGACCTAATCACTTAACTCCAACACTTACAGCCACGATAGATAGTGATAAAAATCTTATTCATTCATGTGGGCATAGCCCCTTTGAGTACATTTATTTTGGGAAAGTAGAACAAGCTGATTGGCACATCAGTTTTGGGAAAATAGGATTGTGTTACATTCGGCCATGGGGACTCAGAAATAATATGGAGAGGGGTCATGGATTTTCAGGAATCGATAGGTCATAGGAAGCTTGGGGTATCCCTTCCTTTGATACACATTCCTCTCATAACGTCCTAGCACCTTGATTCTGTCGGCAGGGATTACTCGAGTCACTTCCTCGTACACATACTTGTTCTGCTTGACTTTTCGACCGCTCACATGTAGGGTTGCGTTTGTGTGAGCCTCGACAAAGATGAACAGCTTCACGATCTTTAAGTCCTCCATCCACTTGATTCTCTTCAAGTTGGTCTGAAGGTACGCAAGTCGATGGGCTGCTATGTAATATATCCCTGATTCACCCGTCCATCTCCATTCCATGTACAGGGGTGAAGGATTGTAGATGCGGTCTAGAATATTCATCATGCCTAGCCTCCGTCGATAATCCGAAGCATGCATTGTAGTCATAAACATAACTTGGAACACCAAGAATTTGTTCCATGCTTCACGATTCTGCAGCCCAATATCCATAACTGAGTAAGGAAATGTTCTTAACGGCAACATTGCTTTACTTCCCCTCATTAAGTTCCCTTGTAAATATTAGATCCCGTTGGTTCACTCTGATACCAAATGTAATGTGTCCCCCTATCCACTTGTAGGACACGTCTTAGCAGCCCATTATGAAGAGAGTCTAGAAAGCCCTGCCTGGCACTCACAAGGAATGTCACGGGGTTTGCAATCAAGGTCTTCCCGAGTCTGCCACGAAGCGGAAGCAACCCGCCATTCCCACTTAGGACCGACCTATATCAGGGTTTTCCTAATAGTCAAGTTTTTAGGAAGTAGCTAGCATTAAGCCCCAGACAACCACTTTGCGCAGAAACATCAGCGTCGAAGCGGGTTTATGCTGCACTTGGTTCAAGGAGAATGGGAAATGAGAGGGATGTGAAGCTCGACCTCTCTGCCCATAAGGCATAGTCCCATTCCGTTCCCCTAAAATGCATAAACCGGGTCTTTAACTCTATTGATTCTAGGTCATTGCTACTTCGCTGTCAATTCCTTCAAGAAAAGTTCTCGGCTAACCAAGACCACCCTTCCATAGGACGAACCCAGAGTCACATCCGTCGCACTTTCCTCGGGTTGCTCAGTTATCTGATTGCCTAGCACATTTAGTTTGACAAGTAAAAACAGCTTCCTTAATTAACCAATTAAACACTGGTTCCTTCACGTAACTTAGGCACTAACATAGAAAAGCAATGTCAAGCAAGTTTCTTTTTCAACATTTGATCTTTATTTACCATAATATTTGGAATACATCAAATATCCTGCCCGAAGACTATCCCAACAATCCTCAGGGATCACTATTCCAAGTTTCGCCCATTGACTAGTATGTGGGCCTCGAGATCCCATCTCGAGTCACGTCGGCCTCTTGTGCAGGATCCGGAGGCAAGGAATTTACGGCCAGAGCCTCCCCTAGCACCCAAGCATCCTCCTGCTCCAAATAGTACCCACGGAGAGACCTCTCGCGGCGGTTCGGTCCACGTACCCGGCGCGGCTAACAACCCCCTTGGATAGGGTCAGGTAGACAGTCGGAGGTAACTGATACTGCCTCTCCCTCCAGGCTTTTAACTTGAAGCATTAGTTATTTTTTCTGAATTAGTTCCTTGAGCAAAGAAGTACAAACAGTGCACCTAAGTGTATAATTACGAGCATTCCAATGGTCGTTCGTATGGCCAACTGCTAAGGTGTGATTCCTTCTCCCCGAATACTTCCAGCATTCGATCCTGGATCATTCGCAACTTGGCAAGATCCCAAAGGTTTAGCAAGCTAGGTTGCTTGTTTACCCTTATTCCTTGGGTTAGGGTTTATACCCTGTTGACCCCAAATTGTCACTACCTTAGGTTTCCTTATATTATAGTTGAATAGCTCCCGGACAACCCCATCGTCCTAACTTGGTTGGTCAAGTTGCTTCTTGACAATTCACCACTACCCTAAGCTTGACAAATCAGCTCCCAAGAGGGAGTGTTGTAGTAGGGCAACTACTCAGTTCTCAGAGAACTAATTTGTAATTAGAACTCACCAACCTTGGTCTAAGGTGTAGCAGTACTAACTTGTGATTTAGTCGCAAGAGCATAGGACCTTGCAGGCATGTTGCATGAGATAGGTGTCAGTACCTAACTTGTGGGATCATATCTCTCATCATACGGTATTTCATGATCAAGAATACATTTGATCAAGATATAGGGTTTGCGAGTTCCTATTGACCCAATCCAAAACCCTAACCCTACTAGGCTGATAAACGTTTTGGCCCTAGGGTCCCTAAATTCCTTATGAAAGTCCATCATTTGGTCATCTGTTCCTTAGGGTGAGAACCCTAGATCATTCTTACACGGGCGTTCAGATAATCCTAACATTTCATGAATGTGGGTAGGACCTTTAAGATTGGAAATATTAAATCGACATCCTAAGTGTGATGCTATGCAGAATTTCATCATAACTTAACCCAAGCTAGCACATTGAAGTGATCGTCGTATGCTAACTATTCATGCCTTTATGAATCTCATGTGAGTTACTCAATTACATGTGATTTACTTAATTGATCTAACTGTCTTACGAATAAAGATGATCCTTTCTTTAGAGATGCAAATACTTCCCTCTAAAATTTGCAAGTACCTTCCTTAAAAGATGAAAGTAGCTGCAAGATCTATGCGATGTATCATTTCATGCGAATATGCAATTTCAAGGCCATAGGCCTTCTACCTTTATGCAACTACGGGATCTACAATGATCTTTCTTTTCCTTGTCCTATACAATATTGATTGACATTCA
The DNA here is from genome assembly GCF_053477565.2 of Lygodium microphyllum. Lineage (NCBI taxonomy): Eukaryota > Viridiplantae > Streptophyta > Polypodiopsida > Schizaeales > Lygodiaceae > Lygodium > Lygodium microphyllum. Next base: position 30,268,323 of record NC_141157.1, on the reverse strand, counting down.
GAACTATTTCTTATAAACCCTACGTTTATGCATCGAATTCAAGCTTTAGAATTTTAATGAAGATGCATCCTTTCCCAATTTCGAACTTTGATAAAAGAACTCCGTGCATGGATGTATCATTCTTTCATGACCAGATGCCAATGAATACATCATTGATTTAATCCTTCCTTTATCACTTAACTCAACCTAAAATGTAACTATCATTACATGCGAATTGCATATTATACGTTTTTTGTCAAAGTTCATAAATATTGTCCTTTCATTGCAGCTATTTAGTCATCATTTAATGACCGCCTGCAATTATCTTATACACGAGTCACAACCAAGAATTTATTACATAAGTGCATTATGTGTTATATGCCCTATCCTTTGTGTGATGCAACAAGGACGCCTTTGCACAATTTCATCTTTTAACTTATGCATCATAAGTTCAAAAATGAGACTACCCTCAACCATAGAAGTGCAAGCGAATGCAAGTACCTCGCCATGCAACTGAACTTTGTAAATCGAACAAGTATATATATATTCCAATGCATTTAAGTTTCCCTATGTGAATTAAAGCATGCTTTATGCATCCTTTCCATGCGGGGATATTCTTCGAAACCTGGGCATTTAATATCGGGGCATTGTCCACTCTTGTACTTTGGGTGGAAGCTCCCACGTGCGCTCCTCTTGAATTTTGCTTAGGAGCCATTGATGAAGTAAATTTTGACTCAACAAACTCTCCCTTGTCCCCTTTTTCGATTTTCAAAATTGCTTACTGCTCGAGATCTCCCTCGTAGCATGGGAAATAGGCCTTGGGGAACACGGTCTAAGAGATCTAACACTGCTGGTGAACTTGGTCTAAAGAAGCTTCAATATAAGCTTCTCAAGCTTCTGGATGATCAGAGATGACATGTGAAGACATGATGGTGATGATGAATGGAGAGATGATGGTGAGGATGAATGGAGTGATGATGGTGAGGATGACGATGAGGATGCTGATGATGATGGCATTGGCGGCGGCAGTAGCCTAACGGCGGGGTGCAGTATGGTGGCGGCAGCAGATCGACGGCGGGCAGCTCCTGACGATGCCCCCTTCCAAGCTTGGGAGGGGGGGTTTTATAGGGTGAAGGTGGGGGGGGGGTGTGGGGGTGGCCTCACAGGTGGCAGATTGCATGCTCTCCCCCCCATGCCCCTCCACAAGCTCTTATACACACTCTCTCTCCCTGCCATGCAACGGGTGAAGGAGAGGGAGTTTATAATTTTTTTTTTCAAATTATTCATTATCATTTTTCTTGGGGGGAGTTCCTATGGTGGTTCGCAGTTTTGAGCCACGGTTTCATATGCACAATGCGGGGGCTGGTATTGTTAATGCACGAGGATGGAGCACTTAGGCCAGAGTTTCTTTGTTGCGGGAGATTACTTTGGATTTCTTTTGTGCGGGATCTAGGGTCTTTAATACTTTGTTGTAGAAATATTACAAACAAGCCAATAACTACGGAAGCCTCCTTCAACCACCCATCTATCTTTGACATCGCAATATTCAAAACCTACTTCACGGAGCATCTCTAACATGACCTACCTCCCCAAAGGCTCAAGAACCATTCCACACTAGCCCTCAACATCCTCAACCCATAACATCAAGTGCCATGGGACTGGCACTCAGCTAGGAGGGGGGTAATGTGTTAACCCTCGAAAGGCCAAGATAGAAAAATTTTAAAAATTCGACAAATCAAAAGCAGAAGATAGTCCCAAGGCAAAAGAAAGATGGAGGAAAAAAGCACTAAGGAAAATTTGAAGACACAAAGCGTAAGAAAAAGTTTAAATGTAAGAGGAAGGCACACAAGAATAAACACACCTTAATATTTTTTCAAAAAGAACACCAATTGCCTCCTAATTTATCTTGTAAAAGAGTGTCAAGCTCCGAGCTCTCTTTGTGCAAGTTGTAAATAATGTGAGGCAAGGTTAAGACCATGCTAATAGGTAAGGAAGAGGAAAAAGAGTGGAAGAATGGACAAAGGCCAGACCAAAAAGGGGGATGGTTGCCCAAGGAGGAGATAGGGCATGTATAAAAGTCAAAAAGTCAATAAGAAAGCTCATTCTCGGTGTGTGGCCACTGGATCTCTTCTTGCTTCTTGCTCTTGCTTTATTCTTGTATATCAAAGAGGGAGAGAGGGAGTGTGAGAGAGGGAGAGTGTGTATGTGGGAGAGTGAGGGACTGTGGAGAAGCTCTTCTTCTCCTCCTCTTTTCATCTTCTCCTTCTTCTCTTCTCCTTTCTAGCGTATGGCTATGGAGTTTGAAGCTTGGAGCTTGGAGATGAAGCTTTATTGAAAGCTTATCTTGGACCATGGAGCTATCGGTGGATTTGTGGGCAACTCGATCAGATTCAAAAGTAAGTTCACTTTATTTGTGTGTGGTGAGGGAGAGTGTGCATGGCTATGTGAGAGGTGGCCATAGCTTTTGGTTTGAAATGCTTGAAGCACTATGCAGTCCATAGGTCTTGACAATGTGCTCACGAGAGCAACAACAAGGATGCCACTTGGATGGATAAGGATACCCTATGTAAGAAACATCCCTAGCTTTTTTTTGTAATAAGAAACTAGGACCCAAAAAAATCTTAGAAGTGTTTCAAAATCCTACACTTTGCAATAAGAAGTGCTTTATAATGGCTATTCCACCTTGTCTCTATAATCTTAAAAGCTTCCAATGATGTGGGTAGTTAGAATAGCATAGCAAAAGCTTTAATGGCTCCTAACCCACAAGCGCTATGATCTCCATTTCTACTAGAATTAACAATTTCAAGTTCCATTGAGATGAGGACATCTCGATTCCTCTAAGGGGAAGAGGATGTAATGTCTCCCCCTCACAAACTAATGTTAGGGGGGAGAGTGGGTTTAAGGTTAAAACCCTTAATAAATTTTTTAAAGAAAAAAATGAAAAAATAAATAAACTATCACTACTGAAAAATCATTGTCATTCTCTCGGACCATGTATCTTGCAATTATCGAATCTCATAATCATCATGTGCACATTGTAACCATCCAAGCTGCCTCGATCCCATTAAAAAACACCATGAACTTCACACAAGTAGGACAATCAACCTCAAAGCTATGGAAGGGAGAGAGAAATCGTTGTCATGAAGAATGAGATAGTTAGCCTTTATAAAGGCCATAAAGCCTTAACCTTAGGCTAGTACTTTGATTTTTGGCCCCTTCCCCCTACCAATTGTTGAGAAGTGAGAGGGAGGGAGGGAGGGAGGGAGGGAGAAGAGAAAGAGGAGAAGAGGAGAGAAGAGAAGGAGAAGAAGTGAAGAGGTGGTGAAGAAGAGAAGAGGTAGTAAAGAAGAGAAGAGAAGGAGGAACAGAATAGGAGAGGAGAAGAAGAAGATAAGAAAATAAGAGAATAGGGGAGGAGTAGAGAAGAAGAAAGGAAGAGGTAGAAGAAGAGTAGAGGAGAATAGACAGGAAGAGAGTGAAGAAGGAGAGAGAGTGGGACAAAGAGAGTAAGAGGAGGTCACCGTCAATTGAAAAGGAGAGTACTACTTTGGATTGCGGAACTAATCTAGCTTTTGTGCCTCTCATACCTATGGAACAAGTCCTTCTCCTACCTACGAAGTCTTGGTCTCACAATGAGCCCACCAAACCATTTAGAGTTCTTAATGTTGACAAGAGTCTTTCTTCATTGGGTCTTTCCTTGGTTATCGTTAGTCTTTGTGCCTCTCATCCCTTTCTCATTGGGTCTTTGTACTATGGAAAATTGTGAACAAAGACTAACGATAACCAAGGAAAGACCCAATGAAGAAAGGTTAATTTACCTACAAAGTCTTGGTTACGAGAAAAAATTTCAAGAACTTAGAAGAGGTTTGAGTTGGAAGGAATTACCTTTAAGTTTAGATCTTGCTCAAATTACCTCTCTATTTGCTAGGAATATTTCTTGAAGAAGAATTGATTATGCTTGTAATAGTACATACAAGTTTAACTTGATGTACTTAGGAAGTTGATCGAATTGAATAAAAAATCCTAATAGTAAGTCTACAACATGAGAAAAAGGAAAGCGCACTAGACCTCCAGTAAGGCTAGTTGTTGCAGATCCCTTTCCAAAAGGGATTAGTTATCGTCTCAAAGGGCTTTGGACCAACCCCGATGGCGAGAGGTCACTCCGTTGGGGGATCCTTGGATAGGAGGAGTTGAGGGTGCCAAAGGGGGCTCTCACTAGTAAATTCTTGGACTCCTAGGAATCTTCCAAACCCCACATGACTCAGCACGGACTTCTTGACGCCTTGGTAATAGAGTTGGGGGCAAAAATCTTAGAAAAATAAAGACCTTCATGCTGTTCTTCCATATGTACGAAAGGCAAACACTTGTATAAGAATTTTTATTAAATAAGAAGTTATTTTTCAAAAGGATTGTTTTCATTGTTTGTGTGTTATGATCAAATTATGTGAATGAACACTACGACTAAAAAGATTAATGAAAGAAGTTGTTTTCATTGTTTTTGTATTGTGATTAAATTACATGAATAGACAATGTGACTAAATGGATTAATGAAGGAAGCTGATTTTATGTGTACAACTTAAATATGTTAGGTAAGTAGACAACTAAAACTACCCAACCAAGGAAAGCGAGAGGGGGTGATTCTTGACAGATCCACGGTCCTAAGGCAAGGTAGTCTCGAGATAAGTGGAGTTTCTTCACAAATTCGATATGCTAGAGTATATGAAGTATTGACCCCTAGAGTTAGTTAGAACCTTGACTCCATATAGTTTTATGGGAACAGAGTGAGACTTTTCCTCATGGGTAGAGGGGTCGATGTACTCATACCTCCTCATTTCTGTTGAGAATCTACCAATCACACCCTATGTATTCCCCTTTGTATGGAACAACTAGGCTAGGAAGGTGCAGTTCATTCTAGGAAGAGAGACAGATCCCATAGGCACAGTGATGAAATGTGCTACCAAGCAATTCTATATAATGATGTACTTGACTATCACTTTGACATGATGATAATGCAATAGTACTTGTCTCTTTCTGTCAAGTCTCTGTGTCATTGTCAGTCCTACACAAGATTGTGTTTATGAGTTCAAGTCTCAATCTTGAAACCTAATTCACTTGTGTAACAGTTGTCTTCTTTGTCAATGTCAACATGAGTAGTATCTTCATCTTCCATCCTCCATAGCTTCCGCCTCTGCCATGCTCTAGATCCCGCATTTCTAACATGGTATCAGAGCCCAGTCGGGCATGGCATAACTCCCTTATCTGCTCTCTCAGTCCCTCTTAACCTTAGGTCAGCTCAAGTCCAGCTCATGGTTCCATTTCTTATCTCTATCCTCACTGAAGCTTCCATGGCAGCCATAGCCAGCAGCACCCTGTCAACTTGAAGCTCCTGGATCTCTCTCCATAGGTCATATCTGAACCTGCTCTCTTTTAGACATTTGTTCCTTGACTCCCAAGGCTTCTTTCTATCACTTAAGAGCTTGACATTGACCACTCCATAGCTCAGCATTGCTTAAATTGTCAATCACTGCCATAGCCCAAATCTGTGACCTGCAGGATATACCTTGATTGGAGTCCCTGGATCTCCCAACACAAAGCATATCTCCTCCTGCTTCCTTCTAAGGAATCATTCCTCACATCAGGATGCTTCATCCCAGCACCAACAACCATGACATTGGTCACCCTCTGCTCCAACATTGACGAAATCGCAGAAATCTGTATAAACTATGCCTGTTCACGGTATTCTTCTCTGCGCATGTAGTAGGGGCCGCGATCTGGACGAGGAGATTAGGGCTTTGGTAGAGCATCACATAAGCTACATTTCCATAACAAAAGTTTTGAAAATGGTCCACCATAGCTCCTGCAATGTTAGAAAAACCAGGCCCCTATCATGAAACCCTAAAATCCACCATAGCCAAAATCTCTCAAACTCAAAAATTCTTCATTTTCTATCTCCTGACACTCAATCCAAGCCTCTATCACTCTGATCCACTGTGTTACTGAAGTTCCCAGCAAGAAAAAGATTCAAGAAGACAAGCATCAACAAAATCAAAGCATCAAGAATCATCATCAAGTTCAACCATAGTATCTTTTGATACTACATAGTGTATTTTCACACTGCCATTGGTTGTGTCTTCTGACACATTAGATTTCAACTCTGTGCTAGAAGGTTTCAGAAATTTTAAGCTGATTCCATCATGGAATTGCCAAGCATGAAGTCTCTTGGGTGGTTACCTGTTATAAAGAGTAACATTACTCTTGGTGCCCATTTACATTGCATGCAAGACTTGACTATCTTACTTGTAGAAAGACATGGAGCTGTGTACATCAAAGTTCAATCAATGAATCCATCAGAAGATTTTGAAGACATTTCCACTACCTCAAAGATGATACCTTCGCTTGAGGGGGACATGGACATGAAGACTAAAGCTGCAAGCAAAGTCCATGGGGAACCAGACCAAGAGGACCATAAGATCAAAGAGCAAAGGAAGAAGGACAATAAGAAGATCAGCCATGAAGACCAAAAGACCACATCATTCAAAGCTGAAGAACCAAAGATGAAAGACAAGAAGATTTTCCATGCTGACAAAGAGAAATCATATGCTGAAAAAGACCACAAGGGCCTATCGATCCTTGTCTATCATTTTCTGTTTTAAAAGCATTGTACCTGCCTTAATGTTCCTTTCATAAGCTTAAAAAAAACTCCTCATGTAGCCTTGTACTACAGCCTCTGTACACTTTGTGAGGCCCCTGTTACAGCCTCTGGATGTCCACCATGTTTATGGTACCCACACTTAGCCTTTTCTGCGATAGCCTCTGGTGTTTTGCCATGTTTGTGGTATGCCCACACTTTGCAGGTGCTGCTCTCACTAAAGCCTCTACACACTTTGTACTTTTAGGTTGTGATTGAGGAGGGGTGTTGAGAATCTGCCAATCACACCCTATGTATGCCCCTTTGTATGGAACAACTAGGCTAGGAAGGTGCAGTTCATTCTAGGAAGAGAGACAGATCCCATAGGCACAGTGATGAAATGTGCTACCAAGCAATCCTATATAATGATGTACTTGACTATCACTTTGACATGATGATAATGCAATAGTACTTGTCTCTTTCTGTCAAGTCTCTGTGTCATTGTCAGTCCTACACAAGATTGCGTTTATGAGTTCAAGTCTCAATCTTGAAACCTAATTCACTTGTGTAACAGTTGTCTTCTTTGTCAATGTCAACATGAGTAGTATCTTCATCTTCCATCCTCCATAGCTTCCACCTCTGCCATGCTCTAGATCCCGCATTTCTAACAATTTCTCACTCTCCTTGAACCAAGTGTGATATGAGTTGGCTTCAATTCAAAAAATCTAGCACAAGCAATTGCTCTGACACTGATGCTAGTTAACCAAAAATAGGAAACCTTAGTCTACTTAGAAATCTAAATTCAAGTTGATTCTCATGGGTACGGCCAAGACCTTCTGTTGTAAAGTGGGATTGAGAGAGTGTAGGTAGTAAACCTAGTGTTATTTGAAAGATTAACAAGTGGTGCTGCTTAGAAAATCATCTCCATGGACCACTAAATCGTGTAGCTAAGGATGTCTTAGGCAAGCACATCACAAAGAAATGTCCTATCTATGAATTCCCACTACATGATATTTTCTCATATTTTCCACACAAAAAAGTTAACTTTTGACACCCTTCAATCTTTTCTCAAGGTTTATTGATTAGCCTCTATTGAATTATTTGACCATTGTGACTATCCCTTTGAATTTTAAGTATTTGTTCATGCTCCTACCTCCTTCTTTGTTTGGCATAGCAACACTATTTGGTCATTGAGAGTCCCCAAAGGATCTAGACATTTGAGAGGAGACAATCCTTGATGTAGAAGTTTAAAAGGACCCTAAGATTGGTCAAGAGCATGCTAAAAGCACAAAATCCTTTGAGGGTAAGGATATTGAAAAAGAATTTATTATTAGTGGTTGAGAGAAATCCTCAATTTGAAAAACTAGTTTTCTTTCCTTTATAAAGGTGGATAAAGTCATTATCTTGATAATGTAAGGAAAGTATTCAATGCACCATTTAGCACAAAGTGTGATTTTGTCATCAAACATATTTTGCTTCCATGAGGAGTTCTAGAGCTTCAAGCAAAGGGTTGAGGATGAGAAAGTGATTATAAGGTCTAGGATATGTATTCACTATCTGTTTGAGGGTAAGGGGCTATAATTGAAAGAGAATTGTAACTAAAAATTATGAAATGACCTCTAAAGGATTGTAGAGTCACATTCTATTATCCATCCCATGAGAAAAATTCATAACTTGTATGAGTTTTATTCTAGGGTGGAAAGTGATCTTAGGGTCTAGGATATTTATCCACTATCCATTTGAGAAAACGATCTACAAGTAAAGGAGGATTGTAATAAAATCTAGAAGAAATTCCAAAACATGACCTAGGGCAACAACATCCATTTGAGAGGGTAACTAGCAGGCATGTAAAATAATATTTTTATGATTTTTCTTTCCATACTAATATCCTCCTCCTATGAATAGAGAATAGTACTTGTAATAAGGAATAAATGAGAAATGAGCATAATTACATCTATGAGACATTTCTTGACTTATTCCTTGTTTCAAATACTTTTCACTAGTCCACAATATTTTGTGTAGTATGACCTAGAGAAGAGTGGACATGTAATATTTCCATGCAATGAAAGTGAGTTGGTTAGTTCAAAAGTTAGTTAGTCAATTAATAAGTTAGTAAGGTTACTAATTAAAGTAAAAATTTTAACTAATGTTAATAAATAACTAACATTAAAAATAAATAAATAAATAAAATCGAGGGTCGTAATCTGATATTTTTCTCGGATTGACAATACCATAGCCACCCTTCATGGAAGTTACAAGGTGAATGAGAGTTATGAGCTATATTAATCACTAGTGTTAATGTGTATGGTATGGATGGTCCCAAAATATTAGATTTTTTTACAAGACTAGTATATTTTAGATATTTTAGATATTATCCTAAAAAGATATGGAGATTTCTAGAACTGGATGTCTTTTTTTTAAAAGGTAAGTGATGTTTTAGTTAGTTTTCGAGATTTTATAAAAAGAAAAAAAAGAGAGAGATTGGCGAAATCGTGCGCGCTGTGATCCAGTCTACAAACAGAAAACAACACTTGGAATAGGGAGAAGAAGGAGTGAATTGAAAGATTTCTAACCAAGTGTCTTGGTGTTTTACCCCCCTTTCGAAGCCAATGGAACCATCAAATTTATGATTTGAGCATCAGATCACTGATTTTTCCAAGATCCCCTCGACAAAGAGCTCCACTTCTTAATCACAACCCTTCTTCTCCAATTCACTATAAATAAGAGGCATGGGGAGCAGTTAGGGAGACACAAGGAGACCCCCAGAGGCTGTGAGAGAGTAATAGAGAGAGAGAGGTAGAAGGATACCCCTCCAAGAGAGCTAGAGAGAGAGAGATTGAGAGAGAGAGATTGCCTCGAGAGGCTGCGAGGGAGGAAGTTAGCTCAATTCCCCTATCTCGATTTTCGACTAAGCCATCTTCTCTTATGCTCTCTCATCTCAAATCTATTCCGCCTTCCCTATCTCTCCAACTACTCGTGGATGATGGCTCCAAAGTGACAAAGTGGAAAGACCATGGGGACCACCGCAACTGGTCAAGCAACGGATATTGCCAAATATATGGGAGTGCTCGAGGTTGCTGGAGTTGCCACTACCAATGAAACATCGGGTGTGGCTAATGCAAGCGCGACTAAAGACAAAACACGACATAAGCTTAAGGTATATATATATATATATATATATATATATATAACATAGCCTAGGGTATGTTTTCTTCTCTTTGTTAATGTATATTTTTGAATTATGGCACAGTAATGAATCTTGGAAATGATTCTTGAATTTTCGAGTAATGTTTATGTCAGTTATGCATTCATCTAGTTTTGACTGGAGATTTCAGATGATGCGGTGGTACTACATCAGTTGTATAACCCCTCGCATCTATATCGTGAAAGATGGTGGATGATTAGCAGAGGATATTGCTATATCGATGCAAGTCGTCTAGCTTATCTTCAAAATAATCTAAAAATGGTAAAATGGATGGAATATCTTAAAGATCTATCTATTTCAAGAGGCCAGTGTAAACTCAACCTTGTATACTAGAGGCAAGAAGATCAAACTAAACTAGTATATCTATGAGGAAGTTACAAAGATCCTTCCAACTGACTAAATAAAAGTCATAGGTCTTAATAATGTATTTCTTTTCATCTGATTACCTTGTACATCCATTGTAATAAAGATTGATTGATACTTTATCAATCAAAGAAATAATGCAACCTTATTTTCCCTTGAAACCTATGAAATTGCAATTTAGCTTTAGCAATGGGAAGAGAGTTTTATTTGAAAATTGTTTCAATAAACTAAGCAATAAATAATTTGAGTATTGAACTCTGGTATTGACACTATATAAATTTCAAAAAATTTACCTTGCAAATTGTTGAAAATGTCCTAGAATCTCGCACCCACAATAATTCCCAATGAAGCTCAAGAGAAAAGGAATCTTTTGAAGCAAGTCAAACCTCCAGAATTTGACGGGAAAGGCGAGAATGTGGAAGCCGATGCAGAAATTTGGATCGAATCCATGGAAGATTATTTTACTACCGCTAGAACTATCCCAACCAACCAAGCCATGATAGCTAAGCAAAAATTAATCAGCAAAGCGCGACTTTGGTGGAAGCTGTGGTGTCGAGATCAAGGTATCCCTGAAAATACCATTACTTGGGATTTGTTGAAAGAAGCTGTAAGAGGAAGACATTTACCTCCAGCTTATCGCACCTAGAAGATGAATGAGTTCTTTAATTTGAAGCAAATGGGATTGACCTTGGAAGCATATTACTCCAAGTTTGTTTCTTTCTTAAATATGCACCCCCCATGGATATTGTTCAACAAGTGTCCAAGTTTTACAACGGGCTAAATTATCCTCTGAACACTCATTTGGAATCAATGCACCCAATATACCTCCAAGATGCTTTGATTCGAATTGCTCCTATTGTGCAAGAAGTACAAACAAAGCCCAACAATAATAAGTTCTGGAGCTACATTAACCAAAACAAAGGAGGATTTAAAGTTCAAGCAAAAAAAGCCCAAGGCCAATTTTACCAAGGTCAAAAGAAAAAGGAAAAATCCAACGCAATTGAAAATTTTGTTCCTACCCAGGGAAATAGGGATAGTCTTAGGTACTTTCACTGTAATGAGATAGGACATTTCAGGAGAGATTGTCCAAAGCTTGGTGGAAACCATTGCTAAGGCCAATTTCGAGGTCAAGGAAGAACTGCCCAATGTCGTGGTCAAGTAGCTATGGCAAGAGGAAGAACGTCAAATATTACCCTAAAAGAGACTAGTAGGGAGGAAGACCCTACTATGAAAGAAGATGTTGAAAGAGCAACTGTTCATGCTGCATTCCACAGGAAAGGTCCAAATTGTCAATATTCGGTAATACAGATACCAGCTAGTCACCAAGGTAAATCATTTAAAGTTTTGATTGATGGTGGAAGTACACACTCATTTATTTCATCCAAGTGTGCTAAGAAGTTAGAAATAGATACATTAAATGCATTAAAACTGCTTGTGGAATTAGCAAATGGAAAGGAACTACTTTCTACTCAGCAAATTGCCAAGGTAGAGTTTAACCTAGGAGAAAACCTTTCAAGTATGAGGTTTAGAATAATGAATTTAGGAGCCTAGGAATGTTTACTAGGAATGGATTGGCTGATTCCCAATGATGCTCATATCCATTGTGGAAAAGGTCAAGTCGCATTTCAAGATTTGAATGGTGAAATAACAACTACACAAGGTGAAATAGGGAAACCCAAAGTTCTATTAGCAAAAGCTTCTCGAATTGTGAAAGGCTTGAAGAAGGGATTACCTATTTACCTTATCAAGCTTAATAAGATAAATCAAGATGGTCAAACAGAAGAAGAACCATCTTGGTTAAAAGAGTACATAGACATATTTCCTGAAGAGCTACCAAGTTACCTCCAAAAAGAGAAGTTGATCATGAGATCAAACTTGTTCCAGGAGCCGCTCCAATGGCAAAGAGACATTACAAAATGTCTATTCCTGAAGCCATCATCAAACTGAAAGAGCAACTCAAGCAACTGCTAGAACAAGGGTATATTCGATCAATTAATTCACCATGGGGAGCCCTTGTATTATTCCAAAAGAAGAAATATGGAACTCTCCGTCTTTTTATCGACTATACTGAGGGCTAAACCAGGTAACAGTAAAGAATAAGTACCCGATCCCGAGGATAGACAAGCTTCTTGATCATCTACAAGGAGTAAAGATCTTTTCTAAGATCCATCTCCGGTCAAGATATTATCATATTAGAGTCAAGAATGAAGATATTCCAAAGACCGCCTTTAACACAAGATACGATCATTTCGAATTCATCGTGATGCCATTTGGTTTGACAAATGCTCCAGCTACCTTGAGCAGGTTAATGCAGGGCATTTTCAAACCTCATTCTTGATGATTTTGTTCTTGTATTCTTTGATGACGTTCTAACTTATTCTAAGGAGGAGGAAGATCATGAACCACATCTTCGCATTGTCCTAGAGACAATGAGAACACACAAGTTGTATGCCAAGAAGAAGAAGTGTGCCTTCTTCAAAAGAAATATTGAGTAAGTTAAGGTAAACAACAAGTATATTAAGATAAAGCCCTTCTTACATTATCAATATGATGGAAATAATTGGTTTGCTGAGCCACACACCAAGGTAACCTTACAAGATGGAGGGACAAACTTTCATGTGAATGGATGCTTTCGTCACATTAACTGCCTACGCATTTCACAGGATGGGCATCCATTTGAAGGATTCACATGCCACCACTGCAAAGGGATAGTTAAGTCGTCTGACTTTAGAATGAGATTGTATAGAGATGAGAAGGTTAAGACCAAAAGAGGATATAGGGGGACTAGATGTGGAAGAAGACTAGATTATCTCACAAATAATGAGCTTAGAATGGCATCTATTTCTGCTCAAAAGCAAGTAAGGGAACTTAGCATGCAACCATGGTGGAAAAAATCTCAAGTTGCCATTCTTTCTGTGAGAGTCCAAACTTTAAGAGAAGCCAACATAGAGTCTCTTAATCATAAGGATGTAAAAAGGTTCTACAACAACATAATTGAAGCCCATAGGTTGGGCAAGTTTGGTGGTAAAGCTGCCTTGTGGGACTTTCTACAAGACATTTCCACAAACATGATTAGGTCAAGTGCGGGACAAAGATATAGTGAAAGCACAAAGGCGGTATTTGAAGTTGTGAGGATGTGGGGGGGCCCAAGGCTACATGATTTCCTAAGTTCCAACCAATGGACCCTCTTTATCAACAACAAAGAGAGGGCAAAGACATGTTGCTCATAATGTTGAAGGTTCCTTTCATTTTAGTGGAAGACAAAACTACCATAAAGAAGCGGGTCAGGTAACAATATTGTGGTCTTTCCAATAAAAATGGATTCATACCTTGTTTGAATTAACAAAGTATTGTAAAAGAGTTTGTGCTTTTTTCACCAATGCTTGCAGGTGGAACCCAAAGGATGATACAGTTATGGGGTTTGACAGATATAAATCAAACAATCACGAGTGCTTGACAGCATGCATGATCAAAGTGGGAGAAGGACAAGAAGGGTATGAGAAGATTGTTGGTGCATTTCAGAATTGTGTTATTGGTGAGCATGCAAGAGTTTTCCTTGCAAACCCTTTGCATGGTGCTCTCCCTCGCTTAGTCCTAGTTCTTCATTGTACTTGGAATCGGTTTGGTGCAAGCTTTGTTCGCAAGCAATGGGCAGACATTTTAAGTTTGTGGGATGAGAAGCTAGGGCCCACAGTTGGCCCAATCATTGGACATGCATCCAATGGTGATAGTTGGCGATGAAAGTTGATGCTTTCAGATTATGTAGACAAGTTTGGCAGTAGATTTAGACTCAAGTGGAATGGATGGCCACGCTCATCAAAACATTCAAAAAATGAAGTTTATGGGCTTCATGACTAGGACTTTGTACACAATGGGAAAAAGTTAGTCAATGTTCTTGACAAGCCTAAGCGTCACTTGGCTATTGATGATGTTTGGATCACCCTAAATCATGTTCTCATCGTGTATGATGCTTTCTCTGTTGACAAGCATATGCTAAGAGAGGGAGACATTAGGAAAGATGATCGTCAAAACTAGGCAAGAGCTCAAAGAATATGTAGTAGGCAAGTGCAATGGTGTTTGGGAGAACTAGGAAATAATGGAGTACGCAGAACAGAGTGGGGTATGTTCGGAATGCAAGCGTATCTTGAAATTGCTGGAGACTACATTGACATATTTTTGTCTCCACACTTGAGCTTGGTGGATCAAGTCTATCTTGTAGGAAAAGTCTCTTTCTTTTTTCAGATTTGGAGGTCGTGGATTATGCATCATACCACTTATACGCTGAGTGTAAACTTCATAAGCAAGGAGGCATTTTTGGATGTGTAGCTCTCATGCCATTTTGTTGTCTTGTTAATCAAGTATTTCAGAGACTTCTTTCCGAGTCTCAAATGCCCTTTACATCTTACAATCTTAGATGCAATTGAAATCTTCTTTAGCAAGATTGGGAGCATGGTGGGTCAAGAACGCTCGTATGACATGATGGATATGTTGCATACTTCTGGGAGTTTGAATAGGCTTGCCTACTTGGAGTGTAAAGAGAATGGTCCTTTGTTTGCAAGAGCACACAAGAAGCAAGAGCTTTTTTGGAGGGTGTTGAATCTCAAAGACCATGCCAGAAGCTAATCTAAGAGACTATGATTGCGTGTCAAGTGATGATAAAATTATTGATGCTTTGAAGAAGGGGCTGAAAAGTGCTCATGAAATTTGTGAATGACTACATGTAAAACCGAATGGCAAGAATGAAATGAAATGGTGGCTTGAGCCTTGGTCAATTAGCTTTACAAATGCATACGCACAAGAATCTGACTTAGAAGAATAAGATCAACCAACTAGCCAAGAGTCAATAAATAGTGAGGATAGTGACAATGATGCATGCTTAAGTGAGATTAGACATGTAGTGGATTCTCTGCTAGACGAACAAGAAGCTATGAACCCAATTGTTTCTACTGAGGGTAAATATTTCTTCAAATCTACATTAGTGAGTCAGCTCAATGTAAATCCCACACTCTCAAAAGATAGACTTACTAGGCTTCTCCAAGGAGTATACTATAACAAGGAAGAGAAGCCTTTTGCTATGTCAAATGAGAATCTATTTGGGATAGTTTCAGATTGTGCTGTATACTTTCAAGAGGACACAACAAGGAAGAGCACAAGAAAATGCAAACTAAGCTCTTTGCAAAGTAAGAAAAGGACACACACTGTATGGTACCTTGGAAGAGTGCAAAAGATGAGGAGAAAGGTCGGAGGGGGTTATGTGGAGTATAGGAGAGGGTTTAACCTTTCAGATAGGCCTTTAGGAGTGGAAGTCCAACTTGGATGGTACCAAAAGACAAAAGGCTCACGATGCTTTACATATGACCTTACGGATCCTGCTATAATAGACATTTATAGTATCATTGCCTTGGCAAATCTGACCTACGATTGCAATACAAACAAGTACAAACTAGATGATAACGATTGGAATGTTTTCAATGACTTTGTGAAGGGGCATTAAAAACATTTAATAGGTTTTTCTTCTTTGTACTTTTATTAATCTTTTATTACACTTTATTTCTTCTTTTTTCTCATACAAGAAGCACAACTTTGTGATTTTTCTTGGAATAGAGTTGGCATGATGGAGTTCTTTGTTTTATCACTTTTGTAGGGCCTTGAATCAAACAAGTTTTTGGATACACATTTTTGAGATGGGATTTAGACTTGATGTGATAGTGCAAATCTCACTCGATTACTATATCTTCGCATGCAGCAAATACAGCATTGAGTACTATATCTCTGGGGTTATTATAGCAAATTTTTGCACCAAGGTGGAGAAAGGGGATTTAAATTAGTACTTCAGGTATGTTTTAGTGTGCATTATCATAAGCTTTTGAACGCAAGCAAGAAAATGGGTTCTAACTCTATTCTTTGTCATGTGTTGCAGCAAGGTTTTCTAGGAATATCTAGCCATGTTGTATATTCTTGTGTTGTTTTGGTAGATTTTGGACTCATTCTTGTGTTACTTGACGGGAGACCCATTTTCCATGCTGGCTTTCTTTTGCTGTTAAATGCAGGCTACCTCCCATAATTTTAATATCAAGAACATCGTTAGGTAATTTCTCCAGTCACTTGTACATGTGTACGTTGTCAATGTCAGTGGCTCATAGAAATAGATGCAGTGTAGCAAAATGCTAAACTGCATTGTACTTATTTTTGAGATGGGATTTAGACTTGATGTGATAGTGCATGCTCTTACATGATTACTACATCTTAGCATGCTGCAAATAAAGCATCGAGTATCATACCTCCAGATTTATTACAGTAAGGTTTTGAACCAAGGTGGAGAAAGTGGGTTTAAATTAGTACTCCATGTATGTTATAGTGTGCTTTATCATAAGGTTTTGAAGATTTATTACAGTAAGGTTTTGAACCAAGGTGGAGAAAGTGGGTTTAAATTAGTACTCCATGTATGTTATAGTGTGCTTTATCATAAGGTTTTGAATGCAAGTGAGAAAATGGGTTCTAACTCTATTCTTTGTCATGTATTGCAGCAAGGTTTTACAAGAATATCTGACCATGTTGTATATTCTTGTCTTGTTTTTTGGACTCATTCTTGTGTTATCAGGAACATCGCCAGGTAAGTACAATAGTTGTCTTGTACATGTGTATGTTGTCAATGTCAATGGCTCAGAGAAATAGATGGGATATTGTTGTCAATGTCAGAGGCTCATAAAAATAGAAATGATGGAGTCCTTTTTTTTATTGCTTTTGCAGCACCTTGAATCAAACAGGTTTTCAGATACACATTTTTGAGATGGGGAGGGGCCCTTCTAGAGTTGGTACAATTTCAGCAGGGCCACGAATCTATCAACATGGTGGAAGGTAGTACAATGGGGATTCTTATATTATAGTTTTATAGCTAAAGTGTGCTTGGCCTTAGGTGCTTGGGCAATGCCCATACTTCCCATGTGTTTCTCTTAACACACTATGATGCTTGGGCAATTGTCATTGCTGAGATTTATTAGCTTTATTGAGATAGGCTATCAGAGTAACTTGGGTTCTTGTGTATCCAGGAACCTCGTAATGATCTTTGCAAGAAGGCTCTAGAGATGTGAGGAAAGGTATTTGGCATGGATATCTGAATATAGTATTATGGTTTATCTAGACCTGAGAGGTAATAAAGTACATGACAGCTAGTATGCTCTTGAGAGAGGTGCTTGAGATAGCTAGCATGCTCTTGAGACAATAATAAAGTACACGACAGTAATAAAGTACATGGATTTCTCTTAATAAAGTCTAACAAATTTCTGTTAACAGAGTCTAAGAAGGCCAATGAACTATTCAAAAAGGCCTCCAAATGCTTTTAACAAGCTTTAGATGAGGTATTGCCAGAGCCTAATTTTCATTGTTGAGATTTATTAGCTTTATTAAGATAGGTTTTCCTAATAACTGTTGAGATATCGAGCTCCACTCGTGATACGCCAGGGTGACCGTTGTGCATTTATGTCACCGACGTGTTAGTTGCAGACGCGGTTGGTACACCGCCCCTGAATAATAGCTACACGATAGCTATCCTTATCTACTCTAGTTTGTGGCTCAGTTAGCATGCCACCTTAGTTAGTTGAGTTTGGTTGGAGACCCATATATACAGGGTTCTTCTATTTCTTTGTAAGAGAGTTCATTTTGGCTTCCACAACTAAGAAGAGGAAAACTGTTTTCAGCCTCCACCCTTGTGTGTATTCCCCCATTGTGCAAGCAAGAAAGCTACAAGTGAGACTCCTTCCTTCTCTCCCACAATCTTGACATGGTATCAGAGCCTTGTTCGTGGTAAGGAGCTCAAGAAAGCAAGCCAAGCTCGCGGTGTTCTGGTAAGAGGAGCAGTGTTGCTTTCATTTTCTGTTTTGGGAGCAGATCTCTGCAGGTAGCACAGCCGGAAATTGCAGGAGTGCATTGTCTCAGGTTGAGACGCCCTTCGCGATGAAGCAAGAGGGCAGTATATGCTGCGGGAGAAAGCTTTAGCTCTCGGCGACCCTGTTTTTTGATTTGAGGCCATTTCGGGGCCTGTTTTGGAGGCGGAAGTTTTCTGCACGCACTCAGGAAAAGGCCCAGTTTTATGCTATGCAGCCACTGTTCTACAGGTCGGTGAATAGTTACTGTAAACATTGCATTGTATGCTTGTGCGCAGAGACATTGGGAGCTACAAAATCATCCCTATTGCCTGTTGATGCAAAATCGTCACTAGGAAGTGACTGTGTGGTCAAATACCACTTTCGCCAGTTTTGCAGATTTTCCCTTGTGAGGGTGAAGCTGTGGTTTTTGCAGTGACAGAATTTTTTGCAGTCTTCTGTAATGGCATCTGATTCTCTTTCACAGATTGTCACTGAAAAGCTTGACAAGAACAACTTCCAAGCATGGAAGTTTAGAATGACGAATTTCCTTATGGGAAAAGGATATTGGGAATTTGTTGCAGGAAATGAAGAAGAACCAGTTCTTCCTGATGTCCCCAATCAACAGCAAATGCAGGCATTTAAAGCATGGCATGAGAGAGCCAGGAAAGTTATGTACTGGCTGTCTATCAGCATTTCAGACTCTATGATTGTGCATATTCAGGATGCAAGTACGCCAAAGGAGGCATGGGATACTCTGTCAAAAATGTATAGCACAAATACGCAAGCGAGGAAAATGCAGCTCAAGCAAGAGTTGCATAATGTGCAAAGAGAAAATATGAGCATCAATGACTACCACATGAAGGTGAAGAAGATTGCAGATGCACTTGCTTCCATTGGGTCGCCAGTGGAAGATGATGATTTAGTTTCTGTGACCTTGAATGGTCTAGGAAAGGATTATGCGCAGTTTCGGACATCCATTTCCGTCCGTGAAAGATTTCCTGATTTTGAAGAGTTGATTTCTCTTCTAATTTCTGAGGAGCAGAGAAATGGTGGTGCATCTTCTTCAGGAGGAACTTCAAAAGAAGCTGTCTTCTACTCAAATGCTGGAAGAGGTAGAGGCAGAGGTAGAGGAGGCCGATTTGGAGGCCGTGGTAGAAATCAAAATATGCAGCAAACTCAAGAAAACCAGTCCTACGGAGGAGGACGTGGTAACTCTAGAGGCAGGGGGAGCCAAAGAGGTCGTGGTGGATGGCAGAGAGGTCAAAATGCAAACAGTAATGTTGAATGCTACTACTGTGGTAAAATGGGTCATATGGCTAAAGACTGCTATAAAAAGCAGAATGACATCATGAATGGAAAACTGCAACAAGGGAATTACGCATCTTCTAGCAGACAGGGTGATGACAGAAATGAGCATTTGTTCATGGTGCAGCACATGAACAATTCTGTGACAAGTGGAGAAGAAAGCAACGATGTATGGTATGTTGACTCAGGTGCATCAAACCATATGACAGGTCATGCAGAATGGATGGAGGATGCAAGGAAAATGGAAAAACCAGGATTTGTGGAGATTGGTGATGATACTGCACATCCTATTGTGCAGATTGGAAAAATTCCCTTGTCTATGCAGGATGGGAAAAAGAAATACCTGTCCGATGTATTTCATGTCCCGAATATCACCAAGAATCTGGTTTCTGTTGGTCAAATGGTTGAGCAGGGCTTGCAGGTCAGATTTAATCCTCATGGATGCTTTGTTGAGGATATGAAAAATAAAGGTCGCTTGATAGCAAAAGGAAAGAAGAAGGACAGAATGTTTACATTGGATGCAGACATGCCTGAATTGAGTGCAGCAATGTTTGCACATGGGACCAGTGTAGTTGCAGATATTGATATCTGGCATAAACGCATTGGTCATGTTAATGTACAGAGACTTAAATCAATGCAGGCCCAAAATATTGTTGCAGGATTGCCTAAGTTCAAGGTTGCAGAAATGCATAAGGTATGTGAAGCCTGTCAGTTTGGAAAACAGGCAAGGAAACCATTTCCTAGACATGTTCAAGAGAGTAAGAAGCCATTGGAATTAATCCACTTTGATGTGTGGACTACTAAAGCTGCATCTCTTGGAGGCTGTCATTATTTTGTCAGTTTTATTGATGACTATAGCAGAAAAGTTTGGGTGTATTTTATGAAAAAGAAAAGTGAAGTTTTTGGGCATTTCAAAACTCTTAAAGCTATGGTTGAAAAAGAAACAGGTCTGCAGATAAAATGCCTAAGGTCAGATGGAGGGGGAGAGTACCTCTCAAATGAGTTTGCAAGGTTCTTGCAGGAGCATGGCATAAAGCAGCAATATTCATGCAGTCATACCCCACAGCAAAATGGAATTGCAGAAAGAAAAAACAGACATATTGGAGAGGTGTCTCGTGCCATTCTCAATGAAAAAGACCTGCCAGATTTTTATTGGGCTGAAGCAGTTGCTACAGCAGTCTACATAATGAACAGGACTCCCACTGCAGCAATACATGGAATGACTCCAGAGGAGAGGTATACTGGTAGGAAACCAGATATTTCTCATTTGAAAATTTTTGGTTGCATTGCCTATGTACATGTGCCAGATGAGTTGAGATCCAAGTTGGATCCAAAAGCTGAGAAGTGCATCTTTATTGGTTACTCTCTGCAGCAAAAAGGGTATAGATGCTATAACCCTTCTACTCGTAAGTTTACAGTGAGCAGAGATGTTGTTTTTGATGAGATGAGTAGCTGGTATAAACCAGTAAATGTGATTGATGATGTAGATGCACAAAATGGTAATGCTGCACAGAATTCACAGCAGCAGTCACAAAATATTAGTGGACCTGGAGTGTCCTCTAGCAGTGGTTCACATTCTTCGCCATGGACAGGCAGATTGAGATCAGGAGAATCTTCTCAAAGTAATGCAGATAGTGGTATGCATGTATCACGAAAAGGAAAAGAGAAGGTTGATCAGCCCATGTTTGATGTGAATGCAGGTCACTCTTATGTGGATGGAGAATCCAGTGGCTCAGAACAGAGCATTGATGATGAGTTGGGTATTCCTTCTATTGTTACACCTGGAGTAAGGAAGACTAGGGATGTTTTGAGAGCACCTGGGAGTGAACCCACTTTGCGCAGGTCTACCAGAGTTAGGTATCCTGTGGATAGGCTGAAATATGATGGATTTACAGCCATTCACTATGCATATATGGTCAAGGTGATACAGGAACCAGAACCCACTTCTTTTGAGCAAGCCATGGGAAAAGAAAAATGGGAGAAAGCCATGGATGAAGAAATGGATGCCTTGGAAGCAAACACTACATGGGAATTGGTGCCTTTGCCTAAAGGTAAGAATGCAATTGGCTGTAAGTGGGTTTATAAGGTGAAGCACAATGCTGATGGTTCTGTGAACAGATACAAGGCAAGATTAGTAGTCAAGGGGTATGCACAAACATATGGCATTGACTATGAAGAAACATTCAGTCCGGTTGCAAGGATGGCAACCGTAAGAGCAGTCATTGCTATGGCTGCATCAAAGGGATGGTCTTTACATCAGATGGATGTAAAGAATGCCTTCTTGCATGGTGATTTGCAAGAAGAGGTCTATATGGAGCAGCCACCAGGTTATGTGCATGCTGTTCATCCTGAGTTTGTTTGCAAGTTGAAGAAAGCCTTGTATGGCTTGAAGCAAGCACCTAGAGCATGGTCTGACAAGATAGGACAGTATCTTGTCACTATTGGCTTTCAGATTTCCAAGGCAGATTTCTCACTTTATGTGAGAAAAACAGAGAAAGGTATTATGCTACTTGTCATTTATGTTGATGATTTGATTATGACAGGTGACAGTGATGAAGATATCCTTCATGTGAAAATGCTATTGAAGCAGAAGTTTGAGATGAAGGATTTGGGAGAGCTGCGTTATTTCTTGGGCATTGAGGTGATTAGATCACCAAGTGGGATACAGCTCTTGCAGAGGCAGTATGGATTGGACATGCTGTCCAAATATGGGATGACAGGCTGTAAGCCTATTTCAGTTCCTTTGGAGCAGAATGTGAAGCTGAGCGCAGATGCAGGTGAGCTTCTGGAAGACCCTACTATGTACAGACGCATAGTAGGAAGCTTGATTTATATGACTATTACCAGGCCAGATTTGAGCTATGCTGTTGGATTGGTAAGTCAGTTTATGCAGGCTCCAAGGAAACCACATTTGGATGCGGCTAGACGCATACTCAGGTATGTGAAGTCCACATTGCAGTATGGACTATTTTATGAGACTGGGGTTCAGATACAGTTGCATGGATACACTGATGCTGATTGGGCTGGTAGTATTTCTGATAGACGATCTACCAGTGGATATGTGTTCTCTTTTGGGAGTGCTGCAGTCACTTGGAGCAGCAAGAAACAGGCTACAGTTGCCTTGTCGAGCACAGAGGCTGAGTACAGGGGTGCAGCAATGGCTGCATGTGAGGTAGCTTGGTTGCATAAGCTACTTTATGATATGCATCAGTCTACAGATGGGCCAGTTGTCATTTATTGTGACAACATGAGTAGTATACACTTGGCAAATAACCCAGTCTATCATGCTAGAACAAAGCACATTGAGGTGCATTATCACTATGTGCGAGAGAGGGTTTTACTAGGTCTTATTGATCTAGTTTATGTCAGCACAGAGGATCAGGTAGCTGACATATTCACGAAGGCATTGGGCGCAGAGAAGCTGCGCAAGTTCAGAGACCTGCTTGGTGTGCAGGAATTGGGATTGAGCTCGAGGGGGAGTGTTGAGATATCGAGCTCCACTCGTGATACGCCAGGGTGACCGTTGTGCATTTATGTCACCGACGTGTTAGTTGCAGACGCAGTTGGTACACCGCCCCTGAATAATAGCTACACGATAGCTATCCTTATCTACTCTAGTTTGTGGCTCAGTTAGCATGCCACCTTAGTTAGTTGAGTTTGGTTTGAGACCCATATATACATGGTTCTTCTATTTCTTTGTAAGAGAGTTCATTTTGGCTTCCACAACTAAGAAGAGGAAAACTGTTTTCAGCCTCCACCCTTGTGTGTATTCCCCCATTGTGCAAGCAAGAAAGCTACAAGTGAGACTCCTTCCTTCTCTCCCACAATCTTGACAATAACTTGGGTTCTTGTGTATCCAAAAACCTCGTAATGATCTTTACAAGAAGGCTCTAGAGATGCCAGGACAAGTATTTGGCATGGATATCCAAATACAGTATTAGAGACAGTAATAAAGTACATGACAACTGGTATGCTCTTGAGAGAGGTACTTGTTGATGGAAATCTTTTAGCTTATTCTCTGATCATGCTTGATGGGACACATGAAAAGACGATACATACTGATGTGTTTTTTGGACTGTTAAAAGGGTTGGTTAGGACTTGCATCTAATTGTTCTGGTGTGATGCATGCTCTCAAGGGACTACGAAGTAAAAGAATAGTCTCAATGTGTTGTGATGTAATAGTTTCTACTGTCAATACTATATATTCAAGGGTCTAGCTTCACCTTTTTGTTTCCATGATAAATACTTAACCTTTCTATTTCCTTGATAAATAGGATGCAAGCTCAGGAGGGACTTCTCAAATGCAAGGCATTGAATCTTTCACCACATGAAATGTAGAAACTTTTACCAATAGTTAACACAAGCTCATCAGATTCAAGTTTTCATGAATTTGAACTTGGAAGTCTTACTTATGGACTCTGTTTAGATGTAGAGCAGTGGTGGAATACTGTTTGTTCGAAAGAGTTTTGTACGTGTAGACTGATCTCTGATGATGAATGTTGCAAGTGCCTTTGATGATGTACTGGAATTGCTGGTATGCAGTGGTCGAAGCCTCCCTGAAGCCATAATGATGATGATTCTGGAGGCATGGCAAAATGACCCAAACATGGAGCCTTATCGGAAGGCTTTGTATGAGTACTTCTCTGCATTGATGGAGCCGTGGGATGGGCTAGCTCCTATAGCTTGTATGGAATACCTGAATTTATCTAGTTGTATGCTATGTTGAAGGTTTTGAGGTGCCTCTAATGTTCTTTTGTGTGGTACAGTTATAGATGTTTGGTATCTTGGTGCAACTTTGGATCGAAATGGGCTTCATCCAAAAAGATACTATGAGACACACAGCGGTCGTGTGGTTATGGCAAGTGAAGCAGGCGTGGTTGATATTCCCCCCGAGGATGTTAGTAAGAAGGGATGGCTTAATCCAGGAATGATGCTTCTAGTGGACTTTGAGAAGCATGTTGTTGTGCATGATGATCAATTAAAAATGCAGTTTGCCATTGCTCGTCCATACTCAAAGTAGTTGCGCAATCAAAAGATAATCTTGAAGGAGATTGTGGATTTAGTTCCAGAAAGAGATTTGGTGGCACTGCATATAATTGGTTCTATTAATGTATGTTTTGTCATCCCTAGTTTGTGTCTTCTGTTGTTTGAGCTTGCTATAATGAACGATATCTGAATGTGATAATTGTTTGCTAAAGTCTCCTAGATGCATTTTCTAGGTTAACACTTCTGATGAAAACAATATTGGCTATGAACACTATTGGTGGTAAATCAAACTCAAGTCAGCTCTACTATGCTTCAATGGTCTACTCTAGTCCTTGTGTTGATTCATGTCCTGGTTGCTAACTATTTATCTTAATCTTTCTGTACATGCAGGTGAAGGTGGGTAGAATGCCTCTCATTTGGAAGAGCTTCCAAACGGGTCTCCAAATCCCAGAAGAAGTGCAATTAAATAAGTTGCAAGTGGTCATTTTGGTGTGAAAGCTACTATCTGACAAATGCAATTGAGCTACAGATCAAGATGGCACAGGTTAGGAAGTTTTGCATAACATTATTGTTTCTTATACAAGACTTATTTTGTGCAGGTTCGTAACCTTGACATTCCACATTTTAATAGGGAGCAAAACCAAGTGAGGGTGGTGAGCTTCCCAGTCATAAAGTAGTAGGTGACATTGTAGTGACAAGAAATTCCACTCTTGGTGTGGGACTTATCAATCTGCCACCACACCATGATATTTATTCCATTGAGCACCTTGCACAATTAATCTATGATTTAAAGGTAGGCTCTCAAGATAGATTTCTAAGTTTGATGTATCTCTATACTGTCGGTACTATAGTTCCACGTGCTAATATTTTATGTGTCTAATTTGATTGCCTTGAGAACTTCTTACTAGTATATCTCCTATGTCATTTTAGAATTCAAATCCAAGAGCTCGTATTAGTGTGAAGCTTGTGTCTGAAGCTGGAGTTATAGCTAGTGGAGTTTTGAAAGGATTTGCATATCATGTGTTAATATCAGGACATGATGGTGGCACATGTGCATCATGCTAGACTGGTATCAAGAATGCATGTTGAAACAACTAGAAGAGGATTGGAAGGGGAGCTTAATGTTGGCTCTGCACTTTTGAGGATTTGGAAGGGGAACTTAATGTTGGTAGACATGTATGGGAAATGTGGCTTGATTGAAGAAGCCCGAGAAGTCTATCATAAACTACAAATTTGAGATGTTACATCATGGAATGCATTAATTGCAGGATATGTTGAACAGAAGCTTGGTGAGCGGGCAGTGATATTTTTAACCAAACACAGTTGAAGGGTATCTGCCCTGATTTTGTCACCTTCGTTTGTAGCTTAAAAGCTTGTGCCACTATATGAGCCCTTGAAACATGTCAATAATTACATGTAGAAATCATCAAAAGGGGATATGAAAGAGAGCTTTATGTGGGCAATGCATTAGTAGATGTTTATGTCGAATGTGACTCCCTTTCAGAAGCACATCATGCTTTTGACATGTTGCCACTTCGTGATGAAGTCTCATGGAATACACTCATGGGGCAGGCTATGTGGAACTTGGACATGCTGAAACTGCAGCTAAAAAGTGTGTCTGCAAGGATTTTCACTTTTGTATGTGCCTTGAAAGCTTGCAGTGCATCAAGAGCTTTAGAAATAGGTCAGGGAATACATGCCAAGTTGATCATGAAGGGTTTGGAAAGTGAGCACTGTGTTTGCTGCACATTGTTAGATATGTATGGCAATTGCGGTTTGTTTGTAGAAGCACATCAAATGTTGATCAGTTTTGCAGTCACTTGGAATGCATTAATTGAAATTTTTCAATAAGATGCAACATGAGGGGCACTCCCTCACTGCATTCACCTTTATTTGTGCCTTGAAAGCATGTGCCAACATAGGAGCACTTGACAAGGGCAAACAAATCTATGATGAGATTGTTAGACTGGGGTGACTGGGGAGAAATGTTGTGCTTGGCAATGCTTTGGTGGATATGTATGCCAAATGTGGTGCACTTGCAAAGCGCAAGAGCTCTTGGATGTGCTTCTTGTTTGCGATGTAGTGTCTTGGAGTGCATTAATTGTAGGGTATGCATAGCATGGGTAAGGGAAGGAGGCATTGAAATGTTTTGATAAGATGTGACATGAGTTGCATTGCCCCACTGTAGTCTCGTTTACTTGTGCATTGAAAGCATATGCAAATGCAGGAGAGATGTAGGAACAATTGTAAAGGGTGAATAAATTCATGATGAGATAAATTGACTAGGGTGGTTGGAGAGACATAGTGTGCCTAGCAATTTTGTGGTGAATATGTATGCCAAGTGTGGTGTATTTGCAAAAGCAGAGGGAGTGTTGTACGAGATTTTTGTTAGGGATGTTGTCTCTTGGAGTTCACTAATTGCAAGATATGTACAGCATGGGGAAGGTAAGGAAGCACTGAAATGTTTTGACAAGATGTGATGGGAGGGTCATGTTCCTAATGCAATCACCTTCTTGAGCACCTTCAAAGCATGTGCTGAGATAGGAGCCATTGACAAGGGTTTAAAAAATCATGAAGAGATTGTTACGCTAGGGTTGTTGGAGGAAAATGCTGTGCCCGGAAATGCTTTGATGAATATGTATGCTACAAGATCTAACAAAAAAGATGTCACGGGAGGGTTATTGTCCAAGCTTGGGTCTGGTTTCAAAAAACATATTTGATGCAATGAAGAAGGATGTGTTCTATGGGCACAATGAGAAGTTTGCAATTGCTTGTGCCTTGATCAACACATGGGAATGGTCAACTATAACTGTTGCTACGAATATCCGAGTTTGTAATGATTTTCATAGAGCTACAGCACTCATATATGAGATACAGAAGCAAAGAATTATGGTCATAGAATTATGGAAAATGTTCCTCTAAGAACTCAGGAGTGCAAGGCTCATAAGGCTCTTCTCTCTGGGGTTGGTGAGTCCATCAGCATTCCTTTTGCCGATGGCAATGAGCTATGGCAACAGGATGGGTTCCTAGTGAGCAAGTTTCTAGTGAACAATCTGAAGCATTGAAATGTGGGCACTTCCAATGCTCTAGTGGATATGTATGCCAAGTGTGGCACATTCACAAAAGCATGGGAAGTGCTTGATGAACTTCTTGTGTGGGATGTGGTCTCCTAGAATGCATTAATCACAGGGTTTGCAAGTCAGGCCCGTAGTACAAATGCATTGGACTATTTAGAACAGATGCATTATAAGGGTATGTCTCCAAACCCAGGTACCTTTGTTTGCATGCTCAATGCATGCAATCACTTAGGTCTACTAGATGAGGGTATTTTATGAAAATGAGCACCAAATTCTAAATGAAAGGATGAAACTAATCATCCTCCCTGAGCTAATCATCCTCCCTGTCTATAGTACCTGAGCTAATCATCCTCCCTGTCTATAGTACCCTCCCTAATAGATGTAGACAAATTTTTGAGCTAGCTCCTCTAGGAATAAGAAAAGCGGTAGTAGCCACCAACATTGCTAAAGCCTCTTTGAAATTGATGGCATTTATTATGTAGTTGATCAGGATTTGTAGAATAGAATGTCTACAATCCCAAGCTTGGTTTAGACTCCCTTATCATTACGCCCATTTATCAAGCATCTGCAAAACAACACGCATGGAGAGATGGCTATACTGGACCAGGCAAGTGCTACTGGATCTACACAGAAAGTGCATACAGAAATGAGATGCTACCAACAACTATGCCAGAGATTCAAAGAATCAATCTTGGTATGATAACTTCACAGATGAAGTCTATGGTCATTAATGATTTATTATCATTTGACTTTATGGAGACAACCGCCCCCACTTTTTTCTCAGGTTCTGATCTCTGATGTGGAGCAGATGTACTGCTTAGGAGCACTTGATGAGGAGGGGTTTCTTGTAAAGTTAGGGAGGATACCTACATGTTTCCAAGATACCTACATAGTTTTGTCCATCCTTCTACGATAGGTAACCCAAGTTTTCTTTTTAATGCACTATTACATGTTACATCCTTCAAATTTACCTTGAATAAGCATAAGTTTCCTTGAAGATGTTAGTTTCATGCTACATCCTTGAAGTTTTCTATAGCATAGAGGACCCTTATTTCTTTTTTCCTTTATTAAAATAGTGTAGATAGAAGAACTCCACAAACTTGGTGCCGTCATTCGAGATTCCAACCATTATTATCATTTTTAAGACATCCTTTTACACAATCCCACTTCACCAATATGGCTCACTTATGTTCAGTGGTTTGTCAATAAAAGAAATATGTTTAACAATTTGTCAGTTGCAAAGTACTCCGAATATGGGTGTGCCAATGAGGTGCTGGACTATTTTAGATGATGTAATTTGTAGGCATGTCTATAGATCCTTCCACATATGTTCTTTGCTTGAATCTTGTAGCACCTTAGCAGCTATCGAAACATGCCATGACAACAGAGGTCATGGAAATTCTAGACAATGATTTTTTTGTGGATACTATGTTGATAGACATGTATCGAAAATATGGCTTGATAGGAAAAGCTTGTGGAGTGTTTGACAAGATGCCTTCCCAAGGTGTGGTGGCATGGACAACAATGATTAAGACCTATGGTGAAAACCAAGAGGATGAAATGTTCAGACATTGCTTTGAGCACATGCCACAACAAAGTGTTAAGGTAGATTCCATTACATACTTGTGTGTTTGTTGCATGCGTCCATGCTAGCTTATTCCCCTTGGGTGAAGTACTTCAAGCTAATGCATAAAGACCATAGCATGACACCTACTCTAGATCACTTTTCTTGTATGGTTGGCCTTTTGGCAACATCTAGGTAACTCATTGAGGCATGGAAAGCTGTCGTAGACATGGAGTAATTGTTTAGCCACTAATTTTAGGGTTTCTAGTAATCCATGGTTAAGACTCCTTAAACCAGCCCCAAAAGCACATCCGTGCTATTTTATTATTATTAAATGGCTTGTTTTTTGTAATAGATTACATCTCAAATGCTCTATAAATAGGAGTCTATTAATAGAGTATTTATTTATTTTAGCTAGCTATCATTCATCCCTCTGATGCCCACTATTGGCCTCACTCCTTTGGAAGGACATTTCTAGTTTGTGGAGTTTTGTTGAAGTACTATTCTATTGTCTACAACTATTACAGTGAAGGTGACCTGATTACCGGCCTTGTTACTAGCTATCCTACTATTGTTGCTTGGTTGGTTTGGGACACTCTTGAGCTGTTACATGCCTATTTAATTGTTGCCTAGTCAATTCATGGTCTACCTACTACCTCTAGCACTCTCAACATTTGCAATTACTGCATCAGCTTGGAGCTATTGCACATGTTTGCTGTCGAGACATGCTACCCTACTAGCCGCCTGCTTGTTGGAGGATGTATGGCTATTGACATCATCAAACACCCATTCAACAATTTGTAGGATGAATATATATATCATTCTCAATGCAACAAACACACTATGTAGGGTGAATATTAAACATTGAACTCTCGTGTCTTGAGGACCAGGGCAAAGAGTATGAGTTGAAGAGTGTGTCATACTTTGAGGGATCCCGAAACACAGCAAAAAATCTCCAGAGATGTCATGCAGCAGTAAACACAGCTCAAGAAGGTTAGATCAATGTCTAATAGAGTAGTTAAGGCTAAAAACAGCAAACATAGCAGTGGCTGATGAGTTGATAGCCTGGCAAAGATGCAAAGGAGTAAAATGTAGCAAATCAGGTGCTGTGGCAGATAGGCATTGATGCAACTAGTTCACGATCAATTCTACGATAAAACTAGTATTTTGTATTTATTACATAAGCGTCTCTTAAATTCTTGTATTAAAAAAATAAACTTATAGAAAGGGATTTATAAATTATGGTAAAAAACATAGAAGGGTCAAACAAATATCACAAAAAAGGTCACATAGGGATATATAAAACATGCCATGAATGCACGTAATATATAGGATTTGTATAGAGTGACCCCCCGAGCTAATTACCTACCACATTATGTGAAACATATAAAAATAGCTTCATTAAATGAAAAGAATCATTTTATGCACAATTGTTCATTTGCATGATTTACTCACAGACATACAATCAAAATAAAACAAATTCATTGAATATGTTCCATAATGTGTGTCCTCCCACCCATACAGAAGAAAAATTACCTCACCAAGATCAAATCCACCTATAGCTAGCATTTTTAGGTGTCCCAAGTAGAACTTGGGCCATACAGGGAACCAAGTAATTCGAATAGAAATGTTTAGAAAAACTTGTGCTACCGCGATTGGTAAAGGGTTGTTATCCGTGCACGTGACTCCGTTAGTGACTCCCATGCACTTGCAACTCCAATTCTTGCTTCCACGTTAGTAGGGTCAATCGTGATTTCTTCTTTTGAATTCTTTTCTTTGAGGCCATGATGGAAATATGATTCGTAGAAGAAGAAAAACACGGTAGTAATATCGGTTGGCAAGGGTGTAAGACTCTCGAGATGATGATGATGATGTAGGCCTCGCAGATGGTTCTTCTTACCTCGTGGAGAGCAATACTTCTCTCTCTCTAGTAGGCGGAATAGGGACGAGAGTAGAGGTATGACTTCTAACCGAATTTATAGAATAGGATAAAGTTCTTCAATGTCTTCTCTTCTCAGATTAGAGTAGAAGAGGATGAGAGACCTTTTGTGTATCCCCTTCCTTGGGTTGAATGGAATGATGTCTCTTCGTCTCGCGAAATAGAGTCTCCTCCTTCTCGATCAGTGTCTCTCCTTGTCAATATTGCTATTGTTCCTCTTCCTAGTCATCCCCAAGCCCTAAATTTATAGTTTTGTAAGGGGGGTAAAAGAGAGGACCCTTGCTTTTTAGCATTTTTTGATGACATCATCGATGACAAAGAGATAACACTTTCTTTTAGTGCTTCTGATGACATCATTGATGACATCAAAGAGGGAGCTCCATTTTTGTAGCATGAAGATAAAAATTTACAAATCTATGGGCGAGCACCACGTGGTGTGTCGTCAGGTGGCCGTCACTCCAAGGCTTACGACCAAGGTGGCGACCAAGGCATAGACCTTGGCATCTTAGCCTTGACATGCCTGGCAATGGGCTATGAAGGCTTCATTGGTGTCATTGGCTACGCACGAAAAGCTCCCACTAGCTTGTTGGAAAATATTCCTAGGAGGTCACCCATCCCAGTAGTGTCGTCACCCAAGTGCACTTAACTGCCAAGTGACTATCCACTAGGCTAGTTCTTTTTGTTGTTCTATACTACAAACATAGTTTTAATAAGCTAGTATTGGGAGGGTCTCCCAAGTCTTTCTTCCATGAGCTTGTATATAATACTTTATTCATAATAATAATTATCTTCATAATGAGAGTCAGTTTCATAATTAGAGCTAGTTTTTTTTTTAATGTGCAACATAAATCAATTTTCTTTAGAATGTATATGCACATTAAAATAAACTAAGTAATGGGGACATTACATACAACCATTTCTTTTTGTGTTTCTTCGAATTCTCCCTCGGAAGGAATTGTTGAATCATATCAGAGTGTACCCTTGGAGATCATGATCAAAGTCTGTGCTATAGAGTATTCTATATCTTTGACATTTGAATTCACAAATAGATACTTATCCCAATCTAGAACAAAAAATTTAAAATCTTCTTTAAGATTTTATGCTATAATGGCTAAGTAATAGTCCTCCCTAATGTCAAAAAGGCCTTGGATATCAATTAGGAGAATGTGATATTGCCTTTTTCTACTAATAAGGAAGGTGGGGAGTAGAGTTGTAGGAAGTTCATCATCATCCACCTCAGCTACTTGCCCATCAACCAAACCCACTAGCGTGTTCTCCCTTCTCAAAGCATCAACATCCAATTGAGCACTTTGCTCCCTCTCAACAGCCATATCTAATGGATAAGAGATCTCTCACATCTCATCAATATCTACTTCAATAGCCCTTTATCCCCTAGCAACACATACAAAAGTAAACCATCCTATGAAAATTGTAATATTTCTACAACAAAATATTAAAGACCCTACATCCCGTGCAAAAGCAATCCGAAGTAGTCTCCCGCAACCAAGAAACTCTGGCCTAAGTGCTCCATCCTCGTGTATTAATAATACCATCCCCCGCCTTGTGCATACGAAACCGTGGATCAAAACCGTAACCCACCGCGGGAACTCCCCTTCAAGGGGAAAAGGAATAATCAATAAATTGCAAATTTTTTAAATATTAACTCCCTCTCCTTCACCCATTGCATGGCGGGGAGAGAGAGAGTATGTGTTGGAGCTTGTGGAGGGGCATGGGGAGGAGGGCA
The DNA here is from genome assembly GCF_053477565.2 of Lygodium microphyllum. Lineage (NCBI taxonomy): Eukaryota > Viridiplantae > Streptophyta > Polypodiopsida > Schizaeales > Lygodiaceae > Lygodium > Lygodium microphyllum. Next base: position 30,235,668 of record NC_141157.1, on the reverse strand, counting down.
TGCAATCTGCCACTTGTGTGGCCACCCCCCACCTTCACCTTATATATGAACCCCCCCTCCCAAGCTTCAAAGGGGAGAGAGGGGAATCGTGTGTGCTACCCACCGTCGAGTTGCTGCCGCTGCCTATCTACGCCACACCGCCTGGCTGCTGCTGCCCCCATCGCCATCATCATCTTCATCGTCATCCTCACCATCATCACTCCAATCATCCTCACCAACACATGTCATCTCTGTTTCTTCCAGAAGCTTGAGAACCCTGCCTCCCGGTTTTTTTTTAGACCATGTCTTGCAAGGCTCGATTCCTATGCAGGAGAGGAGATCTGGGGTAGTAGCAACTTCGAAACTCGTAAGGGGTGCCAAAGGGGGAGTTTGCTGAGTCGAAACTTACTTTGTCAATGGCTCCTAAGCAAAAGTCGAGAGAAGCGCATGCGGGAGCTTCCACCCAAAGTACGAGAGTGGACAATGCCCCGACATTGAATGCCCAGGTTTCGAAAAATATCCCCGCATGGAAATAATGCATAAAGCATTTTTTTTATTCACATAGGGAAACTTAAATGCATTGCAAAATCCATATACTTGTTCGATTTACAAAATTCAGTTGCATGACGAGTACTTGCATTTGCTTGCACTTCCATGGTCAAGGGTAGTCGCATTTTTGAACGTAGGATGCATAAGTTAAAAGATGAAATTGTGCTAAGACTGCATCCTTGTTGCATCACACAAAGGATAGGGCATATAACACATAATGCACTCATGTAATAAATTCCTAGTTGTGACTCGTGTATAAGATAATCGTAGACGGTCATTAAATGATGTCTAAATAGTTGCAATGAAAGGAAAAGATTTATGAACTTTGGCAATAAAACATATATTATGCAATTCACATGCAATGATAGTTACATTTTAGGTTGAGATAAGCGATAAAAGAAGGATTAAATCAATGATGTATTCATTGGCATCTGGTCATGAAAAAATGATGCATCTATGCATAGAGTTCTTTTATCATAGTTCGAAATTGGGAAAGGATGCATCTTCATTAAAATACTAAAGCTTTGAATTCAATGCATCAACATAGGGTTTATAAGAATTAGCTCTAAATGTCAATCATTATAGTATAGGGCATGGAATGATACTTCTCACACATCTTGCAGTTACTCACATCTTTTAGGGAAAGTACTTGCAAGTTAGAAGAAAGTATTTGCATCTTTAAAGGGAGGATCATCTTTAATCGTGGGTTGGTTAGATCAACTAAGTAACTCGCGTGTAATTGAGTAACTTACATGAAATTCATAAAGATATGATTAGTTAACATATGATGGTCACCTCAATGTGCTAGGTAGGGTTAAGCTATGATAAAATTCTGCTTAGTATCATACTTGGGATATTGAATTAATATTTTTGATCTTAAAAGTTCTACCCACGTTCATGAAATGTTAGGGTTATCAAATCGCCCGTGTAAGAATGATCTAGGGATTCTCACCCTAAGCATCAGTTGACCAAATGCTAGACTCCCGCAAGGAATTTAGGGACCCTAGGGCCAAAACGTTTATCAGCCTAGTAGGATTAGGGTTTTGGATTGGGGTCAATAGTACTCCCAAACCCTATATCGTGATCAAGAAATACTCTATGATGGGAGATATAATCCCACAAGTTAGGTATTGACACCTATCTCGTGTAACAAGCTGCAACGTCATATGCCCTTGCGTCTAAATCACAAAATAGTACTGCTACACCTTAGACCGAGTTTGGCGAGTTCTAATTACAAGTCTAATTTTCTAGAAATTGGGTAGTCATCTTGCTACAACACTCTTCCTTGGGACTGATTTGTCAAGCTAGGGTAGTTATGAATTTCCAAGAAAGCAATTGACCAACCAAGTTAGGGCGACAGGGGTGTCCAGGATTTATTGACCATAATATAAGGAAACCTAAGGTAGTGACAATTTGGGTCAACAGGGTATAAACCCTAACCCAAGGAAAAATGGTAAACAAGCAACTCAGCTCATGAAACCCTTGGGATCTTGCCAAGTCGCGGATGATCCACGATCGAATACTGGAAGTATTCGGGGAGAAGGAATCACACCTTAGCAGTTAGCCGTACGAACGACCACTGGAATGCTCATGATTGTATACTTAGGTGCATTGTTTGTACTTCTTTGCTCAAGGAACTAATTCAGGAAAAACAACTAATGCTTTAGGTTAAAAGCCTAGAGGGAGAGGCAGTATCAGTTACCTCTGACTGTCTACCTGACCCTATCCAAGGGGGTTGTTAGCCATGCCGGGTACATGGACCGAACCCACCGCAAGAGGTCTCTCCATGGGTGCTACTTGGAACAGGAGGACACTTGGGTGCCAGGGGAGGCTCTAGCCATAAATTCCTTGCCTCCGAATCCTGCACAAGAGGCTAACGTGACTCGAGATGGAATCTTGAAGCCCGTATACTAGTCAACGGGTGGAACTTGGAATAGCGATCCCTAAGGATTGCTGGGATAGCCTTCGGGCAGGTTATTTGATGTATTCCAAAGACTATGATAAATAAAGATCAAATGTTGAAAAAGGAACTTGCTTCACATTTTTTTTCTGTGTCAGTGCCTAAGTTAGGTGAATGAACCAATGATTAATTGGTTAATTAAGGAAGCTGTTTTTGCTTGTCAAACTAAATATGGTAGGTAATTAGATAACTAAGCAACCCGAGGAAAGTGCAGTGGACGCGACTCTAGGTCCGTCCTACGGAAGGCTGGTCCCAGTTGACCGGGAACTTTTCTCAAAGGAATTGACAGCGAGGTAACAATGACCTAGAATCAATAGAGCTAGAGTCCTGTTTTATGTTGTTTTAGGGGAACGGAATGGGACTATGCCTTACAGGCAGAGAGGTTGAGCTTCGCATCCCTCTCATTTCCCATTCTCCTTGAACCAAGTGCAGTATAAATCCGCTTTGACCCTGATGTTCTACACAAAGTGGTTCGTCTGGGGCTCGACGCTAGCTACATCCTAGGAACTTGACTAGTAGGAAAACCCTAATTCAGGTCGGTCCTAAGTGGAAACGGCCAGATGTTTCTGATTCGTGGTAGACTTGGGAAGACCTTGATCGCAAATCCCGTGACATTCCTTATGAGTGCCGAGCGGCGCTTTCTAGACTCTCTTCTCGATGGGCTACTAAGACGTGTCCTACAAGTGGACAGGGGAACACATTACAAAAATGTTCCATGACACTATACCTTTGATTGTGTTTAGGGCACTAGAAGTCTACCTTTTTCAATATTTCTATAACCCTCGATAATGCCTGCTTGAATTTCTTCCTTAGGGACTTTTTGACAAAGATATCATTGATGTGCATGTATTCAGCACCCTCTATATGAACCTCTCTAGCAAATGCACACTCGAAGAAAGTGGCCTCTTGCTCTTCAAGGTAGCTTCATGAAGCCCTCACACATCCTCTATAGAGGTAGTGACAAAAAATACCTAGGAGACTTGTGGCTGCAGATACTCTTGTCCCATTGGAGAAAGGAAATATTAAAGCATATTGTTAGGAGTGTCTTCACTCCTTCTAGGATATTGAGCCTTCTCCATATCTTGCGCGTCAGTAATATCCATCTACAAACATATAATTATATCAATATCGCGAAAATGGCTATTCCCCTTAGACTCCATGGAGGGGAATGGGAGGAAGCCAACATAATGTGAGGGAGGAGCCTCAAGAATTTCAAAGGTCCCCTCTCATGTTGTGTATGTAAGACCTACACAACCTAAGGGAGGATCCTCGAGAATTTCAGAGGTCCCTCTTGTGTCATGAAAATCTTAGACCCACACAATGTAAGGAGAGGGTGTGCTAGGCAATAGAATGCAAAGGGTGATGGGGCTCTGACTGTCTCGAGGTCCTCTCCTTGTTGTGTGGATCTAGGACCCACACAACATGAGAAGGGGGCTTGGATATTTTTTTATGGCCCCCATCACATTGTGTGGGTAAAAGACCCACAAAATATGAGGGGGAGACCTAAAGATTTTCATAGGGCCCTCCTTATGTTGTGTCAACATGGGCCATCAAGAATTTTGGAGGATCCCCTCATGTTATGTGGATCCTAAACCCTCACAACATAAAAGGAGCCCTTAAGAATTTTCAAAGGCCCCTCCTCGCATTGTATGGATCTTAGATCCCCACAATGTGAGGGGAAAGTGTGGTGGGCCAACTAAATGCAAGGATTGGACTCTTACCATCTGTGAGCCCCCACTCATGTTGTAGGACCTACACAACACAAGGTGGCGGAGGGGGGGGGGGGGGGTGGAATTTTTTGGAGGGTCCCCCATCACCTTGCGTAGGTCCTAGATATGCACAACACAAGGGGGAGGCCTAGAGATTTTGAGAGCCCTGGTCATGTTGTGTAGATCCAGGACCTACACAACATGGAGGGGGATCTTGGAGATAGTGCCCTTGCATTATGCTAGCCTAGCTATACATATGGGAGGGGGAGAAAAAAGAACTAAATTGAGGGCTAACCTTAGGATAGATGAAGCTTCAATCGTAATGAAGAGGGTATACAACACGAGAGAGAGAGAGAGAGAGAGAGAGAGAGAGAGAGAGAGAGAGAGAGAGAGAGAGAGAGAGAGAGAGAGAGAGAGAGAGAGAGAGAGAGAGAGAGAGAGAGAGAGAGAGAGAGAGAGAGAGAGAGAGAGAGAGAGAGAGAGAGAGAGAGAGAGAGAGAGAGAGAGAGAGAGAGAGAGAGAGAATGAGAGAGAGAGAGAGAGAAAGAAAGAGAGACCATAAAAATGAAAGGTGGATTTGATGATGGTTGAGGCCTTTATAGCCTTGATGATTTCACATGTCACAAAAACACATACAATAAATTTGACATGTGTGGGCATTCATGTATGATGATTAATATGGTAAGTGATGTCAGCACATGCAATCTCTTATATAGATCGAATTTGAAAATCAACTTTTTTTCTAGAATTGCATACCTATTAGAGATCCATACTCTTCTCAACCCACATATTCTTGGCAAGATGTCTAATGATGAGTCTTCAACTTGTGAACCTAGCAATAGCAACCATTTCCAACAAACCAAAATGCATCATAAAACTATGAAAAATCATATTTATGCATAAAAATCTATATGTATCTCGTGCGCTCGGGAAGCTACTGACACTCATCTGTGGCCGTTGATGCCTCTCTGACCATCGATCTATGCTCCATAATGCTTCAACATCATTCCGCGTTCAAAATATTTCATCTCATCCCACCCCTCTCTCACGTAGAATTAGCCATGGAAACAAGCACTAAGAGGAGAGAGAGAGAGAGAGAGACAAGAGAGAAAGACTAAAATCAAAATATTTTGTTCATTACACCATTTTTTGTGAGAGTTTAAGTGATAAGAAGCATGGAAATTGTTGATCTCATGCCTCCGATGCCTCTCCTCCTCTCCAACACTTGTAGATTTGACAAATTAATTATTTGAGGTGGTGCAAAAAAATTTGTGCCCCCAAATTATGAGAAAAAATGTTTTTTATTAATCCCTAACTTAATTACTAATTATCTAGTTCATATTCCATGTGTTCACACTTGGACGAAAGGGATTTTGGCTCCATTGAGGGGGTACACGACCTCAAAATCAAGATTTGACTAGATAGCTAGCTTTGTGGCATCGAAATCTATCAACTTGGCTTCCATCCCATTCTTTCCAACTCGCGGATCTAATAATCGCTTCATATCATCAAACCTTACGGGTATTAAATGGGGGTCAAATGACCTTCAATTGATGAACGGAGACTTGTGTTGGGTTCCTGGCATCGAAATCCATCTAGGAAAACTCTAGCTCATTGATCTATGCTCGACTCATTTTCCATGAAAAATTACTCGTCTACGCATCTCTCAAGTCACTTTTGCGCTCAAAAAATGGGCCTCAAAATCAAGCTCTCATTGGCAACCACCCATGGGATAGGGCAACTCAGCCCATCGAATTCACAAACCAATCTGCACAAACAACAACCATAAAAAGCATCAAGCTGCCACAAAACAAAATACTCAACAAAGCACAAGATCATCTCTCACCCTATCCCCTGACAAAATCAAGGCATGAAATCCACAAGGGCTAGGCTCAGCATGATCTAACAGAAATTGGGAGCTAGTCGCTAACCAACTACTCCAACATAGCCTGGCAAAAAAAAACTATCAAAAATGCCATCCTGAGTGGTGGTCTAAACTACCTACCTACCCTAGGAACTCCTCCTAGATGAGGACTCCTACAGCTTGGTCGTTGAAAAAATCTTGTAACTATATTCTCCTTGCCTTGTCCATCATATTCCTATTTATGATTAGGATGAAATTCTTTCTAAACAAATATTGCTAAGAGCTTCAAATTATGTGTCACATAGTTTTGCTCATGTGTCTTCAATTTTGTTGAAGAGTAGGCCACTAGATTACCTTATTGTATCAATACATAGTCCAACACTAGGGAACTAGTTTGCTACAACTTCAAATTCTTGACTTAAGTTAAGAAACTTTAAGATAGGAGTTGTTACTAGGCTCTATTTGAGTTTCTCAAAACACGGCTGCTCAATTGAAGTCCACACAATAGAAACTTGCTTCTTAAGTAGATCAATAAGAGGTGTAGCTATTAAGGCTTAGTCTTTGATGAACATTTTGTATCATCCAATTAAGTATGGAAGCATTGTACTTCTTTGACCGAAGTTGGAGGTGGCTACTCTTGTACATCCTTGACTTTGCTGTAATATCCCCCCCCCCCCTCGCACCTTCCCCATAAGAACCCCCCCTTAAAATTTTTTAAATTTAACTCTTTTTTTTTTTACTCTCTCCCCTGCTAACTGCATGGCGGGTGCATGTTTTTGGTGCGCAACCGGGGAAACTTGCCATCAACAAGCACCAGAAAAGGCTCAAAATGAAGGAAATGGCATTGCCAAGAAGAGGAGAATTCAATGGATGTTTGCAAAGTTCCTTCTTCCACTGAAGAGTTGGAATTTCTCATAATCAAAGCCACTTTCCACTAGTTCATCCCACAATGGCGAAAACATATCACCATCATGATACATGCTCTATGTGGTAGACTGTTTCCTCTTTCTGTTGAAGTAGCAGAAACTTGCATCTTGGTGGCAAATTGTTTGGGAACAAACTAAAGAGTAGGAACAGAGAGAATGACCATCCATGGAAGATTTGGCATTCATTGAGAAGTTTCCAGACATCATCAAGTGGGAGATTGTGAAGAAGCTTCAGGAGTCTTGGTCTGTGGATGTTCACGAAAACAAAAAGGAAAAGAGTTGGAATTTGTTCGTGGATGCTCAACAGCAAGGTACATGGGATGCTTGGTGCGCTGACAATCTTCTGTTTGTCCAATTAGCAACCCACTGGAAGTTGGTAGACAGAGTGTTTTTCACAATATACACTATTGAAACCCTCAGAAGCTGGCATTATTATAATGACGCAACAACGATCCTAAGAAGAATGAGTTTTGATACTTTCAGAATAGAATATCTCCCTCTCTGTAGTGGTTTGAAAGCTGAATTCAGAGATGTTGAAAAGAAGGAAGTAGAGGAGATGTTGGCCAGAGAATCCATCAGAGACTCAAGCCCCCTCTGATACTATCCTGTTGAGTCCAGACCAACTGGTTGGAGCCAACCCCCTGATGAATGACGCAATAAAGAGGCAAGTGTTAGAACGAGTCCAGAGGTACGTGAGAAGAGAGAAGGCAAAAATCAAAGCTGAGAACGAGCTTGCAGAGCAGAAGCCTCCTTTGATGCCCTAAAAGCACTCTTTACAGAAGTCCCCATGGCGACTCAAGGTTCCCTTCCTAGTCAGATTCATCCTGGAAATATTGATGATAGGCCAGCAAATGTAGTCCCATTGCCAGTCTTTAAGGGAGAGTACAATGAAGACCCTGATCTTCATGTAGCAGAGTTTATGGTAGCATGTGTGGCTAACAAAACCCGTGAGCATTAGTTAGCAATCTTCCCCGCCACTTTCAAGGGCGTGGCGTTTCAGTGGTATGAGAGACAAGCAGCAGGAACTTTTGGCACATGGGACGACCTGAAGTTAGCCTTCCTCACTAAATTCAGGCGTGAAGGTTTTGAAGAGCGGATGCGAGAGGAGTTCATGAACCTAAGTCAGTCCTCTAGAGAAAGAGTAGAAGCTTATGTCTCATGAATGGAATCCATCCTGAAGAGATGGACTAACCATCATTTGGATGAAGGAATCCAGAAAGGAGTGTTTCTCAGGGGCCTACAACCAGAAGTTCGCAAGTTCGTGGAATTGAGAAGACCAATCAATCTGCAAGCTGCAGTGGAAGGTGCAAGATTGTATGACGAAGTTGAAGCAAGGCTGTCAATGACTCTAGGAAGAGGAGTCTTACCTCCTCCCATGCCAGGAATGGTATACCCACCAAATGCAGTCCCAGGGACAGTTCCCTACCCCTATCCCCAGATGCAAACAGTGCCCTAGTATAATGCACCTAATCCAATGTGGTCACCACAGACAACAGTGCCTCAAATGATGGTTCAACCACAACAACAGTGGCCTCAACCAGTTCCTCCAATGGCAACTCAACAACAGTGGAACCCTACCGACTGGAATCAACAACCCCAAGTCTCAACAGGAGCTCTAAATCATAGCCAAAACAGAGGACCTTCTGGATCCGCCCAACCAATTTATGCAGTAATTATAGACGCTTCCCAAAACCCTACTACAAGTACTTCAGGAGGTCAAAATCTGAAGGACTACTTATCCAACTCAGTTGCAAGTATCAAGAAAGAGCTTCTGGATGTGATTACAAAGCAGCTACAGACACTGAAGGTGAATACCACCAATATATCCACTCTTGTGGGAGCTGGAAGAGATGTGATGCGCTCTAATACATGGTGTGGAAAGTGTCATCAAGTGGGACATTTAGCCACTGAATGTACCCGAAAACCAACCATTTTTAGAGCCTTCTGTTCCTACTGTTTGCGGAAGAACCGTACAGAGGATATTCGCTCTCTGAAAGAGATGCATGAACGAAGACAGAAGGATGAAAATGCAATATTCAACTTGCTGGAATCCAAAATGACAACACAAGATATTGGACCAAAGCCTAGGGAATTTGGTTCTAATTTTGGTCCGAGGAGGTTTCCCTCTCAAAGTTACAGAGGACGACAGTCTGGAGGTGGTCAGAGATCAGAGGTGGAATGTTATAGGTGTGGAGAAAAGAGACATATCTCCCCAAATTGTCCAAACCCTAGACGATCTGTGGATTACAAGCCCTTATGCAGCCAATGCAAAGGAGAAGGCCACACTACAAAGGACTGTCCCAGTCCAGCCCCTGTAAAGGCCAATGCCACTGATAGCCAACAGAAGGTACAAGAGCCTGCCTCCAATTTGGTAGAGTTGAAAGTTGCCGTTGTGACACGTACCAAGAAGAAGGAACCAGTGGTTCAGAATGAAAATGACTCTCTTGCCAAGACTATGAAGTTCAACCTACCTATAGAGGGACAGAGCAATACAAAATAGAACAGTGCAGTACAGAGCACTACAGTGCCACAGAGAGTTACAGCGACAGCCCTAGAGACAGGACCAGAGGTCCAGGAGATAGAAGATATAGAAGAACTTCCAGAGACAGAGGAAGTGCCGATGCTGCAATTGTTAGAAGAAAAAGGAAAGATGAAAATGGGTGTAGCTCCATTCCCCAACCGGCTAGAGAAGCCTATGGATGCTATTAAAGATTATGACTTGGTCAAAGACCTAGCCTAACAGTGGGCACAGTAAGCCAAGTGCCAAGGGAAGTAAAATCCTTGTCCATGGGTGAATACCTCGTGCCTCAACTAGAATTAACTTCGGAAATAACCTCTGACAGTGAAATAGAAGCATGGATGTATTGTTCTCCCTGTTACGTGACAGTCGCAGAGACAGAACAGAGACAGTACAGTTATAGAGCAGAGACAGTACAGAGGCAGAGCAGATACAGAGCGGCTACAGAACAAAGACAGAGCGGATAGACAGTAACAGATACAGAGCCAAAGCCAGAAGCAGAGTTAGATGTGACAGAAGTAGAAGCAGATGCAGAGGCAAAAGATTTGTTCTTCTCCTACAGAGCCTCTACAGAAGCAGAGACAGAGCCTCTAGAGGACAAGGATGAAAATGATAAGGAAGAAAATGAAGCAGGTTATGAAAGTGCAGATGAAGAACTCCCTCTGATAGGGGATGATCCTAGTGATGTCCCTACAGAGACCTCAGAGGTCGAATATCTCAGGGTACTGGATGGAATGACTATGCTTCCATTTGGGTTGATCAATGGACCACAAAGTATGCAGAATGTGTATAAGAAATGGATTAAAAGCATAAAAATTAAGTTCACTAGTGGCTCCTGTCGCCCTGACTGTTCAGTCCAAAGAAAAGATGATGATGATGCCCCCTGCCAACAGAAGCCCTCAGAGCCACGGCCCCTAGAAGGTCCGTGCTATGTGACATTTCTGGATGCATCCTCTAAAGATGAATCCCTAAGTCTAGAAGAAATTACCACTCACACCGAAGCAAATAAAGATCTGATCCCCTTCCAGCAACCTAAACAGACAAATGAGTCATCTGTTCAGAAGGAGGACACTGGTTCTAGCGGAACATCATACGAGGATACTACTCTCTTGAAAGAGTTAGACCTCTATCCAGAAGCAATCCGTGGGACATTTATCCGCGAAGTGGAAGGTGAAAGACAAGTAACATTCTTGGATGTTGATGGCACTAAACATCACCTGAAAGTGGGTCTCAATCTTCCAAAAGAAGAACTAGACCTACTCAAAGTGGGTCTCAATCTTCCAGAAGAAGAAGTAGTGGTCCTGCGAGACCTACTCAAAGAGAACTTAGATGTGTTTGCTTGGTCGTACAAAGACCTAAAGGGGATTGATCCCACAGTATGCCAACATCATATTGACCTAAAGCTTGATGCCAAACCTGTAAGGCAAAGACAAAGACGTATGAATCCTTATTACTCCGCTCTGGTGAAGGCTAAATTATTGAAACTTCTTGAAGCAGAGTTCATTTATCCCATGGCTAACAGTGAATGGGTTTCGCCCATTGTGGTAGTACCCAAGAAGAATGGGAAACTCCGAATATGTGTCGACTTTCGGAAGCTCAATTCAAAGATGAAGAAGGATCATTTCCCTATCCCTTTTATAGACCAACTGTTGGACACAGTGGCAGGCCATGAGCTTTATTCCCTCCTGGATGGATTCGGCAGATATAACCAAATCCAAATCGCAGAAGAGGGCCAATCCAAAACAACCTTCACCACAGAATGGGGGACCTATGCCTACAGAGTGATGCCGTTTGGGCTCTGTAATGCTCCTGCCACCTTCCAACGAGTAATGATGGCTACCTTCCAGAATCATCTGCATGATTTCATAGAGGTGTATCTTGATGACTTTTGTGTCTATAGTGTGATCCGAGAGCACTAGGGACACCTAGAGCAATGTTTTGACAAATGCCGAGAGTATGGGATTTCTCTCAACCCCAACAAATGTGTCTTTGGCGTCTCCTCAGGAGTTATTCTAGGCCATATTGTCTCTACGCAAGGGATTGCAATAGACCCGACAAAAAGATTGCCGCCTTAACATCACTAATGAACCTCAAGCAATTGAGAGAATTTCTTGGCCATGTGGGCTATTACAAAAGATTTATTGCACATTTTGCAACCAAGGCAGTCTCTCTGCACAAGCTCCTAAGGAAAGAAGTTGATTTCCTTTGGACTGAGACTGTGAAGAAGCCTTTAATACCCTAAAACAGTGCCTGATCCAAGCACCTATTTTACAACCTCTTGATTGGACGAAGGAGTTCCATGTGCACACAGATGCATCAGTTGAAGGGCTAGGTGCTATCCTATGTCAAAAGGGTCCCTCTAAATTAGATCAACCGATATATTATGCAAGCCGAAAGGTCACTGATAGGGAACGGAACTATACAGTGACAGAGCTTGAGTGCTTGGCAATGGTGTTTACACTGGAGAAGTTTCGACACTATCTACTGTCAACACATTTCAAGTTCTATGTGGATCATGAAGCCCTGTCCTTCCTAATGAACAAAGCAAATGTTAAAGGACGAATGATGAGATGGTTGCTCCTATTCCAGGAGTTCGACTTCGAAGTAGTCACTAAGCAGGGCCATTCCCATGTCCTAGTCGATCATCTATCACAGATCCCTCAAACAGAAGAAGAGGGACATGATGATCCAGACCTTCCTGATGCTTCCTTGTTTTTGATTGAAACAGTTACTCCCTGGTATGCAGACATAGCCAATCTCCTAGCAACTCAATAGTATCCTCCTGGCATATCAAGCCGTGAGAAGAAGAAGCTTCTGTTAGAATCACCCCCTACACCTTGCTAGGCGGAGCCTTGTACAAGAAATGCAAAGATGAAGTGCTGCGAAGATGTGTTGCAGGAGATGAAATCGGCATAGTATTGAAAGCATGCCATGACGAACCATGTGGTGGACACTTCGCATGAGAAGCGACAGCCAGGGGAAGGCTCTGTTATCAGGATACTGGTGACCGACCCTCCATAAGGATGCATATGATTACTGCAAGAGATGTGATGCTTGTCAGGGAGAATCGGGAAGCCCACCAAAACAAGTAACATGCCACTGCAACCCATTCTTCCCCTAAAGCCATTCGAGAAGTGGGGGATTGATTTCGTGGGTCCCATTGATCCACCCACCAGACGGAAGCAGAACAGATACATCTTAGTATCTACGGATTATGTCACAAAGTGGTGTGAAGCTAAAGCCCTGAAGCGAGACGATGGCAACAGTGTAGCCCTGTTCATGTACAAGAATATTATCACCCGTTTTGCCAGTCCCCTTGAGCTGGTAAGTGATAGAGGTACTCATTTCCTTAACAAAATCATGGAGGAGCTGATGAAACTGTATAAGATCCGCCATCGCAAGTCCACTCCTTATTATCCCAGAGCCAACGGCCAAGTTGAAGTCACCAATTGCACCCTCTGCTCAATTCTGACAAGAATGATTGCCGCACATCGTCCGATTGGGACGATCGACTTACAAAGGCCCTCTGGACATACAAAACCTCTCATAAGACAGCAACAGGATAGACCCCTTTCCAACTAGTGTATGGTATAGAAGTTGTCTTTCCTGTTGAGCTGAAATTGCCCTCTTTGCAAGTGGCAGTTAAAGAACGCTTGGGAGATAATGAGTCACTACAATGCCATCTCCTGCACTTGGAATGCTTGGACGAGATACGGCGGATGGCCCTACAGTGCATGGAAACCACTCAAGTGCAACGCAAGGCCTATCATGACAATTTCATCAAGCACAAGGAGTTCAAAGAAGGTGATCTTGTCCTAGCCTATGATTCGAGATTTGGCAAGTTTCCTGGCAAGCTTCAACAACAGTGGATGGGCCCGTACAAGGTACTGGCAGTCAATCCTAACGGCTCTGTTCACGTGTGCAGATCGTTGATGCCTCTGATGATCCTTTCCTAATCAATGGCTATCGCCTAAAGAAGTATTTCCCTCCCTGGGGATCTTGACAATCACAATCGACCTACCCCTTTCCTTTTGGGCGTTGCACTATCCTTCTTGTCATGCTTCTGATAGCCCTTATGATTCTCCTCATGAGGTGGTCTCATTCTGCTACCCCCTCACAGAAACATCTCAACCCGACATTGTTCTCGTCTTGTCTGATCCAACAACGGTGGCGAGGTTGGTCCTGATATATGGTATTTCTACCATTCCCTTTATTAAGAAAAAAAAGAAGAAAAAAAAGAAAACGAAAAGGAAACAAAAAACAAAAGAAAAAAAGAGAGAAAATAAAAAGCAAAAGAAAAAAAAAGAAAAACAACAAAACTGTTATGGGAGAAAAGGAAGAAATTCCTTGTCATAACAGGCCTCGTTCCAAGAAAAGGTGGAAATACCCTTGGGCGAGAAGCTGACCGTGGAAAAGGTGGTAACACCCTGCAGTTCAGGATAGCTGACTCACCAGCAGAACCTCTTCAAAAAGTAATTTGAAGCCACCTCTCTTGGTGCGATGTCTCTACAATATCAGTCCGTCCACCCTTCTTAACAGATGACTCTTCTTACAAGTCATTGAAGTACGAGACTTGTTGGCTGCCTCCCTGGGTACGCCTTCTCCTCAAGATCCTGATGAAACCAACAGCCAACATAATCTTCATCACCAACCCCTTGAGTGATGTGGCCTTTCATCCTAACAGGATGGAGACGTGAGTATGGGTTGCCCTCTGTATCTATCAGAGAGTGAGACAGAGGGTGGGGTGAGTGACTAGTTTTTTCCTTCCAATCAAATGAGAGGTGAGATGTGTGAACAGAGTGTTGCACCCACGGGATGGGCCTCTCAATGCACAAAGCACGATTTGTCTATGTGCACTGCACTATAAGGCTCCCTAGCCTTCCTTCTTGCACTGTATGCCGGCACAAGGCGGGATGCACAGTTGCACCATCAAATGTGCACAAGGCATACAACCTCTGCAAAAGTGAGAGTGAGGATTACATCAATGGGTTTCAGGAAAGGGCTGCCCTCTGTATCTTTCAACCGAGCGTGAGACAGAGGGTGGGCTTAGTGTGACTGGTATTTCTTCAATCAATTACCGAGAGGTGAGGATTGAGGGACATTACGACCTTTGGCGTCAGGTACGTTCCCGTTTTCCTATGCACCCATGGGCTGGGTTTCTGCCATTAGCACAGAACACGTCACTCTGTTCTATACACTGCACTGCAAGGCTCCCTGGCCTTTCTCCTTGCACCTATGCCAGACGGGTTGGATGCACTAATGCACCATCAATTGTGCACCCTAGCATACTCCCTCTGCATCATTCCCTTGTCGATTTCTAAACCAGGTGTGAGCTCTGGGATTTCATCATTATTTCCTCGAGTGATGTTAGTAATGGGACGAGTGACTGCTCTTTCAATCCATTTGAGTTATCGTGAGTTGAGTGCAATATCCCTCACTATCGACAAATTTCATGTGATTCCTTCAACTAGCTACCTCCATGGGTGCTGCTGCTTGGTCCCTGCCACGAAGGATAAAGGACGTGTGCTGTGAAGACACTGTTACCTTCTGCAGCCGCCGACGACGCCTCCAGACGCAACCTCAATAGTCGACATTCCTCCTCGGCAATATGGGCCAAGTTTTTCTAACCCTACACATTTTGTTTCTCAGTACTGGTCATGTCTTAAGTGTGGGGACGTCGTGGTTGGTCTGATGTGAGGTTCCAAGTCCGTGAAGTTTGGTTTAACCTTCCTGCTAAGGTCTTAAGTGTGGGAACGCGTCCCTACGCGTCCATGTTGCATATCCATATGCATATACCCTGTTTTACTCATGCATCTATGCCATGATTTCATTTTACCCTAATGGGGTCCCTTCCCCACCCTTACGTTCCATTTCACCCTGTCCTCGGGGTTGTTCCTTAATCGTTTGCCCTTATTCTGGGTTTTGCACTTCTTTCATACAAATGGATCTTACGTTCACCGAAAACTTGATCCAACCTTATAGCCCTGTTTGTCCCTTTGAACTGCCTATTTTTCCTTTTTACGAACCCCTGTTCCGATAGACGATTCTCAAGTTATTAACTTTTGAAGTAATTCACGTAAATTGGACAGTTTTTCATGTGAACGCATCATTATTGCTTCGGAACCCTGATCTGATGCACTAACCCTATCCTACCCCTTCCCCCTGACATTTTTCCTTTTTACTCCATGCCCTTTCAAGGTACGGTTCATCCGTTTTTAATTTTTGCGGGTTTTCAGACTTTTTTTTGCCTATTTTTCACATTTTTTCATGTGAACCTGCCCTATTTTCACCGGAATTCAGTTTGATTTGACAGCCCGTGTCTTGCCAACCTTTCCTCCATTTTTTTCTTTTTTCTCCCCCCTTTTTCGATTATCGAATTTCTAGTTATTAGTCTTTCCGAGTGGTTTTGAATGCATTTTTCATGTTTTTTTCATGTGAACCCTTCCTAATTTCCCCCACACTGCGTTTTGATGCACCAGTCCTGTGAATTCCTTTTTTCTGGACATTTTTCCTTTTTACTATCCTCTATTCCGATGCACAGTTTTTCCCGTATTAATTTTTGAGTCCATTTTCCGGCCCATTTTTGGAGTTTTTCCCATGATCGGAACTATGTTTTTCCATGATAGGGTTGTCGGACACATTGTTTTGCACACTTTTCCTTCTTTTTGCACTTCGTTCCGATGCGTGAATTTTCCGATATTAATACACATATGTATTTTCGGGTTTTTTGTGCTTTTTCCATGTGAACACCCTGATTTTGCCCCAGAACCCGTGTTCCATGTTTCCAACATTTTCCCCTCATCTCCCGACCCATTTTTCCTTTTTACCGATTTTTGATCCGACTAACGGTTTGGATTTTATTAGTTTTTCTTCCTTTTTCCCGTTAACCACGTTTCTCGCCTCGCGCGTGAACGCGCCTGTTTTTGGTTTTACGTGCCTTGGGACGCCCCGTGGCGTCTGTGGCTCGTGCGTCCTCGTCCCTGCCCATTTGATCCTCTCATTGCAAATTTTTTTACCCCTGCCTGCGCATACGCACGGGCCGGGAATGCGTTTTTCTATTTTATTATTATTATTTATTTTTATTTTTTTCATTATTTAAAAAAACGAAACAAAAAAATACACACACAATTAAACAAAAACAAAACAATTTTTTTAAAAACAAAAACTAAGAAAAAAAAGACGAACAAAAAGAAAGAAAAACAAAAAAGACAAAACAAAATAAAATAAAAAAAAGAAAATGCATTCTTTTTATTTTTATTTTTTATTTAAAAAAAACAAAAAAAAGCATGTCCGTTGCGCGCGTCTCCTCCCTCCTTCTTCCTCCATAGCCACTAGCTCCCCTTCCTCTCTCCTCCTTCCTCCTCTTCATCTCCTTCCTCTTCTTTCCTCCCTTCCTCCTTCCTTTTCCCTCCCCTTCTTCTCCCCTTTCTTCTCTTCTTCCTCCTCCTCCTCCTCTTCCCTCTCCTCCTCCTCCTCCCTTCCCACCACCTAACTGCCAGGTTGGCACCTAACCTCAATTTAGTTAACCTAACCTGCCTTCAGATACACTAACTTAACTTTAGTTAAGCTAACCATTACTTTAGTTAATTAACCCTACTTTAGTTAGTCCTAACCTAACCTCCCTAGAGTTAACTTAACCTCACTAGAGTTAGGTTCCCACTAACCTAACTGTAGTTAGGTCACAACTAACCTAACTAGGGTTAGTTCCTACTAACCTAACTGTAGTTAGGTCACAACTAACCTAACTAGGGTTAATTGACCCCTAGTTAGTTTCCACCCCTACTAACTAACTTAACTAACTTAACTAACTTAACTTGACTAACTTAACTTGACTAACTAACTTAACTTAGTTTCCACCCCTAGTTAGGACTTGACTTAACTAACTTAACTTGACTAACTAACCCTAGACTAACTTAACTTGACTAACTAACATAGACTAACTTAATTGACCTACCTAGCCTAGACTAACTCAGATTAACCTAATCAACCCTGACTAACCTAACTAGCCCATACTTGACTTTCCTTGACTTACTTGACTTATCTAGACTAACTTGACTTAGTTGACTTGACTTGACCTTACTTACCCAACTAACCTAATTTACATAATTTAATTGATTTAGTTAATTTCACAATTCATTTCCACTCAGAAAAATTACAAAAAAATTTCTAAAAATTTCCCCATATTTCTACCATTTTTTGGAATACTTGTCAGGTGGAACTTTAAACAAACAAAATTCTAGAAAATTAAAAATTTGAAAACTCATTCAAAATTACATGAAAAATGGATGAATTTCATTTAAAATTCATAAAAATCCAAAAATTAATTCTGGAAAATTCCAAAAATTTCCACCTCCCCTGCCCTTTTCCCACTACTTTCTCACTTCAAAATATTGTCATACAAGGCAAAAATATTCTTTGAAAAAAACCCTAATTTTAATAACATAACTTGTGGACATTTCCTACACGGTTGAAATTTTATTTTTTCCCTTCATCACATATCCATGTGCTATATATCTTGATTTAATTATTATTATTTAAAAAAATCGAACAAAAAACAAAAACCAAAACACAAAAAAACCACAAATAATAACCAATTTTTTTAAAAAAACAAACACATACACTAAACCACATTATAAAACCAAAACAAACACACCTAAAATATAACACAAACACAATACAAAATTAAAAATTAAAAATACATTAAAAATCAACAAACACTCAGGTGTTTTCTTTTTTGTTCGGTCAGTGGTCTTTGATTTTGTTTGACTGGATTCATCGCTTTTGGGAGACTACTCCGTGCACCTTCAGGCCATTGCATACACACCCCTACCAGGTATTTATTTTGTGAGCTTTATTTATTTTCATTAGCCCCCATATCACACTTAATTGCTAAAAAATACACTTAATTTATTCACCCACCTTTTCCACACGCATTCGCGTTACACACAAAATTTAATAATTTTAAAAATCAACCAATCGTTCACTTTGCACGCGCTACGTCCGCTTAAGAGGCACCTTAATTTGTAATAAAAATGAACCATCCGTCACTAAAGAGCACGCGCTGGCAAAAAAGTGCTCCACATCACTATTAATTTTTAATTAAGGAATTTGCATTTAGAGACCCAGTCTGGGAATCGTAGTCCAGGTTGCAATAAAGCATCGTTTCCCCCTAATAATTTGTAATTAAAAATTTTAAGAAGGAACCGCCATTTTTTAATTAAGGTTTATAACCTAATAAAATGTCACCTATTGTTACTAATTTCTTAAAATGAACCCTTCATTAAACTAATTTCTCCTCATTGCACTTTTTTTCCCCCTTTTTAATAAACATACTTCGTGAGATGGGCGCGTTAAAGTCTTTTAGTTGACACTGATGGTCAAGGTTATGGTCAAGTCTTACTGTACATTTTTCTGGTAGTTTGATCTGTCTATGTGTTACGATTACGGGTGCGGTGTGTAGTTCTTTCTTTCTTGCCTGATATGGGGATTTGGGTGCCTGTTTATTGCATCGCATGAAGTTTTCGGTCGCATCTGTGTAGAGGTCATGCCGAATTTTTTCTAGGCTGTGTATTGTCTGGGGTGGTAAATGGATTAGTTACGTCTATGTCTGTATGTGTGTCCTTCTTTTTGGATTGATTCCTTTTTGATAGCCCTTTGGTTGTTTTGCACGCATTCTTTGTGATTGTGTGTGGTGTGTGTGTTTTTCATCTGAATGGCGCCTCACGCTCCTCCCCCTATCCGGTACGTCCCACTGGTTAGTAGGGATTACTCTTCTCTATTAACTTTTGAGCCTATCGTGAAAGCAGGCCTCGTGACTTTTGTGGCTGCTTCATTCCCCTTAATTCTAGAAGATCCATCCATGTGTGATGAGTTCCTTGCCTCATACAGCAAGAAGTCGGGACTGGTCCATGGTACTTCCATGACATTGACACCCCGAGGGTTAGGGAAGGCTCTGTCTCTTCCCTACAAAAGAGAGCCCTTTGTTACAGCTAGACAATTATTCTCGAACGATGAGATTTTGAAGCTATTACAGAAACAGACCAAGGAAATTCTGGATGTCAAGAAAGTGATCAACACTTCAGGAGTTTCCTTTTCCATGATCACTGATCCTGTGTGGAAGTTGATCTGCTAGTTCCTCCAAGACAGGTTTATGCCTGCCAAAACGCCATCCCATTACTTGTCCAAAGAGCTCTTTACAGCTTCCAGGATGGTGTTAAAAGGAGAAGCTATTGATTGAAGCACTTACCTACTTACAAAGATGGATCAACATTTCGTCAAAGTAACCAGAGAAAATGTCACAAATGTCACATATGGATCCTACCTGTATGCTTTCTTCACATACTTAGGCTTAAAGAAGGCTGTGCCTCCACCTCCTCCATCTGATCCAGTACCTCCCCCTCCACCTTCAGAAGAGTCAGAACCTATTGATATAGAGGATCTGGATTCTCCTCCTCCCCTGGTCATTTAGCGCAAACACTTGAAGCATGTAGCAAATAAGGCTCCTTCAGTTACAATTCCTGCTACATCTGGCAGTGACCTCCCTGCTTATCTCACATGTAACAACCTGTTCAGAGCACATAGAGAGGGTTCCTTGGACATATCAGTACCTTCACTGAACAGTCTAGTGTCGGGAGATGCCATTCCATTCCTCTATAAAGACATTCAGAGTTTAAAGAACTGATACAGTTTAAAGACCAGTTGCATAAGGCAACATCAGAGTTAGCCTCTGCTAAAGATACACTGGTAGATCTGTTTAAGCAGATGGAGCAACAAACCCAATTGATTGAGACCCAAAGAGAAGAGATGTCTTCTTTGAAGATTCAGTTAACAGAAGCTCAATCAGAGGTCACTAAAATCTTAGAGGAGAAAGATAGGATGTCCAAAGAAGCGCAAGATTTTCAGACTCTTTTAGATGCAAAACTCTCAGCCTTACAGACTGATCATACCATAGTGGAATCACAAGCTTTCCAAATCAAGCAATTGCAAGACCAATTGGCACAGTCTTGGTCTGTTCCTCCAAGCCCTAATGTTCCCCTAATCCCTTCTCTCTCAAAGCAGGACTTGGCAGTTCTCCAGAGACAGGCTACCTTGTGTCCTTTATTCCAAGATAAAGTGGAAAGATTGCAGTCCAGGATGAATCTGATATGGTCTACATTTGAGTATTTCCAGGAATATGTCCCTCCGGACCATTCTTTCTTTGTCCACTATCAATTGAAGAAGTTGGCCTTTTACATGAAGCTTTCAATGATGGATCTTCCTCTTCCAGAGGATGGTTGGAGTGGGGCTTGGTCTCCTGGGTTACTGATAGAAGTGGTCCGTATGGTGTTTGAAGATTCTGTGATGACGGATACCATGTTACTGTCATATATGTATCTACGGGGAGATCTGTTGATTCCAGATGAAGTAGATATGGCCTGGTATGTGGGAGGTGTGGTTTTACAAGCTGTTTTGTATGTCAACTATTTGGAGTAATGGATAGATGACATGTTCCAGAGTTACTCTTCAAAAGTGGCTACTTGCCCTGATAATTCCTGGCACTCAATGATTGATTCTGTGGTCCTAAATCAACGGCAAAACATAGCTTCTACCTATGTATAGAGCACTAACCAATTGAGGGTGGATCTCTTAGCTCACCTTTCCAAAAACCATCCATTTGATTCAACCTTTTTTTATGCCTATCAGAGAAGATCTATCTTAGGTCCCTCTGTTCCTAGCCTACTGTACTACCAACAAATGGCTCATCGCTATGATACCTATCTTTCCCTTTATCAAACCAATTCAACAACAATCTTACCCCTTCTTTTCCAACCTCAATCTTTTCCTCAAATTCCCATATTTACCTATTGCTCTTTTATCGAAGATAGAGTATTTTCCCCTTCTCCATCCATCCATGTACCTTCTACCTTTCCTATTTATCAATTGACACCCTTCGTAACTGATTCCCCAAAATTTTCAACCACTCCTTCTTTAACTTATTCCTCCTTTTATAATTTTGCCTACCCATCTCTTTATCCTCTTTTACTTATTCCACTTCCCTCTCCTGCCACTTCTATCTCTCAACCCCCTTAGTTGGTTAGTGAATATGAAGGGTTTGATTAGCAGATTACCAGAAGAAGAGGATGGAGCTCGACTGATTCTCTTACAGGACCTCAGTTAAACTGGCCAATAATTTCAGGAGATTGGACAACTTTCAGTCAAGCATACCAGAACTACCTTCATTTTGCTCACCAATATTCACAATCTCTAGATCCTTCGGTGAGATTGACAGCTCATTTTGCTTTATATCTAGCATACATGCATAGGCATTCCCATAATGATCAAAAGGCCATTCCAAAACTTTGTATGAATGTCAATGTGAACATTGACTCCCACCATTTGGATGTCCTTTATTTTCATGCCCTATGTCTCCTTAGCAGATACCTTGTTTTGCTAAAAAGGATGTGCTGTTTGCAGTTCTTTCTAAAGAGAACCTCTCATATCCTTTATAAAATTTTTATGGTTTTTAAATGATTAATCAGATGAGTTAATGAATAATGGAAGTTTTCCTTTAGTAGTATTTTCTATTAGATACAGGTGATAAGTTGGGGTCATGGGTTAGCAAGATTATTGAAGATCTGATGGAAGATAAAATTGAGATCTTTAACGACCTTATATTCTTCTTTTCCTTAGGTCGCGAGGATGCTTCCTTTCTAAGTGTGGGGATATATATTGAGAGTGGAAAAAGACTGAATTTTTGACTGATTTTTGTTGTTTTTGAGGTTTGAATGATTGATTTTTTATGGATTTAGAGTGATGTATGGTTGTTAATGGAAGTATTTGAGAGTGATTTGGATGATATTGATTATGTTTTGGAAGTTCATGATGATTCTCAGTGGAGATATGAAGCTCTGTGATATTCTGGTAGGTTTTGTTGAGCTTCTGATTGGTTCTGTATACCTTATGTATAGCTTCTATTTTGTTCTGATTTCTTCTGTATGAAGCATGGATTGATGATTGATGAAGATTGAGATCTTTTGAAAGCTTATTGAATAGTTTTTGATATTTTGGAATGGTTTGAGTATGAGTTATGAGGTTTTGATAACCTTCTGTAGAGCCTTTGTCTCTGCTCTGTCTCTGTACTGTAACTGTACTATAGCTACTCTGGTGCTATACTGTAACTATTCTATAGGCCTTCTGTAAGTGTTCTGTAGAATGTATGTGTGACTTTGATAAAGTTTTCTAACCTTTGGAAATGATGAATCTAAGTTCAAAAGAGCTAAAACAAGTGGAAGAAGCAGCTACTGAAGACTGAACAGAAGACTAAGTGACAGTGACAGCAGTGAGCTGTGAAAAGACACTGTAGTGGCTCTGGTGACTCTTCATATCAGACAAACCTCTTGGGAGGTGCATCCACGACCTAAGAAGGATTATTGAGGGTTATTATGAGAGCATTGTAGTGAGGAGATGATGTACTATTGATAGAGAGAGAGAGAGAGAGAGAGAGAGAGAGAGAGAGAGAGAGAGAGAGAGAGAGAGAGAGAGAGAGAGAGAGTCAGAGATAGTCAATTCTATCAAAACATTGTAACTGTATATGACAGATTGAGAGAGAGAACTATGAAGACATTAAAGATGAATAACATGTGATTGATTTCCATTCAAAGATGGTGTATTCCTTTGTGTTCTTTGTTCTATTGAAGAATTTTATGAAGATGTTGAAGATTATGGTTGATTCTATCAAATCCGGGAGAAATCTACTATGATGCTACGTGAAGAATTGTTGTTTTCTTTGTTTTGATGATCAAAAGAATGAAATAAAAGCTTGTCGATGTTACAAGATAGATTTTCTTGCAAGGGAATTCCCTTTTTCTTAGTTTTGCTCTTGGGGCTCCAGCCCTATCCAAGGGGGTTGTTAGCCGTGCCGGGTATATGGACCGAACCCACCACGAGAGGTCTCTTCATGGGTGCTGCTTGGAGCGGGAGGATGCTTGGGTGCCAGGGGAGGCTCTGACTATAAATTCCTTATCTCCGAATCCCACACAAGAGGTCGACGTGACTCGAGATGGGATCTCGAGGCCCGTGTACTAGTCTACGGGCAAAACTTGGAGCAGCAATCTTGTTGATTTCTGGGATAGCCTTCGGGCATGATACTTGATGTATTCCGGGACTATGATAAATAAAGATCGGATATTTGAAAAAGGAACTTGCTTGACATTGTTTTTGTGTCAGTGCCTAAGTTACGTGAAGGAACCCGTGTTTAAATTGACTAATTAAGGAAGCTGCTTTTGCATGTCAAACATAATGTGGTAGGTAATTAGATAACTAAGCAACTCGAGGAAAGTGCTGTGGACATGACTTGGGTCCGTCCTATGGAAGGTGGTCCCGGTTAGCTGGGAACTTTTCTCAAAAGGCGTGATAATGAAACTGTGAAGACCTAGAGTCAATTGAGTTAGAATTTCGATTTATGTTATTTTAGGGGAGCGGAATGGGACTATGCCTTATGAGCAGAGAGGTTGAGCTTCGCATCCCTCTCGTTTCCCATTCTCCATGAACTAGGTGCAGCATAAATCCACTTCGACTTTATTGTTCCTATGCAAAGTGGTTCATATGGAGCTCAATGCTAGCTACTTCCTAGAGACTTGGCTGATAGGAAAGAAACCCTGACTTCAGGTCGGTCCTAAGTGGGACCAGCTGAATACTTCCGCTCGGGGCAGACTCGAGAAGACCTAGATCGCAAAACCTATGACATTCCTTGCGAGTGCCAGGTGGCGCTTTCTAGACTCTCTTCCTGATGGGTTGCTAAGACGTGTCCCACGAGTGGACAAGCAAACACTTTACAGTTGGTATCAGAGCGAACCAACGAAATCTAAAGATTACAAGGGAACTTAATGGAGGAAAATAAAGGGAATAAGGGGATAAATAAGGAAAGGTGAGTAGAATAGAGCAATGTTTTCTATCGAAAACATTTCTTTACTCACTTATGGATGCTGGCTTGCACAGTCACGAAGCATGGTGCAAGTTCTTGGTGTTCCAGGTCATGTTCATGACTGCAATGCATGCTTCAAATTATCGTTAGAGGCTTGGCATGATGAATATTCTGGACCGCATCTATAATCCTTCGCCCCTGTATGTGGAGCGGAGATGAACAGGACACTCAAGAATATATTACATAGCACCCCACCGACTCGCATACCTTCAGGCCAACTTGAAGAGAATCAAGTGGATGGAGGATTTAAAGATCGTGAAGCTGTTCATCTTTGTCGAAGCTCGCGTAAATGCAACTTTGTACGTTAGCGGTCGGCAAGTCAAGTAGAACAAGTATGTCTATGAAGAAGTGACCCGGGTAATCTCTGCTGACAGAATCAAAGTGTTAGGGCGCTATGAGAAGAACGGGTATCAAAGGAAGGGATACCCCAAGCTTCCTATGACTTACCATTTCCTGAAAATCCATGACCCCACTCCATATTATTATTCCGTCCATGTAGTCGATTGTAACACAATCCTATTTTCCCCAAACTGATGTATCAATTAGCCTATTCTACTTATCCAAATAAGTGTACTCAAAGGGTTATGCCCTCATGAATAAATAAGACTTTTTACAATTGTCTATCTTGATCATAAATATTAACTAAGGTGTTAAGTGATTAAATCACTTAGCTAAAAAGCTGTGCTAGTCATATTAACATAATATGGGAACGTGTGATAAGATATTAACATAAAGAATCTTATTGTCCAGACGCAACTCCAAGCGCAGGTTCCAAATTGGACTCCTGCACTAAGTCCAGCTGTGGCTCAAGAGAAGAAATTCCTTCTCAAACAAATTAAGCCACCCAATTTTGATGGCAACACAAGGACTATTCAAGCCGACGCCGAGATCTAGATTGAGTCCATGGAGGACTATTTTGAGGCAGCAGGAACTGCACCTGCTAACCAAGCCATGCTCGCCAAACTTAAGCTTACTGGCGAAGCGAGTGATGGAACCTAGAACGGGCCGGCACTGGCTCATGCACTAGCCAGACCTCTAGCTCACGCGCTCAACAACCCCACGGCCTCGCGGCCAGGAGCGTTGATGACACATACATTGCCCTCCTAAATGTCTTACATTTGTATTACATCGTTTGTAGTCCACTCTTCTCTCACCCACTACTCCTCAGAGGGAGTCCCTTACACATTGCCTAATGGCACGAAGCACAGACATAGGGGGTCCTCCAACGGCTGAGTGCCGCTACCTCACTGCGATTCTCCTACACCTTGGGGATTGGCCCCTCGATGCGTCACTCAACATATAACCATGTCGTACAAAATCCACTCAAGGTACTATTTAATCGTATACAAAAATGTACAATTGTCCTTACTTCTCTTTCCCCTGGACCCCAGGACTAGCCTATGGCTTAGGGTGTCCTGTCTCTCACTCAACGTGGGTCAAGGTCCTAATGAAAGCAATTGCTGTGCATCTAGGATTTCTGATACCTTTAAATATTTTCATGATTTATGCATATTGTGGATGCTAAGTGCTCAAATAGTTATGAAATCAATATTGTGCACATGTGGAAAACATCCTTTCAATGATTTTCAACTACCGTTCTTATGCGGTGCTGCACATACCTAGCACCAAGGAAACCCTCGTGCTACTAGGCCCTTATTTTATAATTATTCACCGACCTATATGGCATGCAAACAAAAACAACAATCTTTTCATCATTTGACTCCACATTTAAACACATTCTAACCACTCTACCCTTCCATCGATCGAATGTTGCATTGTTGTATGGATTTATAAGGCATTTTGCCATCATTTTATGTGTAAAAAGCAAAAAAAGCACACTAGAACAAGAAGGTGGGGCTGAACTAAGGCAAATCCTCATGCTTCAGTCCCCACAATCATTCACAAACATTGTTCTTAATTTTCATTAATTTTCTGCACTTAAAATACATTTTTCCACTATTTTTAGTGGTTTTTCTCTATTTTCCTTGTATTTTCCCTTATTTTCTGCATTATTTTATTACTGAAAATTCCAAATAGGTTATGGGCTGTGGCCCTTAGTTCCTTCTTGCAACAAAAATGAAAATTTAGTTGGTATTCCTATTCATTTTCTCATTTTTATGCCCAAAAACATCATTTTCCCTTGATTTTTCATATTTTACGTGTTTTAGTGTATTATTTTGAGCTACAAGATGCATATTTTTCTGATTTTCTGATTTTGATCAGCAAGTACTCATGGAAAACAACAACACAAACAATTTTTAGCCCACATGAATAACATTTTATCAATCAAAAGCCATGAAATTTCAAATTTCCTTTGAAAAGATTGAATTACCGCTTATTTGCGTGTTTCGGGTTTCGTGTCCATGGCTGCAAATCTGAAAATCAGCAGCACTTCATGCTCATGATGATCACAAATCACCATTTCCAGCCCGTGGAGCAATCCGATGAATGCCGGACAAGCCTCCATCATTCTTTCTTCTTCCTTCCTCTTCCCACATGAACTCCCCCTTAGAAGAGAGAGAGGGAGGAGAGAGAAAGACTAGAATCAGAATTCTTCACAGAGACCACCATTTCTCGGGCGAGAGGCGGCGATAGAGTCCACAGACAGAGGGGAATGAAGCCCCATTTTGCAGCAGCCATGATGCCCTCTCTCCATCCATGGCACATTTTTCGGGCGCCATCTTCTTCCACGTTTTTTCATCCCTCTTCATTCTCTCTCCACGTTTTTTGCTTCATAAGGTGCATAAAACTTTTTGGGGGGGCGGTCCAAACTCAAAAGGCATGCTCAAATTTGGCCTCCCAAGTGTCCACCTTTTCATATCTTGACCATTTTGTAGCCATTTTCCTGTCCGGACTCGGAATCGAGCTCTGAAAAATCCTGGGCGTCCAGCTTGGCATCCCGCATTGGCCAGTAGCTCGTGTCAACCCGCACGACTGTTTGAAAAATTATGAAAAATTGACAAGTGTCGGTCGGGGCACCTTTAAAGCACTTTGGCGCTTAAAATCGTCCTAGATCGAGCCGCCGCCTTTGACGGTGAATATTTTTCCCTTGATATTCGTAATTTTTAGCTATTTTTAAGCACTTTTCGGCACCAAAATTCTGCTCTGATTGGCGACCACGGGATAGGGCGACTCAGCCCGTCGAATCCACGAACATATCTGCACATAAACAACCAAAGAAGCATCAAACTGATACAAAACAAATATATATTAAAATTCAGCACAATGCTCACCCTACCCCTGAACAGAACCAAGGCATGATATCCACAAGGAGTAGGCCTAGCATCATCTAATAGAAGATCCGAAGGGAGTCACTAACCAACTGCTCCAACACAGCCAAACTAAAAAAAACCTATCAAAGAGGTTGCCCTAAGTGGTAGTCTGAACTACTTACCAACTAAAGACAATACAACTAGGAGCTCCTACAAGGCGAGGACTCCTATAGCCGATCAAGGAGTATTTTCTTTCAGTACATTTCTTTCTTTTAGGGTGTTTATTTTATTAACATACTTGGGCATGTAAAAAGGAGGGAGCTGAGCGTAGTGACCCAAGGAGAACAGGGCATCGACCTCAGGACCTGTCTCGGCACCCAAGAATCTACCAAGCCCTCGCAAGGCGACACTTAATCCTTTTCTAATGCTCACTTTTATTTTCGCTCCAACCTTCCTTGTTTTGTTTGTTTTTTTTTTCCCAGCAAGAAGCCACCCCTAGGAAGACAAGGTATCGGCTCCAGGTCTGACTCGTCCCCAGGAACCTACCAGGCCTTCGCAAGGCGATGGTCAACTGCCTATGCATTTTCATTCCTTTTCTTTTCTTTGATAGGGGTTAGAACCCCTTTTTACACACCTTCGTATTTATATTCATCTTTTAGGATGTTCAGGGTTTCTTGGCATCATCATTATTAACTTCTGGCAGGCTTCTCTAACTGTCTCATTACTAACAAGAACTCCTAGAACGGCTACCTAGCAGACTAGTAGAACAGGGCCACTAGGACTCCCTTCTAAAACAGGTCTTTCGATGCCTGACAATGTCTTTACAGGAGGCAATGACTACTCCGACCTCCCTCAAACATACTTAGCCTGAACCTGGGACTTCATGCCTTGGTTGCCGGTCCCCAACAAAAATATATCCCCTCGACAAGTACAAATACACATATAACAGGAAAGAAGTGTACTCGTAAAGGAGAGATATCACCTGGATTGGCCACAAGAAGCTTCCATCGCAGCAAAGGCTCCTCCAAGCTCCACCAAATTCCACGAATCACAAAACCTGTCCAGCAGAACACTTAAAACAAAAACCCGATTAAAGGCACCCGCATTAGACAGGGAAATGGCCCTCTTGGCCTAATGAAATCAGACATGACTTTGCCAAAGAATGGCCCTCTTGGCCTAATGAAATCAAACAATACTACTCATAACATCCTCCTGGAAACAACTATGGTAGACATCAAAGCATACCATTCCCAGGGGAACAGAGGCTCGTAGCCCTAAACTAGGTGCATTAAATTATGACCCATCCCTCCTGCATATATCGCAAGAGGTGTTCGCATCACGTGTCATCTAATCAGTCTGTGGGTCCAAGATAATAAAGGCAGATGAGTCTCGCCTACCCTCTGCATCACCCAGATCAACCATCGTCTGCCAAAGAGGGCATGTTCAGAAAGCATACCCCACAAACGACCAGGTCCTGTCTCACCATCAATAGATATATCGGGACAAGGGCCACAATTAAAGAAGAGGTCTTCTTCATACGTAAAATTAGCCAATGAATCGGCAAACTGATTCCAATTTCGTGGAATTAGCTGAAAAGACACTCTATCAAATTCGTCTAGCAGGGCTATGGCAGTATGATGGTACATGCAAAGGATGGGGTTTCGCACCATGTACGTCCCATTGAGTTGATTTAAAACCAACTGAGAGTCCCCTTTCACCAACAACTGGCGGATACCACCCTTCTTTGCAATATTCAAACCCATAATCAGGGCTTTGTATTCGGCCATGTTATTGGTAAAATTCACCCCGAGATAAGCAGCTAACTTCATGACAATGCATCGTCGGGGGTCTCGGATGACAACTCCGACACTTCCTTTTTTGCATGCACCCCTGGACGCCCCATCAAAGTACAAGGTGTACGTCCATAAAGGGTTTACATATCCCGCCATCCTGAACTCTACTCGTAATTATGATAATCGAAATTCAGCATATTCAACGGGTGGACTGTAGGCTCCATCCCTCCATCATCATTGAATTCAACAGGGATGCTCGTCAAAATTTGTAGGCAGTGATGGCAGAAGACCTTGATCTCCCAAATAAATGTCCCGCCTTCTTGCTCAGTCACCTTATATCCTTTGCTCCACCAAATGCGCTTTCCCTGATGATACATCTGTTCTAAATATGGGTGTTCTAAATAAGGGATCAGACGACCCATCAACCTCTATCACAATTTCCTTGCAGATGTTTGATCGATCTCGCCTAGACCTACAAGGCAGTCATAGTATTAGTGCAATCAGAAATAATAAGGTTTAATCTTATTAAGATTAACCTTATTTTTAAATTCAATCCCCTCAATGTCAGCTAACAAGACAGTGGATTTATTCTTTCCTATTCTAACGATCCTATAGGGCCCATCCCATTTGGGCTCTAGCTTGCCTGGAAATAATTCACGTCGTGCGTCATAATACAGAACAAGCTGTCCTTTCTTGAAGGTGTATTTCTTGGCTTTAAGGTCATGTAACTGCTTCATTCGACGCTTCGCCACTTCTTGGTGCAATAAGCTCTGCAGCTTAAGCTCATCTAAATGTGCTAGTGTCGTCAAGCGCTCAAAAAGTGCGTCTTCATCACTCAAAGAATGATTGATGGCAAACCGAATAGTCGGCAGCTCAATCTCTAAAGGCAAGACACACTCCTCCCCATATACTAACTTGAACGGGGTATGGCCAGTGGCTCGTTTGAAAGTCGTATTATAGGCCCACACTGCTACATATAACTTTTTATCCCAATCCCGTTTCTTTTCCGACACAATTTTGGACAGGATGCCCACAAGCTGCTTGTTGGTGCTTTCAACTTGCCCATTGGCTTGCGGATTATATGGGGTTGTCTTGTTATGCTTGATTTGCCACATCTCTGTCAAACCTTTGATCACCTTATTCAGGAAATGGGTTCCGCGGTCCGACACTAATTCTTTCGGCGGACCAAACCGGCATATTATCTGCTCTAAAAGGAAACTAGCAGTTTCTTTAGCATCATCTTTCCTTGTTGCACGTGCTTCTGACCACTTTGTGAAGTAGTCAGTTGCTACAATGATGTACCTCTTTTGCGCAGTCGACAACGGAGTAATAGGACCCACAAAGTCTATTCCCCACTTCTCAAATGGAAGTATCGCCATAATAGGGGTGAGTGGTCGTTTCCTATTCTCTCGACTATCATGTCGTTGACAAATATCGCATCTCTTAACATACGCAAACGCATCCTGGAAGATGGCAGGCCACCAATAACCTGCTCTTAAAGCCTTTTGTGCTGTAAGCCGTCCTGCAAAATGGCCTCCCCAAGCAGAATCATGGCACTCTTCCAAAATGAATGGCACCTCGTCAGACATCACACATCGGCGATAGATGTCATCAACCCCTTGCCGATATAATGTACCTGCAATCAAGGCAAACTTTAACGCTTGCTGCTTAATTTTCCTTCTCTCAGTTTTAGATAATTCGGATCATGCCTCTGCCGTCGATAAATAATGCGTTATTGCAGCATACCAGGAGGGAATAGATGCCGTATCTATTTTGAATAACAACTCCATGTCACTACCTTCAGCCACAGATTCTTTCGGCTCCCCAAAGTCCACAAGACATTCCACGATGCCTTGCAACCTTGGTGGCTTACTACGGATTTCATAATCAAATTCCTGCAAAGTGATTAACCACTTCGCTAGACGATCAGGCGGCTGTAGCTTATTCATCAATAATTGAAGTCCCTCCGCCTTCGTATAAAGCACGACTTTCTCATAGAGAATATAATGCCTGAATTTCTTGGTCCCAAAGACCATCGCTAGACACAACTTCTCCATGTAGGTATAATTGATTTCGGATACCCCTAGCTTCCGGCTAGCAAAAGCAATCGGGTGGTACCACTTCTCTTCCCAAATTTGGGCTAAACAGCAGCTGATACTATACATGGTGGCTGCTGAGAATATATAGAACACCTCACCTCTTTTAGGTGCTTTTAAAACGGGAGCTCTTGCTAGCTCTTGTTTCACATCCTCGAATGCTACCTTACAAGGGTCACCCCATACAAACAAACAACTAAAGGACAATAAATTTGTAAGCGGCAACGTTCTTTCTACCAAGGCGTTTATGAATCTACGGTAATAACCAACCGAAGATAGAAAGCTATGAACTTCCTTCGGAGTGCGTGGTGGACCCATGGCAACTATAACTTTGACCTTCTCGGGGTCTGTCGCAATTCCTACCGAACTGACCACGTGACCCAGTAATAGCCCATAAGGTACTCCAAAAACACACTTCCGTGGGTTTAGGGCGATGCAGAATTGTCTACAGCGCTCAAAGCATTTTCTTAAAATGATCAACTGCCTTCCTCTCACGGTGGAAGCCCCTAAGTCATCAATAAATACCTTCAACTCTTCAGGGGATATGTCACCGAATGTCTTATCTGCTGTTCGTTGCCACGAACCAGGTGCATTGCATAAACCAAAGGCCATCACATGGTATGCAAAAGTACCAAATACAGTAATAAAAGTTGTTTTCAACTTGTCCTCTTCTACAATTGCCATCTGGTTATATCCTGCAAAGCAATCCATAAACAAATATATTTCCCTACCCGCTAATTGATCCAAAATCTGGTCAATAAATGGCAACGGGTAGTAGTCCTTAACTGTCTGCTTATTCAGCTCCCTAAAGTCTACACATAATCAAATTTGATTATTTTTCTTCTTTCTAATCACAACTGGCGAACACCATTCCGTGTGTTGCATAGGAAAAATCAAGCCTGCTTTCCGAAGCTTCTGTAACTCTTCAAACAGCCCATCCCTCAATTCGAAAGGCATACGCCTTACTTTCTGTCGTATAGGACGATTGCCCTCTTTCAACAGAATTGTATGAACAGTAAGACTAGGAGGAATGCCTCTCAGTTCATCATAACTCCAGGCAAAGATATCACGGAATTCCTGAATCAAGGCCTCATAGTCCTCCCTTTCTGCTGTGCTGAGCATAGAACCTAATTTGATTGGCCGTGAATCATCAGGCGTACCAAGGTCTAGCTTGATAACATCTGCATCTCTTATACGATCTTGGCCCTCTATCGGCTCGTTCAAAGTAATCTGATAGATGTCTTCCGTGGTGGATCTCTCTTTGGACTCATCACTCGATGATGTCTCACTGGCAGATAAATCTTCCAATGTCTCCAATTCTGTAGAAGATAGAGGAGCTCTCTCACTCTGCGGCCGGGGACTCAGGATAAGCATCAACCACCACACGCTGGGAACCTCTGCCGAATATCAGTCGACCGGCGGGTATATCTACTTGGCAGTCCGCTTGCAAGATCCAAGGTCGCCCGAGTAATACTTGGTAACTTGGCCGACCTGCAAAACGAATCACCCTAAAGTCCAACAGGCATTCTACATTTGCAACAGTGACATGGACCTTAGTAATGCAGCCTTCCGGCTGTCTCAAGCTATCATCTGCCATTCTGAGAATTGTGGAGGTATCTTTCTGGATCGCAAGACCCAACCTTTCCATCAGTTCAGAACTCATAATGTTAACAGATGATCCCGTGTCAACAATGGTATAATCTACTAATATCCCATCGACATAGGCTGCAACCCTTGGGCAATGCTTCTCAGCATGCTCGAACCAGTCATCACCAACTTGCGAAATACCCAAAGGTTCTACAATATACCCGGTACGTAGGATCTTTCTAAATTCCTTGCGTACTCCTAGGGAAAGCTTAATAAGCTGTAAAAGATTCACATCCGGCTTGACTTCGCAAAGAGAGCTCGCCAAATCGAATTCATGATAGTTCGATAGAGTTCACTTTTCACGCCAAACCATCCGCTCTTTAGGTCGCTGAACCGGCTTTATTGCCTCTTTTTTAACTTTCACTTTCTTCTTTGGTGGTCCCTTATCGGCTTTACTTTCCACGGGCTTCAAAGGTCCCCCTTCCATGGCAGGATCCAAAACTTGTGTTCCTTTGTCGCCTTGTTTAGGGTTTCCGTCGACAAGCTTATCCTTGTCGGCTTCTCTACCCTTTTGACCTCTTGTAAGAACAGCTCGCAGATTAGAGGTTTCAGCATCATTAACGCGTACAGCCTCAATCAAACTAACCCCACTACCACTAGATAGCTCCTCCACTGTAGTCTTTGGTCGTTGAAGTATTTGTTTAGGCCCGTCTTCTCGCTGGGAATCATTTCCTTGGGCACGATGATTAACAAGCCCTGGCTGCCGACTACCGCACTGGAGGAAACTGATCTTACTCTAGCAAGTAGCTGCTAAATGGCCGGATTTTCCACAGATGTCGCACTTAACATTTGGGCAATTTCTTGGATAGTGCTGCCCACCACACCATTTGCAACTAAACCTCGAAGGTGCACCCTCATCTGGGTATCTACTTCCTATCAAATTTTTTTGTTTTTTAAGGAAGTTGACATCAACGGCTATTTGCCGATACTGCTCCGTAATCATGTCGGTATAATGCTTCATCATGTCCTTAACCTCGCCAAGAACATTGGAAGCGCTCGACTCATAGCCTTGGTCATTACCATGTCGTTCCATTGGCCTAACAATTCGATTAGGCACTGGTTGTTGAGCCACAGGCATGGTATTAGAATTGACCGCCTGGCCTCCACCATTTGGAGCCATTTGACTGCCCATAGGCATCGACATGCTAGGGGAAGCTGGTAATAAAGGGACATTCTGCATCATGTTCCCTCTCCCGTTAGGGTTAGCCATCGCTATCCCTTGGCCACTACTGCCATTGGCCATCGCCATATTGTTTCCCAATACTAAACCCATATTCGAATTGCCTCGAGAAGCATAGGCTGCTTGTAGTCGGGATTCCACCTCTTGTGCTCGTGTAATGGCAGTATCTATATCCCCCAAGGGGACACTACTCAACTGCAATTGGATATTAAAGTCCAAACCATGTAGGAAATATTGCAATTGGGCAGCTTGCGGGGATGGGAATAGAGGTGTCCAACTTACGGAAAACCTCTTTTATTTTCTTCGCATAAGCACGAATATCCTCGTGTGGTTCTTGGTGGGTCACGTTGAGTACACGCAACCAATATTTCCCACCCCTTTCAGGGGCAAACTCCCTTCGAAAAGCTCCATAAAATGAATCAATATTCAATATGGTTCCGGCTTCTAAACCATGATACCATATAGCGGCTCTTCCTTTGAGAGTCATGTTGAAGAACATCATTAAATGTCCTTCTTCTTGGATGCGACAGTTAAACATCAGCTTTTGAAACTCCCTAATGTGGAGTTCCGCATCTTCCTCAACTAGCCCATTAAAAATGGGTAGCGGGTAACCTAGAGCCGGCAAATCCGTCGTTCCTGCTGGAATTGCAATAGGCTGCGCCATCACGAGGATTGGATTTGCACTAGGAATAGGGGACGGTGGGGTTACACCTCCCGCACTTGATGTAGACTAGCTTATGGCAGAAAGGGGAGCACTAGAGCTTCCACCTTCTCCTAACTTACTGCTTGTGGCCCCAAGACCACTAGATCCACTCCCTCGTAAGGGTTCAGCACTGCTACGCTTAGGGAAATATCTCCTATAAATTTTAGCACGTCGCCTAGCTCTTTCGTCTCTTTCTTGCTTTTGGATTTCTGCTG
This sequence comes from Lygodium microphyllum, assembly GCF_053477565.2. Classification (NCBI taxonomy): domain Eukaryota; kingdom Viridiplantae; phylum Streptophyta; class Polypodiopsida; order Schizaeales; family Lygodiaceae; genus Lygodium; species Lygodium microphyllum. Next base: position 30,200,355 of record NC_141157.1, on the reverse strand, counting down.
GACGATGCTTATTGATAAATAACGGATCAATCACAGTATCCTTTGGCATAAACTGCTAGTTGGTCCCTAGACAACCAGGATTCCAGGACCGCCACTTTTAAGCGGCTCCCGACAGACGCACCACTGATGGAACCTAGAACGGGCTGGCACTGGCTCATGCACTAGCCGGACCTCTATCTCACGCGCTCAACAACCCCACGGCCTCGCGGCCAGGAGCGTTGATGACACATACATTGCCCTCCTAAATGTCTTACGTTTGTATTACGTCATTTGTAGTCCACTCTTCTCTCACCCACTACTCCTCAGAGGGAGTCCCTTACACATTGCCTAATGGCATGAAGCACAGACATAGGGGGTCCTCCAACGGCTGAGTGCCGCTACCTCACTGCGACTCTCCTACACCTTGGGGATTGGCCCCTCGATGCGTCGCTCAACATATAACCATGTCGTACAAAATCCACTCAAGGTACTATTTAATCGTATACAGAAATGTACAATTGTCCTTACTTCTCTTTCCCCTGGACCCCAGGACTAGCCTATGGCTTAGGGTGTCTTGTCTCTCACTCAACGTGGCTCAAGGTCCTAATGAAAGCAATTGCTGTGCATCCAGGATTTCTGATACCTTTAAATATTTTCATGATTTATGCATATTGTGGATGCTAAGTGCTCAAAGAGTTATGAAATAAATATTGTGCACATGTGGAAAACATCCTTTCAATGATTTTCAACTGCCGTTCTTATGCGGCGCTGCACATATCTAGCACCAAGGAAACCCTCGTGCTACTAGGCCCTTATTTTATAATTATTCACCGACCTATATGGCATGCAAACAAAAATAGCAATCTTTTCATCATTTGACTCCACATTTAAACACATTCTAACCACTCTACCCTTCCATCGATCAAATGTTGCATTGTTGTATGGATTTATAGGGCATTTTGCCATCATTTTATGTGTAAAAAGCGAAAAAAATACACTAGAACAAGAAGGTGGGGCTGAACTAAGGCAAATCCTCATGCTTCAGTCCCCACAACCATTCACAAACATTGTTCTTAATTTTCATTAATTTTCCGTACCTAAAATGCATTTTTCCCCTATTTTTAGTGGTTTTTCTCTATTTTCCTTGTATTTTCCCTTATTTTCTACATTATTTTATTACTGAAAATTCCAAATAGGTTATGGGTTGTGGCCCTTAGTTCCTTCTTGCAACAAAAATGAAAATTTAGTTGGTGTTCCTATTCATTTTCCCATTTTTATGCCCAAAAACATCATTTTCCCTTGATTTTCCATATTTTACGTGTTTTAGTGTATTATTTTGAGCTACAAGATGCATATTTTTCTGATTTTCTGATTTTGATCAGCAAGTACTCATGGAAAACAGCAACATAAACAATTTTTAGCCCACATGAACAACATTTTATCAATCAAAAGCCATGAAATCTCAAATTTCCTTTGAAAAGATTGAATTACCGCTTATTTGCGTGTTTCGGGTTTCGTGTCCATGGCTGCAAATCTGAAAATTAGCAGCACTTCATGCTCATGACGATCACAAATCACTATTTCCAGCCCGTGGAGCAATCCGCCGATCAATGCCGGACAAGCCTCCATCATTCTTTCTTCTTCCTTCCTCTTCCCACATGAACTCCCCCTTAGAAGAGAGAGAGGGAGGAGAGAGAAAGACTAGAATCAGAATTCTTCACAGAGACCACCATTTCTCGGGCGAGAGGCGGCGATAGAGTCCACAGACAGAGGGGAATGAAGCCCCATAATCCATTGGGGGGGTTGTTTGCAGCAGCCATGATGCCCTCTCTCTATCCATGGCACATTTTTGGGGCGCCATCTTCTTTCACGTTTTTTCATCCCTCTTCATTCTCTCTCCACGTTTTTTGCTTCATAAGGTGCATAAAATTTTTTGGGGGGGGGTCCAAACTCAAAAGGCATGCTCAAATTTGGCCTCCCAAGTGTCCACCTTTTCATATCTTGACCATTTTGTGGCCATTTCCCCGTCCGGACTCGGAATCGAGCTCTGAAAAATCCTGGGCGTCCGGCTTGGCATCCCGCATTGGCCAGTAGCTCGTGTCAACCTGCACGACTATTTGAAAAATTATGAAAAATCAACAAGTGTCGCTCGGGCACCTTTAAAGCACTTTGGCGCTTAAAATCGTCCTAGATCAAGCCGCCTCCTTTGACGGTGAATATTTTTCCCTTGATATTCATAATTTTTAGCTATTTTTAAGCACTTTCTGGCACCAAAATTCCGCTCTCAGCGAGACTTTGGTGGAAACAATGGTGCAGAGACCAAGCGATGTCAGAGGGGACAGTGACTTGGGATAAGCTTAAGGAAGCTGTGCAAGAGGGAGGTATCTGCCACCTTCCTACCGCACACAAAAGACGAACGAATTCTATGACTTGAAGCAGCTAGGATTATCCCTAGAAGCATATTATTCGAAGTTTGTTTCACTCCTAAAGTATGCACCTCCAATGGATATGACAGAACAGGTGTCAAAATTGTGTGTTGGGTTGAATCCACCCATAAACACTCGATTGGAATCAATGCGCCCAACAGACCTACAAGACGCATTCATTCGAGCTGCTCCAATAATACAGGAGGTGCAGACCAAACCAAGGAACAACAAGATTTGGCCTTACAAAGATCAAAATAAGGGCATGTCTAAGGCTTGGACTAAGAGAGCATAGGGTCAGAACCAGGGCCAAATAAAGAAAGCTAGGGCCAATGCTCTCAATAACTTTGTTCCAACACAAAGCAACGATCGCAACCCACGTTGCTTCTATTGCAACGAGCCCAGATACTTCAAGAGGGAGTGTCCCAAGCTTGGTAGAGGACATTGCCAGGGGCAATTCCAAGGTCAAAATGGAGCCGCTCATGGCCAAGGAACCACCGTTATGGCTAGAGGGAGGACCTGCGATGTTTCCAACAAGGAGCTGGACAATGAAGAAGATCCATCCATGGATGCTGACATTGAGAGGGAAATGGTTCATGCCACTCTTCACAAGAAGGGTCCAAAAAGCCAATTCTCGGTGATTCAAACTCCATCAGAATATCAAGGTAAAAGCTTCAAAACCCTGATTAACTGTGGCAGTACACATTCCTTCATTTTACCAATCTATGCAAAAAGATTAGGGATAACCACAATAGATGCACCTACTTTACTTGTGGAATTAGCAAATGGTCGTGAAGTCACTTGTACTAGGCAAACTGCTAAGGTGAAATTCCTATTGGGTGGGAAGCCAACTTCTGTGAGATTCAGGGTAATGAACCTAGGTGTCCATGAATGTTTACTCGGAATGGATTGGCTAATACCCAATGATGCCCACATCCACTGTGGGAAGGGCCAAGTCTCCTTCCACAATTCTAAAGGGGAACTAGTCACGACTCAAGGTGAGGCTGGTAAGCAAAAAATACAGTTGACAAAAGCAACACAGATAATAAAAGGTGTTCAAAAGGGCCTACCTGTCTATCTGATTAAACTGAATAAGCTAGATCAGAATCAGGAATCTAGAGAAGAATCTTCATGGTTAAAGGAATACACAGACGTATTTCCTGAAGATCTAACGGAACTTCCTCCCCAAAGGGAAGTCAACCATGAAATCAAACTTGTGCCAGGAGCTGCACTGATCGCAAAGAGGCCATATAAGATGTCCATCCCGGAAGCTATCAAAGTGAAAGAGCAACTCAAGCAACTGTTAGATCAAGGCTACATCTGTCCTAGCAGTTCACCATGGGGAGCTCTAGTGTTGTTCCAAAAGAAGAAAGATGGAACGCTTCGCCTATGCATTGACTACAGAGGGTTGAATCAAGCAACCATCAAAAATAAATATCCCATTCCAAGAATAAATGAATTACTTGACCGTCTTCAAGGGGCAAAGATATTCTCAAAGATAGATCTCATATCTGGATATTATCAGATAAGGATCAAAGAAGAAGATATTCCGAAGACTGTATTCAATACAAGGTATGGACACTTTGAATTCCTAGTGATGTCATTCGGGCTGATGAATGCTCTTGCTACCTTCAACAGATTAATGTAGGATATCTTTAGGCCCTATCTTGATAACTTGGTACTCGTCTTCTTTGACGATACCGTAGTCTACTCAAAACAGGAAAAAGATCATGAACCTCAGCTTTGCATTGTTCTTGAAACAATAAGAGCGCACAAAGCTTTATGCCAAGAAGAAGAAGTGCGCATTTTTCAAGCGACAGATTGAATATCTGGGATTTATTATATTAGCAGAAGGAATTACAGTAGATCCAGCTAAGGTCAGAGACATTCTAGAATGGCCAACACCAACTTCTGTCAAAGAAATACGTAGTTTTCTTGGGTTGACAGGATGGTACAGAATTTTCATCAAAGATTATGCTTTCATTACAGCACCTCTGATTGATCTACTAAAGAAGCAAGTAGCAATTGTATGGTCACCTACTAAACAGACCAGCTTTGACAAACTAAAGCAAATCTTAGTATTAGCACCCATCCTGAAACTTCCTGATCTTAATAAGGAGTTTGAAGTGGTAACTGATGCTAGTGCACTTGCTTTAGGATGTGTACTTATGCAAGAAGGTCATCCCGTAGCATATTCTTCAAGAAAATTGAAGAGCCATGAAAGGAATTATGCTACCCATGACCTGGAGCTGTTGACTGTCATCCATGCTCTCAAACTTTGGAGACATTACTTGCTAGGTAACAAATTTTCCTTAGTAACGGACCACAAGAGTCTTAAATGGATTTTCACTCAGAATGAGGTCAATATGAGGCAATGTCAATGGATTGAAGTGCTAGAAGGATATGATTTTGAAATCAAATATAGGCCTAGAAAAGAGAATGTAGTTGCCAATGCACTCAGTCGCAATGCATTTCTAAATTCTCTCATTTTACAAGATCCATCAACAGCAAGGTCTCTAGCCACAAAGGTATCAATCCCAAACAACCCGATTCTTGAGCTAGCAAAAGAGGGGGCATATCATGACCCAATCTATCAGAAAATTCTAAGGGAGATCCCCATCAAGGATCAAGACCCGAAGCTAAAGATGAAGTATCAAGAATTCCCCATCAGTAGTGGGCTTGCCTACTTTAGGACAAGATTATGTATCCCTGCAAGCCAAACTCTCACAAGTAGAAGATACTATAGGAAGCCCATGACTCCCCTTTCTCAGGGCATCCTGGTTATGCCAAGACCCTTAGTGCGGTCAGAAAGAGCTATTATTGGGAAAGACTCAAGGGAGATGTACTCAAATATGTCACGGAATGTTTGTCTTGTCAATGCATTAAGGCAGAACATGTTAAAATGCCTGGGAAATTGCAACCACTTGACATTCCCCAAATGAAATGGGAATTCATTAGTATGGACTTCATTGTTGGCTTACCCCAAGTTCATGGAGGATATAACTCTATTATGGTTGTAGTAGATATGCTCATTAAGGTCGCACATCTCATTCCTGTCAAGACTAACTATAAAGCTTCAGACATCGCAAGAGTATTCATGAAGGAAATATTCAAACTTCATGGGTTACCCAAAAGAATCATTAGTGATTGTGGCTCTCTTTTCACATCACACTTCTGGAGGGCTATATTTGAGGCTATTGAAAGTCAACTCTGTTTCGGTACAGCTTATCATCCCCAAATTGATGGTCACCACAGAATGAGTCAATCAAGTCACTGAAGCTATGCTTAGGGCATACTGCTGTTGTGAACCCAAAAAGTGGATTCAATACTTACCACTGGTTGAGTTTGCCTACAATGCTTCTTACCAACAGAGTATTCAGATGACCCCTTTCCAAGCATTGTATGGGCATGATTGTCGTACCCCTTTGAGCTTCTCGGATCCAACTTTGAGGGTAGAAGCTTCTAGATAGATGTTGGAAGACATGGATGATCAAATCAAATCAATAAGACAAGACATCCAAGCTGCCTACGCTGACTTGAAACGGTAAGACAGATCCTTCGTCAAAGGTGATATGGTCTTCATCCGTGTACGCCCTAAAAAGAGTTCACTGTCCTTGGGAGAGTACAAGAAGCTAAGTCCGAGGTATTGTGGACCTTATAAGATCACCAAGTGCCTAGGGCCTAATGCTTACAAACTGCAGCTGCCCGCAACTCTAAAGATTCATAATGTATTCCACGTTAGTCTATTGAAAAATTATCTACCCGGTAGCTCCACTGTTTGATGTGAGATTACCATTGATACGTGTCTCCCTCCGTTTGGGGGCCATACTTTTGGCTTATGAATCTCTCTCTCCCTCTCTGTCTCTCATCGGGGAGGTAGTGTGCCGGGGTGACTCTTCTTGATTGCGATGGGGGTTAAACTCACAAGAAGATGGGGAGAAGAGCAATGAGTGTGGTCACCCTCTAAGGAGGGAAAGAGGAATGGGATCCTTCAGAGAGTCTCTCTCTCTCTCTCTCTCTCTCTCTCTCTTCTTCTTCTTCTTCTTCTTCTTCTTCTTCTTCTTCTTCTTCTCCTCCTCCTCTCTCTCTCTCCCTCTTCTTTTTCTTCTTCTCTTCTCTCTCTCTCTTTCTCTCCTTCTCTCTCTCTCTCATGGTGGAAAAAGGGGGAGCAAGAGGTGGTGACCCTTCCCTTTCTCTCTCTTACCTTCTCTCTCTCCCTCTCTTAGCAGTCAATAGCCTGGAGGCATCCCCCTTGCTTAGTTACGATGGGTGGGCGGTTTATATAAGGGATGGGTGGGGTACTATTAGGGGGGAAAGAGATAGTGGGGGGGAAAGAGGTGGCACACATGTGCCCCTCCCCCGATCAACTTAATCGACTTCTTCATCTTCAGCACTGTCATTGTTGCATCCGTCAACTCCTATTTGACTCTAGCTCTACCATCATCCACTTCTTCCTCATTGCAATCGTTTGCTTACTTTTGTCATCCTCTTTTTCCTTTCCCCCCGCCACTTGTTTGGGGATGACAGGGGGGAGAAATGTAAAAACATTTCAATTAGTTTTAATTAAAACTAGGGGGGTTCCTATGATCTATGGCGGCAGGGAGATATTACAAGGGCAAACTAGAATTTGAGTCTAGGTGTTGAAAATACTTTGGCACTGACAAGTCAAGGTCAAGGGACGCCCATGATTACTTCCAATGGGGGAGGAAGCATGATTCAAAATGTGTCCATGTTTCCAACTCCTCCTAGAGTGACAATGCCTATGGCTAGTCAAATAGCTCCCCTAAGTGTTGGAGGCCAAATAATAAATCCCAATTTTGTTCTAGGGAGTCAAGAGCCAGTTCCAAATCAAGTGGTTAGGACAATGGAACGATAGGTAGATGATCATGGCTATGAGTCAAGTGCCTCGAATGTCTTTGGCAAAGTTAAGGATATGATGAAGCACTATATTGACATGATCACCGAACAATATAGGCAAATAGCTGTTGATGTTAATTTCCTTAAGAAGAAATGGAATTTGATAGGAAGTTGACACCCTGATGAATAGGGTGCCCCCTCAAGATTCAATTGTAAGTGGTATGGTGACCAACATTTCCCTAAGAATTGTCCAAATGTTTAATGTGACATATGCGAAAAGTCTGGCTACTTAGCTAGTACTTGTTGGAGCAAGATTAGTTCTCTCCACCAAGGAAGTGAACTGCAACTTAGCTACTACAAGGAAATAATCTCCAACAAGATGAGGGACCGAAATAAATATTGCAAAGAGGGAAAGCTATTATAGAGGAATTGCCTAGTGATGGTAGTGGAGTCATCCTTATTGAATCTATTCATGTCAATGGCACTAAAGCTTCTAATCTATGAGTCGTTACGAGAGGCCAAAAGGGTAAAGATGGTGACAGGCAAGGTAAAACATATCGAGGGAAACTCTAAGCAAGATAATAAGGGGATATAAGTCCTTAATCTCGACATGGAAGGTGGACCTCTAAAAGCCATTGATAGCAAACATGACACCAAGAAGGATAAGGAATTGACAAAGAAGAAGGAAAAAGCCAAGAAAGAGGCAGAAAGATTGTTCAAAGACCAAAGGAGAGAATGGTTTGGTGGGAAAAGAGAGCTCTTGCTAGCTATCATAAATTTGATTTAGCAAGTTCTCTTTGTAAGTTAAGTCGGATGTAAATCTCGTGTAGTTAACTAAGTTGTCTCCAAGAGTGCCTAAAGAATTTAAGAAGATTCTCCACATTGGGTATATCGTGGAGCCCTTGCGCAGGTAGGAAATGATTGGTTTGAGCATGCTGAAAAGCATTGTCCAAGGGTAGTAGCATATGTTGATGGCATACTAGTGGATCATGCTATTGTGGACATAGGATCCTCCGTCAACATTATGAGTTCAAAATTGATAAAAAAGGGTGGGATTAGAAATATAAAAAGATGCCTTCACGATTCTCTAAATGACTGGTGATAGTTTTAGACAACTTGAAGGGTGCATTACTAAAGTCCATGTGACTGTTGTGAATGTGGAATGCATTTTTGACTTTAGGGTCATCAGGTTTGTAGGCAACCTAGCTATCAAGTATTGCTAGGTAGGCCATGTATCTTACAAGCAGACTGTCAGGTTGATATACCCACTGGTCATTTGATATTTGGTAGAGGTGCCAGACATGTAGTAGTAGATGCCTACCATGAATCTCCTCAAAGTGAGAGAGTTCCTTTATCCTATACCATAGTTAGATACATTGGAGGATGCAACTAGTAGTGAGGCATCATCAAGTGATGAATCCAACGAGGGGTCCACTACAAAAGATATCTATCAAGCAACTTTGAATGAGCCAATAGAGGCTCAAGAGAGGATAAGTGATGTGGACGTAATTGAGTTGGACCTAGGTACACTGAATGATTCATGGCCAATTAAATTAAGGTCCATGCTCAGTTTGGAAGAAAGGAAGGACTATGTGTCCTTGATTTAGGAATTCCATGATATCTTTGCTTGGAGTTATGATGAGCTCAGAGGTATTCCTCCCAAATAGCCATCTTGGCTATTCATACCATTCCCCTAAAGAAAGGTAGCCACCCTATGCAACAAAAATTAAGGCATATGTCTTTTGAACTAAGGGCTGGGCTATTCGAGGAATTGACAAATGATATTGCTGGCTCAACACATAGAGTGGTGTTCACCAGTTGTTATTAGGAAGAAGAAGAATAATCGGATTCAGCTTTGTGTGGACTTTAGGGAGCTTAATACATAGATGGTTAAAGATTACTATCCATTACCATTCATTGGTGGTCATCGATCTTCTAGGATGCTTTCAATTATGTTAAGCATTGTGATGTTTTCTGCCAAAGACATGATGCCAAGGAGAATCGTAAGCAGTCTCCAAACCCTATTTAAGTTAAGTTACCCTTTGAAAAATGGGGTATCAATTTTGTTGGACCAATATACCCTTCATTGACTATGCGGAAGCGCTATATTATCATAGCAACAGACTATACAAAGTGGTCTGAAGCTTGAGCAACGATGAATGATAACACTAAAAGGAGATGACGAGTTTTATTATGTAGCAGATTCTTTGCCATTTTGGTCCACCTAAGGAGATAGTGTCTGATCGAGGGACACACTTCCTGAATAAGGTTTTCGTAGTCTTGACAGAAGCTTTAAAGATTAAACACAATAAAACTACCCCATATAATTTGCAAGCAAATGGTCAAGTCGAGAGTACGAATAAACAACTTATACCGATCTTATCCAAGATAGTGTCTAAAAGTAAGTGAGATTGGGATAAGAAATTATATGTGGCAGTTTGGGCTTAGAATACAATATTTAAGAGAGCTACAAGCCACACCCCATTCTAGTTGGTATATGGAGAAGAGTGCCTTACCATTGGAAATAGAGCCGCCCACTATGTGATTTTCTCTCAATCATTCGTAGAAGCATTACAAAAAAGATTTAGGTAGGGAAGAAGCGAATGAAAGCACTTCACGACCTTCGAGCTAAGAAACATAAATTTGTGAAGGGTCTGTTGGTACTGTACTATAATGCTTGTCGTGAGCTATCACTTGGTAAACTAGAACCCAAATGGGAGGGGCTGTATAAAATTGTACGTATAGGAAATAATGAATCTACAACCCTTTTAGCAGACTTGTAGGGGATAGAGTTTAAAAATGAAGTTAACTTTAATAAGTTGAAGCCTTACTACATGTAAGGATTGATGTCAAACTTAGTGCATGTGGAGATCCTTCAAGATTTAGCTTTAACTTGTAGTAGGTACCAAGACGATTGGATAGGAAGAATCATTCCTTATCTTGAGCATCCATATTTAGAGCAACGTTACCACCAAGGTCGAGTGATCTAGTGGAGTAAAGGTTATCAGATTATTGAGTGGCAAGACGGATCTTTCACGTGGGATATTAAGGTCTACTGCCACCATTGTCAAAGGGTTTTTATGAGTATTCCTATCGAGCTCAACAAGGAAGGATGGATTGTACTTGTCATACATCCTCTCTCTTGGCTCGACTTTGATTATCATAAGTATGAGTGAGCTGATCAGTAGTATGTCATGGCCTATCAATGAAGATTGGGTCAATATGTTGTATTTTGATAGAGCTTCTAGAGGGTCCTCTAAGTATGCGAGTGTTGGGGTGGTCATTAAAGATCCCAATGTAGGGTAGTTATGAAAATGGGAGTATATTTAGGACAGTCTTTTACTAATAATATGGTAGAATACAAGGCATTGATTATGGGGCTGAATGTAGCCCAATGTGGTGGTTTCAGTTGGTTATTGGTGAAAGATGACTCGCAGTTAGTGATCAATCAATTGAAAAGAACCTATAGTGTGTGGGATCCCATCTTACAGATGTACCATTGTGGAGCCTTGGATATATTGTATATTTTTGAGACGCTGACTTGTCAACTAGTTTCTCAACAATGGAATCGCTTTGCAGATTCCTTGGCCAATTATGCTTTTTTTGAAGCCGTCTTTTTCACTTGTGGTCTAAGGGAGCTCTTACAATTACCTTCTAATGCTATCCTAGGACTACTTTGGGGTCTTCTTGCTTACACGTCCTATTTTGGCTATCAATGGCTAGTTTGAGTTATGAATCAAGTAGCAATTGAGCACCTTCTGATTATATCATGGATGCATAGGATCGTTTATCGTTATATTCTTCAGACATCCCTTGCTATTTATGCAAGGGGGTAGCCAATAACCTGATGCATTTAGTGTAGGGTCTGAGGAGCCCTTTTCCTTATTCGATTTTATGCTTTAGTAGAGTTATGTCGGGACCAAGGGCTTGTTTCCATAGTATGCTTTTGAATGGTCATTTTGTGAATTATCTCGTTAGGCTAAGAGGGCAAGTCATTTTGTAGTGAAATGTTACATTTTGTTAGGCCAAGAGGGCCATGTGTCTATTTAGTGCAGCTGCAGTTAATGGTTTTTTTTTAATGCTATGCTGTACAGATTTAGCACAACCTAGAGAGAGCCTTTTGTTGCGTAAAAGCTTCTTATGGCTGAGTCTAGGTGATGTTATTCCTTTATGATTACTTTTCTTTTATATTATGTGTTTATGTACTTGGGGAGAATTGTTCTTTTGTGGGGCATGAGCAATCAAGGCATAAAGTCCCAAGGTTAGGTTAGGTATATTTGGGGGAGGTTCAAGTAGTTGTCTACCTCCTATCAAGACATTGTCAGGCATTAAAAGATTTGTTTTTAGAAGGTAGTCTTAGTGATCATGTTCTGCTAGCCTGCTAGACAGTTGTTCTAGGAGTCCTTGTTAGTAGTGAGGTAGTTAAACAAGCCTGACAAAATAAAAAGAAGAGACAAATATAACAATATAGAGGTGTGTAAAAAAGAGTTTTGGCCCTAAAAAATTGAAAATAAAAGAAAGAAAGAAAATCTCAAGAGCAGTTGATTATCGCCTTGCAAAGGATTGGTAGGTTCCTAGGGATGAGTTAGACTAGTAGACCTGGGGCCGATGCCTTGTCTTCCTAGGGATGGCCTCTAGCTGGAAACAAATTACTCAAGATGGTTGGAGCAAAAAAGAAAGTGAGCGCAAGAAAAAGATTTACCTGTTGCCTTGCGAGAGCTTGGTAGGTTCTTAGGTGCCGAGTCAGGACTTGAGGCCGATGCCCTATTCTCCTTGGGTCACTATGTTTAGCTCCCTCCTTTTTACACACCCGAGTGTAAAACTTTGCAAGGGAGAACCTATGTTAAAAGAAAATATATTATGACAAGGCTATAAGAGTCATCGCCTAATAGGAGTTCCTAGTCTAGTTGTCCTAAGTTAGGTAGGTAGTTCAAGCCACCACCTAGGATAACTTCTTTGATGGTTTTGTTCAGCCAGTCTGTGTTGGAGTAGTTGGTTAGTGGCTCGCTCTGGATCTCTATCAGATTTATGTTGGGCCTATCCCTTGAGGATTTTCATGCCTTGATTTTGTCAACGGGTAGGGTGAGAGATGTTCTTGTGCTTTGTTGAGTATCTTTCTTATATTAGCTTAATGCTTTTTATGGTTATTGTTTGTGCAGATCAATTCATGGGATTCGATGGGTTGAGTCACCCTATCTCATGGTCACCAATGAGAGTGGATTTCTAGAGCTTGTTTTTGAAGCAAAAAAGAGTTCGAGAGACATACAAGACTAATTTTTCATGCAAAATGGAATGGTTGCAAATCGAGGAGCTAGAGTTTTCCCAGATATAGTTTGATGCCAGGAGCACAACGTAAGTCTCGGTTCGTTGATCAGAGGTCATTTGACCCCCCATTTAATCCCTACAAGGTTTCACATTATAAAGCAGCTATGTGATTTAGGAGCCGAAAAGTGCATGATGGAGGCCTAGTTGATAGATTTTGATGCCACGAAGCCGACCGTCTAGTCTGTTTGCAAATCGGAGTCCATTTACCTCACAAAAATGCAAAAAAACCACTTGATGCAATGTAAAACAAAAAACCTTGAACTAGTTATTTTAAGGCTTTAAGCCTTAAGCCTTAATTAAGAGAGAAAACTCTAAAAATATGATCAAGAGGGGGGACGTTGTTTTTTTTTTGCACCTCCTTCTTGATTAAAAATGATTTGTTATGGTTGTTTTGGTATCAGACTGAGGCAATAGAGTCGCAAGATAGAGATTTTCCACGCTTTCCATTGTAAGAATCCATGCAGAAAATGACTGAGTAAATGGAAAGATTAGTTTTTAGTCTTTCTCTCTCCTCTTTCTTTTCTCCTCTTGTTGTGTGTTTCATGGTTGATTCTATGAGAGAAGGAGGTGGGCTGAGATGAGAGATTTTGATTGTGAGATGATGCTGGAGTGTATATCAAGGTTGAAAGGATCATCACAGCAGCTATCGAAAGGCATCAATGGGCCTCCAATCATGAGAGACGTACAACATAAGAGGTACAATTTTATGAGTAAGCGGTAGATTTAATTGTTTTCTGATGATAAATTTTGGTTGGAAATGGTTGCATTTGGTTGTCAATGCTCTAATCTATTAGAAATGTTAAACAAATCTAGAAAAATCAATCATCTAATAATTTCTTTATAAATACGCAAAACCCACAACATTGCAATTTTAAGGGAAGTCATGTGTTTTTGGGGTTTTGCTGTGCATATGGTATTTGTATGGGATGGAATATGATAAAAAAATAATTATCAGTAAGATCAATTAGTCTAAATAGGTAAATAAAAAATTTGATATTTATCCATAAATAAATAGTAAAAAATAGAAAAAAGAAAAAAATAGGTTTTTACATCTGGAAAATAGGAAAAAATAACATTTATGTTTGTGAATGTATGATAGTGCTAAGGCATGAGGTTTAGCCTCAACCCTATCTCTATGTTAGAGTGGGTTTTTCTTGCTTTCATGAAGGAAAAATACATAAAAATACGCTCTAAACCTACCACCGAATGCACAATCTTAAGAAGCGGTAGGGACAATGGGGGTGTTAAGTGTTGATAATACACTAAATTCTGATGTTTCTCTGATGCATGGCATATAGGACATATGTGGTTTAAAATTAAGAGAGTCCAGTAGCACGAGAATGCTCAGTGCAGGCCCTAAGCAACACAACAATCTTGGTTAAGAGTAAAGGCATGGAAAGACATGTTTTTGCACCTTCACAATGCTGGGTTGTCAATAAGGAAATTGTTTGAGCACTATAAATCATACACAATTGCATTGCACGCAACACATGGTATTACCCTGGATGCACATCAATTGTTTTCATGAATGATGACCTACATTGAGGAGGTGAGGTACCCTAAGCTATAGTGTTAGTGGTTTGATCTCTTTGGGAGGACTATATCTCTCCTAGAATATTGACTAATTAAAAGAGTGGAGCATGTGTCGTATGTGCTTTATGTATTCATGGTGTATCTTAGGGCTAATCCCCAAGGTATAGGAGAGCCATAGTGGGGCTGTGGAGACAATCAACCGAGGGGACACTCCCTTTGTTTGTGCTTACTTGGTGTATTACACCGATATGTGTAGGGACTTCCTCTTAGGAGTGTGGGAAGGGTTAACCACTGGATTACAATCCGTACAAACTTGAAGTTCTACATTTGAGATTTGGGTAGTATACCCCTTAGCCACTCCTGGCTGCAAGGCGGTGAGGGGTGGTTTTGGTGTGTCGTAGAGGCTCGTCTAGTGCCATAGAGCCAATGTCAGGCCTATTTAGGTCCCGACATTAACCCCCTACCACTAATTAAACTATCCCCAAGAGTGTGTAAGGAGTTTAAGAAGATCCTTTACATTAGATATATTGTCAAACTCTTGGGTCTAGCTCGTGTTGGTGATGATTGGTTTGAGCATACCAAAAAACATTGTCCAAGGATGCCAACTTATGTTGATGGTATATTGGTGGACCATGCCTTTGTGAATATATGATCCTCTATTAATATTATAAGCTCAAAATTGATGGAGAGGTTGGGATTAGAGATCCAAGAATATGCCTCCATAATTCTAAGGATGGTTGATGATAGTTTGAGACAACCAAAAGGTTATATTACTAAAGTTCATGTAATGATTGCTGACATTGAATGTATCCTAGACTTTAGGGTCATTAGGTTTGCAAGGTAGCCAAGCTACCAAGTGTTGAGATATCGAGCTCCACTCGTGATATGCCAGGGTGACCGTTGTGCATTTATGCCACCGACTTGTTAGCTGCAGATGCGGTTGGTACACCGCCCATGAATAATAGCTAGATGACAGCTATCCTTATCTACTCTAGTTCGTGGCTCAGTTAGTATGCCACCTTAATTAGTTGAGTTTGGTTTGAGACCCATATATAGGGTTCTTCTATTTTTCTCTGTACTAGAGTTCTTTTTAGCTTACATAACTAAGAAGAGGAAAATTGTTTTCAGCCTCCACCTTTGTGTGTATTCCCCCATTGTGTAAGTGAGAAAGCTACATGTGAGACTCCTTCCTTCTCTCCCACAATCTTGACATGGTATCAGAGCCTGGTTCGTGGTAAGGAGCTCAAGAAAGCAAACCAAGTTCGCGGTGTTTTGGTAAGAGGACCAGCTTTCATTTTTTGAGTTTGGGAGCAAGTCTCTACAGGTAGCACAGCCAGAAAGTGCAAGAGTGCATTGTCTCAGATTGAGATGCCCTATTTTTTTGATTCGAGCCATTTCGGGGCTTGTTTTGGAGGCGGAAGGTTTCCGCATGCACTCAGAAAAAGGCCTTGTTTTTTGCTGTGCGACCACTGTTCTACAGGTTGGTGAAAAGTTACCGTAGAAGTTGCATCATATGCCTATGCGCAGAGACATTGGGAGTTACAGAATCATCCTTGTTGCCTGTTGATGCAAAAATCATCACTAGGAAGTGACTGTGTGGTCAAATACTACTTTCGTCAGTTTTGCAAATTTGCCCTTGTGAGGCTGAAGCTATGTTTTTTGCAGTGACAGAATTTTTTGCAGTGTTCTGTAATGGCGTCTGATTCTCTTTCACAGATTGTCACTGAAAAGCTTGACAAGAACAACTTCCAAGCATGGAAGTTTAGAATGACGAATTTCCTTATGGAAAAAGGATATTGGGAATTCGTTGCAGGAAATGAAGAAGAACCAGTTCTTCCTGATGTTCCCAATCAACAGCAAATGCAGGCATTTAAAGGATGGCATGAGAGAGCCAAGAAAGTTATGTACTGGCTGTCTATCAGCATTTCAGACTCTATGATTGTGCATATTTAGGATGCAAGTACGCCAAATGAGGCATGGGATACTTTGTCAAAAATGTATAGCACAAATTGCAAGGCAGGAAAATGCAGCTCAAGCAAGAGTTGCACAATGTGCAAAGAGAAAGTATGAGCATCAATGACTACCACATGAAGGTGAAGAAGATTGCAGATGCACTTGCTTCCATTGGGTCACCAGTGGAAGATAATGATTTAGTTTCTATGACCTTGAATGGTCTAGGAAAGGATTATGCACAGTTTCGAACATCGATTTCCGTCCGTGAAAGATTTCCTGATTTTGAGGAGTTGATCGCTCTTCTAATTTGTAAGGAGCAGAGAAATGGTGGTGCATCTCCTTCAGGAGGAACTTCAAAAGAAGTTGTCTTCTACTCAAATGCTGGAAGAGGTAGAGGCAGAGGTAGAGGAGGCCAATCTGGAGGCCGTGGTAGAAATCAGAATATGCAACAAACTTAAGAAAACCAGTCCTATGGAGGAGGATGTGGTAACTCTAGAGGCAGGGGGAGCCAAAGAGATCATGGTGGATGGCAAAGAGGCCAAAATGCAAACAACAATGTTGAATGCTACTACTGTGGTAAAATGGGTCATATGGCTAAAGACTGCTATAAAAAGAAGAATGACATCATGAATGGAAAATTGCAACAAGGGAATTATGCATCTTCTAGTAGACAGGGTGATGACAGAAATGAGCATTTGTTTATGGTGCAGCACATGACCAATTCTGTGACAAGTGCAGAAGAAAGCAACGATGTGTGGTATGTTGACTCAGGTGCATCAAACCACATGACAGGTCATGTAGAATGGATGAAAACCAGGATTTGTGGAGGCTGGTGATGATACTGCACATCCTATTGTGCAGATTGGAAAAATTCCTTTGTCTATGCAGGATGGGAAAAAAAGATACCTGTCGGATGTATTTCATGTCCCGAATATCACAAAGAACCTGGTTTCTGTTGGTCAAATGGTTGAGCAGGGCTTGCAAGTCAGATTTAATTCTCATGGATGCTTTGTTGAGGATATGAAAAATAAAGATCACTTGATAGCAAAAGGAAAGAAGAAGGGCATAATGTTTACGTTGGATGCAGACATGCCTAAATTGAGTGCAACAATGTTTGCACATGGGACCGGTGTAGTTGCAGATATTGATATCTGGCATAAACGCATTGTTCATGTTAATATACGACGACTTAAATCAATGCAAGCCCAAAATATTGTTGCAGGATTGCCTAAATTCAAGGTTGTAGAAATGCATAAGGTATGTGAAGCCTGTCAATTTGGAAAACAAGCAAGGAAACCATTTCCTAGACATGTTCAAGAGAGTAAGAAGCCATTGGAATTAATCCACTCTAATGTGTGGACTACTAAAGCTGCATCTATCGGAGGATGTCATTATTTTGTCACTTTTATTGATGACTATAGCAGAAAAGTTTGGGTGTATTTTATGAAAAAGAAAAGTGAAGTTTTTGGGCATTTCAAAACTCTTAAAGCTATGGTTGAAAAAGAAATAGGCCTGCAAATAAAATGCCTAAGGTCAGATGGAAGGGGAGAGTACCTCTCAAATGAGTTTGCAAGGTTCTTGCAGGAGCATGGCATAAAGCAGCAATATTCATGTAGTCATACCCCACAACAAAATGGAATTACAGAAAGAAAAAATAGGCATATTGGAGAGGTATCTCGTGCCATGCTCAATGAAAAAGACCTACCAGATTTTTACTGGCAGATTTTTACTGGGCTGAGGTAGTTGCTACATCAGTCTATATAATGAACAGGACTCCCACTAGAGCAATACATGGCATAACTCCAGAGGAGAGGTATAATGGTAGGAAACCATATATTTCTCATTTGAAAATTTTTGGTTGCATTGCCTATGTTCATGTGCCAGATGAGTTGAGATCCAAGTTGGATCCAAAAGCTGAAAGGTGCATCTTTATTGGTTACTCTCTGCAGCAAAAAGGGTATAGATGCTATAACCCTTCTACTCGTAAGTTTACAGTAAGAAAAGATGTTGTTTTTGATGAGATGAGTAGCTGGTATAAACTAGTAAATGTGATTGATAATGTAGATGCATAAAATGGTAATGTTGCATAGAATTCACAGCAGCAGTCACAAGATATTAGTGGACCTGGAGCATCCTCTAACAGTGGTTCACATTCTTTGCCATGGACAGGCAGATTGAGATCAGGAGAATCTTCTCAAAGCAATGTAGATAGTGGTATGCAGGTATCACGAAAAGGAAAAGAGAAGGTAGATCAGTCCATGTTTGATGTGAATGCAGGTCACTCTTATGTGGATGGTGAATCTAGTGGCTCAGAACAGAGCATTGATGATGAGTTGGGTATTCCTTCTATTGTTACACCTGGAGTAAGGAAGACCAGGGATGTTTTGAGAGCACCTGGAGTGAAACTACTTTGCGCAGGTCTACCAAAGCTAGGTATCTTGTGGATAGGCTGAAATATGATGGATTTACAGCCATTCACTATGCCTATATGGTCAAAGTGATACAGGAACCAGAACCCACTTCTTTTGAGCAAGCCATGGGAAAAGAAAAATGGGAGAAAGCTATGGATGAAGAAATGGATGCCTTGGAAGCAAATGCTACATGGGAATTGGTACCTTTACCTAAAGATAAGAATGCAATTGGTTGTAAGTGGGTTTATAAGGTGAAACACAATGCAGATGGTTCTATGAATAGATACAAGGCAAGATTAGTAGTCAAGGGTTATGCACAAACATATAGCATTGATTATGAAGAAACATTCAATCCGGTTGCAAGGATGGCAACTGTAAGAGCAGTCATTGCTATGGCTGCATCAAAGGGATGGTCTTTACATCATATGGATGTAAAGAATGCCTTCTTGCATGGTGATTTGCAAGAAGAGGTCTATATGGAGCAGCCACCAGGTTATGTGCATGATGTTCATCCTGAGTTTGTTTGCAGGTTGAAGAAAGCCTTGTATGGCTTGAAGCAAGCACCTAGAGCATGGTCTGACAAGATAGGACAGTATCTTGTCACTATTGCCTTTCAGATTTCCAAGGCAGATTTCTCACTTTATGTGAGAAAAACAGAGAAAGGTATTATGCTACTTGTCATTTATATTGATGATTTGATTATGACAAGTGACAGTGATGAAGATATCCTTCATGTGAAAATGCTATTGAAGCAGAACTTTGAGATGAAGGATTTGGGAGAGCTGCGTTATTTCTTGGGCATTGAGGTGATTAGATCACCAAGTGGGATACGGATCTTGTAGAGGCAGTATGGATTGGACATGCTGTCCAAATATGGGATGACAGGCTGTAAGCCTATTTCAGTTCTTTTGGAGCAGAATGTGAAGCTGAGTGCAGATGTAGGTGAGCTTCTGGAAGACCCTACTATGTACAGATGCATAGTAGGAAGTTTGATTTATATGACTATTACCAGGCCAGATTTGAGCTATGCTATTGGATTGGTAAGTCAGTTTATGCAGGCTCCAAGGAAACCGCATTTGGATGCGGCTAGTCGCATACTCAGGTATGTGAAGTCCACATTGCAGTATGGACTACTTTATGAGACTGGGGTTCATATACAGTTGCATGGATACACTGATGCCGATTGGGCTGGTAGTATTTCTGATAGATGATCTACCAGTGGATATGTGCTCTCTTTTGGGAGTGGTGCAGTCACTTGGAGCAGCAAGAAACAGCCTACAATTGCCTTGTCGAGCACAGAGGCTGAGTACAGGGGTGCAGCAATGGCTACATGTGAGGTAGCTTGGTTGCATAAGCTACTTTATGATATGCATCAGCCTACAGATGGGCCAGTTGTCATTTATTGTGACAACATGAGTAGTATACACTTGGCAAATAACCCAGTCTATCATGCTAGAACAAAGCACATTGAGGTGCATTATCACTATGTGCGGGAGAGGGTTTTACTAGGTCTTATTGATCTAGTTTATGTCATCACAGAGGATCAAATAGCTGACATATTCACGAAGGCATTGGGCGCAGAGAAGCTGCGCAAGTTCAGAGACCTGCTTGGTGTGCAGGAATTGGGATTGAGCTCGAGGGGGAGTGTTGAGATATTGAGCTTCACTCGTGATATGCCAGGGTGACCGTTGTGCATTTATGTCACCGACTTATTAGCTGTAGATGCAGTTGGTGCACCGCCCATGAATAATAGCTAGATGACAGCTATCCTTATCTACTCTAGTTTGTGGCTCAGTTAGTATACCACCTTAGTTAGTTGAATTTGGTTTGAGACCCATATATAGGGTTCTTCTATTTTTCTCTGTACTAGAGTTCTTTTTGGCTTACACAACTAAGAAGAGGAAAACTGTTTTCAGCCTCCACCTTTGTGTGTATTCCCCCATTGTGTAAGTGAGAAAGCTACAAGTGAGACTCCTTCCTTCTCTCCCACAATCTTGACACCAAGTGCTATTAGGAAGGCTGTGTATCTTGTAATCCAAATATCAAGTCAATATATTGGCTAGATAATTGATCTTTGGTAGAGGTATTAGTCAAGTTATAATTAATGCTTACCCAAAATTACCTCAAACTGAGGGAGCACCTATCTCGGGAAAGTTACTATATATATCCTCTACATCACGTGTGTTCATGGCCTATTTATAAATATCCTTGTTTGTAAATTTTTTATGAATTGAAAAACATAACCCTTTTCTATTCAATCTGTAAATAACCCTCTTATATTACACCCTTTTATATGTAAAAAAATGATATTTTAAAAAAACCTTACGTGATGCACACATATATTCATGAGTAACTTACCCGAGGCACTTATATCCTCAATGGAATTGGATGCGCTAAAGGGGCCGTTTGGTGGTGAGACTTCATCGAGTGATGAATCAAGAGAGGATTCTACTATGGAAGATGTTTATCAAGTTACTCTAAATAAGCCTATAGGAGATTAGGATAGAATCAGAGATGCGGATGTGATAGAGATAGACCTTTGCTCATTGAATGATTCACAACCAATCAAATTAGGGTTTATACGTAGCATGGAAGAAAGGAAGAACTACATGTCCTTAATCCGAGAATTTTGTGATATGTTTGCCTAGAGTAATGATAAATTGAGGGGTATTCCCCCATTTTAGCCATGAGTGTCATTCCTCTAAAAGAGGAAAGTTGACTTGTCTGGCAAAAAGTGAGGCACATGCCTTTTGAGTTAAGAGATGGGCTATTCAAAGAGTTACAAAAGTTACATAAGGCTAGCTTGATATTTTTCGTGCAACACACAGGTGGTTATCAAGAAGAAGAATAATAATCAAATTCAGTTTCACATTGATTTTAGAGAGCTCAACAAACAAATAGTGAATGATTATTATCCATTGCCATTCATTGATCAAATTCTAGATCAAGTAGTAGGTAAGGATAAATACTTCTTTATGGATTTTTTTGCTAGCTACAATCAAATGGTTATCGTAGAGGAATACAAGTTAAAGACAAAATTTATAATTGTGTTTGGAACCTTTGCATATGAATCATCTCTCCAAATGTTCGAGAAAGCCTTGAGCATAAATGTTGCAACTATGCACAATTGTTTACAATGAGGAAAGAATGCCTAAATCAAGGCTAGGGATTACAGACATTCTATTTTGAAGCTCATGCTTAGTATCATTAATATATAATTGTGCAAATCTCAATCTTGCAAGATTGGGAATATCAAACACCATTGATCCAATAGGACGATATACAAAGCCATGAATTCAAAAGGTGTATCCATTCCCACCCACCAAGAAATGACTCATCTATTTGAGCACCAAATGACACAAAAGCAAGGGTATCATTGTAGGCACATATTTGTTTCTTAAACTCTCTACTCTCATGCTTATTCCCAACCAACAAACCATGCAATGGATTAGGTGTTTCTTAAAGGGGTGGCAATGAAACCTTCCCATTCCTACAATAGTGCTTCCCCACAGTCAAAACCATGAATGATTCTAGACTCAGAAGAACAAATGTTTGCACTACAATGAGAGCATAGCCTATTCATTTCTGCAAGACTATGCAATCCAAGGTCATGATAACATAGCACACACATTGCAAGATGCTCTACCATCTGAGGTATCTCATGGAAAAGGGAAAAAGCTCCTCCATTATTAGGATCAAAATTTGGTTTTGCCATATCTTACATATAAATTGGTATTTGGGAAATGTAGAAGGCAACATGCTGCACTTCCCCCACCACTAGACTTACATGGACAAGTGCAACAACGAATGATGGAAGATTATGAGCTTCATGAGTATCATGAGGATGTGGACTTACATGCACAGGTGCAATGAATGATGGAAGATTATGAGCTTCATGAGTATCATGAGGATGTGGACTTACATGCATAGGTACAATGAAGGATGGAAGATTATGAGGTTCATGAGGATCATAAAGATTTGGACTTGCATGAATAGACACAATGTATGATGGAAGATTATGAGCTTCATGAGGATCAGGGGGGATTGCTTTATGAGGAATGGAGGGTTTCAAAGAAACTTGATTCAATCTACACAATGAAAGATGAGCTGCATTAAAACCATCAAATCTAGCATTTTTATTTTTTTCTTACATAGATGAAAGACCTAGTTGGAAGATTCATAGCTGCATTCAAAGCCTAGCATTATGTCTTCAACTAACTCTTATTGAGTCGCAATTGTAAAATTGGCTCCCTTGACAATGAACGTGAAGTTGGTGCCATCCTACAGTAACAATATTATTCAGGGCTATGAGCAAAAGACATGCATAGGTGGAATAAGAAATATAAGAATATCTTAACACGTATGCATTCATGGGACATATAACTAACACACACACACACACACACACACACACACACACACACACACACACACACACACACACACAAAGATCTTAAACACTCAAACAAATAATACAAACATATGTGTGTGTGTGTGTGTGTGTGTGTGTGTGAGAGAGAGAGAGAGAGAGAGAGAGAGAGAGAGAGAGAGAGAGAGAGAGAGAGAGGGGGAGGGAGGGAGGGAGCTTAAACACTTCAACAAAGAGAAAAAATGATCATTGAAAGACCTAACTACTAAAAGAACAAAATTTTTCCCCAAAAAAAATCACAAAGCAAAAGTATTATTGAAGAAAACCTTGCAAACCAAAACCTAGTACTAAAATCTAAGAAGCCTACCAACCATGTTAGTATTGCCAACACACGGGTTTTATTAATACCACAAGGCACAACATTTGTGTAGACTGAGATATGTTGTGGGGTGGACTTAAAGTGTAACGTTCTGCGGCCTACTGGACCCCCCCAATATTTTTAAAATAAATATTTGAACTTTTTTTATTCCCCTTGTCATCACCGGTGAGACAGGTGGCGAGGAGGAGGTGAAGGGGGGGGGGGAGAATGGAGGAGGAAGTTGACGAGGAAGAGGATGACGTCAGGGAGGGCAACCCAAGCTCACTAGAGAGGAGTCGTCATCGTGGCAGAGGAAGGAAGTGGATGACGATGATGGGAGAAGACAAGAATATGACTTATAATAACAAGGGGAGGGAGGCCACGTGTGCCACCTCACTCCCCCCCCAATAATACACCCTTCCCACTATAAACCCCCCCCATCGCAATGAAGGAAAAAAAAAAGGCCACATTACCTCTTGCCCCCCAATTGCTGTCGGCCTGAGAGAGAGAGAGAGAGAGAGTTTACCATGCAATCTTTCCCTCTTCTTCTTTTCTTCTTCTTCTTCTCCTCCTCTCTCTATCCCCCCCCTCTCTCTCTCTCTCTCTCTCTCTCTCTCTCTCTCTCTCTCTCTCTCTCTCTCTCTCTCTCTCTCTCTCTCTCTCTCATTTTCTTCTTGTTCTCCTCCTCTTCTTCTCCTCTCCCTCTCCCTCTCCCTCTCCCTCTTCTTCTTCTTCTTCTTCTTCTTCCCTTTCTACTCACCTCTCTTATTTTCTTCTTCTTCCTATAATGAGTACAAAAGCTTCGGTCTTTCCTTTGACCTAGGGTTTCCTAACTCTTGAGCTCTTCATTTTCCTTTGAGGCCTAGAGCTATTTGTATCCATTCTAGTCCCTGAACAGGATTGATATCATCGCAGCCATTGGACGGATCTCAAGGTGACTCAGTTTTAGCCCTTATGATCATCGTTTGTGTTAACCACGCACATCATCAAGACTCCCAATCTATCAAACGTAAGTTATTAACAAGAGCTTGGACAACGGTCTAGAGCTTTGATAACGACTCTTTTCTAGACTAAGATGTTTGCTATGCAATCCTTCAGGCATGCAAGTTGCAACATATACCTTCAAAGTGAGGAAAACACACTTACTATTGCAAGGATGGGAAGTTGACAATGCTTGAGTCTTTATATGTTTATGAATTCATCGTATAGCATTCAAACACAATGGTCTTCTCTTGATATGTGCATTCAGAGAATTCAGTCTTTCGAATACTTGCAATGTAGTTTATCCTTTTTAATGTTCTATTCTCACATGGCATGATAAGGGTCTAATGCTTCTCATATGGGAATTCAAAGTAGGCATCTATTAATTTTGGAAACACATTACTTACGGCCGGTATCGCATGTGGATTGGCAGTGACGTCCTTGTGCGAACCTTCATTGCTTGTTGTGAGGTTTCCATCCGCATGTGTCATTTTTCGCTTGGGGTCCATTCTCAATTGTCGTGAGTTGCGTAAGATTTCTACACCTTGTGCTCGAGTAGTGGAGCCGTTTGCGAGTGGTGGACAATCCCAAGAGACAGGTATAGTTTTCAGCCACATGGAAAAAAGAGACGTGTGGCCACCCTCTTCAGAGGGGAAAGGAAAGAATCTCACTCCCTCTCTTTCCCTCTTCTTCTTCTTCTCCTCCTCTCTCACTCCCTCTCTCTTCCTCTTCTTCTTTTCTTCTTCTTCTCCTCCTCTCTCTCTCCCTCTCTCTTCCTCTCCTCTCTCTCTCTCTCTTCTTTTCTTCTTCTTCTCCTCCTCTTCTTCTCCTCCTCTTCTTCTCCTCTCCCTCTCCCTCTCCCTCTCCCTCTTCTTCTTCATCCCTTTCTACTCACCTCTCTTATTTTCTTCTTCTTCTTCTTCTTCTTCTTCTCTCTCTCTCTCTCTCTCTCTCTCTCTCTCTCTCTCTCTCTCTCTCTCTCTCTCTCTCTCTCTGGTGCACAGATCGGATGCTGTATGCTCGCGTAGTGAACACCAGAAGGTCCTCAAGAACAAAAGAACTCTACTTTTTGCACAAAACTCAAGGTAGAAAGCATGCACGACATGAACAAGAGACCAATTGGGTGCAATCTCCCCCCATGCCTTGTGTGAGCGCTCCACAAAGCATGTATTTTATGTATTAATCATCTTCAAGCTCAAATAATAGCCCAAATTACAAAATAGCACGCTTTTGGCTTTTGAGTTTTCTTTAGCACAAAATAGAAATAAAGCTAATGGGCAGGCGCCCAAAGAGTCAGGCATACCCAATACAATGTCCAAATACAAATATCATAATGGTGCGCCCATGCACATAAAAAATAATAAAATATATCCAACGCCTTAACAAATAGGCGCGAAAAAATATAGGTGCCATGCCTAAGGTATGCGCCCATCAAAACATAAGTGATAACTCGAATACACGCTACCCTCCAATGCTTTCCTCCGCCACTGCTGCTATCTCTACACATCAACTGAAGCATTCACAATCGTTAGTAAAATAATACAATTAAACCGACAAAAGTGAATACCTAGCAGTCTTCAGCTACATAAATAAATCAACTGGTTAGAAATCAATCCTAACCTTAATTTATCACAAGTGCGCACTCTAAACTCATAAATATTTATTAATTTAATATGTATTTTGCGGAATCACCCGCTATGGAATCACCCATGTACACACTAAATTAATGAAACGTTCGAAAAGGATAGGCGTCCCCATCAACTTCTCGCACAAAGAATCCACTTTGTGTATGAGCCCCGGTCAACAAAGTTTACGGAATCCATTGTAAAACCTCACGGAATCCACCGTGAAAAATGCCTCTTGGCATCATACCCCCGGGGTGGGATAGCAATTGTCCTCAATTGCTATTAGCTCAATGTGGAGCTAACATAGTGGGGAAAGCATTTAAGTCTCTAGCGTGCATCCATTGGGCCTCTTCAACAGGATGGTTTTTAAACTTGATCAAATATCTAGAATATCTACGGCCAGTTCTAGTGGTCATAAAGTCAGTATCTATGATAGCTTCAGGCTCAAGTATTTTAGTCTCTTCATCTAACAAAGGTGGGTTTTCATAAATAGGGTGTACAGGTAATTGACCTCTAAAGGGTCGTAATAAACTAATGTGAAAAGTGTTGTGAATTTTCCAATGGAGTGGTAGTTCTAACTTGAATGCATTGTCATTGATTTTGTGAATGATCTTAAATGGTCCATAGAATCTAGGTGCTAATTTCACAACTGGGTGTTTATCTATACTTTGTATTCTACGTTTTTCTATTCTTAACCAAACATAGTCATCAACTTTGAAATTCATGGCCTGTCTTTTCTTATTGGCTTGTTTTGTATATGATCACTTGGCTTTGGCAATCATGTCTTTAACCTCATAAAAAATAGTAGCGTGCATATTAGCAATATCATCAGCACTCTGAATTCTATTTGATAAAGATGCAACAGGTGTAGACAATCTATAACCATAAATCACTTCAAACGGTGCTTTCTTTATAGCTGTGTGTGGTGTATTGTTATATGCAAATTGCAGTAAATGCAAATGTGTATCCCATGTCTGTGGTTTAGAAATAGTGTAAGCACGTAAAAGATCTAAAATAGTACTGTTAGTAGCTTCAGTTTGTCCATTAGTTTCAGGATGAAATGCAGATAAGAAATCAATCTTTGTTCCTAGGTTAGCAAACAAAGTAATCCAAAAGTTATTACAAAATCTAGAATCACGGTCAGAAATAATAACTTTTGGTAATCCATGATTAGTGAAAACAGTTTTCAAAAACAATTGTGCTGCTGAGATGCTGTTAAAGTTTTCTTGCATGGAATGAAATATGCTTATTTACTAAACCTGTCTACTATAGTCCAAATCATATCATGGTTAGCTTAAGTATTAGGTAAACCTGTAATAAAGTCCATAGAAATCTGTTCCCATGGTCTTGATGGAATAGATAAAGGCATAAGTAAACCATACTGTTTACCATGATGTCTCTTAACTTTTTGACAAATCAAACATTCAGAAACAAAGTTAGATACATCAGTGTTCATATGTGGCCAATAAAAATCTTCAGTCAATGTACGTAAAGTAGATATGATACCTCTATGACCTTGATATGGAGGACAATGAATCTCATTCAAAACAAAAGATCTAAATGGGACTGTAACACATAATCTCTTTTCATAAAACATGAATTCATCATTGTAAGATAGTGAATCAATAGGAATCCAGTTATTTCCAACTAATTTATTCCAATCAGCATGAAAAGTAATGTCCTGATGATAAGTATCTTTCATAGGAGTTAGAGAATCAAATGATATAACAGAAATATTATGAATGGTGGGTCTTCTACTTAATGCATCGGCTACTACATTTTCTTTACCTGGTTGATATTGAATAAGGGGATGAAAACTCTGAATAAAAGCTGCCCATTTGATATGTCGATCAGATATTTGGGGTTGACTAAGGAGATGTCTAATACTTTGTTGATCAGTCTTAATCATAAACTCAGAACCCATTAAGTAATGTTTCCATTGTCTTAAAGCTTGTACAACAGCTAACAACTCTTTATCATATGTGGAATATTTAAGTTGTGAGGGTTTCAATTTACAACTAGAATAGGCTATGGGATGATTATCTTGCATAAGTACGGCTCCTATTCTAGATCCGCTAGCATCAGTAACTACTAAAAAGAATGGTCTATTAGAATTAGGTAGTTGTAATACAGGAGCATGGGTTAATGCATGTTTTAATAAATCAAAAGATTTCTGTTGATTATCAGACCAATGATAAACAATACCTTTCTTTAAAAGTTTAGTCAAAGGCAAAGCAAGTAATGAAAAATTTCGCACAAACTTCCTGTAAAAACTAGCAAGATCTAGAAAAGAACGTAACTCATGCACATTTTTGGGTATAGGCAGTTCAATATTTCTTCTATCTTCTTAGGGTCAACTTTAATACCTTCTGATGACACAATATAACCTAGATATTCAATTTTTGGTTGAAAGAACTCACTCTTTTCTAGATTAGCATACAATTGATTATCTTTTAACAACTTGAAAACCAAAGATAGATGTTCATAATGCTCTTTCTCATTTTTACTGAATACCAAGATATCATCAAAGAATACTATAACACAATGCTGATATTTCAAAAATATGCGATTCATCATTCTACTAAATGTAGCAGGTGCGTTAGTCAATCCAAAATGCATCACTAGAAATTCATAATGACCAAATTGTGTTCTAAATGCAGTCTTAAATATTATATTCATCCATAAGATCATCTATCCTAGGAATTGGATATCTATTACAGTAATCTTATTTAGGGCACGATAATCAATGCACATACGATAAGTATTATTATTCTTCTTTACCAACAAAACAGGTGCGCCAAATGGAGAACTACTAGGTCTAATCAATCCTATGTTTAATAATTCCTCAACTTGATTTTGAATTTCTTTCTACTCTATCTGGTTATGCCTATATGGTGCTTTACAAGGTGGTTGTGTACCAGGAATTAAATCTATTTTGTGGTCTTCAGGACGTGAAGGAGGTAATCCAGGTGGTAGATCTTCAGCAAAACAATCTTTAAATTGTGCAAGGAATTCTTTATGCCTAGGGTGCATATGTTTTTCTTTAGCTTGCAGTTCATTCACCCAAATTAGATAATATTTATTACTTTTACGTAATGCACATTTAGCTTGAGTATGAGTAAGTAGTGGAAAAGCATTAGATGCGTGCATACCATACAATGTAATGTTTTTCCTTGAAAATGAATTTGAATTGAATGCGTGTAATAATCTATGTCAGGATTATGTTGATGACGCCAAGGCATACCTAAGATAATATCACTGGACTGTAATGGTACGACTAGAAAATTCCTTCTTTCAGTGTATTGACCAATTTGAATTTCTAAATCATGCACTTCTTGTGTTCCATTATACCTTGTGCCTAAAAATGATACTTTAATGCGATAATGCGTAGGAACAGTTTGTAATTTCAATTCTTTCACTAACTTTGCAGAAATAAAATCATGTGTACTACCATCATCATGCAAAATAATCTTTTCTTTTCCATGCACTAAACATTTCATTGTCAACAAAGAATGTGGAGTTGGCATACCTGATAAAGTATCCGAAGGAGTAGTAATGTCGTCCTCATCTTCCGTAAAGTCAGGCATTTCCTCATGTTCTTCATCTTCCATTGCTCCAAGATAGTTGATGTGGACAGGTGGCTTCTTCGATTGGCAATTGGCTGCTAGATGTCCAGGTTGATGGCATTTGTAACACACTATAGGTTTGGCTTTAGATACATTGTTTGCAATGGCAGGAAGTCTAGGAATATTAGGATTTGGCTGTGAAGATGACTTAGGGTTTTGATTGGTATTTGATGGCAAAGCAGGTGGTTTTGTCCAAGACTTACGGAAAGATGATGAAGGAAATCGAATTTGATTGAATCTTCTAAAATTTGAATTGAATTGCTTAGAACCATAGTTACCATTTGCTTGAAATTGTTGTGGACGCTTGTCTCTTCCTCGAAGCTTGTCTTCAGTGTCATGAGCTAAAGAAATTGCATTTTCAAGAGTTGCAAGCTTGAACATATTGACTTCAGCATAGTAATGCCCCAGTAATCCAGACATATACTTGCACTTGTGAGTCGCTTCAGGTACGTCTTCAAGCATGCGTAGTTGGAGTAAGGCATTCCAAAAGCATTCGGTGTACTGACAAATAGGCTCATGATCTCTTTGGTGAAGAAGGTCCCATTGCTTTATGGCTTTTTCATGGAATTGTGAAGGAAGGAAATTCTGCATAAACTTCTTCTTGAAACTCTCCCAGGTAGTGGGACAATCTATGCTCTTACAAACCACGGTCCACCAAAGAGATGCTCTATCCACTAAATGATTAGTGACACACTTGATTTTATCTTTTTCCGCGTATGTCTCTTCATGAAAGTAATCATCAAACTGACTGATGTATGCAAGAACAATCTTTCCATCTTGAGTGCCATTGAAAGTACGGAATTTGAAATTTCTTTTACTTATCTTTGTTTCTTTGCGGATAGATTGAGCTTCGAGAGTCGCATCGATGGTTCGTCGGATAAGATCTTCAGGTTGTGGTCCATCTTTGTCGGTAGTCGATCTTTGTAAATTAGCCAATTGAACTTACAAGGCTTGCCGGGCTCTTCGTTCTTCATCCAACTGCATCATAATTAAATCCAACTTTTGTTCCACCGTAGGTTCAGGTAGATCGCCTTCAGCCATTAAATCATCCATATTTTGTTCCGCCATCCTGTAAAAATTCAAAAGTCCTCACACTCTCAAAATCCAATTAGCAGGATGAGCGTAGCTCAAAGTCGGGTGTACAAGGCTTATAGATTTTTGTTTGGCTTCCACCATCTTCGATTTTTGCGGTTGCGGGATTTGAAATCTTTGTAAAATCTGTGTATGTCCTTCTGCGTGTGCTGAAACTAGTTCAGCAAGTCTGCGTATGCGAACAGAGTCTTCCAGAAAACAACTTTGCAGTTTGGTGCTTCTGCGCAGGAACAACCCTTATGGGAGTTTTTGGCACAAGTCAATTCTGACTTCTGGTGACTTGCTGGATTTAGAGAGTTGCAAAACTTAGGAAACTTGATCAAGTTGAAGTTTATTGTGACTTTTGACTTGCTTGACTAAGCTTAAAGCTTAATCTAACTGGAACGACGAATTTTAGGGGGGGACGTTTTTTTCGCCGCCGAATCCGTTTAGGACATGCCGCGTTATCAGACGACGAGATTTGGGGCTTTAAGCTTTTAAGTAAGGTTATTAAGCTTTTAACTTAAGCTTTTAAGCTTTTGAAAGTTATGAAGATTATCTGATGACATGTGGAAAAATGACTTGGTGTAGGAGATGTTGACGTGGTCCTTTGCTGTTTCAGGCCGGTCCTTCGCGATTAAAGGCTGTAAACAAAGGTTCTTGACCGCCAGGAATCCACCCGTATCGACTGCTCACGATGAGACTGACCGTTGAGCTCGATCGTTCCAGGAGCTCTGCCTTCACACAAGATGGGTAGCAATTGGAAGCTCTCGATCTCAGCTTCGCTCTGATACCACTGGTGTGTAGATCGGATGCTATATGCTCGCGTAGTAAACGCCGGAAGGTCCCCAAGAACAAAAGAACTCTACTTTTTGCACAAAACTCAAGGTAGAAAGCATGCACGACATGAACAAAAGACCAATTGGGTGCAATCTCCTCCCATGCCTTGTGTGAGCGCTCCACAAAGCATGTATTTTATGTATTAATCATCTTCAAGCTCAAATAATAGCCCAAATTACAAAATAGCATGCTTTTGGCTTTTGAGTTTGCTTTAGCACAAAATAGAAATAAAGCTAATGGGTGGGCGCCCAAAGAGTCAGGCATACCCAATACAATGTCCAAATACAAATATCATAATAGTGCGCCCATGCACATATAAAATAATAAATAAATATCCAACGCCTTAACAAATAGGCGCGACAAAATATAGGTGCCATGCCTAAGGTATGCGCCCATCAAAACATAAGTGATAACTCGAATACACGCTATCCTCCAATGCTTTCCTCCGCCACTGCTGCTATCTCTACACATCAACTGAAGCATTCACAATCGTTAGTAAAATAATACAATTAAACCGGCAAAAGTGAATACCTAGCAGTCTTCAGCTACATAAATAAATCAACTGGTTAGAAATCAATCCTAACCTTAATTTATCATGAGTACGCACTCTAAACTCATAAATGTTTATTAATTTAATATGTATTTTGCGGAATCACCTGCTATGGAATCACCCATGTACACACTAAATTAATGAAACGTTCGAAAAGGATAGGCGTCCCCATCAACTTCTCGCACAAAGAATCCACTTTGTGTATGAGCCGGGTCAACAAAGTTTATGGAATCCACCGTAAAACCTCACGGAATCCACTGTGGCACGGAATCCACCGTGAAATATGCCTCCTGGCATCACTCTCTCTCACTCACTCACTCACACACACACACACACTCTCTCTCTCTCTCACTCAGGCCGGCAACAATTGGGGGGCAAGAGGTAATGTGGCCCTTTTTTTTCCTTCATTGCGATGGGGGGGTTTATAGTGGGAAGGGAGGTATTATTAGGGGGGGAGTGATGTGGCACACGTAGCCTCCCTCCCCTCCTTATTATAAGTCATCTTCTTGTCTTCTCGCATCGTCGTCATCTTCACTCATCGTCGTCCACTTCCTTCGTTTGCCATGACGATGACTCCTCTCCAATCAGCTCTAGCTGCCCTCCCTGACGTCATCCTCTTTCTCGTTGGCTTCCTCCATTCTTTCCCCTCCCTCACCTCCCCCCGCCACCTGTCGCGTCGGCAATGTGACAAGGGGGAATTAAAAATTTTCAAATATTTATTTTAAAAATATTGGGGGGGTATAGTAGGCGGCAAAATGTTACACTTTAAGTCCACCCCACAACATATCTCAGTCTACACAAATGCTGTGCCTAGTGGTATTAATAAAACCCGTGTGTTGGCAGTACTAACATGGTTGGTAGGCTTCTTTTCTAGACTAA
This sequence comes from Lygodium microphyllum, assembly GCF_053477565.2. NCBI lineage: Eukaryota > Viridiplantae > Streptophyta > Polypodiopsida > Schizaeales > Lygodiaceae > Lygodium > Lygodium microphyllum. The sequence continues at coordinate 30,167,575 of NC_141157.1, read as the reverse complement.
GATGTTTGCCATGAAATCCTTCAGGCATGCAAGTTGCAACATATACCTTCAAAGTGAGGAAAACACTTCTACTATTTGTGAGGACGGCAATGCTTGAGTCTTTATATGTTTATGAATTCATCGTATAGCATTCAAACACAATGGTCTTCTCTTGATACGCGAGGGAATTCAGTCTTTCAAATACTTGCAATGTAGTTTATCCTTTTTAATGTTCTATTCTCACGTGGCATGATAGGGGTCTAATGCTCCTCATGTGGGAATTCAAAGTAGGCATCTATTAATTTTGGAAACACATTACTTACGATCGGTATCGCATGCAGATTGGCAGTGATGTCCTTGTGCAAGCATTCGTTGCTCGTTGTGAGTTTTCCATCCTCATGAATCATTTTCCACTTGGGGGCCATTTTCATCATCGCGAGTAAGATTTCTGCACCTTGTGCTTGAGTAGTGGGGCCGTTTTGCGAGTGGTGGACAATCTCACGAGACATGTATAGTTTGCAGCCACCGTTGTCCAAGCTCTTGTTAATAGCTTACGTTTGATAGATTGGGAGTCTTGATGATGTCCGTGGTTAACACAAACAGTGATCATAAGTGCTAAAACTGAGTCACCTTGAGATCCATCTGATAGCTGCAATGATATCAATCCTATTTAGGGACTAGAATGGATACAAACAACTCTAGGCCTCAAAGGCAAATGAAGAGCTCAAGAGTTAGGAAACCCTAGGTCAAAGGAAAGATCGAAGCTTTTGTACTCGTTAGGAAGAAGGTTTGGTTATCAATCAAAATAAGGGACTATTAGAACTCATGTCTTGAGCAAATGTCCTAGCTGAGTAGAGGAAGTGTTAAATAATTTCCGCATGGAAACACTAAGATCCCAAGGGGGAGAGCAAACACGCGATAGAAGGTTATCATGGCTGTTTCGGAAATTTTTGAAAAAGGATATCATTGTTTTGTGGATCTATTGGATAACGTTCTAAATGCTATTGCATTAAACTGCTTGTGGATGTGAATTAGATTATTATTCCAAGTGCTTGTATGGTAAACACATGGTAGGGGTCAATGACAAGTGCCATGGGAGCAAAGGAATGTTCTTCTTGGAAGATGATATTAGGCTGATTGCCTCGATTGTGCTTGATTCTTAATTGGAATGATTAAGGAAGGATATTTTGAGCGAAAGAATCATCTCCAAGGTTACACCGCGTTTCAACCTGAGAGGGCATTGCTCGATTCACGGGCCGAAGGTCGAGTGGTGAAAAGGCCAACCATGGAAAGTGTGTCTCATTCCTAGGTTGCTTGGGGCTAGTGGAGCTTTGGACACCCCTTTTGGCAAGTTTGGAACTGAGCTGTAGACTGCCGTGAGCCCAACGTCTAGGGCATTGGAAGATCCTATTCTAGATAATGGATAGAAATTATGGTGCCATGTGATTTGGACCGGGACTTTTGTTGGACAAAAGGGAATATATAATTTCTCTTGTATGGAAAGGAGACAAAGATTAACTTGAGATAAGTTAAGGAACTTGTTTGAACTTGTTTATCAAAAGACTACTTACTCTTGTATTCATGTCTCTGACATAAATTACGCGTATGAACCCTGTTTCCTAAAAGGATTAATTAAGGAAGTTGACTTTAAATGTCGCACATAAATGTGATAGGATCTAATTAGAAAACTAAATCTATTAAGGGAATCAGGTGGACGGAATCCCCGATGGGTCTGGTGGTCCCGGGGAACTAGGAGGCTTCTCACAAGGATTTATCGCCATTCGACTTTAGGTATTGTTAAGTTAGAACCCCACATTGATCATGCTATTTTCAACATCACTAAGCTTGATGGTATGAATTACTCTTATTGGAAGAGCCAGATTTGGCAGGTGTTGGTGCAGAAATCGCAGTCCTATGCTAGATGAGGAATGGCTTGAGCTTGATGAGTTATGCAAGTCCACTATTGTATTATCTCTCACAGAACAGGTTCATTACAATGTATTTGAGGAAGAACAGAGTGCATGGCAGTTGTGGGATAAAATCAAGAATCTCTATGACAAGAAAAGTCCAGTGAGTCAGATGTATTGACTGAAGCAGCTTATGGATCTGCGCATGAAGGAGAATGTGACTATGTCTACTTACTTGAGCCAGTTCCATGCTATACTCAAGAACTTGACTTCGCAAGACATCAGTTTTGTAGAGGATGTCACTCCTCTTTTCTTTCTTGGTACTCTTAATGAGTCATGGGATGTATTCCGCACTGCATTATGTGCATCTACTGCTACCTTGAAATTATCTGATGTTGAGAGTACTCTTCTGCAGAAAGAGGTTAACCGGGATGCCTCTCGTGTGTTGCATGCTATGACAGTTAGAGGCAGGAATGATGGATATGGAAAGAATGGCAGTGGCAGTGGCCGTGAATGGTATTCTCAGACACCTTGGTCCAAGTCTCGTGGGAAGTCACGTAGCAAATCCCGTGGCAGGAATGCAAATGTTACTTGTCACCATTGTGGGAAAAAGGGCCATATTAGGCCACAATGCCATGAACTGCGCAATGAAAGGCGCAAAGATAAGGGGAAAGACAAAGTGCAGGATAAGTCTTCTAATCGCAGCATAGTGCCTGCAAAGTCTAGTGTTAAAATTGAAGAGATCAATGTTATGCAGCCTGAGGATGTTGATGATAATTATATCCTTGCAACTTCTTCTAGTGCTTTGTAGATGAGAGAGATACACTCTATGTATGCATAGTGTTGGCCCTTGGACTCAAGTGCATCCTTTCTTGTGACACCTTGCCGAGAGTGGTTTCATTCATATCGTACTGTTTCGGGTTTTGTGCGCTTGGGTGATGACAGCTCTCTTGATATTGTGGGCATTGGTGATGTTAGGCTGCAGTTTCCTTCTGGTAGCAATTTTGTTATGCAGGATGTATGTCATGTAGCTGCTTTGACACGCAGTCTCCTGTCAGCTGGACAGCTTGATGACGCAGGTTATCATGTATCTTTTGGAGACTCTGCATGGAAGATGACTCGTGGCAAACTTGTGATTGCAAGAGTTGCCAAGGCTAGCAGCCTCTATCCCTTGATTGTATCCACTTCTTCCCTTGATCATGTTTTGTTTGTGGGTTCTATCTCACATGTATCTCTATGTCATGCCCGTTTGGGCCATATGTCTTTGAAGGGAATGAAAATGCTTTCTAGTTTGCAGTACTTACCGCCCCTTGATTATGCATGTTTTGATTTATGTGAGCATTGTCTTTATGGTAGGCAAACTAGGTCTACGCATAAGAAGTTTGGTAAGCCACACATGAGTGAGCCCTTGGCATTGATACATTCGGATGTCTGTGGGCCCATGCCTTGTCAGCCTATGGGTGGTGCAAAGTATTTTGTTACGTTTATAGATGATTTTTCACAAAAAGTTTGGGCTTATCCCATTAAGCTGAAATCCGATGTCTTGCCTGTGTTTCAGAGGTGGCTTACATTGGTTGAGAACCAGTTTGGGTATAGGCTAAAATGCCTAAGAATAAATAATGGGCGGGAGTATGTCTCACGTACTTTTGAGCAGTTATGTGATGAGAGGGGTATTAAGCGTCAATTGACCGCCCCCTACACCCCCCCAGAATGGTTTGGCTGAGCGGATGAATAGAATCATCTATGAGCATATACGCAGTATGCTTAGCCATGCAGGCCTACCACTGAGCTTTTGGGCTGAGGCAGTTAGTACAACTGTGCATGTCATAAATAGATCACCCTCTAGTGGTTTGGATTTCCAGGTTGCAGAGGAGGTATAGACTGGAAAACCTCCCTCTTATGTGCATCTCCATGTCTTTGGATGTGAGGCATTTTTCCATGTGCCTAGGGACAAGAGAAGTAAGGTGGATCGTAAGAGTGTCAAATGCATTTTCCTTGGTTATGGGGATGCAGGCGAGATGGGTTACCGTCTCTGGGATCCGCAGGTGTGGAAAGTCATCGGCAGTCATGATGTAGTCTTCCATGAAGACAAGATGCATCGGCAGCTTGAGAGAGTTATTGAGATCCGCAGGGTCATATTTTAGGAGGAGCTGAGAGCTCCCACACAGTCAGTTGGACAACCTACAGCTTCATCAGATGCTCATGGTCAGGGTGTTGGACAGGTAGCTGGGCAGGCAATAGAGCCTGCCGTGAGACGGTCTACTAGAGACAGACGTCCACCTGATAGATTTCATCCCTCAATGCATTATATCTTGGTTACAGATGCAGGAGAGACTTTCACTTATGATGAGGCTATGCGCAGGGGCGACAGTCACTCCTGGGAGAGGGCTATGTAGTCTGAGATAGACTCCTTGCATAAGAATGAAACTTGGGATTTGGTTTCCTTGCCTACGGGAAAGAAGGCTTTGCCATGCAAGTGGGTGTACAAGCTGAAAAGTACCCCTGGACACCCCAAGCCGGCATACAAGGCTAGATTGGTAGCAAAGGGTTTTAAGCAGGAGCATGGTGTGGACTTTGATGAGCTCTTTTCTCCTATGGTTAAGATGACCACCCTATGCTTAGTCTTGACTTTGGTTGCTTAGCTTGACTTGGATTTATGCTAGATGGATGTCAAAATGGCTTTCTTACATGGGGACTTGCATGATGAGATTTATATGGAGCAGCCTAAGGGCTTTGTAGAACCTGGCAAGGAGCACCTAGTGTGTAAATTGAAGAAAAGTCTTTATGGCTTGAAGCAAGCACCTAGGGAGTGGTATCATAAGTTTGATGCCTTTATGCAGTCACAAGGCTACAACAAGAGTGCTATGGATCCGTGTCTTTACATGATGGTTCTTTATTGATTTTAGTACTCTATGTGGATGATATGCTGATAGCAGGGAAAGCTCATGATGAGCTAGATGCTCTTAAGGCTCAGCTCAAGAAGAGCTTTGAGATGAAAGATCTGGGATAGGCCGCTCACATACTTGGTATGAGCATTAGACGCGACAGGCATCAAGGACTCCTCTACTTGTCATAGAGGGAGTACATTCATAAAGTCCTTGAGCACTTTTGCATGCAGGATGTAAAGCCTATTGGCTGTCCATTGCCTTCTTATGTGAAGGTATCACAGGCTGATTGTCCATAGACATAAGAGCAGAGGTCCGAGATGGCCAAGATTCCCTATGCATCCGTAGTGGGCAGTCTTATGTATACCATGATAGCCACTCGTCCAGATATTACCTTTGCAGTTGGTGTTGTGGCACGCTATATGGCTACACCTGGCAAGAAGCATTGGGATGCTGTGAAGGGTATCATGAGGTACCTGAAGGGCACTACAGATATGTGCATATGCTATGGCAGCCAGGATACAGGAGTCATGGGGTACACTGACTCTGATTATGCAGGAGATGCAAATAGTAGGAAGTCCACTTCCGGCTATGTATTCACCTATGCTGGAAGTGTTGTTTCTTGGATGTCCAGGGTGCAGAAATGCACGGCCCTTTCTACTACAGAGGTCGAGTATGTTGTAGCCACTAAGGCTTGCAAGGAGGCCATTTGGTTGGGTCATTTGGTTGCTGACCTTGGTATTGATGCTATCCCTACACTGCATTCGGATTCTATGAGTGCTATTCAGTTAGCCAAGAATCCGGTCTTCCATGCGAAGACAAAACACATTGAGGTGAGGTATCACTTCATACGTGGGGTCGTTGAGGACAAGTCTATTGATCTTGTCAAGATCTCAACTGACCAGAATCTTGCAAATCTACTCATAAGAAGACTCTCTACAAAGCGCTTTGCCTTCCTCATGAGGTTGATGGGCGTGGGATGAGATGACGTCTTTCCTAATCCTATTGTACATGTGTACATGTCCTTTTTTCTTTTCCTTTTCACTCCTCACTAGGGAAGATTTGCCTTTAAGTGGGAGGTTGTTGGGGGTAAAGGTACCTTCGCCTAGCCGCCCGTGTATTATCACACTGACAGTCGTCGCCCCCACTGCACACTGCAGGTGGCAGGCGCTCGTCACCGTCACTTTATTCTTTATTCTTTTAGTGACAGTTTGAATAAAGGAAGGCCCGGTCACACATTGTGACCGTTGGAGTTCCCATTTCTTGTCTCTCTCTTTCTTGCTCTTGCTCTCCCACCATAGCTCTCGAGTGCAAGCTTCAATCCTTCTCACCTTTCAGATAGACAAATGATGTATGCTCTAGGAAGAGATGTTCAAAATCCCATATGCACAGTGAGGAGAGTGGTACTATCTAAAAAGATATAAAGGCATGTACTTGGTTGACACTCATTACAAGGTAATGGAACTATCAGTTTGAGTCATTGTCTATGTCATTGTCCATCTTACACAAGAATGTGTTTATGAGTCCAAGATAATCAATCTTGGAACCTAATTCACTTGTGTAACAGTTAGTCTAACTAAGTCTATGTCATCATGAGTTGTATATTCATCTTCCATCCTCCATAGCTCCTTCCATGCTCTAGATCTGTGTTTTTGATGTGGTATCAGAGCCAAGTCAAGCATGGCACTACTCCTCCAGCTCCATTTCACTCTCATCTAGCTTCTCAGTCTAGCTCAGGACGAGTCTAGAACCCCATCTCCTACTCCTTCTTCTCACTGCCCTACTTGGCAACCATAGCCAAACAGGACCTGCAACCAATTGAGCTCTTGGATCTCATGGTAGAGGCCATATCTCATTACAATTTCTTCTAAGACTTGTTTAACAACTCAAGGCACAACTTCTTGCCACAATAGCTCATGACATTGAGCACTCTATGCTCCAACATTTCCAAAATTTATCATCGCTACCTGTTTTGCACCTGCACCTATTCGTACGGCCTACTCTCCCTACACACAATGTGATTCTCGCCAAGTTCATAGGGAAAGTGAAGCTCCATACCTAAGGTCTCTCCCACTCAAAGGGGTTTTCGAAATGTTCATCTTTATGAGCTGTAATAAGTGAAAAATTAGGCCCCTGTCTTGAAACCCTAAAAAGGAAGCCATAGCCATTTGGGTTGAAGCTCATAAAACACTACATTTTCTCACTCCTACCACTTGAACCAAGTTCTTGCCACTCTAATATCTTGATTTAGTAAGCTTCCAGCAAGATTTTCACATCAAACCAGCAAAGGAGAGGAAGATTTATGAAGATTTGAAGGATTCAAGCTCATCATCAAGCCTGACATCAAACTAGTATATCTTAATACTAATTTAGTGCTTCTTGCACTTGTGCTTTTTTAGCACAGTCGAGATCATCTGGGTTGATGATCATTTGAAGTTGATTTCCTATCACAAAATGCCAAGCATGAAGAATTTTTAACATATGTTTCTCATGAAGGGTAACATGACTCATATTACTCATCTATATTACATGGAAGAACTAGTTGTTTCACTTGTAGGGATGGTTGGATTTACTTGTTTTGAAGAGCAATCAATGATCTTATTTGAAGACTTTGAAGATATTTCTACTACCTCAAAAATAATGATACCTTTGCTTGAGGAGGACAAGAAGAGCAAAGTCAAAGTCAAAGAAGCTGCAAGCAAAGTAAAGAGTGACAAAGCAAGCAAAATGAAGGATAAGATGTTGTACGATCTCACAAGAAAATCCAATGAGTCAAAGCCATATGAAATCCCAAAATCTATGTATCCCAAGATTTATGAAATAGTTCAACAAGTCATGTCAAGACACAACAATGTACCCATCTCAAACTCGCTGTGAAAGAAGGCCAAAAGGACCTCGTAAAGAAGACTAGAGTACAAGATAATGAAGAACAAGTCAAAGATGAAGAGCATGAAGACCAAGAAGAAGTCCAAGAAAATCAAAGACACCAAGAAGATCAAGAAAAACAAAGGATGCCAAAGAAGCATGAAAAAGGTAAAGAAATTTCCACTACTGACAACAAAGAAGTTTTCCCATAGTGGATCTCTATTTCCCGCAGTGGATCTTGTTTTCCCATAGTAGATGTAAAAGCCCTTACCAAAGATGTAAAGTTTCAAGCCTTAACTTGACTAGGCTTCCAAAGAGCTAGTCTCCTGGGCCATCTCATCATGTAGGGGGGAAAAAGCTCTAGCAAGGGTAGAGACTCATCATTTTAGGGGGGGTGTTGAGAATAGCAAATGATGTTTGGCCATAGAAGCCAGATGTATACCCATAGAGGCTGAATCTATACCTTGAAGAGGCTAGAAGATAGACAAATGATGTATGCTCTAGGAAGATATGTTTAGAATCCCATATGCACAGTGAGGAGAGTGGTACTATCCAAAAAGCTATAAAGGCATGTACTTGGTTGACACTCATTACAAGGTAATGGAGCTATCAGTTTGAGTCAATTGTAAGTGTCATTGTCCATCTTACACAAGAATGTGTTCATGAGTCCAAGCTAATCAATCTTGGAACCTAATTCACTTGTATAACAGTTAGTCTATCTAAGTCTATGTCATCATGAGTTGTATATTCATCTTCCATCCTCCATGGCTCTTGCCATGCTCTAGATTCGTGCTTTTGACACAATACGTACAACCTAACAGAGCATTACTTAGTTGTGAAGTATCAAAGGAAGAGATTGTCAATATAACATCATCAGATACATTAGATTGCACCACATTAATCTTCTCAATATTGATGATGGACTCTAGGCACAATGCTGCAATCATCATTCTTGTCTTGCACTTTATCATTTTCCTTTTTGTTGTGCTTGTCTTCACGCATTTTATGGCATTATGGCTGAATATGACCTACTTTTCCACAAGATAGTGGGACTTACGGTGAGACTATTCATGTGTCCTAGACTAAGATCTTTGAGAGCCTCTACCATGGCCACTTCCATCCTACCAACCTTTCACAATCAATGCATATCATGTATGGGAAGCAACAACATTCTTTCTATTCACCTCTTCTTATCAAGAGGATACTCTCAATATCCTACAATTTTAGCCCATCCTTAGCATATAGAACTGTAAAAAAGTGTCCCATGACTCAAGTAAAGTACTAACTAGAAATAAAGGATGCTATCCTTGAACTCAATCTCCTACCATGAAGCTAAATGGCTGATGATGGAGTGAAACTCATTCAAATGTGCAAACATAGAAGTTCCTTACTTCATGCAAAGGTCCATCAATTATTTCCATAAATTTGAGATGCAGGACTCTGCTTGTCATAAAGATTCTTAATCTGTATCCAAAGCTCATATGCAGTCTAATTTCCAGTCTCACAACATTGTAGTGAACTTGTTTAGAGAGTCATAAAATGATTCTGAACTTGCATAGCTCATCTAGTTCTCATCCTAGTCCTCAACCACAATATTTTTGGGTTTGGCACCCCTATTTTTAAGTGGTTTCACATGCAATTTTTGCACTAAAACCTGCCATATCTAGGTTTTCCAATAGCTGTAGTTGGTCCCATCTAGTTTCTCAATATTGAAGATAGCACTGTCACATGAGATCCATAACCATAATGAGACCAAGCAAGTGCACAAAAGGGAAAAACAGGCTACTTTAATTTCCTACAAGTCAGCCCCAAAACCACTACTAAATCAAGTAGGAGACAAGAGATACTAGCAGAAAAGTATCCACAAACTATAAGCAAAAGACTATCAAGACAAGGTAACTACTCTCATAAATGGTGCAGAGAACTACAATTATGACATGCTAAAAATAGAGTATAGTAGTAATAAATCAAGCCAAGTATGAGCTATCATTAATAAACTGCAAATGGTAACTGCCAAGGATATCCTGCACAATGTTGGGTATGTACAAACAACTAGCAGTTAGCAAACATGTGGCCAATATCCAAAGCTATCAACCTCAAAGTGTCAGAGGGGAATACATCCAATGGCATAACAATCATGCATAAATTAGGTCTCATGGGAAACAAAAAAGACCTACCAAAGGCACAACTAATGCAAGTGTAATAAAAGCTCAATGCATAGCCATGTTAGGTGTATGCATCACTGACAATGATCTGACTGAGGTAGATGTTGGCCCAAAGACAAATGTTAAATCAGCCTACCAGGCATCCACTGCATACATACAGCAAGAAGAGAGAATAGACATGAAGTGAAGATCCCACTATCTCACAATAAGGAGCTCAAGCTCAACTACAATCCAATGCACAATATAACATCCAATGTCAAGTAAGTGGCTCAATACATAAAGCCAAATAGCTCCCATTGAAGCAAAAGTTGAATGCCAATTGAGCAACAAGCTCAATACATCAAGTGAATAGCATCCAGACATCCAAGATACATACAACATAAGTCGAGAGCATCAAACCTAGTAAAGATCTTCAAGCTCGTGAATGTAGCATCCAATGAAATGAATGAATGCCAATGTCGAAGCATCCAAGCTCCAATCTTGGATTAATAGCATGTCATAAACATCATCATAGGCATACATGGCAACCAAACTGTCGATATATCCAATATGTGAGTGGTACCCGATTAGCTTCAAAGCATGATGAGCATAATATTTATCAGACAACTCCTTACTATCTACTATGAACAATAGTAATATGACAATAAAAAATGAGCTAATGAGAGCTCAACCCAAGCTCAAAACAATCTCATAGCATTGACACAGCATCCCCAAGTGATTTGACATCAAGTAGACATCTTAGGAAGTACAAGTGAACTCCAAAAAATGGGGTAAGTGTTATCTTAAACTATATTACAACATATTGCCATGTTTATACAATCAATATCTTAAGCTTAATGACTCAAAAACAATTACCAATGTTGAGTATTAGTGCCAAGGATGGTTAAGACTGATGGGGAGCCTTCAAAGGAGTGTCCAAGAGTCAAGAAAAAGGTTGAGTGGGCTAGGAGAGGAGCAAGGATAGCATGCACAAACATGGTGCCTACATCCCCTCTTATTGCTACTTATGCTAGTGATGGCAAGGCTTTAGAAGTACTCTAAGGTGCTCAGATATGCCACATGAAGCCCTATGAACTGTAGGTATGCTCCACAAGTTGAGCTCTTCAATGCTAGTGTAATGGCTTTGGTACCAATTGAAAGGAGCGAGCCTGGAGTGAATGCACGCAAGAAAAAGCAAGAGCTATGGTAGTGGAAGGAGAGAGAGAGAGAGAGAGAGAGAGAGAGAGAGAGAGAGAGAGAGAGAGAGAGAGAGGATGTGGGGACTCCAACTATCACAATGTGTGACTAGCCTTCCCTTATTTAAATGTCACTAAAAGAAAAAAGAATAAAGTAACAATGATGGGTGCCTGCCACCTACATGAGGATACAAGTGTACAGGTATTGTCAGTGGAGTAATATACATGCGGCTAGGCACAAGCACCTTTACCCCCCAACAATGAGTCTATTTGGGCGGATTAAGTAATATGTATTCTTTCCATGTTCTACATTTAGAGCACAGAAAATTTAAGCTCTTCTCTGAAGTGTAGAGCGTGCGTGACACACACACACACACACACACACACACACACACACACACACACACACACACATGCTTATCTGTCTATTTTTCAAATGCAAATGCAAGTTGAAGAAAAAACCTGGAAATGTTGATTGTAGAGGCTTCCTTAAGTGCAACGACTCTCTTGATTACACGTGAGCAACACTGTAACAAAAAGGAAATAAGCTATCATAGGTGTGACTTGAGATCAAACTCAAGTGGCAAGCAAGAAGATTGCCTAATAGACTTGCAACAGTGGCGGAAATTGAAACCATGCATGGTTTCTCTATTTTGTATAGAGAATAAACATGTGTGCCAAGTAAGAATGATTGTTGCATGCACCACCATGAATTCTACCTAGCTACCTCAAATTTCATGCATATGATTTTCAGGCACCAAAGAGTATTTAGTTCTAATTTTTAGGCGTTTATGTCTTGTTGACATAAGATTAAGATGCATTTTTAGGGCATTTCTCATGCTCGAAACATCATCACTTGCATCTTGAAAGTTATGGAGTAACATAGAAGCCACCAATAAGGATGAAACAATGATGTGAATGTTGTCATAATGGAATTGTTTTTGGAAACATTTTGTGCCCAGATTTTGTGATGGATCTACATGTTGTTGAGATGACAAGCTCAACACATGCGAACATTGATGATGGACCGCCTGGTTAGATCGGTCCACACGTCTACACTTAGCACATCGGTGGTCATTATGACTCTCACATGGCCACTGACTCATTACTTATTATATTCAGGTTGTTACACCTATTTACAACTGGCATAGTTATAGCGCCATTCGACTAGTGTAGTCGGTTATGCATTGTTTGACTTAGTAGGCCACTTTCCTTTATGTTGTATCTTATCTATACTTTGTATACATTGTAAAGAGTGTGGAAGAAGAAGAAGAAACCAGCAAGAAAACATTTTGGCCTCCATCTCTCTTCTTGTCTCTTGAGTGAGCTTCTCCTTGTGCATTCTGTGTGTGTTCGGCGCAGCATCTTGAGCAAGTCCCCCCACCACGCGATTCTTGATATGGTATCAGAGCCGTGCCACTAAGAGAGGCTGATTTTGAAGGTTGAAGTGAAGGAGAAGAAGCAAGGTTTGAGCAAGCAAGCCACGGGTAAGAAGCTCTCCCATTCTTCCACTCTTTCTCGTGGACAGTGCCTGTGGAGGCACCAGAAGTAGGGCAGAGCAAAAATCTCAAATTGCAGTGAGATTTGGTGTGCCCGAAGAGCGCTGTGTATTTTGCATATAAGTTCTTTGGGGCTTTCCCACTGCTATTTTGGCCATCCGAGGTCATTTCATGCCCCATTTTAGAGCCGCAAGGTTGCGGACAGCAATTCGAGGTATCCTGCAATTTCAGTTGTGTCTGTCATATACAAGTGCACAGGTTATATATTTCATATCTGTAAGTTCAAAGGTGTTTACGAGCGAATAAACGCAAGGTTTATCTACAAACTGGTTGCAGATTTCATGTATTGTTGAGCAGACAGTGAAAAAGGCTGTCTGGTGTATTGCTGTGCACTACAGGTCAAGGGTTGCAGAAGATTTGCTTACTGTTTGGTATTAGTTTTATGATAATGGCATAGAACAGTGGAAACCCCATCATTGAGAAGCTCGACAAGAACAACTACCCTTCATGGAAGTTCCGTGTCATGAACTTCCTTATTGGAAAAGGCCTCTACGAGTTTGTTTCAGGTGAAGAAAAGGAGCCGAAGGTGAGTGATCCTCCAACTGCAGAAGAGACAAAGGCACGGAAGGAATGGAATGCAAAAGACAAAAAGGCAAATACATCTCCAAACTCCTGTAGGAGTGCCACATAGTCCATGTGCTCATCATTAGATAATATGGTGCCAAACATGATTGGATGGGGATTGCTAGGAGTCCCAAGAGATAACTCTATCATATCAACCATGATGAATCTGATCTTTCACCTCTATCAAGTCATTCAAGCACACTTGATAAATTTCTTTTGTGGTGGAACCCTCATCAGAATTGTTAGAGAAATGGTGGAGGTTCCCTCAAGTGCTTTCCATTCCATAATGGTAGGTAATGCCATCTTATTCAATGGGTGCATGAGATAAGCATCCATTATCATCGCCTAAAAATTAATTGACTAGCTAGGTTGTCTACCAAACAATCCAAACATAAGATCCATAGCCATCTAGGCAATAACTAATACCTTGGCCTCCTAGAAAATTGAATAATATAAAAATCAAGAATACACTTACTGTGCACTACAATCACATGCACTTAAGACACCATTCCTTCTGGTTGTCTCAAACTATCATCAGCCATTTTTTGCATGGTGGTGACATCCTTTTGGATGTTGAAAGACCTAACCTGTCCAATAAATCTATACTCATTATGTTTATGAAAGAGCCTAAGTCTACCATTGCACTTTTTATCAAAATGCCATCTATATAAGCTTCTACCCTAAGGCAATGTCGTTTCACATGCTCCCACAATTCACTACCCACTCGATTGACACCAAAATAGGCTGTATAACATATCCATTTGTACATGTATTGGCTGTTTGTAGTAATTGACAATAATAAGCTAGGACATATTAGAAATGCAGAGAATTCATATGCAGCTTGGACCATACTTGAAAGTATGTTTTCCGTAAATACAAAGGCACAAAAGATTCAACTCAAGCAAGAGTTGAATACATTGAAGAAAGGGAAGATGTCTATCAATGAGTATGCACTGAAGGTAAGGAGCATTGCAAATGCCTTGGAAACGATTGATGCAATGCCTGATGATGATGATTTGGTGTCGTCTACCTTGGGTGGACTTAACAATGAAAAGGCTTGGAAGTCTTTTGTAACTTCCGTATATGTCAGAAAGCCATTTCCAGATTTCGATGAGTTGGTGTCCCTTATGATCACTGAAGAGATCAACATGCAGAGTGAGACATCTGAAAGAAGTGGTGAACAGGTCCAAGCTTTCTACTCTAGTTTAGGAAGGGGACATGGCAGGTTCTCTTCAAGAGGCCGTGGTACAGGACGTGGTAGTGACAACCAACAAAGAAGATTGAATCAGCAATTTGGCGATATGCAGGTTTCAGGCAGTCATGGTAACTTTAGAGGTAGGGGGATCTTTAGAGGAAGAGGTGGATGGCAAAATAGAGGTTTTAACAACTCTGGTATTGTGTGTCACTACTGTGGCAAAACAGGTCATATTGCAGCCCAATGTTATGCTAAGAAAGATGATATTCGTAGTGGCAAGTTGCAGCAAGGAAACTATACATCATCTTCACGACAAAATGAAGACAAAAATGAACGTATGTTTGTTATGCAGTATATGTTGAATGCTGTTACAGGAAAGGGAACACATGATGATGTTTGGTATGTTGATTCAGGTGCATCCAATCATATGACCAGCCATGCAGAATGGTTTGGAGAGATGCAGGATTTGCAAAATGCAGGTTATGTGCAGACGGGTGATGATTCATGCCACCCAATTTCACACATTGGAAAATTTTCCTTATCTCTGCATGATGGTAAGACAAAGATTCTTTCAGATGTATTACATGTGTCATCTATTACAAAGAACTTGGTGTCAGTCGGTCAGATGGCAGAGCAAGGGCTGCAAGTCAGATTTAATACAAAGGGCTACTTTGTAGAAGACTTCAATGACAAGTGCAGGTTGGTTACAAAGGGAAGTAGAGTTGGACGTATGTTTACTCTGGATGCTGGAATTCCTACTATGAATGCTGCTATGTATGCTAAAGGAAAAGGTGTTGTTGCAGATATTGACATTTGGCACAAACGCATTGGATATGCAAATGTACAAAGGCTAAAATTAATGCAGTCCAAAGGGTTGGTTACAGGTTTGCCTACATTTAGAGTTGCAGAATTTCATAAGGTATGCGAAGCATGTTAGTTTGGTAAGCATGCAACACAACCCTTTTCACATGACAGAGATGTAAGCAGAAATATCCTTGATGTTATGCATACAGACATTTGGAGGCCTACACAAAATGTATCTCTTGGAGGCAGTTCATACTTTGTCACATTCATTGATGATTGTTCTAGAAAGTTGTGGGTATATTTTATGAAGGAAAAGAGTGAAGCGTTTGGGCACTTTAGAACTTTCAAGGCTGTAGTTGAAAGAGAAACAGGCTTGAAAGTAAAGTGCTTGAGGTCAGATGGAGGGAGAGAGTACATCTCAAATGAGTTCAGTGATTTTCTAAGGTCTCATGGGATAAGGAGACAGTTCACATGTAGGTATACCCCACAACAAAATGGGGTTGCAGAAAGGAAAAACAGGCATATTGCAGAAGTTGCACGTGCCTTGATGGCTAAAAAGAATATGCCTAAGCATTTTTGGTCTGAGGCTGTTCATACTGCTATTTATATTATCAACAGAACTCCCATAGCTGCAGTTCATGGGATGACTCCTGAAAAATGCTTTACTTGCAAGCCTGATGTATCGCACTTGAAGGTATTTGGATGTGTTGCATATGTTCATGTGCCAGATGAGCTACGAAAGAAGCTTGATCCAAAGGCAGAAAAATGTGTCTTTATTGGATACTCTTTAGAGCAAAAAAGGTATTGCTATTATAACCCTGTCACATGTAAGTTCAGAGTGAGCAGGGATGTCATCTTTGATGAAATGAGCAGTTGGTATGCATCTAATGGTGATGCATTGGATGATGATGATGATCATGACACTCATGTGCAGGCTGAAAAGCAAGAATCACGGACTCTTAGTGGACTAGAGACATCATCTGGTAGTCCTTGGTCTGGGAGACTGAGTAGCTCTACATCTTCAGGTGCATCTAGTAGCACTACAAGTAAAGACAAAGGAAAGAATAAAGTGTCAGATGGCATTGATGCAGTTCTTGATGGAGAGCCTGAATGATGAGCTTGCAGTCCTTCTGTCAAGACACCAGGTATACAGAGAGCTCATAGTAATGTAAAGGCTCCATTGAGTGATCCGGTGGTATGCAGATCTAGTAGGGTCAGATACCCTGTTAAAAGATTTGGTTTTGAAGGTTATGCAGCTCACCATTATGCTTATATGGTGAAACTAGTTGAGGATGTTGAGCCCACTTTTTTTGAGGATGTTGTTGGTCATACTCATTGGGATGTAGCAATGGATGAGGAGATAGCTGCATTAGAGGCCAATAAGACTTGGAATCTAGTATCATTGCCGAAGGGCAAGAAAGCTATTGGATGTAAGCGGGTTTATAAAATTAAGCACAATGCAGATGGTTCTATTAGTAGGTACAAAGCTAGGCTGGTTGCAAAAGGCTATGCCCAGACATATCGAATAGATTATGAAGAAACCTTCAGTCTAGTTGCTAGGATGGCAACTATCAGATGTGTGATTGCTTTGGCAGCAGCCAAAGGTTGGAGGTTGCAGCAAATGGATGTGAAGAATGTCTTCTTGCATGGTGATTTGCAGGAAGAAGTGTATATGGATCAGCTAGCAAGTTATGAAGATTTAGAGCATCCCATGTATGTGTGCAGGTTGAAGAAGGCGCTCTATGGGCTCAAGCAAGCACCTAGAGCATGGTCTGACAAGATCGGAGAGTATCTTGTCAATGTTGGCTTTTATGTTTCTGATGCTGGTCACTCACTTTATGTGAGAAAGGAAAATGTAGGTTTGGTCATCATAGTCATCTATGTGGATGACTTGATTATTACAGGTGATAGTGATAGTGGGATTGCTGAAGTCAAGGACTTTTTGAAGAAGAAGTTTGAGATGAAGGATTTAGGTGAGCTAAGGTACTTCCTTGGCATTGAGGTGATCAGATGTGATGATGGTATATGGCTGTCCCAAAGACAATATGGCTTGGATATGTTGTCCAAGTATGGTATGACAGCATGCAAACCACTTTCAGTCCCATTGGAGCAGAATGTAAAGTTGAGTGCTGATGTTGGGGATGAGATAGAAGACCCTACTATGTTCAGGAGGATAGTGGGGAGTTTGATCTATATGACCATTACAAGGCCAAACTTGAGCTACACTGTTGGTCTTGTGAGTCAGTTTATGGAAGTACCTAGAAAGCCACATTTGGATGTAGTCAGACGCATATTGAGATATGTGAAGTCCACATTACATTATGGACTTTTCTATGAGGCAGGTACAGATGTACAGGTGTTCGGATACACAGATGCAGATTGGGCTGGTAGTATGTCTGATAGAAGATCTACCAGCGGATACATGTTTTCTCTTGGTAGTGCAGCAGTTACTTGGAGCAGCAAAAAGCACCATCAAAATCATGCATGTGGAGACTTTAATGCAAGTAGAAGTAATGTATATGGATAGCATATGTTGGGATCAGTTGCTACTCTAATGAATGGTTATGGATTCGATTATGGTGGCATGATTAGACATGAATATGCACCACAAGATGGAATGTATGGGCATAGTTCTTATAAGCAACATTCTTTTTATGGTTATGATCATGATGATTATGCCAATTCAGACCCTAATTCTTTCGAGCAGAAACAACATGTTAATCATAGTCATGTTTATGATCAACCATTTAGGGAAAGCCTCCATTCAAATCAATCTTGCCTTCATCCAATGAGTGGGCAACATCTACAATCAAATGCTCCTACAGAAATTCAGGTCCCTATGCATAGAAAAGAAGTATATGAGCATGCCTATGTTATGGATACTTCTTCTTTTCAACCACAAGTGCTTTATCATCAACCATAAAGGATTGGAAATGCTTATGTGCAGCCTTATGTAGTAAACCATGGATAGCAATCTCATGGTTATGGTTATCATTTGATAGATGGGGAAAATGTCTGGTCAATTTTCTTTCAGTGGTGTACATGGCATCTACTTGTCAAGTCGTATCTTGGACAACATAACTTCCAAGGGCCTATGTTATAAATGAAATGAGGAGAACACTCTTGGGCATGATAATGTATGCAAGGCAAAACATGTTAATGTATCAGTTGTTCTTGAGTTCCATACTCCTCATGGCATTGGAAGAAAGTTTATTCCTCATCAACAACTGATGGAAATGCAAAGGCAGTTGATATGCTACAAGTGTAATGAGCATTGGTCACCTCATCATGAGGGTTATTGCAGGAATAAACATTTTGCGACATCCCTTGTCTTGGAAGACCCAATGGAAGATGTATATGTGCTACATCCCTTGTCTTGGAAGACCCAATGGAAGATGTATATGTGGGGCAAGGACATGATAGTCATGGGCAGCAAGAAGATGATGCCTATGTTGAAAATCAGGCTGAAGATGTGACTGGGTAGCAAGGAAAATCGCTCTAAATTCCATACATGTAACACATGTAGTTGATGAGAAATCATGTATAGAAGAACAAGAAGAAGAAAATGTTTTTAGTGACCAAGATGAAGAACCAAGAGATGTAGTTGTAAATGAAGAACAACAGTATGTATATGTCAGTGAGGATCAAGAGGACTATGCAGTCAACCAAGATTATGCATATGACAATGAATCTAATGCTGAAGATGAAAGGGCTAAAGAAGATTCAATTGACCAAACAAGCATTTAGGATATGGAATCATTACATGATGATTTTCAGCAGCTCATACCTCATGTAGATGATGACTTTCAATAGCCTATTGATTATGATAATGATTCAACATGATTTCTTCATGATTATGGGGATAATACCTTGCATTATGGAGATGTTGATGATAATGCTGATGATCTATCATTCCCATATGATCCAGGGATTTACATGAATGCATTTATGGATTATGGATGGGATTTATCACATCCTTTTGATCTTGGAGGTGATAATAAATTTTATGCAAAATACCTCACTTATGGAAGCTTTGATGATGGTTTTTCATTTTATTTAGGTGAGATTAGTAGTGCTTTAATAGATGACAACCATTTTTTGGGGATTCCTTATGATCCGGGTTGATTTTGGGATGATTTTATGTGTCTTGGAATAGGAGACAACTTGCCGTATAGAAATTTTTTGATGAATTAAATTGCTCTAATGCAACCAAAATATGGGTTTGAGGGTGTAGGTTGATGTCTTGGGTTACGTATTTCATATGTACACCTCAAACACTGAATTTGGACACTTAAATCAAAAGTTATGGGCATTTTACTTTAGCTGCCTTATTCAGCCCTACTCTCTGATTTATGACAGTTACTCCTATCCTATGAAGACCATTTATTGAAGATCCACTTTTGGAGTTTATCATGGATTATGCAGCCTCTACTCTAACTTCTTACATGTTTCCATCCTTGTAATCAAAGTAATTTCAGCTTTGAGGACAAAGCTTCTTCAAGAGGGGATGGTTTGTCATGTAGGAAATTTTGCCCCCCTATTTTTCCTTTCTAAATACCTTTATGAATTAGGGCATACATGTGTAAAGAAACCCTAATTAGGGTTAGTTAGGGATTAGTTAGGGTTTACCTATAAAATGCAGCCAACCAAATGTAGCATTATCACTTGATCATTGGACATGGAGCTAGGCCAATTTAGGCTAGCTAGGTTAGCTTCATTACAACACTAATCACCTATTATATCCCAACTAACAAATTAGAACTCCATAGAATCCTTGAGTACTTGTCAAGTGAGCTTGCTAGCAACCCAACTACAAACCTAGAGCCCATCAAGGATCTCATGGAGAGCAAAGAGTGGCGATGGACTAAGGTGCATGACTTAAACCTATTATACAAATGGACTTTCATTAGGAGTTAGAAAAAATTTGAGGATAGGATCTTTGAAAACAACGCACAATCCAAGTATGAGGATTTTGATTATGAGTATGAAGACTATTGTTTTGATAGTGAGGAAAGCAAAGAAGAAGTGGCGACCATAGAATATGACATAGATGGAAGAGTAATTGAGCAAATTAGAGAAAACTCTAAACCCTAAGAGGTCAAAATTTTTAGAGTGAACAAAGGAGTTTCCAAGGTAGATTGTGATTGAACTTGGCTAGAATACCTAGAGGTAGTAGATTATGAACAAGCCAGATTAGTCCAGTCTAGCGCCCCATCGTTAGTTGGCATGGAGTCTGCCTCAAAACTATGACCACCAAGGGAGACAGCCTCTTGTGAGGATTGTGAGTACAACTCCGAGTCAAAAGGTAAGCTCTAATAGTAACCCTGGGATGTCTCGAGCACCTAGGACCAAATGCACCAAGGGGGACCTCCTAGTCCACCTAAGGCGTAAGAGGCTAAAGAACAAGAGAAGGAAACATTTGAAGTCTACAGAAGCTTACCAACAAAGAAACCCTAGGATTTTTCTAAGTGTTTCACAAATTTTAAGAAGGGTAATTGAGTAGTGATGTTAGTAGAAGCCAAGCATTTCACGAAGTTTAAGAAGGGTGATCGACTAGTCGTGTTAGCAGAAGCCAAGCAAAAAGAGCAGGCAAGTGAACCCCTCAAAGAACCATCCAAAGTTAAGAAAGTTAACTTGGCAGGGGAAGGGGAAAAGCCTTGACTTGTGTACAGAACAGACCACTAGCTAAGAAGGAAGGGATTAATCTCATAAAACTCTTAAGGAAATTCTCTAACGCTTGCATGGGTGTGGCTGTTAGATGATTTTACCATTTGCTTTGTTGACCGTCTAACCTTGCCATGAGCAATGTTGTGCCTATGATGAATGTTATCCTCTTGGGGAATCAAAGGCTCCTTGGGCATTCGTGGCTTCTGCGTATCCTCAACAATTACATCTAATATCTACTTGTCAAGCACGCTAGGCTGAGGATCTACCCTTCGATTAGTCCCGTTTCGTTTCTTGATTTTGACTGTGAGGGGCTCGATCACTCCAATGTTTTTGACTCGAGACTTGGTTTTTCGTTTAGATCTCCTCCTACGATTCTTTGCTCTTGATACGATCTAGCCTTCAGTCCTCGACAGAGGAGGTTTAGCAAGGGGTTTTGGCACCCAAATCCATCGGTTACTTGCATAATACCCTTGAGCCCATAGCAACACTTTGGATATCCATCGCGGCATTGTGCTGACCCTCCATTGATGCCTTCATCTATAAGGCTTGGGCTTCTTTTGGGGTCTTCTACGATATTTGTAAGTCCAAAGCCTGTCCTTGGCATTGTCTCCTGGCCTTCTTGTTTCAAGCATGGCCTCACTCATTGGTTCTCATTGTTCGACCTGTGCTTGTATCAACTCTTCCAACAAGTCCTTGCTCTCGTTAGTAGGCTTGACTGTTATGTCAGCACCTTCCTTGCCTTTCCCTCAAGGTTTGATGAGGTCAACCTTGCTAAAGGTTGTGGCTATCTTCACACCCGATAGTGTCAAGTGTATCCTCTGTGCTACATAGTCAGCCTCACACTTGGTCGCCCTTTTGAAGGGTCTTCCTAGGAGGGTTTCCTTCCCGCAATTAGCACTATTTGGAGGAACATGAAATAGGATAGGCAAGCTTTCAGTTTCAATTGTCGCAAGGATTTTGCACTTTCCTATGAGTGCTTGTGGGTGTCCCCTGTAAGGGCTAAGAGTTGCATTAGTCGGTGTGAGCTCTGGTTGGCCTAGTAGGGTCCATGCTTCATAGGTCAAGATATTAAAATCTACTCCTTCATCAATCAGAGCATCGATAGTGTACTCTCTTTTCACGGTGAGTTTGACCCTAAGATAAGAAAGTGGTACTATGTCTTCATCTTCCGGGTCTTGGCTTGTAAATTTAGCCTTCTGACAAATTCCCTTGAGTCCCCAAGTGCACAACCAGATGTGGATTCTCCACTAATGTCTTGGATTGTCAGTGCAGTGCTATTCAAGGAGCATCTATCATCAAGACTATCATATCTAGTCATTCTCGCTGTTGTAGCTTGATGGTGTTGCTTTGCGCTTTGACTAGATGCACTCCGAATGCAACACGTAAGTGTTTTTGCAGTATGGCCTTTTTGCCCTTGTTGGCTAGATTGGCCCATTGTGAGGTTCTAGGGTCTCTGTTTGTCTCTATTCGGGTATGGGCTTTTGGTTGCTCTTTTGCAAGTGAGAATCCATGCTCGTGTAGAGCCATTACTACACTAGGATCTAATTTGGAGGACCTGTCATGGTGCACATTTTCTCTCCAACCTACTTGGGGGAGGTGCGGAGGGCCATTACGGTAAATGCCATGCGTGATTTGAAGGACCATTCATAGCCAAGTTTTGAACTACTTGCTCTAGATTTCAGCCTAGTGATAGATCTATTATGTGGTTTTGGCTCTATATGGTCTCTCGGTTAGTTTCAGGGTCTACATGTTAAAATTTGAAAAAATCTAAATTCGGCCCAACAGGCTCGAATTGCAAGAACTGAATACCCGATTCGGCCCGTTCGAGAGCCGAGTAGAAAGGGCTAAATGTAACTGGTCCGAATGTCAAATTTGGCTAGTTCGAATCTGGTTGTCCGAGGGCTGAGTGGTCGATTGGTCGAGTGGACCGAGGGCCGAGTCAGGTGGGCCGAGTTGGCAGGGCCGAGGGCCGAATTTCAAAGTTGGTTCGAATGCTTCACTCAGACGGCCGATTGAAAGGTGTTCGAGTGTAGTGGGTCGAATGTCTAGATGGTCCGAGGGCCGAATGGCCGAGCAGTCCGAGGGCCAAATGGCCGAGCATTTCAAGGGCCGATTCTGGGACAAGGCCCAGAATTACCATCACTTGGATGGGCCAAGCATGATGTGATTTTTGCCGGACTTCAAAAAATTCATTGCACTGAGCGATCGAGAGCTACCTCTGCTGAGCACCTCTAGATCCAACCTACTCATGTAGGGGAAGGTGTGGAATTACCTGGGCTGGGCAAATAACTCCTGGATGGCCAGATCGAAGAGGATCCATGCGACGAAGCTTTCTCCCTCTCTCCTACTATCCTGAAACCCTGCAATGCACAATGTGGCCTTTTTTGCCACTCTTGGCCCCTTATTACCCTACCTAGGCCTGTACTCACCTTAGTCTTGCTTCCCTTACTAACATTTAACCCAAACTTTCTTTTTTTGCCCTTCTTTTCCCTATTTCGGTGTGTTGTACAGCAATAGAAAACTCCACTGTTTGCTCCAATGTTTTGCTCCTGATGTGCCAAGCACAAGTGCTATCATAGAAGAGGCAGGACAAAGACCAATGATGGAAGGCATGGGAAAGGTTTCTCTACACACAATCCCACTAGTCATGGTCATCCTAACAATCACTCCAATGAAAGGATCCATCAAAGGGAAAGTGAATGAGATTAATGTCATGTCTTGGATGCAGTATCTCATGAGCATAGTGCAAGAACTTGCACCTGCACCAAGCGAAGGAGCCTCACTTATAGAAACTAAAAGGCCAGTAATAGTTGATGGAAATCACTCCAAGGGCCAAAAGTACCCTGCCTAGAAGTATCTACTACTTTGGTGCCCTTGGCAATGCGCAATGTAGAAGAGAACAATGAGCTAGTAAAAGAACTATAGAACCAACTTGATCAGAAAGATTGAAGAAAAAAAGGCCACACTTGTCGAGCTAGAAGAAGAAAACAATGCCTTCACAACCTACCACCTGGAAAAAACAAGATAGATGACCATAGTAACTAGGGAGGTGATGCCATTAAAAGAAGCTTTAAAGGCAAGGTAGGGTGAATAAAGTCTAAAAGAATTGTATGATGAAGAAAGGGAGAGCCGCATTGCTCTAAAGGCATAATGCACTCTCGGATCTCAGGACAAGCAATGCCTTGAGAAAGAGGTCGATAGATTGAAGCAACAAAGAGAACGTCTATCAAAAGGACTACAAGAAGAAAAGGAACAAAGTGAGTAAGAAGCAAGGAGAAGGATGGGGGAACTGCATAACCAACTCCACGTAGCTCTCCATGAGTAGGAAATTCTAAAGGAACAAGTAGAGCACTCGAACCAAGTAAAGGAACTAATGAATATATTATGGTGAGAGCAAGAGCAGGTCATCACCACCCTAGACCAATACCAAAACCAAGGTTTGGAGCAAATGAAAGAGAAGGCAGAAGAATGGGCAGCCAAAAATGAGGACATTATTAAAGAATTAGCTTACCGATTGGCCCATCCAGAGAGTGAATGTGTTATGGTGGAAAGCAAAGCTATAGTGGTGGAGATAGGGGAGTAGCAAAGATCCTTCTTAAACATAGTACTAAATGTAACCCAGTCAAGAGAGGAAGAGATAATTGAGGAAGTCAAAAGGAAATTAGAGTTGGCAAGGAGAGAGCTTAAACATGGACTCTATGCCAAGGTGCCCAAACCTAGCACGAGCTTAGGAGTGGAGGAGCAAAGAGCCCATTCGATCACAATTGGGTTAACCATGCAACAACTCAAATTGCTAGGGTTTGAGGAGCTGGAGCACTGGCCATAGCCTCACCTTGAAGAGCCGAGAGAGCCAATCCATGAAGAGGGACCAAACTTTGAGCATGATCACATTGAGGAAGAGTAGCTCAGTGAACCAAGCCCCCCTATATAAACACAAGCACAGCCAAAAGAGCAAGGGGAGGAAGCCATAACCCCCAAGAGAATGGTAGAAATGAGGCACAAAAAAAGGAAGCAGGTATAGCTAGCATGAAGAAAACTCCAAGCAAATCCGTTATAAGTTCCACATGTGACCATTCCTCAAGGAGAGAAGTGTGATCTTGTGAATTGGAGCTAGGAACTTATAGTATCAGAATAGTGGAAAAATTGTAGCCACCCCTTTAAAATTGCCTTCACCTTCCCTTGAAATCTGGATAGGGTATTATCTCCAAGGGTGGTGGAGCTCTCGGCGAGACTGGGGAAGATATATTTGGAGGATAGAATTAGAGACCCCAGAAGGTGGCAATAGGAGCTTGTAGATTATTGGGAACACAAGGCAGTTGTAACGTGTCCCCCTGTCCACTTGCAGTACATGTCTCAACAGCCCATCAGGAAGAGAGTCCAGAAAGCACCGCCCAGCACTCCCATGGAATGTCACGGGTTTTGCAATCTAGGTCTTCCCAAGTTTGCCACGTAGCAGAAGCATTCCGGCCGTTCCCACTTAGGATTGACCTGAATCAGGGTTTTCCTAGTGATCAATCAATATAAGTGATTAATAGAACTTATGTCTTGTATAGTGTTTGAAATCTTAGTCGAAAGAAGGGCATATTAAGTAGATTTTACATAGAACCACTCTTGATCCCAAGGGGGAGAGCAAATGCGTGATGGAAAGATTATTGCAACTATTCTTGCAATGTTTGGAAAAGGGATACCATTGTTTTTTTATTGATCGATCAAACAACATCCTAAATGCTTTTGCATTAAACTAATTGTTGGGATGTGATTTGGATAATTATTCCAAGTGTTTGAGTTTGATGGTAAATGCATGGCAAGGGTGAGTAATGACAAGTTGCCATGGGGAATAAATGAATGTTTTCCTGGAAGATGATAATAGGCCAATTGCCTTGATTGTGCTTGATACTTAATTGGACTAATTAAGGAAGGATATTTTTGCACGGGTGGATCATCTCCAAGGTCACACCACGTTTCAACTTGAGAGGGCATTGCTCGATTCACGGGCTGAAGGTTGAGTGGTGAAAAGGCCAATCATGGATAGTGTTTCTCACTTCTAGGTCGCTTGGGGTCAGTGCTTGGGATCAATGGAGCTCTGGACACCCCTTGCCGAGTTCGGAATGGAGTTGAAGACTACCATGAGCCCAACGTCCAGGGCATTGGAAGATCCTATATTCTAGATAATGGAGGGAAACTATGGTGCCATGTGATTTGGACGAGGTACTTCTGTTGGACAGAAGGGATACATAATTTCTCCTGTATGGGCAGGAGGCAAAGATTAACGTGAAGATAAGTTAAGGAATTTGTTTGAACTTGTTAGTCAAATTGCTCTGTATTCGTGTTTGTGCCATAAATTACACGAATGAACCCTGTTCCCTAAAAGGCTTAATTAAGGAAGTTGATTTTAAATGTCACCATAAATGTGATAGGACCTAATTAGATAACTAAAGAATGCCTATTGAGGGAAGTGGGTGGGTGGAACCCCCGACGGGTCTATCCTATGGCAGGGTGGTCCCAGAGAATTTGGATGCTTCTCACAAGGTTTTACCGTCATTCGACCTTTAAGTATTGATAGGTTAGAACTCGATTCATGCCTTTTTGGGGGATCAGAATGGGACTATGCCCTATGGGTAGAGAGGTTGAGTAGTGCATCCCTCTCGTTTCCCATTAATGCTCTTTGAACCAAGTGTGGCATGGATCTGCTTCGGATTGGGTATCTCTGCGTAAAGTAGGATGTCCAAAACTTGATAATAGAATGCTGTTAAGAGAACTTGACCCTAGGAACCTAGATTTCAGGTCGATCCTAGTGCGTTCCATTGCGATGTGGACTTTGGAAACCCTAGGCGACAAACCTTGGAGCATTCCATGGGAGTGCCAGGCAGGGATGCTCAGATTCGTTTCTCGATGGACCGCTAAAACGTGCTTGGACAGCTGATAGGCGGGCACGTTACAGTTGGTATTAGAGCATAACTTCATAATGTGATTGATTAATGTATGGTTCTTAGATACATCCTAAACAAAATAATATGGATTGAGTCGATGGACGATTATTTCTCTGCTTTGGGAACTACTGCTATACCAATCAGGCAATGATAGCCAAACTTAAGTTAGTTGGCCAGGCTTGGATATGGTGGAAGCAATGGGCAAGGATCAAGGTATTTCTAAAGCCGCTGTCACTTGGGCTTAGCTAAAAGATGATGTATGCAGGTGATACCTTCCACCGACCTACCAAACTTTGAGAATGAATGAATTCTTCAAGCTCAAGCATCTCGAATTAACCTTGGAAGCCTACTATTCAAGGTTTGTAACCCTACTAAAATATGCACCACCTATGGATATTGTGCAGCAAGTATCCAAGTTTTGCCATGGCTTGAACACTCCTTTGAATTATCGTCTTGAAGAAATGTGTCTAACAAACTTGCAAGATGCATTACTTCAAGCAAAGCCAATTATCCAAGAACTTAATTCGGGCAATTGTAACAAAGATGATTCTCGAGATTAGGGCAAGAGATGCCACACGTGCGGAGAGATAGGGCACATCCGCAGAAGATGTCCCTACCATCAATGCTTCCACTGCAATGAGCTAGGATACATCCAAGCTGATTGTCTTGACTTAAGTACAGAAGACATTGAGCCTCCAAGGAAACGAAGCTACACAAGCGCAGTCTATGGAAATAAAGAGGAATCAGATGAAGACGAAGACCTAGGGCCTATTACATATTATCAGGATGATTAGAAATCCTAGAAATTTTATCAACATGTAATACAAATTATATTGGGAATAAACCTTGCTCTTGTAACTACAGTTTACCCGAGTGATATGAGTTGCACTACTTGAATAATTAAGATTAGCGTAGCGGACGCATGGTGGGTCCTAACCCACAGGCCTTAAGCCCCATTAATGCTTGTCTTCCCTAGTTCTTCCGAGATGAGGACATCTTGAGTTCTCTAAGGGGGAGAGGATGTAACATTCTGTCGTGGCATAGAAACCCCCCCTCCCCCCTTTTTAAAAAATAATAATCATTTTTTTTAAATTACCACCCCCTTGTTGTCGACGACAGGTGGCGGGGGGGAGAAAAGGAAGACGGTACGATGACATGGGGAAAAGGACGAGAGGAAGCCGTGCCGATGACGTGAAGGAGGAGATGATGCAGTAGTTGATGTGTAGGGAGGAAAGAAGGAGATGATGAAGTGAGGAAGGAGGGGTTCACGATGACATCAATGAGGGGGAGGCCACAAGCCTATCACCCCTCCATGCCATCTCGACTAGTCCACTGCAAGGACTCCTTGCACCACTCCACCTCTTCCACATTCCCCCTAAAAAAAAAACTTCCCCTCCTATTATAAAACCATTCCCTCCTCCTTCCTTAAGCGTCTAAGGGAGGCCACCTTATTCTTTCCCCCCCTTTTGTTGCTGAGGAAGAGAGAGGGAAAGGAAGGGAGAAGTGAGAAGAGAGAGAGAGAGAGGAAGAGAGAGGGAGAGAAAGGGAGAGGTGAGAAGAGAGAGAGAGGGAGAGGGTGAGAGAGAGGAGAGAGAGAGGGGGGGAGAAAGGGAGAGGTGAGAAGATAGAGAGAAAAAGAAGAAGGAGAGAGAAATAAAAAGAAGAGGGAAAGAGAGAGGGAGAGAGAAAGAGAGAGGGAGAGGGACTCTTTCTCTTTCCCTCCTAAGAGGGTGGGCATCCCTTTTCCCTTTTGCCCACGAATCACTATACCTCTTTCCACGAGATTATTGTCCACCCGCAGGCCTAATTCTTTCCCCCAATCGGTCCCACTAATCGAGTGTGACTTGCGCCTAAGGGAGATGAAGACCAAGAATGGCCCCCAAGCGAAAAATATCGCATACGGAAAGAAACCCCACAACAAGCAACGAAGCCTCAGGCAAGGACGTAAGTAATGTATTTCCAAATTAATAGATGCTTGTTTTGATTCCCGCATGAAGTACATTTAGATGCCGCACGAGAATAGGTCATGGTAAAGGATAGGCTTTATCTCATACATTCGAATGATAAAGTTGCAAAGCACAGGTATCAAGAGAAGTTAATTATATCTAGATGCTATGCTACAAACTTGCACATAGCATAATAGCATTCCAAGGTATTGTCGATTCTCCTTTTCGTGAAAATAATAGATGGGTATTTCCCCACACTGAAAGTATGTTGTAGCTTGCATGGTTGACGAATTGCATGATAAGTGAACTAGCCTAGGAGAAATTCAATCTTGAATCTATTAGATCATTGGGATCTTGATGATGTGCGTAGTTAACATAAACAACGACCATAAGGACTAAGACTAAGAATGCCTTGGGGCTCTGTCTGATAACCACTACTTTTATCAATCCAATTTGGAGATTGGGCTAGATCCGATGGGCTAGATCCGAACACAACTTCGACACCAAAGGCAAGTAGAGAGCTCAAGGGATTGAGAAGACCGAGTCAAAGTAAATACCACTACTCTTTGGAAAGAAGGCTGAGTTATCGATCAATATAAGTGATTAATAGAACTTATGTCTTGTATAGTGTTTGAAATCTTAGTCGAAAGAAGGGAGTGTTAAGTAAATTTTACATAGAACCACTCCTGATCCCAAGGGGGAGAGCAAATGCGTGATGGAAAGGTTATTGCAACTATTCCTGCAATGTTTGGAAAAGGGATACCATTGTTTTTTTGTTGATCAATCAAACAACATCCTAAATGCTTTTGCATTAAACTAATTGTTGGGATGTGATTTGGATAATTATTCCAAGTGTTTGTGTTTGATGGTAAATGCATGGCAGGGGTGAAAATGACAAGTTGCCATGGGGATTAAAGGAATGTTTTCTTGGAAGATGATAATAGGTTGATTGCCTTGATTGTGCTTGATTCTTAATTGGATTAATTAAGGAATGATATTTCTATGCGGGTGGATCATCTGCAAGGTCACACCGCGTTCAACCTTAGAGGGCATTGCTCGATTCATGAGCTGAAGGTCGAGTGGTGAAAAGGCCAACCACAGAAAGTGTGTCTCATTCTTAGGTTGCTTGGGGTCAATGGAGCTCTGGACACCCCTTGCCTAGTCCGGAACGGAGTTGTAGACTACCGTGAGCCCAACATTTAGGGCGTTGGAAGATCCTATTCTAGATAATGGATGGAAATTATGGTGCCATGTGATTTGGACGAGGTACTTCTGTTGGACAGAAGGGATACATAATTTCTCCTGTATGGGCAGGAGGCAAAGATTAACGTGAAGATAAGTTAAGGAATTTCTTTGAACTTGTTAGCCAAATTGCTATGTATTCGTGTTTGTGCCATAAATTACGTGAATGAACCCTGTTCTCTAAAAGGCTTAAGTAAGGAAGTTGATTTTAAATTTTACCATAAATGTGATAGGACCTAATTAGATAACTAAAGAATGCCTATTGAGGAAAGTGGGTGGGCGGAACCCCCGACAGGTCTATCCTATGGCAGGGTGGTCCCAGAGAATTTGGATGCTTCTCACAAGGTTTTACCGTCATTCGACCTTTAAGTATTGATAGGTTAGAACCCGATTCATATCTTTTTAGGGGATCAGAATGGGACTATGCCCTACGAGTAGAGAGGTTGAGTAGTGCACCCCTCTCGTTTCCCATTCTCTTTGAACCAAGTGTGGTATGGATCTGTTTCGGATTGAGTATCTCTACGTAAAGTAGGATGTCCAAAACCTGACGCCAGAATGTTGGTCAGGAGACCTTGATTATAGGAACCCAGATTTCAGGTTGATGCTAGTGGGTTTGGCCGTGAACATTTTGTTGTGAGACGGACTTGGGAAACCCTAGGCAACAAAGCTTGGAACATTCCATGGGAGTGCTGGGTGGCGACACTTAGATTCATTTCTTGATGGACTGTTAAAACGTGCTTGGACAGCTAATAGGCGGGCACATTTTAGCACCATATTGACATGTGTCAAGAATGGCGTGGTGGGGGGACTTGCTCAAGATGCTGCACCGAACACACACAGAATGCATAAGGAGAAGCTCACTCAAGAGACAAGAAGAGAGATGGAGGCCAAAACGTTTTCTTGCTGGTTTCTTCTTCTTCTTCCACACTCTTTACAATGTACACAAAGTATAGATAAGATACAACATAAAGGAAAGTGGCCTACTAAGTCAAACAATGCATAACCGACTACACTAGTCGAATGGGGCTATAACAATGCCAGTTGTAAATAGGTGTAACAACCTGAATATAATAAGTAATGAGTCAGTGGCCATGTGAGAGTCGTAATGACCACCGATGTGCTAAGTGTAGACGTGTGGACCCATCTAACCAGGCGATCCATCATCAATGTCCGCATGTGTTGAGCTTGTCATCTCAACACTCCCCCTCAAGCTCAACTGCATCTCTGCAACTCCAAGTAAGCTTCGAAACTTTTGAAGCTTCTCTATATCCAATGCCTTCGTGAAGATGTCAGCTATCTGATCTTGTGTGCTGACATACACCAAGTCAATCTCACCTGCTAGTACCTTCTCTCTCACAAAGTGGTAGTGTACCTCAATATGTTTTGTCCTAGCATGGAACACAGGGTTCCTAGCCAACTGCATACTGCTCATGTTGTCACAATAAATGACAAATGGACCTTCCACCTGCACATCTAAATCAGCCAATAACTTTCTAACATTGCTACATAAGATACAAGCACCATGTTGTCCATAAGATCCAAGACATGCATGATTTTCCATGCAACCATCAAAATTTTCATGTCTGCCACCCTTGTGGTACATAAGGTACAAGCACCATGTTGTCCATAAGACCCAAGACATGCATGCTTTTCAATGCAACCATCAAAATTTTCATGTCTGTCACCCCTGTGGTACATGCTATCCATAGTGACCTGGTGGTACAAAATCAATTCTATCTTGAAAACTATGAGTTCAAATAAGGTGTATGATAGACCTGGAGCTTAGGATGTCTAACATCAAGTAGAAACCTTGGTTTGAATTTATGATTAGCAATACCTCTCTCTGTTTAAGAATTTTTAGAACTGTCCACAGTAAACTACTAGTGAACTGTTGGAACAAAACAAGCTCTAACTTGAGAAATATGTATCCAAATGAAGCATTTGTTAGCTCCAATCCAAGTTGTGATGTCTAGTATCAAGCACAGTTGTTTGTTTGTTGTTAGAATGATGCTACTAATTTTTGTAGCAATTTTTCCAAATCTGTCCCTATTTGGATTGCACCCTATTTTTTCCCTATTGCAAATGTTTTTGGTACTTCTTATCCAATTTGAGCTAATACCCAATACCAAGTCACTTCAGTGAGTAGGAGGGAGCTGTAGAATGTTTAAGTAGGTGGAAACATCCCCTTCAATATCCAAGATTGAAGCAATTCTTGCTTATGTGAAAACCAAAAAGATAGGCAATATGAAACCAAGTCAAGATTCACTGCTAATGATAGTTGATAAGAATGCCAATGAACATTTATGTCCTATCAACCCCACTGCATTACATATGCCCATTGGAGAGTACAACTTGCTACTGAATCCAATATCCCCATCCTTCTTGCCACAAAGTCATACATCATTGTCATACATTGAGAAAGCTCCATTGGTCTTTCATTACAAGGTAACTTGATAAAGAGAAATCAAATGGCACAAGACTTTGTTGAATCTTCAAGAGGAGTGTTGCAGAGCCTTCCACAAGTATGAATGGACCCAATATTTGAAGAAGAATCCCAAAATTAATGCTTTAGGCAATGCCTATGCTGTCCAAGCTTTTCAATCTTCAAGAGATAGCCCTTATGGAAGAGAAACTTGCAACACATCATGCAGAGATCCAAAGGCTTTTGAGAGTTCTCAAGGTGACCTATGCAAAGAAATACATCTTTCTATGGATGTGTGATGTGGCTACCACAAGTTCAGTGAGCATCTATTCATCCATTTGGAAATGCTTCATATATTTACTGTTGGTTTAGACTTGTCACACTGGAGTTATTTCAATAAAGTCAAGTTTTCCAGATCAAGAGCTCATGTCCGAGCCATCTGCTTGAGTAGATAGTCTTCCATCATGGTGACCATGCCTAATGATTGATACGCTTTTTTAAAAAAAGAAACTTGGCAAACAATGCAAGTCAGTAAGATTCCACTTGAACATTAACAGCCTTTACTAATGTTGCAATCTTCTCAGCTAATGCTTCGTCGTGTAGGATAGGAGCTGTGTAGGATGCTACTGGCAGGCTGAGAATACCATCTATCCACTTATGCTTCCTGCAATGAAGGAAATCCTCCCTATCCAAGGCATGACAAAATATCTTGTACTCAAGTCCATTTACAACATGAACATTACTCATAGCCTTTCACAGGTTGTTCTCAACCTTTGCAGGGCTTTGGCATTGTGTTTAATGTCCTTTTTTTTGTATTTCCTCTTGAATTCTTGAATAGAATGATTTACCATGTGGTTATCGAAGTCTTCTCCCAAGCGAGTATCACCAGGAAAAGATGCCTTCTTTGGTAGTCAAGAGAGATACATCAACTACCATCTTCTTGTGCTTCAATTGTTCCCTTTCAGCCAACTTTTCTCAAGCCTTTCCGTTGGCCCTTGATGAACATGCATGACAGGTAAGAGAAATTGCAAAGATGTAAAGGCAAAAACCACCAGTATGGCCTCAACAAGTAAGAACCTCGTATAGTCTCACATCATTAGTAACAATACCAACTAGGACACCAATCTTGTCTTCCTTGCTTTGTAAAGCTTAACAACAAGCTTTAGGTAGACGTTGTCACTTTTAGGAGCAGTGCGCTTGGTCTTCTCATTGTGACCCCCTAGTTGGCAAGTCAATACCCATTGCAGTTGTTGGAGAATCCTTGTCTAGTTACAAAAAGGCTAAAGACACCAGCACGGCCACAACACGTAGGAGAGGATAGGTTTTGGAGGAGGATTGATGATTGGTTTCACCTTTCATTGTTGAAGCATCTGAAAATCAGGCGTAGATATAGCAAATCAAGTTTTGGAGGAGGATTGATTATTGGTTTCACCTTTCATTGTTGAAGCATCTGAAAATCAAGCGTAGATATAGCAATTGAGATGTGTCCATGAAATGACATTCATAGTCTCTACGGGTTGCTCAAGAGGTCAAGAACCAAGTTATGGAGTCCATTGTGGTTGGAAGAGTCATGGTTGGAATATTTTAGCAAGAGATTGGTTATGGAGTATGAAGTGAGCTTGAGATAGGAGAGAAAAAGACTGAGTCTAGAAGCAAACCCTTCCTTCTCAAAAGTAACCATGGTTTAAGTGTCCTCCAGCCATGTCTGACCCTCTTTTGGTCCATATGCTTTCAAAATGGAGTAAAATTTGATGACGACCTATCAAAGTAGTTATGAACCTCCATCTTGCCCCCATATCTCTATCATGAAGCACTAAAATAACCACAGTTTGAAGTAGTACAACCTGTCTAGTCACTGTCAAGAAGAAACCAAACCATGTAACTGTATCTTCAACTCCAGTTACATAGAAATGATGCATGTAACTAGATCTTCCATGAAAATGACCTCCCCAACCATATCATAATCATGAAAATGATGGAATTAAAGCTGCCTTGGATCAAAGAAAGGCTCTGATACCAATGTAATGAAGCTAACCTAACTAGCCTAAACTAGCCTAGCTCCATGTTCAGCCATGGATAAAGAAACAGGAAATCAACAAGACAAACTGAAAATGGAAAGAGACTAACCTTCATTAACATGGCAAGCTGCCACAGCTAAAAATGGAATACAAGAAAGAAAGTTCCCTAGAATAAGATGTCTTCCAATGATCAAGTGATAATGCTACATTTGGCTAGCTGCCATTTTATAAGTAAACCCTAACTAATCCCTAGATAACCCTAATTAGGGTTTCTTTACACATGTATGCCCTGATTCATAAAGATATTTACAAAGGAAAATTAGGGGGGCAAAATTTCCTACATGACAAGTGTCAGTGGGCTAATGGAACTCTTGGCTAGCATGCATAAGGGCACTATGGATAGGTTAGAAGTTGTGGCTTTATTGGGTTTGCTAGTTGAGTCTTTAGCTTGCCTATAATCATCCTCATCATCTGAGAATGATAGATTAATGGTTG
This sequence comes from Lygodium microphyllum, assembly GCF_053477565.2. Classification (NCBI taxonomy): domain Eukaryota; kingdom Viridiplantae; phylum Streptophyta; class Polypodiopsida; order Schizaeales; family Lygodiaceae; genus Lygodium; species Lygodium microphyllum. Next base: position 30,132,757 of record NC_141157.1, on the reverse strand, counting down.
TAAATACTTGCATCTAGTTGTTCTCATCATTAGAACAAGGATTGTACTTAGTTAGGGGTCCATAATCGCTTCTAGCCTTTGAGTCACCCTTTAACACGGTAGAGATGGCATCTAGGTCCATTGGCATCTAGGATTGTACTTAGTTAGGGCAAAATTTCCTACATGACAAGTGTCAGTGGAGGATTTTATTTTTGCGGCCTTTCATTTTCGTTCTTTTCTAATCAATCTCTTTTTTTCGAGCTTTTTCGTGCAACATATCCATTCTGCATATAAATAGTCTTACTTAAGGAGTACGACACGTTGCATTTACATGAACACACATCAAGAAAACAAAACCAACGGAAAACTAGTAAAATATATTCGTGTCAAATAGTCGCAAGGTACACTCTTCCTAAAAACAAATCAAAGATCCCAATGCATGTAATCTCTTAGACAAAATCGGGCATAGTCACATGACGAAGTGTATAATAAACATATAAAAGTAGTAACAAAATGAAATGTCTAGAGTCTCTCGAAAAAAAAAAACACACTCTCTCTCAGCATGGTACCGGTCCACACACTATGGTGGACAAGCACTCCCCATAGAGTACATCATCTATTTCTAGACACATGCAATGTCTCATCTCCTCTGCACTGGCCTGCGCCAAACCACCACACCCCGCAAACACATCCAAAACATAGTTGTAGCGTTTCGTAAATGTAGCTAGTAACCACCTAACCATATCACCAATCACATATCACCAATTAAGATACAGAATCTTTGCGGCCATGCAAGTAGAAACAATGAAAATACCATACAAGGTAACCTGAGAGCAAAAACATGCAAGACTACTTACCGAAAGAAAAGATGAGACCTCTCTGCTCCACCTCTGACAATGACACCATCAACGTCCATGGGAAAGACACAATCATCCATCATGTAGCTACGATACGCTGGAAACAATCTCTTTGAAATCTTCTCCCTAGCCTCTCTGTCGTAGAGAATAAGTGATCCATGTTTTTTTTAAAAGCATGTAACACAAACTTTATTTAGAACATACAACCATACGTTCAACGTATCCAACTTTGTTATCTTACCGCCTCTCTAATAACGGGATGTCGATAAGCCTTGGAGTCACACATGAGTGTCCAAGTGCGGTGAAGCACAAGCCCCACTCTTGCCGCATCCGTAAAAAACTCACCTGTATGCTCTGCTGAGCACATAGTGACTAAGAATCCCTGGTCGGCCAAATACTCGCGAGCAAGGTCCATACAACCCATAACTAGACCCTTTGAGAACGTGTTCCACTTGGGAATAGTCATGCCCTCTACAAACAACATTGGCATTATGATATATGAGAAGTGAGTTTGATGTAAACCTTGTGTGATAGAAAGCATAACTTGCCCAATGGGATGGGACCTAGAGCATCCACAAGCAAGCTCGTAGGAAAATCCGCAAATATCAATCGAGCCACCTCTTGACATGGAACTCCATCTTTGCTATAAAGATGCATCTTTTGTGTTGCAAAAGACTTGTTGATGCTATACACAAAACAACATAGTCATTAATGCAAAGTAAACGATGATGCAATGCTATATGCAACATGTAAATTGATGTTCTTGCAATATGTAGTTGTCATGTCTACCTATCAAGGGCAAATCTATCAATTTGGGTCACATCCACTAATAGAGCATCGACATATGTTTGATACTGGAACCCTGCAACAATTATTTCAAAGTAATTTATTTTTAATAATCATACACGACTATCTTCATGGGCGACCAATAAAGCACATGAATTTCAAGTTAATATAAGACTTCTCACCTACTAAACGGGTCATAGGTCGCCTCTCCCAATTCTCTCTACCAAGAGATGAATCTGCAACAAAGGAGATGGTGGGCGCCATAGAGGACTCTGGCACATTTTTTCTCCCTGGATTACCTTGAGTACCTTGGGTGGCACATTTTTTCTCCCTGGATTACCTTGAGTACCTTGGGTGGCACCTTTGGTAGCCTTGGTTGCTTGCTCCTCTACAGTGGTGGGTGCGGTAAGCGGTTCATGAGTATCAACTCCCTCCTTGAATCCTACATAGTATCATTCACCCTTAGATTCCCATGCATGAGCACAAAAACTATTGCTGCAAAAGCGACGAGATGTTTACATAGATTGAAGTACTTACTCTCATGCAGATCTTTCTCTTGCTTAGGGATAACCCCCACAGGGTAATCCAGCCACCAAGGGCAAACACTTGCCTCCCATGCCGTCAATTTTCTCTCACATAATGATGGAGAATACATAGTGTTCTCGTCACGAACATCAATCCACTCTCTTGTGAATTGCGGAGCTGCATCCAGCCTCTTCTCTTCTACACATTGTAGTATCCACCTGCAACATTCTTGCCAATTACGCAAGCAAATGCATGCAATCTAATATGAAAAATAGACACACAATCTAATATGAAAATGCATGCTAACCTATAAATCACACATTTGGATGAAAACGTAAGCTCTGGCATCTTCTCTGCAACATCTGAAGATTTCACTCCATCCAAGAGGTGTATAAAAGCCTACACAAGTTTCACAAGCGCTTAACATTAGCACATATACATTTTAAGAAAGAACTTAAGAAAGCAATATGAATGCACTGCATTGAGTCAACCTGCATGACATGATTCTTCATGTTAAGCTTAAAGAACTCCTCAAATGAATCTGGTAGCTGTGGACCTTCTACTTGTATCCTATCAATCTGAAGTAGTGCCTCCGAATGCAAGTGAGCCCAATATGTCTCTTTCTTCATGTAAACCCGAAAGAGCTTATAATCACCAAAATGCGGGTATTGGGGGTCTTTGGCCTTTGTGAGACTCATAAGATGCAACAATATTTTTTTCCTATGATGCACAACAATATACACAAATAGAAAGCATTGAAGAAAAAAGCATCACATACACGCACCTTGCGTTATATATACAAATTACCTTTCCGCAGGGATTTTTGAGCTTGTGAGACAATACAACTTGTCTCTTGTGATCTTGAGCATGCTTGCATCATGCCACTTTAGCCCAAATAACAACTTAAAGAACTCATCACCATTTTGGGGATTAGCAATGGATAGGTATTTGTAACCCCTATCCTTAAGGCGCTCCTCTTCCACCCTTGTAGCCTTCTCCAAACTTTTCTTCCTCTCTACCTCATCTAGACCAAGAGCCTCAAGCTTCGCAGTTTCTTTTGAGATGAAGACATGAAATTCATCCTATCATTCCAAAAAAAAAACTAAATTAGAGATAGAAAAGCACATCTCATACAAGTGAGCCATAGAAAGAAAATCACATTCCATACAAGCTGAGATATTAAACCGCAAGGAGAGTTATACCATGGAGCAACACCATGATAATACCTTGCCTCTATACTCATCTCAACCTCAGCCCACTTCCTCATGGCCGGACTCAATCTATCTAGAATGGAGTCTTTGTTTGCAATACCAAACTTTTGAAACATATACACCTCATGCGCAATATTTGGAGTAACATGAGCTCTGGAAATACTATTGAAAACAAACAAAAGCATAATATGAGAATGTAAGTGTAACATATTACAAAGAGGAGCATAGTTAAAGGAAGAAGACTTACGCTTTGGTGGTGTCTAGTGCGAGTAGTAGCTCTACTTCCTTCGCCTTTGGCACCTCAATGAATTGGCATCGTACACTAACATGGTAGTGAGCACAGTAGGAGTACTCTGTAATTGAAAACCAACAAACATAAGAATGGGATACAAACATTCAATACTTGCATGTATACTGGACAACTTACTTTCTTTGATGCATTTCCACCACGTTTTAAGCCTGTGGTTTCCATCCCAAACCAAGAACTTTTTACCCTTAAGGTCTTGCCACTCTCTTCCAAGAGCCCTCTCAAAATCCTCATTTCTTTGACGCCATATTGGACCCCATTCATCTAGATTGCTGGCTGTCACAGACATGGTCTCCCCTCTCGGACCTTCAACTGACACAAGGAAGTGTCCCGTAGTCTCAAGATAACCAGTGGAATCAAAGGAAGGAATCAACCACTGGGCATCATCCGTAGCAAATCTGACTACCTCATGAGCCACTAATCTGCAAAGAGGCACAAGAGGAGGCAGCGTCCTCTTTTTTATATAAAATTGACTCAGCACATCCTTCATCAGTCCTAGAGAGACTTGCTTGCCTAAGTTCCTTGAGTGCTTCTTTTCTTTTTCATCATCATTCTCCCCTTGATCACTATCACCACTCACCTCTTCTTTGTCATCTAGACTATCATGCTGCACATTAGTCTCTGTAGGAGCAGATATTAATAAGTAACAATAAAAAAAAGCAGCATTAAACCAATCATATATAATACATAACACTGAACAAAGAGTCATATGTAAATGAAATGGACACATAAGTGACTACCTGTGTGCTCCGCAACCCCGTCAATTGTATTGGAGTCCCCATCCACTTGTGCTTCGTCATCAATGTAGACACATCTTTTTGGACCACATCCTTTCTTTGTTGAAGGAGTGTCCACTGATCTCAAACGCGATGATGCTTCTTGCTCTAAGATCCGCCCAGAAACACATCCTGAACGTAGCTTCATACAGACTTCACGGCTACTATGAGGTGACACACATTTCTTTCTCTTTCTAAGTACTCTTTTAGGTGCCATAACTTTCTCTACACACTTACAAATAGATACACAATCAACCTCTTTAAGATTAACAACACAATCAATCTCTTTAAGATTAGCAACACAATCAATCTCTTTAAGGTTAAAGATTAACAACACAATCAATCTCTTTAAGATTAATAACACAATCAACCTCTTTAAGCCATGGGATGAAGCCACGGACGAAGCCACACGCTTGTGCATAAGCCCACGCATCGTCCGCGCGGATGCGGACGATTGGGGGGCTTCAATCTCTTACCTTGGAGGCACGGACTCAACGGTTGCACGGACGCGAGCATAAGGGAGAGAAAGAGAGTTCTCACGAAGCATACGGGACGAAGCCACACGCTTGTAGCCACGGGACGAAGCATAAGCCCACCCAACGGTTGTGCGGACGCGAGCATAAGCCCACCCATCGTCCGTGCGGACGCGGACGATTGGGGGGCTTCAATCTCTTACCTTGGAGGTCCGTTGGACAACATACGGGACGGCATATGGGACGGTTGCGCGGATGGCATACGGGACAAAGCCACACGCTTGTAGCCACGGGACGAAGCATAAGCCACGGGACGAAGCATAAGCCCACCCATCGTCCGCGTGGACGCGGATGATTGGCGGGCTTCAATGTGTTACCTTGGAGGCCCGTCGGACGGCATACGGGACGGTTGTGCGGACGGCATACGGGACGAAGCATAAGCCACGGGACGAAGCGTAAGCCCACCCATCGTCTATGTGGACGCGGACGATTGGGGGGCTTCAATGTGTTACCTTGGAGGCCGCACGAAGCCGCAATGAGCTGCACGAAGCCGCACGAGGCTGCACGAAGCCGCAAGAGCTGCACGAAGCCGCACGAGGCCGCACGAAGCCGCACGAAGCCGCAGGAGCTGCACGCTTGGAGCTGCACACGCAGGAGTTGTGTGTCACGCAGGAGTTGTGGGGCAGGAGTTAGCACCGTCGCGAGAGTTGTGGGGCATGAGTTGTGTGTTGCGAGAGAGAGAGAGACGGAGAGAGGGAGAGAAGGGAGAAGGGAGAAGGGAGAAAGAGAGAAGGGAGAAAGAGAAGGGAGAAGGGAGAAAGAGAAGGGAGACAGAGAAGGGAGAAGGGAGAAGGGAGAAGGGAGAAAGAGAAGGGAGAAAGAGAGAAGGGAGAAAGAGAAAGAGAAGGGAGAAAGAGAAGGGAGACGGGAGAAGGGAGAAAGAGAAGGGAGAAAGAGAGAACGGAGAAAGAGAAAGAGAAGGGAGAAAGAGAAGGGAGAAGGGAGAAGGGAGAAAGAGAAGGGAGAAGGGAGAAGGGAGAAAGAGAGAAGGGAAAGAAGGGAGAGAGAGAGAGAGGGAGAGAAGAGAGAGAGAGAGAGAGCAAAGAGAGGAGAGAGTTGAGGAAGAGAGTTTTGCCATACTTAATAACCCTAATAAAGAAGTTAGCCATTAATTACGTAATTAGGTAATTATTTAGCCGTTAAATAATTAAATAATTAATACAACATAAATAAATTATGAGTGCATAAAGGTGAAGGATGGTGGGTGGTTGAGTCGTAAATTTTTCTATTGATTTCTGATGATTATGCTTATTTGTTATTACTCTTAAATGTTGATGAATGACTCTAAAATATTCATTATTTAGTCATCTCTGCTTGTAGTGACGGTTGCTATAGCTCCGACGGTGAACTGTTGCCTTCTCTTCATCAAATACACACTGTGAGTTATATTCAGAGTTTTCTTCTCTTCATCAAATACTAACCCACCAGAGGGCACAACATGTCGAGTTTTGCTATTTTGACATGGAGACTAACCAATGATTGCTTAGAGCACAGGGTTTCATTAAGAAATGGAGAGATTCTTTTGAGTGAGTACTACCTACAGAATCTATTGCCTCCAACACAAAAATTCCAGGGGTTGCAAGCCGTCATAGAGAATGATGGTGGAGCAAACAACATCACTGTGTCTCCAAGATGGGATCATCAAGGGCATGCGCACTATCTGATTGATAGTACATTATCAGCCACCTACTCTATCATGCACTCAAATGACTATGTGTGCATCTCTATCAGTATTGAGTCAATAGAAGATGAGATTGACAACTACATTGATTGTACTCCTGGTTGTAGCAAATCAACTCCAGTGTGTCTTGACGTACCCTCAGATAACAAGAAGGATGTTGATGACACAAATGTCGGGGAGGACCTATGTGTGGGCAGCCAAAGCGAGGACTTATCTTCCTATGATAACTCCATTGCAGCCTTCATTGAGGAGAAAGCTAGAACGGGTAGATTGAAAAAATTACTAGTGCTCTGTGGACCTCCACGAAGGGTGGATGAGCTCCCAATCGAGTATAATGGCACAATTGCTTTTGAGCTTCCAGCCACACATAGCAAGAAACGAATGATGGGTATGGAACAAAAATATGATGGTCACCGATGGTCGCGGCCCTCACAAACAAATATGGCAATTGAGTGCACTGTGCGCTTGAGCTATTGTCTTGGAAGTCTTCAATGTCCGTGCTGGTGGGCAGCTAGATCTTGGCCTTAACAGGTCGTGGAAATGGTAAAAAATGGTCAAATTTTCTTTTTTAGACAACTTGTTCGAGTCCCAGACTTGGCCATTTGAGTCCCAAATTCTATCATTCGAGTGGTCTCTTAAAAGAAATGACCATTTGAGTGGTCAGTAGACTCAGAATCAGATAAGGGGCACCTATCCACATGTTCAATTCAGCTGTCTGAAGCCCAAAAGATTACCTAAGTCTGAATGGACTCTTATTCGAGTCAAATGCCCGAGTGGACAAGAGATACTCGAACATCTGAGTTTGATGGGATTTTGACTTTTTGAGGCCTGTGGTCACCATCTGAGCGGCACAGAAAAAGAGTAAAATGGCAAGAAATAGATAAAAGTAATCCAATGCACTACCTCTTAATGCACCAAGATTCTAACTTAATGCAATAAACATTAGGGGAGACTTAGATTATACCTAGAGCACATGAATATGATGATAGCTACTGCTACTGCCTCCTAACCTATAGCTCTCTATCTCTCTCTCAGTGGATCTCTCTCTCTTAATCTCTCAATGTGCAAATATGCTCTCTCTGCTCTATTTCTTGCCTTTTGTTCATTTCTTTTTCTTCTCTATCCCTATTCTTTCCCAAGTATTAAAAAGCTATTTTCTTTCTTTCTATGTTCCCTTGTTTCCTAGTTATGTAGAGACTTATCTTTTCCTTCTTTTTTCCTTATTTCCCAAATATTAATGTCTCAACCAAATTGATCAAAATACACTTCTCCTACTCTAACCAATGCACATAAATATTCCTAAACTTGAACTAATCCACACAAGAGATCAAATGGCCTTCAACTCCTCACTTCCTAGCTAAAACCAAGCATTGTTTTGGAGAAAAACTAATACTCTATCACTCAATTTGGAACTAATCCGCACAAGAGATCGAATGGCCTTCGATTCCCTCACTTCCTACCTAAAACCAAGCATTGTTTTGGAGAAAAACTAATACTCTGTCACTCAATTTGGAACTAATCTACACAAGATATCGAATGGCCTTCGACTCCCTCACTTCCTACCTAAAATCAAACACTATTTCGGAGAAAAAACTAATACTCTTTTACTCAATTTGGAGCATGTAAGCACTCAAGCTTGAGTCTGTTGGTCCTGAAAATGGAATGAAAATATCGTCGCTCTCACGAGCACACCACCAAGACCCATGGACACCTTATTGCTTCAAGTGTTTCGAGTCAAGAGCTATGGCTATCTCTCTCATAGCCCTGCACACACACTCTCTCACACAAATGTAATGAACTTACCTTTGAATCCAATCAAGTTGCCTCCTTCCACATATCCACCGATAGCTCTATGATCCAAGATGTGCTTTCAAGCCAAGATTCATATCTAAGCTCCAATTTTTGAACTCCATAGCCATACATGAGAAAGGAGAAGAGGAGGAGAAGATGAAGAGAGGAGAAGAATAGCTTCTCCATGTTTCCTCACTCTCCCACATACACTCTTCCTCTCTCACACTCCCTCTCTCCCTCTCTCATACACAAGAATAAAGCAAGAGAAAGAAGTAAGAAGAGAGCAAGTTTGGCCACACACTAAGAATTAGCTTCTTCATTCACTTTTTGATTTTTATACATGCCCTATCTCCTCCTTGGGTGGCCATCCCCTTTTTGGTCTGGCCTTTGTCCATTTTCCCACTTTTCTTTCTCCTCATTTCTTATTAGCATGGTCTTAACCTATACCTCTCATTCTTTACAACTTGTATGGGAGAGGAAGGCTTGGTATGAGGCTCTTTTTTATCAGGATTTGTATGAGGCTTTTTGTTGAATTATGAGGCTTGGTATTACAACTTATTGATCATCAAGAACATGATCAGGATTGGTTATATAACCTTTTAGAAGGCTAACATGAAATAAATTGTGAACCTTTAAGTGTTTAGGAAGTTGTAACTTGTAAGCATTGAGTCCCATACATTTGAGAATCTCGTATGGTTCAGCTTAGGCTCTTGAATTGTCCCAAGTAACTCTTCTTAGGACAAACACAAATAAAAACCATATCATCCTCTTCTTTGAAGATCCATTCTTGTCTTTCTAGATCATCATATGATTTCTATCAATTCTTGGTAACTTGGATTTCTTGTCTAATAGCCTTAACTTGTTCATCCATCTCTTCCAACATTTTCTTGGACGCTTCTACTTTTAGACTAGGATAAAAAAAGTTTAGTGGGGTTAGGTATTCTTGTCCTCCATACAAACTTGGAATGGGGACATCTGAATGCTTTGATGATAAGATGCATTATAAGCAATATCCATAAAAGAGGTAGGTATTGTATCCATTGGTTAGGTTCCTTGTAGTAGTAAGCTCTAAGTATATTTTCGATGACTTGGTTGACTCATTTAGTTTTTCCATTAGTTTGAGGATGATAGGTGGTGCTAGGATACCAATGGCCTCAAATAGACTATTTCAAAAATGAGAAGTGAAGAGAGAATCATGATCACTAATGATCCTTTTAGGAAATCCATACAACCTAAACATCTCCTTCACAAAGATCCTTGCAATATATAAAGCCTTGTAATTGGTTTTAATTGGCATAAGGTGAGAAAATTTGGTTGGCATATCCATAATGACTAGGATTGAATTGTATCCTCCTTGGACACATGCTAACCCAACTACAAAATCCATGCTCATAAATTTCCACTTCATTTGTGGGATGTCAAGTGGTTGGAGCTTTCTAGTATCTTAACAGACTCAGCCTTTACATGTTGCTAGCTCATGCATTTAGTAATATATCTAAGCATATCTCCTTTGAGCTTTTCCCAATGAAAGCTTCTTCTTATAGTGTTGAGAGTCATTGCATAGCCCATTTGTCCTAAGAAAGGAGAATTATGGGCTTTCAAAAGTATATTCTTTTTGAGATATTGACTTCTTGGGATGCACAACGTCGTCTTGAAGTAGACAAGTCCTCCTTCTATAGAAAAGTTCAAATACTTGAATTTGAACTTAGGGTCTATCTCCTTGGTTAGGACTCATTTTATCATTTGTTGATACCTTGGGTCCTTATTTGCTTCCTTCTTAGCCATTTCTATGATTGGATTACTAGGCATTGACACCATTGCTGTTAGAGACCTTGGCTTAGAGGATTCCTCTAAGATAAGGGTGTTGAGAAATGCTTTGTAGCTTAGGGAATCTGCAATAGCATTCTCCTTATCTAACCTATACTTGCTCTTGAAGTCATACCCCTATAAGACTTCAATCCATCCTCTTTGCCTCATGTTTATGTCTAGTTGAGTAAAGATCCATTTGAGACTTTTATGGTCGGTGACTAAGGTAAGCTTGCTGCCAAACAAATAATGTCTCCATAGATTGAGAGCATGAATTACATCAAGTAGCTCCAGGTCATGGGTAGCATAGTTTTTCTCATGAATCTTCAGCTTCCTAGAAGAATATGCTATCAAGGTGGCCCTCTTGCATGAGCATGTCGCCTAATGCAAGAGAGCTTAGATTAGTGCCAACTTCAAATTCTTGGTTCAAGCTAGGTAGTTTCATATTAGGAGTTGTGTTCAAATTTTTTTTAGGCTTCTCAAAGCTAGACTATTCAACGAAGTTCCATATAATGGCAATTGGCTTCTTGATGAGTAGGTCATGATAATCAAGGCATAATCCTTGATAAAAATCATATATCATCCTGACAAGCCAAGAAAACTTCAAAATTTCTAATTGTTGTTGGGGGTGCCCATTCTTGTACATCTTTAACCTTGGCACGGTCTACAATAATCCTTTGTGTTAGAGACTATAAATCCAAGGTATTCAATCTACCTCTTATTAAGAATGTACATTTTTTCTTCTTCGCATAGAGGTTGTGCATCCTTGAAAAAATGAGGATGTAATCAAAGAGTTATGATTATGGTCTTCATCCTTCTTTGAGTAGGTCAGGATGTCATCAAAGAAGATAAGAACAAAGTAATCAAGGTATGGCTGAAAGATATCTTACATTAGCTTATTTAAACTTGTGGGTGCATTGGTTAATCCAGAAGACATCTCAAGGAATTCGTAATGGTCGTACCTTGTGTTAAATGTAGTTTTTGGAATGTCATTTTCTTTGATTCTTATTTGATAATAGCCTAATTGTAGATCAATCTTTGAGAAGATCTTTGCACCTTGAAGACAGGGTCAAGTAATTCCTTTATCCTTAGAATTGGATATTTATTCTTGATAGTCACTTGGTTTAACCCATGGTAGTCAATGTAGAGATAGAGGATCCCATCCTTCTTCTTTTAGAACAACAGCGGGACTCCCGAAGGTGAATTACTTGGTCTGATGAATCCTTAGTCCAAAAGTTTCTTGAGTTGCTATTTCAACTCAATGGCTTCTAGAATGGACATACAATGGGGTATTAATGTATCATCCTAGCATTGCAAACATTTCCCATAAGCGTTAATAGAGCACAAACAAATGCTTGTTATCCAAACCATAACTCTTTTGTTTTGTGTAAACTAGAGAATTGAAAACTACACAAAATCAACTTTGTGAGTACTCAATTTATAGCACAAGGTTAGTACGAATCACACAATCTTGCAAGAAAAAATTTGAGACTCTTTTATTATTCATAGTTTGCAATAAGGATAACTAGATTTCTTTATTACATCAAGTAGATAATTTTGGATTCATGCTAAAAAGAGTTTTTGGGTTACAACAATTCTAATTGTGGAATTTAGATACATCAAGTTATGTAGGTTAGAGGCTTATCAAATATATTTAGGACTTTATATTTTTGGAAAAGGTTTAGGAAACCATCTTTATAATAATTGTGGCGGCATGAGCGCCCTAAAATGGAAACATGCTCAGCTGGGAGAATTCGGAGCACTTGATCATAAAGATAACAGTCTTGGCGAATCTATTCTACGCCTAAGTTGAGGATGGGATTTAGATGTGATTCTTTGAATATGAATAGCTTGACTAGATTCAGGGCTTCCATCCATTTGATACTTTTAAGGTTTTTTTGAAGATAGGAAAGTCGATCAGCATTGATGAAGCAATAGAATCCACTTTATATCCACCAATGTCTCGATAGAGTGGTGAAGGATTGCACATATGCTCCAATATTCTCATGAAGTGATCCGACCAATTAAAATCAAGGGAGTGCATTGCTAAGGTAAAGTTTCTTGAAACACTAATAATTTTTTCCAATCTTTATTATTTTGAAAGAGATTCTACCAATAGTTTGAGGGTGAATCATTCTTGCATTGAATGTTTCCTTACATAGGTTACAAACAAATCTTCCTATACATTAGTTCTATTTTTCTTTGATACCACTTGTGATATGCCCACTTGAGACATCCTTAGCAGTATGATTTAGTGGTCCATTGAGATGATTTTCTAAGTAGCACCACTCGGTGCTCTTTCAAAGAATATGAGGTTTATTACCTAGACTCTCTTGAGCCTACTTTGCAACATAAGGTCTTGGCCATCCCCGTGAGAGTCGACCTGAATTTTGGTTTCTAAGTAAACTAAGGTCTCCTATTTTTGGTTACTAGTGTCGGTCTTCAAGTAACTTCTTGTGCTAGATTTCTCTAAACTCATATCGCACTTTGTTCAAGGAGAGTGAGAAACGAGGGGAAGTATAGATCTGTTAATCCCTCTAGTTGCATGGCAAAGTCTCACTCTATTTCCCTAAAATGATACAAAGTCAAGGTTCTAATAAATACTTCCTATACTCTAGCACGTCGAATTTGTGAAGAAGCTCTCAGCTTACTGAGACCACCTTGCCTTAGGATGGATTCATCAAGAATCACATCCTCTTATTTTCCTTGATTGGGTAGTTTTAGTTGTCTACTTATCTAATACATTTACTTTGTACTTATAGATAAAATTAGCTTCCTTCATTCATCGTTTTAGTCACAGTGTTCATTCACATAATTCGATCACAACACATAAACAATGAAAATAACTCTTTTGAAAAAAAACTTCTTTATTTAATAGAAATTCTTATACATGTATTTTCCTTTTGTCCATATGGAAGAATGTCATAAAGTCTTTATTTTTCTAAGATTTACACCCTTAACTAGTACTGGAGCCTCATGAAGACCATCCTAAGTCACATAGGGGTTTAGATGATTCCTAGGAGTCTAAGAGTTTACCATGGGAGTCCCCCTGGCACCCTCAACTCCTCCTATCCAAGGATCCCCCTATAGAGTGACCTCTTACCATTGGGCTCGGTTTAAAACTCTCTAAGGTGACAACTAATACCCCTTGGAAAAGAGACCCACAACCAGCCTTGGGGGAAGTCTAGTGTGCCTTTCTCTTTATCATGTTGCAGACTTAGTATATTGAGATTTTTGATTCAATTCATCAACTTCCTTAGTGCATTAAGTTAAACTTGTATGCACCATTACAAGCATAAGAAATTCTCTTGGCATGGTTTATGTGGCGTGCCTACTTGAGACATCCTTAGTGGCATGATTTAGTGGTCCATTGAGATGATTTTTCTAGGCAATGTTGCTCGATACTCTTTTAAATAACATGTGGTTTTTCTTTCTAGACTCTGTCGAGCTCACTTCACAAAACAAAAGTCTTGCCCATTCCCATGAGAATCTACTTGAATTTCAGTTCTCGGTAAGTTAAGGTCTCCTATTGGGATCACACTCTTCGAGCAACTCCTATGCTAGATTACTTGAATCAAAGTCGACTCGTATTGCACTTGGTTCAAGGAGAGTGATAAATAAGGGATAGTATGATTACATCAACCCCTCTATACCTATAAGGCAAAGTCTCACTTCATTTCCTTAAAATGATATAGAGTTAAGATCCTGATTGATTTTAGGGTCAATTTTTCCTATACTCTAAGGAATTAATTTGTAATAAACTCTTGGCTTATCGAGACTACCCTACCTTAGGGTGGATCTATTAGGGATCAAACCCTCCTACTTCCCTCGATTAGATAGTTTTAGTTATTTACTTACCCAACACATTTAAGTTGTACATATAAAATCAACTTTCTTAATTAACCCTTTTAATCATAGTGTTCATTTACGTAATTTAAAATCACAACACAAAAAATAAAAATAAATATTTTGAAAGACAACTTCTTTATTTAATAGACATTTCTTATAGAAGTATTCACCTTCCACCCATATAGAAGAACGGCACGAAGGCCCTTATTTCTCCAAGATTTCCACCCCTAACTAGTATCGGGGCCTCACGAAATCCATCTTGAGTCACGTAGGAGTTTGGGCAGTTCCTAGGAGTCTAAGAGTTTACTGGCCAGAGTCCCTCAGCACTCTCAACTCCTCTTGCCCAAAAATTTCCTACAGAGTGATCTCTCGCCATCAAGGTTGGCCCAAAAACTCTCCGAGAGGAGGCAAGAATCTCTTTCCTATTTAGAAAGGGATTTGCAACTAGTCTTGGGAGAGGTCTAAGGCACTATTCTTTCTATCTTTTTGCAAAATTAGTGTGTTATGATTTTTAAAATTATTCTATCAATTTCCTAAGAGCATCACGTTAAACTTGTATGCATTGCTATAAGCACAAGCAATTTCCTTCAAGAAATATTCCTAACAAATAAAGGTGTAATTGAGCACCGAGACTTTAACCTAGAGGCAATCCCTTTTGACTTGATTCTCTTGGGTTTTTCCTAACTTCTCTTTGGATTAGATATTTCTAGATCCCTATTTTTAAACTTTGATTAATCTTCCTTCTCTAGGTCTTTTCCTTAGTTGTTGTTGGTATTTGTTTGTGATCTTTTGTTTATAGTCCTTGTCAAGGATTGGTCGCTTGACCTCACTAAGAATCTAGAGACTATTTGAAATTGTGGGAATTTATTAGATCTTGAGATTTATAATGGAATTCTTCTCCCTTAAGAATTACTCATGATCGATAATCTTGACACTCTATTTTAATTATCTTAATATGCTTTCAATAAAAAGATAAAGCTAGTTTTTCAATGTGTTTATAAGTACTAAGGGAATATTTATTGATATTTGAGAATTTTGTAGGTGCAAAGAGAAATAACTTTGATACAATTTTTACCTTTCTTTACATTCTCATATTTTATAGAACTAAAAGAATGCAACTTCACTTATCCTAACACTTACAAAATTAGAAATATATAAGAATTATTTTTCATACAACTTTCACCTTTTCTAATATTTACATAATTTATAAATAGAAAAGATTTATTCTTAATACAATTTTTTTTTTCTACATTTATATGATTTATAAATATAAAAATACTTTTTATTAATGTAACTATCATTTTCCCAATGTTTACATGATTAATAAATACAAAAAGATTTATTCTTAATGTAACTTTCATCTTTTCAATGTTTACATGATTTATAAATGTAAAAAACTATATTCTTAATGCAAACATTTGTTTATAAAAAACTTAACATAATTTACTCAATGAGATATTATGCAATTTATTCTAACTTTGAATTATGAAATTTTAATTTAATAGGCTTTACTTATTCTATCATTATGTTCCTAGCCATGTGTTGAATGAATATTAATTTGCAAAGGAACCTAGTCTTGTGCTGCATGCGATGGTGTGTTGACCATTTGCGACCAGCACGTGAGATTCTTGTGGACTGGAGTGGTGCTCCTCTCTCTCGATTGTGAATGATCTTCTGTTGATTCTTTGTCTCGCTTCCTCCCTATTCTTCACTCTCTTCCTTCCTATTCTTCTCTCCTTCTTATCTATTCCATCCTTTCTTCCTCTCTTTTCTTCTTCTCTTCCCTTCTTCCTCTCTACTCTCATTCCCTCTTCGTCTCTTCTCTTCTCCTTCACTTCTTCTACTCTCCTCCTCCCTTCTTCTCTTCTTCCTTCTCTTCTCTTCTCTTTCTTATTATTATTATTATTATTAGTATTATTATTATTATTATTATTCTTCTTCTTCTTCTTCTTCTTCTTCTTCTTCTTCTCTCACTCACTCACTCACTCACTCACTCACTCACTCACTCACTCACTCACTCACTCACTCACTCACACACACTCACACACACACATACACACACACACACACACACTCTCTCTCTCTCTCTCTCTCTCTCTCTCTCTCTCTCTCTCTCTCTCTCTCTCTCTCTCTCTCTCTCTATGGTAGCAACTAGCACATAGGGTAAAATAGCATTAGCTTAATGCTAAGCTAAGGCTAGATTATATAGCTTTTGCAAAGGTATTATAATATTGGTTTTTCCTTTTTCATACTAGGTCAATTGTGGAGTTCTGTAGATAGATGGTGGCATGGGGTTCATCGAAGTCGGAATGTTGTCATCACGCAGTGATGATTATGAAGGAGAATTTGAACTATTCAATTAAGGGGGAGAGGGTTCATTGATTATGATGAGGCGATCGAGAGGATTTGATGGAAGGATCAATCTCCCATCAACCACACGTCACTGATCGAGAGGATGTGATGGAAGGATCAATCACCCTTCGGTGCGATTGATTGAGAGGATGTCACGGCAGGATCAGTCAGTCAACCACCATTTCAACAATAGCTTCTTTTTCTTTTCAAAAAAATATTACTAAGGTTTTTTAACTTTAAAATCCACTCCCTCCCCCTAACTACTAAAGGGGGGAGGAGGGAAAACATTACATCCTCTTCCCCTTAGAGGAATTGAGATGTCCTCATCTCAAACGAACTTAGAATTTGATCCTAGTAGAAGTAGAGATCATAATGCTTGTGGGTTATGACTCATTAATGCTTATGGCCTGCTACTTGACTATATGCATAACTGAAGTTTAAGATTATGATGATAAGGTAGAGTAGTCATTATACATCAATGCAAATGTACGGTTTGTTACATCTGAGGAAGATCTTTTCTAAGATTTCATTGGACCCTAGTTCTTTATTACCAAAGAAACTAGGGATGTTGCTTACATAGGATATCCTCGTCCATCCAAGTGGCATCCTCCTCACGATAGTCTTTCCATTGGACAAGAGATTCCCTGAGATGGTCTTGTTTCTAAGGATGCATTCCTCTAAATCAAGTATACTATTAGGCTAAATCTTAAGGACTCATTGGCTTGGAATTGCAACTTGTTGATCATCAAGAACATGATTAGGATTGGATACATAACCTTTTAGAATGCTAACATAAAATATATTGTGAACTTTCAGGTGTTCAAGAAGTTGTAGCTTATAAGCATTGTCTTAAACACGAGAATTTTATAGGGTCCACAATATCTTGGGATTAGCTTCTTGTAATGCCCTAAGGATAAAGCTGTGAACACAAATAAAAACCATGTCTCCTTCCTTGAAGATCCATTCTTGTCTTCTTAGATCAACATATGCTTTCTATCAATCCTTGGCAGCTTGGATATCTCTTCTAATAGCCTTAACTTGCTTGTCCATTTCTTCCAAAATCTTCTTGGAAGCTTCTACCTTTAAGGTAGGGTTTGAATAGTTTAGTGGAGTTAGGCATTCTTTCCCATAAAAATCTTGGAATGGGGTCATCTAGGTGCTTTGATGATAGGTTACATTGTAAGCAAAATCCACCAAAGGTAGGTATTGTATCCATCACTTGAGCTCCCTATAGGAGTAATCTCTAAGTATGTCTTCAATGACTTGGTTGACTCGTTTAGTTTTTCCATCATTTTGAGGGTGATAGGTAGTGATGTTGATACCAATGGCTTCAAGAAAAATTTACCAAAAGTGAGAAGTGAAGAGAGGATCACGATCATTGATGATCCTTTTAGGTAATACATGAAACCTAAATATTTCCTTTACAAAGATCCTTGAAATATTTGAAGCCTTGTAGTTGGTTTCAACTAGCATAAGGTGAGTAACCTTAATTAGCATATCCACAATCACTAAGATTGATTTGTATCCTTCTTGGACACAATGTAACACAACTACAAAATCCATGTTGATAAATTCCACTTCATTTGTGGGACATCAATTGATTGGAGCTTTCTTGGCATCTTGAAATGCTCAACCTTGGTAGCTCAGGCAATCAATGATGTATTTAAGCACATCACCCTTGAGCTTTTGCCAATGAAATATTTTTTGTATAGTGTGAGTATAGTGTTAAGAGTCTTTGCATAGTCCGAATGTCTTGACAAAGGAGAATCATGGGCTTCCCAAAGTATCTTCTTCGTGAGGTCTTGATTTCTTGGGATGCAGAGTCTCATCTTGAAGTAGATAAGTCCTCCTTTTGTAGAGAAGTTCAAATACTTGAATTTGAACTTAGGGTCTATCTCTTTAGATAGGACTTCTTTTATCATCTATTCGTATCTTGGGTCCTTATTTGCTTCTTCCCTAGCCATTTCTATTATTAGCTTACTAGGCATTGACACTATTGCTATTAGAGACCTTGCTTTGGAGGGTTCTTATAAGATAATGGCATTGAGAAATGTGTTGTGGCTTAGGCTATCCACGATGTCACTCTCCTTACCTGGCCTATACTTGATCTTGAAATCGTGCCTCATGTTTAGATTGGGTTGAGAAAAGATCCATTTGAGACTTTTATGGTTGTGACTAAAGTAAACTTGTCGCCAAGAAAATAGTGTCTCCATAGTTTGAGAGCATGAATTATAGTAAGTAGCTCCCGATCATTGGTAGCATAGTTTCTCTTATGAATCTTTAGCTTCCTAGAAGAGTAGACTATTGGATGGCCTTCTTGCATGAGCACACAACCCTTCTTGAGTAAGTCAATCAAGTGTGTGGCAATCAACACATAATTCTTGATAAAAATCATGTACCATCCAATCAAGCCTTAAAAACTTTAGACTTCCTCAACTATGGTTGGGGGTGCCCATTCTTGTACATCTTTAACCTCGGTAGGATCTATAACAATTCCTTTGTCAAAGACTTGATAACCAGGAAATCAGTGCAAATAAAGGCACAAAAATGTGCTCACATGGAAACAACTTTTGTTAAATTGATACTTTGCAATTGTACCCCTTTGTCAAAAATCAAATATGAAGCAATGTAAAATGCGTAGTCCAAAAGGCTCACATTAAAAAATGTTGAAAGGAAAGGAAAGGTCAAACACCTTTTGTCTCATTCAAAAAATTGAAAGGTCCTTAGACCTTAGCCAATGTATGCAAATTTTATAATTCAAGAAAGGAAAAGGAGGTGGTTGCAGCCGTGGGATTTGGGGAGGTGGGAGGTTGAGGTGGTTACACCCTCTCTCTTCCTTTATCTTCTCCTCTCACGGTTCATTTCTCCCTCTCTCATTTTGGCACAACTCTCATCTTTCTTGTTCTTGCTTCCCTCTCTTGTGCTCCTTTGTCAAATCCAATGGAGAGTGAGGAAGAGGAAGAGGGTGAGGATGGAAGAATTGTCCAATTTCTTGTGTGCCTTCCTCTTGTGTGTTTGGAGAGCATGCTTCTTGGTGAGAAGAAGGAGAGTTTTCTTGCAGGTTTTTGTGGCCAGCAAATGTATTTGCAGCCTCTACCTAGCCGGTTCGTGGTTCTCATGGTGCCGTGGCAGGGTGCTCTTCATTTGGTGCACTGGCCGGGAATAGGGGTGGCTATGGAGCTTGCAAGAAAAAATGGGCTGCTACAATTTCAAATCTGAAGCCCAAGAAGAATGACAAGAAGGTGGTGCTATCAGGGAAGAGGATAGAGAAGAAATTGCTAATGGTAATTGAAGAGGTCATGTTGTAGCACTTTTCGGATCTGAAATCTCATTTCCATTACAAGGGTCATCCCTACCCCTGTCGTTGCTTATCTTCAAAACTGGGTTACCCTTGGTCCAACCTCACCAAGCTTGCTAGTAGCCTCGGCTTCATGTTTGGGCATGATCTACCCGTGTGATCATCAAGTGGCCCTACTGCCATATCGATTGGCTTGGTATCGATCTCTTTGTAACTGTCAATTTTATGCTCCTTCTCCCTCATCGACAGCGCCCAACAAAATCACTCATGCTCTGTCGACTGTGGCTCTGCCTTCTCTACGGCAACTCATGACGTCGTTGGTCCATCCCTTTGATGATGGAGTGGTTCGTGTGCCTGTGGCCTCTGCAAAGACACACTTATGATAGGTGGCGGATTGCTAAATTCATTCCGTGTGGGCTGTGGGGAGGAAAAGGCTACTCCCATCTCCTTCCTCGTTGTCCCTTTTCGTCTGCAGCAACCTCTATGAGAAAGGCGAGGGTATCTTCAACAGCCCGTCTGTCCTCTCCTTTTGCCTTTCCCCCATTCGTCATCACCACCATAGCCCCTCCACTCTACCCCCATCTTCATCCATGATGCCTCCACCCCCTCGCCTTGCAGCGTCGACAACATCTCCCCTTTTCCATACCCTTCATCATCCACACATTAGTGAAAGCAGGCGCATCGAAATGTATTCAATCTCCTCCTATCATAATTTCTTTGACTTATCCCTTATCCACATGTCAAATTCTGGAGTAATTCTTTTTTAACCTCTAAACCTTTACATCACCAAAGCCAACATCCTAAATCTTTAATTATAAAATCCTTCTCTCAGTCTACTTGAAAATGCTACCACCAAGATCATTAATCTCCAATGCACAAAAACCTTTTATAACATTTGCTTTGTCCAATTCTTAGTTTTTGCTATTTTTTTTATAAAAAAAAAACATCCCTTCCTGTCCTTTTCTAAAATCCATAAATTGGGTGGGAGAACTTTAATGTTTTATCCTTAGTGAGGGTATGCTGAATGATTGTCTTTCTTGGGTTTTTATTATGAGCTTTATGGTATGGTTGTTTTTTCTTTCTATCCTTAGTGTGAAGTGATTTTTGTGCACAAGTTGTTGAAAAGCCCTATCTTTCGAGTTTTGTTTGGAGTGTTTTATAACCTAGGCTTCAACGTCCTAGTTGTGATTCTATTTTGTGACAATTCAAAGAAGATTGAAGAAAAGAAATGAAGATTGAAGACTAATGATGACGATGAAGATTTTTCAAGAGCTGATCGTGGTTCTTCTTCGAATTTGTTCGCGGGGACGCTTCACACTTAAGCGTGGGAGGAATGATAACCAGGAAATCAGTGCAAATAAAGGCACAAAAATGTGCTCACATGGAAACAACTTTTGTTAAATTGATACTTTGCAATTGTACCCCTTTGTCAAAAATCAAATATGAAGCAATGTAAAATGCGTAGTCCAAAAGGCTCACATTAAAAAATGTTGAAAGGAAAGGAAAGGTCAAACACCTTTTGTCTCATTCAAAAAATTGAAAGGTCCTTAGACCTTAGCCAATGTATGCAAATTTTATAATTCAAGAAAGGAAAAGGAGGTGGTTGCAGCCGTGGGATTTGGGGAGGTGGGAGGTTGAGGTGGTTACACCCTCTCTCTTCCTTTATCTTCTCCTCTCACGGTTCATTTCTCCCTCTCTCATTTTGGCACAACTCTCATCTTTCTTGTTCTTGCTTCCCTCTCTTGTGCTCCTTTGTCAAATCCAATGGAGAGTGAGGAAGAGGAAGAGGGTGAGGATGGAAGAATTGTCCAATTTCTTGTGTGCCTTCCTCTTGTGTGTTTGGAGAGCATGCTTCTTGGTGAGAAGAAGGAGAGTTTTCTTGCAGGTTTTTGTGGCCAGCAAATGTATTTGCAGCCTCTACCTAGCCGGTTCGTGGTTCTCATGGTGCCGTGGCAGGGTGCTCTTCATTTGGTGCACTGGCCGGGAATAGGGGTGGCTATGGAGCTTGCAAGAAAAAATGGGCTGCTACAATTTCAAATCTGAAGCCCAAGAAGAATGACAAGAAGGTGGTGCTATCAGGGAAGAGGATAGAGAAGAAATTGCTAATGGTAATTGAAGAGGTCATGTTGTAGCACTTTTCGGATCTGAAATCTCATTTCCATTACAAGGGTCATCCCTACCCCTGTCGTTGCTTATCTTCAAAACTGGGTTACCCTTGGTCCAACCTCACCAAGCTTGCCAGTAGCCTCGGCTTCATGTTTGGGCATGATCTACCCGTGTGATCATCAAGTGGCCCTACTGCCATATCGATTGGCTTGGTATCGATCTCTTTGTAACTGTCAATTTTATGCTCCTTCTCCCTCATCGACAGCGCCCAACAAAATCACTCATGCTCTGTCGACTGTGGCTCTGCCTTCTCTACGGCAACTCATGACGTCGTTGGTCCATCCCTTTGATGATGGAGTGGTTCGTGTGCCTGTGGCCTCTGCAAAGACACACTTATGATAGGTGGCGGATTGCTAAATTCATTCCGTGTGGGCTGTGGGGAGGAAAAGGCTACTCCCATCTCCTTCCTCGTTGTCCCTTTTCGTCTGCAGCAACCTCTATGAGAAAGGCGAGGGTATCTTCAACAGCCCGTCTGTCCTCTCCTTTTGCCTTTCCCCCATTCGTCATCACCACCATAGCCCCTCCACTCTACCCCCATCTTCATCCATGATGCCTCCACCCCCTCGCCTTGCAGCGTCGACAACATCTCCCCTTTTCCATACCCTTCATCATCCACACATTAGTGAAAGCAGGCGCATCGAAATGTATTCAATCTCCTCCTATCATAATTTCTTTGACTTATCCCTTATCCACATGTCAAATTCTGGAGTAATTCTTTTTTAACCTCTAAACCTTTACATCACCAAAGCCAACATCCTAAATCTTTAATTATAAAATCCTTCTCTCAGTCTACTTGAAAATGCTACCACCAAGATCATTAATCTCCAATGCACAAAAACCTTTTATAACATTTGCTTTGTCCAATTCTTAGTTTTTGCTATTTTTTTTATTAAAAAAAAACATCCCTTCCTGTCCTTTTCTAAAATCCATAAATTGGGTGGGAGAACTTTAATGTTTTATCCTTAGTGAGGGTATGCTGAATGATTGTCTTTCTTGGGTTTTTATTATGAGCTTTATGGTATGGTTGTTTTTTCTTTCTATCCTTAGTGTGAAGTGATTTTTGTGCACAAGTTGTTGAAAAGCCCTATCTTTCGAGTTTTGTTTGGAGTGTTTTATAACCTAGGCTTCAACGTCCTAGTTGTGATTCTATTTTGTGACAATTCAAAGAAGATTGAAGAAAAGAAATGAAGATTGAAGACTAATGATGACGATGAAGATTTTTCAAGAGCTGATCGTGGTTCTTCTTCGAATTTGTTCGCGGGGACGCTTCACACTTAAGCGTGGGAGGAATGATAACCAGGAAATCAGTGCAAATAAAGGCACAAAAATGTGCTCACATGGAAACAACTTTTGTTAAATTGATACTTTGCAATTGTACCCCTTTGTCAAAAATCAAATATGAAGCAATGTAAAATGCGTAGTCCAAAAGGCTCACATTAAAAAATGTTGAAAGGAAAGGAAAGGTCAAACACCTTTTGTCTCATTCAAAAAATTGAAAGGTCCTTAGACCTTAGCCAATGTATGCAAATTTTATAATTCAAGAAAGGAAAAGGAGGTGGTTGCAGCCGTGGGATTTGGGGAGGTGGGAGGTTGAGGTGGTTACACCCTCTCTCTTCCTTTATCTTCTCCTCTCACGGTTCATTTCTCCCTCTCTCATTTTGGCACAACTCTCATCTTTCTTGTTCTTGCTTCCCTCTCTTGTGCTCCTTTGTCAAATCCAATGGAGAGTGAGGAAGAGGAAGAGGGTGAGGATGGAAGAATTGTCCAATTTCTTGTGTGCCTTCCTCTTGTGTGTTTGGAGAGCATGCTTCTTGGTGAGAAGAAGGAGAGTTTTCTTGCAGGTTTTTGTGGCCAGCAAATGTATTTGCAGCCTCTACCTAGCCGGTTCGTGGTTCTCATGGTGCCGTGGCAGGGTGCTCTTCATTTGGTGCACTGGCCGGGAATAGGGGTGGCTATGGAGCTTGCAAGAAAAAATGGGCTGCTACAATTTCAAATCTGAAGCCCAAGAAGAATGACAAGAAGGTGGTGCTATCAGGGAAGAGGATAGAGAAGAAATTGCTAATGGTAATTGAAGAGGTCATGTTGTAGCACTTTTCGGATCTGAAATCTCATTTCCATTACAAGGGTCATCCCTACCCCTGTCGTTGCTTATCTTCAAAACTGGGTTACCCTTGGTCCAACCTCACCAAGCTTGCCAGTAGCCTCGGCTTCATGTTTGGGCATGATCTACCCGTGTGATCATCAAGTGGCCCTACTGCCATATCGATTGGCTTGGTATCGATCTCTTTGTAACTGTCAATTTTATGCTCCTTCTCCCTCATCGACAGCGCCCAACAAAATCACTCATGCTCTGTCGACTGTGGCTCTGCCTTCTCTACGGCAACTCATGACGTCGTTGGTCCATCCCTTTGATGATGGAGTGGTTCGTGTGCCTGTGGCCTCTGCAAAGACACACTTATGATAGGTGGCGGATTGCTAAATTCATTCCGTGTGGGCTGTGGGGAGGAAAAGGCTACTCCCATCTCCTTCCTCGTTGTCCCTTTTCGTCTGCAGCAACCTCTATGAGAAAGGCGAGGGTATCTTCAACAGCCCGTCTGTCCTCTCCTTTTGCCTTTCCCCCATTCGTCATCACCACCATAGCCCCTCCACTCTACCCCCATCTTCATCCATGATGCCTCCACCCCCTCGCCTTGCAGCGTCGACAACATCTCCCCTTTTCCATACCCTTCATCATCCACACATTAGTGAAAGCAGGCGCATCGAAATGTATTCAATCTCCTCCTATCATAATTTCTTTGACTTATCCCTTATCCACATGTCAAATTCTGGAGTAATTCTTTTTTAACCTCTAAACCTTTACATCACCAAAGCCAACATCCTAAATCTTTAATTATAAAATCCTTCTCTCAGTCTACTTGAAAATGCTACCACCAAGATCATTAATCTCCAATGCACAAAAACCTTTTATAACATTTGCTTTGTCCAATTCTTAGTTTTTGCTATTTTTTTTATTAAAAAAAAACATCCCTTCCTGTCCTTTTCTAAAATCCATAAATTGGGTGGGAGAACTTTAATGTTTTATCCTTAGTGAGGGTATGCTGAATGATTGTCTTTCTTGGGTTTTTATTATGAGCTTTATGGTATGGTTGTTTTTTCTTTCTATCCTTAGTGTGAAGTGATTTTTGTGCACAAGTTGTTGAAAAGCCCTATCTTTCGAGTTTTGTTTGGAGTGTTTTATAACCTAGGCTTCAACGTCCTAGTTGTGATTCTATTTTGTGACAATTCAAAGAAGATTGAAGAAAAGAAATGAAGATTGAAGACTAATGATGACGATGAAGATTTTTCAAGAGCTGATCGTGGTTCTTCTTCGAATTTGTTCGCGGGGACGCTTCACACTTAAGCGTGGGAGGAATGATAACCAGGAAATCAGTGCAAATAAAGGCACAAAAATGTGCTCACATGGAAACAACTTTTGTTAAATTGATACTTTGCAATTGTACCCCTTTGTCAAAAATCAAATATGAAGCAATGTAAAATGCGTAGTCCAAAAGGCTCACATTAAAAAATGTTGAAAGGAAAGGAAAGGTCAAACACCTTTTGTCTCATTCAAAAAATTGAAAGGTCCTTAGACCTTAGCCAATGTATGCAAATTTTATAATTCAAGAAAGGAAAAGGAGGTGGTTGCAGCCGTGGGATTTGGGGAGGTGGGAGGTTGAGGTGGTTACACCCTCTCTCTTCCTTTATCTTCTCCTCTCACGGTTCATTTCTCCCTCTCTCATTTTGGCACAACTCTCATCTTTCTTGTTCTTGCTTCCCTCTCTTGTGCTCCTTTGTCAAATCCAATGGAGAGTGAGGAAGAGGAAGAGGGTGAGGATGGAAGAATTGTCCAATTTCTTGTGTGCCTTCCTCTTGTGTGTTTGGAGAGCATGCTTCTTGGTGAGAAGAAGGAGAGTTTTCTTGCAGGTTTTTGTGGCCAGCAAATGTATTTGCAGCCTCTACCTAGCCGGTTCGTGGTTCTCATGGTGCCGTGGCAGGGTGCTCTTCATTTGGTGCACTGGCCGGGAATAGGGGTGGCTATGGAGCTTGCAAGAAAAAATGGGCTGCTACAATTTCAAATCTGAAGCCCAAGAAGAATGACAAGAAGGTGGTGCTATCAGGGAAGAGGATAGAGAAGAAATTGCTAATGGTAATTGAAGAGGTCATGTTGTAGCACTTTTCGGATCTGAAATCTCATTTCCATTACAAGGGTCATCCCTACCCCTGTCGTTGCTTATCTTCAAAACTGGGTTACCCTTGGTCCAACCTCACCAAGCTTGCCAGTAGCCTCGGCTTCATGTTTGGGCATGATCTACCCGTGTGATCATCAAGTGGCCCTACTGCCATATCGATTGGCTTGGTATCGATCTCTTTGTAACTGTCAATTTTATGCTCCTTCTCCCTCATCGACAGCGCCCAACAAAATCACTCATGCTCTGTCGACTGTGGCTCTGCCTTCTCTACGGCAACTCATGACGTCGTTGGTCCATCCCTTTGATGATGGAGTGGTTCGTGTGCCTGTGGCCTCTGCAAAGACACACTTATGATAGGTGGCGGATTGCTAAATTCATTCCGTGTGGGCTGTGGGGAGGAAAAGGCTACTCCCATCTCCTTCCTCGTTGTCCCTTTTCGTCTGCAGCAACCTCTATGAGAAAGGCGAGGGTATCTTCAACAGCCCGTCTGTCCTCTCCTTTTGCCTTTCCCCCATTCGTCATCACCACCATAGCCCCTCCACTCTACCCCCATCTTCATCCATGATGCCTCCACCCCCTCGCCTTGCAGCGTCGACAACATCTCCCCTTTTCCATACCCTTCATCATCCACACATTAGTGAAAGCAGGCGCATCGAAATGTATTCAATCTCCTCCTATCATAATTTCTTTGACTTATCCCTTATCCACATGTCAAATTCTGGAGTAATTCTTTTTTAACCTCTAAACCTTTACATCACCAAAGCCAACATCCTAAATCTTTAATTATAAAATCCTTCTCTCAGTCTACTTGAAAATGCTACCACCAAGATCATTAATCTCCAATGCACAAAAACCTTTTATAACATTTGCTTTGTCCAATTCTTAGTTTTTGCTATTTTTTTTATTAAAAAAAAACATCCCTTCCTGTCCTTTTCTAAAATCCATAAATTGGGTGGGAGAACTTTAATGTTTTATCCTTAGTGAGGGTATGCTGAATGATTGTCTTTCTTGGGTTTTTATTATGAGCTTTATGGTATGGTTGTTTTTTCTTTCTATCCTTAGTGTGAAGTGATTTTTGTGCACAAGTTGTTGAAAAGCCCTATCTTTCGAGTTTTGTTTGGAGTGTTTTATAACCTAGGCTTCAACGTCCTAGTTGTGATTCTATTTTGTGACAATTCAAAGAAGATTGAAGAAAAGAAATGAAGATTGAAGACTAATGATGACGATGAAGATTTTTCAAGAGCTGATCGTGGTTCTTCTTCGAATTTGTTCGCGGGGACGCTTCACACTTAAGCGTGGGAGGAATGATAACCAGGAAATCAGTGCAAATAAAGGCACAAAAATGTGCTCACATGGAAACAACTTTTGTTAAATTGATACTTTGCAATTGTACCCCTTTGTCAAAAATCAAATATGAAGCAATGTAAAATGCGTAGTCCAAAAGGCTCACATTAAAAAATGTTGAAAGGAAAGGAAAGGTCAAACACCTTTTGTCTCATTCAAAAAATTGAAAGGTCCTTAGACCTTAGCCAATGTATGCAAATTTTATAATTCAAGAAAGGAAAAGGAGGTGGTTGCAGCCGTGGGATTTGGGGAGGTGGGAGGTTGAGGTGGTTACACCCTCTCTCTTCCTTTATCTTCTCCTCTCACGGTTCATTTCTCCCTCTCTCATTTTGGCACAACTCTCATCTTTCTTGTTCTTGCTTCCCTCTCTTGTGCTCCTTTGTCAAATCCAATGGAGAGTGAGGAAGAGGAAGAGGGTGAGGATGGAAGAATTGTCCAATTTCTTGTGTGCCTTCCTCTTGTGTGTTTGGAGAGCATGCTTCTTGGTGAGAAGAAGGAGAGTTTTCTTGCAGGTTTTTGTGGCCAGCAAATGTATTTGCAGCCTCTACCTAGCCGGTTCGTGGTTCTCATGGTGCCGTGGCAGGGTGCTCTTCATTTGGTGCACTGGCCGGGAATAGGGGTGGCTATGGAGCTTGCAAGAAAAAATGGGCTGCTACAATTTCAAATCTGAAGCCCAAGAAGAATGACAAGAA
This sequence comes from Lygodium microphyllum, assembly GCF_053477565.2. NCBI lineage: Eukaryota > Viridiplantae > Streptophyta > Polypodiopsida > Schizaeales > Lygodiaceae > Lygodium > Lygodium microphyllum. The sequence goes on along the minus strand of NC_141157.1, from coordinate 30,104,575 downwards.
GGTGGTGCTATCAGGGAAGAGGATAGAGAAGAAATTGCTAATGGTAATTGAAGAGGTCATGTTGTAGCACTTTTCGGATCTGAAATCTCATTTCCATTACAAGGGTCATCCCTACCCCTGTCGTTGCTTATCTTCAAAACTGGGTTACCCTTGGTCCAACCTCACCAAGCTTGCCAGTAGCCTCGGCTTCATGTTTGGGCATGATCTACCCGTGTGATCATCAAGTGGCCCTACTGCCATATCGATTGGCTTGGTATCGATCTCTTTGTAACTGTCAATTTTATGCTCCTTCTCCCTCATCGACAGCGCCCAACAAAATCACTCATGCTCTGTCGACTGTGGCTCTGCCTTCTCTACGGCAACTCATGACGTCGTTGGTCCATCCCTTTGATGATGGAGTGGTTCGTGTGCCTGTGGCCTCTGCAAAGACACACTTATGATAGGTGGCGGATTGCTAAATTCATTCCGTGTGGGCTGTGGGGAGGAAAAGGCTACTCCCATCTCCTTCCTCGTTGTCCCTTTTCGTCTGCAGCAACCTCTATGAGAAAGGCGAGGGTATCTTCAACAGCCCGTCTGTCCTCTCCTTTTGCCTTTCCCCCATTCGTCATCACCACCATAGCCCCTCCACTCTACCCCCATCTTCATCCATGATGCCTCCACCCCCTCGCCTTGCAGCGTCGACAACATCTCCCCTTTTCCATACCCTTCATCATCCACACATTAGTGAAAGCAGGCGCATCGAAATGTATTCAATCTCCTCCTATCATAATTTCTTTGACTTATCCCTTATCCACATGTCAAATTCTGGAGTAATTCTTTTTTAACCTCTAAACCTTTACATCACCAAAGCCAACATCCTAAATCTTTAATTATAAAATCCTTCTCTCAGTCTACTTGAAAATGCTACCACCAAGATCATTAATCTCCAATGCACAAAAACCTTTTATAACATTTGCTTTGTCCAATTCTTAGTTTTTGCTATTTTTTTTATAAAAAAAAAACATCCCTTCCTGTCCTTTTCTAAAATCCATAAATTGGGTGGGAGAACTTTAATGTTTTATCCTTAGTGAGGGTATGCTGAATGATTGTCTTTCTTGGGTTTTTATTATGAGCTTTATGGTATGGTTGTTTTTTCTTTCTATCCTTAGTGTGAAGTGATTTTTGTGCACAAGTTGTTGAAAAGCCCTATCTTTCGAGTTTTGTTTGGAGTGTTTTATAACCTAGGCTTCAACGTCCTAGTTGTGATTCTATTTTGTGACAATTCAAAGAAGATTGAAGAAAAGAAATGAAGATTGAAGACTAATGATGACGATGAAGATTTTTCAAGAGCTGATCGTGGTTCTTCTTCGAATTTGTTCGCGGGGACGCTTCACACTTAAGCGTGGGAGGAATGATAACCAGGAAATCAGTGCAAATAAAGGCACAAAAATGTGCTCACATGGAAACAACTTTTGTTAAATTGATACTTTGCAATTGTACCCCTTTGTCAAAAATCAAATATGAAGCAATGTAAAATGTGTAGTCCAAAAGGCTCACATTAAAAAATGTTGAAAGGAAAGGAAAGGTCAAACACCTTTTGTCTCATTCAAAAAATTGAAAGGTCCTTAGACCTTAGCCAATGTATGCAAATTTTATAATTCAAGAAAGGAAAAGGAGGTGGTTGCAGCCGTGGGATTTGGGGAGGTGGGAGGTTGAGGTGGTTACACCCTCTCTCTTCCTTTATCTTCTCCTCTCACGGTTCATTTCTCCCTCTCTCATTTTGGCACAACTCTCATCTTTCTTGTTCTTGCTTCCCTCTCTTGTGCTCCTTTGTCAAATCCAATGGAGAGTGAGGAAGAGGAAGAGGGTGAGGATGGAAGAATTGTCCAATTTCTTGTGTGCCTTCCTCTTGTGTGTTTGGAGAGCATGCTTCTTGGTGAGAAGAAGGAGAGTTTTCTTGCAGGTTTTTGTGGCCAGCAAATGTATTTGCAGCCTCTACCTAGCCGGTTCGTGGTTCTCATGGTGCCGTGGCAGGGTGCTCTTCAAGACTATAAACCTAAGGTACTCAATTTGCCTCTTTGCAAAAGGCACATTTCATGTTCTTAGCTTGCATGTCCTTATTGTTTCAAGGAAAACTTGGAGGCGATTCATGATCTTCATCCTTCTTTGAGTAGATTAGGATGTCATTGAAGAAGATAAGAACAAAGATATTAAGATAGGGCCAAAAAATGTCTCGCATTAGCTTGTTAAAGGTTGTAAAAGACATTACAATGAATTTGTAATGGCCATTCCTTGTATTGAATGCAATTTTTGAAATGTCCTCTTCTATGATCCTTATTTGATAATAGTTTGAACATAGATCAATCTTTGAGAAGATCTTTGCACCTTGAAGATGGTCAAGTAATTAATCTATCCTTAGAATTGTATGCTATTGTTAATCATCACTTGATTTATCCCATGGTAGTCAAATGCAAAGATGAAGGGTTTCATCCTTATTCTTTTGGAATGGCATTGGTGCTCCCCATGGTAAATTTCTTGGTTTGATGTATGATCCAAAATTTTCTTGAGTTGTGTAATATTTTCCCCCGTAACCCCGTACAACCCCCCTTTTAGTTAAACAATTTTTTTTAAACGCCCCCTCCCTGTCGGCACCGCAAGTTGGCAGAGGGAGGGAGGGGGAGCTACAATGGTCGTCGGCACTGGGAGAGGGCAGGATGACATGGTGGAGCGCTAGAGCTGCAACAACGAATGGACATCGATTTTGATGGGGGGGAGGGGCACACATGTGCCACCTCCAAACCCCCACCCCCCAACTACCCCTTCTTTTTAGGCTGCATGGCGACAAGTACTCAGGCCATGGAATGGAGCTAAGGGGCCCTTGCCACATCACGCCCCCCCTCCCCCCCCCAAATCAATACCCATCTCACCCCTATAAACCCCCCCCCCCCTCTTTAAGCAAGGGAATTCTCCTCACCCCCCCTGTTGCCAACTTGTGAAAGAGAGAGAGAGAGAGAGAGAGAGAGAGAGAGAGAGAGAGAGAGAGAGAGAGAGAGAGAGAGAGAGAGAGAGAGAGAGAGAAGAGGGCTCAGGAAATCTCCTTCCTTCCCTCTCTTGAGGAGAGGTTACAACTACCCTTCCTCCCTCACGATTCTCGTGATCTCTCCATCAATTACCCCTCTACGTGGTAGAAGGTTGCGGAAGTCAAGCAAATTTACGGAACTCCGGCACAACGGAGTGCTCTGAGAGAAGGAAAGGCCCATATTCCAAGCTTCGAAATGGCCCCGAAGTGCAAAATCTCCCAACTAACCGCAAAGGCCGCAACCACGGAAGGAGGATCGGGCAAAGGAGCCACCGCTAACACAAATGGTTTATCGGGAGTAAACATAATTTGACACTTCAAAACTAGGTACCATTACGGCATCTAGCCCTATGAGTGGATCAGTAAAGCATAATCATCATAGGAAGAAATCGTACTTTTGCATCGTGTAATTTGCATAGCTGGAAAGGTAGTTGCAAAGGCTTGAATCAAGTTCATGATGATCACGATTTGCCATGAATCGATTAAGCATCTATGGGTTGTTGCAATACTAACTGATTATCAGGCACGAACTTTTGCGAGTGCATCTTAGGTTACTAATATATAAACATGCAAGACCGTGTAAGACGATGGCATCCTATAAACCATTAAGTAGCTCGCATTTGTATTAGGCATGATGATTTCATGTTCCTCGCATAAAGAAAAATATAAGTCACAATTTATGATTTGCATAAGTGCATTGAAATGAATTTTCAAGAATATAAGCTCCGCATTGTATCATCAACTCAAGAAAGACTCGCATCTAGATTTGTGTGGCATTGCGGATAGTTTCGGCTGCACTATGTAATAGGGATTCATCTTAAAAGATAGATTTAAGATGCACATGTGAATTGCTAAACTTAGTTGCAAGAGGCAGTTTGGTAAATGAAACCCTTTGTGATAAGTAAGGCTAGGGCTTCATTTGACTCGGTTAGGATTTAATTGTAAATAAGTCAATTTTTTTGTTATGATCATATGTTGACTTAGAGTCAAGTAAATAGGCTCATTGGTCTCCATCCTAACAACTAGCCACGATAAGTCCAAAACTCCCTTGGAGATATCATTTTAAATTATGATATAACTCAAAGCCAATACAAGAAAACTTGAATGTTGTCACATGAAAGAATGACCATTCGCCATGTGAGATTCGTTGCTTGCAAGCATTTAAGATTGCAAAAGGGCTTAGTTTACTCTTGACGTGCAGAAGGAACGAACAAAAGATTTTGTCACGAATTCTTAAGGGAGTGAAACCCCAGGGAAAACTTAGAAACCCCGATAAGATTCTAAGGAGAAAAATGGTTATCAAATAACCAATTAAAATCCTAGATTGGATTATTTAAGACCTATGATCCCAAGATAAGAACCCTGGACTAAAGGCCAACAAATTAGGGCAGCTACCATCCAAAAACTATTGGATATAAATCTAATAGCATAATTGCTCGCTCCTATCGCATGGGAATGAGGTCAAAACGATGGTGCTCTCTAGTCCTCAGAAGGTCATGGCAACTGAAACCAAGGTAAGAAAGACCCAAGAAGGGTGAACGCTAAGCGTTTTTAAAAAAAAGGAACTCCACCTTAGCAAATGTCCTAAGCATTGACCTTCATTATTTTTTGTGCTTGTAAATTTAGGAACACTGTCTGTGAAAGGATTGTATGACCCCAAAGTCACAAAAGAAATTGGAACAATGAATCAAGCTAAATTCATGGAGGGCACGCCAAACCACCCTGAGTTGGTTGCCGCCAACCCTATCCAAGGGGGTTCTAAATAACCATGACTGGAACGTGGACCGAACCTGCCACGAGAGGTCGCTTCATGGGTTAGTTTGAACGTAGGAGGACACTTGGATGCCAGGGGGCTCTGGGTATAAATTCCCTGCCTCTAGGTCCTACTCAAACGATCTATGTGACTTGAGATGGATTCTTGAGGCCCTGTTACTAGTGTAAGGGCAGAAACTTAGAGGAAATAATATGCATCCTCACAGATTGCGGGAATCGTCATTTTTGGACAAGATTTGTACCTCAATTAAAATGCTAATATAAAGTTTACTCCCAAGGAACCTGTCTAAACAGTTTTTGTGTCAGTGCCATAAGTTACACGAATGAATCATGTTCCTTAAAATGCTTAATTAGAGAAGCTGATTTTAAATGTCACACATAAATGTGGTAGGACCTAATTAGATAACTAAAGAATGCCTATTAAGGGAAGTGGGTGGGTGGAACCCACGACAGGTCCGTCCTATGGAATGGTGTTCCCAGAAGATTGGGAGGCTTCTCACAAGGTTCTATAGTGGTATGACCTTTAGGTATTGTTAGGTTAGAACTCGATTCATGCCATTTTAGGGGACCAAAATGGGACTATGCCCTACTGGAAGAGAGGTTGAGCACCGCATCCCTCTCATTTTCCATTCTCTTTGAACCAAGTGCGGCATGGGTTTGCTTCAGCTTGGGTACCTCTGCGTAAAGTAGGATATCCAAGTCCCGATGCTAGAATAATGTTATGAGAGCTTGTCCACTAGGAACCCTAATTTCAAGTTGATCCCAGTGGATTCAGTCGCGAACGTTCCATTGCGAGGTGGACTCGAGAAACCCTAGGTGACAAACCCTATAACATTCCATGGGGGTGCTAGGCAGCATTGCTTAGATTCATCTCTCGATGGGCCGCTAAAAACATGCTTGGGTAGCCGATAGGTAGGCACGTTATAGTTGGTATTAGAGCAAACCAACGAATAAAACGATCAGGATAGGAATAAATCGGGAAGAGAGAAGTGATATTTTCACTAGGAATTTTTTTTTTCTTTCACTCGTGGATTGTTGCTGCTTCCAGACCTGTGAGGCATAGATTAGGTTCCTTGTATTTCATATCATGTTCACGACAGCTAGGAACTCTTCAGGTTATCGCAGGTGATCCAACATGATGGGGATCCTAGATCGACTCTACAACCCTTCACTACTGTATGTGGAAAGACGTTGGACTTGGAGCGCGGGTTACTACTACATAGATGCCAACAGACTCGCCTATCTTCAAAACAATCTGAAGAGGATAAAATGGTTGGAGGACTTGAAGATCATCAAGTTATTCATCTTCCATGAGGCATGTGTGAACTCGATCCTACACATCGGACGCCAACAAGTAGAACAAAATCGCTATATCTATGAGAAGGTTGTCAAAGTTTTGCCAGTAGACAGAATTAAAGTAATGGGGTGAAACGAATGTCATGACTATCAAAAACATGGATTTCTTGAACTTCCCATGACTTACCACTTCTTGAGAATCCATTCCCCCAATCCATTTTACTATTCTATCCTTATAGCTGAATCGAATAGGGAATTATTAACCTGTCATTGATGTATCTCTTGAAAAGAAAATCATCACAACTAATCTCTATCTATTCCCAAATAATTGTACTTGAGGCTTATGCTTCTTTATGGATAAATAAGAATTTTATGTTCATTTCATTTGTTGCATAGTATTGATGAAAAATAATATGCGCATTGAGATAAGTTGTGAAGAGATGTGTAAATGCAATCTTAACGCGAAGATTTTAATTGAAAACCAGATACAACCCCAAGCGCAAAACCAGAATCTTATTTCCACACTAAGCCAAATGGAGGCACAAGAGAAGAAGTTTCTTCTCAAACAAATTAAACCACTAGAATTTTACAGAAAAGGGAAGAATGTTGAAGCCAATGCCGAAGTATGGATTGAATCCATGGAGGATTACTTCAGTCCAGTAGGAACATCACCTTTAAACTAGGCTATGATTGCCAAGCTCAAACTTATCAGCGAAGTTAGGCTCTGGTGGAAGCAATGGTGTAAAGACCAAGCAGTCAAACAGAATGTACGATAACTTGGGATAATCTAAAGAAAGCAATGTAGGGAAGGTGCATGCCACCTGCATACAAAACTTAGAAGATGAATGAGTTCTTCAAATTGAAATAGTTGGGCCTATGTCTAGAAGCGTACTACTCAAAATTTGTCTCCTTGTTAAAATACACCCTGACAATGAGTGTTCCCCAACAAGTCTTGAAGTTCTCTAATGGGCTGAACCCATCTATGAACACCTGATTGGAATCAATGTGTCTTTTGAGTTTACAAGATGCATTGATAAGAGTGGGACCTATCGCCCAAGAAGTCCCATCCTAACCCTAGTTTCATAGGTCTAGGGATGTTGAAAGTTCAATTTAAAAGGGCACAAGGATAGAGTCAAGGCCAATGGAAGAAGCCGAGGGCAAAAGCAATCAGTGACTTTGTCCCCACTCAAAGAAGTGACCAAATCCTGTGATGTTTTCACTACAATGAACCTGGGCACTTCAAAAGGGAATGTCCCAAACTTGGCAAAGATCATAGCCAAGGAATATTTAGTGGCCAAGCCAGAGCTACCCGTGGCCGTGGTTGTGCAGTAATGGGAAGGGCAAAAACTTCCAAAATCTCCACTAAGGGAATCAATGAGGAAGAAGACTCGTCCATGGAAGCTGAGATTGAGAGGGAATCTATTCATGGCACTCTCCATAAAAAGGGCCGAATCACCAATTCTCGATGATCCAAACACCATTGAATTACCAAGGTAAGAAATTCAAAACCCTGATTGACTATGGTAGCACTCATTCTTTCATTTCACCATCTTGTGCAAGAAGGTTAGGGATATTGAACTAGTGAATGGGTGAGAAATCACTTGCACTAGACAAACTACTAAGGTGGAACTCCTACTTGGAAATGAGCCCACATCCATTAAGTTCAAGGTAATGAATCTAGGAGTCCATGAGTGCCGTGCTCAAGATGGATTGGCTAATCCCCAATGATGCTCACATCCGTTGTGGGAGGGGTCAAGTCTCCTTTTGGAATCCTGAGGGTAACCATGTTACAACTCAAGGAGAAGCACGTAAACCAAAGATCCAGCTAGCTAAGGCAACAGGAATAGCTCAGGGAATAAGAAAAGGATTACATGTCTATTTGATCAAGCTAAACAAAGTAGAACAGGTAGAGGACTCCAATGAAGAACCATCATGGCTAAAAGAGTATGCAAATGTGTTCCTAGAAAAATTGACAGAATTACCACTGCCCAGGGAAGTGGATCATGAGATTAAGCTAATACCGGGAGCTGCACCAGTCGCAAAAAGGCCCTACAAGATGTCCATTCCTGAAGCTATTGAGTTAAAGGAACAACTCAAACATCTATTGGACCAAGGGTACATATACCCTAGCAGTTCTCCTTGGGGGGCTCCAGTCTTGCTCCAAAAAAAGAAGGATGGTACACTTCACCTTTGCGTCGATTATAGAGGCCTGAAGCAAGTATAAAATAAGTATCCTATCCCAAGGATAGATGAGTTACTTGATCAATTGCAGGGAGCAAAAATCTTCTCCAAGATTGATTTGAGGTCAGGATACTACACAAGATTCGCCTCAAGGAAGAGAATATTCCTAAGACGGCATTCAACACCAGATATAGTCATTTTGAATTCACAGTAATGTCTTTTGGGTTGACTAATGCCCCTGCCACCTTTAATAGGCTAATGCAGGACATTTTTAGACCATATATTGATGATTTTGTGCTTGTCTTCTTTGATGATACCTTGGTTTATTCCAAGGAAGAGGAGGATCATGAATCCCAAGTTCGCATCGTCCTTGAGAACATGAGGGCTCATAAGCTCTATGCTAAGAAGAAAAAGTGTGCCTTCCTTAAGAAGCAGATCAAATATCTTGGATTTATTGTATCAAATGAAGGAATCTTTGTAGACCCTACAAAGGTTAAGGATGTCCAAGAGTGGCCTCTGCCAACTATTGTCAAAGAGGGGTGTAGCTTCCTTGGATTAACAGGTTGGTACATGATCTTCATTAAGGACTATGCCTTAATCGCAACACCCTTCACAAATTTGTTGAAAAAGTAGGTTGCCATAGTGTGGACACCCACTGAACAATCAAGTTATGATCAACTCAAGCATAGTTTAGTGACAACACCAATTTTGAAACTCCCTGACTTGGGCAAGGAATTTGAAGTTGTTAGGATGCTAGTTCACTTGCACTAGGCTGCATACTAATGCAAGAAGGTCATCCTATAGCATATTCTTTGAGAAAGTTAAAAACCCATGAAAGGAATTATGCCACCCCCCATGACCTGGAGCTATTAGCAGTTATTCATGCTCTTAAGCTTTGGTGACACTATTTGCTTGGCAACAAGTTCTCTTTGGTCACGGACCATAAGAGCCTTAAATGGATCTTCACCCAGACTGACCTTAATATGAGGCAACACTGTTGGATGGAGGTTCTGCAAGAATATGAGTTTGAGATCAGGTATAAACCTGGTAAAGAGAATGTGGTCGCTAATGCGTTAAGTCGCAAGGCATTCCTAAACTCTCTTATCATGGAGGAACCCTCAATGGCGGAATCATTGGCAACTATGGTGTCAATGCCTAGCAACCCTATCCTTGAATTAGCTAAGGAGGAAGCTAGCCATAACCCAAAATATTTGAAGATGCTGGAGGAGATTTTGGAAAAGGACCAAAACCCTAGACTTAAGGCCAAGTATCAAGAATCTTCTGTCAATGAGGGACTTGTCTATTTTAGGACAAGATTATGCATACCCTCATGCAAGAAACTCAAACAGAGAATACTTTGGGAAGCACATGATTCCCCCTTTTCAGGCCATCCTGGATATGTCAAGACCCTCAACACGGTCAGGAAGAGCTATCATTTGGAAAGGTTTAAGGGAGACGTGCTCAAATATGTCATGGGATGTTTATCTTACCAGCGCATTAAGGCAGAACATGTCAAGATGCCTGGGAAGCTGCAACCTCTTGACATTCCCCAAATGAAGTGGGAATTTATCAGCATGGACTTTGTTGTTGGGTTACCCTTAGTTCAAGAAGGATACAATTCAATCATGGTTATAGTAGACATGCTCACCAAGTTTGCACACCTCATTCTAGTCAAGACAAACTATAAAGCTTCAGATATTTCCAGATTATTCATCAAGGAGATATTCAGACTCCATGGGTTGCCTAGAAGGATCATTAGTGACCGCGGTTCCCTCTTCACATCTCACTTTTGGAGAGGGATATTCAAGGCCATTGAGACTCAACTCTATTTTAGTACAGCCTATCACCCTCAAACTGATAGCCAAACAGAGATGGTCAACCAATTCATTGAAGATATCCTTAGATCATATTGCTGTTGCAAACCCAAGAAATGGATCCAACATCTACCATTGGTAGAGTTCACCTATAATGATTTCTACCAACAAAGCATTCAAATGACACATTTTCAAGTATTTTATGGGCATGATTTCCGTACTCCATTGAACTTTTCAGAAGCTTCCAAGAAAATGCTTGAGGAAATGGATGAGCATGTCAAGGTCATCAGACAAGACATTAGAGCTGCCAAGGATAGGTAGAAAGCCTATGCAGACGTAAATAGACAAGAGTGACTCTTCAATAAGGGAGATATGGTTTTTATTCATATACGACCCAAGAAGAGTTCCTTATCATTGGGAGAATTTAAGAAACTGATTCCAAGGTATTGCAGACCCTATAGGATCCTCAAATGCCTAGGGCCCAATGCCTATAAACTCCAACTTCTTGAGAACATAAAGGTTCACAATGTATTTCATGTTAGCCTATTACAAAATATGTATCCAATCCTATCCATGTACTTAATGATCAACAAGTTGTAATGCCAAGCCAAGGATTCCTTGAGCTCTATCCAAATAGAATCCTAGACATTCACGAAAAGAGATTGAGGAGTAGAACCCTCAGAGAGTAACTCATCCGATGGAAGGACTATCTAGAATAAGATGTCACATGGATCAACGAGAGTACTCTCAACCAAGAATACCCCCAATTCCTTTCAAGATGAGGACTATCCAGAAGAAGATGCCACATGGATCAACGAGAGTACTCTCAACCAACAATACCCCCAATTCTTAAGGGGAAAAGGATGTAATATTTTCCCCTGTAACCCCATACGACCCCTCCCTTTTAATTAAACAATTATTTTTTTAAATGCCCCCTCCCTGTTGGCGCCGCCAGCTGGCAAAGGGAGGGGGAGTTGTAGTGGCCGTCAGCACTAGGAGAGGGCAGGATGATGTGGTGGGGCACTGGAGCTGCAGTAACAAGCGAACGACGATTTTGATGGGGGGAGGGGCACACGTGTGCAACCTTCAACCCCCCACTACCCCTTCTTTTTAGGCCGCATGGCGACAGGTACTTAGGCCGTGGAGTGGAGGTAAGGGGCCCTTGTCATAGTGCCTTTCCCCCCAATAAATACCCATCTTACCCTTATAAACCCGCCCCTAAGCGAGGGACATGCTATTCTCCTCACCCCCCTTGCTGCCAACTTGTGAAAGAGAGAGAGAGAGAGAGAGAGAGAGAGAGAGAGAGAGAGAGAGAGAGAGAGAGAGAGAGAGAGAGAGAGAGAGAGAGAGAGAGAGAGAGAGAGAGAGAGAGAGAGAGAGAGAGAGAGAGAGAGAGAGAAGAGGGCTCAAGAAATCTCCTTCATTCCCTCTCTTGAGAAGAGGTTACAACTACCCTCCCTCCCTCACAATTCCCGTGATCTCTCCATTACCTACCCCTCTATGTGGTAGAAGGTCGTGGAAGTCAAGCAAGCATAGGGAACTCTGGCACAACGGAGTGCTCTGAGAGAAGGGAAGGTCTGTATTCCAAGCTCCAAAATGTCCCCAAAGCGCAAACTCTCCCAAGTAACTGGAAAGGCTGCAACCACGAAAGGAGGATCGGGTAAAGAAGCCACCGCCAACACAAATGGGTTATCAGAAGTCTCGGGGGGTTCACTACATATATATTCTCTATATAACGTGCGTTCATGGCCTATTTTGTGAATTTTTCTTGAATAAAACACAACCCTTTTCTATTCAATATGTAAGTAACCCCTTTATATGACACCCTTCTATATGTAAAAAGTGTATAAAAATTATGTTCTAAAAACCCCTTATTTTGAACTCACGTTATATATACATATATTCATGAGTGACCCCCCCCCCCTCCCCCCGAGTCAAAAGTAAACTCTAATTTGACACTCCATAACCAGGTACCATTACAGTGTCTAGACCTATGAGAGGATTAGTAAAGCATAATCATCGTAGGAAGAAATCGTACTTTTGCATCATGTTATTCAAAATAATCGAAAAGGTAGTTGTAGAGGCTTGAATCAAGTTCATGATGATCATGATTTGCCATGAATTGATTAAGCATCTATGGATTGTTGCAATACTAACTAATTATTAGGAATGAACTTTTGCGAGTTCATCTTAGGTTACTAATATATAAATATGCAAGATCGTGTAAGACGATGGCATCCTATAAACCATTAAAGAGAAGTAGCTTGCATTAGCATTAGGCATGATGATTTCATGTTCCTCACACAAAGAAAAATATAAGTCACAATTTATGATTTGCACAAGTGCGTTGAAATGAATTTCCAAGAATATAAGCTCCACATTGTATCAACTCAAGAAAGACTAGCATCTAGATTTGTGTGGCATTGTGGACAGTTTCGGTTGCACTACATAATAGGGATTCATCTTAAAAGATAGATTTAAGATGCACGTGTGAATTGCTAAACTTAGTTGCAAGAGGAAATTTGGTAAATGAAACCCTATATGATAATTAAGGCTAGGGTTTAATTCGATTTAGTTAGGATTCAATTGTAAATAAGTCAATTTTTTGTTACAATCATGTGTTGACTTAGAGTCAAGTAAACACGCTCATTGGTCTCCATCCTAACAACTAGCCGCGAGATAAGTCCAAAACTGCCTTGGAGATATCATTTTAAATTATGATACAACTCGAAGCCAATACAAGAAAACTCAAATGCTGTATCCACATGAAACAATGACCATTCGCCACGTGACATTTGTTGGATTCGTAAGGGAGTGAAACCCCAAGCTAAACTTAGAAACCCTAATAAGGTTCTAAGGAGAAAAATGGTTATCAAATAACCAATTAAAATCCTAGATTGGATTATCTAAGACTTGTGATCCTAAGACAAGAACCTAGACTAAAGGCCAACAAATTAGGGCAGCTACCATCCGAGAACTATCGAATATAAATCCAATAGCATAATTGCTTACTCCTATCACATGGGAATGAGGTCAGAATGAGGGTGCTCTCTAGTCCTCAAAAGGTCATGGCCACTGACACTAAGCCAAGAAAGACCCAAGAAGGGTGAATGCTAAGCATTTTTAAAAAAAAGGAACTCCACCTTAGTAAATGTCCCTAGCACTTGCCTTCATTATTGTTTGTGCTTGTAAATTTAGGAACACTATTTATGAAAGGATTGTATGACCCCAAACTCACAAAAGAAATTGGAACAATGAATCAGGTTAAATTCATGGAGGGTGCGCCAAACCACCCCAGTTGGCCACCAACCCTATCCAAGGGGATTCTAAATAACCGTGAGGGGAATGCGGACCGAACTTGCCATGAGAGGTCTCTCAGTGGGTTACTTTGAACGTAGGAGGATGATTGGATGCTAGGGGGGACTCTGGCTGTAAATTCCCTGCCTCCAGGTCCTACTCAAACAATCTACACGACTCGAGATGGATTCTCAAGGCTGTGTTACTGGTGCAAGGGTGGAATCTTGGAGGAAATAAGACGCATCCTCACGGATTACGGGAATCATACTTTTTGGAAAAGACTTGTACCTCAATTAAAATGCTAACATAAAGTTTACTCCCAAGGAACTTGTTTGAACTGTTTTCATGTCAGTGCCATAAGTTACATGAACGAGTCATGTTCCTTAAACAACTTAATCAAAGAAGTTGATTTTAAATGTCACACATAAATGTGGTAGGACCTAATTAGATAACTAAAGAATGCATATTGAGGGAAGCGGGTGGACGGAACCCACGAAAGTCCATCTTATGGAGGGAAGGGTGGTTCCTAAGGATTGGGAGGCTTCTCACAAGGTTCTACAATCGTATGACCTTAGGTATTGTTAGGTTAGAATCTGATTCATGCCATTTTAGGGGATTGGAATGGGACTATGCCCTACAGGAAGAGAGGTTGAGGGGTGCATCCCTCTCATTTCCCATTCTCTTTGAACCCAAGTGCGGCATGGGCCTGTTTCGGCTTGTGTACCTTTGCATAAAGTAGGATATCCAAGTCCCGATGATAAAACATCGTCAGGAGACCTTGTCCACTGAGAACCCTAATTTCAGGTCAATCCTAGTGGGTTTGGCCGCGAACGTTCTGTTGCGAGGTGGACTCGAGAATCCCTATAGGTGACAAACCCTGTAACATTCCATGGGGGTGCCGGGTAGTGTCGCTTAGATTCATCTCTCGATGGATTGCTAAAAATGCGCCTAGATAGCCGATAGGCGCACACGTTACAAGTTGTTCTTTCAACTCAATGGATTTTGGAATGGACATATTGCTGCCAGGTGGCACCTACGCAAAGGGATGAGTGCCTTAAATGGTTCTCCTTTGTGTGTACATTGGCAGGATGAGTGCATTAAATGGTTCTCCATCATCAATGCAGGGCATGTTCCTAAGAATTGTCTTAGGCGAAAGGTCGATGGAGATGCCTATCCTTTTCGGGCATCGATGTAAGTGTGAACGTGGGTGATAACATTTTATCCACACGAGTATTAATGTCTTCGTGAATTAATTGTTCTTTCCAGCTTCATAAATTTCACAAAATTCCCATAAAAAATTCCCGTCTTTCTTGTCTACTTCCATCCATAATTTCTTGTCCAAAGGCTGCTTAAAATTTTGGTATTACATGCCAAAATTCTTCAACAACAAGCAAGGCGTCTTTTCATTTGCAATGCATCCTAAATCTTCGAATTTCTCCATCAAGCAATCATGTCACACGAAGGGCCATCCAACACTACCAGTTTCGACTCTGCATCACCGCTTCCTGAGCCAACCCTGGAGCAGCGTATGAATTTAATTACTATGCAACTTGAAGAAGAGCGTCAACACCGCATACAACTAGAGCAAGAACTAAAGTCCCTCAAGCATCATGCCACTGAAATTTCTACCAACGACGACAACCTAGTTCGTGCCATCAGTGCTACTTTGGATGTCCACACTAGTCGAAAGGAGTCCAAGATAAGCAAGCGTACATTCAAATTTAATTCTTTTGATGGTCTTAAAGATGGTCACAATTAAGTCAGTTCGAAGCTTATTTTGACAATGAGAAATACTCAGAAAGTGATAAAATTAAATATGCATCTCATTATTTTATTGAGAAAGCTGCATTATGGTGGGATGTCATGCATAAAAGCATTGATCATCCTCTCACATGGAATGACTTTCTCAAGAAGGTTCTTACAAATTTTCCCCCTGCACAATTCGAGCTCCGCATGCAACAACAATGGGACCTATTCATGCAATGGGAACGTGAGTCTATCCCTCAATACATAGAAAGATTTTGGAGCACTCTCTTGCAGCTCCAAATGGTGGAGCCAATGACTGAGTCTACCTTCAAGAGAAAGTATATGTCTGGCTTAATTCCATCCATCCAAGCAGAAGTCAACATGTTCAAGCCCGTAACAACTTTCGTTTTAATTCTTTCCATAACTTCAATTTTCAATATGGAAAGAATTGTTTTAACCGACGACCATGGATGCGAAATGTTCTTAATAATCATGGTCAATCAGTTTCCAATTCTAAACCTTCTAATCTACCTTCAAATTTTCCTAATCTGGTGAACCTAAAAATGTTAACCCAAGTGTCTCCAATGCCATTTCCAAAAATGTAATTTGTTATAATTATAAGCGTCCTGGTCATATTGCGATTCATTGTCCCATGGGCAACACCCGTGATTGGAAGAAATCCACGGCGCATCTGAATTTTCTTGGAGCTAAAGAATCCAACGAAGACCTTGAAGCAATGCCCAACTTCGATGAGGCTACACTTATGGGCAAAAATTCTAACGAACCTGAAGACCTTGCTTGTAAAATTTCTATGCATGCCTTATTAAAGATACGATGTAAAATCAAATAATAATGATATGACTGTTTTGCATGATGATGGAAGTACTCATGATTTTGTTTCAGAAAAAGTAGTTAGAAAATTACAATTTAAAACGGTTCCATCTGCCTATAAAATTAAGGCTGCATTTCTAGGACAATGATATAATACTAAAGAAGTTCATAATTTAGAAATTTGTATTGGATCTTATAAGAAAAAGTGAAATTTTTTAGTAGCACCTTTGCAATCTGCTGACGTAATTCTAGGAATGCCATGGCATCACCAATTCAACCCCAATATAGATTACAACATACACTCAATGCACATTGAGCACAAAGGTAAATAAATTTTACTCGAAGGGTTAACAAAAACCGCATTATTTCCAATTATTAGTCATACACAGGCGAAGCGAGATTTGTGTAAACAATCAAAAGCTTTCTTAGTATGGATTAATGAAGTTGATGTTACAAAAAGTGAACTAACTCCAAAGCAACAACATTTTATTGCTAAATTTTTTGATTGTTTTTCTAATGAATTACCTTTACAACTTCCTCCATCACGACCCGAAGACCACCAAATTGATTTACTTCCTGGTAGTCAACCACCTTGCAAAGCTCCCTATCGCCATAACCAATTAGAACCGAAAGAGATTCAGAAGCAAATTGAAAAACTTCTAAGTAGAAAATTAATTCGTCCAAGTAGTTCACATTTTGGAGCTCCTGTATTATTAGTTAAAAAGAAAAATCAAACTTTCTGCATGTGTATAGATTATAGAGCACTTAATAAAATAACGGTTAAAAATAGGTATCCAATACCTAGAGTAGATGACCTTCTAGATAAATTACAAGGAGCAACAGTGTTTAGTAAAATTGATTTAAAATCAAGATATCACCAAGTTCGTATGTCTACTCTTGACATTTTTAAGAGAGCTTTTCATACACAATTTGGACATTATGAATTTTTAGTAATGCCCTTTGGACTTACTAACGCACCAGCTACATTTAGTAGAAAATAGAATATTTTTGCATTTTCAGCATTGTGTAATAGTCTTTTTCGATGACATTCTTGTCTTCAGAAAAACTAAAAAAGAACATGAAGAACATTTATCTTTAGTGTTTAGTTTATTAAAACAAAACCATCTATATGCTAACACTAACAAAAGTTCTTTCTTTCAATCTGAAATAGAATATTTAGGTCATATCGTGTCAGTCAAAGGCATACACGTAGATCCACGTAAAATTGAAGCAATTAAGTCTTGGCCAACACCTAAAAATGTACATGAAGTTCGTTCATTTCTAGGACTAGCTAGCCTTTATCGAAAATTTGTTAGAAACTTTTCATTGCTTGCTTTATCGTTAACTCTTTTGTTAAAGAAAGGTCTTGTTTATCTTTGGGACGACAGCCAACACCGATCGTTTGAAACACTTAAGCATACACTCACACACGCACCAATTTTGCAGTAACCTGATTTCAATCGACCATTCTTTCTTGTGGTTACTGATGCAAGTGGTTCTGGCATCGGTGCAGTATTGATGCAAGACAATCACCCTATAGCATACTCTAGTTGTAAACTGAAACCTTCTGAAGTTAAATATAGTACATATGACAAAGAATTATTAGCTGTAGTTCATGCATTGCGCATATGGTAGCACTATTTAATGGGTTCGGAGTTTATGATTAAAATCGATCAGCAGAGTATTAAACATTTATTGTCACAACCACAAATATATGATAGACACATACAGTGGGCATCATTTATTCAATCCTTTCATCCACTTATTCAATATCAACCAGGTAAGGAAAATGTAGTAGCCGATGCACTTAGCCGTAGGCCATCATTAAACAATATTTTTGTCCTTTCTACTTTTTCGTTATACACAATGAAAAATACTTATCTTCAAGATCCCGATTTTCATGATGTTTGGGTAAATTTATCTAACAATCAATGGATCCCTACTAATAACTTTTCTATTTTCGATGGTTTTCTATTTTATGAATAAATGTTATGACGAGCCTCCTTATATGGGACATCATGGTATTATCTCCACACTTAGAAATTTACATGAAGTTTTTTTCTGGTCAAATATGCAACGTGATGTCTCTGATTTTGTTTCTAAATGCATTGTATGTCAAGCATAAAACGACATCATGGTAAGTCATATGTTTATTACTTCCATTACCTATCCCTAATTCACATTGGGAACAGATTTCTATGGACTTCATTACAGGTTTACCACAAACTTCTTCACATAATAATATGATACGGACCATAGTTGATAGATTTAGTAAACAAGCTTACTTCATTGCTTGTAAAAAGACCTTAAGTGCTGCACAAGCCGCTAACTTATTTCTCAAGCATATTTTTGTGCACCATGGATTGCCGAAAATTATTGTGTCCAACCGAGATCCTCGATTCTGTACACTACAAGATATAGACCTTATAGCGACGTTTAAAGCGACGAAAATACAAACAACAAAATTTGCCCCTGTCGTCGCAAAAAGCATCGTTATTGACGACGCCATAGAATCGTCACTATCACCATCGCTATATGCGTCGCTATATGCGTCGCGTATAGCGACGCATATAGCGACGGTTGCAGAATATTTGCGACGCTGATAGCGACGACAATAGCGACGTGTGCAGTAAAATTTGCGACGCAAATAGCGACGGTAACAGAGAAAAAAAAAATTTTGTGGCAGGGCAGCTAGCACTGTGTGCTGTATGAGAGCCATACAAAATAGTTTCGGCACTGCTGCATACAAAGCGTTTGCAAACAAAAAGAATGTATACTGAAATCATAAACCTGATGGATGAAATAAATACATGATATCGCATAAAATGCGATTGGTACAATCATAAAACAATATCACTAATACATAGAAAATGTCTACATAGATCGGGCGACTAAAAACTAAAGGTATGTGAGCTCTAAGGATCCAAGGGCGAGCTACAAATCGTCGTCCCCCGAAAGCTCTTTCCGCTGTAAAGGAGCATCAAACGGATTCTACAGAAAAAGAAACAACATATCAATCCACCATACAATAATGCATTCAAATATCTCATGGTAACTACGGACAAGAAAGATGAGTGACTTACTGGGCCGCCGCATCTATACAATCGGTCGATCAATGATCTGAGACCGTGCCTCTCCGCATATCGAGTCTCAAGGCCTTGCAGATCGCAATTTGTAATGGAGTGCTGCAAAGAAAACAAAATGCTAACTGTTAGAAACATGATTGTCAGTACAAAGAATATCTCAAAAAAACAAATAAGCAAAACAAAAGAGAAACTTACAAAGTCCTCCAAATATGTCCTGTGGCCGCCACTCCCAAGATGATGTACCGATCCGGCCTCGATTCGTGCCCTCGCCGCCTCCCGCTGCTGACTTCAACGTCCTGGCGAATTTGTAGCCTCCTCCCTCAGTCGGTGCCAGTCGTCTGCATCTAACCACTCGGGCTTTGGAGCCCCACTCTTGATTGCCTTGCGTGCGTCGGATCGTCTATGTGACATGTATGCACGCATACAATCCATCATCCAACCCGTAGAGAATCTATCCACTGCGGCTGGCACCGGGAACTCCTCGTGCAAGGATGCTACTATGTACTCCTTGCTCCCCTCCGGTATGTTCCTCCAATGATCTAGGACATTGTGCCGAAAAACTTGTTGGCACAACTCCCTCATGCGAGCCATCACCCTCCTCCCCTCATCATTCATGATGATGGCTCCTGACCTGCCATCCACTAGGTATCCATAATCCCTAGGAGTGTGCCTTGTATGGGCCCTCTCGCATCTCCATCCATGCTCCTGGGCATATCCAGGAGACCCCTGAACATCCGGTGTACCGACGGGGGTACCCTCTCCCGGAGTGCCACTCAAAGGGGTGCCACCAGAGGGTGTGCCACCAAAAGGAGTGCCACCAGAGAGGGTGCCACCAAAAGGAGTGCCACCAAAAGGCGTGACATCTGCCGACGGCTGCGCAAAAGTCGGAGTAACTGGAGTGGACGTCCCCACAGGTGTGACAAATCCTGGAGGTGACCGAGCTCCAGCTGAACGACGAGACGGAGACACCGCGTCCGTGTCTCCACAGCAGCACCCCCCTGATCCTCCTGCAGTCGCAGTCCCTCCCTCTGGCCCAAGTCGCGAGCGTCAAGATCGTCTGCTCGAAGCTGAAGCATCTGATCGCGCTGAAGCTGATCTAGCAGAGTGCCCTGACGAAGAACGAGACAGCTCCTGATCTGCTATCTCTCTGAATCTCGCGAGCTGATCTGGAGACATACGTGCCATTATCTCCTGAAACTCCTCATCGCTCATCCCTCGACTCATCCTGAAAATGTCGATACCTGCACAGATAAAAAATAATGTTAGAATAATCAATTTAAACTATACAAAGCACATTAATATAAATCATTTTTGAAAAATCCCTCTTAAAATGCATATCTTATCTACCTTTATGGAAGATCTAAACAACGAATTGAGTAATACAATTCTCCAAGAATGAAGTATTCTATGGTCCCATGTTAATCTCCTGACACAACTCTGCATACACTGGAAGGTCAATAGACATGTCACCACAAAAGAACGAGTCTGCCTCGTTCTCAAAAAATTCTACGACTTCTGTATTTCCATCATTGTTAGCCGATGCGGGCTCCAAGCTTGCGGTGGCCTCCACCCCTTGTAATTTCGATCCCTCTATTTGCATATTTTCTTCATCTATGCCTGGAACATCGCTTTGATCGTATACTCTCGCACCTCGAGGAGTTGAAAGTATAATATACCACCATCGAGGTTGTCGGGGATTTGGATAGAAGATTATCTGTTCACAAACACTTACAAACCGTCTTCAAACACTGCGTCGGAATTCAGCTCGCGCTTCCTCTCGATCTTGCCTTGCAATCTGGTACTTGGTGAGCCACGTCTCCATGGAGGCATGGTGCAACATACAAAAGCGATTCACCTTCTCTTCCATTGAGGCATCCATTCTTTTTTCTACCCCATTTCCAACCACCACATCTCCAGTCAGCATGTCATCGTCCTTCAGCGTCCATAGCATTTCATTGTCTGGTTCCACCGTTGGTAGCCATTGTGAGATATGCACTAACGTCTCTGACACCAACCAACCTTCCGCCATGCTACCTTCCGGACGAGCTCGTTGTCGCACAAAGCCTTTCAGGGTTTTCATGAAGCGCTCCAGGAAGAACATCCATCGCGTATGGACAGGTCCAGCAATCTCCACTTCCTCCACAAGATGCACAAGAAGGTGAACTTGTATCGTGAGCATGCTAGTGGGCAAGTATTTCTCAAAGAGACAGACCGTCTCAACTGCTCCCCGCCTTGCGGACTCAATAGAGGACGTCTTAATCTCTTTCTGTGAGATCCATTGCACCAAAGTCGACAGCTTGTAAATGGCCCCGCGAATTTCTGGAGTTAGGCATCCCGCGATCGCGATCGGTAGGAAAAACTGCCACAAATGAGAAAGCATTAAGAATAATGGTCACTTTTCAAATTTCAAAATGTCCACGCTAATTAAAGTCCATTCTGTTCACAAACCTGACATATCTTATGCCAATCATGGGATTTTAGCCCAGAAATCTGGTCATCTTTAGAAAATGCGGACCTGAGAGAACGCATCATACCCGTCGGAGTGCGGATAGACTTGATTACTTGCTTCACAATGCGCTCTTCTTTGGTAGACAAAACCCAGGGAGCGCGAGGAAGCTACACTCCCCCTTCAGCACTCGACTGCGGCCAAAGCACCTCCATCTTACCTACCTCCTTTAAATCCATTCGTGACCCTATAGTGTCTCTCTTTCCTGTGATGTGGTCCCATAGCAAGCTGCCCACATTTTTGAAAATATGCATGGGATCCAACAAGTGGTTGACCTGTAAGTGGGTCCAATATGGCAACTCGTAGAAAACTGAGAACCGTCGCATTCCATTTGGATGTGAATCCGGGTTTACCATTTTCAGCTCGTACCAGCTTGCAGCGTTCATACGTGCTAGAGGTCGTCCAAGAAAACCTTCTCTGAGTTCACGATCCTCCGGCAAGAAAGCAGCGTGTCCTTGATATACCATCTTCTTCATGGTTCTTGACCTTCGGGAGTCTAACTGTGGCCCACACAATGGACATGCATGATAACTTGAGGTAACGAGACCTGCAAGGCGATCCACGACTAGTGAATACTTGATTGAATGAAATAAAATATAGATATTAACGGCGAGAACAAAGGTCTGCTCACCTGAGCACTCTCCCAATCCCGGAAAGTCATGCATCGTCCACATGAGAATGGCTCGAATGTTGGCTGACCGCCGACCATCGCGCCTGCTCATATCTTGCACCGTGACCCCCTCCTCCCACAAAATCTTAAGCTCATCGACTAATGGACGAAGATACACGTCCATATTTTTTACTTTGTAGCGGCTCGGGACGAGCAAGCTAAGGATGAGATGTCCTTTCTTCGTAGAAAGCCATGGAGGAATGTTGTAGTTGACAAGCACTATAGGCCACACACTGTAAGAAGTCGAGCGCAGACCGAATGGGTTCACACCATCCATGGCGAGACCGAGCCGAAGATTCCTTGGCTCTCACGCAAAGCCTGGGAAGGTAGAGTCAATGTGGCTCCATGCGCGCGAATCTGCTGATATTCGTTGCACTCCATCCGTGGACCTATTCTGCACATGCCACGTTGTCAAGCTTGCCATGGCAGACGTGCGAAACATGTGGTTTATGCGGGGGATGAGCGAAAAGTGTCTGAGGACTTTTTGAGGGATGGTCTGCCCTTGCAAGTCCTGTCGATACCTGTGAGAACCACACTTTGGACATGTCTCCATAGTCTCGTATTCATCTCGAAACAATATGCAGTCGTTGATACATGCATGGATGTTATTGTAGTCCATGCCAAGCTTTCGTAAAACATGTCGTGCATCATCACGAGACTCAGGCATGGTGTTTGCAGGTGGCAATATATGATATTTCAATAACCTGAAAAAAATCATAAAACACCTTGAAAAATCCATCCATGTTTGCAATAATACTGTTTAAAAAAAAAAGCAATGAAGTCTGTGTGCAAGGTACCTGAATAGCTCAGCCACACTCGTATCGCTCCAACCGTATTTTGCTTGCACACTTAAGAGTGCAAGCAATGTCTTCAACCGAGATACTCGGCACCCATCATATAATGGTATGGATGCTTCCTCTCTAAGCGGGTCAGATGTCTCAACATCCATGGGAATCAATGCATCGATCATTGCCTCCATCTCAGGCTCCAAGAGTGTAGGCAAGTCGGGAAGGTTGTCTGTCTCCTCTGGCATTGACGGTATAGATGGGCCTTGCGAGTGGTCGATTGGCTCCTGCAATCCATCCATCGCACGTCCACGAACTCTTCTAATTGGCCGCAAAGGGTGCACTCCCCCTTGGGTCGAGACATCACCCCCCTGGATACAAAATTTGCCAACAAGACCCAATCTTATTGTGTATGGTTTTCAATTAGCTTGAGAGTACAATGCATGAAAAATGCTAACTTCAAATTACCGTTTGCTGAAAGTCTGCAATCGCCTGATCAATGATCTCAGATTGAAACTCGCCAAATCGTCGTACGTGTTCTATAGACAATCGGCGTTTTCATCTAATTGCCAACTTGCATTGAGAGCAAGGACATGGGACACGCTGATTAAGATACGACTCGCGGTCTTGAACAATAGGACCTTCTTCGTTTGCCATCTTATCTACATTACAGCAAACGAGGTTTAAATGGATAGCTTTATGGAGATGTACGTCAAGTTGCAAGTTGACCATAAACCTTGCATTGTATATAGTAGTCGAGAGATTTTCCGATGTTATATCTCGGCCTTGTATCATGCTCAACGATTTGTTTGTCACGGTAGATAATTTTTTGTTATATCTCGGCTTTGAGTATAAGTAATCCATTTTAAAATTAATGCGCGCCATCTATGAAATTTTATAACTATAGTAATAAAATTTATTTCAATCAATTCTACTCATAGTCATAAGACCTGAGAGAAATTATCCTATACTCAATTTAAGGGTTTCTTCTTCTATAACAATAATTTTGGGTTCATTTTGATGAAGTACGTGGCCGTATGCAAAGCACATTGCATACCATTATCAATACGTATATTATCTTAAATTTCCTTCCCTTCCCTCTCCCTCTCTTTCTCTCCCTCTCCCTCTCTTCCTCTCTTTCTCTCACCCTCTCCCTCTCCCTCTCGTTCTCTTTCTCTCCCTCTCTCATTTCCTCCCTCCCCCTCCCTCTCCCTCTCCCTCCCTCTTTCTCCCTCTCCCTCTCCCTCGCTCCCTCTCCCTCCCCCTCCCTCTTTCTTCCTCTCCCTCTCCCTCTCCCTCGCTCCCTCTCCCTCCCCCTCCCTCTTTCTCTCTCTCTCTCATTTCCTTCCCCTCCCCCTCCCTCTCCCTCTCCCTCTCCCTCTCTTTCTCTTTTTCTCCCTCTCCCTCTCTATCTCTCTTTCTCTCTCATTTCCTAAACAAGCAAAAAATAAAGTGATTTAAACATCCTCCAAGCAAAAGGGAGAGGGAGAGATACAATGCACTCTCCCTCTCTTTCTCTTTCTATCCCTCTCTCATTTCCTTCCCCTTCCTCTCCCTCTCACTCTCTTTCTCTCTCATTTCCTCTCCTAAACAAGCAAAAAATAAAGTGATTCAAACATTAAACAAGCAAAAGGGAGTGGGAGGGAGAGAGAGAATGCACTCTCCCTCCTTCTCCCTCTCTTTCTCTTTCTCTCCCTCTCCTATTTCCTCCCCCTCCCTCTCCCTCTCCCTCTATTTCTCTTTCTCTTTCTTTCCCTCTCCCTCTCCCTCTCCCTCTCTTTCTCTCTTACTCTCTCGTTTCCTCTCCTAAACAAGCAAAGAAGAAAGTAATTTAAACATTAAACAAGCAAAAGGGAGAGAGAGAGAGAGAATGCACTCTCCCTCTCTTTCTCTCCCTCTCCCTCTCTTTCTCTCCCTCTCCCTCTCTTTCTCTCCCTCTCTTTCCCTCTCCCTCTCCTTCTCTTTCATTTCCTCTCCTAAACAAACAAAAGAGAACGATTTAAACCTTCAACAAGTAAAAGAAAGAGAGAGGGAGACTCACCAATGAGATATGGCGAGCGTGGGCGGCTTCTCTTTGCAACGAGGGCTCCTCCTCTCCTTCGCGAACAACGACGGTGGTGGTGGCGGCAGCGGCGGCGGCGGCAGCAAGTCTCTTCCTCCTCTTCTCTCACAAAGCCTTGGCTCTCTCCCTCACTCTCTCCCTCGCTCTCGCTCTCAAAAGGCAAAGAAAAGAAAATGAAAACAGCGCTCTGGTTTCGTCCGCGCTTTTTTTCCCTGCGGCGTCGCAATTGCCGTCGCTATATGCATCGCTATTTGCGTCGCATTTGCGACGCATATAGCGACGCTAATTGCAACGCCAATAGCGACGCCTATAGTGACGCCGATATCCGCCGTCGCTAATCGGCGTCGCTGTTGCCCCATTCCCTTGTAGTGGTAATAATTTTTGGATTACATTGTTTACTAACTTAGGAACTAAGATTGATTTTAGCTTTGCATTTCATCCAGAGACTAATAGTAAAACAGAGGCCACAAATAGCACAATTTTGGATTCAATCCGTGAATACACAATTTCTTCTCCATCCACATGGGATAATCATTTGCACCTTCTACAGTTTGCTTATAATAATACCACTCACACTGCTTTACAAAAGGCACCTTTTGAAATTGTTTATGGTCACAAATTGCCAACTCCCACATTTCGTCTAACACAGAAAATACCTTCTGTTGACGATTGGATTCAAAATCATTCAAGTATTTATGAGCAAGTTAAACAAATGCTAGCAAAGGCCCAACAATCATATGTGAAACAAGCAAATAAAAAGAGGCAAGCCATGATTTATAAAGAAGAAGATTATGTTTGGTTACGTGTTGAAAAACGTAGACTCCATAGTGTAGAAAAGAACCCGAATGTAAAATTAGCTCCTCGTTTCTATGGACCTTTTAAAATTCTCCATTGTATTAATCCTAATGCTTATAAATTAGAGTTACCTCCTCATTGAAAAATCCACAACACTTTTCACATTAGTCTTTTACGTCCCTTCGAAGGTTCTCTTCCTATTCACCCTGTTTATGACTCACCACCCTTGATTGCAGATGGCCATGAAATCCTAATCCCTGAAACAATTATTGATGTTGATTATATGACCACTAGAACTGGAAATACTTATCCTCGTTATCTTGTCAAATTCCACAATCACCCTGTTGAGGAAGCTCAATGGATGCATGCTCGTGATTTGCGACCTTTTTCCAATTTATTGTCTCCACATCTAGCAAATAGCAATTGAGGACAATTGCTATCCCACCTCGGGGGTATGTTGTTAGGTGGCACCTACACAAAGGGATGAGCGCCTTAAATGGTTCTCCTTTGTGTGTACGTTGGTGGGATAAGCACCTTAAATGGTTATCCATCAATGCGAGGAACGTTCCTAAGAATTTTCTTAGGCGGAAGGTTGATGGGGACGCCTAACCTTTCTGGGCGTCGATGTAAGTGTGAACGTGGGTGATACCATTTTATCCACACGAGTATTAACGTCCGTGAATTAATTATTGTATGGAATTTCAAATTAATTGATTTATGTGGCTAGCTGCAATTATTCAGTTGGTTATTATTCTAACATGATTTTCTGAATTTTCAGCAGCTAATGTGTAGAGCAAGGTGAATTGGAAAGGCGCACCATGCGCAAGCATTTTAAAGATTATTTCCTCAAGAATTTATTTGGAAATTATTGGATTATTATATATGACGCACCGCTATTTCTTATAAAGCGTACGCATAGCCTCTATGTAAATATTTATTAGTAAAATAGATTTTTAGAAGATATGTCCAATAAAATATTACTGGTTCTAGAGAGTTGTGGGATGCACAACTGCTAGCATCCATTAATTCAGATTACTTTATCTCTTTTCCAGTACACTCAAACTCTTTATAAAAGAGTGATTGTAAAGGGCCTAAATCTTGGGCAAAGAAGATTTCATAATATTATTATAAATACGGCATGAAGGGAGCTGCCCACTTCATGTCGGGGGGAGATTGTACCCAATCTTGTGTCGCTTCATCTTATAACTTACCTTCTCTTTTAGCCTATTTTTAATTTCTCATGATTCGTATGCAATTTTATGAGTAAAAGAGAGAAAGAGGGAGCTTCTTCCATTCGCTAAGCGCAAACCACGCATCCGTTGTTCGCAAAACATACAATAGGGTCACTTTGCTATTAGTGCAGCTCTTGGTGTTAGCTTGATCTCATGATCAACTTCTCTTAGTGGAGGAAGTTCTATCAGCTCTTCAAGGAATACATTTGCATATTCCTTTAGCCAAGATGTCTCTTTGTCAACTTCCTTTCCTTTCTTAGTCTTATTAGATTTGATTAGGTAGATAGGCGATCCTCAGTCCCTTCATGATCTGAGAAGCTTTTACTAGTTGAATTCTAAGGTTTCCAGCTCGCCTTGAGTGGTTACTAACTCTCCTTTTTTATCAAAGAATGTGATTTGACCTTTCTTGCACAATGAATGTGAGTGCCATTGGGGATTAGCCAATCCATTCCTAACAAGCACTTGTAAGCTCTTAAATTTATGACTCTAAACCCCATTATGAAAATATTGCCTCCTAAGTTAAAATCCACTCTCCTAGTTTGTTGAGCGAAAATTACCTCTTTCTTGTTTGCCAATTCCACTAATACTTTAGATACAAATTCAGTGTTTACTCCTAGCCTCTTTGCACAATTCGGTGAGATAAAGGAGTGGGTGCTTCCATAATTAATCAAAATTTTAAAGGTTTTAGCTTGGTAGATTGCTAGCATTTGGATTATTCAGAGAATTGATGGTTGGGGCCCTTCTTCTTGAGACCAGCATATACCATTGCTCTTTCCATGTCTACATCTAAAGTGGGATCTTCACCTTCATCTATTCCTTTTTTCTATAGGTAATGGTCATTTACATAAACCCTTGGTCTTTGCACCATTGCTTTCATCAAAGTCGCAAGCTTCGCCCATCGTCAACTTCAATTTAGCTATCATTTCAATCCAAATTTTTACATTGGACTTGACATCCTTTCCTTTTCCATCAAACTTGTCAAGCGGTTTGATTTGCTTGAGAAGGAATTTCTTCTCTTGCGCTTTGGTTGGGGTAAGCATAGATATAGAAAGTGCAATACCCTAGTTTTGTTAACATTCACAAAATTAGTTGCACATCTTGAGTGCTTACAATACTTGCCTCTTTAAGATCTTTTTCAACACTTGAACCCATGAATTTTAAATTTATAACATACAGTTAGTATGAAGTGCACAATCTTGTAAATCGTTGAGAATCTTTTATTATTCATAGTTCCTAAACAGATTTCTTTATTACATCAAGTAGGTAGTTGAAATCAAGCTAGGAAAACTTTTGGGTTACAACAATTCTAATTGTGAAATTTAGATACATTATTGGTTTTGTAGGTTGGGTGTTTATCAAATATTTTTAGGATTTTGTATTATTGGAAAATATTCAAAAAACCATTGTTACAAGAATTATGGTAGCACAAGCATCCTAAAATGGCAACACGCACGGTCGAGAGAATTTGGAGCACTTGAATCATAGAGATAATGGTTCTCATGAACTTGTTCTCCGCTTATGTTGAAGATGGGATTTAGGCGTGATTATTCGAAGGTGAATAGCTTGACGAGTTTAAGGTCCTCCATCCACTTGATTCTCTTAAATTTGTTTTGAAGGTATGCAAGTTGATCGACATTGATGAAGCAATAGACTCCACCTCCCATCCACTAACGCTCCTGATACAGTGGAAAAGGATTGTGCATATGCTCCAAGATCCTCATGAAACAATCTCGCCAATCAAAGTCAAGGGAATGCATCGCCGAAGTAAACATTACTCGAAATACCAAGAATTTTTGCTATCTTCATTATTCTAAAAGACGTTCCACCAATTTGCTAGAGGCGAATCATTTTTGCATCTAATGTTTCTTTAGAAATGTTACAAACAAATCTTCCTATACATTAGTTTTATTTTGCTTTGATACCATGTGTGACATGCCCCCTTGAGACATCCTTGTGGCACAATTTAGTGGTCCATCAAGATGATTTTTCTATAAGTAACATCGTTCGATGCTCTTTCGAATAACATAGGGTTGGTTGCCTAGACTCTCTTGGGCCCACTTTGCACAATACAACAGAAGTCTTGGCCATTCCCATGAGAATTGTCCTGAATTTCTAAGATAGCCTATTGGGATCAACTAGTGTCACCTTCGAGCAACTTCTTGTGCTAGATTTCTTGAATTGAAGCTAACTCATATTGCACTTCATTCAAGGAGAGTGAGAAATGAGAGGTAGTATGATTACGTTTACCCCTTTGCTCAACCATAAGGCAAAGTCTCAAAGTCTCACTCTGTTCCCCTAAAATGAAATAGAGTCAAGGTCCTAAATAATTCTAGGATCAATTTTTCCTGTACTCTAACACAACGAATTTGTGAGAAGCTCTCAGCTTACTAATACTACCCTACCTTAGGGTGGATCCATCAGGGATTACACCCTCATGCTTCCCTTGGTTGGGTAGTTTTAGTTAACTACTTACCTAACGCATTTAAGTTGTATACATAAAATTAGCTTTCTTAATTAATCCTTTTAATCATAGTATTCATTTAAATAATTTAAAATCACAACACACAAACAATGAAAATAAATCTTTTGAAAGATAGCTTCTTTATTTAATAGAAATTTCTTATACAATTATTCACATTCGGCCCATACAAAAGAATGGTAGGAAGGTCCTTATTTCTCGAAGCTTTTCACCCCTAACTAGTACTAAGGCCTCACGAAATCCATCTTGAGTTACGTAGGAGTTTGGATAGTTGCTAGTAGTCTAAGAGTTTGCTGGTCAGAGTCCCCTCTAGCACCCTCAACTCCTCTTGCCCATGGATTTTCTACGGAGTGACCTCTCGCCACCATCAGGGTTGATCTAGAAACTCTCCAAGGTAGCAATCTATTTTCCCCTTGGAAAGGGGCCCGCAACTACCCTTGGGGAAGGTCTACGCACATCCATTTTTATCCTGGTTGTAGACTTAGTTTTTTAGAATTTTTTAAAAAATTTAATCAATTTCCTAGGTGCATCAAGATAAACTTCTATGCATTATTATAAGTAGAAGTGATTTCCTTAAAGTAATATTCCTAATAAATAAAGAGGCAATTGAGTGAGACCTTAACTTATAGGCAATACCTTTCAACTCACTTCTCTTTTAACTCTTGGATTTTTCCTAATTTTTCTTTGGATTTGTTATTTCTAGATCCCCCTTTTTAAAGTTTGATTAACCTTTCTTCTTTAGGTATTTTCCTTAGTTGTCATTAGTCTTTGTTTGTGATCTTTCATTTATAGTCCTTATTAAGGGGATTGGTCGCTTGACCTTACTAAGAATCTAGAGATTATATGAAATTGTGGGAATATATACTCAGATTCTTCTCCCTTAAGAAGTACTTCTAATTGATAGCCTTGACCATCTATTTTAAATATCCCAATTTTCTTTAAATACCAAGACAAAGCAAAATATTCTATATTTATAAGTACCAAGGGAATATTTTTTTATATTTATGAATTTTGTAGGCGTAAAGAGAAACATATTTGATATAATTTTTACATTTCCTTACGTTCTCATAATTTGTAAAACTAAAAGAATGCAACTTCACTTATCCTAATCCTTACATAATTATAAATATGAAAGAATTATTCTTAATGAAACTTTCACATTTTCTAATATTTACATAATTTATAACTACAAAAAGAAATTTTCTTAATACAACTTTTATTTTTTCCAATGTTTACATGATTTAGAAATGCAAAAAGATTTTTTCTTGATGCAACTTTCATCTTTTCAATGTTTATATGATTTAGAAATGCAAAAAGAATTATTCTTAATGCAACTTTCATCTTTCCAATGTTTACATTATTTATAAATGCAAAAATAATTATTCTTAATGTAACGTTTATCTTTTCAATGCTTACATGATTTATAAATACAAAACTCTTTCCAATGATTACATGATTTATAAATGTAAAACGAATTATTCTTAAATTTGCAATTATTTTTTTATAAGAAACTTAAGATAATTTACTAAATGTGATGTTATGCAATTTATTCTAACTTTGAACTATGCAATTTCAATTTCATAGTCTTTACTTATTCTATCATTACGTTCTTAGCCATGTGTTGAATGAACATTAATTTGTTAAGGAACATGGTCTTGTATAGTGTGTGATGGCGTGTTGACCATGTTTCATTTGCAACCACATTGGTAGCTTCCATACTTCTCACTCCAAAATATCTCCTCTTCAAGGACGTCGCGGGAAGACATCCATGGCACTAGCTCCATTAAGCTTTGATGGTCCGTGGCATTAGCTCCACTAAGCTCTAATGGTCTTCAACTCTAGATGGTTTGGCGGCTCCTTGTAGCTTGAGACTTTGTTAGGAGAGGAAGGACTCGTATCAAAGTATGAAGGATATGAAGGTAGGTGAGATTCTTGCAGGCCCAAGTGATGCTCCTCTTCTCCATTGGGGATGATCTTCTCTTGCTCCTTTGTCTTGCTCCCTCTTTTTCTTCACTCTCTTTCTCTATATTCTTCTCTTATTCTAATCTATTCCTTCCATTCTTCCTTTATACTCTCCTCCTCTCTTCTTCTCTTCTCTTCTCCCTTCTCTTCTCTTCTTCTTCACCTCTTCTTCTCTCCTCCTCTCTTCTTCTCTTCTCTTGTCTTCTCCTTCACCTCTTCTAAGGCTCCTCCTCTCTTCTTCTCTTCTCCCTTCTCTTCTCTTTTTCTTCACCTCTTCTATTCTCTCTCTCTCTCTCTCTCTCTCTCTCTCTCTCTCTCTCTCTCTCTCTCTCTCTCTCTCTCTCTCTCTCTCTCTCTCTCTCTCTCTCTCTCTCTCTCTCTCTCTCTCTCTCTCTCTCTCTCTCTCTCTCTCTCTCTCTCTCTCTCTCTCTCTCTCTCTCTCTCTCTCTCTCTCTCTCTCTCTCTCTCTCTCTGTGTAGCAGCAACATGCACACATGGTAAAATAGCATTAGCCTAATGCTAAGCTAAGGCTAGCTTATATATCCTTTGCAAATGTTAATATTGGTTCTTCCTTTTGCATATGGGCTGATTGTGGAGCGCTGCAAATAATTGGTGGCGTGGAGTTCATTAAAGGCGGCAGGTTGTTGTCACGTAGTGATGATTAGGAAGGAGAATTTGAACTATTCAATAGAGAGGGGGGGGGTGGGGTTTGCTAATGATGATGAGGCGATCAGGAGGATGTGATGGATTAGTTGTTGATCCGATTCGATGATAGCTTCTTCTTTTTTTTCTTTTCCAAAAAACAAAAACTAAGGTTTTTCAACCTTAAAATCCACTCCCCCCCACCCCCATTTAATACATGTTCACGTGGAAAGGGGGGAAGGGGGGGGGGGGGGGGGAGAACATTACAATTTACAAAATCTCTTAGCTATAGGGATATGGGACGAGGATATCATTGTCTTGATATCTAGTTATAATGGGATGGACAATGGCTACTAGCATTTGATGTGTCATAATAGATGTCTAATTAACTAGGAATCTCAACAAATCCATCTATTATTGTCCTTAGGAATTGATCCCTACAGTATGATATCTTTGAGGAGAGGGGCTAGCAAAGTGTGGTTCACATGTATTGTATGAAGATTTGGTAAACATCATGCCTCAATACTCAATCCTCTCATTTGAGAGAGGTATATGAAGGGAGAGTGTGGGCCATACTAGAGCTTGTGGGTAGTCTATCTAGATGTATCTCTCATAGTCTACGTATGAAGCTTGATGATCCAGTGGAGAGAGATATATATATATATATATCAAACATGGAAAGAATGAAAAAGAATAAATGCATTTTCCTCAAAATCTCCTTTCCTATTGCATGCTCTTCATATCTAGTAGATTGGAAGTTGAAACTTGCTCCTTATATTAGTTTGACATGCCTAAATATGAAGTAAAATTCTAGTTTGTGGATAAAATGGATGTCCCTATTTTCTAGGAGTTTTTTGTAATATTGAAGTGATAAAAATTTTGCAAAACTAAAATGTGAAATTTATGAATAAGAAAATTCCTAGAAATCAAAATTTCTAAGTATGTTAACATCATATCCATGGAACTCCTTGTAACCCATTTCTCTCAACTAAAGGTCCATTATACTCACAACATCAATCAACAAAAAACAAACCAATATTGACATCTTAGAAAAGTTTGGGACAAGGGTATTTGAGATAAGGCTTGTTGGATATATGAGCATGGAGTACTCTACATGCACAACCACTCACATTCACCCAATGACATAAACAAAATAAGTAACTTAAATAAAGTATAACCCCACTCTACTTCTGTCATGTCAAATGCTCCATGCTCCACTCCATAAAGCTTTATGAAGTTGAATGTTTGTTTCTTGTCACACTAATGGGTGGTGAAATGTGCACTTGTAAGCATGTGGAAAACTAAGATGTACAGGGTACACATCTAGTATAACAAAGATTCAAAACATGAATCAATGCTAGTGAGTGTTAGAAGAAGTAATATATTTATATATTGTGATAAATGTATGGATGTGTAGAGATAGGAAAAATATGAAATCTATGTATAAAAGTTTCTTATGAGACTATTTGAATATAGATACTCATGTCATGGATGTTATAAATGCTTACTCCCAATTCTCAAGGATTGGCCAAGCATAGGTTCTCTTTTAGTGGAGAGCTATGAATTGGAAAAATACATCATTGTTTCTAAGTGGCATCACAAAGTATACTCTAATCTATGCAACCAGGGGATCATCTCCTTTTGATAGACTTAAGGCTTTGTGTAGGGGAAGGAGATGCAACATGTGAACTAGCTAAGTTCTCTATTTAGAGCTATATGTATATATATAGAAATGATTTATCAATATCATTGAATGCCAAAATGACCTATAATACCATGAGTTACAATTTTTTATAGTGTGACACAAACATTTGTATAAGAAATAATAAGTAAAAGCCAAAGGGAAAATCCTAGCTAATACTATTATAGTTGTGAGGGTACTAAAATACTAGTTGACTAAGATATGAAACAAAACATGGGTGTCCATAGTACCTAAACATGATATAATATAATATACCAAAAATGCACATGGTTTAGGCCTAGGGATACCATGAAGATACATGTCATCTTAAGAAAGTTATCATCAATTGTTGTTGCATAGCATTAATCTTATCCCATGTGGAGATGGAGATACATATCATCCCAATAACGCCCTCATTGATCTTATTATTGCATAGCCGCAACCTCATCCCATTTGGAGAAGAACATACCAATCAATAATCTTTTTTAATCCTCCTGTGAATGTGTCAAATGTGAATGGGCTGGGATATAGACACATGGATTGAGCAAGTTGGACCTTTCAATCACTGTCCCTCATGCTCACATAGATTGGGGTTGTGTTGAAACCTCCTTAGTACTCCTCCTAGATGTAGATTAAGATTTCTCTAAATTCACCTAGGTCCTTTGTGTGAAGAAATCTATATGGTGCCTCTATATAGGTCCTTGACAATGTGATGTATTGGTGCTCTATCCTAAGGAGAGCCTCTTAAGCCCACCTATATCAAGGAGAAAGATACTAAGATATTGTTGATCAATCTAATCCATGACTCTTGACATTATCCCAAACATTTCTATCTAGAGATAGTAAGTGTGCCTTTGAATCTTATAATATTCCAAACAATGATAGATGTAGTGCTCCTTTGTCTCTATCTCTAATTGATAGATTTGGCATGTGTGTTTTTTTGAATATATGAAAATTGGAAATATATCTACAAATATCAATCTCTAATTCATATGAAAAAGGTGCACAAATAGCAAATAACACACCTAATGATCTCATGAGTTGGAATCCACATATCTCAAGCAAATAATAACTCCATCATTTGTACTGCGCACATGATGCTCTCAATAGAAATCCATCTTCATCCCTAGCTCATGTATGATGTCATCCATGTCCTTCTAGTATCTAGCTAAACAAGGTCCTCCTTCATGATCTTGCCGATCTCTAAATGGCTCAAAGTGAGAGACAATGCATCAGGGATATTGAAAGGGTGTTAGTCTATCCTTGTCATAGCCATGTAGCTCAAAGCAAGATGACATATGGGCATACCAACATGAATTATCTCCCTTAGTGGCAAGTTGTTGTGGGGAATCAAGATCTAGTTGTGTAAATATATGTCCCACAAGTTGTCTATGAAAGATATTGATATGGTGAGAGCCTTTAGAACAATTGGTTTCACCTCTGATGATCTTTGGTACTAAAGCCTTAGATTATCATGGAAATCAGGGACATAAATGTCTCTCCACTAATAGTGTATAGTCTAAATAGCATTAGGGAAAGGAAACACCTTGTTCCAACCCAAGGTTTGAATGAATAAGTGTTGATAGACCTTCAAATGTCCATAATCTACTGATTAATCTTTCATAAAATGCTAGAAGTGAGCTCCCTAGACACTTCCATGTCATATAGTCTATGTATCAATATGGCCCTTGGAACTCTAATGAAAGCTTTCTAGAAATCCACAAAGTGATAGTAAATCAATCTCCAACAATCTATGCCTTCAATGATATTCATTATGAGTGTAAGAATATGATCTATTTTTGAGAAGCCTCTCCTAAATCCTACCTATCCTTATGCTATAAGTTCCACTCTCTCCACCCTTTGGCTCAACTCATGCTCAAGAATCGAGGCATAAAACTTGACTAATATGTGACCAACCATGATAGTGTGCTAATTAGTAGGGTGACATAATATATGACACGTGTGTGTGTGTGGAGAGAGATGTGTGTGTGTGTGTGTGTGTGTGTGTGTGTGTGTGTGCGCGCGCGCGCGCGCGCGTGCGCGTGCATGCGTGCGTGCGTGCGTGCTAAGTAATGTTTTACAAGTGAGTCCTTCATTCTCCTCAAGGTCTTGGTTGATGGTAGCTAATACTATCGTATTGTTATAGCGATATCTCCTTGCTAAGGAGCTCATTTCAATGTTGATTTTATAGAGTCAATGCAAGTAGGTATACCTCCTTGCTAGGAACTCACTCAAACCTTGATTTTTGAGACAATGCAAGTAAAGAGAAAATTTTGTCTAAATCTATATTATGCATGATCATTCCTGATCTACAAAGCTACTCTACTTGGTTTCTTCCAAACAATTGTTGACTTTATCTGTTCATTGCTAACAATTTTTTTCCCTTCTTTTGTTCATAGATACTTGATCTAAATCCAAGACCAATCACTCAACATTGATCATTTAATCCAAAATAAAAATGAATCACAGTAATGGGGATATTAGATACAAATAACTATGATGCCAATACGTATATGAACATATACCTTCTCTTATGATATTTAAATGAAACCTATTATTAGAGACTCCTTACTTTGCATTTAATATGCCATTAGTTTAAGTCCAAGTTATCTTGATAAGGTTGAGAATGTTATGCAATGATGTCCAAACTAAGATTGTGTATTTTATTGGATATTTGGGAGATGAGGTGGTTGACACCTTTTCTCACATACTTTGAATAAGCTAGCCATGTGTAATTCCACTTGCTTTTGTCCTTCATTTCCCATCTTATCTGTTTTTGTCCTTCATTTCCACTTGCTTTTGTCCTTCATTTCCTATCTTATTTGTTTATGATTCTTGTTAGTTAGCTTTCCTTAACTTTCTTTTATCAAAACGTTACAATATCGTTGTGTAGCTTTATGAGAATGACACCCTTCTAGATCATAAAAAGCCTAAAGACAAGTAAACATTGGCGATTCGAGCAAGTGTTTTGGTCGGTTTAATTGCACACATAATAATGATAAACAACTGAAAATGCTTAAGAATATTAAAGTGGAGTAATCTTTAGCAAAGATGACTTCTTTAAATGCTAAGTTGGTACATTGCTTGGGCATCTCTCTTTATCATATAGTGAAAATTTATGTAACAATCAATTTAAATAATTTATGCATGATATGAGGACACCATGCATGCTACATTTAAGATGTCATTAGTATAAAGGAATGTGAATGCAACTTGTAATATAGAAATTCACCTAAAGAAAAGGGAACAAGTACGATAAAATATAAAAGAGGTTATTTATACTTAGTCATTGACCTAAAGTAAGAAAAACACTTGTTTAGTCTTTCTCAATTGTAGAGCAAAATAATAGTTCTAAGGTAGAGGGTTGTTTTCCTTTAAATATGAGAACAATTGAACCTTTTAAATGGAAAGGTGCATAGTTACTTTTACATGTGCATATAAATATTCAAATATATTTTATTGGATGATATTTGCCCATTGGTCACTTTACAAAAAAATAGGAATTTGAAGTTTAATAGCTCGAATAGCAATCTTTTGAAAAATACAACACCACACTTTGGAATTGATTTCAATATTCTACATATGATTGTCCATGGGCTTTCCAAGTTTAGAATTGTCTTGGGGTATGTGAAGCATATTTTGCATCTTCTTGTCTAATCTTGATAAAAATTCACAAAATAAATTCACGAGATTGTGAAACATATGAAGATGTTAAAATCATACCTAGTTAAACACACACACACACACACACACACTCTCTCTCTCTCTCTCTCTCTCTCTCTCTCTCTCTCTCTCTCTCTCTCTCTCTCTCTCTCTCTCTCTCTCTCTCTCTCTCTCTCTCTCTCTCTCTCTCTCTCTCTCTCTCTCTCTCTCTCTCTCTCTCTCTCTCTCTCTCTCTCTCTCTCTCTCTCTCTCTCTCTCTCAAATTTACATGTATGTTGTGTATGCAAGTATGGAGAAGAATCATTTGCATCTATTAAAATGTTCAAGCAAGCACATTTCAACTCCTATACCAAGAGACTTGCATAAGGTGAAGAAATCTTAAGCATTTACATATAATAAAATCTCCTTTCCTAAGAGACTATAGGAGGTTCTCTTTCTGTAAAAGTTGGCGTTTATGTATCCCACTCTCATCTCACTTGCCCCTATGGGGCCACCCATCTTGACCTCCCTTTCCCCACCTTTAGAGTCCTTTGTGCAATAGTAGAAAATGGTGCTTGTTTCATCCATAGATATTATCTGTAAGTGCATACACAATGTAAGGTGTCTATAAG
Source organism: Lygodium microphyllum (assembly GCF_053477565.2). NCBI lineage: Eukaryota > Viridiplantae > Streptophyta > Polypodiopsida > Schizaeales > Lygodiaceae > Lygodium > Lygodium microphyllum. The sequence continues at coordinate 30,066,405 of NC_141157.1, read as the reverse complement.
TGAGACTTAAAATGAAGTGGACATTAAGAAGTTGTCTCAATAAGGATTGTCGAAGGACATATGCTCTCGCAAGTAGACTTTTGAGATGACTACCTTTAAGCACTTTCAAAGTTTTTACAAATACATGAAATATTTAAGAATCCTATTAGCCTAGGGCAATCAAGTGTAAAAAACCGATATACCATAAATGTAGAGCAAGTGTGCCAAGGACTAGCCCTTAGAGTTTAATAATTGGGTATTGTGTGATGACTCTATTTTGGACAAAAAGAATATAAAAACCAAGCTTTTACATTTCACAATACTAGCATCTAGTGGATGTTGGATAAACTTCCAAAAGCGACTCTAGACAAAAGTGCCACCAAATACATTTTGAAACATCATGTCTCATAGTAAATAAAAGAGTGTATTCCCTCATGTCCTTTGTGCGTAGACATGCTTAAAGTAGGTTCAATATATATTAACACAACAAATAGTCATTTTTCCTCTGACTTCTTTAGAAAAATTGCATTTTTTGTGCATAAAGGTTGAGCCAATGAGGATGGATGTATTAAGTTTATACATATGAATTTTGTTGTTTGGATTGAATGTTACTATTGCATGTGTCCTAGATAATTCAAAAGAAGTTTTTCTCCTATGCTTATTTTATGGCCTTTTGACACCTTAAGTAAGTCAGACATGATTAGTAGTAGATTAGGTAGAACTCACGTTAAGAAGGCTTCGCTTTTTAGTTTCTACTTTTAGGAAACTTTTCAATGACGCTCTTGATCCAAATCTTAAAACTTTGAAACAAAGGATAGTTGTGTTTTGTAACTCATAGAAAAAGGCAAAGTAAAATATTCCAAGGACTTTTGTACTTCATGAGTTACTTGCTTGTGCACACAACCCAAAAAATCCTAGAAAAGGAAGTTTTGGTGTGCATATTTCGTTAGGAAACGCGTAAGAAGGCTTGAACATGTGGGACAGCAAAAGTGGAAAGGAAGGTAGGGAAGTTAGTTGAGGAAGTGGGAAAACTTAAGAACACAATGTGAAAGTTTGTTGGAAGAAAGAAAAGGCTAGTCTGGGCTCTTTTGGCTCTCTTCCTTGTCTCTTTGTGCACATGCATAAGCATGCATATACATGTACACATCGACGTATATGTGTACACCCCTAGATACATATGCTATTTATATAATCATACATGCATATTGTGACATCATAGAATCGTATGTACATACACATGTGTGCATGCCTATGCAACCATATATACATATGTGTGCATGTGTATAAGTGCTGGTATGCGCGTTTTATGCATCGGAAATGTTAAATGCATGTATACGTGTATACTTGTATGTGCGCATGTAAGTATGTGGACACATACATGCATGCAGGATTAACTAGAGTTTTTGTTCATCTCTACAACAATCCTGACATGGCATGGCAATATTTGTGTGAGGCTTGTTTTCCTGTTGCTTTCCTTTGGATCATATTTGCACCTTTAGAGCAATCCTAAGGCCCATGTATTGCAGCAATTGCATGAGCCATTGTTTTGCCATAGTGAGGGTTGACGTGTGTCTTTCAAGTTTAAGCAATAGCAGCGCAGTTTCTTCGGTTGTGAATTAGCAAGATGAATACTTGTATGTGATACTATAACGTATGCAGAAGTAAATAGATATGCGCACAGAAAATTATATTATATTCTCTCTCTCTCTCTCTCTCTCTCTCTCTCTCTCTCTGTGTCTGTGTCTTTCTAAGACGTTAGTGAAAACGCTCTTCCCACTTTCACGGGTGGCTACCAACAACAACAAAAGGGAAGTAAGCGCTTTCTGAGAAGGGGGGGGGAGGTGGAGAGAGAGAGAGAGAGAGAGAGAGAGGGAGAGGGAGGATTATGACTAAATCTGGGCTTAGTAGGATTCTCTCTCTCTCTCTCTCTCTCTCTCTCTCTCTCTCTCTCTCTCCACCCACGTGAAAACCCTTCTCTCACCATATTACAGTTTCTTCGTCCTCCTCCACTAAGCCTCTCTCTCTCTCTCTCTCTCTCTCTCTCTCTCTCTCTCTCTCTCTATTTAAATCCTGCGCTACATGCCAACGTCGCCTTATCAGCCACCTGAGCTTTTGAGCTCACTTCCCATTCGGGTAAATAACTTCTCTATGCGCGCGCAGACACAGAGAGAGAGAGAGAGAGAGAGAGAGAGAGAGAGAGAGAGAGAGAGAGAGAGAGAGAGAGAGAGAGAGAGAGCCAGCCAGCCAGCCAGCCTCACTTGTTGCTTCTCGTAATGTACACCACAGGGAGCTGCTTGCCGCAGGAGCTTCCCATCATCCCAATCGAGCAGCCCTCCACCACCTTCATGCCTTGAGACTCCACCACCTTCATACCTTGAGACTCCATTGGTGACCTCACCCACTTCCTAATCACAGGCTTATATAGAGAGTTGCCACTTCCTTTCCATCAATCCAAAATCAAAAGAAGTTACTATTTTGGGATCAACCCCCCCCCATACAAACACTAGCATTCCACTTCCAATGGACATCCTTGGACTTGTCCTTGGCATATTAGGTGAGGTACATTTTGGTTCTTTGCACAAGTTATGTGGATTTTTCCCCCTAACATAATTGATGTAGGAGTCACATTGGTCTCTTCTCAATGCAAAAATTCTTATAATATTAGTTTGGTTGATGATGGTACAGGAAATATTCTTACAATTCTAGTATTTGCATCTCCCTTGTAAGTTATTCTCACAAAACCAGGATCAAAGCTTGTTTTCTTTTCTTCTTTTGCAATCACAATGCATGATATTTTGTCCGAGTATAAACCAACACATTTCTACTATTTTGTTTGGAAGGAAATGTGATGATAGATTGTTTGATCATTTTTCTCCAGGCCCACGTTTTGGAGGATTTTGAAGATGAAATCCACAGAATCTTTTTCATCAATTCCTTATCTCACAACACTATTAAGCAACTCTCTTTGGCTATACTATGGCCTCCTAAAACCCAAGGAAACCCTTCTAGTTTCAATAAGTGCAGTTGGAGTTCTTTTTGGAGTTTTCTACATCACAATGTATCTCCTCTTTGCTTCAAAAGAACAAAGGGTATGTGTTTAGAGTCCAAATAAGTATTGCACTCTATGCCAAGCTTTCCATTGTATGTGCACTCATTCTACTTCATAAGGTAGGATTGAGAATAGGGGATACTAAGGTAGGCTGAGTACTATGCAACAAGTTGCACTCTAAGAAGATGGAATAGGAGAATATTTTCATAAAGGGTATGGAAAGGGTCAAACTATCATTTTAAATGGAATATATAATTGGCAAGATATTTACCATTCATTCTTATACATATTTACCTATTCAATTTATTAGTTACTAAACTTTTAATTGATATGCAATACATGCTAAATAATTGCAATTTGCTAAGGGGAAGTTGCTCAAAGTCACTTTTTTTGTACAATTCCAAGAAAATTTATAATTATCTATTTCAATTCATTAAGATTACAAATTCCCCTTCTATGTGACTTTTCAAGAAAACTCATTCAATGGTCACATTATAATGAAGTTGTTATATGCATAGTTTGTTGGAATTGCACTTGAATTGCATCACATACACACTACTAAAGGACTAAGCTTATCATTAGCTAGGGTAGGCTATGATGGAAAATGTGATTTATTGTAGAAAATATTGAAGACTATGAGTAGCTGTGAAACTTGCTAGTTAAGATACCTTAAGTTGTAACTTAGCAAACCTTTGGGAGTTTTCAAGACAATTATGTAAGAAGGAGTTCACATAAGAAAGACTCCATATACTTCACCACATAACAACAAACACAATTTGTCTAGGCTCTAAGTGATGGCATATCATCAAGTGGTCAAGGAATTGTGTGTAAACCCTAGGATAGTAAGCTCTATGATCATATGTGTGCATAGATTTTATAAGCAATTATCACCACTCATAAGACCATATAAGAGAAATGATTTATCCATGATACCATTTTTCTTTGATATATAGCACCAATAGAACTAATTATATGAAGTTATGTTGTCATGCAGGTAATTGTTGCAAGATTACTCTTGCTAGTTGGTGTGTTTTTTGGTGTTGTTTCTTTTACAACACTCCGATTTACCCATGGAAATTTACGTATCCTAATAGTGGGAATATTTTGTGCTGCTAATTCTGCGTGTATGTATGCATCTCCCCTTAGTGTCATGGTAAGGCCATGTTGCAACCATAAATTTAGCAACTATATATGAGACATTATTATATTTTATCTAAATAGATTTTTCTGATTTTCTCACTTGAGTATTCATGAGTTCATATTTCAAGATGCATGGCATCATCAATGGAAATTTTGCTGCTAAAATAGTAATAGATTAATAGCAAATAATGAGCTTTCCTTCTTATTAGTCATCCTAATTTTCTATGCTACTATAGAATTTTCTTAAGGAAGGAATGTTGACATGATAGTATCTAGTTGAAATGGGACCTTAATACTATGCCACCAAATATTCATGTAATTGAGACTATAAAATCAATATGTTTCTTAAACTATTCTTGAATTTTTCCACAGAGGCTTGTCATAAAAACAAAAAGTGTGGAGTACATGCCCTTTTGGTTGTCATTCTTCTTAGCTCTCTCAGCAGGAGTTTGGTTAGCATACGCCTTGGTCATCAAAGATCCCTTTCTAACTGTAAGTCTCACATAAAGTATTGCTTATATGGGAGGTCAATGGTAATACTAGCTATTTATACTTTGCGTGAGCATGTTCTGCCTCAATAAGAACCATATGAGTCAAGTTTAATCCTTTTTAGAGTACCGGTTATTTTCCATGAGAGTCTAATGAAAGATAAATTCATAAGCAATTCTTATCTTATAAATAATTATAATACTTCCAAAAGGATTAAGATGATAAACTAACCTTGTCAAGAATTCATAACCTATTCTTCATATAATTGAAATTAATAATCTACTATTATTACCTTCTTGAAATTGGAAATCGATGTTTCCTAACATGAACTCATACTTTTTATGCCATTTTAGGCTTCGAATTCAATTGGTTCAATCTTTGGGATTGTGCAACTTTCCTTGTATGCATTCTACTCAAGGAACACAACAACAGAACTCCAATACTTACAACATTGTGATAGCACAAAAAAACCAACATGTTACAATGGTGTGCCACATGTGAAAAACATGAAAGCCAATGGTTGCGAGATTGACTTATAAGTCTATTTTCATACCCAAAAATGATGTATATGTTAAAGTTGAGTTGTTACATTATTGTAACTACTCTAGCTCAAAGTAACCCATACAAATTGTTGTGAAAGTGTTCACATATTTGAGTTGGGTGCATAACAACCCAATTTGTTTCTTCCAAAACTTGCAATCATAATTCATCACACCATTCTCAACTCTACACTTTGTCAAAATACTTTATTTGGTACAATATTTCACATTTTCTATGCTCACCATGTCATCATCATTATGAATAATCTATACAAGCCAAATAAAGCCACTTTTCTTAAGGAAACAAAAGTAACTACATGTTCTTTCTATTTATTTTTTAATAGCCAACATCCATCTTTAATAATTGTGTTAACAATCCAAAGTGTTTTCTGTGTTAGAAAAAAAAGCAAAATAATGATCACTATTAAGAGGGTTGCCACAAAACAGCCCCAAGGGAAATGCCATTGTACATAGTAGTTTTGTTGAAATGAATTTAACAATAGTCACTATGGGATATGCATCTAGATAACATATTTGCGAAATGACAAGCAAGCAACAGCAAAATGTTTCTATATTCCAACCATAATCAATATTAATTTGTAAAAGGACCATGTAAGATGCAATGGTGATTTGATTGTCACCTCAATTAGTTAAATGGACCAACTTGCCAAAATTACTAACTATAATCTTACAATAAGGGACCAAGGCCCTCGTTCTTCATAATGTAGAAGATCCTAAGTAGTGGGAAAGGGATTTTAATAATGTAGGCAATGGGTTTGCTAGCCTACTCACCTTAAATGATAATCTCATCTATAATCATGCATATAAAAGACAACTAGGTGCTCTATGCCTAGATTATTCTAATGCTTTGTATGGGTTTTAGGCCATGCTTCACCCTCATGTCACTAATAGTTAAGGTACTTCACATCCCAAAACGTTCTTATATAATGAATGATGTGCCCATTAGTTCTAGTGCTAATGACAAATGAGAATTTACCAAATTTCAACTTAAACTTCATTATACAACCTTATGTACAACCTAAAAGCCACATGCCTTCAACATTAGGATAGAATGCTAGTTGATGCTCTTTTTGTAAGGTTTTGAATATTGTACACAAAGCATGTGTCCAAAGAGGTAGCGATGAAGGCCTACATAATGATGTGAAATATTGTTAAAAAAAGTGGCAATAGTAGAAGTGCTAGCAATAGTAGTAGAGAGAGAGAGCTTGCACTCATGGATCACACACTCATGCTAGCAAAAGTAGTGGTGCAACCAATGACATAGTCACACGATCATAATTGCAATGGATATTGCCAATCCTTGATGTTAAGCCTACACTCATGGATCAACCCTCACATGGGAGGAAGTAGTGGTGCAACTAATGGCATAGTCACAAGATCATAATTGCAATGAATGTTTCCAATCATTGATGTTGAGCTAGAGTGCTTTGATTTATAATTATGCTTGTGAGAGGTCTAAGGTTTAGAATGATTTTAACGAAGTATTTCACGTGACCCAAATGAAGATGTGGGGATACCTTTTGTATAACCCACAAGTATATGCATGCATCTACAAAATTTAAGTGCAATAAAATGTAGATATAGAATTAGGTCTATGCATGCTTAAGCAAAGCTTTCCTTCTAATGACATACGCAACCCAAAATTGTGCCTATGCTGCATGTTGAAATTAAGTGGGCTCATATATATTGATAGGTTGCACATACATGCATAGTTGAGTCATATTAGAAGAATTGCACTCTTTTGGACACACATCATGTTCCAACTACTAAACTCAAATGGTAGATTATATTCAATAGGGCCTTGGAAGAGACTTGTCACCTTCCTTACCATACCTTATCGTCACTATACATTAAGAAGTATTTAACAGCACTACACTTGCCACATTTAAAAAGTGATATAGTTCTTGTCCTTGCAACAAAATCTATTGCACAACTTAACATGGGAGCCTATTGCTATCGTACATGCTTTAGGCTTAGCATGTTCTTCAAGTTTTGAATTTAAAGATGATGCATGCCCAATTGTTAGGGCATGTGAAAGTATGCGTGAGGTTATTACTATAGCCTCATGCAATGCAAGGTGATGTTGAGTCTCTAAAATATTTAATTTTTTACAATAACATTAACTATTATAATAGTGTAAAATGTTATTTGTGAGTGTAATATAAACATTAATCATATTAATGTTTAATCTAATATATAATGTAAAATTTTAGTATAAATTATTATTACTAAAGTTATTATTAGCTTTACATTAGTATATCAAAATATTTAACATTATTATAAAAATGTCTTTATAGACAACATTATGATAATACTACAAAATGATATTCTAATTGTACTATAAAATTTATCATATACTATAATGCAATAAAGAAATAACATGTTATCTTAACCTTAAAAATGTTATCGAAACAATAATACAATATCACATGTTCTTATCTTAACCTAAAATATATGAATATTACATTAACAATAAGTTAACATTATATTGTTTATATTAAAAAGAATATTTACTCATTAAATAAATTAGACTAAAAATATTTAATATTATATAATAATTTGAATTAATAATTAAATTATATTAATTATATATATTAATTTTAATTTAGAAATTTTTATATTGTTAAAATGTTAATATTCTTTATGTGTGTGTGTAGAGATAGCAGGCCGCTAGCATCTCATGCCAACCTCCCTTTGCCTTTCTTCTACCAATAGCCTTCCCAACATCTCATGCTAACCCGCCACTCACCTTGGTTGCTTGCCCACCCTACTTTGTTGCGAGACACACACAAAGAGAGAGCGTAGGGAGTCCACCTTATAGAATATGTAAGATACCACGTGAGTTCAAAAGAAAGGCTATTATATTTAGTAAAAATTACATGATTATATTTATAAAATATATTTTTAAAATTTTAATTTAAAAAAATCATAAGTTTAGCAAAGTAAAAGGGGTCATTTTAAGGACTTATAGCATGTAAGGAAAGGGTATTTCTTAATATCTTTTAAACGCACATTATATAGATGATTTCTTATAGGTGGACTCCCTAGGGGAGAGAGAGAGAGAGAGAGAGAGAGAGGCAAGAGGGATATATACATACATATATATATATATATATATATATAATATCACTTCAACTCTTACAATCAATAAGAGAAAAAGAAGGTTGATAGGGAGCATCCATATATAGAAAGAGAGGTTTTGAACTATGGGCACACACACACGCACGCACGCACACGCACGCACGCACGCACGCATGCACACACACACACACACACACAAAACTTGAGAGGATGCCATGTTGCACCCTCAAGGTACCCTCGAGAGGTTTTGTGGGGGTGCCGAAGGTTGACATATGGAACCCCTTAGTACTTCTAAGTACTATATATAAAATATATGAAATAAGAAAGAGACGAAAATCTCTTCCAAATCATTGTAATCATTTACAAGAAGGAAAGAAAGTTCATTTCATTATCCTTAAATACTAAGTTAAGTAATGGGCAACAACTGAATTTAATATTAGATAACTTTATTTAAGTTTTTGGTCATAATTCACAATCATCATCATCACAAAAAAAACCACATAATTAAATTGAGATTTTTGAGTTTGAAGCATAGATAAACCACTTAGTTATATTCCTTACCTTAGGTAAATTTATTTAAGTTTTTGTCCATAATTCATGACTATTATCATTACTAAACCAAAGAAGAACCACATAGTTAAATTGAGATTTTTGAGTTTAAAACAAAGCGTTATTGTTCTATATTGCATCAACTAATTTTTTGAAAATTATGTCATAAAAATCCGAATCATAAATACTACAATAGTTGTTGTAAGACCAATATGAAATCTTGTTCATATAAGAGCCAAGTAATAATATTGTTATGGTAAAGCACCAACTTTGCCTCATAGGTTTGCTTGGAAGCTAGTATGCATACTTATTACATAATCTCTATATAATGAACACGATCCCAATGGATGTATAATGTACTCAATTTTTACAAAAAATTAATATTAATTCATATTCTTAATCCTTGCCACAATTAAAGTAATGTTTAATTTTAATCCTTATTCCTTTATCCAAAGTCATTGATATAAAAAACAATCTAAACTCTATCTATATTATAATAGAATCAAAGTAGAGACATTGGCACTTGACGCACATTTACGAGCATGCCAATGTATCCATAAAAATCCATGTTTATATGTGTGGGCTGATTGAAACCTACATATCTCAATTAAACACATGTACAATTGGATCCATCATGTGAGGCGGTTAAATTCATGTTATAAGATTTATATTTGTGCAGATAAAGATATGTCCAAATTTACACCAAATTACACACAAATGTGAATGCTTAGTTATATGATATAGAGAACACAAAAAAGAGCAATATAGCCCTGTCATTAGTGCATTTATATATGCATTTGCCAAGAAAATCAAGGAGCTATTAGAGATGGGATTCACTGAACCTCGTTCTTTATCATATACTTCACTGGTCTTGTTAATAAAGAAGAAGGATGGATCTTTTAGGATGTGCAAAGACTATAGAGATCTTAACAAGATCACATTGAAGAATAAGTACCATATTCCTAGAGTGGATGATTTGCTAGATGAGCTCAAGGGGTTGAGTACTTTTTGAAGATAGAATCGAGGTCATACTACCACTACATATACATGAAAGAGGGTGATGAGGCGAAAATAGCCTTTAGGACTAATCATGGGCTTTATCATTTCTTGGGTATGCTGTTTGGATTGACCAACACCCTTGCTACTTTCTAGAGTCTACTAAACAAGATATGTAGCCATTCCTCTTCAACTGTCTTAATGTTCTTTGAGGATATCCTTATTTACAACATATCATTGTGGAACCATCTTTTGCACATAAGGAAGGTATTTGATGTGTTGAGAAAGCATAGGCTCTTTGCTAAGGAGACAAAGTGCTCTTTTATGTAGACAAAGGTGGAATACTTGAGATATATTGTCAGTGAGAAAGGTATCCAAGTTGATCCTAAGAAGGTGCAATGTGTGAGAGATTGGCCAAACTTGAAAATACTACCTCTCTTAGAGGATTTCTTGGTCATTCCATTGCACATTCATTAAGTGTTATGCAACTATAGGATCCCCTTTGACTAATGAATTGAAGAAGGAAGATTTCTTTTGGGATGTCATTGCAGATGAAAGCTTCAATCAATTCAAGGATTTACTCACCTCTGCTCCTATTCTAGTATACTCAAATTTCTCTAAGGAGTTTACTATACAGTGTGATGCTAGAGGCATAGCTGCTATGTTATTACATGAGCATGATGTTATTGCTTTTAAGGGTCGTAAGCTTAGAGAGAAAGAGATGGCTAATGTGTATGGCTAGGAGATGTTGGCTATCCTCCATGCAATCAAGAAGTGGTACCATTATTTATATGGCATTTAATTCAAGGTCAAAAGTAATCACAGGGTCCACAAGTATTTTCTTTCTTAGTCAAATCTTACTGCTAACAGCAAAGTGGGTGGCTACAATGTAAAATTATGATTTTAATATTACATATATGAGAGTCAATGACAATAAAGTGGTTGCTTCTCTTTCTAAGATATGGGCATGCAAAGTTTCATCCATTATTGAGTTTTATAGTGACTAGATTGAAGAGTTACAAGAAGCCTATCTTTTGGATAAAGAGCTCAACTATGTTTTTCAAAAATTACAACAATGGCTTATGTTAGAGAATTCTCATTTTCAGCTTGAGAATTGCCTCATATGGTTTAATGGTAGGATTATCATTCCCTACTCTTCTTATTTTGTGATATCCCGACTTTGATTTAAAATCTTCTTGACTTCTCGCGAAATGGGCTTGAAAAAATCTAAAATCATTAAATAGAGAATATCTCTAGCAAAAAAAAAAAACTTGAGGATCGTAACCCGACATTTTTTTTGGATTGACAAGGATTGTAGCCACCCATCGTGGAAGTTACCACATGAATGAGAGTTATGAGCCATATTAGTCATTAGTGTTAGTGTCTATAGTATAGATTGTCCAAAAATACTAGATATTTGGACAAAACTAGTATATTTTTTATATTATTTATTGTAAATATCCTAAAAAGCTATGAAAACTTCTAGAACAAGATGTCATGTAAAAAAAGCAAGTGGTTTTTTCAACCAGTTTTGGAGATTTAATGAAAAAAGAAAGATTGATGAAATCGCATGCATCACAATCGCAGTTTACAAACAGCAAACAACACTCGAAATGGGGAGAAGAAAAAGAAGTGATCTGGAAGATTTCTAAGTCAGTGTCCTAGGGTTTTACCCCCCTTTTGGAGCCAATGAGACCATGAGATTTGCGATTTAAGCATCAGATTGCATCTTGGAAGCTTCAAATTGTTGATTTTGGTAAGATCTCTGTAAAGAGCTCTTCTTCTTAGCCACAGCCCTTCTTCTCTAATTTAGCTATAAATAAGAGGCATGGAGAGCAATTGAGAGGTGCGAGCAAGAGGGGAGAGGTGCAAGCAAGAGGGGAGAGGCCCTACTCAGGAGTATAGAGCAAGAGGGAGGAAAAGAGAGGGAGATAGAAGGATATCCCCCCCGCCCAAGAGGCTGTGATAGGGAGCTAGAGAGGGGGAGAATTAGAAAGAGAGAGAGAGAGAGAGAGGGAAGAAGATCCCGAGAGGCTGCGAGAGAGGGAATTAGAGAGGGGGTTAGAGAGGAAACAAAATAACTCAACCTCCCCCTATCTCGATCTTCAACTCGATAAGCTTCTCTCATGCTTTCCCATCTCGTATTCATTCCACCTTCTGTATCTCTCGAACTGGCTCTGAACGATGGCTCCAAAGCAACGAGGTGAAAAGACCATGAAATCCACCACAATTGAAACGAGTGTATTGACAGAGATACAAGAGTGACCGAGGTTGTCAGAATTGCCACTACCAAAACGCAACATTGGGAGTGGCAAACACAAGTGTAAGCAAAGACGAAATTCCCAATATCATCGTGCCAAACCAGGTAACTCACAACTCAGAAATAGGCTATTATTTTCATATCGCCACATAAAGTAATAAGGTTTTTATCGAAATTTTTCATAAAATGTTAGCTTTTGCATTAATTGGTACAAGAACTACTTATTAAATTGCATGGACAGCATCCATATAAAAATTAAGTACATAAAATATTAGCTTCCATATTTACACTTACACGAGATGTCAGTTTCATCTAGAGAGCATAATGATACATGCACAAATGCTTAACTGCTACCTATGATTTGTAGATAGATTAATCGAGATTATAATTTGTAGAATCATGATGGAAATAGTTGCATGAGGTTATTGCACGAAATGAGTAAATGACGTTATGCGCACTCGAGATTAGTAAAATAACTCGATATATTTATTGCCAAACGCGACAATGGTTAGGAGTTGATTAGCACTTAAAAAGTGAAAGTCTGTTTAAAGAATCTTATAAATCATCTCGTTAAATTATTGTCGCAATATTTTTCTAAGTACCAACTAAAGGAAATTGGCTTATGTTGGGTAAGTTATATAGCCCTAAACGGGAAATTTGTGTCTTGCTTAACAACGTTGAAAGATTTGTACTCAACACTTCTTTATGGGAAGAAGAATCCTCGTTAGAATGTAAGATTACCTTAGGTTAAGGAGCTACCTTGGTTATGTGAAGCTGTGAATTGCACGCACGATGGTGTGATTGTCATTGTTTGAAAGGATAGTTTTTGTTTGCTAGAATCTAGGTCTCTGGTTACAAACATTGACAAATAGGATAAAATGAAAGATTGCACTAGGCTACCCCCAAGCTAGCTGCAAGATTCTACTCCAAAGGGGTCATGATTATTATCACTTCGAGAGGCTTAGACCAGCTCTGTAGCAAAAAGGTCTGTCTGTAGGGGTAGTCTCGAGGAGTAGGAAATGTGGATGCCAAGGGGGCTCTAGCTATAAATTTCACATTACTCCTAGAATCTGATGAGCTCCTTAGCGACCCAGGATGGGATCCTGGAACCCTAATACTAGTTACAAGGGAGGAATCTTTGTGGACTGAATACCCTCATGGAATTCTGTATATCTTCTGCATGATCACAAAGATTGAAATTGTAATAAACTTCCAATATAATAAAGGAATTTATTTTTTATTCAAGGATTGTTTGAATTTTATGTGTATTCATAAAATAATTACATGAAGGAACCTGTGATTTAACAGACTAATTAAGGAAGATGGTTGTATATGTTTCAATAAATGTGCTGTAGGTAATTAAAAACTAAAGATGATACCATCATCAAAGGAAAGCATGTGGGCCGGGTCCGTCCAATGGTAGGGTGGTCTTGGTTAGCTGGGAGCTTTTCTAAATCAGCAATAGAAATAGGAAGATGATAAATTGACCAACTAGTCATTAGGTAGAACCGACTTGTATTGTTTTAGGGGGCCGAAATGGGATTTTGTCTTATGGGTAGGAGGGTTGACATACCACACTCCCCTCTGTCTCGCACTCTCTTTGAACCAAGTGCAATGGCAATTCTACTTCAGTTTGAGTAATCTTGTAGGAAGTGGAAACTCGAAATTGCTGACGTTAGCTGGCTATTAGGAGACCCACCTAGTTTTAGGAACCCCGAAATTCAGGCCAATCCTAGTGGGTTGGGCTAGAACTCTTCTGTTGCGATGTAGACTCGGTAGGGCCTAAGTGACAAACCCCATGATACTCCGAGGGAGCGATGTGCGGCATCATTTTGGAAAACCTACTAGACTACTAAAAGAAGGTGCACCTTGGATTGAGACTAGCGGACACCTCATAGTTGGTATCAGAGTGCTCGTTAGAACAGAGTATGATGTAAGCTTAAGAAAAAAATTTCTTGGATGGTAAATATAGCCTAGGACATGTTTTCTTCTCTTTGTTAATGTATGTTTTTGAATTATGGCAAAATAACAAATCTTGGAAATGATTCTTGATCTTTCGAGTAATGTTTATGTTAGCTATGCATTCATCTAGTCTTGCATGGAGAAATTAGATGATGCAGATACTAGATCAGTTGTACAACCCCTCACCTCTATATCATGAAAGACGGTGGATGATTAGCAGAGGATACTAGTCAAGATCTATCTGTTTTGTGAAGCTAGTATAAACTCAACCCTGTATACTAGGGGCAAGAAGATCAAACTAAACCCATATATCTATGATGAAGTTACAAAGTTCCTTCCAGAGCCAACAAAATAAAAGTCCTAGGTCACTCTAGCTGCCGCAACTACAAAAAGGATAGATCTTCTGAACTCCCTAAAAAATATAGATTCCTAGATATTTACTCTCAGATTCCAAGTTACTTCATAAAGGATGTATCAAAGTGTCATGCTTAAATTGTAGTAGGGAATCTTTTTCTGAAAAAAATAAGATGAGCCTATGAGCTATCTGAATAATGTATTTCTTCCCAATTGATTACCTCGTACATCCGTTGTAATAAAGATTGATTGATACTTTATCAATCAGAGAAATAATGGAATCTTATTTTCCCTTGGAACCTCTGAAATTGCAGTTTAATTTTAGCAATGGGAAAAGAGTTTTATTTGAAATTTTTTCAATAAATTAAGCGAGAAATAATTTGAGTAGCAAACTCAAATATTGACACTATATAATTTTCGTAAACTATAACTTCAGAATCACTAAAAATTTCCCAGAATTTTGCACCCACAATAATTCCCAACAAAGCCCAAGAGAAAAGGAATATTTTGAAGCAAGTCAAACCTCTAGAAGTTGACAAGAAATGTGAGAATGTGAAACCTGATGCAGAATTTGGATCAAATCCATGGAAGATTATTTTACTACTATTGGAGTTGTCCAAGCCAACCAAGTCATGATAGCTAAGCTAAAATTAATTTGCGAAGCTCGACTCTAGTGGAAGCACTGGTGTCGAGATCAAGGTATCCCTGAAAATACTATTACTTGGGATTTGCTTACAGAAGCTATAAAAGGAAGATATTTACCTCCAACTTACCGCACTTGGAAGATGAGTGAGTTCTTTAATTTGAAGCAAATGGGATTGACCCTGGAGGCATATTACTCCAAGTTTGTTTCACTTTTTAAATATGCACTCTCCATGGATATTGCTCAACAAGTGTCCAAGTTCTGCAATGGGCTAAATTCTCCTCTCAACACTCGTTTGGAATCAATACACCCAATAGACCTCCAAGATGCTTTGATTCGAGCTGCTCCTATTGTGCGAGAAGTACAATCAAAGCCTAAAAATAATAAGTTTTGGAGCTACAATAACTAGAACAAAGGAGGATTCAATGGTCAAGCAAAAACAACCCAAGGCCAATTTCACCAAGGTTAGAAGAAAAATGTAAAATCCAATGCAGTTGGAACTTTTGTTCCTACCCAGGGAAACAAGGATGGTCTTAGGTGCTTTCATTGCATTCCCAGATGAAATGGGAGTTTATTAGCATGGACTTTGTAGTGTTGGATTATCTTCTATGCAAGGAGGATATAACTCAATAATGGTAATAGTAGATATGCTAACAAAGGTCGCTCATCTGATTCTAATAAAAACCAATTACAAAGCTTCAGATATTGCAAGAATTTTTGTAAAAGATATTTTTAGGCTACATGGGTTACCTAAAAGGATCATTAGTGATCGTAATTCTCTTTTCACATCACATTTTTGGAAGAGTTTATTTGAAGCCATTGGAACCCAACTTTGTTTCAGCATTGCTTATCATCCACAAAATGATGGGCAGACAAAACGAGTTAATCAAGTGATTGAGGATATCCTGTGTGCATATTGCAACAAGGAACCTAAAAGGTGGATTCAATATCTACCCTTAGTGGAATTTGCTTATAATGCCTCATATTATTGAAGTATTCAAATGACTCCATTTCAGGCACTATATGGTCAAGATTGCCCTATGCCAGTTAATTTTTTCGATCCTACTCTAAGGGTAGAAGCTTCGAGAAAAATGTTAAAAGAAATGGATGATCAAATCAAGATTATCAAACAATATATTCAAGCTCCCCATGACCGACAAAAGATGTATGCTAATCTAAAAAGGCAAGAACGGATCTTCAAAGAAGGAGACATGGTCTTCGTCCGTGTCTATCCAAAGAAGATTTCTTTGTCTTTAGGAGAAGAGTTATTTGTCTTTCTCAAGTGCTTAGGACCAAGCGCTTACAAGATACAACTCCCTGAGAATATAAAAATCCACAATGTATTTCATGTTAGCTTATTGAAAGCATACGTAGCTAATCCTAACCATATCCTTGATTATCAACAAGTTGTAATACCTAACCAAGGAGTCCTTGAGCTACAAACTAACAGAGTAATTGATGTAAGGGAGAGAAAATTAAGGAGTAGATTCCTTAAAGAATATCTCATCCAGTGGAAAGACTACCCTGAAGAGGATGCCACTTGGATTGACCATGAGTCACTATGTAACCAATATCCCCAGTTTCATTTGAGATGAGGACATCTCAATTCCTCTAAGGGGGAGAGGATTTGATATCCCGAGTTTGATTTAAAATCTTCTCAACTTCTTGTAAAATGGGCTTGAAGAACTCTAAAATCATTAAATAGAGAAGATCTTGAGCCAAAAAAACCCAGGGATCATAACCCGACATTTTTTTCAGATTGACAAGGACTTTAGACATCAGTCATGGAAGTTACCATGTGAACGAGAGTTATGAGCCATATTAGTCATTAGTGTCAATGTCTATAGTATGATCCAAGAAAGAGGGGAGAGGCCCTACTCAAGAGTATAGAGCAAGAGGGAGGAAAAGAGAGGGAGGTACAAGGATACTCCCCCTCCCTCCCCCTCCGAGAGGCTGCATGAGGGAGCTAGAGAGGGGGAGAATTAGAAAGAGAGAGAGAGGGAAGAATATCTCGAGAGGCTGTGAGAGAGGGAATTAGAGAGGGGCTTAGAGAGGAAACAAATTAACTCAACCTCTCCTTGTCTCGGTCTTCAAAGTTGGCAAGATGCTCTCACACTCTCCCATCCCGAATTCATTCCACCTTCTCTATCTCTCTTGAACCTGCTTGCAAACAATGACTCCAAAGCAACGAGGCAAAAAGACCATAAAATCCACCGCAATCGGGGTATTGTGCCAAAGATACAAGATTACCCAAGGTTGCCATAAATTGCCACTACCAACAGAACATTAGGAGTGGCGAATGCAAGCGCAAGCAAAGACAAAATTCCCAATATCGTCGTGCTAAACCATGCTACTCACAACTCAGAAATAAGCTATTATTTTCATATTACTACATAAAATAATAATTTTTTTACCAAAAAAATTCATAAAATGTTAGCTTTAATTGGTACAATAACTACTTGTTAGATTGCATGGAGTACAACATCCATATAAAAATTTACATAAAATATTAGCTTCCATATTTACACTTACACAAGATGTTAGTTTCATCTAGAGAGCATATTAATACACGCACAAACGGCTAACTACTACCTATGATTTGTAGATAGATTAATTGAGATTATAATTGATAGAATCATGATGGAAATAGTTGTAGGAGGTTATTACATGAAATGAGTAAAGGACATTATGCACACTCGAGATTAGTAAAATAAATCAATATATTTATTGCCAAACACAACAATGGTTAGGAGTTGATTAACACTCAAAAAGTGAAAGTCTATTTAAAGAATCTTGTAAATCATCTCATTAAATTATTGTCGAAATATTTTTTTAAAGTACCAACTAAAGGAAAATCGCTTATGTTGGCTAAGTTAGCCCTAAATGGTAAATTTGTGTCTTGCTTAACAACGTTGAAAGATTTGCACTTAACACTTCTTTATGGGAAGAAGAATCCTCGTTAGAATGTAAGGTTACCTTGGGTTAAGGATCTACCTTGGCTATGTGAAGATGTGAACTGCACGATGGTGTGATTGCCATTGTTTGAAAGGATTATTTGTGTTTGCTAGAATCTAGATCTCTAATTAAGAACATTGACAAATAGGATACAAGGAAAGATCACGCTAGGCTACCCCCAAGCTACTTGTGAGACCCTACTCTAAGGGGGTCATGATTATCGCTTTGAGAGGCTTAGACTGATTCCGTAGTGGAAAGGTCTGTTCGTAGAGATAGTCTCGAGGAGTAGGAAATGTGGATGCCAAGGGGCTCTAGCTATAAATTTTGCATTACTCCTAGAATCTGACGAGCTCATTTGCGACCCAAGATGGGATCCTGGAACCCTAATACTAGTTACAAGGGAGGAATCTTGGTGGACTGAATACTTGACAACACCTAGAAACATGTCACACATTGCAAAAAAATTCAACAACATTGTATACATCTGATACACTATTACCATCTTTTTACATTAATTTAATGTAGATGCGGTGTTCCTAGTTGTTGTCTTTGGAGGCTGTGCCCTCGCAGTCTAGCCAGGAGATGTTGGTACAAGGAAGTTCTTCTACAAGAGGAAGGTGGAGTTTTAGACAAAATCTGATAGATTTACTTAGTGAATCTCAGCTATGACTATTTAAAATTTTCCCGTAGGGATTATTATCACTTAGAGAAGATAAGACCTTGTTATAAATTAGGGGTTTTCGGGGGATTTTTAGACTTGGCAAGGTCTTGACAGGTTGATAGGATATCTTAGTATTAATCTAAGGGATGTGGGATTTCACAAGTTATGCCACCTCCTACCTCCCAAGGATTAAATTACTTATAAAGAACACACAGCATCATGATTGTGATTATTGTCTACAGTAATATTGTCGTGATGATCAAGGGGTGATCATTAGATAATTGATTATTATTGAGATCCCTTTGGGGAGGTGTTGAATATCAGGTAATTGGAAAGCTTGAACCTTTCCGCAACCAACATAGGATTTTTCAATGAGACAGTCAAATTGTCAAGGCCAAGAGTATTAGGGGACTTTCAGTTCGTATCCCTATCATTAGTGTAGTAGAATATCTCTTGCATTGAGGGTCTTCATCATTGCCCATGTTTGATGATTCTTTACTTGACTGAGAACAACATGCGAAGAATTGAAAGTCTAAAGAATTGCACAAAGTTTGCAAGTTGGAGATGTTCTTTTGAATATTGGCTAATTAATTGAAAGATTTTAGAGTGAGTAAAAGGAAGAAAAAAGAAAGGGAGGCCATTGCAATGAGAAGGAGAGAGGAAGCGTGATCTGGAAGGGCGCCTTCTAGTGGTGCGGGAGAGAGAGAGAGAAAAAAAATGATTTTTTTTGGATGATGGCAACGAAATCAAGAGGCGCCTTCTTCTGGGAAGAGGAGGAGAAGGTAGAGCACAAGGAACCAAGGGCACCATCAAAGAAGATCAATCCGTCATTTGCTCATCATTATGATGATAGGGATAAGCTTGAACATTAAATGATCAATTCTTTTGATAAGTGCCTTTGTAGTCGTCGCCAGGAAGAGAAGGAGAGAGGACGCCTTACCCATTCAACGATTCGATGGAGGGAATGAAGAATCACTTCTCTGGAAGTCCAGACAAGATCATAGATCATCATAGACATCCATTGAATTCCAACTTCTCTTCTGCTCCTCCATCACTCTCCCTTCTTCATAATGGCCAATTCGGAGCCTCAACATACTTGGGCAGACTGAGATTGTAGGTCTAGACCTAAATTCGTCGACATGAAGAATACAAAAGCCATGGCCAATTAACTCTTAACTAAGAGTTTAATTCTTTTAAATCCCTAAAGGGAAGTTTCCATTGTTAAAATCAATAGCGCGCAAGAAGTCGAAGGAGAGCAAGGGCAATAGGAAGAACTCGCGGTCAAGACGACTGACTGGAAGCTAAAATTTCCGTGATTGGACTCAAAGAGGACACGGCTTCCAAAGACACGACAACAACCCACGTATTTTACAAGTATGCTTCTAAACCGTTTAACAAAAATAGAGGTTATAGCATGAGTAAATCTTCAGTTTATTATTTTTAGAAAATGTCTTGAAACCTAATATCCTACGTTGAATGGTTATTTGTATTTATGTGGACATGTTTCTATTTTCTAAAAATAGAAAATAGTCAAAATGCTTGAAAAGGGCTTAAAAATGTTACAAATAAATTTTTATAAAATTGTTGATTGAAAAATTATAAGCTATGATATTTTTTCCATGAATAAAATAATTCTAGAAATTTATTAAATTTTTTCCATAATTTTTAAAGACAATTCAATATATTTTAAAATTCAAAAATAGTTATTTTTTAAAAGAAAAGTAACAGTTTCCATATAAAAAATGGATTTTCTATCAATTAAAAAAATTATACTATTCATGGAGAACTGAAAAGATAATTTCTGATGTGTTAATGGAGTTTTTGCAAAATTTAAATAAAAGGAAAACAATTTAATTATATTGTCTTTAAAAGATGCTTACATTGAAAAACATGATGCTTTTATTTTGAGAAAAAAAAAGATACGTGGTGTGTTGTTCAATAACATAGGGAGGGGTAAAAATAAAAAATATAATAGTATTTTATAATAATCGCTTATGTCAAGGAAACACTATAATCCTAAATTTAAACTATGAATATCAGAAAAATCAATAAAACAATCATCCGATGGCATGAGGGGAAGCCTCAACATCTAAGTTGAAATTCTATATTTTATTTTCTATACACATTATTTAAGCGATCAAAAGAGTTAAAAGTGGAGGGCCACTAGGATAATTGATAATTAAGGGGATACATTGGGATTTTAAAATGAACTGTGTATGTGGATGTATAAGAGTGTGGAAAGAACTTGTTTTTGTCATGATTGATGTTTAGTTAAAGAAGAGGAAAGAAAGGGCATTACCATTGGAAAATTTAAAAAAATTAATTGTCTAAACATTAATAGCAATGACGAATTGTGCAAAACGGAGAGGGGAAACATTTAAAAAGGGAAATTAAAGTTTATGGGTTTATGGCATGTTAATTGATTTGTTTTGAATGTTTGTTGATTAAAAAATAAATAAATAAAAGGAAGTAATTTTATAAAAGGTGGAGAAGGAAACATTTAAGAAGGAACTGAAATGGAGATATACTTATAGATTCTATTGAATCTATGTTGTGAAACAATATTTCTAAAGTCAAACATCAAAACTTCATGGATAAACCACCACTAGTATGGTAGGAGCAATTTATGAGGAGCCGCCCCTGAAAGATGGGGGGGAAACCATAGTTTTCCTAGGTTTAGAATTCTAGTGCCCAAGTTAGAGACCTATCTGTGAGCAATTATGAAAAAGGAAAATAGAATAACTAAGTAAACTTGTTTAATTTATAGACATTGAGAGAATACTAGTTGGACTACTCATAAATATCTGGAAGGTTAGGCAGAGTTATTGCAGTTAGTAGCAAAAATCACCTATCTAGTGCAACAACTTTTAGGAGTTGGCTTGACAACCCGGTTAAAAGTGGCTTGGTCATTGGCCGGTCATTTTTTGGTGTGTCTACCGAGAGTCAAGTGCACTTGAACGGGTGGTGAATCTCCCTAAGATACTCGAATCTTAGGCACATTTTTGTGAAGTTAATGAGTGATTTCGAAGTCTCTTTTTTAAGAGACTATTTTTCGAATTTGCCCCAGGATTGCCAAAGGCAAGTGTTAGATTGAGCAAGAGACACAGAATTAGTAGAGAGTGGCAAATATTTTGGTCCGCAGTTAACGGTAGATGTTGAATAGTTATCCTTTTGGAGTTGGGGGTATAATGAATGTGCGCAAACCATTGTTCTCTTAGCGGCACATTTTGGGCTGATAGACGAAATTGAAATAAATACAATTATTGTGTCATACCACTATGGTTGGTATTATCGCACAGCTTATCAGACGTTTAGAAGGACTGAGTGGAGTGATGTATTGCCTTGGATACGTATATCCAGAGGTATAAAAATTTCATTTGACACAAAAGACGTGAGAGAGGTAGCTGAAATTTTAGGCTCGATTCCTGAGCAGAAGGAGAAACTACCGTATGGAGAAGAAGATCCAGAATTCCCAACTATTCTCAAATTATTGAGCGCATACGCAACCACAAAAACCCTAACTTTGTAGCTTTAGGGGAAAATGTATGAGTCACAAGAAATTTGCGGAGAATGACATTAGTGGGTAATAAATTAGTGGTGGATGAGTTCTAAAGAGAGGCGGAGACAACAAGCAGAAGCTCGAGACCAACGTGCAAGGGAACGAGCCGCTCGATAGGAGGCTTGGCTACTAGAGAGGTTAGAAAAGGTAAATGCTTTGCTGAATTTGGGAATAGACATTGCATCAAGCTCAAACATGGAGCTGATAGGTCCTAACATACTATTTGATAGAACCCCATCACAAGCAAGTGAAGAAGATTCCTATCAATGGGACCGGACAGTTTCGGGTACTAGTAGTCCCACTAGAGAGAGAAGTAGACAAAGTAGTGAAAGTATAAAAAGTGAAGCTAATGCTACAGTAGGAAGTAACGAACCATCCATTGATTGGGACTTAGAGGTAGATTTTGAATTTTGCCAATTATTTAGAGAGCCAGTGGAGGCTTCGTGGCTAGAGCGAGTAGCAGATTTTGGATTATGGTTCTTATTTAGGATTCCTTGCCAAGGAGATTCATTTCAAGACATACTTGATCTAGGGTTGAGACCCTATTCAAGGAGTCTAAGGAAATCGCGTGGGTTGACTCTATTCAAGATTTCGGGCTAGGGTCGTTATTTAAAGAGACAATGGCTCGTAGTCCCGTAAGGCTAGCTAATTTTACTCAGTTTGGGGGACTGTGGGACGAAGATCCTGATGCTCACATGCAAAGGGTCGAGGTGACTTGCGTAGCGAATGAGATAGTAGATGATGATCAAAAGTTGCATATATTTCCAGCAATGCTAAAAGATGAAGCAGCTAGATGGTACGGTAACTTCGATGCTCAAAATAAAGGGAGCTATGCTGCCTTGTCAAGAGCGTTCTTAGAAAAGTTTCGACGGCAAGGTTTCCAAGATCGATTAGCTCTTCAATTGGATTATTTATCCCAAGGGGCAGCCGAAAGTGTCGAACATTACATTGAGCATATGCAGACAATTATTCAAAAGATGAATCCAGCTCCTAACGATCCCACACAAAAGCGTAAATTTATTGATGGGCTTAATCCTGAAGTTCATCAGCATGTTAGTTTACAACGGCCAGCCACACTAGCAGATGCTAAAACACATGCTAGATGGTGGGAAGAAGTGCAACTTAGTCAACAAAACGACGGAGGGATTTATTCAAAGAACCTCGGATGGAATATCCGAGAACTTTAGGCGGGTTACCTAAGAACGTGTCTTATGTGACCGTTCCCTTAAATCCATCAACAACTGCAAGTTCCAATGTATCAAGTGTACCTTTAAATCCGTACACTTCAATTCCAGCCTATATGATGCAGACAGGAATGCCCTCTATGCCTCAACCTCAGTCCCCTCTTGATGAAGCAAAAGTAGCATATATTATTGCAAAATCTTTAGGAAAGTTGAAGGAGGAAATCATGGGTGCAGTACAAGCACCCTTGAAAGAAATCTATTCAGTAACAACACAAGGTTCTAATGCGCAACAACCTTCAAGCAGCTCGACCTTAAACCCACCTAGATCAAATATCTAGTGCAGTAAGTGTCATGGTTATGGCCATGTGGCTACTGAATGCCTGACGCCTTCACAATTAATGCCCGATCATCCTCCATTTTGTACTTTTTGTCTAAAAACAAGCCATTTAGGAACAAATTGTTGGCACAAGATCGGCCAACAACAACAACAAAATCGTACAATGCAAACAAATTACAATTACATGGATCACAATAATACTACTTATGAGATTGGGCCACCCAATCAACCTTTTAGGCCCTGTGGATTGCCTACCCAAGGCATACCTCCAGTGCCACGAAACAATTATAATAGTGATGGAAACCGATGAAGAAATTCTCATTTTAGGATAAACAATGGTAGCTTTCGTAATCCAATGGGCCAGAGTGGACAAAGGCCTAGAGGACCAATCATTTGTTATCGATGCCAACAGGAAGGTCATATAGCTACATATTGTCCAAATGCACGTAAAAATCAGGACTATACTCCTCTTTGTAGGAGGTGTAGCGGTGAAGGGTATCATGAAGAGAATTTCCCTAAGCGAGAGGATAATAAAAATAATGATAGGGGTAAACAAGTTTCTAATGAACCCTCAATCTCATCCGCAAATTTAGTTGAAGTAGAAACAACAAGGCAAGAGATTGGGTTTAGGTCTAAATTCATACCACATAGGGTGACCTTTAAGGCTGACCCCATGATTGGTGTTGTTACTAGAGCGCAAAAGCAACAACAAAAGGAGCATGGTCTAGAGGAAGGAAGTCCCCAATCAAAAGAAGCCGTGAAGGATAAATCTAAGGACATAGATCCTAACATAGAGCTACCTGAATCAAATTCTCCTCAGGAGTCTTCAGACCATCCGTTATTGCCCGTGCCTCTAGCAAATCCTAAGATTCAGTTGGGGGTAGCTCCTTTTCTTGAAAGACTCATACCTCCAAAAGAAGGGAGTAAAGAGCAAGCGGAAACAATGAAAAGGACCTATGATCTTTGGGCACAATTGGAGGAAACAAACTTAACAATTAACATGAGGCAGCTGCTTGAAGTAGTGCCTATATGTCGAAGGCAGCTTTATCATAAGCTAGTTCGACGTAGGAGGAAAAGGATTGAGACTAACGCTTCTAAAGTAATTGCAAATGCATCCAAAAGGAGAACGACTAAGGAAATAAAAATAGTAGATTTATTTGTGGATCCAGGAGCACCAGTTATAGACACTACCATCAATGGACATTTGCTGAGTGAAGTACAATTGGATGGTGGTTCGGCAGTCAATTTAATGACAGACCAAACAATGCAAGAATTAGGGTTGAAGAATCTAGAACCTACTCATATAGTTTTACATATGGCTGATCAAAGGAAAGTGACTCCTTTGGGGTTACTTCGCAATGTGAAATCTGTAATCGTTGGACTAGAATTTCATGTAAATTACCTAGTAGTTCGCTCATTGTCAAATATCTCTTCATATTCTGTGTTGCTGGGTCGACCTTGGTTGTACCAAGCAAGGTGCACTCAAGATTGGTATAAAGGTTCAATTGTGATTGGTCCTCGAAATGATAGGGTCAAGATTCAAGTTACCACAAAAGGGTTTTTGAGGGAGTCAAGAGATGAAGTAGTTAGTGAGATGGATGAAAAATCCAATAGTGAATTCTATGATTCAGAAGTAGAGAGGACCGATAATGAAGGGCCTTATGCTTGGTTATTTAAAACACAACAACCAGCAAAAGCAAAAAAATTAGAGGTTAATATTGTGCATCAGCCTAATAAAGTAGAACAAGTGGGTATTGGTGAATATGCTGTTAATTTTTCATCAGACAATGATTCTGATAGCGATATTACTCGCTGGTTGTCTACCTCGAAAGATACAACCCTAGACTGTTTAATGGTTTCAGTAAAGGAGGATAAATATACTGTGGATGTAATCCATGAATTCAATGATTTGAATGATTCATTTTTCGATGCATGTCTTGGATTTGGTAAAAATGAGGAAGAAGGTGACCTTGGAGATGCATTTTTTGCATAGAATAGATCGGAAATATTTTCCCCTAATGACTTAGAAGAGGAGGGGGAGAATGAGGCAAGAACATCAGACTTAGATGAAGTTTCAGTAAGCTCCTCAATAACTATGGAGGAAGTCAATACTATTGAGAATGATCATGACGAACCTGAGGAGAGTTTAGTGAGAACATTTCCTTATGAGGTAGATATTATGCATTTTGGGTTCGAACAACTTCCAGTTGTTGCTAAAAGATCTTACTATCGTTAGCTAGAAAAGAAAGAAAGAGAGAAAAAAAAAGGAATAGTTGCAAACCTAGCTTTAAATAGATTTAAATAGATTGTTGCTAAAAGATCTTACTATCATTATTACATGATGATAGAGATGACCCATCTCCAACTTTAAATAGATTTGCGCAGACTTTTAATGAATGTCATGGTAATTATGATAGGATAATCAAATATTTAAATGAGACTTTGGAAATAGAATGTGAGGTAGTAGTGATGACAGCTGTGAATGAAGCAATGAAGAAAATTGCAGAGTTACAAAAAGAAAAGTCAGAATTCCAATTTAGGGAGAGGCGATCTCTAGAAGAAATTTCACTTCTAGAGATGTATTTAGAAGAGAAATAATCTAAATTAAAAAATAATGTGCAACAAATGGAACAAATATCGCTTATTCCTAGGAAATTCTCAGTGGAATGTGGGCAAACAAATGAATTTTATACAAGAAGTAAATCTCTGGCTATTTCTGGAACTGGATTGCAAGAGAAAAACTCTACTACTGCTCCTTGGCTATATCATTCCCTTAATCATTCTATGAGCAATAGGCAAAAGCCGTATCATTATTCTAAAGGGCAGCTAGGAAAATATCATAGAAGGCAATTGCAATCAAGCAAAGCTCACCTGCCAAGTATATGTGAGGTAGTCTTACCACATCCCAAAGAAAGAGTAATGGATTTTACTGTATATGGGGATGGAGTTGAGCCAGGAGCTTCGATGGTTTGAACCTCTGGCACCTAAGAAATTTCTAGAGCTAAAATGGGTTATACACTATTTAGGGTGGATCCAAGGTGAGGAAGATGAGGATTTACACTCATTAATTCTTAAGCTTAGCAATACTCAATGGTCTTGGGATTTGAATGACCAAGAATGTTTAGAAAAGCAAAATGGAATTTTATGGTGTTATTGTCGAACATTACATGCTCAATTTCCATGTGATCCAGAGCATGTTTCACAGAGAATAGGTTCTATAAATACCACGTTCACAATAAAGAATAATGGAAATTTGAATTCCGTCTCACATGGCTTGAGTAAAAGACAAGGAAGTTATACCGGTAAGCTATTTCCTGTTATCTTGGATGTCCATATGATAGAAATGATTGAGGGTACTCGGGATAATTTAGCTATTGTCCCTTATAGGGCTTTACCCTTGGTACACTCTGTGAATGCGAGGGAAGAAGAACCAGAATCTAGTACAAGGCATATTCTGCTTGAAAATGTATCAATGGAAATATTGGAAGATGTGCCTACGATCAAGCCTCGAAAAATAGCCTCTTTGTTTATTGAAGAGCTCGAAGTGGAAGTAGTTAAAATAGGAATGGCAAAAGGGAAATATTTAAATCTAGGAGCTCAATTGAAATTCCAAGATCGACAGAGGTTTGAAGAAGTATTACGAGCACATGTTGGGGAATTTGCTTGGTCTTATACGGACCTTAAAGGTATTAAAGCTTAACTTTGTCAACATTATATTGATCTAGAACCAAGCACAAAACCCGTCTGTCAACGCCAACGATAAACAAATCCTGTGTATGCAAAACTGGTTAGAGCTGAGATTACTAAGCTTCTGGATGTGGGATTTATATATCTTGTTGTATATAGTGAATGGGTATCTCCAATTGTGGTAGTACCAAGAAGAATAGCAAGAAAATCCTCATTTGTGTTGATTATAGGAAGCTTAATAGTAAGACAAGGAAAGATCATTTTCCTTTGCCATTTACAGATCAAGTACTTGATAAGGTTGCAAGCCATGAGCTATATTCTTTCATGGATGGGTTTAGTGGTTACAACCAAGTGTTAATTCATCTTGAAGATCAATCCAAAACTACTTTTACTACTGAATGGGGTACATTCGCTTATAAAGTAATGCCTTTTGGCTTATGTAATGCACCCGCAACGTTTCAAAGAGTTATGATTGCAGCTTATCAAGATTTTCTTCGACAATGGATGGAAGTTTTCTATATGACTTTTGTGTCTATGGAACAGCAAAAGAAATGCCTGATCAATTGGCACAAGTATTTGAACGTAGTGATGAAGTAGGTATATCGTTAAATCCTGATAAATGTGTTTTTGGAGTTCCAAAAGGAACATTGTTGGGGCATATCGTTTCTAAAGAAGGCATTGCTATGGACCTAGCTAAAATTGCCAAGATTTTTGCACTTCCTCCACCAACAACTCTTAAACAACTTCGAGGTTTTTTAGGACATCTAAATTATTATTGATGATTCATTTCTGATTTTGCGAAGGTGGCCTCACCTTTAACAAATTTGCTACGAAAGGATACTCCTTTTAATTGGGATGATGCTTGCAAGAAAGCATTTGAATTTCTTAAGCAGAAGTTAATAGAAGGACTGATATTGGCACCCCGGATTGGACGAAGGAATTCCATATTCATGCAGATGCATCTATGAATGTCGTGGGAGCAGCTTTATGTCAAGCAAATGACAATAAGGTGGATCATCCGATCTATTATGCAAGCCGTAACCTAAGTGATGCAGAAAGAAATTATCCCACCACTGAGAAAGAATGCTTATCAATGGTTTTTGCAGTGGAGAAATTTTGTCATTATTTATTAGGAAATAAATTTACCATTTATGTTGATCATGAAGCATCAAAGTACTTGCTTAATAAAGCAGAACTTTCAGGATGTGTAATTCGTTGGATGCTATTATTTCAGGAGTTTGATTTTCAAATAGTTACTTGTCCTGATAGAGCTCATGTTCTACCAAATCATCTTTCTCGATTATTAACATCAAATAAGGAGGAAGGTGTGGAGGATGATTTGCCAGATGCATCACTTTTTACGATAGAGACGCAAGTTCCATGGTATGCTGATATTGCAAATTTTCTTAGCACAGCTCGGTATCCACCTGGTGCTGATAAACGACGAAGGCGACAAATTCTAATGCAAGCACGCTCCTATGGATTATTAGGGGGATATCTTTATAGATTTTTTCCAAGGGAAGGTATCTATCGGCGATGTGTAAGGGAAGATGAAGTCCGTGTGGTTCTTAAGGCATTGCATGATGAGCCATGTGGTGGCCATTTTGCCGGTGAATTAACCGCAAGAAAGGATTTATTAGCTAGGTATTGGTGGCCTACTTTATTTAAGGATGCTTATTATTATTGTCGGAAATGTGATGTATATCAAAGGATTGGTTGTCCTTCTAAGAGTTTTGCTACACCTTTGACACCCATCTTGGCATTAGCACCTTTTGAGAAGTGGGGAATTGATTTTGTGGGCCCAATTGATCCACTTACCAGATATCGTTCTAATTGTTATATCTTGGTCTGTACTGATTATATTACCAAGTGGGTGGAAGCTAAAGTGCTTAAGACAGATAAAGCCATTGAGGTGGCTAAGTTTATGTATGAGAATATCATTACCCATTCTGGGTGCCCACTGGAATTAGTAAGTGATAGAGGTTCCCATTTCTTGAATAGTCTAATTAGTGAGTTAACAGAACTATATCAAATTAAGCATCGCAAATCAACGCCTTATTATCCAAGGGCTAATGGCCAAGTCGAAGTAACTTATAGAATTATTTATGGAATTTTAACTAAAACAGTTGCTTCTCATAGGCGAGATTGGGATGAATGTTTATATGAGGCATTATGGGCCTATAGAACCACTTATAAGGTGACAGTGCAAAATACACCTTTCAATTTAGTTTATGGAACTAATGTTATTTTTCCTATTGAGCAAGAGTTGCCCACTTTACGAGTAGCCCTATCATTACGATTAGGTGCGACTGAATCATTGAAGCAAAGGATTTTACAATTGGTGAAGTTAGATGAGGAAAGACTAGTAGCTTTACAAAGCTTAGAAGCCACCCAAAAACCTCGTAAAGCATGGCATGATCAAAACATTAAAGTACGAGAGTGTAAAGAAGGCAATGTAATTTTGCTTTATGACAGTCGATATTACAAATTTCCTGGAAAGCTCAAAATTCTTTGGTTAGGACCTTTTAAGGTTATTAAAGTTTACGATAATGGTTCTCTAGATGTACAAGATATTAATGCTGAAAATGAGATATTTAGAGTTAATGGCCTCCGCCTTAAACATTTTGTGACTTAGGATAGCTAGGTATAGTTAGGTTAGTGGTTAAAATAATCCCTAACTAATCTACATTTGGACTTCTTTTCTTTTTTGGGGGATTTTAATGGGATGCACGTATGGCTTTTCTGTGGATGGATGCACTTTACCCTCGTCTTGATGCTCATAGTTCTGATCCTATTCATGTTGGCCCGTATAGTATTCCGCGTTTTCAAACGCGTAACAGGTTTTTGTATGCACCGAGGGGAGAGGCCTATTGTGGTTCTTCTTTTGTGATCATTTTTTGTTTGTAGTATCATCCACCATTTGGTTGTAGGCAGTGTCAGTGGCATCTTTATGTGCATGTGTAGCTCCTGTGTTGGCAGTGTCGAACATACTTTCGACGTTATGGTACCACTGTCATGCATGATATGATAGGTTATACGTACCAGCACCATGATTATGATAGTGTATTCTCGCCTGAGTGTGGCGTTGCTCAATATAGGGTGGGTAGAGAGCATCACGAATTTTCCCGATATCAAGCTACTGTTTACTGTCTTACTCCATCATATCCTGATGATCAAGTAACTGCTAGTTGTCCCTGTTGGGATTATATCTCTTGGTATATGGATAGGACCGAGGGCTACTCTTTAGGATGTTTACCAGTGGCACCTATGCCCTATTATGACGATGGAGCTGCGGCTCCACTCCATGATGTGATGGAGGTTTCTAGCGATGCACCTGATAGCAGGTCTATGACATCTTATGTGCCTACGCTAGAGGCTATTCATGAGCATCCTATATCTGATGGTTTAGTTGATAGGTTTGACTTAGATAGTGTGGATGATTTTGGATTAGGGTTATTGTTCGCAGTCGAAGATCTTAGAGAGTTCGAGGATTTTAGTTTAGATCTTTTGTTTTCTTAGGGCCTTTTGGGTTTTTACTTTATTCTACATTTAAAAATAAAAAAAATAAAAAACAAAACAAATCATCTTTTTAAAAAAAACTTTTGATTTGTTGATACTTTTACATTTTAGGTTTTCGCACACTTTAGCTTAGTTAGTATTCATATGGTTAGGTAGTTAGTTGCACGCACAGTTGGGATACTCCTTCAGTGCTAGAAGCTTATTACAAGGGAGTTTGACTAGGTGGCCAGTTTCTAAAGGAGTTTCGTTCTTTATTGAGCTAACCTATTAATGGTTTAGTGGTTAGTAGTTGAGTTCTGTGCAGGTTTAATGATTTTGTATATATATTTGAGAACCACTACGTGTTTATCCTTGCATTATTTTGGAGCTGCAACGTCAACGTACTTAACAGGTTGTTTCATACCTAATCTATCTATTTATATTCGTTTGAAATAAAGGACAGTAACAATATATATAACTTGATTGAAATAATTTAGAGATTTCAAAACCCAAGTAATTACAAAAGGAACACAGCACAAAACATTTAAAACACAAATATACTGAAAGATACATAAACAATTTAGTCTATATGAGAGTCCACTCACATGGGATGGGACTTAGCACCAGGAAGTGCTTAAAAGGGGGTGATGTGTGTGCATGACATAGTGAATTTCATGGTATGAAAGTCTAATTAGGAATCCAATAGAGTTTTCCCTTGACTTTTTGTCGCTTTTTTAGTGATGTGGGGTAGCTGAATAACAAGGTTCTCTCAACGAAATTTTGACTAGGAGTAGTGTGGAAGAGAGATGCTGAGCTAGTGAGTCTCTTTGCTTGTCATTTGCCTAGGCAAGGTGACTGATATTATGTGCTAGATTAGATTCCTCGTGCGATGTTGTTGAGCTAAAATGTTTGAAAGTTCAATTTAGTGATGAATTCCTAGCCTTCTAGCCATTCCTATAAGTCACGAGACTCAAAACTAAAGTAATAATAATAAATTAAGTTTGGGAGAGTCTATCTATTTATTCTTCTAAAAAGAATACAAAAAAAAGAAAAGAAAGAAATTTAAAAAATTCCCTGAGACTACAGGGTTGAAAAAAAAAACCAAAAGAAGATAACCACCACACAAAAACAAAACAAAGCCTCTTATAGCTCAAAAATGTTTAAAACCATATGCGGGTAGAGCATCACACAACCACAACACAACAAAAATACCAACAATTCGAAAATAAACCAAGTGAAATATATCCTCTGAGGTCCTAATAGGCTGTAGGGATTTCCTTGACGGGTGCCCTGCGTCCGATGTCTTGCATCTCTTCGGGGTGGGACCTTTTGGGAAGGAGAATAAATATATATACTCTTTTGACTTTCAAAAAAAAAACCCTCAAGAAAGTTTGGAGTTAGGGACCATTGACTGGTTGTTCTAATAGAACATGGAGGGTTAGCAGTTAAACCATAGGAGTCCTATTTGGTATTGTAGTATTGGATTGCCTTGTTTGGGTTCTTTGATAGGCATGGACCTTATTAGTGATGCTATTTCAGAAGCAATATTTCTAGTAGGATAGTAGTGTGGCATTTCATTTCCCAGAGAGATTATTGTTGTTTCGTGGCTCTAGAAAGCTTCCTAGTTGGTATATTCTATGCACTGGATGAAGCTCTATTATGCACTTTAGTGGGAAGAGTGAATAAGGGGGTTGTTAGTATGTACAAGTTTTTATATAATTTAATTGAAATATTTGTCTTTCTGGATTTATAATAAGACACAAGTTAGTATTTTTATATATTTTCAGTGTCTATTAGTCTTCTATGTGCGGTTTTGCAAATCTTGTAGCTATGCTCGCGAGGACACCTCGATATTAAGTGGGGGAGAAATGACAACACCTAGAAACATGTCACACATTGCAAAAATTTTCAACAACATTGTATACATCTGATGCACTATTACCATCTTTTTACATTAATTTAATGCAGATGTGGTGTTCGTAGTTGTTGTCTTTGGAGGCCGTGTCCTTGCAGTCTAGCCAAGAGATGTTGGTACAAGGAAGTTCTTGTATGAGAGGAAGGTGGATTTTTAGACAAAATCTGATAGATTTACTTAGTGAATCTTAGCTATGAATATTTAAAATTTTCCCGTAGGGATTATTATCACTTAGAGAAGATAAGACCTTGTTATAAATTAGGGGTTTTCGAGGGATTTTTTAAATTGGCAAGCTCTTGACAGGTTGATAGGATATCTTAGTATTAATCTAAGGGATGGGGGATTTCACAAGTTATACTACCTCCTACCTCCCAAGGATTAAATTACTCATGAAGAACACACAGCATCATGATTGTGATTATTGTCTACAGTAATACTGTCGTGATGATCAAGGGGTGATCATTAGATCATTGATTATTATTGAGATCCCTTTGGGGAGGTGTTGAATATCAGGTAATTGGAAAGCTTGAACCTTTCCGCAACCAACATAGGATTTTTCAATGAGATGGTCAAATTGTCAAGGCCAAGAGTAATAGGGGACTTTCGGTTCGTATCCCTATCATTAGTGTAGCAGAATATCTCTTGCATTGAGGGTCTTCATCATTGCCCATGTTTGAGGATTCTTTACTTGACTGAGAACAACATGCGAAGAATTGAAAGTCTAAAGAATTGCACAAGGTTTGCAAGTTGGAGATGTTCTTTTGAATATTGGCTAATTAATTGAAAGATTTTAGAGTGAGTAAAAGGAAGAAAAAAGAAAGGGAGGCTGTTGCAACGAGAAGGAGAGAGGAAGCGTGATCTGGAAGGGCGCCTTCTAGTGGTGCGGGAGAGAGAGAGAGAGAAAAAAAAACGATTTTTTTTTATGATGGCAACGAAATCAAGAGGCGCCTTCTTCTGGGAAGAGGAGGAGAAGGTAGAGCGCAAGGAACCAAGGGCACCATCAAAGAAGATCAATCCGTCATTTGCTCATCATTATGATGATAGGGATAAGCTTAAACATTAAATGATCAATTCTTTTGATAAGTGCCTTTGTAGTCGTCGCCAGGAAGAGAAGGAGAGAGGGTGCCTTACCCATTCAACAATTCGATGGAGGGAATGAAGAATCACTTCTCTGGAAGTCCAGACAAGATCATAGATCATCGCAGACATCAATTGAATTCCAGCTTCTCTTCTACTCCTCCATCACTCTCCCTTCTTCATAATGGCCAATTCGGAGCCTCAACATACTTGGGCAGACTGAGATTGTAGGTCTAGAGCAGAATTTCCCCTCTTTCAATCACCTGGCTTCGTGTAGAAATCCGTGAGCAGATGGCCAAGCTCCATAATTACATTATCTTCCCTAAAGTCATCGACATGAAGAATACAAAAGCCATGGCCAATTAACTCTTAATTAAGAGTTTAATTCTTTTAAACCCCTAAAGGGTAGTTTCCATTGTTAAAATCAATAGCGCGCAAGAAGCCCAAGGAGAGCGAGGGCGATAGGAAGAAATCACGGTCAGGACGACTGGCTAGAAGCAAGACTTTCCATGACTGGACTGAAAGAGGACACGGATTCCAAAGACGCAGCGACAACCCACGTATTTTACAAGTATGTGTCTAAACCGTTTAACAAAAATAGAGGTTATACCATGAGTAAATCTTCAGTTTATTATTTTTTTTAAATGTCTTGAAACCTTTTTTCCTAAGCTGAATGGTTATTTGTATTTATGTGGACATGTTTCTATTTTCTAAAAATAGAAAATAGTCAAAAATGCTTGAAAATGACTTAAAAATATTATAAATAAATTTTTATAAAAAAATTGATTGAAAAATTATAATCTATGATATTTTTTCCATACAAAAAATAATTTTAAAATTTTATTGAAATTTTTCCATAATTTTTAGAGATTGTTTAGTATATTTTAAAATTCAAAAATAGTTATTTTTAAAAAGAAAAGTAATAGTTTTCATATAAAAAATGGATTTTCTATCAATTAAAAAATTTATAATATTCATGGAGAACTGAAAAGATAATTTCTTATGTGTCAATGGAGTTTTTGCAAAATTTAAACAAAAGGGAAACAATTTAATTATATTGTTTTTAAAAGATGTTTACATTGAAAACATGATATTTTTATTTTGAGAAAATAAAAAGATACGTGGTGTACTGTTGAATAACATAGGGAGAGGTGAAAATAAGAAATGTAATAGTGTTTTATAATAATAGCTTATATCAAGGAAAAACTATGATCCTAAATTTAAACTATGAATATCAGAAAAATTAATAAAACAATCATCCGATGGCATGAGAGGAAGCCTCAGCATCTAAGTTGAAACTCTATATTTTATTTTCTATAAACATTATTTGAGCGATCAAAAGAGTTAAGAGTGGAGGGCCACTAGGATAATTGATAATTAAGGGGATACATTGGGGTTTTAAAATGAACTGTGTATGTGGACGTATAAGAGTGTGGAAAGAACTTGTTTTTGTCATGATTGATGTTTAGTTAAAGAAGAGGAAAGAAAGGACATTACCATTGGAAAATTAAAAATAATTAATTGTCTAACATTAATAGCAACGATGAATTGTGCAAAACGGAGAGGGGAAACATTTAAAAAGGGGAATTAAATTTTATGGGTTTATGGCACGTTAGTTGATTTGAAAAAATAATAAAAGGAAGTAATTTTATAAAAGGTGGAGAAGGAAACATTTAAGAAGGAACTGAACCGGAGATATACTTATAGATTCTATTGAATCTATGTTGTGAAACAATATTTCTAAAATCAAACATCAAAACTTCCTGGATAAACCGCCACTAGTATGGCAGGAGCAAAATCATGAGGAGCCGCCCCTGAAAGATGGGGGGAAACCATAGTTTTCCTAGGTTTAGAATTCTAGTGCCCAAGTTAGAGACCTATCTATGAGCAATTATTAAAAAGGAAAATAGAATAACTAAGTAAACTTGTTTGATTTGTAGACATTGAGAGAATACTAGTTGGACTACTCATAAATATCTGGAAGGGTAGGCAGAGTTATTGCAGTAAGTAGTAAAAATCACCTATCTAGTGCAACAACTTTTAGGAGTTGGCTTGACAACCCAGTTAAAAGTGGCTTGGTCATTGGCCGGTCAATACCCTCGTGGAATTCTGTATATCTTCTGCATGATCACAAAGATTGAAATTGTAATAAACTTCCAATATAATAAAGAAAGTTGTTTTTTATTCAAGGGTTGTTTGAATTTTATGCGTATCCATGAAATAATTACGTGAAGGAACTTGTGATTTAACGGACTAATTAAGGAAGTTGGTTGTATATGTTTCAATAAATGTGCTATAGGCAATTAAAAAACTAAAGATGATACCGTTATCAAAGGAAAGTGGGTGGGCGTGACCCCCGACAGGTCCGTCCAATGGTAGAGTGGTCCCAGTTAGCTAGGAGCCTTTCGAATTGGTGATAGAAATAGAAAAACGATAAATTGACCAACTAGTAGTCGTAGAACCGACTTGCATTTTTTTAGGGGGCCGGAATGGGA
This sequence comes from Lygodium microphyllum, assembly GCF_053477565.2. Classification (NCBI taxonomy): domain Eukaryota; kingdom Viridiplantae; phylum Streptophyta; class Polypodiopsida; order Schizaeales; family Lygodiaceae; genus Lygodium; species Lygodium microphyllum. Next base: position 30,029,975 of record NC_141157.1, on the reverse strand, counting down.
TTTTGCCTTTTGGGCAAGAGGGTTGACGTATCACACTCTCCTCCATCTCCCACTCTCTTTAAACTAGGTGCAATGGCAAGTCCGCTTCAGTTTGAGTAATCTTGTACGAAGTGGGAACTCAAAATTACTAACATTAGCTAGCTATAAGGAGACTCGTCTGATTTTAGGAACCCAAAAATTTAGGCCGATCCTAATGGATTCGACCAAAACTCTTCTATTGCGATGTAGACTCAGTAGGGCCTAAGTGACAAACCCCATGATACTCGAAGGGAGTGCCAAACGGCGTCATTTTGGAAAACCTACTAATGGACTACTAAAAGGTGCACCTTGGATTGAGATTGGCAAACACCTCACACATTTCAAGTTGATAATTATGGAGAAGATGCATTCTTCACCCACAGTTGGATACTTAAGTGATTTCAGAATCTATAATAAGATTTCATACAGCTTATACTAGAAAGGATTGTGGAAGGACATGAAAGGTTTGTCTCTAGGTGCATTCTATGCCAACAGAATAATGACGACACTCATAAACCAGGTGGCTTGTTGTAGCTTTTACCGGTTTCTAAAGGAAAGAGGACACGCATAACCATGGATTTCATTATTGGCTTGCCTATGACTAAGAATCAATGGAATAATATCTATGTGGTGGTGGATAAAGACACAATTTACTACATCACAAGTGGCCAATTAGTTCATGGAGCACATCTTCAAATTGCATGAATTACCACATGTTATTGTACATGATAGGGACTCTAATTTTATGAGTACCTTTTGGAAGGTAGTATTTAGCTCTTGTAATGAAGCAAAATAATACCTTAGCCAATATTTAGCCTTGGGTCTAGGGTTAGATATAAAAGGCTAAGTTGTAATATACCAAGCATCTTTTTCCAATTCTAAAACATTTTTTATTTGAGGTTTCCACATTCCACCATCCATTGAGGGTGCTTACTCTTTGGCCACCATGGAATTGGGGTGGATACCATGCCCCTCCATAGCATGAGGATATCATGTTGCTGCCTCTCATCGATGATTATCAACCATTGTATCAATTGCTTAGGGAATTCACTATATGTACACCCTCTATACCACGTGTGTTCATCAAGGCCTATTTATAAATATCATTATCTGTGAATTTTCCCTTAATAAAACATAACTCTTTTCTATTCAATCTATAAGTAACCCCTTTATATGGGACCCTTGTGTATGTAAAAAATGTGTAAAAATGGTATTTTAAAAATCCCTTATGTTGAACCCACGTGATACATACATTTTTTTAATGACTAACCTCCCCAGGATCAATTGGTAATATGATTCATGGCATCCTAGCTACCTTGGCTATGGCTGTCTTGGCATTATGTGTATGTCTTGTATTTTTAGTATTTTAGTTTGCTGTGAGAATTAGCTTCTTTACAATGGTATCAGAGCCTTGATTTTGATTCTTGTCAATGTCATTTTCAAGCCTAGATCTTGTTACCAGCACCATCCAGGGGAACTAGAGTTCAAGATTTGGTTACAAGACTTGGTATAATTCAAACTATGACTAGCCAGGGTTTCCTCTAGTTAGTCTTTACTCATTTTGGAGCTCCTAGAGAAGATTTGAAGAAGAAATGGTGGGTTCTTAGATATTTTAGTAATTCATGGTCAAGAAGAGGCTCATTTGGAGGTTATTGGTCTAACTGGGGTTAATAGAGTTTAGGAATAGCTTAAACATGATTACTTTTGCTAATCAATAGTTTCCCTCTTCTCTCTCAACCTGTCTGAGGCTTCCATAGCTAAAATGTTGCTGAGATCTTTCATCCTTGTCAAGATCTTCATCAGCTAAGTACACCATCTCATTCTTTACTTCATTTGGAGTATTTGGAGCATTTGGAGAAGCATATTGATAAGAGATGGAGCAGTTTAGCCATGACTAAGGAGTAGCATATTTAACATAATTTCCACCACAATTTTCAAGCTGTCTTTTGGTCATCTTCTTTAATTGAGATCTCATCTCTGATGGATAATGATTGACCTCTAGCACTTCGTGAAGCTTCTTTCATAGAGGTAGATAACATTCTTCCAAGAATACTTCAAGATTTAAGGTCAGCCATGGATTCTCTCTCCTCTTCTTGTTGAGTATTCAAGAGAATAGAGAATTTCTTTGATATTCCATAGGACTTTCACTTCTTAAAGCTCCCTGAAGCATTTTCTTGCTTAATCCTTCAAAGATTGAACCATTTCCTTCTCTTCAAGCTTCTTTCAAACCCTAGCCATGGAGTTCAAGAACAACAAGCTGAATCTTGCTTAATCCTTGAAAAATTCATGGGGCTTTTACTTAAATACCTTTTGAATACCCTTTTTTACATTCAAAAATAAAGTTGAAGCAAGATTGATGCAATTGGAGAAGATTTTAGGGGATTCTTGTTCTCTAATTTGGGAAAAATAGGGCAGCCACAAATTCTTCAAAATTTTGATCAATTTGGGGCTTATTCTTGGGGATTATGATGATTTTTACATTTGAGCATCAAGTACAAGCCTTTACATCAAGATTGATCCAACATTGGAGAAATAGACATTGATTCATAGCATTTCTTTCTTCTTCTTGAATACTTAGGCAACTATGGATTCCTGAAATCACTTGGATTCTTGATCTAAGCAAGGAATTAAGGCATCTTTTGAAGCTTTTGACCGACCTTCATCAAGAATTGAAGCATCTCTTGAAGCTTTGAATTAATATTCAGCTCTATCTGAAGGCAATGTATCGGATTCATGGATATTTCGACATTCTTCAATCATTAATGTCATCAATTATAGATTAAGTTTGGCATTGTTGAAGATTCTTGAAGACTTCAAGTGGACTCTTACTCAATAGAAGGCTTATATGGAGCTTCCATCAATATCTTGAAGGCATCTGATCTATTTCAATAATCCACAATAACTTCAAGCATCAAACAAGGTACTATCTACTTAATTTTAGTCTCTCCAATTTCAAATTGTTGAAGCTTAGCCAATTGTTGAGGGAGGGATTGAATTGGGCATATCCTCTTTGTTTGATTGATGATTCCAATCCATTTATGTTGAAAATTGAAGGTTTATACGTTGTTGATTGAGCCTCTATCATGTATTGATGGATAATTCAACCCTTTTTCTTAATTGCAACAATGATCTCTTTCATGATTAAAACATGCATAATGGAACATTCCAATCTAAAAATGTCAATGAATTCTTGCTCATGTGACTGCCTAACCTCTAAAATTTTGATTTCTTGTGGTTCTTTACATTGAAATACCCTAGGAATTGTAAAAGGTGAGTTTAGTGGATCAGTGAATCACTAATTACTAACGGTAATCCTTTCTCAGCCCTCTTTAGTTCATTCAATTTTCAATTCTTACATCTCATTCAATGCCCAAAGCTTTATTTCAGCCATGCAAAGCATCCTTATCTTCTAGAACACTAGTACTGCCATGTATACATACAAACTGAGGACAAAGGTTGAAGCTAGACGAGATAGCAAGATAAAAGAGAAATGACCCTCCCTTGCTATTTAGGACTCTGTAGGGATGCACAATTTGGCTCAGAAGGAACTTTGCACAGCTTCCAGAGTTTTAGAGCCCATTTAGATGCCCTATCAGCCATTTTATCCCTCACCACATGTGGAGGACTATGCATGGCCAATCAAGATAGAATGGATGAAGATTGAAGATAATTGGAAAACATGCTCAAGATAGGGCACTAAAATAGTGTGAAACAGGGCAGTGAATACAAAAAATTCACAAGATATTACAATTTTACTGAGTTTTTACACATGGATATTTGATATTGGAAGGGTACACATATTGTATTTCAGTGGGCATAGGTGTATGATGCATGCCATGGGTCAAAAGTGATAAATAGGGCAATTAGAAGGTCAAACAGGTGTTGTCACAGTCTAGACAGTCATAGAAAAGTGAAATTTAGACTTAGATATTTTTATTCTGACATATAACTCTCATATTCATTACATAGAGGACAATGAAAACTTAGATTCTAATCAAGAAGTTTGGAAATACGAGTTGTGGAGAAAAAGTTATGCCCATTTTTCTAACATGTGGTTACTAAAAACAACACCTGAACCGCATAACAAGGCAACATTGTTTGTCATTATTTCACCTAAAGCCTTCATTCCAAGTTGAAAACTCTTTAAATATCATATATCCCCACTTGATAATCTTCCTATTGAGCTATAGAGCACTTGGATTGGAGCTATATTTGGGGAGAAACAAAGGATTTATTGATAGGCAGTCCACTATTACAACACTTTTCTTTCAATGGCCAAGAATAAGAAGAAGGACCTTATTTGAGAAGTAATGAATGATGATGTTAGAGAGTTTCATGATGGTCAAAATTACACTAATGAGACTCAAAATCATGAGCAAGGATATGAAGACATTAGTGTAGGAGTTTCCTACCGTATGCATCAAAGGATTGAAGATACTCATGAGCCACATGCAATCAAAATAATGACTACTTGTTATTATCCAAAGAGCTTGGACACATGAATGAAGGGATTTCCAAGGACTTGAAGAAATTGAATGAAGGATTGATACAAATGAATGAAGGGTTGATGCAAGGAGTGGCACAAATGGATAAGGGGATTACTAAATTGTAGCAAAGCAATAAATCTCTATTTGAAGAGTTTATTTCAATTATAAGAAACATGGATAGCAAATCACAAAGAGAATCTCAATCTATTAGTGACCCTCATATGGTCTCTCATGATACCAATCCATCCCATCTTAATAAGGAAAGTACTCAGCCTATTATTCCTACCTTTGAAAGAGGTGAATTGTCAAAAGCAAGGGGGGTAACTTCTTCTCATCACAAGCTCATGGCAATCATACTTCAAGGCCTCAGTTCAGTAGCCCTAAAGATGATAATAGACGTACAAACGAAAAAAATTACATTAGGTTGGATGAATATCATCATGGATGTGATCTGTTTTACAAATCTTTCTTCCATTAGCCCACTAGTGTACTTAAAGGGAATGCAGTCAATAACCAAGCTCATGTTGATGGGAGGAATGATAGAAAAAGATTAGTCCAAGATCATTGAAGTAAGGAGCATATCTCAAACAGTTAGCCATTGTCACTTGGTTTTGGGAAACCCTCCCTTGGGCAACATTCTTGGAATAAGGATTCATGGAGACAACACTCTTATGGACAACCAAATTGCAATTTGTAGCTATCTTGCAATGAGAAGGAGTACAAAGAAAATATCAATATCACCAACTTCAAGGGGAAATTTTATTCATGTTCGGAACGGGAGGAGTGGATCAACAAACTTGAAATGTATTCCACTCTCTATCCTTGAAGTGATGGAGCAAAATTTTATTTTGTAGCTCTTCACCTTGAAGGCTACGCTCACACTTGGTGGCGATATATGTACAAGGTTGGCCAGCATTTTTCCACATGGGAAAAGTTCAAAGTGATGCTTGATGTTTTTGTTTCCCCTTTGGAAAAGGAAAGATTTCGAAGAAGATAGTACACATGGGCCCAAAGAGGGATGCCCATTAGAGATTATTCAAATACCTATTTGAATCTCTCTATATATGTTGAGGGCATTGCAGATTTTCCAAAGTTCAACAAGTATATCTTTAGCCTTGACCCTGCCTTGTCATCACAGGTGGGAGCTCAACAACCAGAAACTTTGCACAAAGAAATTCACTTGGTTGAAATATATTCTCAAAAATACAAGAGAGATGCACTGAATTTTTAGCAAAGAAGTTTGGAGAGTAACTCTCCAATTAGCCTATAAGATATGGACAAGTTTTCAACCAACGGAGAGAGGGTTTTAAGTAAGAAAATAGGGGTTTCAGCAATCATAACAAGCAAAGTGCCAACTTTTCCTACTGTTTATGCTTCAAAACAGGGTGAAAATTATACTCCAAAACAAGGATAAAATTTCAAAAAAATGGTTGAGGCAAAAGGGAGTTTTTCAAGGACTAAAAGTGCTCTAAAAATCACCCAAAACAATTCCAATATTAACTGTTTTCCTCATGACAAATTAGGAAAATGCATGCCAAAGGATTGTGCTTTAAATGTGAGAAGAAGTGATCCCAATATCACAAGCTGAATTGCAATGCCAAAAACTCCAAAATCAACATGGTGATTACTCAAGATGTGGAAGTTGAAGAAGAAGAGGAATAAGAGGGCAATTTATTGCATGTTTATACTTATTCAATGGTGGAAGAAATGCATGAAGAAGAGGATGTCACCAATGATGAATTTTTTGATCCTATGGACAATCGATCCGGGTGACAACAATGATTCTCATTATTCCTTATGTGCTATTTCACATAATGCATGGATAGGCTGCAAATGAGAAAATACACTTTGACTCAAAGGTCTCATTAACAGCAAAGTTACACATATTCTTGTGGATATGAACAATACCCATAGCTTCGTCAATACCAAATCTTTGAGCGAGCTGAACCTACTACCCGTTTTTATGGAACTATCCTTATGGATACAAGTTGCAAATGCTTTATCAATGCCTCATGCAACTACCTCACACTTATAATCTCGTAGCATTCCTCTAAGCCCTCAACATATCGAATTGGTCACTGATGTGCATACTATGTCAAAACTCTAACCTCTTTGCCTCTCATTTAATCTAATAACCTTGTACTTATGAATACACTTCTCCATGGATGCATGGTGTAGCATATAAAGAAATTTTACCTTCTCCTCCATGGCTCCATCCATCCTCGTTTGTATCCCATTTCTAACTACCATATCTCTAGTTAGTCTATCTTTGTCCTTGAGGGTCCATAGTAATCTATTATATGTATCCACCATTACAAGCCATTCAAAAATATGTACCAAGTTTTGTGATGCTAGCTAGCCTTCAACTATGTTGCTCTTTGTACGAGAGCCTATTATCACACAAAATATTTTAAGGTTTTCATGAATCACTCCTCCAAAGAGAATATCCACTGACTATACCATCCTATAATCTCCACATCATCCACAAGATGTACTAGGAAGAGGTGGGATTTTATCATGACCATGCTTGTGGGTAAGTACTTCTAAAAAAGACAAACAATTTCCATTGCTCCTTGCTTTGGTCAAACATATCTCTAGAGTGAGACAACCCAAGATTGTGATCGATAGTATGAGCTATCACAATTTCAATGCATTATCTATTATAGATGAATGCATAATAGAAATTATCAAAATCATTTAATCAAGCTAATAACTATCTTGACCAATACAAACATGGTATTTAAGTCCTATTAGTTAGTCATCTTTGATAAAATTGATCATGAGAGAGTGCACCACTAACCATCGGTGTGAAAATAGACTTAATGATTTGCTTCATCATGCACTTCTATTTGGCGGATAGGATCCAACAAGCACAAGTTAGTTGTACTTGACTATCTCAACTTGTTTATGTCCAATACATCTTACCTATCTCTTTCAAATCCATCCTTACCCCTAGAGTGTCTATTTTTATTGTGATATCGTCTTACAACATGCTACCAATACTCTTGAAAATGTGCTTGGGATCCAAAATATGATTGATCTACATATGAGTCCAATATCATAACTTATAGAAAATGGAGAGAGAAAAAGAAGTACTAATACCTTGCCTTTAGATCACAGAGAGTACTTGCTTTGTTACAAATAAAATATATGATCTAATTTGTCAACAAGTGCAAATGGAATAAAAGATGAGCCTTTGTTGTTGCATTCCACTCAGAAGCAACTCTTCATGGTCTATCTTCCACTCATACTAGCTTCATGTACATCCTTGTAGGAGGTTACCCAATGAATTCTTCTCTCAAATCATTGCTCTCTAGAAAGAATGCCACATGGCCTTGATAAACTATCTTCTTCATGATCTAAGATCTTTAGGAGTCCCAACTTGGGTCCACAAATAGGAATGCATGTCACATGAAGTGACTAACCCTACAAAAACGGCTATATATAACATGATCATAAAAGTGCATATTAGAGAAAGCACCAAGAATGGAGACTTGTTTACCTAAGCACTCTCCTAGATGTGGAAAGTCGTGCATGGTCTCTATAAGAATGCACATGGGAATTCATGGTAACATGAAGTGACTAGCCCTGCAACAACCACTATATAATCAACATGATCATCAAAGTGCATATTAGAGAAAGCACTAAGAATGGAGACCCATTTACCTAAGCACTCTCCTAGGCCCAGAAATTCATGCATGGTCCATATAAGAATGACCCATATATTAGACCACCTCCTAGAATGCTTGCTCATGTCTTTCTTTGTAATTCACTCTCCTAAAACATATTATACTCATCAATAAATGGATGAATATAGACATCTATATTCTTGACTTTATAGCATCTAGGCACACAAGTAAGCTAAGGATAAGCTTTCCTTTCTTGGTAGAAAGCCATGTTGTCAAGCCTACCATGCTTGATGTTTGAAACATGTGACAGACACATGGTATGAGCAAAAAGTGTTTGAGAACCTTTTCAAGGACCATGTGATCTTGTAGTGCTGAGAAATATGCAATCACACCCATATGTGCCTCTTTGTATGGAAGAGCTAGGCAAGGAACATGCAACTCAATCTAGGAAGAGTTACCTTTATCCCATATAAGCACAGTGGAGGAAAGTGAGTGGTATCATCCTGCAACTATAAAATACTATACTTGATAATCATTTGAATGAAATGCCATTGTACTTTGTACTTTCGGTTCTTGTCATTTCTTCTCAAGATTTTGTTTCTGAGTCCAAGCTAATCTATCTTGGAACCTAATTCACTTGAGTAAGATTCTTGTCCAGTCATTATCAACATGCTTCTTGTCTTTGACTTCCAACTTCCATAGCTAACCTTGCTCAAGATCCTTGTTTCTCAACATGGTATCAGAGCCATGGTGCTCATGGTTCAGCTAAGTTCACTACTTCTCTAGCTCCCCACAACCTCTGGTCAGCTCAGCTCTAGTTAATGACTTCATCTCATCTCTCCACTCTTCTTGATCTCCATTGCCAATAGCACCCTACTCACTTAGAGCAGCTAGATCTCTTCAACCATGCCATATCTCACTAAGATTTCTTCTGTGGACATCTTCTTTAGGTTAAGGCACTCTCATGTCCTAAAAATTGACTAGATTGATGTGCACTATAGCTGCCATTGGTGTTTTCCCTAGATCTGGTGCAAATTTCATCTCAATAGCCTATCGTACTGCAACCGTTGCTACCTAAAAGCTCCATGATTGCTCTAGCTATCTTAGGGCTTTTGAAGGTAATGCTATGGGCTCTCTCTCTTTTGACAAATTTTGAGCCCAAATAGTCCATTATGGGAGCTACTACATCAAAAAAACCAATTAGACCCAGGAAACCCTAAAGGGTAGCCATAGCTACTAGTCTTCAAGCTAACTTATTACTTCATTTTCTCACTCCTCTTGGCTCAACCAAGTCACTGCCACTCTAATTTGGTGCTCCATGCAATTCCTAGAAAATCAAATCAGCAATAAGGGGAATTTTAATATCAAGCATCAAAATTCAACATCAACCTCAATAAGCATAATATCTTTTGATACTCATTTAGTGCTTCTTAGCACTATTGCTCTTGTGTCTCTTGACAGAGTTAGATTAAAATTTTGTGCTAATTTGATTCCAAAGATTTTTTTTTGCTCCTACCATCTAGTATGGGCAAAGATTCACCATCATGCTACTTCAAAGGAACGTGCTTCCACACATGGCAGACAAGGATAATACTAATACTCATGAAGAAAGGTCTATGGTCAATAACTAGTGGACAGGAGAAGAGACCCAGAGATGCTACTCTTATAGAAATATAGCAAAAGAATGATGACAAGGCCCAAGAAATCATCAAGCTTGAGCTTGATGATAGTTATATCCACCATGTAGACACATATGATACATCTCAAGCCACTTGGGAACAATTGGACACACTGTTTGGTGCCCAATCTGAATCTTCAAAATATGGATTGTTGATTAAGTTTTTAGGTTGGATATGAAGGTTAATACATCCCTTACAACTCATCTTAATTATGTGGAAAGTTTTCTAACTCAATTTGTAGGGATTAACTTAAAAATGAAAGAAGGCATATGCATTGGAGTCTTGCTTAAGAGTCTTTCTCCAGAATTTGGTAATGTCTACACCACACTAATTAACATGCCAAATCCAAAGCTGGTAGACATCAAAGCATCACTCCTTGAAGAAGAGAAAAAGCTCAAAGGTAAAGAAGAAGCAAGCACTTCAAAAGAAGAACATGTGCTCTATGTGAACAACAAGTACAAAGGGAAGAAAGACATTGTTTGTGACTTCTGCAAAAGAACTGGACACATTGAAAATTTTTGTCATGCCAAGAAAATATGACATAAGGCTTACCTTGAAATTGTTAAAGATGAAGAAGACCATGAAGAAGAAGAAGAAGAAGAAGAAGAAGACACTCAAGAGCATAAGGACAAGCCTCATCAGTCCTTCTATTCCCACTATTCAAACTGACAGCATTGTATGTACTTGCCTTAATATTCTTATCATAAGACTTGTACTCATCATGTAATCTATGCACCATAGCCTCTACACACTTAGTGAGGCCTTGTAATAGCCCCTCGATATTTAACCATGTTTGTGGTATGCCCACACTTAGCAAGGTTCTACTCATAACAACCTCTGTATACTCAGTGCTTTTCACGATTGTGATTGTAGGGGGTGTTGAGAAATATGCAATCACACCCATACGTTTCTCTTTGTATGATATAGCTAGGCAAGGAACATGTAGCTCAATCTAGGAAGAGTTTCTTTTATTCCATAGGCACAGTGGAGGAAAGTAGTACCATCCTCTCAGGGAATTCGCTATATGTATACCCTCTATATCACATGAGGTCAAGGTCTATTTATAAATATCCTTATCTGTGAATTTTTCCTTAATAAAACATAACCCTTTTCTATAAAATGTTTAAAAAATGTATAAAAATAGTATTTTAAAAATCCCTTATGTTGAACCCACATGATATATGCATATATTTATGACTGAACTCCTTGGGACCCCATCCTGCAACTATAAAAGAGTGTACTTGACAATCATTTGAATGAAATGCCATTCTACTTTGTACTTTAAGTTCCTATCATGTCTACTCAAGATTGTGTTTATGAGTCCGAGCTAATCTATATTGGAACCTAATGCACTTGAGTAAGAGTCTTGTCCAATCATTATCAACATGCTTCTTGTCTTTGACTTCCAACCTCCATAGCTAACCTTGCTCAAGATCCGTGTTTCTCAACATGTAGACATTGTTGATTTCTATCTGTAGCACACTTTGGATAGGTAGCCATGGGCTCATATTCTCCTTAAAGGAGCACACTATCATGCACAAGCATGTATATTGTTGTAATCCATACTTAATTTTTGCAACACTTACCTTGCATCATTAGCACATTGTGGCATCGTGTTTTCATATGGTAACGTGTGACATTTCAATATTTTAAAAATCCCAAAAGTGACTAAAAACTTAGTATGCATTTTTATAGAATAAAAATATCAATGTATTATGTATTTTAATAACTTGATCACACTTGCATCGCTCTATCCGTACTCTACTTGTATACTCAATAGTGCAAGAAGTGTCTTTGAGGAGGATACTAAGCACCCATTATACAATGGTATGGAAGTTTCCTCATTTAATGGGTGAGAGGACTCAACATCCATGGGTAGTAATACCTCAATTATCACTTCCATATTTGGCTCTAATATATGAGAATGGTCTAGCTACTTCCTAGTTTCTTCTCCAATGGAGAGTGCATTAGAGAAAGTGCCTTCTAGAGGATGTGTCTGTTCAAGTTATCCTTGCGTAGTACCCTCACAAACTCTTCTTACCATGCATATGAGATTTATTGCTTGTGTTGAGTTATTCCCCTATAAGTATTTTCACAAATATTGCAGAATATTACACTTATAACTTGTACGTGCACCACAATTGGTGCACATTTATGCATACTTTACTCATTGCTAGCTTGTAGTTTAAGATCATTTGATCAATTATTTCTAGCTAGAACTTTCTGTAGTATCATGCGGGTCTATGGATAAATGATGTTTTTGGAAAACTTTCCACTTGCACTATGTACAAGGATACAAGATACACTGATTGAGATATGCCTCTTGATCTCCAGCACCTCCATCATCATCATCAATGCTCATTTTTGCTACAATGCAAATAATAGATCATCCACAATTCCCTCTCTCTCTCTCTCTCTCTCTCTCTCTCTCTCTCTCTCTCTCTCTCTCTCTCTCTCTCTCTCTCTCTCTCTCTCTCTCTCAATTTCTCTTTCTTTCTCTCTCTCTACTTTACTTTCTCTCTCTCTATGTTTTCTCTCTCTTTTACTTTATCTTTATCTATTTCCCTTTCTCTACTTTTCTTTCTCTCTATCTATTTGATACTAATCTTCTCTCTCTCTCTCTCTCTCTCTCTCTCTCTCTCTCTCTCTCTCTCTCTCTCTCTCTCTCTCTCTCTCTCTCTCTCTCTCTCTCTCTCTCTCTCTCTCTCTCTCTCTCTCTCTCTCTCTCTCTCTCTCTCCCTCTTTGTGTGTGTCTGCTTCTTTGTCTCTCCTTCATTACTCCCCAACTCCCTCGCTATATCCCTCTCTTTCTCACTCTCTCCACATTTATCTTTCTCCCTCACTCACTCTTTTATTTTGGAGTGTTTGGAGCATCTTGAGAGCCACGATAGTTTGATTGTGCTTGAGAGTTCAAGTTCCAAGAATCTTGTTCAAGCTCTCCTCTTGGGTGACATTAGTTGCTCCATAATCCTCATACTTATAGTCCATATGCTTTTGATTTTCAATGTTCCTCAAAAGGCATGGCCACAATCTTGGCTTCAATGGCTAGTAAGCTTTTTTGCTTTTGATTCTAATGTGGGTAGGTATGGAGCCCTTTAGAGCAATAAGATATTAACGTATTATTATGGTGATGGGTTTTGAGCAACTTCTCAAGAAAGGAAGGAAGAGGCTAATTGCATACTAGGGAGTTATCAACTTGCAAGGAAGGTAATAGTAGGAATTATACCAATGGGCAGATACGAGATTGAGGGGATGGGGACAAAGAGGCTTGAATGGATATATTTAGTGGTATTCTAGTTGGAATATAGTTAAGAAGCCAATGAGATCCACTTCCAGTCAAAGTGTGAGATTCTCGTGTCAGTTGATGGGTGGGACTCAATGCTCTCATTTTCACTTTGTGATTCTTCAAAGGTCTCCCCTCCATATGGCTCAATAGTATTTTATCTCTTCCTTTTATGTGACATGCTACTATATTCAACTCTGGATTATTTGTTGTGTGCTCTTTGTCTCCTTTGGCTTGTCACGAATCACGTGGTAGAGAGACTTGCTTGAGCTGTTGCACCAAACACACACCATATACACAAGAGGAATCTCACTCAAGAGCACAAGAACAAAGATAGATTCCAAAACGTTTTCTTGCTAGTTTCTCCTTCTTCTTTTACACAATACAATGTACAAAAATTATAGATAAGATATAACATAAAGGAAAGTGACGTACTATATCAAATAGTGCATAACTCACTATACTAATCAACTCATGCTATAACTATGCTAGTTTTAAGTAGGTGCAACAAACTAAATATAATAACTAATAAGTCAATCACCATCTGAGGATCATAATGACCACCAACGTGCTAACTGTAGACATGTAGAACCATCTAGCAAGGTGGTCCATCATCAATATCCGCATGTGTTGAGCTTGCCATCTCAACACTCCCCTTAAGCTCAAATATATCTTTGCAACTCCAAGTAAGCTTCAAAATTTTTGAAGCTTCTTTGCACCAAATGCCATTGTGAAAATGTTAGGTACTAATCTTGTATGCTAACATATACCAAGTCAATCTCTTGTGCAAGTACCTTCTCTCTCACCACAAAATGGTAATGCACCTCAATGTGTTTTGTTCTAGCATAGAACACTAGGTTCGTGGCTAACTGTATGCTGCTCATATTATCACAGTGAATGAAAACTTGATCATCTCTTTGCACATCTAGATCACCCAATAACTTTTGTAGCCATACCACATCACATGTTGTCATAGCGATACCTTTGTACTTAGCCTTTGTACTTGATAAAGCAACCATAGGTTGCTTTTTGCTACTCCATGTAACTGTTGCATTACTAAGGAAAACATCAATTTGCTAGTAGATCTTATGATGTGCTACTAGCCCAATCTGTATTTGTGTATCCAAACACATGTATATCCTTACTTGCCTCATGAAAAATTCCACAATGTAAAGTGAACTTCGCATATCTCAATATGTGTCTAACTAATCCAAATGAGGCTTTTTACTCATCTACATAAACTAACTAACAAGGCCAACAACATAACTCAAGTCTAGCCTTGTGATAGCCATGTAAATCAAACTCCCTAATATCCTGCTAAACATAGTAGGGTCTTCTATCTCATCCCCAATATCAATACTCAACTTTACATTTTACTCCAATGGCACTGAAAGAGGCTTACATGTTGTCATACCATACTTGGACAATTATCCAAGCTATACTACCTTTGGGACAACCATATACCATCATCACATCTAATCACCTCAATACCAAGAAAGTATATTAGCTCATGCATATCCTTCATCTCAAACTTCTTCTTCAAATGGTTCTTCACTTCTACAATCCCACTCTCACTATCACCTATAATGATCAAAAGTCATCCACATATATGACTACGATAACCAACCCTACATCTCCCTTTCTCATATAAAGTGAGTGATCAACATTAGAAGCATAAAATCCAATGTTGATAAGATAATCTTTGATCTTTTCAGACCATACTATAGGTTCTTGCTTTAGTTCATAGAGTGTCTTCTTTAACCTACATATATATGTGAGATGCTCTAAATCCTCATAATCTACTCGCTATCCCATATACACCTCTTCTTGAAATTTATCATGCAAGAAGATATTCTTTACATCCATTTACTAAAAACTCCAACCTTTGGCTACCACCAAATCAATCACACATCTAACAATTGCCATCCTAGCAATTAGACTGGATATTTCTTCATAATCTATGCCATATGTTCGACCATAGCCTTTTGCAACCAGCCTAGTCTTATACCTACCCAATAGAACCATTTGCATTATGCTAACCTACTTATAGCAATAGTTTTCTTTATCTTAGGCAATGGTACTAGATCCCAAGTCTTATTGGCTTCTAATGCATCCATCTCCTCATCCATTGCTGCATAAAGGATGTCTCTCTCATGTAGATACAATGTCTCTCATGGAAAAATTGGCTATCTCTCATAACCTATCTCTCTCACATATGCTCTCTCTTAATAGTACATTGAAATAATCATTAATAATCCCCAATAACTCTCTCTTAGTCGTGGATACCCCTCCCAAGAGGTATGTCTAATATGAAGAGTCACCAGAGCCACTACAGTGTCCCTTGAGAGCTCACTACTATCACTATCACTATAGTCTTCACCTCAAGTCTTCTTCAACTATTTATTTTGCTTCTTCAAGCTATTTTAAGATTGCATTCTTCCTCTTCCAAGATTGCAAAACATTCCCCAAGCTAAATATCCATCCATCACAACACATACAGAAGCAAACACAAGCTTACAAAATAGAGACAGAGGCTCTACAGAACATACAATAGCATCCTCAAAGCAAGTGAGCTCAACATCCTCAACCATCTCTACCATGTAAGCATAATGGTGAGCTACATAACTTTCAAAGCCAATTCTTTTAAGAGGGTATCTAACCCTACTAGATCTACATACCATTGGATCACTTAATGGAGCCTTTTTATTACCATATGTTCTTTATAGACCTGGTGTCCTGACTGAAGAATACTAACCTCATCATCCAAACTCTTTGAACCACTCGAATTCCCATCGAATCCCAAATGACTAGCAGATGTATCATTACCATCTCACACTTTCTTCTTCCCTTTGTCTTTACCTGAAACAAATAATAGATGCATCTAAAGATGTGGGACTGCTCCCTAGTCTTCTAACCCAAGGGCTAATTGAAGATATAGTATCAAATTATGTTTCAGGTCTACTAAGGCTTTGTGATTCTTACTTTTCTTTCTGCACATAACTATCATGATCATGATCATCATATAATGCATCACCACTAGATGCATACCAACTACTTATCTCATTAAAAAAATATCCCTACTCACTTTGAACTCACTTGTGATAGGGTTATAACAATGATACCCTTTTTCTATAAAGAGTATCCAATAAAAATATATTTTTTAGACTTTGGATCATTCTTCTTGCATAGCTCATCTGGCACATGAACATATGCAATACAATCAAATATTTTCAAGTGTGAAACATTGGGCTTCTTGCCTATAAAGCATTCTTCGAGGGTCATTCCATGAACTGCAACTGTGGGAGTTCTATTCAAAATATAGACAGCAATATGAATAGCTTCACACCAAAATATTTTGGTAAATTCTTTTCAGTCATCAATGCCCATGCAACTTCTGCAATATGTCTATTTTTCCTTCCTCCAACCCCATTTTGTTGTGGGTTATACCTACAAGTAAATTTTCTCTTTATCCAATGAGACCTCAAGAATTCATTGAACTCATTAGAGAGGTACTCTCCCCCTCTATCTGATCTCAAGCACTTAACTTTAAAGCTTGTTCTTGTTTCAATAGCAACCTTGAAAGTTTTGAAGTGCTCAAAAACATCACTCTTTTCCTTCATGAAATGCACCCACAGCTTTCTTAAACAATCATCAATAAACATAAAAAATATTTGTTGCCACCAATAGATATGTTTTGTGTAGGATCCCAAACATCTGTATGCACAACATCAAGTATATTCCTGCTCCTCACATCTCTATCATGCAAAAAAGGTTGTCTTGATTGCTTACCAAACTAACATGCTACACACACTTTATGAAATTCTACAACTCTAAAAACATGTAACCCTATAACCAACCCTTTTGACTACATTAGTTTTAGCATTTGGACATTTACATATCCAATATATTTGTGTCATATTTCATTGTCTCTCTTTTGTCTTTAGTATACATAGTAATATTCATAGTAGGAATTCCAGCATCTAAGGTGAACATGTGGCCAACTCTACTTCCTTTTGTGACCAACCTTCACTTATTATTAAAGTCTTCAACAAAACAACCTTTTGCTTTAAATCAAACTTGCAGTCCTTGCTCTACCGTTTAGCCAATAGACACTAAATTCTTTGTGATTGATAGCACATGTAATATATCTGATAGACACTTTGTCCCAACCATCATGCAAGAATAAGGAAACTTTTCTAATGTGTGAAATTGGGTGGTATTAATCATCATCCATCTGCATATCACTTGGATTTTGTAAATCTTTCATCTCTCTAAATTATTTAGCATGGCTAGTCATGATAAGTTGCACCTGAATCAACATACCATACATCATCATGTGTCCCCTTTTCTATAACAATATTCATCATATGCTGCATAACAAACAGACACTCATTTTTGTCTTTATTCTGTCATGAAGATGATACATAGTTTCCTTGCTACATTTTATCATTGTTGATATTATCCTTTTTAGCATAACATTGGACTGCAATATGACATGTTTTGCCACAATAATGACAAATAATACCGGAGTTGCTAGAACCTATGTTCTATATCCACCTCTTCCTCTAGAGCTCCCTTTGCCTCTAAAGTTTCCACAACCTCCTGAAACTTACATTTCATCGAATTGATGATTTAACATGTTTTGTTGGTTATCACTAGCACATCCCATACCACTATCTCTTGAAGAGGATCTGCCATGTCCTCTTCGTAAAGTTAAGTAAAAATCTTGGACCTATGCACTACTTCTTTCACATGATTCACTCTACATATTGATGTCTTGGCGTTTCCTTCGACCAGAAAAGTGGCAAGGCATACACCAATGACTAGGAGTCTTCAATTCAAGTGTGAAATTTTTATTACCATAAACATTCTCTATAACCTTACTACATAAGGATTCCACATATTGGTTGTAAAATATGACAAATAAATTGACACATTCTTTGACTCAATGATCATGAGGGAGACCAACTCATTAAAAACTGGAAATGACTTCCGTACGTATACAAAAGTGACAAATGATTTCCACACCTTCTATGAAACCAAATCATCATCATCAAGCATTGTATCAATAGCTGCTAAGGTATTTACAATTTTTCTTACTTTCAAAACATGCTCATTTACATATATCTTCCCTTTCTTCAAAGTATTCATTGAGTTGAATCTTTCATGCCTTTGTATTTAATGAAAACACATTCTCAAAAACTGTCAAAGCTACATGTGAAGTTTCTACCTTTTTTATATATCCTAACATAATATTATTAATGGCAATAGCCAATATATCACATTTTTGTCTTTTGCATTCCATTCTTTCCATGCCTTTAATTCTTCTGCACTCATAAGATTACTTAGCTCTAGCTCATTTTCTTCACTTGAAACTGCGAGCGGGATTTAAATACCCAAGAAATGCTAGATAAGTTAAAGTGAAATTTAAAGACCGATGGAAGTAAAAGACATGAATCCAACAATTTTAAGTGGCCCTGGAAGATGGGAATTAAAATTTCTTCAAAAGACCAACCTTCATAGTGGTTGTAGGTTTTTCATAATTTTTTCGAGTGTTGGATTGAAACAGAACAAGTTCTCGACTGTTCGAGACTTCAAGGCTAACACGCAAGATTTTTCAAATGTGGAATCAGTCACCGAGTGGACAAGAGAGAAGTCGGAGGCTAGACATTCAGGGAGTCAAAATTTGGTCAAGGTTTGAAGCATGGTGATCCTTAAGGCCCCTTAGGCCAAAAAAATCACATGATTGGGGGGGGGGGGGGGGGGGGGGGGGGGGTGCGCACCATGACGATTTGACCATGAAGGGAATTTGGGACTAACAAGCAACCACTATATTTGAAGATGGCAACATAATCCTCCATTCTTTGCTCTCCGTCGCTTGTCTCCACTCTACCAATGGCTGCTCGGATGAAGAGAATAGAAATCAGTCTTTCTGTCTCCATCCTCTCTCTCCCTTAAGAGGCAATTCATGTACCGAATGAAGAATGCTTGTCTGGCATGTATCGAATTATTTTGCAAGATGTTGAGAATTGATGTTCCATGCTATATAGACATTGATCATGGGTCCGATGGTCATCCACACATTCAATTTCCATGACCTAAAGCACACAATTTAATAGTATGCCCATTTTATGAAGAAAATTTGCTTGTTTTTGTCCATTTATGATTCGAATGAAGTGCATATGAAATGAAAATTTGTATGAAACTTGTTTGACATGTCTTTGAGGGCTGCAAGTCATAATATGCAGAACAAGTAATTAAATGTGGTCGTTATTAATAGTTAAAAGTTCAAAATTAGGTATCTAAGCAAAAAAATAGGGGATTTTGTCGTTTCATGTGGGAAAATCATATTCTTATGGAATGAAATGATAGATAATGATGAATTTTGGTAATTATAATTAGGTTTGATCAAAAATAAAAAAATAACATCAATTTATTAATAAATAAATAGAGAAAATTTAAGAAATTAAAAAAAAGGATTTATGCTTTAAAAAGTATGAAAAAATTATACATGTGTCTGTGGCTATATGGTAGGGTTGAGGCATGAGTTTGAGCCTCAATTTAGCCCTATTTCTATGTTAAATTATGTGTTTATTACTTTCCATACAAAACAATACATTGAAATACTCTCTAAACCTACCCATCACATGCACAACACTTAACGGTAGGGAGAGGGGGGTTTATGAGTGTTGAATATAGGTTGAAATCTGATTTTTTCTATGATGCACTTTACATATAGGACACGTTTGGTCTAAAAGTTAAAGGGTTTAGTAGCACAAGTATACTTGGTGCTTTCCCTATGCAACGCCGTAAATACACTATTAGTATGAAACCATGAAGAGAACTGTTTGTGCATTGTCACAATATTGTTTTGAATAAATAAAATGGTTGATCACAACAGATCATCCACTTTTTCATTGCATTCATTACATGGTGTTGGAATATACATCCTGGATGCATAGCACCTGTTTTTATGGACATTGACCTACATTGAGAGGGTGAGGAGTCTTGAGTTGTTATAGGGTTAGTGATCTATTTCGTTTTGGGGACTTGTTCAGTGAGGATTACGCTTTATCTCCTCAAAAGATTGATGATAAGAGAGGATTATGTATCGTGTGTGTTATATGTTTGAACGGCACATATCTTGGGGACAATCCCTAAGGTATAGGGGAGCCAAAGCGGGCCGAGCAGTTAGTCAAGGGGAGTCCTATGTATGTGAGATGATTTGTTTGGGTACTCCCTGTGAGGAGTTGGGAAGGGATCTGGTGGACTATAAACTATACAAACACTTGTTTAAGTTAGATCATTGTAAGTAGCCTCCGGACACTCTTGGCCGTGAGGCCTTGGGGTGTTTTGGTTGAGCATAGAGGCCCAGCTAGAGCCTCAGAGCCAGTGTCGAGGACCTATTTTAGGCCTTGATAGGTAAAAACTCATAGAGGCTTTTTCCAATAAGGAATTTTATCACATGAAACTTCCATGATGGGTAGTTATTCTTGTTTAGCTTCTTAATGATGGGGTTTTCACTATTCTCTATCATTATCACAAACTTGATAGAAAACAACAAGCAAGTCTTCTACAATCTTTCACAACAAGTGCACAACAACACATCAAGTAGCCTTTTTCACTAATTGCTCAATAATACATGTAATTTGAAATCTGTTAAAATATAAAACTTATGTTTTGTTCTAGTCAAATACCTCATAACTTACAAATTTGAAATCTGTAACATGTGCACCCACTTTCGATCACAACCAAAGCTGTAGTATGCTTTGAAATTGTTGTCCATGCAATCTTGCAAGTCTAAAACAGGATCCAAAAAACAGCCTTAAATAGACAAAAAAGCAGTGGTAAGCCTTGAAGGGTTTATTTGCAGAATGTATAGTGCTCTACTTGCATACCAAATCTCACAACAGTTTGAGATTTTTACTTTCGATGGTGTCTCCACATGCACTATTTAAGAGAAATAGAGTGGAAGAATAGGAGAGCTTCTTACTAGTTGTTGGCTTGCCCAAATCCTTGCTTCTTCTCTTTTACTTCAACTTCAAAACTAGCCTCTCTTAGTGGCACCTAGTTGGGAGACTTGCTTAAGCTATTGCACCAAACACACACCATACACACAAGAAGAAGCTCACTCAAGAATATAAGAAGAGAGATGGAGGCCAAAACATTTTCTTGTTGGTTTCTTCTTCTTCTTTTACCCAATACAATGTATAAAAAGTATAGATAAGATACAACATAAAGGAAACTGGGCTACTAAGTCAAACTGTGCATAATTGACTATACTAATCTACTGACGGTGCTATAATTATGCAAGTCATAGGTAGGTTCGATAAACTAAATATAATAAGTGATAGGTTAGTGGCCATGTGAGGATCATAATGACCATTGATGTGCTAAGTATAGATGTGTGGATCCATCTGGCCAAGCGGTCCATCATCAATATCTGCACATGTTGAGCTTGCCATCACAACAATGGCTCACCCTAGTCATTTTGTGCATGAAGGAGCTTCTATGCAAGGCTCCATGTTGTGAGCTGCATGTGGAAACTTGCTCGATGTGTCACCTTGACATGTTAACTAGAGTAGAGTCAATTTAGTATTTTGATTAATGCTAGTAAATGTGCTTAATTAGCTATTATTACACCCGTACTCCTTTGTTAGAATGTTAAGATTATAGACACCTAATACACAATATTCAGACTACCACAAGATTTTGCATGTAGAAAAAAAAAGTTTAGAAGTATTAAATAGAGAAACTTTTTCAACTCAAAAATTCTAATGAAGGTGCTTAGAAGATAATTTTTGGTCTCTAGAAATATTGGTGGAGGTTCTTAGAAGAATCATGGAGGAGAATCTAAAGGGAGTTTCCAAGAAATTCATTTTGGATGTTAACAAAGTCTATGGTAACATGTTGTGCTTGAATAGGAAGGTAGATTTGGTCTTATTTATCAATCAACCCCAAAAGAAAACCAATATTGCAATGTGATTCAAACTCAAAGACATTAGCTCTATAGAGCAAATCTATGGCAGGGGTCGTTGCTTCTTCAAGGCGATCTTCAATAAGAAGGAAGCAATGTAAAGGGTCCTATCCCAAGGCATGTACTTTTGGGGGACTAGACCTAGTTTACATTATGCCTTGGAAAATTTTCAAAAGTGATAAAGATTCTAAGAATGCCCCATTTGGGTTCAGATCCCCCTCCTACTAGTGGAACCTCTTTCTCAACATTGCCAAAGGCCTCAAAAACACCATGTATATTCTATCCTTGACTAGTCCATTTAGAAACAATTTTTTTCTTTTACGAAATATTGAAGAGAGAAGTTCTAAAAATAAACATGCTTAGCATAAGACAACTCAAACTTTGGTTATCTTGGAGTAGATTCACCAAAGCCTATTTCAAGTGTGGTTGATGGGGCCATTACCACAAAGAGTGTCCAAACAATGTGGAAGAGGTTGAGCAATAGTATCGAAGATCTAGGAACCATCTTAGGCTAAGGTAGCAAGTTCTAGCAATAGTATCAAAGATATAGGAAACCAAGCAGCAAAATCCTATTAGAAACAAGGAGGAACTAAAGGATCTAGCCAAGTTGAGCAAAGCAACAAAGAGGGTTGGTTAAGAAGTTAAGTCAACATGAAGGAAGAACCTATTTGACAAGCAAAAATCCATAAGGCTCTTGAGAAGCCTTTTCAATTTATGGATGCATCATGCTTTCAAGTAGATGTTATTCCTTTTAGTAAAAGCATGGTTCCTATAGCTAAGCAGTTGCACATTTGACAAAGGAAAGGGAAAACATCTCATATGAAGAAGATGTACCATGCCCAAGGTCCACCTGTGCTCAATGGAAGTCATAAGGATGTGAGGCCATCTGGCTATAGCAATAAGTCCACATTGAGTCCATTAGACCAATGCGGAAAAATGAGGCAGTATAAGAATATGAAAAGGAATAGGAGATGGGTTTGGAGACCCAAAATTTCTAAATGTATGGTTGGTGTGTCAGATGAAGGGCTAGGAATTGCATGTGGGCATGCTTTGATGGATTCCCAAGAGGATGTGACTAAAGGCCATAATGCTACATCTAACAATAGGGACTACCCTAAGATGCATCTATGTGATGAGTCTAGCCTTGAAGCTCTGTCTAGTTTGGATCCTATCATTGACATATGTAGTGGTCCAATCAGAGAAGAGTTGAATGACCATAAATCCATGATTCTCCCTATATGAGGAGTTATTGGAAAGTTGGGACAAGTGATCCGTTTGAATGATGACCAAGAAGATGAGTTATATAAACCTAATGATGTCATTCATTTAGCTCATAGTACCCAAGAAGAGATGGCCCTTATTATTGATATATCAATAGAAACGCTTGGGCTAATGGATCTACAAAGGGCCCAGATCAAGCTTTTAGCTGACTCGCTGTTAACCCAAGTCGAGATGGCAAAGAAAGATGGCAGAAAAATGAAGAAAAAAGCGAAAAAAAGATTGACAAAGAGAAAAGACATCCAGGCGGCCTCTAAAGCTAAGCTAGGACAAAAAGCGCAATTTTAAATGAAAGGTGCCTCAAAAAGCTCTAAAAAATCTTGTAAAAGAATGCTAGGCTCCCTCCTGTGCCGATTATAAAATATTAGATGGGTGTAGGCTAGAGGCATAAGGCTAGAAGAGGGAAATAGAGAAAGGACCTTGCCACAATGGCCGATCATGTAAAAAAGAAATGGGGGCCCATGGAAATTTTGGGTTTTGTATATAAAATTCAAAAAGTGAATGAGAGCTCATTCTTTTGGTGTGTGGCTAACAAGAGTTATCTTCTTCTTCTCTTCTCCTCGCTTGTGTGTGCTCTTGAGAGAGGGAGTGTGAGAGTGTGAGAGAGTGAGTGTGTGGGAGTGAGGGATCAAGGGGGTGAAGCTCTTCACCATCTCCTCTTCTCTTCTCTTCTCTTCTCTTCTCTTCTCTTCTCTTCTCTTCTCTTCTCTTCTCTTGCGCGCGCGGCTATGGTGGATGGAGCTTGGAGATGGAGAAGGCTTAAATATACTTGAGCTAGCATCTAGGATCGTGGAGCTACCACCGTGTGCGAGAGAGGAGGCAACTCATTTCGGCATCAAGGTAAGCTCACCACACTCGTAGGATCGATGGAGCGTCGACTAGGTGAGAGATAGCCATTAGAGCTCGCTTGAAATGCTTGAAGCAATAAGCGGTCCGTGGGTCTTGGCAGTTGAGCGTGAGCACCCTCTACATTTTGGTTCCGTTGTTGGAACCACGGATTCAAGCTTGAGCACTTGCACGCCTCATATCGAGCATCAAAGTAACAGATTCATCCCCGAACCGGAGCTTGAAATAGGTAGGAAGTTGGGTTTTTGGATATTCGAAAAAAGTAAGTATTTTGGGTTATTTTGTTTGTTTGATGATTGGAAAACATGGAAAAATCACTTTAGTTTTTTGCTTTCTATTCTTGTTGCATTTAGCATAGGTTAGGACTAGGAAATTGAATCAAAAAAGGGTAGGGCTTACCGTTTCAAAATAGGGCAAAACAGGGCACAAATCATGCAAAAAATGGCAAAAAGATTGCTTGGGATGCTTAATATCGGCCAGTGAGTGATTCAGAGGGTCCAAACCTTACCCGAGAAGGGATTTAAGAGCCAAGAGGCCAAGGGAAAGCTCATTTGCAACCCTTGCAGGGAGTGAGAGAGAGAGAGAGAGAGAGAGAGAGCCTGCGGAGAATCGATTCTATCTTGTCGTTGGAGAGCCTACCAATCGCTTCAGGTATATCAATCACTTCCCCTTGCATCCTAGTTGTGATCTGGAAGGTTGTGTGTGAAATGGTTGGCTAAATCATCAGTGTTGATTAAAATCGCCTCGGCGCTCCCGCGTCGCGAGCAACTCGGTCCATCCGAGCAGCCGGCTTCTGGGCTAAGTCCCAGAATCGGCCCTTAGCCCTATATCTTTCGGTTGAACCGGCCCCAAGAGCCTACTCAGCCCGTCCAAGTGACCCATTCGGTCCTCGGACTATCCAGCCATTCGGCCCACTACACTCAGATGCCTTTCACTTGGCCGTCCGAGTGAAGCATTCGGACCAACTTTGAAATTCCGCCCTCGGCCCTGTCGACTCAGCCCACTTGACTCGGCACTCAACCCTTGAACAACCATACTCGAACTAGCCGAATTAGACATTCAAAAAGGTTACATTCGACCCTTTCTCACTCGGCCCTCGGCCCTCGGCCCTCGGACGGGCCGAATCGGGCATTCGGCCCCTACAATTCGGACAAGTTGGGCCAAGTGTGGACATTTCCAAATTTTCCATAAATTTGACCAGACCCAGCTAGGGCTCAGCCGCACCACCTATCGTGAGTCCTCCTGATGCTCAGAACTCAATTTTGGTGCAAGGAATAGGCAAAATCATAAGGCGCAACCGCTTACCAGCTTGCGTAGGGCTGTCGTGAGACCTAGAGTCCTAGAGACAACCCACTGAGCCATAAACCCTGACCGGCAAGGCAATGTGGCAAGAAAACCCGAAACCCTGTCAAGACGGCCATCGACTAGTCAATCAGGCCCAAAACAAAGCGAGAGTGCGTGAGACGCTTAGATATTGTTTGCCGCACTCACCTTGAATTTCCGCACTTGAAGTACACTTAAGGAAAACTGAAAGCCTGATTGAGCACAAGTGCACGGGAAGGAACACACACACTGAGAGGAGATAAATTGAGGATTGTATTTAATAAGTCAAGAAACTCACTCAGATAAACAAATCAAGGAACCCACCAATAGGAGAAAGCCCCAAGGACATAGACAAACTATCGACACACGGAGTGGGACCAAGCAAGCAGCACCAAGGAGGTGGATTTGACAAACTTACTCAACTTGATCAATAGCTTGGTGGAGCACGAGAATACGACGATGGCAGAAGAAAACCCAGACCGTAGGCCGAACGAGGAACTTGACTTAGGAATCTTCCCAGAGGCGATTCAGCACAGCTGGTTAGTAGCTACGATGTGCACGCCCAGTATGAGCACCATGACAGGATAGCATATGCTATCATCATAGACTTAGAAGAGGAGAGGAAGCTAGCCCACAAGGCACTACAAAGCATAGTAGAGTACAACAGAGACCGGCATGCTAGGAGCCAAAGGCAAAGCACAGAATTGCGTGAGGTATAGCGAGTGCTGAACCTAGCCGATAGAAACCAAACTGATCACGAGAGAGCCCTAGAAGGAGACTTAACGCTAAGTGAGCTTCTCATGAAGCGACTGCTAGACAACACAGCAGTAGAGCAAAGTGCTGCAACACTAGCGACATCACTACTAGCAAGATTAGGAGCAAAGCAAAGCTCCAAGAGCCAGTCCAAAATCCCAATCATTGTGCTAAGCAGCTTGACAAGTACCAGCCTCACAACGATCCATACAGTTTCGTAGAGTAATTCGAACAAGCCTGCGAAGCTAACGGCCTCACCGACCTGACTCAGCGCTCCCAAGCGTTTGGGCTCTGCTTAGGTGACAAGGGTAGGACTTGGTATAGGAGTTTAGATGCCACAGAGTGAACCAAATTCAACGGCCTCAAGAATCTCTTCATCAAGAGATTTGCCGAGCCTGGATACTTCGACAATCTGCTAGTGCGACCGACGATGAATGTCAAGCAGAAGGAGAAGGAGGAAATTCGCAATTATGTGACCCACGTGAGGAGTCTCTTCAAGAGAATCCCTATGGGCAAATGACCAACCGAAAGAGCAGTGTCAACTGTAGTCATTAGTGGAATTCGAAATGAGGAACTGTATAAGGCTTTGGCAGGCAACTCAAGCTTGTAGTGAGATGTGCTAGCTAGGGTTTTTGAGGAAGCCATCATAGTTGACGACCAGTTGAAAGAGAGAAGCTCCAAGAGCTCAAACCCAAAGGAAACCAACTCGTGGAGCTCAGAGAGAGCTTCAACCTCTAGCGAACGATCAAGCCCAACCACCGAAGATAAAGGGAAAGCCACCGAGACAAACTAGGACTTGGCCGATGTAAAGATGGAGATAGCCAAACTGCAAGATATGTTGAGACAACCAATGCGCCCACACGTCCAATGCGTGTACTGCGGCGGAAACCACTTGCCAGCCGAGTGTCAAGACCCTAGGTCAAGACCTTGCGCTAACTATGGTAGGTTCGGTCACGATGTCGCACATTGTAGATTACCAAGAAGAATTCTATACTTGCAACCATACGGCCAGCCCTACCTAGAGAAACAGGCTACAGCCATTCTTCAGAAGGGGAGCCCCATTGGCCCTTCTTGTGCCTAACGACATTAAGCCAGTTGTTCCTAGGATGGACATAAACCCTACAAGCATACCTAGACCGCCTGGCCCCTATGTAACCCATCCACCAAGTGACGCTCTAGTCCACTACATGGAGGAGCCGACTGAGGAAGAGACTTACATATACCCTTACGTCTCGCACGACGACGAGGGAAATGCAGTCCTTATGGACTATCGACCTATATCGGTGATGGCATTAGGAAGAGGACGAGGTAGAGGCCTAGGGAGGAAGACGCAAGATCCAATCACCTGTTGGACTTGTGGTCACCTAGGGCATGTCTCATCACATTGCCCATAGAGGGAGCAGTAGAACAGAGACAAAGCTGACCTAAGGTGCGTTGAGTGCAGAATTACTCATCTCTTCATCGACTTCCTAAAGCGAAAACCATCTTCGAATTCAGCCAATGAGCCATCTGTCCCATTGGGGTTTTTTGGTGTCGAGAACCTTGATGGGGAAGCCACACCTATCCCATTGCGGGTCATGACTCGTGCATAGACGAAGCAGGCTGGCATATCACTGCTAGGGCCTAGCAACCTCGATACAGCATTGATAGGGAAGAAGAGCCGTAGGTGGAGAAAGAAGAGGCCTGAAGCTAAGGTTTCACTGAAAACTAAGAGTGCTTCTGTCACAACTCTATAGAAACAGAATTTGTATCCTTTTTCATTAATTTGTCTATATAATGATTTATTAAATTTATTTCCTTTGCACTAATTAGATATAAAGAAAACTGCATTGGAGCTGGCCACTGATGAGTGGTCACACAGGTTATGGTGGGCCCACGCGGTGGGTTAGAGAAAAGATAGTTCACACTTCCACCTATATGGCCCGATTGGGCGCCTGTGACTAGAACTCACGCATATCAGGGTTAGACTCGCGCACAGAAAGGATTGATGCCTTGAAGTGTGGGCTAGATCCACCAGAACAGACAGTTACAATCAACAAGATGGCATGATCATGAAATGCTTGTATAATATGCATGTGTGGGCTGAAAGCTTGAAATGCACATTTCTTTGCATAGGAAAGCCACATGAAGATTCGGATACCATTTTTGTGATGTACACGGAAAAATCTTTCATATGACACCTATATTGGGAGGTCCCTAAATTTTAGGAGATCCCTAAATTTTACGAGCCTCGAATTAGCCTAAAAATGCTAGTCCTAAAAAATAGGGATGTCATTCTAAAAATAGTAAGTTCTGTACTCTAACTGTGCTTACTAAATTTGGTTGTTTCTATTCTTGACAGTATTCAACCCAAAAAGGAAGGCCATAAAGAAGAGACAAGTGTCAAGACACTTGTCACACAAGTTTCCAAGTGTCCCACCACTTGTCACATCTCATGACATGTGGTTGGACACTTGTCTTGTGCTACTCCGCTTTCCCCTTTTGTACTAGCTCTTCCCTCTCCTATGAATAAGAGCTCGTTTTTCTTCATTCGGCATCATTTTTCTTTGCTATAAACTCATGTACAGCACCCAACAGATAGCCAGAAATTGGCCTCATCCATCCCCATCATCATCCCCCACTTCTCCATTATCAAATTCCTCCATATTCCCTCTTCTATCTCACTGCTGTTTTACAGGACAGCAAGCTTGTAAATTCATTACAGCACCTCCTTTTCAAGCTCTTTCTTCCATTTTAGCAACAAGAAGCAAGCCCTATCCATGTACTACTGTTCAACGATGGAGAAGGCAGATTTCCCCTTTTTCTTCTCTCATACTGTAAAGAAATCAGTTCTTATCATTGCATAATAGATAATGCATGTGTATTTGTACATCTTTGCATGATCTTGTGATAGTGAGAATTACTTCTTCTCACTCTCAGGTTGATTGTAACTGAGCTCTTCCCTAAGGGACTTGGGTTGAGCAGAAATACATTCCTTCGGGGGGGTTGCCCATCTTCAACCCTCAATCTTGTCTCCATTACTTTTACATTTTCATGGCTGTAATTTTGTGAGTAATTTTCACTTTCAGCTTTAAGTGTTCATTCTCTTTTATATTAAATCTCGAAAACAAGCGAATACCATAATTGTTAAGCATACTACATTGTTCGGGGCGTTTACAGTGGTATCAGAGCTTTGGCTCGGTCCTCACCCCAACACTGGTAGTGCTTACAATTATAGGTTTGTTTGTTTTCAGCCCTTGCATTGAGTGTTTGAGCTTTTTTTTTTAAGAGTCTCAATGGATCAGTCGAGTGCTATCCTTTAAGCCATTCAAAGTCTTAGAGAGGAGAATCAGCAAATTCGTGACCAACTTCTCAAACTAGAAAAAGTTGAGAATCCCAAAGAATTCAAGGAAAGAAGCCCATCTGCTTCAAGGAGACAAAGCCATACCAATGAAAGGAGCCGATCAAGAAGTCCAACTACTTCTAAGAGGCAGTCCCATTCTACTTCAAGACAAAGAAAGAGATCGCGTCGAAGCTCATCCTCTTCTTCAAAGTCATCTGGCGCCTACTCTGATGGACCCTCTTCTAGTAACGAAGAGTTACACCCTTCTCGTGGAAGACCTCATCATCGTCAAAGGCGTCAACATTCTTCACCCTCGTCTCCATCTTCATCCCCATCAAGCACTTCATCATCTTCAACCTCAAGATCCGGGCATGGACGAAGGCATAAGAAGAAGAAGAAGACTAAGTCACTATCTCAACTTGAAAAGAAGATCAAGTTCAATATGTATGATGGTTCCCGAAATCCTGATCTTCTTCTGAAGTTTATTCATCAATTTCAAATTTTGTATGGTCGTGACAAGCCCCAAAATCATGGCGGTCCTTTGTTCCCATGATACAAAGCCAATTTCTTCCTGTTCATTTCAAAAGAGATGTAAAAATGGAATGGGATCGGCTTTGGCAAAGGAAAAATGAGTCGCTTGGTGACTATACCAAGAGATTTTGGGAGCTACTTTTGAAGGTCCAACATTTCAAGAAGATCAGCGGTTCGGAAAAGCTTAGGAAGTTTCAAGGAGGTTTGCATTTTAAACTTCGTACTACTCTTAATCATTATCATTGTTCTAGTCTCAAGGAACTCATTGACCATGCTGAGACATGGAAAATGGAGCACAATGGCAACAAATCATCCAAAAGAATGATAAGAAGAGAGTAGCTGATGATGAGGAGTATTCAGCCCCAAATGAAGGACAAAAACAGCGGCAAAAGCAGCCATCAAATCAAAAGAAGATGAAGCCTTATGCACCTCCTAATGCTCCTCAATTTCGCTCCAATCTATACCCACAAGCAAAGCAACTTTCCGAAGAAGAAAAGAAACGCTTCATGAAAGAAGGGAAGTGCTTTAAATGTGGACAAATAGGCCACATAGCGAAGCAATGTCCAAACAAGGAACAAAGCAAGGTTTCTGACAACAAGCCTAAGTCGCCAGTGAAAATCAATACTATCAATGATGTAGTTGCAAACACAACTCACACTCCAGAGACGCGCAAATTATTAAAAGCTTGGGGACAGTTGCAAGGTAAGCAAGCACTATTCTTGATAGATCTTGGGGCGAATGAAAATATCATTTCCTTGCAATTAGCTAAAGAGCTTGGATTAAAGAATGAAGAGATGGACACTCCGGCAGAAGTTCCCCAAGCTTTAAATGCTGATGAAGGTGACACAGTGAAGACTGTGATACCCTACATTGGCAAGCTCAAGTTTCAAATTCAAGGCTACAGTGACGAAGATACCTTCTGTATCGGAGACCTTGATGGTTGCGATGTGATTCTTGGCATGCCCTGGAATCATAGAGTAGATTCAACCATCTTCTCTCAGAAAAAGAAGGTAGAACTCACCAACAAAGGCAAGAAGTACGAGATCCAAGCTGGAGTTTCTGGAGACACTATACCTATGGTAAGCCATATGCAAGTCTCTAGAGCAATTAAGGATTGTGTTCAATGTTGTCTGCTTTATGTCACTGATGTAAAAGATAATATGAATGCTGAAAACCAAGAGCGACTTCAGCTCTTGGAAAAGTATAAAGATTGTTTTTCGGAAGATCTTCCTTATCAGCTTCCCCCAGAAAGGCCAGAAGACCATCATATTGATATTATCCCGGGCAATTCTCCTCCTAATATAGCACCATACGGTGTGAGCCATCCTCAACAAGAAGAAATCAGAAAGCAAGTCAAAGACCTACTCAACCGTGGGCTAATTAGGCCAAGTAGCTCACCATTTTGTTCACCGGTTCTTCTTGTTCAAAAGAAAGATGGCACATTCAGAATGTGCATTGATTATCGAGCCCTCAACAAAATCACTGTGAAGAATCGGTTTCCTATTCCTAGAATTGACGACATTTTGGATCGTCTAGGAGGCTCAAAGATTTTCAGCCGCATTGATCTAAAGAGTGGTTATCATCAAATTAGGGTAATACCACAAGATGTACACAAAACTGCTTTCCGCACTTCATACAGTCTTTATGAATTCTTGGTGGTTCCTTTTGGGATTAACCAATGCACCAGCCACCTTTAATCGAATGATGGAGCGCATCTTTAGAGAGCATCGACAATATGTCGGTACTTTCTTTGATGATATTCTTGTCTTTAGCAAGAATGAAGAGGAGCATCATCAACACTTGGAAATTGTTCTACAATTACTTCAACAAAATCAACTCTTGGTAAATGGTAAAAAGAGTGAATTTTTCATGCATAAAATAAATTACCTTGGGCATGTCATCTCTTCTGAAGGGATTCAGATGGATCCTGAAAAGATCAGGATAATCCAAGAATGGCCTCATCTTCATGATGTACATGAAGTGCGATCGTTTCTTGACTTATGCTCTTATTACCGCCGCTTCATCAAGCATTTTGCACATATGGCTTCTCCACTTCATGACCTTACAAAGAAGAAGATCTCTTTCCAATGGAAGGAAAAAGAGAAGGCAGCCTTCACAAGGCTGAAAACAGCTCTTACTTCTGGACCTGTTCTTATCATTCCAGATCTGGTAAAACCATTTGTGGTGGAAGCAGATGCTTGCGGTGATTGTATTGGTGCAGTGCTAAATCAAGAAGGCCATGCCATAGCCTTTGAAAGCCGCTATCTAAATGATGTGGAGAAAAGGTATGAGATTTATGAAAATGAGCTCTTAGCGGTGGTTCATGCTTTAAAGATATGGAAACATTATCTTCTAGGCAATGAATTCTTTATTAAAACTGATCATCAAAGCTTGAAGTATTTCAAGACTCAAAAGCATTTGCAGGAGAAACATGCAAGATGGGAAAATTTCTTGTCTATGTTTCATTTTCAAATTATGTACACTCCAGGGAAACAAAATGTAGTTGCTGATACACTTTCTAGAGTGCCTCGCATTGCAACTATTACAGTGGCTCATCATGAAGATTTTCAAAGGATGAAGAATACTTATGATGAAGATACTGATTTTGCAGCAATTTGGTCAAATTTACAGCAAGGAGATTCTCATCCAGATTATTCCATCAAAGACGGTTACCTTCTCATGAACAATCGCCTTTGTGTCACTCTTCCTGTTCGACAAAAGGTGCTTAAAGAAAGTCATGAACCCCCTTATGCAGGGCATAGAGGGAGGGCAGCTACTCTAAGTGCAATTGAGCGCTACTTTTATTGGCCAACATTACGAAGAGATACACATAACTTCATTGAGGCTTGTCTGGTATGCCAAAAATCCAAATATGATAGGTAGAAGATTCCAGGATTGTTGCAACCTCTTCCAGTGCCCAAAGATCCATGGGAATCTATCACAATGGATTTCATCTCAGGTATTCCAAGAACACCTCAAGGTCATGATATGATTTGGGTCATAATTGATAGATTCAGCAAACAATCACATTTTATTCCATGTCATAAAACATTGAAATCCGCACAAGCTGCAAGACTTTTCATTCAACATATCTTCAGATTACATGGTATGCCTTCTGAGATCATTTCAGATAGAGACTCCAAATTCACAAGTAACTTTTGGCGTGCTTTATTTGAGAATTTGGGAACCACTTTAAAGTTCTCCTCAGCTTTTCATCCTCAAACTGACGGCCAAACAGAGGTGATGAATCTCACTCTTTTGGATATGTTGAAAGCTTATGTTAGTGAACATAAGTCACAATGGGAGAAATATCTTCCATTATTGGAGTTTGCTTACAACAATACAGTACACTCATCCACAAGGAAAGCTCCAAATGAAATAGTACAGGGTAAAGTGATTCCTCCTCCAATTATTCGCACTAAAGATAAGATTTTTGCTGCTGATGAGTTTGCTTCAGATTTAAAAACCGCAATGGATCAAGTTCGAGCCACTATCAAAGTTGCCCAAGAGCGACAAAATAAGCAAGCAGATAAACAAAGAAGACCTTTGGCTTTTGAAAAAGGTCAATATGTCTTGCTAAAGTTTGATAAAAGCAGGCTCAAACAAGGTTCTAGTCAAAATTCATCTTTTCCAAAGCTCTCCAGTAGATACTTTGGACCCTTCAAAGTGATTGAGAAAATAAATGAAGTTTCTTATCGACTTGAGCTTCTTACTCATTGAAAAATACACAATGCTTTTCATGTAAGTTTGCTAAAACCTTACATAGGACCAGAACCAAAGGAACCATTACTGAAGATCCCCCAGAAGTTGAAGAAACAGAGCAACTCTTGGAACCTGAAAAGATTTTGTTTCTCAAGGATCGAACCACGAGAAGTGGCCTTGTGACACAAAAATTCTTACTAAAATTCAAGAATCTACCCACAATAGATGCACAGTGGGTAGATGAAAAATTCATGAAGGATTACCCAAATATTCTACAGCAATATCAAGAAGCTTTTCAGCTGAGGACAGCTGAATAAAAGCCAGAGGGCTATCACAACTCTATAGAAACAGAATTTGTATCCTTTTTCATTAATTTGTATGTATAATGATTTGTTAAATTTATTTCCTTTGCACTAATTAGATATAAAGAAAAGTGCATTGGAGCTGGCCACTGATGAGTGGTCACACAGGTTATGGTGGGCCCACGCGGTGGGTTAGAGAAAAGATAGTTCACACTTCCACCTATATGGCCCGATTGGGCGCCTGTGACTAGAAATCACACATATCAGAGTTAGACTCGCACACAGAAAGGATTGATGCCTTGAAGTGTGGGCTAGATCCACCAGAACAGACAGTTACAATCAACAAGATGGCATGATCATGAAATGCTTGTATAATATGCATGTGTGGGCTGAAAGCTTGAAATGCACATTTCTTTGCATAGGAAAGTCACATGAAGATTTGGATATCATTTTTGCGATGTACACGGAGAAAGCTTTCATATGACACCCATATTGGGGGGATCCCTAAATTTTAGGAGATCCCTAAATTTTAGGAGCCTCGAATTAGCCTAAAAATACTAGTCCTAAAAAATAGGGATGTCATTCTAAAAATAGTAAGTTCTGTACTCTAACTGTGCTTACTAAATTTGGTTGTTTCTATTCTTGA
The DNA here is from genome assembly GCF_053477565.2 of Lygodium microphyllum. Lineage (NCBI taxonomy): Eukaryota > Viridiplantae > Streptophyta > Polypodiopsida > Schizaeales > Lygodiaceae > Lygodium > Lygodium microphyllum. The sequence goes on along the minus strand of NC_141157.1, from coordinate 29,995,199 downwards.
CAGTATTCAACCCAAAAAGGAAGGCCATAGAAAAGAGACAAGTGTCAAGACACTTGTCACACAAGTTTCCAAGTGTCCCACCACTTGTCACATCTCATGACATGTGGCTGGACACTTGTCTTGTGCTACTCCACTTTCCCCTTTTGTACTCGCTCTTCCCTCTCCTATAAATAAGAGCTCGTTTTTCTTCATTCAGCATCATTTTTATTTGCTGTAAACTCATGTACAGCACCCAACAGATAGCCAGAAACTGGCCTCATCCATCCCCATCATCATCCCCCACTTCTCCATTATCAAATTCCTCCATATTCCCTCTTCTATCACTGCTGTTTTACAGGACAGCAAGCCTGTAAATTCATTACAGCACCTCCTTTTCAAGCTCTTTCTTCCATTTTAGCAACAAGAAGCAAGCCCTATCCATGTACTACTGTTCAACGATGGAGAAGGCTGATTTTCCCTTTTTCTTCTCTCATACTGTAAAGAAATCAGTTCTTATCATTGCATAATAGATCATGCATGTGTGTTTGTACATCTTTGCATGATCTTGTGGACCCATGCGGTGGGTTAGAGAAAAGATAGTTCACACTTCCACCTATATGGCCTGATTGGGCGCATGTGACTAGAACTCACACATATCAGGGTTAGACTCGCACACAGAAAGGATTGATGCCTTGAAGTGTGGGCTAGATCCACCAGAACAGACAGTTACAATCAACAAGATGGTATGATCATGAAATGCTTGTATAATGTGCATGTGTGGGCTGAAAGCTTGAAATGCACATTTCTTTGCATAGGAAAGTCACATGAAGATTCGGATACCATTTTTGCGATGTACACGGAAAAAGCTTTCATATGACACCCATATTGGGGGGTCCCTAAATTTTAGGAGATCCCTAAATTTTAAGAGGTCCCTAAATTTTAGGAGCCTTAAATTAGTCTAAAAATGCTAGTCCTAAAAAATAGGGATATCATTCTAAAAATAGTAAGTTCTGTACTCTAACTGTGCTTACTAAATTTGGTTGTTTCTATTCTTGACAGTATTCAACCCAAAAAGGAAGGCTATAGAGAAGAGACAAGTGTCAAGACACTTGTCACACAAGTTTCCAAGTGTCCCACCACTTGTCACATCTCATGACATGTGGCTGGACACTTGTTTTGTGCTACTCCACTTTCCCCTTTTGTACTAGCTCTTCCCTCTCCTATAAATAAGAGCTCGTTTTTCTTCATTCAGCATCATTTTTATTTGCTGTAAACTCATGTACAGCACCCAACAGATAGCCAGAAACTGGCCTCATCCATCCCCATCATCATCCCCCACTTCTCCATTATCAAATTCCTCCACATTCCCTCTTCTATCACTGCTCTTTTACAGGACAGCAAGCCTGTAAATTCATTACAGCACCTCCTTTTCAAGCTCTTTCTTCCATTTTAGCAACAAGAAGCAAGCCCTATCCATGTACTACTGTTCAACGATGGAGAAGGCTGATTTCCCCTTTTTCTTCTCTCATACTGTAAAGAAATCAATTCTTATCATTGCATAATAGATCATGCATGTGTGTTTGTACATCTTTGCATGATCTTGTGGACCCACGCAGTGGGTTAGAGAAAAGATAGTTCACACTTCCACCTATATGGCCTGATTGGGCGCCTGTGACTAGAACTCACACATATCAGGGTTAGACTCGCATACAGAAAGGATTGATGCCTTGAAGTGTGGGCTAGATCCACCAGAACAGACAGTTACAATCAACAAGATGGTATGATCATGAAATGCTTGTATAATGTGCATGTGTGGGCTGAAAGCTTGAAATGCACATTTCTTTGCATAGGAAAGTCACATGAAGATTCGGATACCATTTTTGCGATGTACACGGAAAAAGCTTTCATATGACACCCATATTGGGGGGTCCCTAAATTTTAGGAGATCCCTAAATTTTAGGAGCCTTAAATTAGTCTAAAAATGCTAGTCCTAAAAAATAGGGATGTCATTCTAAAAATAGTAAGTTCTGTACTCTAACTGTGCTTACTAAATTTGGTTGTTTCTATTCTTGACAGTATTCAACCCAAAAAGGAAGGCTATAGAGAAGAGACAAGTGTCAAGACACTTGTCACACAAGTTTCCAAGTATCCCACCACTTGTCACATCTCATGACATGTGGCTGGACACTTGTCGTGTGCTACTCCACTTTCCCCTTTTGTACTAGCTCTTCCCTCTCCTATAAATAAGAGCTCGTTTTTCTTCATTCAGCATCATTTTTCTTTGCTGTAAACTCATGTACAGCACCCAACAGATAGCCAGAAACTGGCCTCATCCATCCCCATCATCATCCCCCACTTCTCCATTATCAAATTCCTCCACATTTCCTCTTCTATCACTGCTGTTTTACAGGACAGCAAGCCTGTAAATTCATTACATCACCTCCTTTTCAAGCTCTTTCTTCCATTTTAGCAACAAGAAGCAAGCCCTATCCATGTACTACTGCTCAACGATGGAGAAGGCTGATTTCCCCTTTTTCTTCTCTCATACTGTAAAGAAATCAGTTCTTATCATTGCATAATAGATCATGCATGTGTGTTTGTACATCTTTGCATGATCTTGTGGACCCATGTGGTGGGTTAGAGAAAAGATAGTTCACACTTCCACCTATATGGCCTGATTGGGCGCCTGTGACTAGAACTCACGCATATCAGGGTTAGACTCGCACACAGAAAGGATTGATGCCTTGAAGTGTGGGCTAGATCCACCAGAACAGACAGTTACAATCAACAAGATGGTATGATCATGAAATGCTTGTATAATGTGCATGTGTGGGCTGAAAGCTTGAAATGCACATTTCTTTGCATAGGAAAGTCACATGAAGATTCGGATACCATTTTTGCGATGTACACGGAAAAAGCTTTCATATGATACCTATATTGGGGGGTCCCTAAATTTTAGGAGATCCCTAAATTTTAGGAGGTCCCTAAATTTTAGGAGCCTCAAATTAGTCTAAAAATGCTAGTCCTAAAAAATAGGGATGTCATTCTAAAAATAGTAAGTTCTGTACTCTAACTGTGCTTACTAAATTTGGTTGTTTCTATTCTTGACAGTATTCAACCCAAAAAGGAAGGCCATAGAGAAGAGACAAGTGTCAAGACACTTGTCACACAAGTTTCCAAGTGTCCCACCACTTGAACATCTCATGACATGTGGCTGGACACTTGTCTTGTGCTACTCCACTTTCCCCTTTTGTACTAGCTCTTCCCTCTCCTATAAATAAGAGCTCGTTTTTCTTCATTCGGCATCATTTTTCTTTGTTGTAAACTCATGTACAGCACCCATAGATAGCCAAAAACTAGCCCCATCCATCCCCATCATCATCCCCCACTTCTCCATTATCAAATTCCTCCATATTTCCTCTTCTATCACTGCTGTTTTACAGGACAACAAACCTGTAAATTCATTACATCACCTCCTTTTCAAGCTCTTTCTTCCATTTTAGCAACAAGAAGCAAGCCCTAACCATGTACTACTGTTCAACGATGGAGAAGGCTGATTTCCCCTTTTTCTTCTCTCATACTATAAAGAAATCAGTTCTTATCATTGCATAATAGATAATGCATATGTGTTTGTACATCTTTGCATGATCTTGTGAGAGTGAGAATTACTTCTTCTCACTCTCAGGTTGATTGTAACTGAGCTCTTCCCTAAGGGACTTGGGTTAAGCAGAAATACATTCCTTCGGGGGGGGTTGCCCATCTTCAACCCTCAATCTTGTCTCCATTACTTTTACATTTTCATGGCTGTAATTTTGTGAGTAATTTTCATTTTCAGCTTTAAATGTTCATTCTCTTTTATATTAAATCTCGAAAACAAGCGAATATCATAATTGTTAAGCATACTACGTTGTTCGGGGCGTTTACAGTGGTATTACTCTGCCTACTAGAAAGAAGGTCACTGATGCAAAGGCAGAAACTTCAATCCCTAAGACGGCCGAAAAGGGAAGTGCTAAGGTAGGGGAATACCCGCATCCGAAGCGCCAACTAGAGGCCATAGAGAAAGTGAAGGAATGGGTGAAAGAGGCGCAAGAGCACCTAAAGGACGTTGAGCCTATCCTAGAGGATGAGATCGATAATCTCTCCAGCATAAGCATGTGAGTCTCACCCCCTCGACCAAAGTCAGGGGATGCGACCGCACCACAAGCAATACCACTTAGGTCAAGTCTTCATGCTACAGGTCCGCAAATCAATCACAGCCATTGGCCAGGACAATCTGGATTAGGAGAGAGACGAGCAGCCAATGACCTCCTTACCATGCTGGTGACCACCCCTGTGACGCTAAGTCTGGGAGACCTGCTTAAGCAGCATCCCACCCTATGGCAAGACCTGAAACAATGGGTCGAGGGATCACGAGAGCAAGATGCTGATCTGCACAACCATGATGCAGAGACACAAATACCAACTCTAACGCTACACTCTATGCCAAAGTCCTTGCACATTAATGCCTTTTGGGAGGGCACTGAGATGCATGCAGTCTTACCAGTCCTAGCCCTAGGCAACACAACGAGAAAGGGGATCGTAGACACGGGAGCTGGGGTTAGTGTGCTTAGCCACGCAGTGTTTCAAACTTGGGGAAACCCACCTGTTGAGACTGCTAAGTTCAATGTCACACTAGCAAATGGTATGAGAGTGAAACCACTCAAGGTGCTAAAAAACTGGCCAGTGAAAATCGCATGTGTTCAATTCTCTGTTGACTTTATAGTCATGAAGGGTGTGGACTGCGATATCCTATTAGGCCAACCTTAGATGCGCAATGCCAGAGTCATCGAAGATTAGGGTAACGGCTTAATCTTCCTTGGCAATAGAACAGACACCGTGAGGGTAGAGATGGACACCTGGAAGACCTCATCAGTTGACTTGGATGCCATCTCTGCGATACTTAAAGGGAACGCTCAAGTCAAGAAGTCCTATGGACCCTTGACCAAGTATGTTCCATACCCGGAAGATGAGAGAGATTGGATGCATGCCCTTGCTACAATCAACCTGCCATTCTCGGATCATCAGGCATACGAGCAAGCCATCAAGACAATCGGTAAGTCTAAACACACACCCTCCGTAGCAGCTTGCATGATGGCAGGAACCATTTAGGGGAGACTTAAACTTGTCACCTTCCAAGTGCCCAATAACAAAAGAGAGTCCTGGAGATTCTAGAATATTTAATGGGCAAGCTAGCCGGCAATCCAACAACAAACTTCAAACCACTTCAGGATCTCTTAGATGAATCCAAGTGGCAATGGACCGGGGTGCATGACTTGAACCTCATGTACAACTAGGCCCTAATCCCCGATCAAAGACAAGGGATATACCAAGACCTGGGAGACGGCGAGCAGTCTAATGAAGAGGACTCCAACGATGAATATGAAGACTACCAATCCTTCAATGACGAGACCGAAGGTGAGATGGATACCATAGAATACGACACTAAAGGATGGGAAATAGAACAAATACGGGCAAACTCCAAGCCGCAGAAAAAGAGTTCCTTCAAGATCGAGCAAGGGGTCATGCGCATCGATTGTGATCACACCTGGTTGGAACACGTAACGGCCTTAGATTTCGATCAAGCAGGCCTAGCCTAGTCCGGTACGACACTAGTGCTTAGGACAGAGTCGCCCTCTGAGTTGCAACCACTAGGGGAGACCACCTCTTCTAGCGAAGACAAGGAGTTTGACTCTGAGTCGGAGGTAAGTTTAGATAGCGACCCAAAGATACCTAGGCCAGCCAAGACCAGATGCACCAAGGGGGACCTACTCGTCCACTTGAGGCGCAGACGATTGAAAGAGGAAAGGATAAAACAACCCAGGGACACACGAATGGAAGAACAAAGAAAACCACAAGACCTCCCTAAAATATTTACAAAATTCAAGAAAGGGGATAGGGTAGTGATCCTGTTGGGTGCCAAACGTCAAGGGCAAATGAGTGAACCGATCCAGGGACCAGCAGGTCAAGGAGGTGAACCTAGCCCAAGAAGGGGAGACATCCCGACCAGTCTTCATTGCCGATGACTTGACTAAGGAAGAGGAAATGAGTCTTGTCGCTCTCTTGCGAGAGTACATAGACGTATTCGCTTGGTCCTTAGAAGAGCTTAAGGGGGTAGATCCAAGTGTAGTGACTCATAACATACCCATGATGCCAAATGCTATGCCGGTCAAGCAGGGACCATACCCTATGAATCCAAAACACGCTCACATGGTCAAGGAAGAGATTGACAAGCTGATGAGAGCAGGATTCATTTATGAAATTGAGCACATGGACTAGGTATCGCCCATAGTCATTGTCATGAAGAAGAATGGAAAAATCAAAGTGTGCATCAATTACAAGAAGGTGAACGCTGCTACTAAGAGGGACAACTATCCATTGCCATACACCAAGCACATGCTTGAAAGAGTGGCTGGCAAGGAATCCTATAGTTTTTTGGATGGCTTCTCAAGATACAATCAGGTGCAAGTGCATCCTGCTGACAGGCATAAGACTGCCTTCACCACTGAGTGGGGCGTCTTTGCTTACATAGTCATGCCCTTCGGGTTGACTAATGCCCCCACCACCTTCCAATGCCTCATGTGAGCCATATTTAAAGACATGCTTCGCAAAGAGTTGGAAGTCTTCGTAGATGACCTGTGCATTCACTCGACCTGGAGAGAACACTTAGAGAAACTCTGAGCAATCTTGGAGCGATGTCGCCTATATCGTCTCTCCCTGAACCCCTTAAAGTGCCAGTTTTTGGTAAAGCATGCATGCATCCTAGGGCAGTGGTGTTAAAGAACGGCATTGCCCCCACTGACTTCTCAAAAGTCTAGGTTATTGTTGATCTTCCGCCCCCAATCAACTATAAGGGAGTTCAATGCTTCTTAGGCCACACGGGATACTCTCGGTGGTTTGTGTTGAATTACATGTTGATTGCCAGACCTTTATACAAGCTGCTAATTGTCTTTGAATGGACTGAGCATGCCAACGAGCATATGAAGAGTTGAGGAAAGCTCTAACCACAGCACTGATTCTACGAGCCCCAGATTGGACCATTACCTTCCATGTGCATATCGATGCCTCAAAATTTGTTGTGGGGCCAGTGTTGTGCCAACCTGGCGAACACAACCTAGACTACCCATTGAGCTTTGCTAGCAGACAACTCACTGAAATGAAAATGAATTACTCAATGACAGAGAGAGAGGGCTTGGCCATGGTGTTTGTTGTGAAGAAATTCTGGCATTATCTATTGGATACACCCTTTACCTTCTTTGTGAACCATCAAGCCTTGCTATATCTAGTGAATAAACCTTGTGCTACAAGACGCATAGCTCAGTGGCTCCTTCTACTTTTGGAGTTCGACTTCTCTGTGGTTGTACAGAAAGGAAGACAACACTACATAGTTGACCATATGTCACGCATCCCCACGGGAGAGGCTGCTAGAGAAGGCATTGCCGATGAATTGCCCGACGCCCATCTCTTTAACCTTTCCAGCGAGAGAGAATTTTTTAAGGCAAATATAACACCATATTGGGCAGATGACATAGTCCAAGTGCTTGAGCACCGACTGCCTGAGCGACCGATAGACAAGGCAAGACTTAGGTGACTCATCCTCAAGATCCAACCCTACCAGTTGATACCATGCTAGCTATATCGACTAGGGAAAGATGGACTGTTGTGTAGATGCGTGTGCGAGCATGATATGCACGATGTGCTTTCAGAAGCGCATAGTGGAATCGCTGGTGGGCACTTTCATGGAGATACGATAGTGCGCAAGGTGTTGCAGTCTCAACTATGGTGGCCAATGCTGTTTCATGATGCAGCATAATTCGTTAAGCATTGCGACAAGTGTCAACGGATGAAGGTCCTAATTCGCAAGGATCAAATGGAATTGACCCCAATCATTGCACAACAACCCTTTGAAAAATGGAAAATTGACTTCGTAGGACCCATCAGCCCAGCTACACAATATTCACATGCCAAATACATCATTGTAGCCACAGACTACCTAACGAAATGGGAAAAATTGGGAGCGACACGAAAGAACAATGCTAGAACGACTGCCAAGTTCTTGTGGGAGTTGGTGATTTCACGATTCGGCTGCCCCATCGAACTAGTCTCAGTGAGACCAGGGCACACACTTCATCAATGAAGTGATAGCACATCTTCTATCCACCTTTCTAATTATCCCCATTGAAAATCCTCTCCATACTACCCTCAAGCAAACGGCCAGGCGGAATCCACAAATAAGATTATTGTAAACGTCCTGACTAAAGTAGTCTCTGCTTCGAGCAGCGACTGGGACAACAAGTTCATGGCAGCCTTGTGGGCTTACTATACAACTTATAAAATGGCTATCGGTCAAAATCCCTTTAGATTGACCTATGGAACTGAAGCAATTCTCCCCGTAGACCTGAGAATAGCACTTCAAGAACGATAGGAAGGAAAAAAGCCATGGAGGCAACACCTGGTTGAGCTCGAACACCTCTTGGAAACTCGTCTTCTAGCCACTCATGCACTCATATGTGAGAAGGCACGACGCAAGAGCTGGTTTGACAAGCACAACGTAACTAACCAATTTACCACCCCAAACAACCCACATCCTAGAAAAATTTCGGCATGACCTCTATACATATGCGACCGAAAACTTCATGCGATGCAATAAACAGGCACCCAAAACCTCGTATCAGGCAAGAAAGAAAGAAAACTACAAACCGTACCCGTAATCGTAGCACATAAGCAAACCATAATACCATAAAAATCTAAATCAGGACCTGACCATAACCTTGACCAACACTTTCAGCTAAGAGGACTTTACGCGCCCATCCCACGAAGTGTATTTATTAAAAAAGGGGAAAAAAGTGAAGTGAGAGGAAATTATTTTAATGAAGGGTTCATTTTAAGAAATTATTAACAATGGGTGACTTTTTATTAGGTTATAAACCTTAATAAGAAAACGGTGGTTCCTTCTTAAAATTTTAATTACAATTTATTAGGGTGAAGCGGCGCTTTATCAAAACCCGGACTACGATTCCCAGACTGGGGTCTCTAAATGCAAATTCATTAGTTAGAAATTATTGGTGATGTGGAGCGCTTTTTTGCCAGCGCGTGCTTTTTTTGTGACGGCTAGTTCATTTTTATTAAAAATTAAGGTGCCTCTTAAGCTCACGTAGCGCGTACAAAGTGAACGGCTAGTTGATTTTTAATTATTAGAAACTGTGTGTTTAGCGCGAATGCGCGTGAAAAAGTGGGTGAATATAGTTCATTTTAGCAATTAATAATGGTTAAGGGATAATGAAAATAAATAAAGCTCACAAAATAAATACCTGGTAGGGGTGTGTATGCAATGGACTAAAGGCGCACGGAGTATTCTCGAAATGCAAGGAATCCAATAAAAAAAAACAAACACCACTGACTAGAAAAAATAAAGCACCTTAGTGTTTTTGTTTGATTTTTATTTTATTTTTAGTTTTTTATTTTGTTATTTATTTATGATTGTTTGTTTATTTATTTATTTAAAATTATATTTTAGGTGTGTTTGTATTATGTATATTATTTAGTTTTGGCTTATTTATTTTGTTATTTTTTTTTAATAAAATAAATCGAGATATAAGACACATGAACATGTTATGAAGTGTACAGGTGGAATTTTAGCAATCTAACAAGTGTCAACAATGTGTTGTAATTTATCCATGATGTTTCAACTGATTTTTTGAATTAAAAATGAATTTTTATGAAGTGAAGTATCAAAATTAGGATTTTTGGCTTCAAATAATATTTTTTCCATTTATGAAAACATTTTAAATTGAGAAATTAGTGGCAAAAGGGGCAAGGGGGTTTGTGGATTTTTAAAGAAATTTTTTGGATTTATTTTTGAATTTTTACTCATTTTTCATATATTTCTAAAGGAATTTTGAATTTTTTGCAATTTGTTTTCTTTAATTTCCACTTTAAAAAATATTCCAAATGATTTCAGCAATATTGGAAAATTTTAAGAAAATTTTTTGTACTTTTTTTAAATTTTAAATGAATTTGAATGAATTTTTGGAATTTTTATGTGTTTTATATTTATTTTTATGTATTTTGTGGGTTGGAAAATAAAAGGCGGTACCCGAACTGCGTGTGAATAGCGAAGGATGACTACGTGTGAACGGCTGACTGCAATACTCCACCGCACGGACAAGTTGGAAGCGTGTCCTCGCGTGTGAACGCCCGCTAGCACACCCGTACACAGCGGGAAAACAACGAAGGAGAAAGGGCAAGAACGGGGGCCGGCTAAGTAGATTAAGTTAAATAGGTTAGCTTAGTCAGAGAAAGTCAATTAAATTAGTTTAGTGTGTTAAATCAAGTAAGTTAGTTAGGTGAGTTTAGTTTGTTAAGTTAGATTAGTGTAAGTAATGTTAGTCTGTTTAATCAGGTTAAGTAATGTTAGTGAGGTTAGTATGTTAAGTAATGTTAGTTAAGTTAAGCTGTGGTTAGTCTGTGTAAGTAAGGTTAGTTAATGCTAACTAGGGTTAGGTTAGGCTAACTAGGGTTAGGTTAGGCTAACTAGGGTAGGTTAGTCTAACTAGGGTTAGGGTATGGTAACTAGGGTTAGTTAGTCTAACTATGGTTAGGTTAATTAACTAGGGGTTAGTTTAAGTAACTATGGGTTAGTTAAGGTAATTGTGGGTTAGTTAAATTAACTAGAGGTGAATTAGGTAACTAGGGGTTAGTTAGGTTTAGTTAATTTAACTATGGTTAGGGAGATTAACTATGGGTTAGTGAAATTACTATGGTTAGTGAAAGTAACTAACCAGAGAGGGGGAGAAGGGAAGTGAGCGGAGGAGAAGGAGGCAGGGGGTGTCCACGGCGGTGGCGAGCGGGGGCGACTGGGGGAGGCGGATGAGAAAGAGGAGGAGGAGGAGGCTGGATCGGCGGCGGGGGCAACGTCAGCAACAAGGAGGCAATGGTGGCATCAGCAACGGATTAGGCAGCCACAGACGGGGGAGGAGGCAGAGGTAGAAGGGGGAGGAAGAGGTAGAGAGGAGGGGATGGCGTACCAGACGGGTGAGGTTGGAGGCAATGGCAAATGGCGTGGCGGGGCGATGGACTCGACAGCGGCGGCATCCCGGGCCACGACAGAGGAGGATGGAGCGACGGCAAGGGAGCATCAGTCGCAGCGACGGCATAGAGGAGAGGGAGAAGGGGAGAAGGAGGCGTGTGAAGGAGAAACGGTTCGTCGTCGCGGCAAGTAAGCTTTTTTTTTGGTTAATTTAAATTTATTGGTTTTGTAAATTTATTAGTTGTTGTTTTGAAAATTGTGAAATTGAGGTGTTTGTTTTTGTTTTTTTTTTTGCCGTTTTTTCTCATTGTTTTTTTTTTTCAGGTCATGGAATATTGTGTGGTGTGGGTGTTTTTTTTTTTAATGTTGAAATTTAGTTGTGTTTGTTTGTTTTGTTGTTTTTTTTTTGTTTTTTAATAAAAATATTTATTTTTATGTTTTTTTAAATAAAAAAAATTAAATATGGGTGTGCAAAAGAACACACCCCCGTCCTGCGCGCATGCGCGGGGCGGGGGCGAGAGTAAAAAAATTTGCAACGACGGGATCAAACGGGACAGGGATGGTGACACACGAGCCAGAAACAGATGCGTTCACGCGCGACACGAGAAACGCGGTTACACGACAAAAATGAATAAAAATTAATAAAATCCAAACCGTTCGTCAGATCGAAAAACCGTAAGAAGGACAAATGTGCCATGAGACGAGGGGACAATGATGGAAACATGTGACACGGGTTTCAGGGCAAAGTCAGGGTGTTCACATGGGAAAAACGCAAAAAATAAGCCCAAAAACACATACGGGTGTTAATAACGGAAAATCCACCCATCGGAATGAAGTGTGGAAAGAAGAAAAATTGTGCAGAACAAGGTGTCCAACAACCCTATCATGGAAAAACACAGTTTCAAGCAAGATAGGACGCGTTCTCATGGGAAAACCCCCAAAAACAGACCTAAAAATGGACTCGGAAATTAATATGGGAAGAACCGTGCACCGGAATAGAGGATGGTAAAAATGAAAATTTTCCAAAAGAAAGGGATTCATAGGGCTGTCGCATCAAAACTCAGTTTGGGGGAAATGAGGGAGGGTTTACATGGGAAAAACACAAAAACACGCCCAAAAACACTCGAAAAAATTAATAACTAAAAATCCGACATTTGAAAGAGGGGGAAGGAAAAAGAAAAAAGTGGAGGAAAGGCTGGCAGGACACGGTTGTCAAGTTAAACTGGAATTCCAATGCAAATAGGGTAGGTTCACATGGAAAAATGTAAAAAATATGCACCAAAAGGGCCCAAAAACCCGTAAAAATTAATAACGGATGAACTGTGCATCAGAATGACATGGAGTAAAAAGAAAAAATATCAGGGGGAAGGGGTAAGACAGGGTTGGCACATCAGATCAGGGTTCCAAAGTAATAAGGTCGCATTCACATGGAAAATCGTCCATTTTACGGGAATTACTTCAAAAATTAATAACTTGAAAACCGTCTGTCGAAACAGGGGTTGGTAAAAAGAAAAGATGGGCAGTTCAAAGGGACAAACACGGTTCTTAGGTTAGATTGGGATTCCGATGAATGTAGGATGCGTTCATATGAAAAAATCGCAAAAGAAAGAATAAAGACAAGCGATCAAGAAACAACGTCGGGGACAGGGTGAAATAGAATGAAAGAATCGGGAAGGGACCCCATCAGGGTAAAATGAAGTCATGGCAGAGATGCATGATCATAGCAGAGTATATGCATGGGGGTATGCAACATAGACGCATAGGGACGCGTCCCCACACTTAAAACTTTAGCAGGAAGGGTAAACCGAACAACAAGGACCTGGTATCACACATCAGACCAACCACGAACATCCCCACACTTAAGACATGACCGTCATTGAAAAACAGAAGGTGTAGGGTTAGAAAAACTTGGCCCATATTGCCGAGGAGGAGTGTCGATGATCGAGGTTGCATCTTGTGTCATTGTCAACTGCAGGAGGTAACAAGGTGTCTTCACAGCACACGTCCTTCGTGGAAGGGACCACATGGCAGCTCCCAGGGAGGTAGCTGGTTGAAGAAATCACAGGAAATTCGTCGATGACGAGGGATATTGCACTCAACTCACGATCTCGCAAATGGAATGAAAGAACAGTCACTCGCCCCATTACTAACATCACTCGAGGAAATAATGATGGGAACCCAGATCTCACACCCGGTTTAGAAATTGACAAGGGGGTGGTGTAGAAAGAGTATGCCAAGGTGTACAATTGATGGTGCATCAGTGCACCCCGCCCATCTGGCATAGGTGCAAGGAGAAAGGCCAGGGAGCCTTGTAGTGCAGTGTACAGAATAGAATGATGTGTCCTGTGCTGATGGCGCAAACCCATCCTGTGGGTGCATAGGGAAACAGAAACGTACCTGACTCCAATCGTTGTAACGTCCCTCAATCTTCACCTCTCGATAATTGATTGAAGAAACACCAGTCACACTCAGCCCACCCTCTGTCTCACGCTCTGTTGAAAGATACAGAGGGCAACCCATTCCTAAAACCCATTAATGTAATCCTCACTGTCACTTGTGTAGAGGTTGTATGCGGTGTGCACAATTGATGGTGCAACTGTGCATCTCACCTTGTGCCGACATACAGTGCAAGAAGGAAGGCCAGGGAGCCTTATGGTGTAGTGTACAGGAACAGATCGTGCGTTGTGCATTGAGAGGCCCATCTCGTGTATACAACACTCTGTTCACACATCTCACCTCTCATTTGATTTGAAGAGAAAAATTGGTCACTCACCCCACCCTCTATCTCATGCTTTGATAGATATAGAGGGCAGCCCATACTCACATCCCCATCCTGTTAGGATGACATCTCACATCACTCAAGGGGTTGGTGATGAAGATCATGTCAGCTATTGTTGTCATCAAGATCTTGAAGACGAGACGTACCCAGGGAGGCAGCCAACAAATCTCATACTTCAATGATTTGTAAGAAGAGTCGTTTGTTAAGAAGGGCAGATGGACTGATATTGCAGAGACAGCGCACCAAGGGAGGTGGCTTCAAATTACTTGCTAGAACGGTGCTACTGGTGAATCAGCTATCCTGAACTACGGGGTATTGCCACCTTTTCCACAGTCAGCTTCCCGCCCCCCCAAGGGTGTTTCCACCTTTTCTTAGAACGAGGTCTATTATGATAGGGAATTTCTTCCTTTTCGCCCATAACAATTTTGTTTATTATTATTATTTTCTTTTTTCTTCTTTTTCTTCTTTTTGTTTTCCTTTTTTTTTCGTTAAGAAAGAGAATGGTATAAATACCATGTGTCAGGACCAACCTCGCCACCATTGTTGGATCAGACGAGAAGAGAATAAGGTCGGGTTGAGATGTTTCTGCGAGGGATTAGCAGAACAAGACCGCCTCATGAGGAGAATCATAAGGGCTATCAGAAGCACAACGAGAAGGACAGTGCGCTGCCCAAAAGGGGAAGGGTAGGTCGACTATGATTGTCAAGATCCCCAGGGAGGGAAGTACTTTTTCAGACGATAGCCATTGATCAGGAAAGGATCATCAGAGGCATCAACGGTCTGCACCTGAATAGAGCCGTTAGGATTGACAGCAAGTACCTTATACGGGCCCATCCACCATTGTTGAAGCTTGCCAGGAAACTTGCCAAATCTTGAATCATAGGCTAGGACAAGATCACCTTCTTTGAACTCCTTGTGCTTGATGAAACTGTCATGATAGGCCTTGCGTCGCACTTGAGTAGTTTCCATGCATTGTAGGGCCATCCGTCATATCTCATCCAAGCATTCCAAGTGTAGGAGATGGCATTGCAGTGACTCATTATCGCCCAAGCATTCATGCCACTTACAAAGAGGGCAATTCCAGCTCAATAGGGAAGACGGCTTCTGTACCATACACTAGTTGGAAAGGGGTCTGTCATGTAGCTGCCTTATGGGAGGTTCTATATGCCCAGAGGGCCTCTGTAAGTCAATCGTCCCAGTCACGACGATGTGCGTCAATCAGTCTTGTCAGAATCGAGCAGAGGATGCAATTGGCGACTTCAACTTGGCCATTGGCTCTGGGGTAGTAAGGAGTAGACTTACGATGGCGGATCTTATACAGCTCTATCAACTCCTCCATGATTTTGTTAAGGAAATGAGTACCTTTGTCACTTACTAGCTCAAGGGGACTACCAAAATGGGTGATAATATTCTCATACATGAATAGGGCTACGCTGTTACCATCATCTTGCTTCAGGGCTTTAGCTTCACACCACTTTGTGACATAATCCGTACACACTAGGATGTATCTGTTCTGCTTCCATCTGGTGGGTGGATCAATGGGATCCACAAAATCAATCCTCCACTTCTCGAATGACTTTAGGGGAAGAATGGGTTGTAGTGGCATGGCACTTGTTTTGGTGGGTTTTCCCATTCGCTGACAAGCATCACATCTCTTATAGTAGTCATATGCATCGTTGTGGAGGGTCAGGCACTAGTATCCTGCTAACAGAGCCTTCCTAGTTGTCGCTTCTCCTGCGAAGTGTCCACCACATGGTTCGTCATCGCATACTTTCAATACTATGCTGATTTCATCCCCTGCAACACATCTTCGCAGCACTTCATCTTTACCTCTTTTGTACAGTGTACCACCTAGCAAAATGTAGGGGGTTGATTCTAACAGAAGCTTCTTCTTCTCACGGCTTGAGATGCCAGGAGATACTGTTGAGTTGCTAGGAGATTGGCTATGTCTGCATACCAGGGAGTAACTGTTTCAACTAGAAACAAAGAAGCATCAGGAAGGTCTGAATCATCCTGTTCCTCTTCTTTGTTTGAGGGATCCATGATAGATGATCGGCTAGGACATGGGAACCTCCAAGCTTAGTGACTACTTCGAAGTCAAACTCCTGGAATAGTAGCAACCATCTCATCAGTCGTCCTTTAATATATGCTTTGTTCATCAGGAAGGACAAGGCTTCATGATCCACATAGAACTTGAAATGCGTTGACAATAGATAGTGTCTAAACTTCTCTAGTGCAAACACCATTGCCAAGCACTCAAGCTCTGCCACCACTGTGTAGTTCTGTTCCCTATCAGTGACCTTTTGGCTTGCATACTAAATTGGTTGATCTGATTTAGAGGGGCCCTTTTGACATAGGACAACACCTAGCCCTTCAATTCATGCATCTGTGTGCACATGGAACTCCTTCTTCCAATCAGGAGGTTGTAAAATAGGTGCTTAGATAAGGCACTATTTTAAGGTATTAAAAGCCTCTTCATAGTCATCAGTCCAAAGGAAATCAACATCTTTCCTTAAGAGCTTGTGCAAAGGCTACCTTGGTTGCAAAATGTGCAATAAATCTTCTGTAGTAGCCCACATAGCCAAGAAATCCTCTCAATTGCTTGAGGTTTGTTGGTGCTGTTAAGGCGGCAATCTTTTCAATCTTCGACGGGTCTGTTGCAATCCCTTGTGCCGAGACAACATGACTCAGAAGAACTCCTGATGAGACGCCAAAGACACATTTGTCGGGGTTGAGAGAAATCCCATACTCTTGTCATCTATCAAAACATTGCTCTAGGTGTCCCCAGTGCTCGCGGATCAAGCTATAGACACAAAAGTCATCAAGATACACCTCAATGAAATCATGCAAATGATTCTGGAAGGTAGCCATCATTACTCGTTGGAAGGTGGCAGGAGCATTACAGAGCTCAAATGGCATCACTCTATAGGCGTAGGTCCCCCATTCTGTGGTGAAGGTTGTTTTAGATTGGTCCTCTTCTGTGATTTGGACTTGGTTATATCCCTTGAATCCATCCAAGAGGGAATACATCTCATGGCCTGCCACTGTGTCCAACAATTGGTCTGTAAAAGGGATAGGGAAATGATCCTTCTTTGTCTTTGAATTCAGCTTTCGAAAGTCGACACATATTCGAAGTTTTCCATTCTTCTTGGGTACAATCACAATGGGCGAAACCCATTCACTGTTAGCCACGGGATAAATGAACTATGCTTCAAGAAGTTTCAATAATTTGGCCTTCACTAGAGCCGAGTAATTAGGAATCATACCCCTTTGTCTTTGCCTTACAGGTTTGGCATTCGGCTCTAGGTCAATGTGATGTTGGCATACTGTGGGATCAATCCCCTTTAGGTCTTTGTACGACCAAGAAAACACGTCTAAGTTCTCTTTGAGTAGGTCTCGCAGGACCACTAATTCTTCTTCTGGAAGATTGAGACCCACTTTCAGGTAGCGTTCAGTACTGTCAGTATATAAGAATGTTACTTGCCTTTTACCTTCCACTTAGCAAATGAATGTCCCATGAATTGCTTCTGGATAGAGGTCTGACTCTTTCAAGAGAGTAGTATCCTTGTCTGATGTTCCACTAGAACCAGTGTCCTCCTTCTGAACAGATGACTCATTCGTCTGTTGGGGTTGTTGGAAGGGTATCAGAGCTTTGTTTGCTTCTGTGTGAGTGGTGATTTCTTCTGGACTTAGGGATTCATCTTCCAAGGATGCATCCAGGAATATCACATAGCATGGACCTTCTAGAAGCCGAGGCTTTGATGGCTTTTCTGTTAGCAGGGGCATCATCATCATCTTTTGGCTAGACTGAATAGTCAGGGCAACAGGAGCCACTGGTGAACTTAATTTTTATGCTTTTAATCCATTGCTTATACAGATTCTGCATACTTTGTGGTCCATTGATCAACCCAAATGGAACCATAGTCATTCCATCTAGCACCCTGAGAACTTCGGTCTCTGAGGTCTCTGTAGGGACATCAACAAGATCATCCGCTATTAGAGGAAATTCTTCATCTGCACTCTCATAACCTGCTTCGTTTTCTTCCTCATGATTTTCATCCTCTTCCTTTGGAGGCTCTATCTCTACTTCTGTAGGCTCTGTAGGAGAAGAACAGATCTTTTGCCTCTGCATCTGCTTCAACTTCTGTCACAGCTTCTGACTCTGCTTCTGCCTCTGGCTCTAGCTCTGGCTCTGTGTCTGTTGTTGCTATCTCTGTGACTGTCTCTGTATCCACTCTGTCTTTGTTCTGCCTCTGCTCTGTATTTGCTCTGTATCTGTACTGTCTCTGCTCTGTCTCTATATCTTCTCTGCTTTGTATCTGTTTTGCCTCTATTCTGTCTGTGCAGTTGTCATGTAATAGGGAGAACAATATATCCATGCTTTTATTTCACTGTCAGAGGTGATTTCAGAAGTTAATTCTAGTTGAGGCAGGAGGTATTCTCCCATGGACAAGGATTTTGCTTCCCTTGGCAGTTGGCTTACAGTGCCCACTGTTAGGAAATGTGCCTCTATTTTCTTAGGAAAGATTTGCTTAACAGCCTCTTCATCTCCTATTGTACCATCTGTTACCTCATTGGAGGAGTCAGTTATGACTTCGATGGATGTGGATCCATTGCCTTTTTGTGATCCATACAACTTCAACACCACTTTGTTGGGTCCTCTGCCTAGGGTTAGGGTTCCTTTGAACCAGTCCATCCTAGCTCTTGCTTCAAAGAGCCAAGGTCTTCCCAACAGCAGAGGGTATGAGGTCCCATAAGAATTTGGTTTAACCACCAGGTATGTCAGCCAATAGTCTCTTCCTGCAATGGTTGTTTTTACGTATGGGAGGATTCCCAACGGTTTAATTCTGCTTTGGTCTGCCAATCTGATAAGCCACTGTGTAGGTTGAATTCCTTGCAACCCTAAGTCCTTCATTGTCACATCCGTCATTATGTTTACTGATGGACCTCCATCAAATCAATGCATCTGAGATAAAGCATCCTTCAATCCATACACTAATCTCTGGGGTTCCCAGATCTAGGAAGGCACTAGCCACATCTACTTCCTTTACAGGCTCCGGGGCTTTATTAGTCTTGATCGCTATTGAAGGAGCGATCCTTAGTCCACGTCTTCTTGTCAAGATGCTTTTGAATCTCTTTCGGCGGTAGCTAGGAGACAGCATCAGTAACTGTCGGAATGTTAAGTTTGGTTTAAAAGTGTCTAAGTCTTTGACCAAGTCATAATCTTTGATAGGATCCACAGGCTTCTCCAACCGGCTGGGGAATGGGGCTACACCCATTTTTATCTTTCCTTTTTCTTCTAATAATTGTAGCATCGACAGTTCTTCTATTTCTGGAAGTGCTTCTATCTCTTATATCTCCTGGACCTCTGGTCCTGTCTCTGGGACTGTCTCTGTAACTCTCTATGGCACTACAGTGCTCTGTACTGCACTGTTCTGTCCTGTACTGCTCTGTTCCTCTGTTGGCAGGTTGAACTTCACAGTATTGGCAAGAGAATTATTTTCATTCTGAACAAATGGTTCCTTCTTCTTGGTGTGCGTAACAGCGGCAACTTCCAACTCTACCAAATTGGAGGTAGGCTCTTGTACCTTCTGTTGGCTATCAGTGGCATTGGCCTTTACAGGGGCTGGTCTTGGACAGTCCTTTGCAGTGTGTCCTTCACCTTTGCATCGGCTGCATAAGGGCTTGTAATCCACAGATCGTCTAGGATTTGGACAATTTAGGGAGATATGACCCTTTTTTCCACACCTGTAACATTCCACCTCTGATCTCTGACCACCGCCAGACTATCATCCTCTGTAACTTTGAGAGGGAAACCTCATTGTACCGAAATTAGGACCAAATTCCCTAGGCTTTAGTCCAATATCCTATGTTGTCATTTTGGATTCCAGCAAGTTGAATCTCGCATTTTCATCCTTCTATCTTCGTTCATGCATCTCTTTTAGAGAGCAAATATCCTTTGTATGGTTCTTTCACAAACAGTAGGAACAAAAGGCTCCAGGAATGGTTGGTTTTCGGGTACATTCAGTGGCTAAATGTCCCACTTGATGACACTTTCCACACCATGTATTAGAGCGCATCACATCTCTTCCAGCTCCCGCAGGAGTGGATATATTGGCTGTATTCACCTTCAACGTCTATAACTGCTCTGTAATCACATTAAGAAGCTCTTTCTTAATACTTGCAACTGAGTTGGATAAGTAGTCCTTCAGATTTTCACCTCTTGAAGTACTTGTAGTAGGGTTTTGGGAAGCTTCGGTAATTACTACATACACTGGTTGAGTCGATCTAGAAGGTCATCTATTCTGGCTCTGATTCAAAGCTCCTGTTGAGACTTGGGGTTGTTGATTCCAGTTGGTAGGATTCCACTTTTGTTGAGTCGCCATTGGAGGAACTGTTTGAGGCCACTGTTGCTATGGTTGAACCATCATTGGAGGCATTGTCGTTTGTGGTGACCACAATGGATTAGGTGCATTATATTGCGGCATTTTTTGCATCTGGGGATAGGGATAGGGAACTGTCCCTGGGACTGCATTTGGTGGGTATACCATTCCTGGCATTGGAGGAGGTAAGACTCCTCTACCTGGAGTCATTGACAGCCTTGCTTCAACTTTGTCATACAATCTTGCACCTTCCACTGCAGCTTGCAGATTGACTGGTCTTCTCAATTCCACAAACTTGCGAACTTCTGGTTGTAGCCCTCTGAGAAACACTCCTTTTTGGATTCCTTCGTCGAAATGATGGTTAGTCCATCTCTTCAGGATGTATTCCATTCGCGAGACATAAGCTTCTATTCTTTCTCCAGAGGACTGACTTAGGTTCATGAACTCCTCTCGCATCCGCTCTTTGAAACCTTCACGCTTGAATTTAGTGAGGAAGGCGTCCCAAGTGCCAAAAGTTCCTGATGCTTGTCTCTCATACCACTGAAACGCCGCGCCCTTGAAAGTGGCGGGGAATATTGCTAACCAATGTTCGGGGGTTCTGGCATTGTTAGCCACACATGCTACCATAAATTCTGCTACATGAAGATCAGGGTCTTCATTGTACTCTCCCTTAAAAACAGGCAATGGGACTACATTTGCTGGCCGATCATCAATATTTCCAGGACGAATCTAACTTGGAAGGGGACCTTGAGTTGCCATGGGAACTTCTGTAAAGAGTGTTTTTAGGGCATCAAAGGAAGCTTCTGCTGCTAGCTCATTCTCAGCTTTGATTTCTGCCTTCTCCCTTCTCACGTACCTCTGGACTCATTCTAATGCTTACCTCTTGATTGCATCATTCATCAGGGGATTGGCTCCAACCAGTTGGTCTGTACTCAATAGGATAGTATCAGAGAGGGCTTCAGTCTCTGGGGGATTCTCTGGACAACATCTCTTCTACTTCCATCTTCTCAACATCTCTGAAATCGGCTTTCAAACCACTACAGAGGGGGAGATATTCCATTCTGAAAGTATCAGAACTCATTCTTCTTAGGATCGTTGTTGTGCCATTATAATAATGCTAGCTTCTAAGGGTTTCAACATTATATGTTGTGAAAAACACTCTATCTACCAACTTCCAGTGGGTTGCTAATTGGACAAATAGAAGATTGTCAGTGCACCAAGCATCCCACGTATCTTGCTGTTGAGCATCCACGAACAAATTCCAACTCTTTTCCTTCTTGTTTTTGTGAACCTCCACAGACCACGACTCCTGAAGCTTCTTCACGATCTCCCACTTGATGATGTCTGGAAACTTCTCAATGAATGCCAAATCTTCCATGGATGGTCATTCTCTATGTTTCTGCTCTTCAGTTTGTTTCCAAACAATTTGCCACCAAGATGCAAGTTTCTGCTACTTCAACAAGACGAGGAAACAGTACACCACATAGAGCATGCATCATGATGGTGATATGTTTTCACCATTGTAGGAAGAACTTGTGGAAAGTGGCTTTGATAATAAGAATTTTCAACTCTTCAATGGAAGAAGGAACTTTGCAAGCATCCATTGAATTCTCCTCTTCTTGACAATGCCATTTCCTTCATTTTCAGCCTCTTCTGATGCTTGTTGATGGCAAGTTTCCCCGGCAATGCACCAAAAATATAGAGCCCTAAGAGGAACACCAAGGAAAAGGGGATTCTACTGCAAGAAAATCTATCTTGTAACATCAAAAATCTTTTATTTCATTCTTTTGATCATCAAAACAAAGAAAACAACAATTCTTCACGCAACATCATAGTAGATATCTCCCACGGATTTGATAGAATCAACCATAATCTTCAACATCTTCATAGAATCCATCAATATAACAAGGAACACAAAAGAATACACCATCTTTGAATGAAAATCAATCACATAGTATTCATCTTCAATATCTTCATAGTTCTCTCTCTCAATCTCTCATATACAGTTACACTGTTTTGATAGAATTGACTCTCTCTCTCTCTCTCTCTCTCTCTCTCTCTCTCTCTCTCTCTCTCTCTCTCTCTCTCTCTCTCTCTCTCTCTCTCTCTCTCTCTCTCTCTCTCTCTCTCTCTCTCTCTCTCTCTCTCTCTCTCTCTCTCTCTCTCTCTCAATAGTACATCATATCTTCACTACAATACTCTCATAAAAATTCTTAATAATGCTTCTTAGGTCGTGGATGCACCTCCCAAGAGGTATGTCTGATATGAAGAGGCACTAGAGCCACTACAGTGTCTTTTCACAGCTCACTACTGTCACTGTCACTCAGTCTTTTCTTCAGTCTTCAGCGGCTGCTTCTTCCACTTGTTTTAGCTCTTTTGAACCTAGATTCGTCCTTTCCAAAAGTTAGAAAAATTTCCCAAATTCACACATACATTCTACAAAACACTTACAGAAGGTCTACAAAACAGTACAGTACAGTACCAAAGCAGATACAGAACAGTTACATAGCAGAGATAGAGGCTCTACAGAAGGTCTACATAGGGTTACAGAAGGTCATCAGAACCTCATAACTCATACTCAAACCATTCCAAACTATCAAAAACTATTCAATAAGATTTCAAAAGATCTCAATCTTTATCAATCATCAATCCATGCTTCATACAGAAGAAAATCAAAACAAAACAGAAGCTATACAGAAAGTATACAGAACCAATCAGAACCTCAATAGAACCTATCAAAACATCATAGAGCTTCATATCTCTACTGAGAATCATCATGAACTTTCAAAACATAATCAATATCATCCAAAACACTCTCAAACACTTCCTTTAACAACCATACATCACTCTAAATCCATCAAAAATCAATCATTCAGTCCTCAAAAACAACAAAAATTAGTCAAAAATTCAGTCTTTTTCCACTCTCAACAGTGAAAGAGAGGGCCTCAAGAGAGAGGGATAAAGAGAGGCTTGAGAGAGAGGGAGAAGCTTGGGGGAAAGAGAGAGAGTATGAGGCTTGAAAGTTAGAGAGAGAGAGGGTAGGAGAGGCTTGATAGATTGATGCTTGAAGACGGAGGGGGTTGGGGGGGTGAGAAAGAAGAAAGAAAGAAATATTAATGTCTACATAAGGCCAATGTGGCCTATGAGAAAAAATCCAAAGTACATCCGTGTCTAATGTCATTTCATTAGTAAGGTGATGATAACATTAAAATAAGTAAGTGGCCTATGAAACAATGCTAAGAAATAACCTTACAATGGTACTATGCGAGAGTAAAACCATGTCTAATGTTGTCCAGTTGATAGAAAGAAAAAGAAGCCCACATTTTATAGAACTATGTATAAAAAAATATGGTGTGGACTATAGACTGTAGTAGCTGATCTCAAGGCTTGCACATGATCTTAGCTATTATGTGATCCCTTGCTACTCCATTGATATGTGTGGTAGCGAGTCTTTAGTGTCTCGTAATAATGGCTCTAATTTGATTGTGGTGTAGTCTCCTCGGATGTGGTCCTAGTAGACAGGATCATTGTGCTTAACGAAGTGAAATGGCTCTATCCAATGTGACTCCATGACATGGAATGGGAGGTGTCTGGTAGGGTGGCTATGTATCTGCAAGGCTAGCAGTGTCAGTAGGGTCAGATCCGGGCAAAAAAACCCTAGTAACTACTCCTTGTGTGGGTCCCTTTGGGTGAATTAGTCTCCTGTCTCGCAGTAGTGTTGTGTGGTGCCTTTGGAGCTCTAGAAGGAAAATACCTAGACATCTTTGGTCTTCATACTCCATGACATGATGAAGAGGTCCAAAACCATCAAGGAAGAGGTAGTGGTACTGTGCCCTCATATGTCATAGTATACTATACGTATGCATATATAATACTCTTCTGTCTCAGGCTCTTGGCTACAAGGCTAGCAAGTCCTATCGTCTCTTGGAATATCTATCCATCTACCTATCTCCATCTATAGCCTATGAGAGGAGATAAAAATTTGTTTGATAGTAGCTTGTATGATGTGGGAGAGATGGGTGTCCATGTGTGTTGGATGAATAGTGAATCCATCGTTAGAGAGATACAATAAGTAACTCCAATAGAACTCCATCCTCGATCCTAGAGAGAGTGGTGGGTGGATCCATGTCCTCACTGTCTCAATCCTCAAGTTTTGCTCATCCATCTATCCAACAAATAACAAATTATTTGTGATTGATAGAATATGCAAAACATCATACAATTTCTTCTTCTTGCCATCAAGCGCATGACCAGTGGAACAAATCTCGTATGAGCTATGCCATGCTGAGTGTCATCCATTGCATATATAGCCATTTGTACTTGCTTTCATTTCATCAAACCACTCCCCATGTAGTGTTATATGATTTGACCCTCTTGAATCGATATACTAAATGTCATATGTCTTTTCCTATTGAGTAGCCTTATTCCATACATAAGTCATGGCAAATAACCTATCACCACTGTTATGCTCTACATGCCTAGATGAGGCATAGTAACCCTACTATCTGCCTCTTTGATTTGCTTGATTTTTCCAACTTTCTTTAGCACTGTGGCCATACTTTCTGTAGTAATGACAATCCTTATCCTTGTTTGCATTATCATGTGTAGTTTGCGACTACTAGAATCTTTTTCCCCTAGAGTTGGATCTCCCCCTTGCTCGAGAGTATCCACCAAATCTAGCATTATGACCTTACTAATTTTGCATATGCTAAGATGCATTTTGTTGAGTGCCTCAACCACCAAAGGAACCCTTGCCACGACTGCCACAACCTCTCTGATTAGATAGAAAACTGCATCTATGCCTTTCGAGCTACTTGAGCTAGTAGCCAAACCTAGTTTCACTTCCTTATGAATAAGTAATGAGACTAGCTCATTAAGGCCTAGCATTTTTTATCTCACTAAAATGGACACATCAAATGAATTATATTCAGGTCCAAGACCATTCAAGGTCGTTGCAACCAAATCCTCATCTTCTACTTTAGTTCCAATAGTTGCCACCTGATCTGCAATGGTTTTGATCTTTGTTACATACTCCTAAATAGAGTGTTATTTCTTATCCATAGTATTGAACTTCTATTTTAACTGTATCTTTCTTGCACTGGTGGTAGTACCATAATATCTCATCAGGATATTCCATGCATCTTTTGGTGTCTTGCAATTCATAATCTACATTACCATGGTATCTGCAATACATAGTGACAGCCAATGTAAAACTCAACGAGCTCTCTCCATCCAAGCATGATGTGCCCTCAACTATTCAACACATGGTGGAGTCTTGTCAGGAAGCTATGTCAACACATGTTACCAAATCCCAGTAGCCTTTCGATGAGAAAGTTTTCCATGTGGAATTTCCAAATAGCATAATTGTTATTATCTAGCTTCTCATCCACTATCTATGTGATGTTGTTTGACCTTTCAGCATTTTCCATGATGATAGCTCTACATATTTACTACAATCTTAAATAGTCAGTATGCCTGACTCCTTGCAAAAAACCAAGTTAATCTTTCACTGATCAATATGTTTGTATAGCATCCAAGCAACACCAGTACATCTATTTGCACTCTACAATCAGTTCAATTCAGATCATCTAAACATGATGTAGACATGGGAGCCCCAAAACCTTCATTTAAGTTACATAAATAAGTCGTTATTGAAGTAGGACAGTTTCATTCACTAACTTTATGATAGTAAATTATATGGTATCATCCAGTAATTTTCATCTCAAAAGCATGTCAACCATTTTTAGATATATGTCATAACATCTGGGAGTGAAAACAGTACATGAGAGTCTCATTGACTACATAATAGACATGTAGGCATCCTTCAAATTCTCTAATAAACAATAGTCTATAATTACCAGCAACATAAATTTGGCTAAAAATAGGAGTATTCTCAGCTCAAATCAACCTTAACCACAATAGACATGTAGCTCACCTTCGGGGATCAGTGCATAGCCATAGAAACATCAATACTTGTTCATTCTCCAAGTAATAGTGGTAGAGAAGTTTTCCATAGCCTTTGGATAGCCTGCACACAGTCATCAAAACTGAGCATTTAATGGCTTATTACATCCACAAACTATCCCACAAGCATGTGGCACAATCCAAACATAAGTGGGCATCGAACAAGCTTCAAGATGCTCCAAAATTCTTAGTGCAATCTGTCAAATTCCAGGATAGATTTAAGCTTGCAAGTACATTCCATATCTGAATATTTAATGTTGACAGGAGCTCACAAGGCATCCCATAATGATGCACCATCATCCAAGCATGAGTAGACACTGGTACATTCTTCAATGAGCTCTGAACCTTAGAGTACAAACTATCCCAAGGTTATGATAGCAATATGCATGTTGTAATCTACATGTAAATGAAGCTCAATAACATCCACAAGTACTCAACCATTAATGAATGTTGCCAAGATTAATGCAATCATTATCACACTACCTGGGTGAGGTATCAAGCAAGTATAACCTTGCTGAGTTTAGGCATAGATCCACAACTATTCACACTAAATTTTCAAGTTGAAATGGGGGGTCACTACTCCTATTCTTGATGCTGGTAATAATCATGCTCCATTAGCTCCATAACATGGGGTATATGCCACATACTTTGAAAGCTCAAACACTTGCACCAATGCTTGCCTTGCCTTGCTTAATGTTGCCCCCTCTTCTTCACTCAAAAAATAGGTGCAATTTTTCAAACCCACACTGATTTGCTATAGAGATTGTTGGTCATGAATGAGCTCATCAACAAGCTCTAATACATGCCATTGACCCTCTCTACAAGTCTCATAAGGTCTACCAAAAGCAAGCATTGAAAACTGTAATACATACTAGTCCACGTATGAGCTATGCCTTCCATTGTCCTTTTGTAGGGATTCATTCTCTAACTCCTGCAATGCCAATGTTGAGCTCACATGCTCTCAAGGTCTCAAGCTCCGATACCATGTTCAAGATTTAGAGAGGGAGAGAGAGACACGAAAAATGGGGCAAGCTCAAAGCAGAGAGTACTCTCTATTGTCTTCCTTCATTATTCATCTTCCATACTCTACAATAGTGACCTAATAGAGATGAGTCTAACTAGGACTAATTGACCATAATACTAACTAGAGTTAAGTCGAGTTTGCATGACTTAGTCATCACACACACATGTTGGTGATAGCTAATGTCTACAACTATCATGTCGGGATAATAAATTAGCTTGACTCTTCACAGTATACCTTTTGGCACTCCAACATTTTGAACTTTGCATAATGCATGTACAAGGCACTGTATCAAAAGCTTTGCAGAAATCTACAAAGCAGCAATACATCCTCTTGCTCGACCCTCCGCAATAATGACTCTGAGTGAGAATGTAGCGTGTCCACTTGTCCACTTGTGGGACATGTCTTAGCAGCCCAACGAGAGGGGAGTCTAGAAAGCACCACCTAGCACTTGCAAGGAATGTCACAGGGTTTGTGATCTAGGTCTTCCCGAGTCTGCCCCGAAGCGGAAGTATCCGACCATTCCCACTTAGGACCGACCTGAAGTCGGGCTTTCTTTCCTATCAGCCAAGTCTCTAGGAAGTAGCTAGTGTCGAGCTCCAAATGACCCACTTTGAGTAGGAACAACAGAGTCAAAGTGGATTTATGCTGCACTTGGTTCATGGAGAATGGGAAATAAGAGGGATGCAAAGCTCAACCTCTCTGCCCATAAGACATAGTCCCATTCCACTCCCCTAAAACAGCACAAATCGGGATTCTAACTCAATTGACTCTAGGTCTTCACAGTATCATTATCACGCCTTTTGAGAAAAGTTCCCAGCTAACCGGGACCACCCTTCCATAGGACGAACCCAAGTCACGTCCACTGCACTTTCCTCGGGTTGCTTAGTTATCTAATTACCTACCACATTATGTTTGACATGCAAAAGCAGCTTCCTTAATTAATCAATTTAAACACAGGTTCCTTCACGTAACTTAGGCATTGACATAAAAAAAACAATGTCAAGCAAGTTCCTTTTTCAAATATTTGACCTTTATTTATCATAGTCTTGGAATACATCAAGTATCATGCCCGAAGGCTGTCCCAGCAATCAACAAGATTGTTGCTCCAAGTTTCGCCCGTAGACTAGTACATGGGCCTCGAGATCCCATATCGAGTCACGTCGGCCTCTTGTGCGGAATCCGGAGGCAAGGAATTTACAGCCAGAGCCTCCCCTGGCACCCAAGCATCCTCCCACTCCAAGCAACACCCACAGAGAGACCTCTCGCGGCGAGTTTAGTCCATGTACTCGGCGCGACTAACAACCCCCTTGGATAGGGCCAGGCAAGCAGTCAGAGGTAACTGAACCTGCCTCTCCCTCCAGGCTATTAACCTGAAGCATTAAGTGTCTGGCCTTGAATTAGTTCCTTGAGCAAAGAAGTTCAAACAATATACCTCAGTGTACAATCACGATCATTTCTATGGTCATTCGTATGACCAACTGCTAAGGTGTGATTCCTTCTTCCCGAATGCTCCCAGCATTCGATCCTGGATCATTTGTAGGCTTGGCAAGATTCTAAGGGCTTGGCAAGCTAGGTGGCTTGTTTCCTCTTTTTCTTTGGGTTAGGGTTTGTACCCTACCGACCCCAAATATCCTTACCTTAGATCTCCTTGTACTATAGTCAATTAGATCTTGGACAACCCCGTCATCCTCGGCTGGTCAATTTGCTTCTTGACAATTCACAATTTCCCTAAGTTTGACAAATCAGCCCCCAAGAGAGAGAGTTGTAGTAGGGCAACTACTCGACCTCTTGAAGAATCTAACTAGTCATTAGATCTTGCCTCCCTTGGCCTATGACGTAGTAATAGCATCTTATGATTTAGTTGTAATAGCATCTGACCTTGCGGAGTAGTTACACGAGATAGGTAGCAGTGTCTATCTTGAGGAATTACATCCCTTTGTCGATATTACTAGTATCCGTGTCCTAAGGCCTAGTACCCTCTCCTACTCGCAACATAGAACGATCTAAGTACAAGAATGCTAGATTAACTCTACAAGCACAATACTAAGCAACATTTTAACTTAACTTAACCTATCTTTCATATTGAATGTGATTGTCATTTCATGCGTATTATATGCTTTTCATCAAATGAAATATAACCCTTCTCCTTTTCATACATTTACTTATGTGTGCAAGTTGCTTATGCATGCAGGTTATGCTATGTACAGTTGCAATGATATTGAAATAAAAACATAAGCTTTTCCTTTCCCATGCAAGTCACACAAAATAGAATGCAGTTGCTTATGTGAAAATATAAGCCTTTTATTCTTCTCCATAGCAATTACCTATTCATCCTTCCACGAATCAACCTATTTATGGTCGTCACGAGAGATTTTTTTATTGCACAAATGCATTGTGTACAACATAACTCACTCTTGCCAACGTAAGTTACCCAATGCAAACCTTCCAATGCACATGAGCATTGAAATATATACTTAACCTATTTGCGCGATTCAATTAGGACATTATTGCATAAGTGCATCTTTTAACACCTGAACCGTATACTCAAAAACGCAACAACCTTTCATCATGATGGTGCGAGGATTATACGTACCTTGTCATTCAATTTAAGACCTTTTTGAACATCCCTATGATCCTTTTAAAAGCAAAGCGTTCTAATAATGCAATTAACTTAATGCACCCATATCATGCGGAAATGAAAAAAAGGTTGAATTGATGGAACCTGAACTTCCGCAAGAGGGGTATTATCGGCTCTCGTCCTTCGGGTGGGGACTCCTACATGTGCCCCTCTTACTCTCGCGTGTGCTCCTCTTGTGTGGCACTTTGGGGCCATCGCAGTCGGAACTTGGGAATAAGTCGCGCAGATGGAGGGTGTGCGGAAATTTTTTGCAAGTTGGTAGCTTTCCCTTCCCGCAAGGAACTCCCTTCACAGACAAACTGTGCCCCTTTACATGATCCGCGGGTGAAGCACCCTTAAGAAGGCACTTTGAGGAAACTTCTTTAGCTTCTTTCTTTCTGCCAGTCGTCTGCATCTCCTCCTCCTCAACCCGTTACGATGGCAAAAATGATGGTGGCAAGGGGTATGGTGGCGTGGCCCTATGGCGGAGTGATGGCAAAGCAGGGGGTGTGGCACGTAGGCGGAGTAGGGGGCGAAGCTACTGCGGATGATGGGGGGCACTACATTTTAGCCCCACGAGGGAGGGGGCTCCCCTTTTATGAACGGGGAGGAGGTGGTTTATGGGGGGGGGGGGGGGGGGGGGGGGGGAGACGGCCGTACGGCCACCACCCCTCCACCTAGGGGGATGCATGCCCCCCTCTCCCTCTCTTACTCTCTCTCTCTCAAGAAGAAATCGCTAGTTTTGTGCACGATGATGCTCTGCAGGGCCGACGTGTCCTCCACCACCAGCGCGAAGCCATTACCTACGAGCCCGAATACGCACTCCATCTCTCTCTTACTCCCTCTCTCTCTCTCTCTTCCCGACATGCTGTCGATGGGGAGAGAGAGAGAGAGGTAAAAAAAATTGAGTTAATTATTAAAATTTTTTAAAAAGGGGGGGTGTTCTTATGCACCGAGGGGGGAGGGGGGATGCTACATCCTCTCCCTTAGAGGAATTGAGAGTATTTTCATCCATCTAGGTGGCATACTCTTCGGGATAATCTTTCCACTAGATGAGGTATTCTCTCAAGATCCTTGATCTCAAATGCCTCTCCCTAACATCTAGGATTCTATTAGGCCATAGCTCAAGGACTCCTTGGCTAGGCATTACAATTTGTTGATCATCAAGTACATGATTCAAATTAGGTAGATACTTTTTCAATAGGCTAACGTGGAATACATTATGAATCTTTAGAGTTACGGGCAGCTATAGTCTGTAAGCATTAGGCCCTAGGCACTTGACGATCTTATAAGGTCCACAATACCTCAGACTTAGCTTCTTGTACTCTCCCAAGGATAGTAAACTCTTTTTAGGGCGTACACAGATGAAGACCATATCACCTTCAACGAAGGATCTATCTTGTCGTTTCAAGTCAGCGTAAGCCTTCTGTCTATCCTTGGCAGCTTGAATGTCTTGTCTTATTGATTTGATTTGATCATCCATGTCTTCTAGCATCTGCCTTGAAGCTTCTACCCTCAAAGTTGGATCTAAGAAGTTCAAAGGGGTATGACAATCATGCCCATACAATGCTTGGAAAGGGGTCATTTGAATACTCTTTTGATAAGAAGCATTGTAGGTAAACTCAACCAAGGGTAAGTATTGAATCCACTTTTTGGGTTTGCGACAGCAGTATGCCCTAAGCATATCTTCAATGACTTGATTGACTCGTTCTGTTTGTCCATCGGTTTGGGGATGGTAAGCTGTACTGAAACAGAGTTGAGTTCCAATAGCCTCAAAGATAGCCCTCCAGAAGTGTGATGTGAAAAGAGAGTCATGATCACTAATGATTCTTCAGGGTAACCCATGAAGTTTGAATATTTCCTTGATGAATAATCTTGCGATGTCTGCGGCTTTATAGTTCGTCTTGACAGGGATGAGATATGCGACCTTGGTGAGCATATCTACTACAATCATAATAGAGTTATATCCTCCCTGAACTTGGGGTAAGCCAACAATAAAGTCCATACTAATGAACTCCCATTTCATTTATGGAATGTCAAGTGGTTGCAATTTCCCAGGCATTTTAACATGCTCTGCCTTAATGCGTTGACAAGACAAACATTCCTTGACATATTTGAGTACGTCTCCCTTGTAATAGCTCTTTCTGATCGTATTAAGGGTCTTGGCATAACCAAGATGCCCTGAGAAAGGGGAGTCATGGGCTTCCCAAAGTATCTTCTGCTTGAGATTTTGGCTTGTAGGGATACATAATCTTGTCCTAAAGTAGGCAAGTCCATTACTGATGGAGAATTCTTGATACTTCACCTTTAGCTTCGGGTCATGATCCTTGATAGGGATCTCCCTTAGCATTTTTTGATAGACTGGGTCATGATATGCCCCTTCTTTTGCTAGCTCAAGAATCGGGTTGTTTGGCATTGATACCTTTGTGGCTAGAGACCTTGCTATTGATGGATCTTGCAAAATGAGAGAATTTAGAAATGCCTTGTGACTGAGTGCATCAGCAACTATATTCTCTTTTTTAGGCCTATATTTGATTTCAAAATCATATTCTTCCAGCACTTCGATCCATCGACGTTGCCTCATATTGAGCTTATTTTGGATGAAAATCCATTTAAGACTCTTCAAAGTTTGTTACTAAGGAAAATTTGTTGCCTAGTAAGTAATGTCTTCAAAGTTTGAGAGCATGGATGATAGCCAACAGCTCCAGGTCGTGGGTAGCATAATTCTTTTCATGGCTCTTCAATTTTCTTGAAGAATATCTTACGGGATGACCTTCTTGCATAAGTACACATCCTAAAGCAAGTGAGCTAGCATCAGTTACCACTTCAAACTCCTTACTAAGATCAGGAAGTTTCAAGATGGGTGCTGATACTAAGCTTTGCCTTAGTTTGTCAAAGCTGGTATGTTCCGCACGTGACCATACAATTGCTACTTGCTTCTTTAGTAGATCAATTCAGAGCTGCTACAATCAAAGCATAATCTTTGATGAAAATTCTGTACCTCCTTGTCAACCCCCAAGAAAACTTTGTATTTCTTTGACAGAAGTTGGTGTTGGCCATTCCAGAATGTCTCTGACCTTAGTTGGATCTACTAAAATTCCTTCCGCTGATTCAATGAATCCCAAATATTCAATCTGTCACTTGAAAA
Organism: Lygodium microphyllum; assembly: GCF_053477565.2. NCBI lineage: Eukaryota > Viridiplantae > Streptophyta > Polypodiopsida > Schizaeales > Lygodiaceae > Lygodium > Lygodium microphyllum. Next base: position 29,962,240 of record NC_141157.1, on the reverse strand, counting down.
ATGCGCACTTCTTCTTCTTGGCATAAAGCTTGTGTGCTCTCATTGTTTCAAGAACAATGCAAAGCTGGGGTTCATAGTCCTTTCCCTATTTTGAGTAGACTAGGGTATCATCAAAAAAGACGAGTACGAAGTCATCAAGATAGGGCCTAAAGATATCGTGCATTAACATGTTGAAGGTAGCAGGAGCATTCGTCAGCCCGAATGACATCACTAGGAATTCGAAGTGTCCATACCTTGTATTGAATGCAGTCTTCGGAATATCTTCTTCTTTGATCGTTATCTGATAATATCCAGATCTGAGATCTATCCTTGAGAAGATCTTCGCCCCTTGAAGACGGTCAAGTAATTCATCTATTCTTGGAATGGGGTATTTATTTTTTATGGTTGCTTGATTCAACCCTCTATAGTCAATGCATAGGCGAAGCGTTCCATCTTTCTTCTTTTGGAACAACACTGGAGCTCCCCATGGAGAACTGCTAGGTCGGATGTAGCCTTGATCTAATAGCTGCTTGAGTTGCTCTTTCAGTTTGATAGCTTCCGGGATGGACATTTTATATGGCCTCTTTGCGACTGGTGCAGCTCCTGGCACAAGTTTGATTTCGTGGTCAACTTCCCTTTGGGGAGGAAGTTCCTCAAGGAATACGTATGCATATTCCTTTAACCATGAAGGTTCTTCTCCAGATTCTTGATTCTGATCAAGCTTATTCAGTTTAATCAGATAGACAGGTAGACCCTTTTGAATACCTTTTATTATCTGTGTTGCTTTTGCCAACTGTATTTTTGGCTTACCAGCCTCACCTTGAGTCATGACTAGTTCCCCTTCAGAATTTCGAAAGGAGACTTGACCCTTCCCACAGTGGATGTGGGCATCATTGGGTATTAGCCAATCCATTCCGAGTAAACATTCATGGACACCTAGTTTCATTACCCTGAATCTCACAAAAGTTGGCTTCCCACTCAGTAGGAATTCCATCTTAGCAGTTTGCCTAGTACAAGTGACCTCACGACCATTTGCTAATTCGACAAGTAAAGTAGGTGCATCTATTGTGGCTATCCCTAATCTCTTTGCACAGATTGGTGAGATGAAGGAATGTGTACTACCACAGTCAATCAAGGTTTTGAAGCTTTTACCTTGATATTCTGATGGAGTTTGGATCACCGAGAATTGGCGATTCGGACCCTTCTTGTGAAGAGTGGCGTGAACCGTTGCCTTGTCAATGTTAGCATCCATGGATGGAACTTCTTCATTGTCCAGCTTCTTAGTGGAAACATTGGAGGTTCTCCCTCTAGCCATAACGGTGGTTCCTTGGTCATGAGCGGCTCTATTTTGACCTTGGAATTACCCCTGGCGATGCCCTCTGCCAAGCTTGGGACACTCCCTCTTGAAGTGTCCGGGCTCGTTGCAATGGAAGCAACGTGGGTTGCGATCGTTGATTTGTGTTGCAACAAAGTTGTTAACATCATTGACCCTAGCTTTCTTTATTTGGCCCTGATTCTGACCCTGTGCTCTCTTAGTTTGAGCCTTAGTCATGCCCTTATTCTGATCTTTGTAAGGCCAAATCCTGTTGTTTCTTGGTTTGGTCTGCACCTCCTATATTATTGGAGTAGCTCAAATGAGTGTGTCTTGTAGGTTCGTTGGGCGCATTGATTCCAATCGAGTGTTTATGGGTGGATTCAACCCAATACAGAATTTTGACACCTACTGTGTCATATCCATTGGGGGTGCATACCTTAGGAGTGAAACGAACTTCGAATAATATGCTTTAAGGGATAATCCTAGCTACTTCAAGCCATATAATTCATTCATCTTTTGTGTGCGGTAGGCAGGTGGCAGATACCTCCCTCGCACAGCTTCCTTAAGCTTATCCCAAGTGACTGTCCCCTCCGAGATCACTTGGTCTCTGCACCACTGTTTCCACTAAAGTCTTGCTTCACCTGTAAGCTTAAGTTTGGTGAGCATGGCTTGGTTAGCAGGTGCAGTTCCTGCTACCTTAAAATAGTCCTCCATGGACTCAATCCAGATCTCGGCGTCGGCTTTAACAATCCTTCCCTTGCCATCAAACTCGGGTGGATTAATTTGTTTGAGAAGGGATTTCTTCTCTTGAGCCACAACTGGACTTAGTGCAGGAGTTGGATTTGGAACCTGCGCTTGGGGTTGCGTCTGAACAATAAGATTCTTTACGTTAACATGTTATCATACGTTCCCATATTATGTTAATATGACTAGCACAGCTTTTTAGCTAAGTGAATTAATCACTTAACACCTTAGTTAACATTTATGATCAAGATAGACAATTGTAAAAAGTCTTATTTATTCATGAAGGCATAACTCCTTGAGTACACTTATTTTGGATAAGTAGGACAGGCTGATTGATACATCAATTTGGGAAAAATAGGATTGTGTTACAATCGGCTACAAGGACGGAATAATAATATGGAGTGGGGTCATGGATTTTCAGGAAACGGTAAGTCATAGGAAGCTTGGGGTATCCCTTCCTTTGATACCCATTTTTCTCATAGCGCCCTAACACTTTGATTCTGTCAAATCACTCGGGTCACTTCTTCATAGACATACTTGTTCTGCTTGACTTGCCGACTACTAACATGCAAAGTTGCATTTACATGAGCTTTGACAAAGATGAACAGCTTCACGATCTTTAAATCCTCCATCCACTTGATTCTCTTCAAGTTGGTCTGAAGGTACACGAGTCGGTGGGCTGCTATGTAGTATATTCCTGAGTCTCCCATCCATCTTCGCTCCGCATACAGGGGCGAAGGATTATTGATGTGGTCCAAAATATTCATCATGCCAAGCCTCTGATGATAATTCGAAGCATGCATCACAGTCATGAACATGACCTGGAACACCAAGAACTCGCTCCATGCTTCGTGACTCTGTAACCCAACATCCATAAGTGAGTAAAGAAATGTTTTCAAGAGAAAACACTGTTCTATTCTACTCAGCCTCCCCTGCTTACCCCCTTATTCCCTTTATTTTCCTCTATTAAGTTCCCTTATAATCTTTAGATCTCGTTGGTTCGCTCTGATACCAACTGTAATGTGTCCGCTTGTCCACTTGTGGGACACGTCTTAGCAGCCCATCGGGAGGGGAGTCTAGAAAGTGTCACCTGGCACTCACAAGGAATGTCACAGGGTTTGCGATCTAGGTCTTCCCGAGTCTGCCCCAAAGCGGAAGTATCCGGCCGTTCCCACTTAGGACCGACCTAAAGTCAGGCTTTCTTTCCTATCAGCCAAGTCTCTAGGAAGTAGCTAGCATCGAGCTCCAGATGACCCACTTTGAGTAGGAACAACAGAGTCGAAGCGGATTTATGCTGCACTTGGTTCATGGAGAATGGAAAATGAGAGGGATGCAAAGCTCAACCTCTCTGCCCATAAGGCATAGTCCCATTCTGCTCCCCTAAAACAATACAAATTGGGATTCTAAGTCAACTGACTCTAGGTCTTCACAGTATCATTATCACGTCTTTTGAGAAAAGTTCCCAGCTAACCAGGACCACCCTTTCGTAGGACGGACCCAAGTCACATCCACTGTACTTTCCTCGGGTTGCTTAGTTATCTAATTACCTACCACATTATGTTTGACATGCAAAAGTAGCTTCCTTAATTAATCATTTTAAACACAAGTTCCTTCACGTAACTTAGGCACTGACATAAAAAAAACAATGTCAAGCAAGTTCCTTTTCCAAATATTTGACCTTTTATTTATCATAGTCTTGGAATACATCAAGTATCATGCCCAAAGGCTGTCCTAGTAATCAACAGGATTGCTGCTCTAAGTTTTGCCCGTAGACTAGTACACAGGCCTCGAGATCCCATCTCGATTCACGTCGGCCTCTTGTGCGGGATCCGGAGGCAAGGAATTTACAGCTAGAGCCTCCCCTGGCACCCAAGCATCCTCCTGCTCCAAGCAGCACCCACGGAGAGACCTCTCGTGGCAGGCTCGGTCCACGTATCCGGCGCGGCTAACAACCCCCTTGGATAGGGCTAGGTAGGCAGTCAGAGATAACTGAACCTACCTCTCCCTCCAGGCTATTAACCTGAAGCATTAAGTGTCTGGCCTTGAATTAGTTCCTTGAGCAAAGAAGTTCAAACAATGTATCTAAGTATACAATCATGATCATTTCTATGGTGGTTTGTACGACCAACTGCTAAGGTGTGATTCCTTCTTCCCGAATGCTCCCAGCATTCGATCCTGGATTGTTCGTGACTTGGCAAGATTCCAAGGGCTTGGCAAGCTAGGTGTGTGAACATCCCAAAACTTTGAGGCAAAGTGATATATTGTTTTGGTAATTTCTGCCTCATTGGTAACACTCCAATCAACACATCAAACATTTAGCATTGCTAAGATTAGATTTTCAAACTTTCATGTGAAACTAGGCATGCATACACTCGGGATTGTTTTGCCATTTGTTGTGAATTATGTGTGACCATAATAATGGATTTGTCACTTTGACCTTACATGTAGGCATGACTATAGCATGATTGCCATGTCTTGTCTACATAACATGACATGGCTCTCATGTCCCGTCACACTATTATCTTCTCTACATGCATGAATGCAACATGCTATCATGTTGTGCATTTTTATGGCAATTAAATACTTGCTAATGTGAGTGTAAAACCCATGCATTATTGTGAGCATTGGGCACAAACTTGCATCATGGACATCTTTATCATGTTGTGCATTTTTATGGCAATTAAATACTTGCTAATGCGAGTGTAAAACCCATGCATTATTGTGAGCATTGGGCACAAACTTGCATCCTGGACATCTTTATCATGCCATTTCTAGCATTAGGATCCTTGTGACTATGCTCTTTATACACAATATGTGTGATGCATGAAGTTCACAACAAAGCAATTTACTTTGCTTGCTCTATGTAATCATCATCAACATGCCTCTCTAAGGAAGCTTATAATTAGTCATAACATCTCCTTGCCAGCAAAGGTCTGCAAAAATCTATGTGGAGGCAAATAATGGGATTAAATATGGACCTATCCTTACTACTCATTGCACCTTCGACTTTTCAAAAATAGATCTATGTTTTTAGTCAATTATTGGTGATATCACAATAAATGACAACTCTCCTATCTATCTTTATCTTAAAATCATGAAGTAGCTTTCACATCCAAGCTACCTCACATGTTGCCATAGCAGCACCCCTCTCCTCTACTTCTATACTTGATAATGCAACAATGGGTTGTTTCTTATTGCTCCAATTCACGTCCCCACTCCCAAAGGAAATACATAGCCATTGGTGGACTTCTTGTTAAACACACTGCCTACCCAATCTACACTAGTATAACCAAATGATTGCACTATCGAATCAGCCTCATAAAAGATACCACAATCTAGTATGGCCTTGCATTCCCATTGGCATACAAGAGAAGGATGCAAACTTGATTTTGATCTTATTCTAGTGAATGCTTGTTTAATTTGTGTATCATTTTTGTATTTATTATGGCTTTCTTTTACAAGTGGTTGCAAGAGATCTTAACCAATAGCTCATATGCTTATGTTTAACTAATATGTTTTTTTTTTTGGCAATGTAAACCTATTACTTTCCAAGTGATAATAACGAACTTGTGAAAGCAATCAAGAAGTTGGAACAAGACTTTGGGATATCATGCAAGATCATTGGCATATTGGTTAGCTAAATCCCTATGTGACCATACATAATGGTATATGCTTGTTGGATAGACCCTTTTCTTTTTGCATAAAAGTTTTGGATAAGCCCAACATTTTGGTGAAATAAAATCCAATAGTATACATGGATGTGATATAAAACACTTGCTTCTTTTGTAGAGATAAATAAATAAAGGAAGGTACAAGGTCATGTTGATGCCTAATAAAGGCCAAAGTTACCTATGAGATATGTATTGCTAATTCATGTATATATTTCATAAGTTAAGAAAAGACAAGAAATAGAAAATAAAAGTTTATTTAAATCTACTTGCAAATACCTCTCTTGCTATCTAGAAGATCTCTATATGGGATTACGGTGGGGATATCGCAACACCTCTATGATACCCTCTACTAATGGGAGTCTAACAATATGGGTGGAGGAACATACGATGGATATGGCAAACATTTAAGCTCAATAATACAAATATTGAGATTGAATTGTTTTTTCCTTTTTCATTCTTTGCACAATCGAAGTGGATGAACAAAATATTATATAAGAAGACCCTATCTACATCAAGTCTAAGTGTACTAAACATAGACATGCTAGTGTTATAACTGTGTTAGGTGTAGTAGTATTATCAAAGCTTAAGATTGTCTAGTATGTCTACACCACAATTTTCCACAACTATGCCAGTGTGAGCAAGGGCCATGATTACGGTTGGTCATTAATAACTATATGTATCAATTTTCATTTACATTACCCCCTCAAGTGCCACCATATGGTTTGTACTCTAAGGAACCTTTTTAACCGTTCCAAATTGTTTGCACCCAAGGCCTATAAAATCTCAATAGAAAAGGTACTCTATGTTGACAAAATAAATTGATATCGCTTGCTAGGAGCTTCTTCCTTACCAAGTGATAGTGGACCTCTATGTGCATAGTCCTTACATGAAGGACATGGTTGTGTGCCAATTTTATGCTGCTCATGCTATCACAAAATATGAACAACTAATCCATCCATCTAAAACAAATTAGCCATTAGCTTTTGCAACTATACCACCTCACAAGTGGCTATGATAGTACCTACGTACATTGCAATATACTTGATAAAGCATGTACGACCTATTTTTGTTGCTCCATGTGATAACAATGCTAACTCACCACACAAAGTTAGATGGTGGTCTTACCACATATCTACACAATTATACCTTCCACAAGAAACCATTCACTCACCTCGTGTGTATCTATGCATACACATGCAAAGCCTAAAGTTTTGAATGCTGTGAATATATGACATTTGCATCTCCTTGTCTAGTTCTCTAAAAATACATCTCTCTCTCTCTCTCTCTCTCTCTCTCTCTCTCTCTCTCTCTCTCTCTCTCTCTCTCTCTCTCTCTCTCTCTCTCTCTCTCTCTCTCTCTCTCTCTCTCTCTCTCTCTCTCTCTCTCTCTCTCTCTCTCTCTCTCTCTCTCTCTCTCTCTCTCTCTCTCTCTCTCTCTCTCTCTCTCTCTCTCTCTCTCTCTCTCTCATATATGAACAAAAACTACTATAGCTATATAAAAGCTCAAAAAATCATTGCAAAATAGTTCAAACCAAATGGACCCTTCATCTTCTAGGATTGGCAAAGCAACTTCCAAAGCTACATATTTCATTTTACAAATTTTGGAAATCTAGTGGATGTACACATGAGACACATTGTGTCATTCAAAACTTCTATATCAAACATTAAGCATGATATGGAAATTAATAAAATGATTTTTGAAAAGAAATGGTATATATTCTATCTTAAATATGACTAGGGTAGTCAACATCTATGAGGCCATCTAACTCTAAGCCTTATAGAGTAGTCAATGGTATAGAGTGACCATGTACATGAAGATTTGTCTTGTTACATCTAAGTATGGATTCCTTAGAGCTTGCATAATGCACATGTCCCACATCATAACTCGAGGTTAGCTTAATGATTTCTCATAAACTCAACTCTCTACTATCTATTTACATGTTTTGCTTTCAACTATTTTCATGCATTAGCACTTAGCTTTAGGTTTTGGGCTTATAAGATTCACTCCCAAAGTTTGTTAGCATATTTAGACCATGTTATCCCATAATAACCAAATCATGTGCTCATGTTTTACAACCATCAATGTTGAAAAAACATTGTAACTCACCCATGTCCATTTCAAGCTTATGCTTCAAAGGGCACTTTTATTATTCAATAAGTTGATTAGTATGATATTGTTGAGCAATTTTAGGAGCTACAAAAAAATGGTTACTCTAAAAAGCAACTCTTTTAGAAGTTACAAAGACTAGAAGTGTACAAAATATTACTACTAAAAATAATATTTGGATTCTAAAATGCTAAAAATAGATAGTGAAGAATATGGCAAGAGCCAAAAGAGTATGAAAAAAAAATTAAACAATATTTTAGACTCTAGCTACTAAACATAAATATCAACAATTTATTTTCATGCTCCATAAAATCTCTTACTAGTTTTGAAGAACCCACAACATGTAAAGAACATTCAATGTAAAATAAGAGGACTAGACTCACTCTTGTGTGAATTTTATTAATATGCAAGTAAAATCTATTGTTCCACCTTTAAACTAAATGTATTATCTTACTACTATATTATTTTGGTTGTAGGTTCGGAAAGTCCCCAAATCTCCAAAGGGCTTCTTGAACCTACCGCCCTTTCCAAACCTCCCTTTTTTAATTAAAACCCCCTCCCCTCCCCTCTCTCTCACAGGTAATATGTCCTTTTTTCTACCCCCTCCCTTTTTTAATTAAAAGCCCCGCCCCCTCTCTCTCTCTCTCTCTCTCTCTCTCTCTCTCTCTCTCTCTCTCTCTCTCTCTCTCTCTCTCTCTCTCTCTCTCTCTCAAATTAAAACCCCCTCCCCTCTCTCTCACCTATAATCTCTCCCTTTCTCTTCGCCTTACCCTTTTTAATTAAATTCCTCCCCCCTTCTCCCTCTCTCTATCATGTGTAGGGCCTAGGTTCTCTCTCTCTCTCTCTCTCTCTCTCTCTCTCTCTCTCTCTCTCTCTCTCTCTCTCTCTCTCAGATTAAACTTTTTAATTTAAAATTTCATCTTTTTAATTTAAACTTTCATTTTAAATAAATAATTTTAATAGTTTTTTAATTTAAAGTTTTTTGGACATAGTTTTTCACACACTTTGAGAGAGAGAGAGAGAGAGAGAGAGAGAAGAAGAAGAAGAAGAAGAAGAAGAAGCATTAAAAGAAGAAGAAGAAGAAAGAGAAAAAGACTATGAGAGGGGAGAAAGAGGAAAGAGATTAGTCTTTTTTAAATTAAACCTTTTTCTTCCCCCCCTCCCCCCTCTCTCTCTCTCTCTCTCTCTCTCTCTCTCTGTGTGTTAGATTAAACTTTTTAATTTAAACTTTCCTTTTAATTAAATACTTTTAAAAGCTTTTTTAATTTAAAGTTTTTTTTATATAGTTTTTTACACAAATTGAGAGGGAGATAGAAGAAGAAGAAAAGGAGAGAGAGAGAGAGAGAGAGAGAGAGAGAGGATAAAAAAAGAAGAAGAAAGAGAAAAAGATGGAGAGCGGGGGAAAAGAGGAAAGAGAATAATCTTTTTTAGATTAAACCTTTTTTATATAGTTTTTGACTTAGAGAGAGAGAGAGAGAGAGAGAGAGAGAGACAAAGAGGAAATATATATTTAAAAGAGAGAAAATAGATGAGAGAAAGGGGAGAGGAAAGAGAAAAATAGAGAGAAGAAAAAATATATAGAGAGAAAAGAGGGAGAAAAAAAACTTGAAAGAGAAAGAGAGAGGAAAAGAAAAATAGGGAGAGAGAGAGAGAAAGATACAAAGAGAGAAAAAAGAAAGAAGAGGAGAGAGAGGGAGAGAGAGGGGGAAAAGAGAAAGAGAATTACAGAGAGAAAATATAAAATTTAAGAGAAAGAGAGAGGAAAAGAAAAAAGAAAAAGAGTGGAGAGGGGGAGAGAGAGACAGAGAGAAGAAAAGCAGGGAGAAAAGAATTTGAACACACACACACACACACACACAGAGAGAAAGAGAGAGAATTATAGAGTAAGGAAAGATAAAAGAAAGAGAAAATAAATTTTTTTTAAAGAGAATGAAAAGAGAGAGAGAGAAGGAAAAGAGAGGAGAGGGGGAAGAGAGAGAGAGAGAGAGAGAGAGAAAGAAGAAGAAGAAGAAGAAGAAGAAAGAGAAAAAGATGAAGAGAGATGGGAAAAAAAGAGAAAAGTTTTTTTTAAATTTAAATATTCTTTTGAGAGTGGGGGGAAGGGAGAGAGAAGGAGAGGGGGAAGAGAGAGAGAGAGAGAGAGAGAGAGAGAGAGAGAAAGATGAAGAGAGATGGGGGAAAAAAGAGAAAAGTTTTTTTTAAAAATATTTTTTTGAGAGTGGGGGGAAGGGAGAGAGAAGGAGAGGGGGGAAGAGAGAGAGAGAGAGAGAGAAGAAAAAAAGGAAAATTAGGAGAAAGAGGAAGAGAAGAAAAGGGGGCGGAGAGAGAGAGAGAAAGGAGAAGAATAAGATAAAATTACATACTTTAAGAGAGACTAACGGGGGGAAAGATAGTGAAAGAAGAAGAAGAAGAAGAAGAAGAAGACGAAGAGAGAGAGAGAGAGAAAGAGAGAGATGGAACATGGAGAGAATTATAGAGGAAAGATAAAATTTAAAAAGAGAGAGAAGAAAAATAGAGGAGAGAGAGAGAGAAGAAAACAAGAGTGTGTGTGTGTGAGTGAGAGAAGAAGAAGAAGAAGAAGAGAGAATATAAATAGAAAGCGAGAGAGAGAATAATAAAGAGAGAAAATATCAATTTAAGAGAGAGAGAGAGAGAGCGAGAGAGAGAGAAAAAAAAATTAAAAAGAGAATGAAGAGAGAGTCAGAGAGAAGAAGAAGAAGAAGAAAAGGAAAAAAGAGGAGAGGGAGAGAGAAGGAAAAGAGAGGAGAGAGGGGGAAAAATAAAAGGGAGAGAGAGAGAGAGAACTAGGAGAGGAGAAAAAAACTAAAATAGAAGGTAGAGAGAGAAAAAAAAATTAGACATAGGGGATTGGGGGGAGAGAGAGAAAGGGTGAAGAAAAATTTAGAAACAGAGAGGGAAAAGAGGAGATAGAAAGAGGAGAAATGGATTGTTGAGCAAAGTTGCCCTGTGATAGCACAGCAACTTCACTTGTCACTTCAGGGCAGCGAAGCTACCGTGAAGCTACCTAGCGTTCCGTGCACACGAATGCTAGTATAATCCATGTAAATTTATGGGTAAGTGTGTAAATCCAAAGATAGCCATTTATTATTAATCTAAATCTTGCAAGAAGGTCTTGAAGGCCCATTGTAACATGCAAGAGAAGAAATAAAAAGATTATGGGCAACCATTCGTTCAACCCTTTGTATTTAACACAATTAAAAAATGAATAGAGAACTTTCATATTTGCAAATTTGGGAGATCCTTTCTTCCTTATCTTAGTCTCCCTCATCCATAGTGATGACAGGAGGCATATTTCACGGTAGATTCCGTGCCACGGTGGATTCCGTGAGGTTTTACGGTGGATTCCGTAAACTTTGATGACCGGGGCTCATACACAAAGTGGATTCTTTGTGCGAGAAGTTGATGGGGACGCCTGTTCTTTTCGGGCGTTTCATTAATTTAGTGTGTACATGGGTGATTCCATAGCGGGTGATTCCGCAAAATGCATATTAAATTAATAAACATTTATGAGTTTAGAATGCGCACTCGTAATAAATTAAGGTTAGGATTTATTTCTAACCAGTTGATTTATTTATGTAGCTGAAGACTGCTAGGTATTCACTTTTGTCGATTTAATTGTATTATTTTACTAACGATTGTGAATGCTTCAGTTGATGTGTAGAGATAGCAGCAGTAGCGGAGGAAAGCATTAGAGTCTAGCGAGTATTCGGCCTATGGATTATATTTTGATAGGCGCCACGCCTATATTTTGTTATGTCTATTGAGGCATCGATTATTTATCATTATTTTGTATGCGCCTATGCGCACGGATATGTTATTTCTATTTGGACATTATATTGGGCGTGCCAGACTCTTTGGGCACTGTCCATTAGCTTTATTCCTATTTTTGTAAAAGCAAACTCAAAAGCTAAAAGCTTGATATATTTTTATAAATTGGGCTATTATTGAGCATGAAGAAGAAATATACATAAAATACATGCTTTGTGAAGCACTCACACAAGGCATGGGGGGAGATTGAACCCAATTGGTCTCTTGCTCTTGTCGTTCATGCTTTTTACCTTGTAACTTGTGCAAAAAGTAGAGTTCATTGTTCTTGGGGACCTTCCGAGATTCACTACGTGAGCATACAGCGACCGATCTGTGCACCAGTGGTATCAGAGCGGAGTTGAGATCAAGAGCTTCCAATCGCTACCCATCTCGTGCGAAGGCGGAGCTCCTGGAACGATCGGGCTCTACGGTCAATCTCGTCGCGAACCGTCGATACAGGCAAACTTCTGGCGATCAAGAACCCCTGTTTCTATCATCAGATCGCGAAGGACCGGGCTGTGCAGGCGGAGGACCACTCCTTCATCTCCATCATCAAGTCGTGGGCAAACAGTGAGAAACTCCATATCTTACCTCTTCAAAAGTTTAATCCTAAAGCTTCATAAGCTTTAAAAGAAGCTTATAATCTTCAAAATTTATCATCGAGGTCTCAGAGGGGCCTCCGATTTTTTCGTGCAGCGAAAAAAACGGCCCCCCCCCACGAATGCGCCGTTTTTTCTGAAGCCCCCCCTCCCTCCCCCCCCCCCCCCCTCGGTCCAAAGCTTAAGCAATTAAGCTTAATCCATTAAGCTTTAATCAACTCTGCAAGTCACCTTTGGTTAACAACTCCAGGTCCCACACCAAAGAAATCAAGTTCTGCAAGTAATCTGTGATCAAGTTCTGCAAGTTCACTAAGTCGGCTAAGTTATGCAAGTTTGCAACTCTGCAAGTCACATAAGTCTGCAACTCTGCAAGTCAGACTAGTCAACTGGAGTCAGAACTGACTTGTGCTCAAAACTCCTAGAATGGCTATTCCTGCGCAGAAACTCCGAACTGCAAAGTTGTTCGTTGAAAGGTATTCTACCCATACGCAAGTTTGCTGAAGCATTTTCAGCATACGAAGAGGGAAAAATTACAGATTTTCTGAAGATTGAGAAAGAAATACCCAAAAACACATAAGCCTTGTAACCCCGATTTTGAGCTACGCTCATCCCGCTAACTTGATTTTGAGTGAGAAAGGTCTTTTGAGTTTTACAGGATGACGGAACCACATATGGATGATTTTATGGCTGAAGACGACCTACCTGAACCTACGATGGAGCAAAAGCTGGATTTAATCATGATACAATTGGAAGAAGAACGAAGGGCTAGGCAAGCATTGCAAGTGCAATTGGCAAAATTACAAAGAGCGTCTACCGACAAAGAAAAACCTCAAGCTGAAGATCTGATTCGACGTACCATCGACGCCACTCTTGAAGCTCAAACCATTTGCAAGGAATCAAAGATAAGTAAATGAAGTTTCAAATTTCGTACTTTCAATGGCATATGAGACATGAGGAAACCTATGCAGAAAAAGATAAAATCAAGTGTGTTACTAATCATTTGGTAGACAGAGCATCACTTTGGTGGACTGTAGTACGCAAGAGCATAGAATGTCCTACTACTTGGGAAGATTTCAAGAAGAAGTTCATGCAGAATTTCCTTCCACCGCAATTTCATGAGAAAGCTATCAAGCAATGGGATCTTCTCCAGCAACGGGATCGTGAGCCTATACCTCAGTATACAGAGCGTTTTTGGAATGCACTCCTCCAGCTACGCATGCTTGAAGACGTACCAGAGGCGACACATAAGCGGAAGTATATGTCTGGACTCCTTGGAGATTACTACGCTGAAGTTAACATGTTCAAGCCTGCTACTCTTGAAGACGCCATTTCACTAGCTCACGACACTGAAGATAAGCTACGCGGTAGAGACAAACGACCACAGCAATTCCAAGCCAATGGTAATTATGGATCTAAACAATTCAATTCCAATTTTAGAAGATTTAATCCAGGTCGTTTCTCTTCATCATCTTTCCGCAAGAATTGGGCAAAACCACCTGCATTACCATCCAATGTCAATCCAAATCCTAAGCCTATTCCACAGCCAAATCCAAATATACCTAGACTTCCCGCCATTGCAAACAATGTAACCAAAGCCAAGCCAATAGTATGCTATAAATGCCACCAGCCTGGACATCTCGCAGCAAATTGTCATTCAAAGAAGCCACCAGCTCATATAAACTATCTTGGAGCCATGGACGAAGACGAACATGAGGATATGCCTGATTTCACTGAAGATGAGGACGACACTACTACTACTTCCGATACTTTACCAGGTATGCCTACTCCACATTCATTATTGACTATGAAATGTTTGGTGCATGGAAAGGCAAATACTATTTTGCATGATGACGGTAGTACTCATGATTTTATTTTAGCAAAATTGGTAAAGGAATTGAAATTACATACTGTACCTACGCATTATCGCATAAAAGCTGCATTTTTAGGCACTAGGTATAATGGTACACAAGAAGTGCAAGACTTAGAGATTCAAATTGGTTCATACACTGAAAGAAGAAATTTCTTAGTTGTTCCATTACAGTCGAGTGACATTATTTTAGGTATGCCTTGGCGACACCAGCATAATCCAGATATAGATTATTCTACATACACAATGAATATTAATTTTCAAGGAAAATCTATTACATTATATGGTATGCATGCATCTAATGTTTTTCCACTGCTTTCGCATACTCAAGCTAAACGTGCATTACGCAAGAGTAGTAAATCCTATCTCATTTGGGTAAATGAATTGCAAATAAAGGAAAATCATATGCACCCTAGGCATAAGGAATTTCTTGCATATTTTAAGGACTGTTTTGCAGAAGACCTACCACCAAGTTTACCTCCTTCACGTCCAGAAGACCATAAGATAGATTTGATCCCTGGCACACAACCACCTTGCAAAGCACCATATAGGCATAACCAGATAGAGCAAAAAGAAATCCAGAGTCAAGTTGAGGAATTACTAAATAGAGATTTAATTCGACCTAGCATTTCTCCATTCGGTGCACCTGTATTGTTAGTCAAGAAAAAGAATAATACCTATCATATGTGTATTGACTACCGAGCTTTAAATAAGATCACTGTAAAGAATAGGTACCCTATTCCTAGAGTTGATGACCTGATGGACAAACTGCAAGGATCTTCTATATTTAGTAAAATTGACCTTAAGTCTAGTTATCATCAGGTGAGGCTAGATAAGTCTGACATATTCAAGACTGCATTCAGAACACAGTTTGGTCATTATGAATTTTTAGTCATGCCATTCGGATTGACTAATGCACCTGCCACCTTTAGTAGAACGATGAACCGTATCTTTTTGAAATATCAGTATTGTGTAATTGTTTTCTTTGATGATATTTTAGTGTTTAGTCAAAATGAGAAAGAACATTATGAGCATTTGTCATTAGTTTTTCAGTTATTGAAAGAAAATCAACTGTATGCAAATCCTGAAAAGAGTGAATTCTTTAAAACGGAAATTGAGTATTTAGGTCATATTGTATCATCTGAAGGAATTAAAGTTGATCCTAAGAAAATTGATGCAATATTGAATTGGCCTGTTCCTAAAAACGTGGATGAGTTACGCTCATTCCTTGGTCTTGCTAGTTTTTATAGGAAGTTTGTACGTAATTTTTCATTACTTGCTTTACCATTAACCAAACTTCTAAAGGAAGGAATTGTTTATCAATGGACCGAAAATCAACAGAAATCCTTTGACTTACTGAAACATGCATTAACCAATGCCCCTGTTTTACAATTGCCTGACTTTAATAGACCATTCTTTCTAGTAGTGACCGATGCTAGTGGATCATGAATAGGAGCCGTACTTATGCAAGACAATCATCCTATAGCATATTCTAGTTGTAAGCTGAAACCCTCTGAGCTAAAATATTCCACATATGACAAAGAACTATTAGCAGTTGTACAAGCATTAAGATAGTGGAAACACTACTTAATGGGTTCAGAATTTATGATAAAGATAGATCAGCAAAGTATTAGACATTTACTTAGCCAACCTCAAATTTCTGACCGTCATATCAAATGGGATTCCTTTATTCAAAGTTTTCATCCTATCATTCAATACCAACCTGGAAAAGAAAATGTAGTGGCTGATGCATTGAGTAAAAGACCTGACATTCATAATATTTCTGTCATATCTTTTGATTCTTTGATTGCTATGAAAGATACATATCACCAGGATATTACTTTTCATTCTCATTGGAATAAATTAGTTCAAAATAATTTCATTCCTGTTGATTCATTGTCATATAATGATGGATTTATGTTTTATGAAAAGAGATTGTGTGTTACAATTCCATTCCGATCTTTTGTTTTGAATGAAATTCATTGTCCCCCATATCAAGGTCATAGAGGTATCATATCTACCTTACGTATGTTAACTGAAGATTTTTATTGGCCGCATATGGATGCTGATGTATCTAACTTCGTTTCTGAATGTTTGATTTGTCAAAGAGTTAAGAGACATCATGGTAAACAATATGGATTACTTATGCCTTTGTCTATTCCATCTAAACCTTGGGAACAAATTTCTATGGATTTCATTACTGGTTTACCTAATACTAAATCTAACCATGATATGATTTGGACAGTTGTAGATAGATTTAGTAAACAAGCATATTTCATTCCATGTAAGAAAACTTTAACAGCATCACAAGCAGCACAATTGTTTTTTAAAACTGTTTTTACTAACCATGGATTGCCAAAAGTTATCATTTTAGATCGTGATCCTAGATTTTGTAACAACTTTTGGATTACCCTATTTGCTAACCTAGGCACAAAGATTGATTTCTCATCTGCATTTCATCCAGAAACTAATGGACAAACAAAAGCCACAAACAGCACCATTCTAGAACTTTTACATGCATATACTATCTCTAAACCTCAGACATGGGACACTCATTTGCATTTATTACAGTTTGCATATAACAATACACCGCACACATCTCCAAAGAAAGCACCGTTTGAAGTCATTTATGGATATAGATTATCTACACCTGTTGCATCTTTGACTAATAGAATTCGGAGTGCTGATGATATTGCTAGTATGCATAACAGTATATTTGATGAAGTTAAAGATATGATTGCTAAAGCCCAGCAATCATATACCAAACAAGCCAACAAGAAAAGACAAGCCATGAATTTCAAAATTGATGATTATGTTTGGCTGAGAATAGAAAAACGTAGACTGCAAAGTTTAGATAGACATCCAGTTGTCAAATTAGCTCCTAGATTCTATGGACCATTTAGAATCATTCATAAAGTTAATGACAATGCATTCAAGTTAGAATTACCATCTCATTGGAAAATTCACAATACATTTCACATTAGTTTATTGAGACCGTTTAGAGGCCAATTACTTGTCCCCCCTGTTTATGAAAACCCACCTTTATTAGAGGAAGAGACTGAAATACTTGAACCAGAAGCTATCATAGACACTGACTTTATGACCACTAGAACTGGCTGAAGGTATTCTAGATATCTAGTTAAATTTAAGAACCATCATGTAGAGGAAGCACAATGGATGCACGCTAGAGACTTAAATGCTTTTCCCACTCTGTTAGCTCCACATTGAGCTAATAGCAATTGAGGTCAATTGCTATCCCACCCCGGGGGTATGATGCCATGAGGCATATTTCACGGTGGATTCCGTGCCACGGTGGATTCCGTGAGATTTTACGGTGGATTCCGTAAACTTTGATGACCTGGGCTCATACACAAAGTGGATTCTTTGTGCGAGAAGTTGATGGGGACGCTTGTCCTTTTCGGGCGTTTCATTAATTTAGTGTGTACATGGGTGATTCCATAGCGGGTGATTCCGCAAAATGCATATTAAATTAATAAACGTTTATGAGTTTAGAGTGCGCACTCGTAATAAATTAAGGTTAGGATTTATTTCTAACCAGTTGATTTATTTATGTAGCTGAAGACTGCTAGGTATTCACTTTTGTCGGTTTAATTGTATTATTTTACTAACGATTGTGAATGCTTCAGTTGATGTGTAGAGATAGCAGAAGCAGTGGCGGAGGAAAGCATTGTAGTCTAGCGAGTATTCGACCTATGGATTATATTTTGATAGGCGCCATGCCTATATTTTGTTATGTCTATTGAGGCATCGATTATTTATCATTATTTTGTATGCGCCTATGCGCACGGATATGTTATTTCTATTTGGACATTGTATTGGGCGTGCCAGACTCTTTGGGCACCGTCCATTAGCTTTATTCCTATTTTTGTAAAAGCAAACTCAAAAGCTAAAAGCTTGATATATTTTTGTAAATTGGGCTATTATTGAGCATGAAGAAGAAATATACATAAAATACATGCTTTGTGAAGCGCTCACACAAGGCATGGGGGGAGATTGAACCCAATTGGTCTCTTGCTCTTGTCGTTCATGCTTTTTACCTTGTAACTTGTGCAAAAAGTAGAGTTCATTGTTCTTGGGGACCTTCCAGGATTCACTACGTGAGCATATAGTGACCGCCGATCTGCGCACCACATAGTTTGAACAACATAATATACATATGAGAGACTGAGAGAGAGAGAGAGAGAGAGAGAGAGAGAGAGAGAGAGAGAGAGAGAGAGAGAGAGAGAGAGAGAGAGAGATCCTCTCTCCCGTTCTTATTTTCTTGGTCAATCACTAGAGTATGTAAAGATTAAATTGAGGTTTTTGAGAAGCACTTTGGCCTAATCTTACATTTTGCTTGCCACATGGATTCAAATTGGAATACTAAAAAGTAGGATTTATTGTGATATGATACAAGTGTGATATAAAAGCTCATCCATAAGGACATGGAAATTGAAATATTTTCTAGCTATAATGAGGTTAAGGACGATATTGTTTGGTGCCTTGTAAAGTAGGTTCAATTATCCACAAGTACCCTTCTTGATATTTTGTAGTATATCTACATCCTTTCTTTAGCAATAGAACCAAGTCTCTCATACTATGTATATTTCTTGCTTTCTTGCCCTCTCTAGCACAACTTCTCTACAAGGTATCAAAGCTCCATCTTTAAGTCCTCAAGCCTATCCTCCTCCTTCATGAAAGGTGGAGGAAAAGTGGAAGCACAAGCCAAAGCAAGGGAAAAGAAAGAGTTATGGAGGTTCAAGCAAGAGAGAGTAAGATGGTGTGTGGAAACTCCAAGAGTCACAACATGTGACCTGCCTTCCCAATTCTATTATTGTAGAAATAATAAAGAATAAAGTCACAATGACAAGTGACCACCAGTGTACAAGTGTGTGGGTAGTAAGTACAAGTAAATATAGGTGGCTAAGCAGAAGTGGCCTTTAACCCTAACAACCTCCCACTTAAAGGAAAATCTGCTTGAATGTGAAGAAAATAAGAAAAAAGGTGACAAAGTACAATGTGTACATAGAAGTACAACAAGATCTACAGGAATCTCATTAGTCTCTTGACAAGCTCTATCTACTTGCCCTCAACCACCTCTCTCATAAAGTGGTAATGGAACTCAATGTGCTTGGTCTTTGCATGAAAGACTAGATTACATGCCAACTAGATGGCACTTATAGAGTCGAAATGCAATACATGAGTCATAGTCGTACCAAAATTTGCAACCAAACAACCTAACCATAGGGCCTCCTTGCAAGTCGTAGACTGCAATGTACTTAGCCTTGGTACTAAACAAGGTTGTGCATTTCTGCACCTTGGATATCTAATAAACAACACCTCTAGTAAAAACAAAGAAATAGCCAAAGGTGGACTTCCTATTGTCTACTTGACTTGCATAATTAGAGTTAGTGTAGCCCATGACTCCAATATCCTCACCACCATAACAAATTAAAATATCTATAGTGTCCTTAAGGTATCTCATGATACCCTTCATGGCATCCTAATGTTGCTGCCTGCTAGATGTCGCTATATAATGAGCCACAACTCCAATTGCAAATGTTATGTCAGGTCTAGTGGCTATCATGGTATACATCAAGCTACCCACTACAAATGTATATGGGATCTTGGCCATCTTGGCCCTCTCATCGTTTGACTAGGGACAATGTATCTAACTAGCCTTTACATGAGAAGGTAATGGGTAGCCAATAGGCTTACCACCCTACATATGAAACTCCTAAAGGACTTTATGAATATACTCCTTCTGTGATGAGTAGAGGAGTCCCTTAGAGCGATTGTGTGTAATATGCATACCAAGTATATGTGAGGTATACCCCATGTCCTTCATCTCAAAGCTCTTCTTGAGCTAAGTCTTCAAAGCATCACTTATGACAATCAGTATGTCATCAACATGTAACACCAAAGTGATAAGGCTACCATCATAGGCCTTCTTCATCTAAAGAGATCCATATCATTGTAGAAATAACCCTGTGAATGCACAAAAGTATCAAACTTATGATAACGTTCCATAAGTGCCGACTTAAGTACATGAAGACTCTCTCTCAACTTGCGCATTAAGTGTTCCTTACCCTTTTCCTCAAAGCCCTAGTTTTGGAGGTTGAAAAGGGGCCAGTGGATCGCGACCATGGGCCGTTTCACACGTGGGAATCCCTAAGGGTTTTTATTTTATTTTCTTTTCTTTTTCTTTCTCTTTTTTTTTTGGCAGCTATTCCTTGCCTCTCCTTTGATCTTGGGCTGATGAAAGTAGGGGCCTCATGGATTTCTTAAGGAAAGCCTTGCTCATCATGTATGTCTTAATTGACAAGTGGGTATTCACCATTGTTGAGGGCAAGAAGGGATGATTATAGTTGGTGAACTGGCTTTCGTTCATGTCTTCCAAAAGGTTTAGGCAATAGGTAGATAGCATGATAGCTCAAAGTATGAGCCTATACCCATCTATTCCCACATTTATATCAAAAAACTAGGGGTGGAGTCCCCTTTCCTCAGCTTCTTTCTTTCCACATGTGTTGAGGTTATAGTCAACACCATGCCTTCGTGGGTAGGGTAAATGCATGGGATCTCCTCTTTCCTTAGGTAGTGCTCCATAGAAGGCTATCCATGCCTCATCTCTCTCCTCCAAGATTTAGTCTGTCTCCAAGCTAGCTGTGTGACTGAAGCCAAGCACCAATCAAGGCTTTTCAAACACCTTATTTTGCCAACATCTTGCCTCCTCTCCTTGATTTGAGCCAATATCTTACAGCTTTTGATCCAACCATCTCTTATCTAATATTGCCCCAATCTCAATCACCTACTTCATGACGTTCATCAAGAGTATCTGATTGAGATTTTCCATTCTATTGAAAAAAAAGGTCATCAGTGTGCCCCATGACTCCATTCTTTCTAGGGTTGAGAGCTCTTCTTCCAGTGTATGATGACTTATTGTGGCTCTCTCAAGAAGGACATCTTTGGCACCTGTTATGGCTTCACTTGAAGCTTTAGCTCCACTTCATCTAGTTATTTTTGCCTTTGCAGCTTTGGGTCTCTATTTGTACCTAAAGAGGATGACTCTTCAGGTGAGTGCTCCAATTGTTGTGTGCGGGATGGTTTGGAAGCATCTTCCACATCCCAATCAATTGGTGGTAATGAAGGGTCAGGCTCCTCATGAATCATGAATCCCAATCTTACTAGTTGCACCCTTGTGAGGCCTTATTGTTCAACCTGTTGGGCCACTTCATCTTGAGTGGGCTCATACTTCCGTAGTTGTGATAGTGGCCCCAAGGTGTTCTAGAGGGCTTCACTAGCCACTTGGAGTTTTCTCTTCAATCTCTCCATTGCGTCCTCTTCTTCCAAGTTGGTGACTTCTATGAGAGTCTTTACAAAACTCTTATGTTGGATTCTCATTATCTTTACTACTAGCTATCTTCTACTACACCTTTATCATGCTTAGCCTTTGCAAGTTTGTGAACAATGTCCTACATAGGTCCTGAGCTTCCTTCCTCCCATTGCTTGATCTTTTTCCTTGCTTGCTCCAACCCTCGCTCTTGCCATTTTATTAGGGCTTCTAAAATATTGGCGTGTTTTTCCTTGCTCCTTTGGAGGTGCTCATTCTCATGGGTCAACATGTCTATAGTCCTCTTGAGATCTTCCTATCCTTTGGTGGCTTCCTCCCATTGATCTACCAATTTTAGGGTTCTCTCCTTCATCAGCTTCACTTCTTCATCATCTAACCATAATTGTACAATTTTTTAGTCTTGCTCCTTCAGCCTCTCTTCCAGTTCTGCCATAAATTTTGAGGTCTCCCCATGGAGAGCTTCTACCTTTTCCCTGTTCTCTTTCTCTTCTCTATACTATGCTAGTAACTCATCATACTTGCCATTATCCATTGGTTTTCTAGCCAAGCTAGCTAGCTCTCTTCTAAGAGTGTAAACTCCCTAGTGTACTACCATTGGAGCATTATATAAGCTTCATTTTCCCTTTCTAGGGCTAACACTGCTTGCTCCCTTTCTTCTTCCTTCTAGACCCTTTTCTCTTCTAAAGTCTTGTCCAATTTCCTAAGTGATACGGGGAACCTATGATGAGGTGTCCTCTAGTTGTGGCACCTTCTCCATCCTCCTTTTTGGTTCAACTTCTTTTGCTACAAGCCTCTTTGACCTTGTAAGGGCAAATCCCACTAATGGACTTCCTAACAAAAATGAGTAGAATGCTTCCACCCATTATTGGCCTTCACTTGACATCTAACTACCTCCTTCCGACCTAGAAAATAGTGGCAAACAACAGTGGGGCAATAGGTAGTGTGGTTCTTTCAAGTGCTTGGGTAGGCTGTGGTGGTGGTGATAAGGGATGGACTGGCTCTTTCCCCTTACCCTCAATCGACTTGTGTCCTCCATTAGCGCTTATGATGATGCCAGGTTGATTGGTATCAGGGGTGGGGCTTCCACTAGGGTTTCTTCTCCTCTACACATCTCCTCCACTGAGTTTTGTATAACCATGCAATATTCCTCCTTTGCCTTATTTGCCTTGGCTTGTCTTTCCGCTTCAGCTTTTTTGGACTCCTCCATGGTCATTCCAATGCATCGTCTTATTCTGAGGGGGTCTTTTCTTTTGCACCATGTTTCTTGGTGTTGGCATTCTTTCCCCCTTTTACAGAGAGCTTTTCTCCTTATTCTTCTCCTAGTCATCTTTCTATAGCTCTTTTTCGTTCATGGCCTTCTTTTCCTTCTACTTTTTAATGGCTTCTATCTTTGCTTTCTGCATATCTTTTGCTCTTTTTCTCCTCTCTTCTTCGGTCTTCTTTTCCCTCTGTGTCTGTATCCTTTGTTTCTTTTTGCTAAGTGTGGTTTGAGACCCTTCTTCTTCTTATGTTTGCTCCCACCATCCTTGATCATTGGATCCCATCTTGCTTATTGTGTCTTGTGCCAAGGACGTTGTTGCATCCTCTCTGGCACCTATTATTACCTCTTTGGTCATGTTGGGATCATTTGATGCTTCTATAATGATGGCAATCAATACCTCTCCAAATGCAATCATGGCTGCTCGCCTAGTGGCTTTTCCCTTGGCAAGCTTTCTGCTTCCCACTATGACCTCTTCAGACCTTGTGGGCTCACTAAATAGCATGGCTATTGCATGAATGGTGCTCCTTGTGTATGCACTCAAGTCCACATCTTTCAAATCTCTTCTGACCAAATCTTTAAACACCTGGCAGCCATGTCTACTGCAAGTTCCACTATGGAAGGTCTAAAATATGTGGGTAATAACTCAGCAACAAGAGGTTCCGGCTTAACATGACTCACCAATGATATACTTATAACTGGCCTCGCTAAAGGATTTTTTCGATAGTCATTCAATGCTAGTGCGCAATCGAAAGTAGTTGTGGTCATTGAGGATTATCCATGTGGGGTAATTGGATTGGAAAGGGAGACAGTTGTTGAGTCTTCTTGAGATTGGAGAAGAAGCTGCCTTTAAGTCCGAACAATTGATATCTATTTGTGTAGCTTGCATTGATGTGGTGTGAGGGTAGTGGATTCCTAGTGCTTAGGTTTCCATTTGCAAGGCAAGTGGTGGTAGTTGATGATGCGGAGGTCGTCTACCCTTGACTATCATGTCATTGAATCGCTAAATTAGGTGGCTTATTGCATTACTGGGATGCTACAATGAGGCACATTGTCAATCTAACACCAATGTAACTAGCAACATGAGAATGCATTGACTTCCCTTTAGTTTGTGCGGTTGTGAGAGTGGTCATGGTGGGATTATTTGACATCCATAACCAACAATTACCTTCATAATACCCTTGTGTGTGCATCAAGGCCTTGGGGACCCATCACAGCTTTACATGTGTTCATTTGCCATAGTGCCAACTTCTTCATTGGGTTTTCTGATAGTGGGTTTGAGACTTGGGTGGAGTTTTGTAGGAAGAATACTTTGTGTCAAAACCACACTTGGCGTGGATGTTTTGACTAGGGGTTAGCTTACTTATAGGTTTTTGTTTGGCCATCTGAGCTTGTTGCAAGTCATGCAGTATTTGTTTATCCCTCTCACTAGAGTTGGTGTGGCAAATGAAAACCTCGATGGCATTGGCTGAGGCCTGGGTGCCCTTGCTAAAAGCTATTATTATTTTGACATTTGCGAGAGCAAGGTGGATACATTAGGTCATATAGTCAACATTGCATTGAGGTCATTTCTTGAAGGTTCATCCCAACAGTCTTTCCTATCATCCCACTCTCTCAACATTCGGAAGCACATAAAAAATAACAAGAAGGCTTTTAGTCTTGATGGTGATCATAACTCTGTAATTTTCTAGCATAGAGTATGGTTTTCTCCCATATGGGTTAATTTTGGCCTGGGGTTTTCCATCATTCATCGTATGTGAATATGTAATTATCACTACCTTCATCGATTAATGCATCAAGGACATGATCTTTTTGGGTCTTAATAGCAGCTGCAAGTAGGCTAGTGCAATGGTTTCCTCATCTTTAGAGTCGACTTCAGTAATTGATCTTGCTCGTATGTTTATGGGTGGCATCAACATATGGGACTCGTGTAGTGGGTGTGTAGGTGGGTAGTATTTCTTAATGTGACTTTCATTGAAGAAGCCTATGCCCTACCCATTTAGGGTTTCGAGCTCCACATTGTTGGTTCTACTAATATAACAAACCTTGAATGGTCCTTATCCACATAACTTCATTTTTTGGTTCTAGCCCTTGATTGAATAGAGTAATACAGGGTCACCTTTTTCAAAGTCACGCTATTTGACATGCTTGTCAAACCAACCCTTTCTTTGTGCCTTTTCACAAATGAGTGCATGAGTGGCGATAAGTCGTATTTCAAATAATCTTTCCAATTCGGCTAAGTGTTCGGTCAAAGCCTCTTGGCCTTCCCATCTCTCCTACACATCTATCCATAGGCTCGAAAAACAAAGAATTCGATTGGAAATTTTGATTTCGTTCTGTAGGTTGGCTTGAATGGCATTTGTTTAGCAGTGTGATATGCCCACAAGGTTGCCATTAGCTTATTGATGCAATCACTTCATGAAGCACAGAGATTTTTTGTTAGTATATTGACCAAGATTTGTTTGTTGCTTCAACTTGCCCATTAGCCTAGGAATAGTATGATGATGACTTACGATGGATAACCAAAAACGTGGACAATAGATGTTTAATGACCTCATTAATGAAATGTGTATCCTGATTGCTAACTAGTTCAATGGAGCAACCAACAAGCTTGGAGATGACTTGCTCCCAAAAAAACTTAATAGTGGTCCTTGCATCATTCCTCCTCATTGCCCTTGCTTCATCCCACTTTGTCAAGTAATATGTGCCTATTATGATGTATTTTGGGAGTACTGAGAAGTAGGACTAATGGGTCCAATGAAGTCAATGCCCCATTTTTCAAATGGTTGGCATGCTATCACTAGCACCAACTCCATTTTGTCCTTTCGTATGGGAACTTTTGTGCACTCACTCATTACAATGCTTAACAAACTTAGCAACATCACGAAACAACATAGACCACCACAATTGAGATTGTAAGACATGATGTCTCCATTGAAATAATCTTCCACCATTCCACTATGATCTTCAAGTCCACCTGGATGACATGCACAAAATAGCATTTGCCACTAAATGGGTGGTGTTTGCTTAGATAGTCATGCCATTTAGGTTGACAATCGAAAAAGCTAAACTAAGGCATCTCATTTTGAAGGTTCAACCTTACCAAATAATTGTAGGACATCTTTATCGGTTAGGGTAGGATGGTCTATTAAGACATTGTGTCTGTGAAAATGAGATGCATGATGTGCTCATTGCACCTTAGGTGGATTGGGAGGTCTCCCTTGGTGCATTAGCAAGCCTAGCCTTTTTCCCCTAGACAGAACTTGAAATCTTGCACTCTCTTGTTGGCATCCATGAGGTTGTTTTCTTGGCAACTTGTTTGAACTATTCAATGAAGCTATAAGGGTCATCCCCTACCATGTACTTGTCAACTTGCTTTGTCATGATCGGTATCTTTGTTTGGCTTCTATTTTCATGTGCTATTCCTAAGCCGATCAAAAATGTCATAGCTAGTGCAACACTATCCTTTTCTATTGAAGTTCGGTCTAGTAGTCTTTTGAGTAGAAGTTTGGATGGGCTAAGGCCTTCATTAGGTGTTTCTATCTCACCCATCTCCTCTATTGTAGTGGTTCCTCCTGGTAGATCCAAGATGCATTGGATTTGGCCTAACTTTGTCTCATTTCTTTGCTTGTCTAATCTTTGATTTTGTGTGAACCTTGCAACTTGCCTAGTGAGAACCCTCCCAAGCTTCCTCTTGAATTCTACAACTGCCATGATCTCTTCCACATCTCTTCATTTATGTTCAAATCGTGTGTGTTGGTCGTAGGGTGATATTAGCTTTTGAATATATGTAGGGAATTCCATTGCATCAAACTCCTGAGAGTCAGTATTTGAACTTGTTATTGCCATGTTTTTTGGATACTCTTGGGTGACAAGTGCCTCAATGAGACTAATTAACCTTGACAAAGTACTAGGGGTTCCTATTGGGTGTTCCTTCTTGTAGGATTGAGATATTCTCTATCTTGAGTCAATGTGGTATAATGTTAGCACTTACAAGTGCTTAAGCTTAGTTGCCTTATGGCCCTCAATGGATAAGTAGGTACTTCTTGTTCTCCCTTGTGTATGGTACTACTTGTCAAGGTCTAGCTAGATGTGTGCTATGACCTCCTTTGATTCAGAGCAAAATCCTCATAGATGACTCAGTGATCTCTAACACAAGGAGGTAAGCCACCAAACCATATGCAAGTCATCCCTCCAACCCAAAAATGCAAACTCTTCATTAGGTAATGTCTAGTCAACTGCTTCCTATCTATCAAAAATTAATTCCTAATGGGTAACTGAGCATTCGAGGGTCCTTGCTAGTGTAAAACGTGAAATTCAGTCCCAAAAACCTACAATTCCACAATGGTTAGTAGTATTAGGACCAAGGAGCATGAATAGATCAAAACTATGTCCCCTAGACATCCATGAACTAGCTTTTCTACATCTTCGCTACAATCGATTATTAACAATCATTCGGTAAGAAACAAAATAACCAACATGGACTCTTGATTTCTCATGAAGATTTGGAATTCAAGACTAGATTTTGTTACTAAATTTACTAATGTAAGTAATCGGTCCCATTCATTTTGTTAGGCATGTATGTTCTGTGATCAAATTCTCTCTCTTCTTCTTCTTCTGCTCTCTCCCCCTATTTTTCTTCTCTCTCTCTCTCTCTCCTTGTTTTTCTTTTTTTCCTCTCTCTCTTTTAAATTTTATATTTCCTTTCTCTATAATTCTCTTTCTCTCTATTCCCCCCCCCCCCTCTCTCTCTCTCTCTCCTCTTCTTTTTTTTTGGCTCTCTTTATATATTTCTCTAGATTTTTTGTTCTCTCTCTCTTTCCTCATTTTTTTCCCTCTCTCTTTTAAGTTTTTTTCTCTCTCTATATTTTTCTCTTTCCTCTCTTCCCCCCTCTCTCTTATTTTTTTCTCTCTCTAATTATATCTTTCCTTTCTCTCTCTCTCTCTCTCTCTCTCCCCCCTCTCCCTCTCAATAAAAAACTATGTCAAAAAAGGTTTAATTTAAAAAAGCCTATTCTCTTTCCTTTTTTCTCCCCTCTCTCTCTCTCCCTCTTTTTCTCTTACATCTTCTTCTTCTCTCTCCTTTTCTTCTCTTTTCAATTTTCTTCTCTCTCTCTTTCTCTCTTTAATTTTTTTTCTTTTCGCTCTCTCTCTCTCTCTTAAATTTTATCTCTCCTCTCTCTTTCTCTCTTAAAATTTATATCTCCTCTCTCTATAATTTTCTCTGTGTGTTCATATCATCTCTTCTTCATCTAATTCTCTCTCTCTCTCTCTCTCTCTCTCTCCTCTTTTTTCCTTTTTTCTTCTCTCTCTTTTAAATTTTATCATTCCTCTCTCTGTTCCCCATCTCTCTCCTTTTCTTTCTTTCCTTCTCTCTTTATATCTTTCTCTCGATTTTTTGTTCTCTGTATGTCTATCTCTTTCTCCTCATTTCTCTCTCTATTATTTTTTTCTCTCTCTATTTTTCTCTTTCCTCTTTTTTCCTTCCTCTCACTCTATTCCTATCTCCAATTATATATTTCATCTCTCTCTCTCTCTCTCTCTCTAAGTCAAAAACTATGTCAAAAAAATTTAATTAAAAAATACTATTTTATTTCCTCTTTTTTCCCCTATCTCTCCCTCTTTTCCTCATTCTCTCTCTCTCTCTCTCTCTCTTCTCTTTTTTTTCTTCTCTCTTTTAAAAATTATAATTTCTCTCTATCTCTTGTCTTCTTCTTTTTTTCCTCTCATAGTGTGTGAGAAGCAATGTCAAAAAAACTTTTAATTGAAAAAAGCATTAAACATATTTAATTCTCTCTCTCTCTCTCTCTCGTTTCTTCTTCTTCTTCTTCTTCTCAAAGTGTATGAAAAAAGATGTCAAAAAAACTTTAAATTAAAAAAATCATTTAAAAATATTTAATAAAAATTAAAATAAAAAGTTTAATGTGAGAGAGAGAGAGAGAGAGAGAGAGAGAGAGAGAGAGAGAGAGAGAGAGAGAGAGAGCTTAGGCCCTACATGTAAGAGAGGAATGGGGGATTTAAATAAAAAAGGGAGGGGGGAAGACAAAGGGAGAGATTACACATGAGAGAGAGGAAAATGAGTTTTAATTTTAAAAAAGAGAGGTTTGAAAAAGGGGAGGTAAGTTTGGGGCTTCTCGAACCTACAACCAAAATAATATAGTAATAAGATTAAAAACTGTCAAAAAATATTTAATTTAAAAAAGACTATTCTCTTTTCCCTTTTCTCTCCTATCTCTCCCCTTTTTCCTTTTTTTATTCTTCTTCTTCTCTCCCTGATTTTCTTCTCTCTCTCTCTCTCTCTCTCTCTCTCTCTCCTCTCTTCTCTCTTTTTTTCTTCTCTCTTTTAAAATTTAACATTTCTCTCTATAATTCTCTCTCTCTCTCTCTCTCTCTCTCTCTCTCTCTCTCTCTCTCTCTCTCTCTTCTTCTTCTTTCTCTTTCTCTCCCCCCTTTTTCTTCTTCTCAAAGTGTGTGAAAAACTATGTCAAAAAAATTGTAAATTAAAAAAAAATCTTTTAAAAATGTTTAATTAAAAGGAAAGTTTAATCTGAGAGAGAGAGAGAGAGAGAGAGAGAGAGAGAGAGAGAGAGAGAGAGCCTAGGCCCTACATGTAAGAGAGGGGGAGGGGGGGAGGAGGATTTAATTAAAAAGGGGAGGGGAAAGAGAAAGGGAAAGATTACAAGTGAGAGAAAGGGGAAGGGGTTTTAATTTAAAAAAGGGAGGTTTGGAAAAAGGGGGTAGGTTCGAGAACCTCTTTGGAGGTTCGAGGCTTCCCGAACCTACAACCAAAATAATATAGTAGTAAGATTTTCTCTTACTCTCTTTTCTCTCTATATATTTTTTATTCTCTCTATTTTTCTCTTCCCCCCTCTTTTCCCTATTTTCTCTCTCTCTCAAATGATATCTTTCCTTTATCACAGACACACACACACTCTCTCAGCCAAAAACTGTCAAAAAAGGTTTAATTTAAAAAATACTATTCTCTTTCCTCATTTCCCCCCTCTCTTATATATATTTTCTCTCTCTCTCTCTCTCTCTTTCTCTCTCTCTCTCTCTGTATTCATATTATCTCTTCTTCTTCTTCTTCTTCTTCTCTCTCTCTCTCTCTTGCCTGTATTTTTCTTTTCTCTCTCTGTTTTCCCCCTCTCTCATCTTCTTTCTTTTCTTCTCTCTTTATTTTTCTCTGATAAGTTTTTTGTTCTTTGTATGTCATTCTCTCTCTCCTCACTTTTTCCCTCTCTTTCTCTTTCAAGTTTTTTTCTCTCTCCTCTTTTCCCTTTCTCTCCCCTTATTTCCTCTCTGTCTCAAATTATACATTTCCTCTTTCTCTCTCTCTTTAAGTCAAAAAACTATGTCAAAAAGGTTAAAAAAGACTATTCTCTTTCCTCTTTCCCCCCTCTCTCTCCCTCTTTTCCTCATTCTTCTTCTTATTCTTCTCTCTCCCCCCAATTTTCTTCTCTCTGTCTCTCCTCTTTTTCTAATTTTTTCTTCTCTTTTAAAATTGATAATCTCTCTCTCTCTCTCTCTCTCTCTCAAAGTGCGTGAAAAACTTGTAAAAAAAGTGTTAAATTAAAAAAAATCTTTAAAAAAATAATTAAATGAAAAGTTTAAATTAAAAGTTTAATTTTAATCTCAAAGAGAGAGAGAGAGAGAGAGAGAGAGAGAGAGAGAGAGAGAGAGAGTGAGTGAGTGTGTGTGTGTGTGTGTGTTTTGATTTAAAAGGAAGTTTGATTTAATTAAAAAAGGGAGAGGGAAAATAGGGAAAGAAAGAAAGCTTAGGCCAGCCCCATATGTGAGAGGGAGGGGGGCGGGATTAATTAAAAAAGGGAGGGGGAAGAGAAAGGGAGAGATTACACATGAGAGAGAGGGGAAGGGGTTTTGATTAGAAAAAGGGAGGTTTGGGGAAATCCTCTAGAGGTTCTATAATAAAAATAATGTAATAGTAATATTTTTTAATTCTCTCTTTTAAATTTTATCATTCCTCTCTATAAATCTCTCTCTCTGCCCCCCTTTTCTTGTTTTCTCTCTCTCTCCCTCTCAAAGCGCGCGAGAAACTATGTTAGAAAAACTTTATATTAATTTTTTAAAAAATATTTAACTAAAAAGTTTAATATGAGAGAGAGAGAGAGAGAGAGAGAGAGAGAGAGAGAGAGAGAGAGAGAGATTGATTTGATTTAAAAAGAAGTCTGATTTAATTAAAAAGAGAGAGAGAAAGAAAGCTTGAGCCTTACATGTGAGCGGGAGGGGGGAGATTTAATTAAAAAGGGAAGGGGGAAGAGAAAGGGAGAGATTACATGTGAGAGAGAGGGGAAGGGGTATTAATTAAAAAAGGGAGGTTTGAAAAAGGGCGTAGGTTCCTATGGAAATTTGGGTTTCCGAATCTACAACCAAAATAATAGTAAGATAGCTTGACTTGATTGCACGTGTCTTTCTAATCTCTATATGGTGTTCCAAAGTTGTGTTTAGGGAAAATATTTTTCATAGCAGATACAAAAACCTTTAACTTGAAATTTTGTTAAGGATTTTTGAATCAAAATACATGTGTTTTCGATTTCCATAATTGAAAGAAAGTACTATGAAATTCAAGGTTGTAAACTTTTATATTTAAGACAATTTGTTTTTTTTTTGACATTTTGCATTTTTATTTACATTTAAGCTCGGACTTTCGGTCTTTGTGAGCACTAGTAGCGTATCAATCCAAAGGAAAAATCTATTGACCCTGTAACCACTATGGTGGAGGCTTTAAGGCCGTCCATTCTTGGCACTAAGACCGTTGGATGGGCCAAACAAATGGACGGCGGAGATAGGCGGAGGGGCTCCTAACGACCGTTTGAGAGAATAAGCTTTTTGGTTCTTTTTGAGTATTTGAATAAAATCCAAATAATATTTTAAGTAATAATAATAATAATAATAATAATATTTTTTCAATCTGATCACTTCCCTCCTCTCTCTCTCCCCCCCCGCCCCCCCCTCTCTCTCTCTCTCTCTCTCTCTCTCTCGCGCGCGCGCGTGTGTGTGTGATCAATGGAGCGCGACGCTGCAGGGGCTATGGCAATGCCGGACCTCCTCGATCTCCCTCCCTCCTCCTCCTCCAACTTTTCCTTCCTCAACGGCCGCATGGATCCCTCCCGTGGCCCGTCTGCTTCCTCCCCCCCGCCTCCTAGCCCTCATCCCATCCGATGGCGCAAGGGCGAGCTCATCGGTGCAGGTGCCTTCGGCCGCGTCTACATGGGGATGAACCTTCACTCTGGCGAGCTTCTGGCTGTCAAACAGGTCATCTTCCTCCTGCATTTCGATCTTTCTCCTGCTACATGTATCAAGATGCTCTCGTTTCTAATTCTGCTGATAGTAAAGTATAGGGCTAGGGTTCTTTTTCCCTCGGAGGGAAAACCGTGCCAGTCTTTGTACTGTCGTAGCCATGCCTCTCAATGCACATAGTACCTGTACTGTGGCATATGATCATCTGATGCATACGGCCAATCATGGAAGACTATGCCATTTGACAGAAGGCTATGCCATTTGATGAAAAGGATCCGAGTCAGACCTTTCACCAGGCTGCATTTAGATTTACTGCACACCTTTCACACCTTCTCGAATGAATGCTGTAATTAGTGGCACTACCTGAGATGCAGGCTGGATTGTCAATGAAGCAGGAACGCTTTTCAGGGCATCTTTTGCTCCAAACAGATGGCATTCGGTTTTGATAAGCAAATTTAATTGAGCACATCTATATTCTGATCCAGATCAGTCATGTTTATCTCCTTCCAAAACGATTGCATATTTTCTGCATCATTTTAGTCTGTTGATCCTGTATTTTGAGTTTGAATGGAGTTTGGATTTGACTTAGGTGTTATCATGCCGTGATTACTCTTGGTGTTATCAGCAGGGAAGTCTAGTATTCAGGGGTTTAGCCTTACATAGGCCGTGAACATTCTGGTTCTTTGTAAGACTTGTCCCATCCTGATATACACTGCACTTAAAAGGGTTGAAAGAATCGGCCAAACTGGAGAAGGTTACTCGGTTTTCCACACTTTGGATGTTCTTTGGTGTCAATAGTTATACTCTGATGTTAATTGGCTGTGATGCAGATGAATTTATAAGTTACCATCAAGCAAGTTGATAATCTTATAGCTGGATTAAGGTTGCTTGTTAGTAATGATATTGTTGAAGCTGTTATTCCTTGTTCTTTTCTCTTATTTCTGGTTTCCTTTATGTGCAGGTTCTTATTGCTGCCAATAGTGTCGCCAAAGAAAAAGCTCACGTACGTCAAAGAATTTCACAATAATCAACTGCACCTTCCTAGAAAAGCATTCCTTTGGCTCCTCCTTTCAGTATTGGCATCTAATCCCAGCTTTGCATGCATTTTTCAGGCTCATGTCAAGGAACTAGAGGAAGAGGTCAAATTGCTGCGAAACCTTACGCACCCAAACATAGTGGTGAGTGTTGGTGAAACTTGTGCCTGATTTACACAACTTCTGTCAGTGTGCATATCTGAAGCTTCTTTTGTGTGTGTTGTTCCAGAGATACTTGGGTACAGCCAGGGAAGATGATGCTCTCAATATCTTTTTGGAATTTGTTCCAGGAGGGTCTATTGCATCTCTCTTGGGAAAATTTGGGTCCTTTCCAGAGGCAGTGAGTGGAAATACATATTATATCTAGCTAAGTTGATCATGCAAACATGTGGCTTATGCTAACCTATCTTTCCCTTACTATGGTTTTATGTTTTGGTTCTTGCAGGTTGTTCGCATGTACACTCGGCAGTTACTTCAAGGGCTGGAATACCTTCACAAAAATGGTATCATGCACCGTGATATTAAGGTCAGTTGGATCAATTCTGCATACTTGAATTTCAAGTGTGGATCTTTCAGAGTCTTCTTTGCCATTAATGCAAGAACAAGAACAGTAGTCCTCCTTTCTCCAAGGAGAAAAATAGAGAACAGTAGTTGTCTCCTTGGAGTAGTAATAAAAACACTCGACCGAAAGGTAGGAAGAGAGTGGTTCATCAGTAAAATTTAACCCTGTTTTGCAACCTGTCTTCAGGGTGCCAATATCTTGGTTGACAACAAAGGTTGTATTAAGCTTGCTGATTTTGGGGCATCCAAACAGGTTGTTGAGCTGGTATGTAGTAATTCGTACACTCTGAATGCCTTGTCTACATGTTTTGGATTCATCTCTGTACTGTAACCATCCTGCTATTCGTAGGTTACATTATCAGGTGCAAAATCGATGAAAGGAACCCCGTATTGGATGGCTCCTGAAGTCATTAGGCAGACTGGCCATAGCTTGTAAGATTCCACAGTTTGCATTTTGATGCTTGGCTGTTTTATTGAGTAACTTGTCTGGCTGCAAGCAAAGGTTTACATTTGATACCTTTTATGGGGTTGCATGCCAGACCAGCAGACATATGGAGTGTTGGGTGCACAGTTATCGAAATGGCAACGGGTAAAGCACCTTGGAGTCAGCAATTCCAAGAGGTATATCGATCTGTTTTTGGTTCCCTTCATAAACATAGAGGTTGTAATCATGCAACATTATGAGGCCTTTGTAAGTTATCAGAAGAAGACTAATGCGCTTGTTGGTTTTACGACATGATTCTTTCTCTGACTATCCATGTTCTTGCTCACTTCAGGTTGCTGCACTTTTTCACATTGGAACTACTAAGTCACACCCTCCTATTCCTGAACATCTCTCTCTAGAGGCACAGGACTTTCTACTGAAATGTTTGAAAAAGTAAGGCCAGGTTAAAATATTCTAGTTTTGCTAATCCTTATTCTGGTTTGCATTCTGAATGGTTGTGGCACGTCCAAAGAGTTGATAGCAACGTTAGGGAATGGTACTACTTATTGCTAGCTTATAAAGAGTAGTATTAACCTGCTTTGGACTGCATGCCATATCACAGGAAGCTATTCTTTGTGCATGTGATAGTAGCCATTTTAGTGAAAAAGTAAGGCCAGGTTAAAATGGATGCATATCTAGTTTTGCTATTCCTGAACGTCTCTCTCAAGAGGCACAGGACTTTCTACTGAAATGTTTGAAAAAGTAAGGCCAGGTTAAAATATATGCATATCTAGTTTTGCTAATGCTTATTCTGGTTTGCATTCTGAATGGTTGTGGCACATGTCCAAAGAGTCGGTAGCAACATTAGGGAACGGTACTACTTATTACTAGCTCATAAAGAGTAGTATTAACCTGGTCGGGACTAATCACAGGAAGCTATTCTGATCTGCATGTGATAGTAGCCATTTTAGTGATGGAGTAATATTGCCTAATGTCCTGAATTGTTTGCCCTCACAGGGAGCCATATCTTCGACCTACAGCAACAGAGCTTCTACAGGTAAAAATTCTATATTTCAGTTTTGCAGTCCCAGAAGAACTTTGCTTTATTCGAAACACCATTGAACATTTACCAGACTCACTACCTCTTTCAGTTTGCCTAAACACGGTTGGCCAAAATGTCAAAGACAAAAACTGGCTCTTTTATGTCCTTGATTCTTTCCTTCTTTTTACTTTATTTTCCTCTCATAACATGGTTTGACTTGCTTCTTTGCTGAGATCAAACTGTCGTTATTGCAGCATCCATTTGTCAGTCACAGCCCTCTGGAGAATGGAGGTGGTTTGAAACACTCTCTGGCAGTTTCTCCTTCCACACAAGTCAGTCCTGTGCTTTGCATTTGAAGTTCATACGTATAGCGTCAAACTAGTATGCGGTAGCTAATAAGTTCAGAGCACGTGCTGTTAAATTCAGAATTCTTTCAATGGAACGAAGACTTCCCAGATGCTGGACAGCAATAAGAGGAGACATTTGTAAGTTTGATTTATTTGAGCCTTACTTGTCCCAGATTTACCTTTCATTTGTCCTGGTCTGTTTTCAGCAACCTAGTCGTGTCTCAAGAATTTTTGAAATAGGTCACATAAACCGTCCGAAGATTCAGTTGCGAGGCGCTCGTTAGCTTTCTCTCAGAGATCTTTGCTGCAAGATGGAAGCTCGAATGCACAGGAGGTTGAGAAAGACCCATTCAGAAGTTGCTCTGACACTGATCTAAACTGTTCTGTTAGGCTCGACTCAGTACAATTTGATGACTTTATGATGAAGGTATCTGATGCCTTTGATGTCTTCAGCTGGAATAATATGAGAGATTGTGCATTTGCTTATTCTCTAGCAAAAAATGTATTGAACACTTTGCTTGATATGCTGTATGTTCTAACCAATGTTTGTGTTCTCAGCAGAGTGCCAATAATATGTTCAAGCCGTGTGGTTTCGATAGTTCAACTTGGGAGCAATCTGGTTTTAATCCGATGGATGAACCCATGAGTTATAATCCCATGAATGAGCCATACATGGATGATGACTGCACCAATCATGAAGCTGGAAAAATGATGAATGGAGATGCGAGCGAATTTAATTGCTCCAATCACAATCGTGCAAGAGAGGACTCAGATTTCTCTTTCCAGTGTGTGGCTGCTGATGACGATGAAGAGGTGACTGAGTCGAAAATAAAGGCCTTCTTGGATGAGAAGGTATGTTCTATTGCGAGGTTCATAATTAATGGTGAGAAGAGTATTGAAACATGTTTTGACTTTTAATATTCACCCCGACCATTGTAGGCTTTGGAACTAAAGAGGTTGCAAACACCATTGTACATGGAGTACCATAGCATTTGGAAGCCACCACAAGATGGGGAAACAAGCATAAAGAGTTCTTCTTTACATAAAGGTGGAATGGACATTCATGGTGCTCCTTTGAGTCCAGCAGGAAGACAACTTCTCACAGCCACAAATAGCAGATCTCCTAGCAAAGGCAGCAGTCTCAGTGGACCTTCCATAGCTGTAAGCAGTCGTGACAGTGAGGGAAGTGTGAGTTCTGACAGTCCTGCTGCTGGAGATAATCCAAGTGTTAATTTTGATTCTCATGTTGACTCACCAAGACATAGCGAATGGAGGGGGCTTTTACAAGAAGCTCAACAACCATTGCCACACAACCCAAGGTCAATTCCTGTATACATTTGATATGAAGGGTTCAACTTTCATGGACCTGTAGTTCTATGTCTAGCCATTACATGCTGTTGGTTAATTGCGCATAATCTTGCTCAAAAAGAAAATTAAATCTGCACTTTGGTACTTCATGAAGTGTTGCTATTTAGCTCTTAGCTTTTTGTTACGTTCTATTAGATGCTTGATGATTAGTTTTTTATTATATTCTCAGGTACCCTATGCTTAGTGTTATTATTTGTTTCTTTTATAGATTGCCTGCACACGGGTTTTGTTTCGATGGCGTATGCGTACATGAGTTTGTTTTTATGGCAGATGCGTACCTCTTATATGCTGATCTGTACTAGGGCTTCATTTTTTTGCCTTTCTTATTTGCAGCTTCAATTCTGCTGAGAGACAGAGACAGTGGAAAGAAGAGCTGCAGAAGGAACTTGAAATGCGAAGAGGTGGGCATTTAATAGGCTAAACTAGTCTTTTTCTTGAACGAGTGGTTTCTTTCCCAATTATTGACACAAGCTGTGGAAATGTGCCTGCTGCAGAGGAGAAGAGAAAACTCATGCGCCTTGCTGGCAAGTCCACTCCAAACAGCAAGTCCTGTTCTCCAAAGGATAAACCATCACAAAGGCCTGTTGTGAGCAGATTATCATGTGCTTCTCCTATATCTAGATTGCCAGTGGAACTGTAGCCCTGACTACCACATGCTTTCATCCCCACAATTGTGGCCTTCACCAAAACTGTCAGTACATGGTCTCACTTGCAAAACTTGCTGTGGGCCTTTTTCCATGTATATAGAATCTCTATTCAGTTCCAGGATTGCGTGTTCTCAGTGAAGCCTCAGGGACATAACTTCTCAATGTCCTGTAATCAAGGCATTCGCATTAAGCAGTCAGTCTATATATGGTACCATATCTGGCACACATATACTAACTAAGCTGTTGTCTGGCTCTCTGTGGTGGGTTTCTCCCATGCATCTCCATTCGGTCCGTTATTCACTTCTATGTCCTGTAATCAAAGGATCGACATGAAATCTTTGTTTTAAGTGGACTGTTGTCGACCTCTCTCTTGCATCTTCCATTCGGTTATTTATTCACCTCTATGTCCTGTAGTTAAAGGATTGACATGAAACTTTCTTGGCTTGAAGTAGACCGTTTGGCTCCTTTAAGGGCAGTTTTTAATTGCAGCGGACACTGCCATAAGGCTTCCTATGGAAGCAAAATGCCCAAGGTTCTCTCAAAATGTCCAAGGAAAAGTAAACAAATGGAAGCAGGGCTCTATTCCTTTGGAGGGAAGCTGGTTATACTGGATTCCATACTCCTGTCGAGTATTGTTTCCATTGCTGCTGTCTTGCCCACAAGTTGGAAAAGATCTACAGATCCTTTCTATGGTTTGTAATGAGGGGGGTCATCAGCTGGCACTCAGTCTCTTGGGAGATACTCGCATAGTCTCTTGGGAGATACTCGCATAGGCCAAGAAAGGAGGTCTTGGAATTGAGAATCTTAAGGGGGAAGGCAAATCGAATGTTGCTCAAGCTGCTTGCTGGACAGGCTTTCCAGCTCAAAACCTTGGGCGAGTGTAGCCCGCCAGTAATCACAAATGGCTTGCGGCGAATGCCAGACATTGTAAACAATTGCATCTCCAATACATGATTGAAGAGGCTATCTCTTTGGTGGAGGAAAATCTTGAAGCCGCGAGTTGTGATCCTTAGAAAGAATTCCTGAT
Source organism: Lygodium microphyllum (assembly GCF_053477565.2). Lineage (NCBI taxonomy): Eukaryota > Viridiplantae > Streptophyta > Polypodiopsida > Schizaeales > Lygodiaceae > Lygodium > Lygodium microphyllum. Next base: position 29,923,814 of record NC_141157.1, on the reverse strand, counting down.
GACTGCTCAACAATGCATTCATTAAATTACCAGAGTCCCAACTCGCTGCAACTCATGCACTCATGCGACCTTAACGTCAGGAGAAAGCCATGGTCGGAGTCTAGAGATGATCATGCTATATATATATATATATATATATATATATATATATATATATATATATATATATATATATATTTATATAGTCAGTCAACCTGTAGATTTTTATGCCCAAAATGCCTTTGAGAAATGAATGAATGAATTCCCTTGAGAGACCCATTTCCGAGTGTTTGGGCTTTGCATGAAAGATGCAAATTTCATGTTAAGACTTGCATTCTCATCCCGAGTGTTGTGGTTTTGGTTTATTCCTCTTCAACCCTTTGTCCCCCATTGTCCACCACTTCTTGTTCTCTGAACCGTTTGCCATATTTTGCGAAGGTTTTGGCTGTGAACCATATCTAGGTAGGCTCTACCCCGTAGAAGCGATGACAGTTACTAACTATTGCCAACACCGATGCTTGGATACAATTGTAGCTCTGTTGGTATTGGCGGAACCCCCTTTGCCTCTTCCAATCAGAGCCTCTGCCATGTAATGCTATAATCATTCCACTTTTCTCCGAACTGTCACTAATGTTTTAGTCGGTTTGCACGAGACATGGTAGAAGAGAGACGAATCATAAAGCCCATGCTAAAAAGAGCGAAAATATAAAGTCCGGTGCCATCTCTTGCTCTCTACGTGCAAAACTCTTTCGCTCTTTCTTGGTAGTAGATGCCTAGTCGCTCCCTATATTTGTGAGTAGTAATATAAAGATGGCCTAGTCTCTCCCTATATTTGTGAGTAGTAATATAAAGATGGCTTCTCCACGGTGAGTTTGAGAAGGGACATGAAAAGGAGCATGCAAGTTTCAAAAACAAATCACCGAGTTTGTAGGAACCTTCCCATGATGTTAATGATTTATTAAAATAGTCTTTTTAAGATGATTTTTTGGGAATTCTTCCCAGACTCACCATGGGAAGGGTACAATTTCCTAAAGTCTCTTCAATAATCTCTCGTGCACACACACACTCACACACACTCACACACAAAGGGTAATTATATTTACTATTGGAAACACAAGAGACAAGTATATGGTTGACATTGTAGGAGTCACAATGAAACTATATGGCTGATAAGGAAGTTGAAGAAATTGCAAACATACGAACAAAGCAAATCATCCCTAAGAAGGATGTCTACATATTGAATGATGCTAAATTGCCAAAGAATTGTAGATGGGCAATGTGAATGCATACTCTCGAAGTATAATAAAAAATGAATGCATTTCAAATAGTTCAATTATGCCAACAGGCCCAAAAACACAAAAGTGGAAATCAATCTTTATATGTGGCTCCCAAATTGGCATACTCTCGAAGTAGAGTGAAAAATGAATGTATTTCAAATAGTTCAATTATGCCAACAGTCCCAAAAACACAAAAGTGGAAATCAATCTTCATATGTGGCTCCCAAATTGGGTTTTCCAAAAAAAAAAAAAAAAAAAACCAAGTTTCTCAAATGCATGTTGGGGCCAATCATTGTTGAGAATCAGAGTTTGCAGCAATAGAATGTGTGCACAAGAGGGAGAGAAGAGCTCAAAGTACAAGAATGAAATCTTGCTTACTAAGTTGCTTAGAGTACAACTTGGGTACACTTTCACAAATGATAGTGACCCATAGGTTGTTTATATAGCCCTTTGCCAGCTAGGGTTAGGGTTTCCCTTGCCCCTAGGGCTATTCACACCCATTTGCCCTTATACTCCCTTGCTTAAAGTGGGTTTCTATGCCCATCTTCTAACACCCCCCCTCAATGCCAAGGTGGCATTGATTACAAGGCATGTAAAAGATTCCCCCCTTTTTGGGATGCCTTTATAAATCAGGCTTACAAGGTTGTTTTAGGTAGACGATTTAAATAGTCAAAACAGTCGATCTTCAGATGAATTGGAGACATAGTTGGCTACCAATTCTTTGGGTATTTCAGGAGTGTTGGGGCATTTACTTGTTATATGCCTTGTTTTCTTGCATTTGTTATATTTCATCTTCTCGGGATACTTCTTCCAGCAGTTGTTTACAAGATGTCCTTTTTTCTTACAGAAAGAACATTTAGTGAGATTTGTATGAACCAATACTTGTTCACGGGAGTTTGAAGTTGCCTGATTGTTGCTGCTTTCTTTGTGGTTTTTCTTTTCTTCATCCAAACAGGATTGAATGGTACTTGCCAAAGTAGGATTTGGAATGCTGGTGAGAGTGGTTACAAGAGTAGGAAACACATGTTTTACAGCTTTTAGTAGAATAGCAATAGCATCTTTTTCAAGTATTGGAGCTTGTATAGAAGCAAGCTGTGGCATAAGTCCCTTCATATGAGAAATGAATTTTTCCAAATCTTCTCTTGAACAATATTCCAAGCTAAAGAATTTAATTTTAAGGAAGATTTTAGTATTCTTGCTTGTGGCTCCATAGAGCTTTTCAAGCTCATCCCATTTTTCTTTAGCAGTGTTTAGTTGATCAACATGATGAATCAGGGATTCATCTAGGTGTAGCATTATGATTGCTTGAGCACTGTGCGTTGGTCACCCTCTATATCAATCATATTTGCAGAGTTTACAACTCTACTGCCTTGAATAAGAGGCCATTACCCTCTCTCCATCATTTTGTATTTTATAAGTACCTGCCATGGATGGAAATCCTTACCATCAAACTTTCAAATTTGAGGATGGACATCAGCATATGTTGTGGTCATTGGGAAGGTCTTACCACTTGTTAGGACAAGGGCAGTGTCTAGTCCCTTATAAACCTTTCACTAAATGCAGAAGCAAATTAGACAAAGTGAAATCAAAGTTGCAATGAAGAGAAAGGCTGAAAATCATAGAAGTGTAATATTTCAAAGTATGACTTTGGTGGTCCTTTCTTATGTGCAAGCTTCTTCCATGGTTTAATAGTCTTTTTAGGTTTTAATGAAGTAAACCTAGATTGGACTTCAAGCTCCTCCTTGTGGTACGGCTTAGTGGATGAAGCTTGTGTTGGACACGGTTTGTCTATGATCTCAATGCTTGTTGTTGATGATTCCGAGGAGAGTATGATGACACTCATGCTATTGATTTCACTGACCAATGTACTTGAGACAATGTCACTTACGGTATGCAATACACTTCTTGTGCATAATGGTCTATGTGTTCATTTTACACATACCCTTACAACAATATATGAAGAGGAATAAAAACTCACTGGGTTTTAGTGAATGCCCAGCAAGCTATTAACCTGATGATTTATGATTAGTGTTAAAAGAACACTATTGTCAAGCTTAGTGAAGTGCTTGAATGGAACCCGGTTGGAAGTCAGCTTCCCGATGCTTGGTGATGTCCGTTGAGCATGCCCAAGAGCTTTAGACTCTGGAATAGGATTCAGAGACTCTGCTTTAGTGATTAGAATCACTGTTAATGAAGCTCAGAGTGTAAAAATGCCAAAATGTCAAGCTTGGAGCTTGTTGGCTATGGCTGCCCAAAAAAACATAGTTAGGGTTTGGCTTGTAGCAGCCAGCAGAAGAATAATTTCTCAGAGCCCTCTTAGCTGAGGATAGCCCACTTGGGGAGCTATCAAAGCCCTATGGTGGTGGCTAGGATTGTGCCTTCTACAGCCTGCGTTTCAGCCCAAGAACTGCGCCTGTCCAGACTGTGCCGTTTTTTTGGAATCCACGCAATGCTGCTCTCGACGTCCACCAATCCCAGGGTTTATCACTCCAGGCTGATTCGCCCTGAGGTAGGGAAGAAGTTTCTAGAAGAACACAGGAGCTAATATGGCCTCTTTTGTCCTTCCCAAGTCCTCCAATGGAGGTAGGTTGCAGGCAGCTATGGAGGAAAGAAGGATAGGATGAAGAAAATGACAGCTCATGTGCACTTAGTGATGACTGATGCTAAGGGAAGCTGAGGAGATCAGAGATAGCTCTGATACCATGTTGAGAATCAGAGTTTGCAGCAGTAGAATGTGTGCACAAGAGGGAGAGAAGAGCTCAAAGTACAAGAATGATATCTTGCTTACTAAGTTGCTTAGAGTACAACTTGGGTACACTCTCTCACAAATGATAGTGACCCATAGGCTATTTATATAGCCCTTTGCCAGCTAGGGTTAGGGTTTCCCCTGCCCCTAGGGCTATTCACACCCATTTGCCCTTATACTCCCTTGCTTACAGTGGGTTTCTATGCCCATCTTCTAACAATCACATGATGCCAAACAACAAACAAAAGAGACCATACCTTTCTTGCTAGAGCCTATGGTGACATGTCTCCCCAATTGTAGCAAAAAGAAGTAAGTGTTAGTAGTCTCCAAATAGATTGTACTTTATACTTGAAATGGGTCTTGTTGAGCCAGCCTACCATCGCTATAGATTCCCACCAAGCTTTGCCCTTGCAGGGACCCCAAGTGTTACTACCCTTAAGAGCCAATCATTCTTGGTCCTTAATAAGCAAAATACACATTTTGTTGATAGGTGCATGATCTAACAATACTCATTCCTTAATTCTCCAATCTTGCAAGGGGCTATCTAGATTCAAGTGGGGAAAGGGCTACAAAACATGCAAGGAAGTTGAAATAATTTCCCGTAAGTGGGGATAGACGTGAAAAAACCTTTAGATTGATTGGAATGACATCAAAGTGTGTCACATAAGCAAAAGTATGCCAATAGTAGAAATTAGCCCTTGTCTTGCCATTCTACTCAACATGCCCTTCGCTTGCTATTTGCCTTCCCATAAAATGTATAGTGAAGCAAATCAACAATTTAGCTTGTTAATAATTAGCATTTGAAAGCCAAGAAGACTTTGCAAATACCATTTTCCAAGAATGAACCAAGTAAGTAACATTGAAGATCTAAGATAAATAGGCTCATCAATGTTAGTAACATGCAAGCATGAGGCCCAAATCCATGCATTACTATGCAATATACTCCATCTTCATGAAAGAATCTTGTGAGAAAAGCCCAAGGCAGTTGAGCAACACACAGCCTCAAATAAAGTATATCGAATCCTTTTTCTAGACCATAAAATAATACATTGAGTACTTTTTTGCAAAATTGACTTTGACCAAGAAAGCAATCAATAGATAAATTTATCAGTAAGTCATGTGGAGATCCATTCAAGAAACTTCTTAGACAAGACAATCACCCCCAAGGGATAACCCAAATGCCTCATAATACTTTCCTTAGTTACCACCTCTCCTTGCCAACCCAAAGCTAAAGACTCCCATTTTGCGCAACTAATAAGAGCAGTTTTGTTGGCATTAATATGTAGCTTTGAAGCTAGTGCAAACAAGTCCCATATGTCCATAAGCCAAAAGATGTGGCTCCCTTAATTGGAAAATCATAGGCAAATAGAACAACACACACACGCACGCACACACGGCACGTGCACACACATGCACGCACGCACACACACACGCACACGCCCATGCCCACCCCACCCACCCAACACACACACACACACACACACACACACACACACACACACACACACACACACACACACACACACACACACACACACACACACACACACACACACACACACACACACACACACACACACACACACACACACACACACACACACACATTGCCTTAGGTTTATGCCACAAAATTTTCACCCTCCATAATACATTTTTAAACCATTGTACTTACCCTTATTTTTCATCTCATCCCATTTTTGCATGAGTCTCTACACTGATCAACGGGGGAGGTTCCCTTCCATAGCTCTACCCTCCCCAATCATCTCCACCTATATTCTTGCCTCAATCTTGTCAATAGTCTATCTACAGGGCTTATACATTTGAGTAATATGGTTATAGGAAAACATCAATTCTTCATTATTGAGGCTTTTTTCAAGTGACTATTTATAGTTTTCAGCAATCTACCATATATGATACTGGTGCTAGTTTCATCAAGCTCCTAGGTTAGACTATGTAGTCCTTTGGTATTTTGATTCTTGATACTTGGTTGTTAGTAGTAATTTTTTCTGCTTGGCTCTAAAAATTGTTCAACATAACAATCTCAACAATCTCTATTGTTATTCCACATGGGTGTTGGTACCTAATTTACAATAATTTGGTTGTGTCATGCAAGGTCTCGAATCATGGCTTATGCATGGAAAAGGTAATTGTTTAATTACATGCATAATAATATAGAAATACATTCTTCAACTGTAGGACATTTTTACATTCAAGTTTGCACTATTGTAATGAACCATGGGTATTAATTTTTGTACCCTTAGGCTCTTACTTAGCCCTACTGATCAAATTTCAACCCCCAATTCATTTTATAATTAGTTGGTGTAGAATATGATCTATGGTAATTAGAGGCCGTTTGTAAATAGGAAATTACTTTCCCTTGGTAACCTTTTTTGATGCTCCATCACCATGCCATAGTTGAATTATCCCTTGACACAATAAAATCTCAAGTCTTGAAACATAACATATATGGTTTGATACATGGTAGTAGCTATCTAATCTATTTTAATATAGCAACCATTTTAATCTACTAATTGTAGACATACTGATCTAATCTCCTACACAAATTAGGGAAAAAATTTCAAATTGCAGCCTACAGGTTACGAACTTTTATCTTGATGCAGTTTGAATTATGCAATACAATATATATCATAAAAGAAATATATTGTAAACACCTAGGATGCTATAATACTAAAGAATTGTTGGTGTCTTGCTAAATTTAATACTTATACACTAGGTTCTTCATTATGGGTGTGATGCTAACTAATATCCCTCTTTGCAAATATCTTGCATGCTGGTAGGGTTTGGCACGGTACTTACAAAGCATACATAATATGACATGAATAAGTGCATTGGCATCTACTTAGAAGTCATGAATGATGACAACAAGTCTACTATACATTTGAACAACCCCTTTGAGTTAAGGCATGCATGTAATAAGCATTGTTGCATTTAGGGTTTGGACTGGATTGAGAATTGGATACTTAACTAAACCTACAAATGATTGTTCTGGTTGGATAAGCCCTATTATGCTACATATGGGCAATTAGATAGTAGAAATGGTGATAGTGACCTCAATACATATATTTCTAGCTACAAATCAATTTTGGGCAGTTTGGATAAATGCTGATCCGGCACATATAGTTTATCCTTCTTGATATATCAAGGTATGTATACAACTAACATTGTTGCAAGGATCTCATAATAGGTCTAGCTAGTGGGTATCCATTTGCATAAGTAATCTAGACATAATTTAATAGGTGTACAACTTGCTATACCTATAGGGGGTAGATCCTATTGGAAACCATCACTTCTACTACATTTGGTTTTGTATTTTTGGATCTTGCTAGGCTTGCATATAGTAAACATTGATGTGAAATTTCATAACAAATCTAACCAATATAAGTGTGATTAATATGTACCTTGTTGTACTTGCATATGGTAATGTTTGTTGTAAGGATCATCTTTGCTACATTTATATCTTGGCATATAAAACAAACATGGATGTAGTGTTCTCATGGCTGATCTTTGAAGGGTATATTTAGCAAATGTTGTGGAAAAGAATAAAGTTCTCCCATTGTAAACTTGACAAGACTTTCATGTATTCTGGATAAATGTATTGATATACTTGACTTATTTTGGAGTAGAAAGCTATATTCTGGACAGGATTTGGTAAGTATACACCATGAGTTGGAAGTCTGCAATTTTGTTGCATCTAAAATTTTTAAGCATACATTGGTGAAGTAAGCATATAATAGGTTCGATAAGTATGCATTAGGGACATATTGCATAAATATATACCTTATTTGTGCCTACATGTATACTTACATTAAACAACTCCTATTGGAAGCCTGCAATTTCGCTACATTTGGTATTTTTAAGCATACATTACTACAATAGGATTATAACACATTTGATTGAGTTGCATTGGGGATATGTTGTATAAATATATAACTTGCACATGACAAAATTGGAGGAAAATAGTAAAGCTCTACCCATATGTGACATGACTGTTATGTATTTTGAATTATTGTACTAATGTACATGACTTATTTTGGTGCAACAAGGTGTATTTTGAATAGGATTTAGGGAGTATAGACCATGATGTACTTCGATAAGGCAGATTCTATGGGAAACCTAAATTCTAATACATCCTTTGATATCTTTAAGCATACATTACTACAATAAGCTTATGACAAGTTTGATTAATATGCATTAGGGACATGTTGTATTAATATATACCTTGATGTAACTACATGTAGCAATGCTTGTTGTACTAATCAATCTTGATATATTTGGACTTATTAGGACATAAATTAAATAAACATGGTTGTCATGAGGATTTTTGGAAAAGTTTGAGAGGTATAAAAAAATATGGTTGTAGTGTTCTTAGGGAAGATCTTATAACAATATATTTAGCTGCTACATAGGACAAACTTAGTGGAAAAAAGTAATGTTTTGCCACTGCACACTTGATAGGACTATCATGGATTTTAGAAAAGTATATTAATGTATGTGACTTATTTTGGTGCAGTAGGTTGTATTTTGGACATAATTTAGTAAGTATACACAATGGTGTACTTACACAAGGTAGCTCTTATTGGAAGTTTGCAATTTTGTTGCATATATAAGGGCATATCTTAAATCAACATGGCTGCGGGGATTTTTGGATACATTTGAGAGGTGTATGCTTAGTTGCATATGTTATGCTTGGCGTAGGACAAGATTGTCATGAAGTTTATGACTAGTATTCATAGTTGAAATAGGGTTTGGTTGCAACATAACATATTATGACTTTGCTTGTAGATACTTAAGTCAATTTCAGCAGGCTCGATTGAGCCTAACAATAACTTGGTAGCCCTATATATTTATTTAGTAGAGTATTCATGCATATGGGACATGCTGTACTTACATTGTCTGCTTTGCTAATGGTGGATAGTGAGGAGAAATCACTTGATATATATGCATTCATTATTTTGAAAAAAAAATCTTCTATAGGTCAACCTTTACTATATGCCATACAAGTTCATTTGGCATCAGGACATATAGATACTAGCATATATAACCAAAGATACCATGAATTAGGCTAGTAAATGCTTTGCTCACATAGTCAATATAGCATTGATGGCTGAGATTATGAGAGAAGTAAAGGAGCCAACTAACTTAGAAGAAGCACTTGTAGATCCATTATGGAAGACAACTATGTAAGCCGAGTATGACAGCATAATGAAGAATGACACTTCGGAGCTAGTGGATCGGCGAGCAGAGCGGAAGGTTATTGGGCAAGTGGATCTGGAAGGAAAAGTACAAGATTGATGGTACCTTAGAAAAGTAAAAAGCTAGATTGGTTACCCAGGGATTTTTACAGGTTGAAGGGTTTGATTTTCAAGAGTCATTTGCTCTAACTGCCAGAATGACCACTATTCGCACAATACTTGCAGTGGTGGCCGCCCACAATGAGTGGCCAGTTTACCAAATGGATGTTAAGTCAGTGTTCTTAAATGGTGACCTCAAGGAGGTGTACATGACTCAGTCACCAGGGTTTGAGGCCCCTCATTCTAAGAACAATGTGTGTAAGCTGAAGAAGGCATTGTATGGGCTGAAACAAGTCCCCCAAAGCATGGTACCAGCAGATAGATAAGTTATTTTTAAGCTTAAACTTCAAAAGATGTACCTTAGATGCTAACTTATATGTTTACATGCATGGTGAAAAGTCTGTAGTGATCATCGTATATGTGGACGACCTTCTTATTACATGTGGCTATGAAGATATGATCAACCAAACTCGAAATGCTTTGAGTTTTGAGTTTGAAATGACAGACTTGGGCTTGCTACACTATTGTTTAGGGATTGAAGTTTGCCAAGAGCCAGGAAAGATCTTCATCTCTGAGAAGAAGTATGCATGGGAGATCTTGAAGGCATTTGGCACGACCGAGTGCAAGGAGATAACTACACCTATGGAGGTGAATGCAAAGTTATCCGTTGAGGATACATTAGCACTAGCAGACATCGGGAGGTACAAGAGGTTGGCTAATCTACTTGTGTAACACAAGACTAGATATCAATTTTGTTATTGGTGTTTTGAGCAGGTTCTCAAAAAAACCTCATGTGAGTCATTGGAGAGCTAGGATGCGGGTGCTCAGATACTTGAAGGAAACTCTTGACTATGGTATCACATACAGTTCCGGAACTTCTCTTGTGGGAAACTATGATGACTTAGATTGAGCAGGAGACAGTGATTCTAGGAACTCAATTTCTAGTTATTATTTCTCTTTGGGTTTAGGAATTTTCTATTGGATTAGTAAGAAGTAGCCAACAATGGCATTGTCTTCTACCGAAGTAGAGTACAAGGCAGCTTGTTTTGCTGCATGTGAAGCAGTATGGTTGAGAAGGATCCTATGGCCTATGGGAGTGCAGGGTGAAAAACCAATTGTGATGAGATGTGACAATCACAGTTGCATCGCCATTGCCAAAAATCCAATGTTTCATGCATGCACCAAACATATAGAGATCCATTATCACTATGTGCGTGATTTGATCGAGGGTGGGATAGTGGAATTGGTCTATTATCCAATAGAGGAGAATGGAGTGGATATCTTCACCAAAGCAACTTACGATTTTCATGACTAGATGTAGATGATAGTTCTCTTTGATACATGTATTGATAAATAATGTACTTCAATAGAAATCGGCAACATCATACTTAGAATGGATATATAAAAGAGACATGGCAATGCCATATGTTATAAGATTGTTTCAACTCCATGAACCGTGGAGAATCTTATTTAATTGGTAATGGTACTTCCTCTTGTATTATTGTGACATATGTTTGGATTGCCAAATTGGATCTTTAACTATACTACAACATACCTATTGCAGATTGGGTATAGGAATTTCCCAATCAATTTAAATTGAGATAAAGTTATATTGACTTAGTGGGGACAATGTTTCCACTATATAATAATTAAATTTACTTAGTGAAGCTATGTGTTTATATCCTTGGCTCACTCTGTTTGCTTTGAGGCAGTGGTCTATATTAACATTGCTTCTTGTTAGATAAACAACTTCTTGCAATACTAACTGAGTGGACCATTATATAAGTTTGCCCAATGTTTATAGTGTTGTGACTCATTTGTACCTAGGAAAAAGTTTATTTCACGCTCACATTAGATTTGGGTCTAGAGCTAGCTAGGATTGGTATCCACTTGTTATCATGGACATCAAGGACAAGTGGCTAAGAATGATAACACTTGTAATGTGCATCAATACAATTGGTTCTAATTGGGTATTCTTGTATGGATAGAAGTATAGTCCTTAGCCTTTTGATGCTAGGTGGTGTTGATCGTAGGTACCCAAGTCTTGAGTTGAATACTTTTTCATATATTGATACAAAAACATACTCTTTTGGAAATCATTTTGAAATGCTAATAATCAATCAAGTTATAGCTTGAGTAATGCTTAAATGTGTCTCTGTATCTTTGTCATACTTTCTTCTTAAGTATGTATAGCTCAAAAATTTGAAGGGAATTAGATATTTAACATGCACGCATGCATGTCCATGCGTGCCCCCCGGTCCCCACACACATAAATTTTCCACAATCCTTCTAACTCTACTCGTGGTTTTTAGTATGTTATTCTTTTAAATTATACCTTATGTGTTAACTAATATTTCAATTATTGTTCTATATTGCAATATGTAATTATTACATGTGTTTAAGTAATAAATTCTCTTAAAATAATTGTAGTTCAATGGTGGAGGTTGGGCTTTACTCTATTGGCTTGTAATATGATTTATAAGCTCTTCTTGTAGCAAAATATTTACCTTGTGATTAATGTCTCTACCTTAGGGTACATAGAACCAATTATGGTGGCCCTCCAATGGCCTTTCAATGTACTCTAATCCCCTACCTTGCTCTCTTGTACCTCTCATCTTACTTTATCCTCTCACAAACCCTTTTTTTGCCCTTGTGGTCCCTCACATTTTGTAGTATGATTTCCCCATGAAAAGTTCTACACAATCTCTCACCCTTTAACTACCTATGGTAATAGTGGGGTTACCCCCTTTTTTCCATTCTCACCCCTTGGGATTAAATTCTACCTTACTATATTTTCTCTTCATTCCATGACTGCGTGGTTTTTCTTTTCCCTTTGTAGGTATGATACATTTTGGGGTAACCTAGTACCCACTCCTTACCTTGACCCTAGATATTTCTTGGGAAGATTTTGGTCTATGCTAATAGCCAAACCTATTTTATGTAGTACCACTCATACTTAATTTAGGCCTATAAAAGCTTAGTGCTAGCCTTGAAACCTCCATGGCATCCAAGTCTACCTTACTTTTTTCACGTTCTCAGCAAAAGTGGACTAGCTCTTTGAGTAACACCATAGACATGAACAAGGTATACTTGTTTGAATGGGTGACCAAGATAGCAATTGGATGCTACTTTTGACACCTAGAACACCCAAAACAAATATATCCTTGTTTTGAGGTGTTTGCATAGGTTGTGGATGCACATGTTATAGATTTTGAATCGGTAAGTTCTGAGGTGTTTGCTTCTTTGAAGCATATATATCCTTAATCTGAGGTGTTTGTACAAGTTGTGGATGCACAAGTTATATATTTTGAATTTGTAAGTTCTGAGGTGTTTGCTAGGAAGCAAATACAAGTTTTATTTTGTAATTTGTAAACATGTTGCAAATTACATGTGATGTTGAGTAGTTAGTGAAAAAGGTTGCTTGGTGTGTTACTGCATATTGTTGTGAAAGATTGCAGGAGACTTGTTTGCTATTTTGTATCAATTTAGTGATAATGGTAGAGAACAATGAAAAACTCATCATTGAGAAGCTAGACAAGAACAACTACACGTCATGGATGTTTTGTGTGACAAACTTCCTTATTGGAAAAAACCTCTTTGAGTTTATTTCAGGTGATGGAGCCATAGCTAAGTAATCCTGCAACTGTAGATAAATTACAAGTGTGGAAAGAATGGAATGCAAAAGACAAAAGGGTAATGTATTGGCTATTTGCAGTCATTGATAATGCTATGTTGGGGCATATCAAAAATGTAGAAAGTTTACATGTAGCATGAATCACATTTGAAAATATGTTTTCTATGAATAAAATGACACAAAAGATTCAATTCAAAGGGCAAATGTCTGCTAATGAGTATGTTTTGAAGGTAAGGAGCATTGCAGATGCTTTGGCAATGATTGATGCAATGCTTGACAATGATGATTTGATACCATCTACTTTGAGTGGTCTTAACAATGAAAAGGCTTAGAAATTATTTGTTACTTTTGTGTATGGACATAAGCCATTTCCAAATTTTGATGAGTTGGTCTCTCTCTTGATCATTGAAGAGATCAACACATGCAGGGTGAATCATTAGAAAAAAGTGGTGAATAGATCCAATCATTTTACTCCAATTCAAGAAGGGGACATGGTAGATCCTCTTCAAGAGATTCTGGTATGGGACATGCTGGTGATAATTAACAAAACAAGTTTAAGCAATAGTTTGATGATATGCGGTTTCAAGAGACTATGGCAACTTTAAAGATAGGAGGAGCTTTAGAGGAATAAGTGAATGGTAGAATAGATGTTCTAGTAATTCTAATATTATGTATTCTTATTATGGTAAAACATGTCATATTATAGCCTATTATTATGCTAAGAAGGATGATATATGTAGTAGTAAATTATAGCAAGAAAACTATGCATCATCTTCACGACAAAATGAAGAAAAAAATGAGTGTCTGGTTGTTATGAAACATATGATGAATGCAATTACAAAAAATAGGATACATGATGATGTATGGTATGTTGATTCACGTGTATCTAATCATATGACCAATATACTGAATTGTTTAGAGAGATGCAAAATTTACAAAATCCAGGTTATGTGTAGATGGGTGATGATTCATGCTACCCAATTTCACACATTGAAAAAGTTCCCTTGCCCTTGCATGATGGTCAATCAAAGATTATATTAGATATATTACTTGTGCTATCCATCACAAATAATTTAGTATCTATTGGCCAAATGGTAGAGCAAGGGTTGTAGGTTCAATTTAATGCAAAAGGCTATTTTGTGGAAGATTTAAATGATAAGCGTAAGTTGGTCATAAAATGATGTACAGTTGGTCACCTGTTTACTTTAGATGTTAGAATTCTTGCTATAAAAGGTGCTATGTATGCTAAAGACAAAGGAGCAGTTATAGATATTGAAATATGACACAAACATATTTACATGGTGAATTGCAAGAAGAGGTGTATATGGAGTAGCCAACAAGTTTTGCGAATTTAGAGCATCCCACATATGTGTGTAGGTTAAAGAAGACGCTGTATGGTGAAGCAAGCACCTAAAGCATGGTCTAACAAGATCGAAGAGTATCTTCTTAACATTGGATTTTGTGTTTCTAGTACTAATCGCTCACTTTATGTGAGAAAGAGAGATGCAAGTTTAGTCATCATAGTTATCTATGTGGATGAATTAATTATTATGGGTGATAGTGATAGTGGGATTGTTGAAGCCAATGATATTTTGAAGAAGAAGTTTGAGATGAAGGATTTGGGTGAGCCAATGTACTTTCTTGGTATTGAAGTAATTAGATTTGATGGTGGTATATGGCTCTATTCAAAGGCAGCATGGCTTGGATATGTTGTCTAAGTATGGTATGACAATGTGTAAGCCTCTTTCAATGCCATTGGAGCAAAGTGTGAAGTTGAGTGCTAATGTTGGGGTTGAGATAGAAGACTCTACTATGTTCAAGTAGAGAGTTTGATTTACATGACTATCATAAGGCCATACTTTTATGCTATAAGCCCTTGTCAGTCAGTTTATCCAGATTCCTAGAAAGCCTCACATGGATGTATATGTGAAGTCCACTTTGCATCATGGACTTTTTTATGAGCAGTTTAAGATAAATATGTGTTTGGATACATAGATTTAGATTGAGATGGTATCACGTCTAATAGAAGACTTACCAATGGATTCATCTTTTCCCTTGGTAGTGTAGTAGTTACGCGGAGTAACAAAAAGTAACCTACAATTGCTTTATCATGTATAAAGGTTGAGTATAGAGATATTGCTATCGCAGCATGTGAGGTGGTATAGCTATAGGAGTTATTAGGTGATTTGTATGTGCCGATAGATAGTGTAGCTATCATTCATTGTGACAACATGAGTAGCATATAATTGGCTAGGAACCTTGTGTTCCATGCTAGGACAAAATACATTGAAGTGCATTACCACTTTGCGAGAGAGAAGGTACTTGTAGGTGAGATCGACTTGGCACACATGATTAGATAGTTGACATCTTCATGAAGGCATTGGGTGGAGAGAAGCTTTGAAAGTTTCAAAGTTTACTTGGAGTTGCAAAGATATAGTTAAGCTTGAGGGGGAGTGTTGAGACAACAAGCTCAATATGGTTGAGATAGCAAGCTCAATACATACAGGCATTGATGATGGACCCCCTTGTTAGATGGGTTCACATGTCTACACTTAGCAAGTCGGTGGTCATCATGACTCTTACATAACCATCGACTGATCACTTATTATATTTGGTTTGTTACACCTATCTACAGTTGGCATAGTTATAGCACTAGTTGATTTTAAGTCGTTATGCAATGTTTAACTTGGTAGGCCACTTTTCTTTATGTTGTACTTTATCTATACTTTGTGTACATTGAAAAGTGTGTGAAAGAAGAAGAAGAAACTAGTAAGAAAATGTTTTGGCCTCCATCTCTCTTTTTATGTTCTTGAGTGAGCTTTCACTTGTGTGTATGGTGTGTGTTTGGCACAACAGCTCAAGCAAGTCCCCTCATCATGTGATTCATGACAATATCCTAAGCCTCAATTGCTTTATAGTGATAAATAGGAAATAGCCTAGATATCAAGGTCCTTCTACTATAAATTGTTCTAAGTTTTGTAGTATCAAAATTTTAGGCCTACGTGAAAATGCTTGGATATCAAGGTCCTTCTATTGCAAATTTCTCTTAATTTTGTAGTATCAAAAGTTTAGGCATACATGAAACTGCTCACATGTATGCCTTCATGTCAAAATGCATTGGCATATGTCTACATACTATAAGAATGGCTTTGATGGAAATAGTAGCAATGCTCTTATATAATCCTTATTGTGAATGTTAAATGTCTATAAGTTAGGGTAAGGTGGGTAGCATGCCTTTGAATGCTTTGCCATACGTATTCCTAATTACTATACCTATTGACATTTTTTGTCAAATTTTAATAAGCTTACAAACATATACTCTCTACATAACCACAAAATTGCTATTTTTTACTCAATATGAAGCACAATAATACATCATCATATTGTTTTGAAACATCCAGAGTTGCTGTATAGTGCTTCAAATGAAATAGCATAGCTATCAAGTCCCTATTGTTTGCATATTGGTTTGGGATATGTAGGATAAAAGGTTTTAGATATACATAGATTTGTAGTATACAAGAAATAACTTGGCTATCAAATTATGACTATTGCAAATTGGTTTGGACCTAAAGCATTTAATTGCTTTGCCATACATAATCCAGATTACTATACCTATTGATGACAAATTTTGTCAAATTTTAATAATCTTACAAACATGCTACTCTCTATTTGATTGCAAAACTACTAATTTTTACTCAGGTACAAAGCATAATTATACATCAACGTATTGCTTAGAAACATCCTAAGCTGCTTTACTGTGCTTCATAGGAAATAACATGCATATTTGGTTGCTAGTTAGACATCAGAGTGCAAAAATTTTGCATTTATAGTAGGAGATGAATGTTGAAGTCCAATAATATCTAATGAGAATCTCGTAGTTTTGAATAAGCTGTGCTAATTTTGTGTTGCATGGATAGTAGCTTGTGATTGATACTCTACAACATGATTGATACATGACTATAATGTATAACATCTAATTGCTTGACATATAAGGTTTGTGGCTTTAAGATATCTAAATTATGTAAAACATAGGAATGTTTGAACCTCTCTAGCATAATTGAAAGAGCATTTTTAATTAGACATATCAATGCATAAATTTTGCACTAACTTTACAACAGTAAGTGAATGCTAAACAATAATTGTGTTTGATGAATGCATTAATTCATTAGCATGTGATTGTTATTAATAACATGTGACTATGCAACATGATTGCTATAGGATAGGTGTTTGTTGCAATCAATTGCTTAACATCTGACTTCTAAAATACATAGGATTGTCTAAAACTCTAGATGCATGACTTAACATTGCTTTGTAGTAGTTACTATGAAAGGATCCTTAGGATGGCATTACTAGAGATGAGCATTTGGCATAGAATTGTTTAAAACTCTAGATGCATAACTCAAAAGTGCTTTATAGTAGTAACAATGATAGGATCCTTAGGATGGCATTACTAGAGATGAGCAGTTGGGACCTTACCTTTTATAGTAAAGACATGTTAGTATATATAAACTCGGCATTTCTTTGACTAAAGCTTGTGATTATCGAAAGACAATAGTTGATAGTATTTAAATATATTTAAGATTGATTACAATCGATAAATTCGACATGTCGAATAGGATATGGCTAGTTATATCATTTGATTATCTTAAGGCATATGATTGTAATGTTGTGACTATCAATCATGTCTAGTGTTACTACTACAATGCAATAGCTTCAAGTATGCCTAATGTTATTGTAGCATGTTTGATGCATTGACTTGATAGTAGTATATGAAAGCTGATGGCAATAATTGAGTGATGACCTTTTGATAAAAGCTTTTGAAAACCCCATAGTAACATGTGATTGTTATTGACATTTTACCGGCTTAAAAAATATGGCTAACCCATGCAATATAGGACTTTGAAATTATTTGCATTACACCAATGGGGTTGTAGCTCAAGTAGTTTGAGAGTGTGGGTGTGTATGTGGTGTGTACATGGGTGTGTGAGTTCAAAGCTTGGGTACACATTAGAGGCATCTTTCAAATTTCAAGACTTTCTCAAAAGAAGAAGAAGAAATTATCTACAATACTATTTTTAATAGACATGTAAGTGCAAAAAACCTACACTAACTTGGCATTAGTAGGTTAATGTTGAAGGACAGGAACATCTATTGAGAATGTTGTAGATTTTGATAAGAGATGCTAGTTTTGCATTACTTGGAGTAGCAAGTGACTGCTACTCTACAATAGGAATGATACATGCCTACTATTTGTAACATCTGATTGCTAGACATAGAAGGAGGCATTTGAATATAGAATTGTTTGAAAATCTCAACATCAATGCTAAATATAATTTTTGATTGGATACATCAATACATAATTCTCGCAGTAATATATAAATGTTGAAATGCAATAGTTGTGTTTGTAAAGTATGGAAACTTTGTAGCATGTGACTCTCCAACATGACTATTATAAGACTATCGATTGTTACATTTGATTGCTAAAATACATAATATTGTAAATGCATGACTCATCATTGGTTTGTTAGTACCCTTTTCATGATGAGATCCAAATACATATTTCATGATAGAACTATGATAGTGAGTCTATTGTTGTAAACAAGTTGTTTAACTCTAATATGAAGAGATTGATGCGTGGACCCTGGTTTTTTTAGTTCAATATTTTATAGGCATAAAAAGAAGGGTGTAAAGTATTGCTATCATAACAATTATCATCTAGCTATATACTTTTAAAATATAAAACAATACTATTATCTAGGCTGGTGAATAATTCCTTCTTCTGGTCCCCATGCAATGCAATGCAAGTTATAATTGCAGTAAAAATATTGGATCTTGAGGTATCATGATTGGACTAGTGATATTTTCCCTATATCTTTGTATTGAACTTCATATAGTATGACTAGCATAAAAAATTGGATGATTATAATATGTTGTGGACTAAAATGCTCTCTCTATACCATCAGGACCATTATGCAACAACATAAGGATAATTGTCTTGAATCTTATAAAAGGCTTGAGAACTAGTGTCTTGAGCTAAAGCCAATTTGTATTTTGTAGTGCTATGAGGTTGAGAACATTGTCCAATTGTAACTACAATTTAGAATCACTTTCACATTCAACATCACATGTGACTCAGTGTCTAAGTCTTTGCATGTAATTCCTTTTGGAAAGGCACAAAGATGCACACAGTCTTGCCTATCAATGCATTAGGAGATTCTAGAAGAAAGGGAATTATAGATACGGGAGATGGAGTCAGTGTGCTCAACTATGCAATCTTGCAAGCTTGAGGTAACCCACCCATGGAGACCTCAAGGTTTATTGTGACATTGGCTGACGGAATGAAGGTCAAACCGTTTGGAGTACTGAAGGACTGGCCCTTGAAGATAGCATGAGTCCAATTCTCAGTGAACTTCATAATCATGAAGAGACTGGACTATAACATCCTACTAGGCTGACCGTAGATGTGCAATGCACGAGTGATAGAAGATTGGGGCAAGAGTCTTATATTCTTAGGCAACAGATTGGAGGCTCTAAGAGTCGAGATGAATACCTAGAAGGCCACTCTCGTCGACCTAGATTCCATCTCCACTCTCTTGAAAGGAAACTCACAAGTTAGGAATTCTTATGAGCCACTAACGAAGTATATCCCTTGCCTTGAGGAGGAGAAGGATTGGATGTATGTGCTAGCCACCATTGACTTGCCATTCTTAGATAATGGAGAGGATTATAAGCAGGATGCAAAGATAGCCAATGAGTCACATAAAGCCACAACATCTCATCTACCGAAGGGTAAGACCCCACCATTAGTACCACTTTGCATGATGACCAATAGCTCTAGAGTAGACAACCAACACCTGTCCCTTCTCACATTCTGTCTAATAAACTTGCACTCCAAGGGACCCTTGAATACTTGACAAAAGGGTTGGCAGGTAACCCAACTGCCAATCTCAAACCCCCCAAGGATCTCATGGACGAGTCGAAGTGGCAGTGGACCCAAGTGCATAACTTTAACATGATATACAATTGGGCACGATCATGAATGAGAAGAGGATTGAGAATAGAAACCTAGGAGATGATGAGCAATCAGAAGATAAGGATTTGAATGATGAGTATGAAGACTACTACTCTACAAATGAAGAAAGCGAGGAAGAGGCCAAGACAATAGAGTATGACACCGATGGCCAAGTGGTTGAGTAGATACAAGTAGACTCCAAGCCATGGAAAGCCAAGGTCCTTAGAATCGAAAGAGAAGTCTTCAAAATAGAATGCAATAGTACTTGGTTGGACCACCTAGGGGTGGTAGACCATGAGCATGTTGGATTAGTTCAATCAAGTACCGCACCACTCCTTAGAATAGAATCGACCTCAGAGCTCCAATCACAGCCAAGGGGATTGGAACCTGAAGAGCAACGAAAGCCCTAGGACCTACCTAAGCGCTTCACGAAGTTCAAAAAGGGTGACATGGTAGTGATCTTTTTAGGAGCTAGGAGGCAAGGACAAGCAAATGAACCAATAGAAGGGCCAGCTAAGGTCAAGGAAGCCAAGTTGGCAGGGGAAGGGGGAAATCCACGACTCGTGTTCATAGCTGACGACCCTGCAAGAGTTCATAGATGTATTTGCTTGATCCTTAGATGAACTCAAAGGAGTCAATCCAAGGGTCATGACCCATAACATCCTGATGACTCCAGATGCAACACTAGTTAAAAAATGGCCATACCCGATGAATCCAAAGCACGCACACATTGCCAAGGAAGAGGTAGATAAGTTGTTGAAGGCCAGATTCATCTATGAAATCAAGTACACTGATTGGGTATCGGCCATAATGATTGTGCTGAAGAAGAACATAAAGATTCGAGTGCACGTAAATAATAAAAAGGTCAATGCTGCAATGAAGAGAGATAACTATACACTACTCTACACGGAGAAAAGAGTAGCGAGAAAAGAGGCCAACAGTTTGGATAGTTCTCAGTTACAACTAGATGTGAGTACACCTCGATGATAGGCATAAGACAACGTTTGCAATGAAATGGGGTGTGTTTGCCTACATAGTCATGCCATTTGGGTTGGCAAATGCCCCAGCTAACTTTCAGTGCCTCATGTGTACCATCTTCAAAGACATGCTTAGATAGGAACTGGAGGTGTTTGTGGATGATCTATGTGTTCACACTAGTTGGAGGGAACATCTAGATAAACTTTATGCAGTCCTTGAGCAGTGTAGGTTGTATAGCCTCTCCTTGAACCTGTTGAATTTCCAATTCTAGGTGAAGCATAGATGTATCCTAGGGCACATGGTTTCTAAGAATGGCATTGCCACTCATTGTTGATCTACCACCATCCACAAACTATAAGGGAGTTCAGTGCTTCCTGGGACACACAAGATACTATCAGCGATTTGTTTTGAACTATGCATTGATTGCTAGACCCCTTTCCAAATTGCTTATTGTATTCAAGTGGAACGAGGAATCCCAATGCGCCTATGAGGAACTAAAAAAGGCTCTCATAACGGCACCAATTCTATGAACCCCATATTGGAACATAACATTCCATAGTGCACATTGATGCATCAAAGTTCATCGTGGGAGCTATTTTGTGTCAACTTGGTGAATATAATCTCGATTATCCTATAAGCTTTACTAGCAAAAAACTCACAGATACGGAGATGAATTACTCCACAATAGAAAGGGAAGGCCTATCCATGGTATTCGCTATAAAGAAGTTTCATCATTATCTTTTGGCTATGCCCTTTGTCTTCTTTGTTGACTAGCAAGCCTTGCTTTACCTAGTGAACAAACCTTGCACTACACGACACATAGCTAGGTGGTTGCTTCTGCTTCTAGAATTTGACTTCTCTGTGGTTGTATGCAAGGATAAGCATCATTACATAGCAGACCATATGTCCCACATACCCACATAGGAGAAGCTATTGGACGAGGCATCATAGATGACTTGCGCGATGTGCACGTGTTTAGCATGTCTAGTGAGAAAGAGACCTTTTTAGGGCCGATCTAATACAATATTGGGCCAATGACATAGACCAAGCCCTAGAGCATGGCTTGCTTGAGAGACCTATAGACAAGGCTAGGATAAAGCGATAGATTATTCCATGAAATGGGCCAAAGCTTAGGCCACAAGGAAAAATGATGTTAGGACCATAGCTAAGTTCTTTTGGGAGTAGGTGATCTCATGATTTGGGTGCCCAATTGAGCTAGTTAGTGATCAAGGCACACACTTCATTAATGAAGTAATTGCCCATTTGCTATCCACATTCTTGATCATCCATATAAAATCATCACCATACTACCCTCAAGCTAACGGTCAGGTGGAATCCACAAACAAGATCGTAGTGAACGTCCTAACTAAGGTAGTCTCTACCTACGCAACGATGAGAACAATAAACTCAATGCAATACTATGGGCCTACAAGACAGATGACAGTAGGGCAAACACCATTCAAGTTTACCTATGGGACCAAAGCGATCCTGCTAATGGAATTTTTCATCCCAAGCTTGAGAGTAGGAATGCAGAGAGATGGGATGGCAAGGATGCATGGACAGAATGCTTGACAGAGCTAGAACACCTTTCTAAGACCCAACTCCTAGCTACCCATGTGCTAATCTACGAAAAGGTAAGACGCAAGAGCTAGTTTGACAAACATGTCAAACAACGTGATTTTGAGTATGATGACCTAGTGCTACTATGCTCTATATAAAGGGCCATAAGCAAAAGATGAGGATTGGGGCCTTTCAGGGTCTGCAACGTTTGTTAAACTAGCAACATAAAGCTTGAGACCCTAGAAGAAGAGGGCATAGGCTTCTTCAATGGCATTTTCCTCAAGAAGTACTACCTCCCAATGCATCCACTGCAAGAACCTCCAATGCTAGAACCCCCTATAAATGTGAGAATTTCCACTATCATTGAGATTGAGGAAGGGGATGAGGAAATGGTAGAACCTGCCTAACTACGCATATCAGTGACTACCTAGAAGACACATGTCTTGGACACACTCATTGACGAGGGAGCTGATTGTA
Source organism: Lygodium microphyllum (assembly GCF_053477565.2). Classification (NCBI taxonomy): domain Eukaryota; kingdom Viridiplantae; phylum Streptophyta; class Polypodiopsida; order Schizaeales; family Lygodiaceae; genus Lygodium; species Lygodium microphyllum. Next base: position 29,900,839 of record NC_141157.1, on the reverse strand, counting down.
ATATTCTTACACGTGATCATTGGACCCTCATTGGTCATCCCCAACTACAGTCTACCAATGCTAAACTTAACCCATTTTGGGGATAGTCCTACTCATTGCTAGGAGAATGTAAAATTGCTGTCTCTATTGAGACTGCAAGCCTACCTATGTCCTCTATATAATGTCTAACACCAAGGCCACTAGTAAGGAATCGATGCTAGGACATGCATTCAAGAAACAAGCAAATTACAATGTTGACTATGACTCACAAAGCACTCACCTCGCCATTGGAAATGCTCAAATAGTGATGACTTTCAACAAGGGTAGCATGGTTGCATCACAGCCTCCCATAGTGCCACCAGTAGAGGAACCAAGTGCAAGGTCTAAGGAGGGGTGTTGTAACTTGTCTCACCTTGCCAAGACAAACTACTTGCAACCCAAAGGAGACACATCCAAGACCATTGAGCAACAGCTCAAATGGGTGCCCAAATGCCAGCCGTAGTTGCCTAGAAGCCAAACTGAATGAACCCCTGACCACAAAACATCATGCCCTAGGCTTAGGAGGCAAAGCTAGTGCTACAGAAGCAAATGAACAGTCAAGTTGTGATGGATACCCAAATACCTATTATGTGCTCAAGGAAACTCTATGAAGGCAACAACTAGATTTGGTTGCTCAAGATTACGAACGGCACGGATGCCCCTCAATTCAGGCCTTCCATCCCATCTCCACCAAACGGTAAGCCAGTGAGGACTGAGAAACCAATTGATCCAAAGGAACCAAACCCATCGAACCCCAATGCATCTATTGACCAAAACCACAACCAACTTCCCCTAAACCAACTGAACCTAACACTTCTAGTGTTCTAACTACTCCAGAAATAGAGAACATCACATCAACTAAGCCATAAGCCCAATCCATCACACAAGTGGCTAACAAGCACCCATTGAACAACCCAAGAGACATGCATCAGTAGTGGAGTCATCTAGCCTAACCTCCGGCAAGCGTTAGACCCTCCTATAAGTGGGGATCCACCCTTACGTTGGCCTTAGACCTAGCCGCAAATACAGGGGATGACCTCGCCACTTGTATCAAATGCTTGGATGCCACATTCACCACACTAGCTAGGAGCTATGAACGGCTTCTCAATGAGACATTAGCAATGGAAGTACTCTCCTTGTCATGCACTTGGGGGGAATATGAGTTCATGTTCATCAAGATTTTTGAAATGGAAAAAGCCTTGATTGATTAGTAAGATCTCTCAAGAGCAAGCTTGCACACAACAACTAATCTTGTCTTATCGCAGGACCAAAGCAACAAGCTAGGAGCTAGAAGAGCTAACAAAGCTAGCCGACTTTGACTCTTTCTTTTTGCAAAAATGGTATGCTTTGCGTCTCCAATGGAAACAAGAGGGTTGCCAAATCATGACCAACACCGAGAAAATATGTGCAATCAAAACAGCTAAGTACAACCTACCTATGTGGCTCCTACCTCATTCACAATCTTGGCCATCATGCACAAATGACCTTTAAAGGAATATGTCATGGCCCATCCCTATTTTGATTAAATCCTGACCGAGAAAGAATTGCATATTGCTAATAGGATGAACTCGAGTGACTTCCTCACTGATGTCTTGACCTACATTACACACATAGACATTAGACCTCATGACATGGACCATCACATCCACTTGGAGTATAACCCGAACTTCTACAATTGGATCATGACAAAGTAAAACATAGCATGTTGAAGACATGACTTGAAACTTAAAGCGAACTTTAAAAAAGCAAAAAGGACTGCTAAAAGTCAATTTGTACTTAAGGAAAATTTTCATAAAATGCTGGGCAGAAGTGTGTAGATTGATTGAACCAAAAATTTTCATTCTGTACTTGAGCACTTCATCTTTCCATAGCAAATATTCATAACCCCTCATATTTTCACAAAAATTCATTTCAAGGGAACTAATAGTGAGGTGGTGCATCATAACATGAACCGGAGAAATGGCGGGGCATGACAAAGGTAGCAAGCTCCCATTCACGAAAGAAGAGAAGGAAAAATACGTCCTAATAATGGGAACAAGGGCCTTTAATTAGCTTAAATTTAGAAGCATTCAGAACTTAGAAAGTGTGGTGATGAAAGAGCAAGTGGTGAAAAAAATGGTTGACCAGGGTGACCTTGGTGATTATATGGAGAAGATCGAAAAAGCCATCAACTACATCAAGTGCATAGAATTCTTGTAAACTTTTGATGCAAATAGGAACTGTGGCATCGTGAGAGTAGAAGTGGAGTTGAGCCCTAAAATGGTAGAAAGAGCTCTAGTGCTGGTTAATAAGCCTGAGAGGTGGCCCAAAATAGATGTTTACAGTATACTTGGGATGGATAAGGCCCAAGTGTACACAAATGATGGACTTAGCTTAGTTGACATCCCCGACCTCGACATCAAGCGGCAATCAAAGATAGTCCACGCTCTATTCTCCAGTCAAAGGTACAATGCCTTGATGAGCAAGATTGGAGTGCCATTACTGAAGAGCCTTGTGGCAAGTCTCTAGATGAGATCAATTGGAATGGCTATGCGTGTAAGAGTATGGAATCCTCAGCAAAAGTGCTAGCCACAGGAGCCAAAGAAGTAGGTGAGGAGTCTAAAGACAGTAAGGAAAAAGCTAGCAGCTAAGGCCTCCAACATAGGCTTTGGAGATGTACTCATCACATCATCTAGGAGGCTGTTGGGGACTTGGAAATACAAAAAGTAGTAGAAGAAACCCCCAAGCACTTACAAGCCCACAAATTTCTAGTGCCATCACTTGAAAAGAGGGAAGCTCCACTCCAAGCCCACCAACAAGAAGAGGCCTCAAGCAAGAGAGCCATCAATAAGGAAGGGAAGGAGGGCTCAATCCCATCGAACCAAGGCGCAAAAAGAAAAATCAAGTTGAGAATCTCAGGGAGGAGAAAGAAAACCGTGGCAAAAGAAGACCAAGAAGTAGAAGCTGCACAAAAGGAATCAAGGGAATTAGAAGATGAATAGAGAAAGAAGTAGGAAGAGGAAGAGGAACGAGTAAGAAAGGTGGAACAAGAGTCAAGAAGGGAGGAAGAGGAACAAAGAAGAAAGCAAGTAGAAAATGAGGAAAGGCTAAGGAGAGAAGAGGATGAGAAAATGTCTCTCACCATCAAGCTGTCGGTCAAGCAACCCTCCCAAGACTGAAGAGATGGATAGAAGGAGCCTAAATGATGTGCTTGGAACTAGCTCCATAGTAGGAGAAGTAGCAAGAGGACCCGTGGTGGTGGAAGGCAAAGGGAAGGCCCCATTAGAACCACCCTGCCCATCATGGTTGCCACTGTGGATCTTGGACCAACACCCAATGGAGGAGCCCCCATACTAGGAACAAAGAGGCCTGCCACTGTGGATGCTGAGTCTAGGAAGGACCCAAAGAAGGCCAAGGTCCAGGCCTCGACCATTTCCATACCCTCCGCCATGCCAGGGTTGGCGCAATACAATGAGTACGTAATTGCTAGGCCAACTGGAAAGAATAAAAGAGAAGAGGAAGGTAGCATTGTGGTGAGGCTGGAAAAAATGGAAAAGGAAACATTCTTAGCCTATCAACTTAAAAAAATGCACCAAATAGCCATCCAACAAAGGCAAATAAGTGACTTGAGGGAAGAGTTGGAAGCCAAACAGGCAATAGAAGGGAAAAAGGAGGAGAAAGTCATAAAAGAGCCCCATGGTTAGAGAAGTGGAGAATACGTGATGCTAGAGGAGGATTTTTCAATTCTCATGCAATAGAAAAATGAGTAGATGCAAGAGTACATTGACTAGCTAAAGAGAATTGGAGACGAGCTCACTAAGGATCTAGAAAGTGTTAGGACCCAAGCCTATATAGAGTGCAGAAAGGAGAAACAATAAAAGGAAGAGTTGCTCAAGGAACTGCGTGTGACCAAGGCACAAAGAGAAAAAATGGCAACCAAAAACTTAAGAGAAATGGAAAACCAACTTCAAATGGCCCTCTTAGAATGAGAACGACGGGCAGAGCAACTAAATTGCCTCAAACAATAGAAAGAGAAAATACTCAGAATCTAGAAGGGGCAAGAACAGATGGTCATGATGCTGTTTCAATACTAGAATCAAGGTGTAGAGAGGATGAGCAAAAAGGCTAGGGCGTGGGAGGAACAGATTGCTAGAAGAGTCAGAGATCTCGTCGAACACCTTGCCTTGGTAGAAAGCGAACAAATCATGACACTCGGTAGGGCGGAAGCAACGAAGGCAAGTCTTGAGGTCCAACAGTAGGCCTTTATAAACACAGTCATGCATGTGACTTAAGTAGAGGGTAAAGATACCATGGAAGGGTTGCGAAGGAAGCTAGAACTTACAAGACGAGCCCTGAGATACGACCTTCGTGAAAGAGTATTGAAAGAGAGCACCGGCCTAAGCACGAAGCAACAATGACAACACTTGAGGCAAGTTAGGCTCTCAACCAAGGAGCTGGAGGAGTTAGGGTTTGGAGAGCTTGAACAACTAGCTCAACCACCTACTGCAACTCCAATGGAACCACCAAGAGAAGAAGAGTAGACCTCAAACAAGGCCAAGACGAAGAAGAATAACCACAAGTGCCAAGCCCAACACGGAGCATGTGCAAGCACACATGGAAGAGCAGGGTGAGGAAGCCACTGTTGAGAGGGTTGTGGAAAGGAAGCACATGTAGAGAGAGCAAGTAGAGCTGCATGAAGGAGATTCCAAGCAAGGCTGTAGCAAGTTTCTAAGGTCTAGGTCCTACAAAGAGAGGAATGCCACCTTGTAAACTGGGCCCAGGAGCTGGTTGTTTGGGAGCAATGGAAAAAATAGAGCCGACCCTTTGCGTTCTCTTTCCACTATCCTCATTCTTTAGACATAGTTCTATCTCTTAGGGTGGTGGAGCAGGTGATCAAGCTTGTGCAAGAGTAAGAAATAGGTAGACAGAGGAGAGAAGAAGACACCCCATAAGGTGGCAAAGAAGAATCGATAGATTATTAGCAAGACAAGGTTTGGGAGATTCTAAAGACTGTCAGCAAATATGAAGCCCAACCACAATGGCAGTAATGCATCTGGGACACCAATCTTGATGCTTGGATGGCCTTGTACGACACCATACCAGATGAGCACAACAATCCTACCTACATGCCATATCCACAAAGAATAGGGGTAGATTACAACCCAAAAATGCATGTTAGGCATGACTTTCCAAGGATCTACAATATGAATGTAGAAAGCCTAGAGGAGTGCCTAAACTTCAATGAGCAGGACATCCACCCATCCATCACACACTTCCTAGACCTATTCTCATCTTGCCATGACTCCACCTTTATTACCACATGCACTTATCTTAGGGTACTTAGTATTTTGCTCAAACAAAATCCCATGGCAGAAGAGGCCCAACTTCAGCCACTCTTTTTTTAATCTAAACATGGGTATTGATAGCTGCATAATGGCCCATCTAATGATGAGGGATGTGCTCTTGTCTTCTTTTTGCATGGAAATCTTGGAAGATATGAATGATAGCTGCTTCACCATACGTAGCCAACCTTCCTATCAATGATACCTCTAAATGTACACGTTAACATAAAAGGCTACTTGTAGAGTAGATCCTTTCTTACCAAGTCCCTTAAGCCCCCTCGTAATGTAGCCCCTCAAGAGTATAGGGATGATGCCTAGCGTACTTTCTCATCATGTATTAAGTGTCATAAAAAAAAGAAAAGAAAAGAGAAAAAGAAAGGGGAAAAGGACAAGAAAAGACAGAGACAAAATGGAATTCTCATGTGATATCAAAGTGCTACAAGCATTGCACCCATAGGTTCTCAAGTTAGATACATTTGGTGGGGCCACGGTTGGCTTCATGCCTAACCCTCTAGCCCTTCCTGTCCCACCACTTCACCCCTAGGGCACATCAAGGGTAGGATACACCTAGGGATTTTGCATGGTTAGACCTTCTCTCTAAGTCACACCCACATCACCTCCCTTGTACACAAACTAGGATACACCTAGGGATTTTGCATGGTTAGACCTTCTTCCTAAGTCACACCCACAGCATCTCCCTTGTACATAAACTAGGTCCTCAAGTGTGGGACAACACCACAAGCTTCCTTGAGGTTCCGGACTCAACTCCTAGTTTCATTGGCATGGACACCCTGCACTACACGGTGAGGTAGACACACCCCTAGGTAGTACACTTCCTTTGTCTTTTTCAGGTACACTCAGCAATTGCAATCAACTACTCACATTAGAGCCCCCCATTACCCACTCAAATCTATCCTTGACCTTTGAAATCTCTCATCTAATTTTTTGATGCTTCTTCTCCACGGCTAATCTCCACAAAGCCCCATTATCGACCCACATGACAACCCTTCAACTACCCGAGCCCGCATGAACAAGCACTAGCAAGTGCCATGGGATTGGCACTTGGCTAGGAGGGGGTAATGTTAACCCAATGTAGAGAAGCAAAAAGAAAATTAAAAAGACTCAAGACAAAGCAAAAAAAGATAGCCCGCGCGATTGAAGAAATAGGAGGAAAAAAGGCCAAAAGTGCAAGGACAACCTTAAAAGTTTAGGGCAAGTGCAAAAGAGAAAATTCACATTTTAAATATAAAAGTACACTCTAAATCTTTGTAAAAGAGCGCCAAGCTCCATCCTGCGAAAATTGTAAATGTAAATGGGCATGGGTGAAGGCACAATGCAAATAGGAAGGGAATAGGAAAAGAGGATCTAGGCTAAAATGGCCGGTCATGTAAAAAAGGGATGGGTGCCCAAAGGGGATTAAGGTTTTGTATAAAAGGCAAAAAGTGAATAAAGAAGCTCATTCTTGTGTGTGGCCAAAACTAGCTCTCCTCTTTCTCTTCTTCTTCTTCTTGTTTTTGTTTGCTTGAGCTTGTGCTTGAGAGAGGGAGTGTGTGAAGGTGAGAGACCGTATTGGAGAAGCTCTCCATCTTCTCCTTTCTTCTTCTTCTCTTCTCTTCTCTTCTTTTGTCTCGCACACGGGAATGGACATGGAGCTTGGAGCTTGAGGATTGCTTGATCTTGTACCTCAATTCGTGGAGCTATGATAGTGCTTGAGGGAGGAGAAAACTTGATCGAGCATGGAGGTAAGCTCACTACACTCATAAGTGTGAGAGCGTGTATGGCTATGTGAGAGGTAGCCATTGCACTTGACTTGAAACACTTGAAAGAATAAGTAGTCTATGAGTTTTGGCGATTAAGCGATGAAAGTGGAATTTTGGTGCCGAGAAGTGCTTAAAAATAGCTAAAAATTATGAATATCAAGGGAAAAATACTCAACGTCAAAGGCGGCGGCTCGATCTAGGACGATTTTAAGCACCAAAGTGATCTAAAGGTGTCCGAGTGGCACTTGTTGATTTTTCATAATTTTTTAGACAGTCGTGCGGGTTGACACGAGTTACTGGCTAATGCAGGATGCCGAGCCGGACGCCTAGGATTTTTTAGAGCTCAATTCCGAGTTCGGACGGAGAAAGGGCCAAGAATTGGTCAAGATTTGAAGAGGTGGACATGAGTTGGGCCAAGTGGTAAGTGACCCTTGGGGTCTTGGGAGGCATTTTATGCCACACAAAATCGTGGCATGAGGAAGAAGTGAAAAAATGTGAAGAAGAAGGAGAGGAAACTGCGCCCAAAAAATGCGCCATGAGAGGAGGAGAGGCAACTTGCCTGCTACACACAACCCATCCAACTGATCATTGGCCTTGTCTTCCTTCTCCTTGTTGGTCATATCGCCGCCTCTCATCCGTCAAATGGTGGCTTGAATGCTAAGATAGAAATCTAGTCTTTCTCTCTCCTCCCTCTCTCTCCCCTAAAGGCAAATTCATGTGGTGAAGAGGAAGAAGAAGAATGGATGATGGATGCTTGTCCAATGAAGACCGGATTGCTCCATAGTGCAAGAAGATTGAAGATTGCTGATTGTGGACTGTCATGAGCAGTAATGGTGGCTGGAAATCAGTCTCGAGATATGGCAAATAAAAACCCGCAACCCGCAAAGAACGGTAATCTCATTTTTACAAAGGAAAATGGTGTTTTTATGCAATTTGCTTCATGAATTCTTGTTCCCATGAGATGATTATGTGTTATAATGTTGTTTTCAATGTCTTTCAACTGTTAATGCTCAGAAAATTAGAAAATTAGAAAATCATAAGTGTTGTGGATGAAATTAGTAGTGAAAAACCTGTAAATATGCAAAATATGGGGAAATTGGGTGTTTTTGAGATATCAATGGAAAATATCATAAGACACACCAACTAAACTTGTCTTTTTGTTGCAAATGAACCTGAGGGCCATAGCCCACAACTCATTTTGAATTTTCAGTCATTAATTATGAAAAAAATAAGAGGAAAATAGGAAAAATAAGTGAAAAATAGATTTTGAGTGCCAAAAATTAAGGAAAAATAAGAACCATGTTTGTGGATGTATGGGGGGTCTGAAGTATGAGGTTTAGCCTCAGTTCATCCCTACCTTTATGTTTTAGTGAGTTTTATGGCTTTTTATGCAATAAAAATGTGGAAAATGAACCCTAAACCTATGCACCATGCACAACCTAAACGGGTGAGGGGTTGGAGTGTATAAAAAGCGTGTAAATGTTGAATGAAATGATGAAAAGCTTGCTGGTTTTTTATGCATACCATATAGATCGGTTGATAATTAAAGATTAAGAACCTAGTAGCACGAGGGTTTCTCGGTGCTAGGTTCATGCAACGCCGCATATGAGCAATAGTCAAATTCATTGAAAGAATGCTTTTGCATTAAGCACCAATGCTGATTTTATTAATTGTTTGAGCACGTGGACATTCACAATTTGCATGAAGCATAAAATTTAAAAAGTATCAGACAATACCTTATGGATGCATAGCAATTGCCTTTTAGAGGAATATGACCAACGTTGAGTGAGTAAGGTTGTCCAAGCTATAGGCTAGGCGTTGGGTCTAAGGGAAAGTAAAGTGAGGAAGCATGGTATATCTCCTGGAAATACGCGAATCATAAAATAGAGAAGTTTGTGTTCGTATGTTATATATGTTTAGCGACGCATCGAGGGGCCAATCCCCAAGGTGTAGGAGAGTCATAGTGAGGTAGTGGCATTCAGCCGTTGGAGGACCTCCTATGTTTGTGCTTTGTGCTATTTGGCAATGTGATGGGACTCCCTCTGAGGAGTGTTAATTGGGTTAGAGTTGGACTACAAGACGTGACACAAACACAAGATTTTTAGGAAGATGATGTATGTGTCATCCACGCTCCTGGCCGCGAGGCCGTGGGGTTGTTGAGTGCATGATAGAGGTCCTGCTAGTGCATGAGCCAGTGTCGGCCCGTTTTAGGTCCCATCAGTGGTGCGTCTGCCGGGAGCCGCTTAGAAGTGGCGGTCCTCGAATCCTGGTTGTCTAGGGACCAATTAGCAGTTTATGCCAAAGGATATTGAGATTGATCCGCTATTTATCGATAAGCATCGTCTAGCAGAAATCCAAAAGCAAGAGAGAGGCGAAAGAGCTAGGCAACGTGTTGAAATTCTTAGGAGATACTCCCCTAAGCGTAGCGGTGCTGAACCCTTACGAGGGAGTGGATCTAGTGGTCTTGGTGCCACAAGCAGTAAGTTAGGAGAAGTGGAAGCTCTAGTGCTCCCCTTTCTTCCATAAGCCAGTCTACATCAAGTGCGGGTGGTGTAACCCCACCATCCCCTATTCCTAGTGCAAATCCAATTCTCGTTATGGCACAGCCCATAGCAATTCCTGCAGGAACGACGGATTTGCCGGCTCTAGGTTACCCGCTACCCATTTTTAATGGGCTAGTTGAGGAAGATGCGGAACTCCATATCAAGGAGTTTAGAAAGCTGATGTTTAACTGTCCCATCCAAGAAGAAGGACATTTAATGATGTTCTTCAACATGACTCTCAAAGGAAGAGCTGCCATATGGTATCATGGTTTAGAAGCCGGAACCATATTGAATATTGATTCATTTTATGGAGCTTTTCGAAGGGAGTTTGCCCTTGAACGGGGTGGGCAATATTGGTTGTGTGTACTCAACGTAAACCGCCAAGAACCACACGAGGATATTTGTGCTTATGCGAAGAAAATAAAAGAGGTTTTCCGTAAGTTGGACACCTCTATTCCTATCCTCGCAGCTATCCAATTGGAATATTTCCTACATGGTTTGGACTTTAACATCCAATTGCAGTTGAGTAGTGTCCCTTTGGGAGATATAGATACTGCCATTACACGAGCACAAGAGGTGGAATCCCGACTACAAGCAGCCTATGCCTCTCGAGGCAATTCGAATATAGGTCTAGCATTGGAAAATAATACGGCGACGACCAATGGCAGTGGTAGCCAAGGGATAGCGATGGCTAATCCTAGTGGGAGAGGGAACATGATGCAAAATATGCCTTTATTACCAGCTCCCCCTAGCATGTCGATGCCTACGAGCAGTCAAATGGCTCCAAATGGTGGAGGCCATACAGTTAATTCTAATACCATGCCTGTGGTTCAACAACCAGTTCCTAATCTAATTGTTAGGCCGATGGAATGACAGGGTAATGATCAAGGCTAACGAGTCGAGCGCTTCCAATGTTCTAAGCGAGGTCAAGGACATGATGAAGCATTATACCGACATGATTACGGAGCAGTATCGACAAATAGCCGTTGATGTCAACTTTCTTAAAAAACAACAAAATTTGATAGGAAATAGATACCCAGATGAGGGTGCACCTTCGAGGTTTAGCTGCAAATGGTGTGGTGGGCAACATTATCCAAGAAACTGCCCAAATGTCAAGTGCGACATCTGTGGAAAATCCGGCCATTTAGCAGCCACTTGTTGGAGTAAGATTAGTTCCCTCCAGTGAGGTAGTCGGCAACCAGGGCCTGTTAATCATCGTGCGCAAGGAAATGATTCCCAGCGAGAAGACGGGCCTAAACAAATACTCCAACGACCAAAGACTATAGTAGAGGAGCTACCTAGTGGTAGTGGGGTTAGTTTGATTGAGGCTGTGCGTGTTCTATCATGAATTCGATTTGGTGAGCTCTCTTTGCGAAGTCAAGCCGGATGTGAATCTTTTACAGCTTATTAAGCTTTCTCTAGGAGTACGCAAGGAATTTAGAAAGATCCTGTGTACCGGGTATATCGTAGAACCTTTGGGTATTGCGCGAGTTGGTGATGATTGGTTTGAGCATGCTGAGAAGCATTGCCCAAGGGTTGCAGCCTATGTCGATGGGATATTAGTAGATTATGCAGGGCGTCCAAGTTACCAAGTATTACTTGAGCGACCTTGGATCTTACAAGCGAACTGCCAAGTGGATATACCCGTCGGTCGGCTGATATTCGGCAGAGGTGCCCAGCGTGTGGTGGTTGATGCCTACCCTGAGTTCCCGCAGAGTGAGAGAGCTCCTCTATCTTCTACAGAATCGGAGACATTAGAAGATTTATCTGCTAGTGAGTCATCATTGAGTGATGAGTCCAAAGAGGGATCCACCACGGAAGATATCTATCAGATCACTTTGAACGAGCTGATAGAGGCCCAAGATCATATAAGAGATGCAGACATTATCGAGCTAGACCTTGGTATGCCTGATGAGTCGCGACCAATCAAATTAGGTTCTATGCTCAGCACAGCAGAAAAGGAGGACTATGTGTCCTTGATTCAAGAATTCCGTGATATCTTTGCCTGGAGTTATGATGAGCTGAGAGGCATTCCTCCTAGTCTTGCTGTTCATACAATTCCGTTGAAAGAGGGCAGTCGTCCTGTACGACAGAAAGTAAGGCGTATGCCTTTCGAACTAAGGGACGGGCTGTTTGAAGAGTTATAGAAGCTTCGGAAAGCGGGTTTGATTTTTCCTGTGTAACACATGAAATGGTGTTCGCCAGTTGTGATCAGAAAGAAGAATAATAATCAAATCCGATTATGTGTAGACTTTAGGGAGCTGAATAAGCAGACAGTTAAGGACTACTACCCGTTGCCATTCATTGACCAGATTTTGGATCAATTAGCAGGTAGGGAGATATATTCGTTTATGAATTGTTTTGCAGGATATAACCAGATGGCAATTGCAGAAGAGGACAAGTTGAAAACAACTTTTATTATTGTCTTTGGTACTTTTGCGTACCATGTGATGGCCTTTGGTTTATGCAATGCGCCTGGTTCGTGGCAACGAACAACAGATAAGACATTTGGTGACATATCCCCTGAAGAGTTGAAGGTGTTTATTGATGACTTAGGGGCCGCCACCATGAGAGAAAGGCAATTGATCATTTTAAGAAAATGCTTTGAGCACTGTAGACAATTTTGCATCGCCCTAAATCCACAGAAGTGTGTTTTTGGAGTACCTTATGGGCTATTGCTGGGCCATGTGGTCAGTTCAGTAGGTATTGCGACAGATCCTGAGAAGGTCAAAGTCATAGTGGCCATGGGTCCACTACGCACTCCGAAAGAAGTTCATAGCTTTCTGTCTTCGGTTGGTTATTACCGTAGATACGAATACGCTTTGCCGCAGGTCTGGAAGGTAAAATGCATTCCCCCATGGTGGCGCTTGGGTAGCAGACCATGGGGGTAATAGATGCTCCAAGCAGTACCACTAGGGCATCTATTAGCCAGGCTGAGAGGCGTGGCTTTGTACACTGGTAGAAATGGACAGCCTACGCCAGGGGCCACTCAATCACATCCATCGGTTCTATCCACTGTGGAGGGGCTCGGAAAATAATGCTCGGATGTGGGACCTTGGCTCCAGCCCACCAATTAATGTCCATCATGCAACTTGGCCACAATTGGGAAAAGAGTGCCAGTCCTTCTCCCATCCACTGGGAGATGTAGCCTACCACCTGGCCCTTCACCTCCTCCTCTATCTATGTCATTGTCCAATGTCCTGAATGAGAGGTTTGAAGGAAGAAAGTATAGTTTGGTCCATCTAGTGGTGCTAGTAAATGGATCTTGCTGCTCCATGACTTGCGAACCACGAAGATCCCTACCTCTAGAGGTAGTGGAAACTCTTCGTGCTCCAGAAGTGACCATGGAACACTATGGAAGAACTCTTCTGGTAGCAACTGCGCCTATCTCAAGAAAGTGTGATGGGCAGTAGGGACAGATGAGCTGGTGGATGTGGGGGGGGGGGGGCTAAGCTACTGGTGAGGGGAGGATTGGCATTAGGTTTTAACTACCGGTGGTCCTGTGGGCTTTGGCAAAGCCATGGTACCCTTGCTGAAAGTCATGACTATCCTAACATTGCCTATGACAAGGTGGATGCACTAAGAGTCGTAGTCAATGTTGCAGCGATTCTGTTTCTTAAAAGCGCAACACAAAATTAATCTCCTACCAACACCTTTTTTATTAGATAGTACATAAAATATGATCAAGAGGCTCTCAATCTCAATAGAAACCATTACCTTGCACTTACCTAGTAGTGGATAGGATTGCTCTCCAAATGGGCTAAGGTTGGCATTAGACAATTGCACTTGGAGCTAACCGATGAGGGTCCAATGATTATATGTGAGGATGTTGTTGTCAGCTCCCTTGTTGATTAATGCATCAAAGGTATGTGCCCTTTGGGCATTTATCATTATGTGCAAGTAGGCTGGTGCTACTATTTCTTTGTATTCATCCTCGATGCTTATGATAGCTGCCACTCTAACATTCATAGGTGGTGTTATCATTGGAGGCTCGTGTAGTGGGTGTGATGGAGGGTAGTATTTCTTGATGCGACTACCATTGAAAAAGCCTATAACCTCTCCTTATAGAGTTTCAAGCTTCACATTTCCAATTCTACTAATGTTACAAATTTTGAAAGGTCTCAGCCCCTTGAATTTCATTTTTTGTTTCTAACCTTTTGCAGAGTACAACAACACTAAGTTTCCTTACTCAAAGTCGCGTTGTTTGACATGCTTGTGTAACCAACACTAAGCCTTCTCATAGATCAGGGCATGGGTTGTAATGAGCCAAGTTTTAAACAGGTATTCTAGTTCTACTAGAGGTGATTTCTCCATGCTTCCTTGCCATCCCATCTCTCATGCATTACTATTCTCAAGCTTGGAATGAAGAACTCTACTGGTAAGATTGCTTCAGTTCCATAGGTTAGCTTGAATCCTGCCTATCCCATGGCCATTTTGTAGGCTATCATGTAAGCCTATAATGTTGCCATTAGCTTATTGTCCAAATCACTACATGAGGCAAATACCACATTGGTTAGGGCAATCACTAAGATTTTATTTGTGGCTTCAGCTGACCATTGGCTTGAGAGTAATATGGTGAGGGTTTTTGATGGATTATCAAGAAGGTGGATATTAAGTGGGAAATTGTTTCATTGATGAAGTGTGTGTCTTGATCTCTAATTAATTCTATGGGCATTCAAACTGTGAGATGACTTGCTCCTAAAGAAATTTGGTAGTGGTCCTAGCATCATTTTTTCGAGTTGCTCAAGTTTCAGCCCACTTGATGAGATAGTCTATGGCTACGATTATGTACCTTGCTTGTGAGTATTGTGTTATAGGATTGATTGGACCAATGAAATCATTTTCTCATTTTTCAAATGGTTTGTATGCTATCACTGGGGTTAACTCCATCTTATCCTTATAAGTAGGGACTTTGGTTTGTTGGCACTCATCACAGTGCTTCACAAACTTAGCTGCATTGTGGAATAGTATAGGCCACCACAATTGAGACTAGAGTATCTTGCGTGTTGTAGTGTCCCCATTGAAGTGTCCTCCAACAATTATGCCATGAGATTCTACAAGCATATCATGCATCTCATGCTCACAGACACACTCCTCAACAATCTATCTTGTCCTAATCAGTAGAGTTGATCAGTAATCAATTGATAGGGTTGAATCTTTAGAATGAGACATTTTAGCCTAGCCTTCTCAATTGGGCGTTCAGGTAATCCATGTTTTAGGATGTGGAATATGTTTTCTACCCAATAAGGTGTAAGATCTGCTCCAAACAAATCTCTTTTGTTGGACATTCTAAATAGATGTGCGTAGGGTAGGTCATCTACAATGCCTTGTCCATCTACTTTTCTTATGGTTATGCAAGACTTACCTATTACCACAAAGAAATCAAATTCTAATAGCAAGAGTAACCATTGAGCAATGCATCTTGTTGCACAGGGTTTATTCACAAGAAAAAGCAATCCTTGATGATCAAAGAAAGTAAAGGGTGTAGCTAGGAGGTAACGACAAACTTTCTTAGCATCAAACACCATAGCTAGTCCTTCCCTTTCTATTGTGGAGTAATTCATTTATGTATCAGTGAGTTATCTATTTGCAAAGCTCACTGGGTAATCCAAGTTATGCTCTCTAGGTTAGCACAAAATTGCTCCCACAATGAACTTTGATGCATCAATATGCACATGGAAAATAATGGACCAATATGGGGCTTGTAGAATAGGTGTAGTTATCAAAGCCCTTTTCAACTCTTTGTAAGCACATTGGCACTCCTCAATCCACTCAAATACAATCAACTACTTGTAAAGTGGTCATGCAATGAGTGCGTAATTCAACACAAACCTTCGATAGTACCCCATGTGTTCGAGGAAGCATTGAGATCCCTTGTAGTTAGTTGGTGGTGGTAAGTTGACAATCACTCTAACTTTGGAAAAGTCAGTAACAATGCCATTTTTTGAGACCATGTTCCCTAGGATACATCCATGCTTTACCTAGAACTGGCATTTTAAGGGGTTTAGTGAAAGACCGTATTGTCTACACTATTCCATGACTATGCAGAGTTTGTCTAGGTGCTCTTCTAGCCACTTTCAAAGCATGTCTTTGAAAATGGCATGTGCATTAGTTAGCCCAAAGGGCATGACTATGTAGTCCCATTTTATTGTGAATGCCATTTTATGCATGTCATCTGGGTGCCCTTGCACTTAGTTGTAGCCTTTTCTACCACTCTCTCAAGCATGTGCTTGGTGTATGGCAATGTATAATTATCTCTCTTTGTCACATTGTTAACCTTTTTGTAATTCACACACACTCGAATCTTCCCATTCTTTTTCAGGACAATTACTATAGGTGATACCCAGTCTGTGTGGTCAATCTCATAAATGAATCCAACATTCAAAAGCTTATCTATTTCTTCCTTCACAACTTGAGCATGCTTTGGATTCATTACGTACGATCTTTGTTTGATTGGTGTTGCATCGAGGGTCGTAGGAATGTTGTGAGTTACAATACTTGAATCCATTCCTTTTAGCTCTTTTAAGGACCAAGCGAATACATCTACATACTCTCATAAGACATTAATGAGATTGGAATCCTCTTGCTCCGTTAAGTTTTCAACTATGTACATAGGTCAAGGTTTATCCCCTTCCCTTGCCAAGTTGACTTCCTTAACTTTAGGGGGTCCTTAAATGGGTTTGTTAACCTATCCTACTCATTTGGCTCCTACTAATACCACCATGCGGTCACCCTTCTTATACTTAGTGAAGCGTTTGGGTAAGTCATGTGGTTTGTTTTGTCGTTTATCTTCTAAGGACTTGGACTATTTTCATCTCTCTTTCTTGAGCCTCTTGCATCTCTCGGATGGATTGGGAGGTCCCCTTTGGTTCATTTAGTCCTAGGTGGCTAGCCACGAGATTTCTAGATCACTCTCAAAGCTAACTTCTGACTCAAAGTTGAATTCACAACCTTCACTGGAAGAAGGAGTTTCCCCTAGTGGTCAAAGCTCTGAGATTGATTTTGCTCTAAGAAATGGTGTGGTGCTTGGTTGAACTAATCCAGCTCATTCATGGTCCACTACACCCAAGTGCTCTAACCAAGTACGATCGCAATTTACCTTGATGACTCCTCTTTCCATCCTAAAAGCACTAGCCTCTCGAGGTTTAGAGTCCACTCTTATTTGCTAAATCACTTGTCTATTTGTGTTGTATTCTATGGTTTCGGCTCCTTCCTCACTTTCCTTACCATTGGAAATAATAGTCTTCATACTCATCATCCGAATCTTCATACTCAAATGGTTCAACATTCCCATGGTTCCCATTTGTAGGACTTTTCTCATCCACAATGAAGGCCTAGCTTTATAATAGATTAAGGTCATGCACCTTAGTCCATTGCCACTTTGAATTCTCTATGAGATCATTATGAGGTTTAAAGTTTGCAGCTAGGTTACCAACTAGCTCTCTTGTCAGGTACTCAAGAATTCTATGGAGTTCAAGTTTATTAGTTGGCAATGTTAGGTGATAGGCATTGGTTGGCTGATAGAACTCCTGGCTATCATGCAAAGAGGTACTAATGATGTAGCATCATTCTTGGGTAACTCAGAAGTTGTGACTCCATTGGGTTTACTAGTTGCTTCTACAACTTGCCTATAGTCATTCTCAGTGTCTAAGAATGGCAAGTCGATGGTTGCCAATACATGCATCCAATCATGCTCATCCTCAATGTAAGGAATATACTTAGTTAAGGGTCTATGTTTACACTTTCCTTGTGAGTCGCCCTTTAGTATTACAGAGATAGCCTCAAGGTCAACTGGTGAGGCTTTCCAAGTGTCCATCTCTACTTGAACGGATTCTATTCTATTGCCCAAGAATATTAGGCCATTATCCCAATCCTCTATTACTCAAGCATTTCTCATCCATGGCTTACCTAACAGAATATCAAAGTCCACTCCCTTCATGACTATGAAGTTAACCAAGAATTGGATTCGTGTTATCTTTAGAGGCCAATCTTTTAGCACTCCAAATGGTCTAACTTTCATTCCATTCTCTAGTGCAACATTAAATTGTGTGATTTCCACTGCTGGGTTTTCCCAAGCTTGTAGAACTATGTGGCTAAGTACACTAACTCCTGCTCATGTGTCCACAATTCCTTTCCATGTGGCATCACCTAATGCAACAACATGTAAGACTGCATGCATTTCCATGCTCTCCCAAAGGCATTCACTTGTAGGAATCTAGACAATGGGTTTAGGGTTAAACATGGTATATGCATCTCTACATCATGGTCCAGCAAGTGGGTTGCTCTATGTCCATTGGGTCTTTCTACTCAATATTTCAACACTTGCCATAGCATGGGGTTTTGCTTAAGCAATTCTCCCCTACACACCTAGATTTAGAGTTTCCTTGCACTAAAAGATCATCATCGTCACAGTTTGTACTCACACTAAAAATTTACTCACATTCGTAGCTCACTCATACTACCATTCACTCACATTCACACTCACACCCATAAACCCTAATCACTATTCACTCACATTCATACTGACAATCACTCACACTCACATTAGTTCATCCACACTCACACTTACATCTCTAAATCCTAACCAAAGTTCACCCACCTCATAGTTCACTCGCATTCAAAGTTTTCTCACATTGTAGTTCACTCACATTTAAAATTCAAGACCCACATATATATCACATTAATCCACTTATTACTTGTACCACCCACTTGCAACACTTGCACTACCCTCATGACTTTCACCACCCACCTAGGACTTGCATTTGCAGCACCTAGGGCTTGCACTAAGCTTGCACGACCTACCTTGCATCACTTAGCTTGCACAACCTAGTTGCACCACCTCACGACTTGCACCACCCACTTGCACCACCTAGATCACTTTGCACTTGCACCACTTAGGTCACATTGCACTTGCACCATCCCCTTGCACCACCTAGGTCTCTTTACACTCGGCCCACTTGCACTACCCTTATGACTTGCACCACCCACCTGGGTCACATTGTACTTGCACCACCTAGGTTCCTTTACACTCACACCACTTGTACTACCCTCATGACTTGTACCACCCACCTAGGACACACCACTTGCCACTCTCACACATAATCCATCTTCCATACACATATCTTTACTCCTCTAAGGTTAGCTTGACATGCTTGTGATGGTTTGAGGAATTGTTGCACACATGCATATTGTTTAAACAAAAGAAAGCCTGGTTTATATGTTCAAACTATCTCAAGTGTCTTGAAGATTGTATATTTTGGAATGAATTTGTTGAAAGAAGAATTTAAATGCCCAAGGAATTTACTAAGAAACATGTCCAAAACCAAGGTCAAGCAACCTAGGAGACACTTTGTCATATCATAAGGACCTAGCACACCTAGCACCTAAGCAACACAACTTAGCCTAGCATCACCTAGACCCTCCTATACCAGGACACCTCCTATGCCGTAGTCGGATGCATCTGTGGAAATTTCAAAGGGTTTGATAAAGTTTGGCACCTTTAGGACAGGAGTTTGGCTCATGCACTTCTTCATCTGCTCAAAGGCTTCCAGTTACGCATTCCCCATGTAAAAGGGTGATCTTCCTTGGTGAGGTGGGAGAGGGGGGCAGTGATGAGGCTGTAATCTTGTATAAATCTTCAGCAAAACACTATGAAGCCGAGGAACTCCCGCACTTCTCTTACATTCTTGAGTATGGGTCATCTTTGGACAGCTTCCACCTTCTTAGGATCCACTTTGATTCCATCTGCTCCTACAATAAAGCCTAAGAACTCCAACTCTTTTACTACAAACTCACATTTTTTGGGCTTGCCATATAACTGGTGCTGTCGCAGTTTCTCAAAAACTCGGTGTAGGTGTTGCTTATGTTCTTCTAATGTTTTGCTGTAGACTAGGAGGTCATCTATGTAGATAATGACAAAGATATCTATCTCCGGTCTAAAGACTCCATCCATGAGGCCACAAAATGTGCCTGGCCCATTGTTTAGGCCGAATCCTAGTACTAGCCACTCAAAACTACCATATCGGGTACAGAATGCTGTTTTGGGGATATCTTCTTCTGCTATGCGGATTTGGTGGTATCCGGATCTAAGGTCAATTCGGCTAAAGTACTTGGCCCCGTGTAACCTATCTAAGAGATCCTCCACTAGGGGCATGAGGTATTTGTTTTTTATGGTGATTTTGTTAAGGGCCCTATAATCTACACAGAGTCTGAGTCCCCCATCCTTCTTCTTTACAAATAGCATTGGGGCACCAAAGGGGGATTTGCTAGGGCGGATGAATCCTTGTTCTTCTAATTCGTGCAGTTGCTTCTTCAGTTCCATTAGTTCGGTGTGATTCATGCGATAGGGAGCTCGGGCTGGTGGGGCAGACCCAGGGATTAGCTCAATTTTGTGATCTACATCTTGCTTGGGTGGTAGACCCTTGGGCAGCTCGGCTGGCATCACATCTTTGAACTCTTCCAGTATTTCTGCCACCTCTGTTTTCTTGTTCTGTTGTCTGGGTTTCTTGCCACTTTCTTCTTCTTCAATCGGTTGGATCATGCATAGATAGACCATATCTCCTTGTTTGACTGATTTCTTGACTTGCTTGGCACTGCAAGTCATGATACGTGGCCTGATAATGGTCCCCTGGACCGGTACACTTTGGGTCTGGCCCTTTGGTTGGGTTGTAGTCTGCTTCATTGTTTGGCAAGCTACTCCTGGCTTATTTTCCTTCATTTGCACTTTGATTGGGGTCGTGCCAGGCAGTTACATTCTTTCACATGGTACTCTGACGCCTTCTCCTTACATATCTAACATCATTTCATTTACACCTTTACCAAACATTGCAATGACATACTTGTCATAGAATTCCAATCCCAGTATCACTTCAAAATCATCCATGGGGATTACTAAGAAGTTGAGTTTCGCCTTCCACTTGTCGGCTGCTACTTGGATTGCAAAGACTTGTTTCACCTCCTTGGCTTCTCCTTATGCGAATGTCACTATTAGTCCTTCTGGGGCCTTCGATAGTTTTAGTGCATGTTTTGCTGCACACCCTGGTGTCATGAAGTTGTGTGTTGCTCCTGTGTCCACCATGATGGGTTGGTTACCCTCGCCCACTTGGCCTTTGATGTATAGATGATGGACTGCTGCTACTCTGGCTGCCATGCATTGGGGTCAGGCGCTAACTGACCCTACCCTTGGGTGGTCCATGCTTTCTTCACTCCCACCAGGGATTTCCTGGATTCGTGGTGGTTGTAGTTCTTTTCCTCCATATGGACTAGTTGCATTCACCCTTGATCCACTTGACAAAGCTGTATCTTCTATTGGGCATATGTTTTGGTAGTGTGGACCCCCGCATTTGAAGCATCTGATTCCAACAGACGGGCCTGGGGGTCTCCACCATGATGTGTTTGATCCTGCTGGCCCAAATGATGTACTAGGGGTTGGCCTGTAGTGATTGTTTCCCCATCTTCCTGCTGCTCCTCTCGGTACTAAGGCGGTTTGTGATATGGCTGTGGTGGTCGTGTTGTTTTGGCTCCTTGTATCTGTGAATGCCCCTCTAGGAGCATTGGGCCTCTGGTTCCATGAGTTGTTGTTGTTGAAGTTGTTGTTGAACCTGTTTTGATTTCCTTGTGCTGTTCTTCTGCCTTCCAGGTCCACCAGT
Organism: Lygodium microphyllum; assembly: GCF_053477565.2. Lineage (NCBI taxonomy): Eukaryota > Viridiplantae > Streptophyta > Polypodiopsida > Schizaeales > Lygodiaceae > Lygodium > Lygodium microphyllum. Next base: position 29,879,549 of record NC_141157.1, on the reverse strand, counting down.
CATTCGGCCATTCTCATGGCTTCTGCTAAGCTTGTTGGCCGATGTCTCTCCACATCTCTTCTCGCCCATTCTTGCATCCCAAACAAAAATCCATGTAGCTTAGTATCTGTATCCATGTTTGGTAGCTGCAGCATGATCTGCCTATATTTGCTGACATATTCTTTCATCTTTCCCTGTGTTTGCTTGAGGTTCCTCCATTCATCTCTCACTTTGAATTTCTCCAGCTTTGGAATAAAGTAGTCCTTCAGTTCTTCCTGGAGCTCTTCCCACGAACAGATTGTGTGGCCCTGCTCTTGTTCTAGCAAGTACCAACTAGCAGCATCCTCCTCCAAGTAAATGGAGGCCACCTCCGCCTTCCTGTCTTCAGTAATTCGTGAATACTTTAAGTACTTGTCCACCTCTGCGATCCACTTCTTCAGAACCAAACCATCCCTCTCTCCCTTATACTTGGCGGGTTGGGGCATCTTGAATTTTCTATAATCATCTTCTGAACTACTGTTATCTCCCTCTTCTTTGCGATGGTGCTTCTTCTCCTTCTTCTTGTCTTTCTTTTTGCTTCCTAATTCTACTACTTTCTCCTTCTCCTTCCTTGTATCTTGCGCCCTCCTAGATGTCTCCTCTCTACCCGTTCTATCCATCTCCTCTTGCATTCAGTGTCTTTTCTCCTCTTCTTGTTGTTGAATCACCCATTCTCTATAGCCCTGCTCTACTTCTAGTTTTTTCCTCCTTTCTTCCTCCTCTTCTTTCATCTGAATGTTCCTCCATATTGATTCTAGCATGCCTGACATACCATCTAACTGTCTTTCTAGTTTGGCCACTTTCTCCTCCTGGGCCACTCTCCATTCTTGTCCCCTGCTCTTTTTTCTCTCCTCCAGTGATGGGAGGGTGACATTCTCCCTTTCGTCCTCCATGTGGTTGGTGGTGGTGTCGATGCGGGGAAGCCACGTTTTGCCCGTGGTGGTGTGGGTCGTGCCGCGGGAAGCCACATCACATCTTCAGATGGTGGGATGTCGCGGTTGGGGCATCACGCCGGGGCGACGCGTCGGGGGGGCGTCGCGATGTGGGGCGTCACGACGTGGGGCGACACGACGCGGGACGTCGCGCTGTGGGTCGTTACAACTTCGATCTCTTCGGGGCACTGGATCCTTTCTCCTGCTTCCGTGAGCACTCCTTCACTCCGAGCAAGAGTTGCTCTGATACCAAGTGTGATAAACCTGCACTCGTTACGCACTCAACACGGCACAAAAAGGTAACACGATATGAGCTCAAGGTATACTCTTGTATTATTCAATCCAAAAGCGGGACAACATAGACACATCCCAGGACTACAACCTCGTGACGCCGCACATAAGAGGGTTCACCACTGGGCATAGGGAATCACACGTAGAGTGGAAACAACGCAGGGCTTTGAGTCACTACTACTCCCTATATAGGTGCAATCGGTAGCAACGGCATGGTATAGCTACAAAGCCCTTACCCCCTACCCCCCCCCCCCCCCCCCCCCCCCCCCCAAAACAAAAAAGTCTAGTACAAACATACATAGTTATACACATATACATGATAGCTAATATAGTGCATGAGTTGTCATGCTATGAATTTGTTTACACACCTCCATTAAACAATGCCATATTTTATGTGCTCAACATTGTTTGGTAGAAGAAGTGCTAGAGTTTGTTTGCTCCCCTTTTCTTTATTTTGAAGATTTTAGTTGTTACAACAATTGCCTAGCACTTGCAATTGAGAGAGAGAGAGAGAGAGAGAGAGAGAGAGAGAGAGAGAGAGATCTCAATGAGGTTTTGTGAGATGCGTTTTTATAGAATGTAAACATTAAAAATTATACGATAGGATCATCTAAAGGATGTGTCTAAGGTGGAATATATATAAGGATGTGGCAATAGAGGATGGATTTTTGGAAGGTTTTAGGAGAATGAGAAATATATAAAGCATGAGATGTTCTACTTACATAAAACTTACATTGAGTATATTCAAGAATTTGTGTCATGCACTCAAATAGCTTTAAAGAATGCATCATTTAAGTGCAGAACATATATCTCGAAGCAACCATACGATCATGCATTGGTTGTTGCACCTAAAATGTGCTGTTTGTTTAATTTTTGTAAGCATCACTCATGATCTTCGCAATGACGCCAACCGCGTGAATTGTGGCTAACGGGCTGTCCAGGCCAGCCAGTAATAGTAGAGTGGGAAAAAGACGTTATATTGAAGTGGATATTGGCGTCCATATCCAACCCAGGTGCCATGGCGAACTTGCTCGGGGTCTCCTCGCTGCCGCTCTCACAACCACCATCGCACGTCAGGGCTTCTCCTTTTCTCGCAGGCGACTCAGGCTTGGCTTGCAGCATCAGCAATTGGCTTCTCAAGAGCTCTAGTAAACCAGCCTCCACCCGTCATCATCTCTTCCATGTCTCAGGTATGCTTTGCCATTTGATTGTGTCTAAACTAGACAATGCATAATTTGTGAGATTTCAAATGTCAGATAACCTGAATCGTTTGGGCTTAAGGTAGTCACTGTATAATCTGTGTCATTTTGATGTGAGATTTGAAAGCGCAGATAATCTGAATCGTTTATTCTGCAATTGTATGATGGTTTGTAGCTACACTATGTGTTGTGCAATGGTCTGCCAATCTTGCTAGAATCATGAGAAGCTTTAGACAAATTTCCACTATATTTCTCACATTATGAGCAGACGCTCATGATGTTGAACAGTATAGGGAAAAACAAGGGAAAAGAGCCCCTATTCGTACACAGGAAACTGTCAAAACCTTGTGTTTGTTATCCAATTGGTTTAGCAGTCTTGCTGAAATTAAGTTCGAGTCAGTTGTTGTTGTACTATGCATAGATGCCCTGCCTCAATTCACTGGAGAACATCGTCAGATGCATCTATAACAGGGTTAAAATGCTAGTCTTACATAGCTACAGGTAGACCTACAGCCATGTAAGCTTGTAAGGTATCAGAAGTACAGTAGCTCAGTTGGTCCATGGCAGCTTTGGTATTGACTGAGGTAGGCGGTATGGTCATTTTTCTTGTATGTTGGAAAACTAAGAAGCAAGATCCACTGATTTCAGATAATGTGGTCCCTGAGACAAAGTAGCTATTCAGTGATTACCTGGATAATGCATTCTAAAAATTTGGTCTTGTGCTACTTCAGGGCATGCTTTTCATCAGCCTTGACTAGCAGTATACAGCACCACCTTTTTTAATCCAAAAGGATAACGTTGGAATTCATTTAAGAATGATGTGTGTACTTGTGTGAATTCATACATCTGTATCGTGCCTATTTTTGACATGCAAAGTACATATGCATTGCATAAGCAACTTTGAATTTGAGAGAAGTGATATTGCTAACCTGCTGATATAATGGTGATTGCACATTAATATGTAAATGGAACAGGGCATTGTGGCTGAGAAAAGAGACATACTTTGCTGAGGTCTTTCAAATACCTGTAAGGAGGAGGTGTAGCTAGTCACCGCACAAAGATGCCTCTTGATTGTGCTTTTGTCGCTTTGAGGGATTATTTCACTGATATGCTATTTGGCTTATGGATTCATGATATGTCTTTCAGTGCCTTCAAAGCAAGGTTACTTGATTTGGAACATAGCCAGTGGAATGATGTCACATCACATCTTATTGCTAAAAGACAAATTTAAGTACTTCTTGAGTCTTGTTCCAGAGACAGGAGTGTGTCATGAGCAGACTACTCAGGATGTTCACAGCATATGCCCTTACGTCATGCAATGGCATGAGAAGTTGAACGTGTTGTGTCAAGTAGTGTGAGAAATCTGTTTTATCCGTAACAAAAAGCAAGGCTTTGGTGGTTGAGTCTCAAGATCAAATCTATCTAATTAAGGACCTTGCAAAGGACTCTTGGACTATCTTAAATGGCTGTGATATTTATGGCTTGAAGTTCCATGTATGGTCTTTTGAGGGCCATTGTTGGAGGCAGAGATCCAAAGACTGTGATCTTTTACAATTCAGAATAGTATTGGACTTTTTATCTTCTCATCATCATATTGAATGACAGGAATTACTAACCCTTACATGTTTAATGCGTTGTTGTCATGGTTAGGAGATATAACAAGTTTTTGCCTATCTATGGTCCAGTTTGCAGACAACAGTATCAAGCATACTTCTCAAGGAGAATCCCTTTTTGAGATTCTTATGGCAACCACATTGCTGCCCAGAAGTGAAACCAAGTGGAGACCTTGGTCAAATTCGTTTTTGTAGCAACTTGGATACAACCTTTGTCAGATAATACAGAAGAAGAAAAATAAGCTAGGGAGAAACAGCTGACAAGTGTAGATAAGATTTGGAGTTCACAGGGAGCCATGAGTATATTAGTCATTTGAGAGGTCTGACGGAAGTAGGAAGAGGAATAAAGAGGACGTAATGAGGGTAGCATACATTATGTGCTTTTTCAGATTTTATGGAGATGTAATGCTTTCACTTGAAAGTATCAAAGCCCCAATGTAGATAAATGACCAGATGAACTAGTCTTGGAGGAAATCCACTCAAAGTGAAAGAGAAAGAAGTTCTTCATTTTGAACCAAATCCTTTGTAGCAAGTTTGTTCAGGAGTTATGTTGGCAAATTTAAGACTGTTCAACCATGGATGGTAAGTGAATGGACAAAAATCAGGAGTGGCAAACCTTTCTATGCGAATGTGACTAGACATGATTGACTGGATGGAATGTCATTCTTTAGTCAGTTTGAGAGTGATGATAGAGCTCAAGCAATGTTCATCTCTATACTGAGTCTCTTCCTTTTTGGTGAGGAAGTTGGTTTCTGTAGATAAGGATTCGAGCCTTCTGTCACAACTTGATGAAGACTTCCCTTAGTCAACCTTCAGTCATGAATTCCTTTTTGATCTAGTTTTATATTTGTTCCTAATATACACATAATAGGTGTCTTTAGCTGCATGTCAATGGATGGGTGTGTTATGTGTGCAGTGGCAAAATTGGTTGGCTAATCAAACAATCCCTATGTAAATTTCAGAAAGATTTGCACAACTGCAGTACCTTGCTGAGCTAAATAATGAGTCCTTGTTGCTCAAATAGAGTGCTCAATTTGTTTAGTGATGAGGCCCTCCCAACAGTTGGGCAAGTTAGAATTAGAATCTGTCAATGTTTTTGACCACAAATTTGCTTGGGATGTGTAGAAATTTGAATTTGCAACATAGTGAGGGTGCTTCGACTTGCTCACAGCTTTGAAATCCATGAGATGGGTGAAAGCTGGAGCTCAGTGTTGTGTCCAAGGCACTGTCCTTTAGTGGTTCCAAAAGGTGAACCATCCTTCTATTGATGCTGCCATTGCCACATTCTAGGACTAAAAGGCTGAGGAAGGCAAGCTAGGTTTTTGAACCAGTGAAACAACAAGAAGAAAGTTAGTGCTCGTATTGCAACAATGTCAGTCATGGGAGATCACAACATCCCAAAAATGCTAAAGTAGCGCATGAATTTGAAGCAACACAAGGTACTACAGTATCTTTTTTTTGAAATCTTAATAGAAACAGTGTGCCTTATTACAAACATGACAATGCATGGGTTTGATGAGCAGAGCCTGAGTGGAAAGCGAGGGCTCTCACTCTAGCTGCCAGCAAGTTAGATCATAAACCTTGCTTCATGGATTGAACAAAACTTAAGCAGTGGAAACCTTGCTAGGGTGAGCCTAAAAGCACCATTGATGAGTAGACGAATCAGCCATACTGAGAGGTTCTTGCATCCTCCCTATGTTGAAAGCTCAGTCAACATAAAACATTACAATACATGGTTCAATAGCAGAGCTGGGGATAGAAAGTGAGAACTCTCACAAGGTAGTTTTTCAGGGTCTTCCCCTTTTGGGAGTAGACTTGTGAACCATGCCGAGGCTCGCTTGCATTCTTTCTATGTTGAAAAATTTTCTAAATGATGCGAGGAGGGGTGCTTTGGCCCTTCACCTCCTGAGGAAGAAGAAGTTGGACAATGCATCTTTGCCCATGCATTTCTGCTCCTCGTGATCCTTGAAAGCTTGCTACAACTGCTCACTGAAGAGAGAAAGTAAGGAGCAGCCCATTTCTTTTGTAACCAAAATGGGGATGCACTCCCTTACTTCTCTTATGCAGGCAAACTGTCAAGGAGAGTTGCTAGTGATGGAAGAGCTGCCTGTAGGAGCCTGTAGCCAATCCCATCACCTCCTTAGGGCAGGTTCTCACTTTGCCATACTGATCCATGAGGCTGCTCTGATGTCTCCAGACAGTGACTAACTTGAAAAAGTTTTGTGGACATGGTCTTTCCCTTCTGAGCCCAAAAAGCTACTAAGGCTTGCCACTTGGAAGAAGAAATCCATCCTCCTATCCTTGACAGTGGCAAGGTCTACCAGGCTCAAAGCTCCTGTGCCTGGAGTGTATGGTCACTCGGAGTATCCCAGAGCAGGCTCTGGATGGATGCTAGATCCTTGTACCTCCTCTCAACCCTACTACCTTGCTCTTAAGGCCTCCTTGTGAGAGAAGCTATTGGCTCCTTGATGCTGTGACTCCACTGCTTCCAGCCCCACCAAGAGAACTCTAGGGATCCCTCCCTCCTGAAGAAAGCATTCTGTCCAACTGTCTTGGGCGCCCGCAATGAAGAGGAAAGCCTTCCTCTCCTGCTTTGCCTCTGGATTAGCCCAGAGCTCTTACTGCTTTGCCCTGCTGATCCTCAAGGGTCTCTAGGTGACTTCAAGTTTGTATGTGTACAATGCCTATCACCACTGATGACCAGATGGCAGCCCTCACTTGGACTTTTTGTTAGAGATTAGTCATCCCCTGGACTAGCATGCTTAGGATACAGTTGGTGCAGGCTTCTCTTGAAGGGCATTGCGCATTTTTCCTATCAGTTAGTGGGCATTTTCAGCAGTCACAGTGTATGGGAACTTTATTAGGCAGGCAATTATGCCAAGTGGCAGCTGGAGGACAGATCACCGATTATTTTATGCATTTATGCAGCAGTTGGCAGGTTGCTGATCAGGTCTGCCAGCTTTGCTGGCCACCTGCATTGTTTTATTGCATTATTTCCTCCTATTTAGGCTCTAGTGGAAGCTTGCCCTCCTCACTTATCTTTCAGGTGTTGATGGAGAGATCCGGCTTGAGGAGATACATTGACAGCCCTTGTACATCTGCCCTCTTCATTTCAGCATTCATTGACTGCAGATTTCTGTGTTCTTTGGTCTAGTTTCTCTCTCCCTTTCTCTTGTGTTCGTTGTCTTTCAGTCTTGTCCATGTGTTTCTGCATTTGTTGCACTCTGACATGGTATCGGAGTAGCATAGAAGGGCTGATTGATTGTGGGCAGTCTTGATCGGGAGGATTCTTCGTGACGAAAGTTTGAGTTTTCAGCCTTTGGAGGCTGTGGTGAGCAGGTTCTGCATGGAGGAGTGAAATTGTGAATGAGGAAAGGTTGCCTTTTCAGCCTTTTGTTGCAGATTTTGAGTTTTCATTGCCTTCGGCAGGTGAAACTATTTGAGAACAGGTGGAGGAAGCCCTTGTAGGCACTGGCACCACGTGCAAAGCCAGAGGGGGCTTCCCTTGTTGTTGTGTCGGTCTTTCCATCTACAATATCGATTGAAATTGATGTGGAGTTTCGAGCTATTATAGACCGTAAGGTCTTTGTGTTGTTGGCTCTTCCTTTAGATCAAAAGCTGGATGGGGAGAATTATAGCATTTGGCATGTAATGATGCTTGCCATCGTGGAATCTTATGATTTGGCGGAGCTCATGACTAAGGCTATAGATCGTCCTACAACCCTTGATACCTCCAAGATTTTTGTAGATGAGAAAGCCGAGTTGATTACACATTGGAACAAATTGAATGTGGGCATTTGTTTTTTTCTCTTTGTCTCTTGCACTCCAGCCGTCATTGCTCACATCGAGCACTTGACCGTGGCTCAGGAGATATGTGCAATCGGATGACTATGATGAAGCGGGTGTCTCCGAAGGTTCAGACGAGGACTTTGAGCCTTAACAAGTCTTCTTCTATACAGGAGCATGTCAATAAGCTTCGGCAATCGCAAATACGGGACTAGAACGCAAGGAAGGCGATTATCTCAGGGGACATGGCGATAACTCTTCTTTCTCAATTATTGCCCCGATTTAATGTATTCTATTCCGCCTTGATTGCTTTAGGGCGGACAGAGACCCTTAAGTGGGAGTTGGTTCCTCATAGTCTCGGACCAAGAGGAACAACTCAAAGGTCAGAACGCTCCCAAGTTGGGGGCATTGATTGGTTCGTCTTCCGAACAGAAGGGGAAGAAGAAGAAGAAGAAGAAGAAGAAGAAGGACGAGAGGTCCACACAGGACAAAGCTAAGAAGTCTACTTGTCACATCTGTGGTTAGAGAGGTCATTGGAAGAAAGATTCCCTTGATAAGTACTAGAAGGACACCAAGAAGGAGAAAACTGCAAAGGACTCGAGTGGTGGTTGTTCCTTCATTGGCCTCCTTCCTCCATTTGGAGGTGGTAGAGGATGTTCCTCTGACGGCCATTGATGCAGTGATGATAGCCCCATAGTATCCTGAGTGAATTGTGGATATTGGCGGTTCCCACCACGTGATTCCTTCTTTAGAAGGGATTGCCCATATGCGTTTGATGCATGGGCAAATCCTTATAGGTGAAAGTTCTTCGGTTCCTATCAAAGGCAAGGGTGATATGTGGCTGATTTTGGATGGGAAAGGTGGTGCCTACTCATCAAAGGTGCTCTATGTGCTAGGTCTAGGGTATCATCTCCTTTCAATGCACAAGACTGTGCTCTTGGTTTGACAGTTGAGTTTGATAAGGACTCCTTTCGAGTTCTTGATGGTGTTTCTTGACAGGTTCTTTATGCAGCCAATGAGGAGAATGGAGTCTACAAGATGCGGTCTTCTTCTGCTTTCTTTATAGACTCAAACCGAGCTTTGGCATGCTTGGTTTGGTCACCTCAACCACGAGTACCTTCGGAAGGCAGCTTGGGTTCGGTTGGTACGTGGGTTGCTAGAGATTAGGGTAAGCCACTTGCTATGTTTATCTTGTATTCATGGCAAGGAGCATAGGGATGCTATTCCCAACAAGGCTTCACAATGGGCTAAGGAGCTATTGGAGCTTGTTTCGAGGGACTTATGTGGACCCGTGATGAGGACAGAGTCCCTTAAGGGGAGTTTGTATTTTATGCTAATTGTTGATGATTTTAGCAAGATGAGATGGGCATATTTCTTAGCCTTGAAGTCTAAAACATTCTCACATTTTAAGGACTCATTGATCTTTGAAGAGAATAGGTATGGAAGGAAACTCAAGACCTTGTGTTTTGACGAGGGGAGTTTGTCTCCTATGAGCTAACTCGTTTTTATGTAGATTGTGGCATTTATGAGAATTTTGCCAACATGAATACCTCTTAGGAGAATGGCATATTAGAGTGGTAGAATCGTAGTGTGATCAACATGGGAAAGACTATGATGGGACAGCCTCGATGTCTTTGGGCCGAAGGAGTGGCTACTGCTGTCCACATCCTTAATCGATTCCCTAGTTCGGCTGTGGTTGGTATGAGCCCTTTTGAGGCTTATTTTGAATAGAAGCCGGATGTCTCTTATTTCAGGGTGCTCAGGTGTGATGCCTATACTTACATCCCAAAGAAGAAGAGAGACAAGTTAGAGCCGACTTCCAAGAGATAGGTGTTCGTGGGATATAGCTCGCAGTTCCGAGGACAGAGACTTTATGATCCCACTTCCTGGGAGGTGTACACGAGTTGAGATATTCGGTTAGTGGAGTTTCCAGCTGTAGAGGGAGGTGTTGAGCATCCCGTTCTTGGAGATGCAAGTGACAGTCGGGCACTTGCTCCAGTGCCTTTGGAGCCCTTGCCTATTGCGGCTCCACCCTTAGTGGAGGAGGAGATTGCTTCACCACCAACCTTGCTTGTTGAGTTGGCCCTGATGGACATTCCAAAGGCTTCGGTAGATGAAGAGCAATGAGGAGAGCTATCGGTCTCCTCCTTGTTGGGCTAAAGACACACTTCGTGATTCAAAGATTGAGGGAGTCCTTGAGGAGTGGCATCTGTAGGATGGTCCACGACAGTCTCAGAGGAACTAGGCATATACCACTGAGCTTGTTTGTACTAGCTATTGTTTGATGACCCATGCCATGTAGGTTAGGGAGCCCACCTCTGTGAAGGAGGCTTTGCAGTCACATCATTGGAAGAAGGCTATGGAGCAGGAGTTGGATGCTATTGAGCGGAATGGCACTTGGGATCTTGTGCCTAGGCCCATTCATATGAAGGTGATTCTTCATTTCAGCATTCATTGACTACAGATTTCTGCGTTCTTTTGTCTCTTTTCTCTCTCCCATTCTCTTTTGTTCATTATCTTTCAGCCTTGTCCATACGCTTCTGCATTTGCTGCATTCTGACACTTTTGTCAATGCATAAATGTTGAGGATCCTATGGAGAAATCCTCGATATTAAGCTTGACCAATAGTGCCCATCTTGCTACATAGTGCTCTGATCTCCAAGAAAGAAGTTTCGCCTGTTAGGTGAGGAGTAATATCAAACTGCCAAATTTTCATGTGTATCATATGGATATCTAGGATTTGAATAATGTCCAATTTTCATTGCATCCACTGCTTGTAGCACTCCAGAGAGAGTTTTAGAACTTCGTTAACTCAAAACTTACTAAGAAGAGGCAGAAGAGAGAGAACAGTTTATGCAAGAATGTTGTGCACCTTGGAGCCTAAGTATGTCTATCTATCCAAGGGGTGAGGCTAACCTACAGTACTAGAGGAAAGGGTCTGCTATAGTGTAATAAAGCATAAGTTACCTTAGTCTAGAGTAGGCTAAGGTTAAGTATAAAAGGTGGAGATGTAACTTGTGATTGATCTTTTTGTCATTTCAAGCAATACATACTTTGAGGTTCCTTCCTCCCACCAACTAAGAGGGTGCATGCTCTTAGCCACCAAAATATGGGGTGCATACCATGTCCCACCTTGACATGAGGCGAGTATTCATGTTGCGGCTTACATCTATGATTCTCAGCCTTCCATGGCAAATACTCTTTCATGCCTAGCTACCTTGGCTATGGCTTCCTTGCAAACATGGTGTATTTCTTGTATTACTTTGCAAGTATGGTGTAATTCATAACTTTCCAGTTATTGACTTGCTGTGAGAACTAGTATATTACATTGGTATCAGAGCATGGACTTTGATCCATGGGAAGAGTCATTTTCATGGAGAATTTAGTCACAGGGACAAGTAGCAGGTAACTGGAGTATCAAGATTTGGTCACAGGGTTTAGTACAGTTCAAACTGTGACTAGTGAGAATTCTCTGCAATAAGTCGTGATTAATTTTGGAGATATCTTGAAGGAGATCTTGACGAAGATGGAGGTGCTTGGCTGAAATAGCAGGTCGTGGTCAAATGGAGGCCCATTTTGAAGGTTCTTGACCCTAATTGAAGTCTAAACAGGGATTACAGGAGTTAAACCTTGGTTACTTTTTTGAGGCCAGCTTCTTTCTCTTCTTTCTCTCAAGCTTTTTTCAAGCTTTCATGGTGGATTTTAGCTCTTTCCTTCTCCTAGGCCTTCCAATGGCTCAAGTGACCTTCAAGGCTGTAATCTTCATGGATTAAGCTTTCATTAGAGTAGCTTTAAGTTTACTTTAACTACTCTTCATTTTGGAAGGAGGGGAGTATGTGTTTGTGCTGTTTGCGCTGAAAACAGACTCCCCTACCTCATGAAAAATTCCAGCTATTTCAGCCATTTATGCTTGGTTATGGCTATTGCAAGCTTTAACAGTGACTACTCAAGCTTTCCAGCAAATACTCTGAGCCATTTCCCACTCTCTTGATCATTCTTGACCTCCCAAACCCTGGCTATGGCAGATTTATGACAGTAGTGAGTCTTCTTTGAAATTTCTTCAATAGATCAGAGGGCTTTTGCTCTATCAAGCTTCTTAGAGCTTCCTCAGCACTCATTGAATCGACATTGAAGATTTCTTGCAAGATTAGAGCAGTTCTTCTCTTGAAATGAGTCAAAACAGGGCAGCCACTTGAATTTTCAGAATTTTTAATCTTTGAAGCATGTTATCCTGGGGCTTTTGGTTCTTGATGCATCCTAAAGCTTCTATGTATGGGATTATATCAAGAATTCATGGTCTTGCATCAATATTGCAAAAATAGGGCTTCTTCGCATTGCAAGTGTATGGGCAGCATATGCAAGCTTATGTGCTACAATGCAAGAGTTCTTTATCAAGGATTGAAGTCTTCTATCCCTTTTGATGCTTATTATTGATTCCCTTTCAAATCTCCAACCACATTTGGGCTACAAGGATCACTTCTATCAAAGTTTTTGGATATTGGAGCTTTCTTGGAAAAAATTGGAGTCTATGAGTGACATATTCATCATGGGGATTGCAATTTGAGGATATTCTTGGCTACATCAAGCGGGAGATCAAGAATTTCAAGTATTAAACGGTAATTGGAGCTTCCATAATCATCTACTCCAACAATGAAAGAGGTATTTCTTAATTTCACTCTTAATCCCTTTAATATCCAATTGCTTAAGCCATCCAATTGTTGAAAAAGTAGAATTAAGAGTAGTCCCATTTAAGAATTACCATTAATTGCATTTAGACCCACTTAGGGCTGAATGATGTTGTGCTGAACTCTTTTCATCTATCTCAATAAAAATCAAGAGCCAATTGTTAATAATCTTCTCCATTTGTTGAAAACTTTATGCCTAATCCTTACCTTGATTGCTTGATGGATTGAATGCAATTTGGCTGAGAGTAGAATCAAGTGGTAAGTGGAATAAAATTGTAAAGCAGTGAGTCACTACTGTAAGTATTCCTTACCTATCCCCATTTCAATTCCAACCCTATTCCATTTCCATTCTTGCATATCATGAAATGGTAAAATTTTGATTCAGCCATGCATATTAACTGCATTGATTGTTAGAAAACTAGCCTTGCCATGTATATTCCGACCGAAGAAAAAGGTCGAAGCTGGATGTGATAGCAAGACAATAGAGAGGTGACCCTCCTTTGCTATTTAAGACTCCGTAGGGGTGCACAACTTGGCCCGAAAGGAACTTTACACACCTTCCGGAGTTTCAGAGCCCATTTAGGTGCCCGTCCTGCCATTTTATCCCTCACCACAGGTGGTGGACCACGGAAGACCACTTTGGAAAGAGTGGATGAAGAATGGAAGACTAGTGGTACTAAACAGGGCAGCTTGTGACATCCTTGAACAGATATACAGGTATTTCCAACAGGTACCTATCAATTGCAGGTGTTTCTTGGATACCTACAGGTGCCCTACAGCCCATCACTAAACTATTAGTTGTTTCGGGGGTCTACAAGCACTACAGGACCTATTTTAGGGTGAAACAGGGTTTCCACAGGGTGTTTATAGGTTGCAGGAATTCACAGGACAGGTTCACAGTTACTTTTACAGGAATTTCTGTCATGATCTAATTTGGGAGCTTGATAGCTTGATTTGAAGAGGGGATGTCTAGCTTTCATTTGAATCAAAAAGTTTAGTAATCAAACTTTGGGAGCAAAAGTTATAGCATTTTTTCTGACAAGGGGTCTAGTGGGATTGCACCTAGATACGCTGACAAGGGTTCATTGTTTGAGTTCATTTCACCCATATACCCTATTGTAAGCTGAGATCTTGCTAAACATTGGCATTGGTCCAATACTAAGAAAGTTATTGGTAATTTTTTTCCCCATAGTCATTTTGACAGCACCTATCTATAATGGACAAAAACAAAAGAAAAGATCAAGTCATGGAGACCATTCAAGAAGACATCAAAGAATATATCAATGATCAAAACAACACTAATAAAACCCTCAATCATGACCAACAAGATGATGTTGTAAGCATTGGTAATGCTCATAGTGCATGAATGGGTAATGATAGAAATCCTTTGTCTCACGAACCTTTTGAAGACTCTATGCTTGTAAAAGAGATGCGTATGCTGAATATTGGGATGCATGATCATTATGAGCAACTATCCAAATCTTTGGAAAAGGTTGAGAACACATCCAACAAAGTGGATGAAGGACTTGAGTAGCTGCTCAAGTTTATGAAGAGTGGATTTGAAGATATAGTAGCAGCTATCAAGGACTTGAAGACTCAAACCACATCTTTTCTACCAAATGTACCCACTTCACATATTGAAAATGCTTCAGCTTAGCCCTCCAATATGAAAGGAAAGAAGATTGATCAGCCTATAATGTCAACCTTTGAGAAAGGAGAGCCATCAACATTGAAGAATGCTCATTATCAGCCACCAATGTCATCAAAGCATCATACTCGTCTTTAATTCAATTCAAGACGTGAGGTTGCTTATAAAGAAGAGGACTTAAGAGAAGAAGAGAATGAGGAGTTTAATGAATATGACCCCTTTTACAAATCTTTTCCCTCTCAATCTACCATTAAGCAAAAAGAATTGGATTTTCTTGATAAGAGTGGAAGATTTGATGAAAGAAGGTCATTTCATGATATCACCAACAAAGACAAGTCATTTCATGGTCAGCCCACAAGTGGAAAACATCATTCTTTTGGATTGGGACAACCGAATCAAAGTGGTAATACTTCTAGACCAAACTCTTTTGGAAGAGATTCAATGAATAGAGATTCTTGAAGACAATCATCTCTTGGGCAGCACTCCAACAATTTCCAACCAACCTATAATGAAAGGGAGCATAAAGAAAAGATTACCATCTCCAACTTCAAGGTTGATAATGCATCTCCAATGGAGTGGGAAGAATGGATAAACAAATTAGAAATGCACTTCACACTTTTCTCTCACCATAATGAAGCCAATATCTATTTTGCAATACTCCATCTTGAAGGTTATGTGCATACATGGTAGAGATATATACAAAGAGTTGGCCACAATTTTGCTTCTTGGGAGGATTTTAAGAAGGCAATGTTGGAAGTGTTTGCCTCTCCAATGGAGAAAGAAAGATTGCAAAGAAGATGGTATGGTCTTCAACGAAGGTTATGTGCATACATGGTAGAGATATATGCAAAGAGTTGGCCACAATTTTGCTTTTTGGGAGGATTTTAAGAAGGCAATGTTGGAAGTGTTTGCCTCTCCAATGGAGAAAGAAAGATTGCAAAGAAGATGGTATGGTCTTCAACAAAGGGGCATGCCCATTCGTGATTACTCTAATATGTTCCTTAATTTTTCTATGTACATTGAAGGGATTGGTGATTTGGCCAAGTTAAACAAATACATCTTTGGTTTATATTCAGCTCTCTCTTCGGAAATAGGTGCAATGCAGTCCAAGACAATTCATGAAGCTATTTTATATGTTGAAAGGTATGGACAGAAATATAGAAGAGAATCAATGGGGGTTCAGCCAAAAAGTGCAAGGTATTCATTGCCTAATCAGCCTTCAAGGGTTGGAGCGCATTTCAGCCAGCAAAGGGATATTTATAGACAAGAAGACAAGGGAACTAGTACCTACAACAGTAATTACAACAAGTTGGCTATATATCTAACGGTCTATGGATCAAAACCAAGTGGAGGAAATGGTTATAGACCAATGGCTGGAGCAAAATAAAGCTTTGCAAGGGCTGAAAATTCACAAAAGGGATCTCAAAATAGCACTTATAGCAAAGTTCTTTTAAATGAGCAAATTGGAGACATGAGGGCTAAAAGTTTATGTTTCAAGTGTGGAGTAAAGTGGACGCAAGACCATAGACTGAAATGCAAATCCGTAAATAGCAAGCTTAACTTTGTCATCATCAATGAGCCGGATGAGGATGAAAGTGAAGAGGGGAATGTATTTCATGTGGAAGCAAACCCTATAGTTAAAGAAATGCTTGACGAGGATGAAGGAAATAATGATGAATTTTATGATATTGTGGATAGTTGTCTTTTTGATCCGAGTGGTTCTTTATGTGTAATTTCTCATGATCCATGAACTAGTTATAAAGGAGAAGAGTATCCCAATTTCAATTGGCACAATGGTCTGTTATGGTATCATGGTAGAGTCTCCGTGACACCACAATCCTCTTTCAAAGACCGTATTTTGCATAAGATGCATTCTTCACCTTTAGCGGGTCATCATAGGCTGTTCAAAACATTTGACAACATCCATAAGAGCTTCTATTGGAAGGGCATTTGGCGGGATGCCAAGGATTATGTGATGCAATGTTTTCCGTGTCAACAAAATAAAGACTCATCTCTTCTACTCGACGGCTTACTTAGTCACTCCCTATTCCTTAAGGCAAGTGGATTGATATCTCTATGGATTTTATTGTGGGATTTTCTACAACTAAGCATGGGTGGAATAGCATTTATGTGGTAGTTGATTGGTTAACTAAATCAACCCATTTCATCCCTACTAAAGCCCAATTTACAGCAAAGCAAGTGGTTCAACAATTCATGGAATGCATTTTCAAGCTTTATGGTTTGCCAATGAAAATTGTGTCCGATTGCACTAAGTTTATGGGCAGGTTTTAGAGGAGTTTGTTCTCTTCAATGGGGACTTTTTTGACTCTTAGTATCTCATATCACCCACAAACGGATGAGCAAACTGAAAGAGTTAACAAATGGCTAGAAGTTTATTTGAGGCACTTTTGCCATGAGACACAAAATGTATGGGACCAATGACTCTATCTTGCGGAGTTTTGTTACAACAATACTTACCATATGAGCATTGGAATGTCTCCTTTTGAAGCTTTATATGGCTATAAAGTACAAGTACCCTTTGCATTATTTCATGAAGATGTAAATTCATAAGCACGTGAGGAGTTGGAAAAGATGGAGGCCCTTGTGATGCAATGCAAGGACAACATTCATAAAGCTCAAGAGACAATGGTCTATGCGGATGAGAAAAGAAGACGTGGAGTTTGAGAAAGATGAATGGGTATTTTTGAAGGTTCCCAATTCACGTTATGCTTTTCTTAAAGGAGGACACAACAAACTTGCTCATAGGTTTTATGGTCCTTATCGTATTGTCAAGCGAGTTGGGGATCTTGCTTATCAAAGACTTACCTTCAAACACAAGAATCCATAATGTCTTTCATGTGTCTCAGCTTAAAAAGTATGTGGGACCTCAAATTCAAGTTCTTGAAGAACTACTACCCTTGAATAATGATGGTTTGATCATCTATGAGCCCAAGAAGATTATTGGCACGTGGGAGAAGGTTCTAAGGAACTGTATTCTTGTGGAATACCTTATCAAATGAAAGGGCTTGCCTATTGAAGAGTCTTCATGGCAACAAGCATCATATTTGGAATAATTTCCATGGCTTTAGCAAGAGGACAGTTCATAAACAGGGCAGTAAATAGCTTGCTGTATTAAATTTCTGTGAGAAAGTAAATTGTCTTATTGGCATCAAAATTTGATTTTGAAGGCATGACTGGATACTACATGTTGCCCTCTACATTTCTATATCTCGTATATGGAAATCGGCTACTTCTAGCTCAAGATATGGCCAATTTTGTACTACAGCTTATTTTGGACAGTTTACAGCAGTTTGTTCCATTTATGTGGTTCATCTTCATCAACTTCTTTGATCTTCATCAACATGGAGCTTTATTTTAGTATGATTCCAAATGCTTCAAGCTATCTTTGTAATCATCCTTGTAATTTGTTCCCAATTCAGCTTTGAGAACAAAGCTTTTTTAGGCCGGGATGGCTTGTAATAAAGCATTAGTCACCTTAGTCTAGAGTAGGCTAGGGTTAAGTATAAAAGGTGGAGATGTAACTTGTGAGGGATCTTTTGGTCATTTCAAGCAATACATGCTTTGAGGTTCCTTCCTCCCACCAACTAAGAGGATGCATGCTCTTAGCCACCAAGATATGGGGTGCATACCATGTCCCACCTTGACATCAGGTGAGTATTCATGTTGCGGCTTACATCTATGATTCTCAGCCTCCATGGCAAATACTATTTCATGCCTAGCTACCTAGGCTATGGCTTCCTTGCAAACATGGTGTATTTCTTGTATTACTTAGCAAGTATGGTGTAATTCATAAATTTCCAGTTATTGACTTGCTGTGAGAACTAGTATATAACATATAGTAGCAATACTTAAAGAGTATGAGAATCTACGAATTGTGACAAAGGAGTACCAATTATGGAAGAAGGTACAAAAAGCATGGGTGCTATGTTGTAGACAAAGAAGAGGGAAAGTATTTATATGTTACTGGAGGACCTACAGCTAATTTGGATGAAGGTCCGGCTAGGTCCAACCTAGTTGGTTCGACCTCACTGCCATGTGATAGGTCAGATCTGCAATTGGAGCAGTCTTTCTAGACCTGCTGTCCAACTGTCTGTTGCTGCTTCTGCCCACCTTTTTACTGTTTTTTGAGCGAGGGGAGGAGGGGGAGGGTTGGGTGCCATGGTAGCAGGTCTTTCTGAATGAATCAAGAGAATCCCATACTTGAGTAGAAGTCCACAACAATTTGTTGGAGAAGGTCCTTTGAGCCTTGAAGAATCCAAATTGCTGCCCAATTGTCTGGGGGAGCGTTGGGGTGGAGAGGCTCTTCTAGTCCCAGTTTGTGACTGATAGGATATGTTTGAAACTTTGTAATAAGTATTGGAGTATCCTCCTTGGGTGCCCTGTTTTTGGAATTGAAGACCATAAAAATTGGTTTTTGACTGAAAGTCACCATAAGTCTATATTGCATGTGTGTGTGTTTATGGAGTCCTTCAAGGCTGCTGGGCAAGAGATAAGCATTACATCATGCACATTCTTGAATAAGGTTATGAGTCAGTAAAACAAGTGTGCGTCAACAGTCTTTAGACTAATAGATAGATGATCTGTTGATATTGCAAATCTCTAATATCAGCCCATGTGTTCTGTACTTGACCAAAGATGGATTATGTGGTGCCATGACCTCCTTTTTGGCACCCGGGGGTGTGTGTTTTTGGGGAGCCGCCGGGGGGGGGGGGGGGGGGGGTGTGTGTGCTGAGGGTCGCGGTGGGGTTTGGTTTGTTCCTATTGTATGCCATATGTGTGGTCTTGATTCAAAATGCAGCAGTAGACTCTCTGATTTGTTTTAAGTGCGGTTGGTCTAAGGTCATGCATGTCAGTGGATCCCTCCATTAGCAGCTCCTCCAACACAGACACACTGAAACTTTATAAAGTATTGGAATATTCTCTTTGCGTGCTCCATTTTAGAATTTAGAACTATTAAACTTCTCTTTAATGACGTCCACTGTGAGGCCTATATTACATCTGTGTTTCAGGATTTTGTCAAGACTGCCACTGAGTAAGAGATAAGCATTGCATCATGTACATTCTTAAATATGGTCATGAGACAGTAAAAGAGGGGTGCTTCAACACCGTGTAGACTAATACGTAGATGATTTTGCGAATCTTTGATGTGAGAGAATCTGTTGTCTGTACTATGCCAAAAACTGACATGTCGGGGGCTGTGACTTCCTCTGTCAAATTCTAACTATATGACTACTGAAATTCTACCGTTGGGGTCCCTCTAGCATGCTGTTAGGCGTGGTCTTGACTCAACAATTCAGCAGTAGACTTTCGGATTTGACTAAGTGTGGTAAACAAAGCCCTATAAATCTAATGGAGAATAAGCTTACTTCTGATCATCAAATGATCTTTGTAAGTGTGTATGTGATGGGAAGGTCTGCACGTTGAAGACATTGATATTGGAGGTCCATGAACGGCCTGATTGAATTGTACCACCAATGCTAGAAAATTCAAGCCATGCTTGAAATTTACCCCTTTCATTTCCTTATGATCTTAGCTCACCCATTGTGAAATTTGTTGGTCTCTTAAATAAAGTTAAGTTCTTGATTCATGTCCATCAGTAAAAGATCTTTTGCCTCTCCTTATTTTGAACCCTCTAACCTGCTCTGAGAGAAAGGGGGGACGAAGAGGCTTTCAATCTGCAAATCTTGCAGCTCAGGTTCACAACATTGAAAATGAGGAGCCATTCAAGAAAACGTGTAAACAGGTAGCATGTGGGATTTGTGCTGCAGTTACCATTCTGAATATATGGCCTTCATCTGCTCTAGCGGCTGGAGTGGTAAGGATATTTGCTGAGTCTTGATTTTCTTTTAGCATGTTGCTTTCAAAGGGTAATTTGTGTAATTGCAAATCAATTTGTAATGCGCAGAGACTCCCCCCACTTTCAACAGAGCCTAATCGTTGCGAAAAGGCTTTTGTTGGAAACACGATAGGACAAGCCAATGGAGTTTATGACAAGCCGTTGGATTTGCGTTTTTGTGATTATACAAATGATAAATCAAATCTGAAGGGGAAGTCTCTGTCAGCAGCCTTAATGTCAGACGCAAAGTTTGATGGTGCTGATATGTCTGAAGTTGTTATGTCCAAGGCGTATGCAGTGGGTGCAAGTTTCAAAGGTAAACATTTAATTATAGTGATGCACAGCAGGCTGCCATGCATGGAATATGTGCATTCTTTTGTAATCAAGGAATGGTGAACTGTACCCAAGCTCATTTCTATTTTTCCTTGCTGTTTTTGATTGCAGGAACTGATTTTACAAATGCAGTCATTGATCGAGTTGCATTTGACAGTTCAGACTTACAAGGTGCTAAATTTCAGAACACGGTCCTATCTGGATCAACATTCGAGAACGCAAATCTGAAGGATACCATTTTTGATGATGCCTTGATTGGGTATGTTGACCTGCAGAAGCTTTGCAGAAACACCACACTTACTCCTGATTCAAGAGCTACACTAGGGTGCAGGCCTTAGGTGATTCATTATCTTAAGCTGTGGATTATTTGTTGTTTTATGATGTCAATGTAGAAGCTTCACATGCAAATTTTGAACAGGAAAGTGATATCCTAATGTGCAGGATTTCCGGAAGTTGAATTATTTCGACCCCATTGGTAATCAAGTCTAAATTCATACAATCAGCCTGTTGATATCAATGATAACCTGGCTCACCCAACCTTGTGTCATATCAATAAGTACGCTGTATGCTGATTATGTTAATGGCCAGAAGGAAAGCAATTGTTTTATGTGCAAATATTCAAAGCAAGTGTGAATCCTATTGATGAATAAAATCAAGTTAAAGAAAATTTTGATGGAAGAACCTTTAACCACATGAGAAGCGATCTCTAATATGGAGCACATGATTAGTTTTCACATTTTGGTGAAACCAATATGCTGGTTAAGCTACTTCAAGACACATTGCAAGCAGCATCACAGAGAATGTGGTGAGTGTAATGGGAAAAGCATGATCAACATACTTGAATCTCTCAAATTGGCATGCAGATTGAAGATGAGCTTTTACACGAACCGCTTGCGATCAACATGGTTGTCACAAACCAGCACTCTTTTTGTTGATGATTCCTTGTGTGCCTAGCTCTTCAATAGATTAGATTCACTCCAAATGCTATTGTCCTTAGTAAACCTTGACCAAGAAGTTTTGAATATGTCTCAATTATATACTCAAACTACTATGTCTTTAAACGTACAAAGTTGCAATTACTCCTATGTCAACTAACATGATATTGAGAAATGCATCCATGGTCTCTTGCTACTGGCACATTGGAATCAATGAGAAATTTGTACAAATCTAAGTTCCAAGTTGATCTAATTTGCTAAATAAGATCTTAGCCTTGATCATCCAACAATCGTAGAGCTTTGTCCTAACCAATATACTCTTAATTCACTATCAAATTGAAGTATTTCAGACTTGTAAACATACTATCTAGTGCTAAATATAATACTTGTAGTCGGTTGGAAAATGACGACTGGAATGTCTTTAACAAATAATTTAACACTCAAAATGATTGATTTTTGTAAAATCTAGTCTTTGATTCATTGTATATAGTAAACCTTACTTTGGATTTGTTATAAAATAAAGCTTGCACAACCCACAGAGAGAGAAATGAAAAGAAAGGGATTAATTCTTGATTGTCCAACACTTTGGATTGGCTAAAACACACTCCTTTTGCTTTTCATTATGAAAAATTAGTAAGTAATGCTTTTCCTTTTGTTGCAATAACTCTCCAAACTTGGGTTGCTCCAAAAGTGAGAGAGAAGAAGAGACATAGAACCCTAAATAGCCAATATCAAGTTTTCAAAAGAATAATTAGTTGCTCCTTAATCATATCATGCTTTTTATTAAAAGCTAATTAATGACTTGATCATTAATTATATGTGAGCTTCTCACTGGATAAAATTTTAGCTTAAGGTTTGCTTGATGACTTAGGTGTCTTAAGTAAGCTGCTTATTGGGCAAAACTTTAATATAACTTAATTCTAAGTTGCAAACGTTAATGTTGCACTTTGTTTTCTTGACCTTGGCTTTGTATCACATAGCTTGTACACTTGTCCACTGTATGTCTAATGTCAAATCCTTCATTGCCTTTGCAATGGCCACTACACTAAGAGCTAGAAGTAGAATTTTAATTGAAAGTCTTCATGAAGTTTAATTAAATCATTAAGTTTATTTGTCATTCTAATGTAATAATATTCTCTTAAAATATCATAAGTGATTTTGATTGCATATCGTGAAGATCCAACATGGCATACAAAATGATCCATACAATCATTATTGCATATATTGTCAAAATCATAAACACAAAGGTTGTCGCAAGTTGTAACTTACTGCACAATAGTAGTTTAAGTCATAATGCAATTGTTCTATCATGTGGCCATTCCAAATCTATACTCTATGCAAACATATAATTGCTAATGATGCAAATAGAAGCAAGATACTAGAGTGCATTCCAAAAGGCATATTAGTGGTCCATGAGTAAAAAAATATCATATGACAAGTGTCACATCACAATGACTTACATCTCTTGCTTGTTCTTCAATAACCAA
Source organism: Lygodium microphyllum (assembly GCF_053477565.2). Lineage (NCBI taxonomy): Eukaryota > Viridiplantae > Streptophyta > Polypodiopsida > Schizaeales > Lygodiaceae > Lygodium > Lygodium microphyllum. Next base: position 29,856,765 of record NC_141157.1, on the reverse strand, counting down.
AGAGAAAATCCGCATGCTACACTTTGATGCTTTCACAAACACTATGCTTGACTAGATGCTTCAACCACCTATAGTGGCTACTTTATAAGACTTATGCCTATAGTCACCCTTAGAGATTCATGCCACTTCACAAGACTTACAATCATGGCTATCCTAAAAGATCCACATCGTTGAAACATCTTAAGCATAAAAGCATTTTATTCAAGGCAAACATACATGCACTTAGTGCCTTGCACTCATACCAAGCAAAATATACTAACGTGTAATACAAAATGACTTGAAGCAACATGTGCATTACTATTGCTATATAAATGTTCACACATGTAATTCAAATCAAAGTTTCCCAAAAAAAAGTATGATACTACTACCATGGTAAGCATACATATACAACTACATATCAACATACATAGTGTCTAGAACACTAATCATAGTAGGTCTTAAAGCAGATATACATAGTACCTTGGGTGAACATAAAGTATACCGAACAATCATTAGATATCTGAGCGTATTTGACTAGAAGCATTAAATTGCTACATTCCTCTTGAGCACCATCCAATGCTCTGCATCAGCACTCTATTGAGCTTGATGAAGCTACAACCAAGGTTAGTGGCTCCAATCAAAGTGCCCCTAAGTTGAAGCTATAACAACTGAGGTGAACTTGCGAAGTCACCCTCTTCCATCCACTTCACATCAAATGGTGTATAGTTTTTAAACTTCACCAAATAACAACAAGAAACTTCACCTTGAACATTGTAATACTTAGTCTTTTCGTTAGGCACTAGTTGTCATAAATTGGTGATTGCAAATATGGAGACGTAGGCGGTATCACTCCTACATTTGCATCACTCACACCCATGCTTGGGTTATTAGGGCTAGCCCCTAAACTTTGCATTTCATACTACCTTGCAAGGCCTCCCACATGTCCATACAAGGTTTGTCTAGTATATATTAGAGAACTAAAGACACAAATTTAAAGATTATTGCTCATATAAACTCTAATCCACCTTAACTAAGTAATTCATCAATGTTTTGCCTAGTCTTTAAAATAAAAAGTATATTCTAGATACTTTGAATGTAAGGAAATACAATGGAAGGGTTTTAGGACTCAATGAAGAAGAGAGGGAGAAGAGAGAGATAAATATAACTTTTGGATGAGAGAGAGAGAGGAGATAAAAATAATTATTGATGAGAGAATAAATATGTGTCTTTTTAAAAATCATTGATAAGAGAGAAGAGAAAGAAATATGAAAAGTAGTTTGGATAGAGAGGTACATTCTCCAAATTAATGTAGAAGAGGCCCAAAAGTAGTATTGTAGTATTATAGGAGAGAGTGCTAGAAAATTTGAAGCCTTCTTTGGCTTCAAATTTTCTAGCACTCTCTCTTATAATACTACCTTAGACCCTCTCCTATATTAATAGCATTGAACCTTTACACACACACACACACACACACACTCTCTCTCTCTCTCTCTCTCTCTCTCTCTCTCTCTCTCTCTCTCTCTCTTTCTCTCTCTCTCTCTCTCTCTCAATACTACAATATTATCTTTTGACTTTTCTTACATATTAATAGCTTTGAATTTTTATCAAAACACACACACACACAATCATTTCTCTCTCTCTCTCTCTCATGTGGCTTAAAAAAATTCTAGCAACTCTCTCCTATAACATCACAATACTACCTTTGAACTTCTACTATATAAATAGCTTTGGATCTTTATTAAAAAACACACACACACATGCACAATCTCTCTCTCTTTCTTTCTCTCTATGTGTGTGTGTGTGTGTGTGTGTGTATGCGCGCGCGCGTGTGTGTGGCTCCAAAAAAATCTTTTAACTTTCTCTTACAGTACTAAATTTGGGCCTTTCCTATACGTTAATAACTTTGGATCTTAACACACACACACACACACACACACACACACACACACACACACACACACACACACTCTTTGTGTGTGTGTGTGTACTTGGCTTAAAACAATTATAGCAAACTCTCTCCTATAATAATATAATACTACATTTGGTTTTCTCTTACATTAATAACTTTAGACCTTTATCAAAATATGCACACACACACACACACACACACACACACACACACACTCTCTCTCTCTCTCTCTCTCTCTCTCTCTCTCTCTCTCTCTCTCCAACTTAGATCAAAATTCTCTATTTAATTTTTTTTTGCAATGGCGTTCCCTTCTTTGGCTTCAAATTTTCTAGCACTGTCTCCTATAATACTACAATACCACTTTTGGGCCTCTTCTACATTAATTTGAAAAATGTAAATCTGTATCCAAACTACTTTTCACATTTGTTTCTCTTCTCTCTTATCAATTATTTTTAAAAAGACACATCTTTCTTGTCTCTCATTAATAATTATTTTTATCTCCTCTCTCTCTCTCACTCTCTCATCCAAAAGTTATTTTTGTCTCTCTCTCCTCCCTCTCTTCTCCACTGTCCTAAAACCCTTCCATTCAAATTCTTTACATTCAAAGTATTTAGAATATATTTTTTATTTTAAAGACTAGGCAAACCATTGATGAATTACTTAGTTAAGGTGAATTAGAGTTTATATGGGTAATAACCTTTAAAGCTATGATGCTAGGAGACATATTCCACGGTGGATTCCGTGAGGTTTTGTGGTGGATTTCGTAAAATTATATTTGCTGGGGCTCGTACACAAGGTGGATTCATTGTGCGAAAAGTCAATGGGGATGCCTGTCCTTTTTGGGTGTCTCGTTAATTTAATGTGCAAGTGGGTGATTCCATAGCGGGTGATTTTGCAAAATACATATTTAAATTAATGGACATTTATGAGTTTAGAGTGCGCACTCGTATTAAATTAAGGTTAGGATAGAGTTCTAACCTATTTATTTATTTTGTAGCTAAAGACTGCTAGGTATTCACTTTTGTCAGTTTAATTTTATTATTTTCTAACAATTTTGAATGCTTTAGTTGATGTGTAAAGCAGGCAACGGTGACGCTGGGAAGCACTGGGCGATAGCATGTATTCAAGTCATTTAGAAGAAATTATCATTTTTAATGGGCGTGCGGCTTAGGCGTGGCACCAATATTTATTTTGATGCACTTATTTATTAAAACACTTGACATATGTTTATTATTTTGTATGCGCATGGGTGCATGATTTAAATATTCATTATTGATCATTATATTTGGGCACAGCTTGACTCTTGGGATGCCCAACCGCTTTATTCTTTATTTGGATAAAAGTAAACACAAAAGCTAAAGTGTGCTAATTGTAAATTTGGGCTATTTTTGAGCTTTGAGATGAATAATATATTAAATACATGCTTTGTGGAGCGCTCACACAAGGCATGGGGGGAGATTGTACCCAATTGGTCTTCTTACTTCATGTCATGCAAGCCTATTCTCTTGGATTTTGAGCAAAAAGTAGAGTTCTTTGTTCTTGGGGACCTTTCGACGCTCGCTGCATACGCATATGTCATCCGATTTGCGCACCAAGCTGTGTCTTTAGTTCTCTAATATACACTAGATAAACCTACCTTGATTGTTCTCTCTATGTGTATGTGTGTGTGCATGCATGCATGCATGCACACATGTATATATGTGTATTTCATTAAGAACTTGTTTTTATCTCTCTCATTAATATATATACATATGTATGTGTGCATGTATTTATATGTGTATATTAGAAGTCTTAATATATGCACACACACACATATACACACATATGATTAGTTCAAAGAAGTATAACTATATTTTATAGCCTATGAATATTAATATTTCAACAACATGATGTCAACTTAGCAAAGACATGCACAACGAGAGACCAAGATGATTGTCTCTCTCTCTCTCTCTCTCTCTCTCTCTCTCTCTCTCTCTCATTAAGCATATTGACTGAGCATTGAATTTATACTGGTTCTCACCAATCAACATCCCTTTTTGCCACCATAATAAATAATCCAAAAATGTGTAAGCTTTAAAAACGAGTGTTTATTTTTTAACCAATGTTAATAAGGTTGCCATAGCCATGTATAAAGAAAAATGTTTAGTGAGTATTTGAAATGGATGCAAATGAGGATATGTTTATACATCAACCCATGCTTACTGAAGAAAACTTACATCTCATATTTGGAAAGAGAATAACTTTTCCAATGTCGCCCATAGTGTGACTAGCAAAGCAAAGACTTTGCTAATTATTAGAGTAAATGCATTTTATTTTGTTGAGAAAATACAAACATATCTCGCTTTGGTTAGCTATGATTTATGACAATCTTTTACTGTCATTATTTGTCAATTGGTGAAACAATAGTACACTTGCCAGAGATCAACATAATATGAATCTAGATCCAGATTGCTTGCAAAAAATGTTTTATATTGTAAATGAGAGAGAGAGAGAGAGAGAGAGAGAGAGAGAGAGAGAGAGAGAGAGAGAGAGAGAGAGAGAGAGAGAGAGAGAGAGAGAGAGAGAGAGAGAGAGAGAGAGAGAGAGAGAGAACTATTTACAAGTAAAAAATGAACTATTTGTTGCAACACATGTCATAATCCAATATAAAACAAATTCTATCAAACCTAGAGTACTCTAAAAAATACTTTTGTATTGAAAACGAGAGAGAGAGAGAGAGAGAGAGAGAGAGAGAGAGAGAGAGAGAGAGAGAGAGAGAGAGAGAGAGAGAGAGAGAGAGAGAGAGAGAGAGAGAGAGAGAGAGAACTATTTACAAGTAAAAAATGAACTATTTGTTGCGACATGTCATAATCCAATGTAAAACAAATTCTATGAAACCTAGAGTACTCGCAAAAATAATTTTGTATTGCAAAATAAATAAATAAATAAATAAATATATCGATAAAGAGAGAATTGTTTGTTGGAACACATGTCACAATCCAATAATGTAATACAAGTTCTATCGATTTGGACAGCTTACACAAATGTTTTTATATTACAAACACGAGAGAGAGAGAGAACTATTTGTTGAAACACCTTTCATAATATAATATAATACAAATACTATCAATCCATAGCACTAGCACAAATTATTTTTGGGTTGCAAGAGAGAGAGAGAGAGAGAGAGAGAGAGAGAGAGAGAGAGAGAGAGAGAGAGAGAGAGAGAGAGAGAGAGAGAGAGAGAGAGAGAGAGAGAGAGAGAGAGAGAGAGAGAGAGAGAGAGAGAGAGAGAGAGAGAGAGAGAGAGAGAGAGAGAGTGGTGATGGTGAAGCAAGTGCTAGGTCCAAGGTCAATAGCTTCCTCATCCATGAGCCTTGATCCCGACTCATATCTCGCATGGTCATGACTAGATTAGGAGGATTGGTTTATGGAAGAGAGAATAAGAAGAAGAAGAAAGAGAAGGTTTGGAAGAATAAGGGGAGAAGAATGAGGTGACAGAGTTCTTGGTAAGTCATTGATGTGCCTAGGGTCCCTGGTAAGCTCATTTTGTGCATTTTTGATGTAAGAAACAGGATGTCATGAGGTGTAGGAGTAAGCAAAGTTGCTAAGTTCACGTTCCATATGGCGAATTCTCAAGCACTTTGATAGACTTATTGATGGGATGAAATGCAATAATAATTGAAGAAATGGCATGCAAAGGTAAAAGAAATCATATTCTATTTGTTATGAGAGAAAGAATGAGTTGCTTTATCCACTTAAATTGTTTGATTTGATTGCCTTTGCCTTGGAGAGCCTAGCATCAGTTTGATGAAGATGGAAAAGATTACGAATGAAAATGGTTGATGATTGCAAGATGCTGCTTCTAAAAGACTCCTAAAAAGACATTTAATAATAGAGCCATTTCTTTTGAAATTTGAGCTAAAAAGGATGTCTCCGAAAAATAGGGTGCTTAATTTTTTGCTTTTTAAAAAGCTATTTTTAGCACATGAGAACTATTTCTAGCTCTAGAAAGGAGTGATTAATGAGCCTATGTTCTATCAAGTATCACATCAATAAATAATAGCAATGCTTACTTGTAATTTAAATGCAGTCCCTCTACTAAAGAATCATTTTCATATTCATGTTGTTATTGAGATATAGCAAGAGCAAACTAGCAAGATCAACTACCTCTTTTGGAATAAATTCATACTCCAAAGCAAAATCTTCAACAATCAAGTAGACTTGCATACATCAATCTAAATTGTCATATAAAATGCGAGATCAATTACCTCTCTTTTGGGTCACGGTCTTTGATGGAAATGAAAGTTGCATAAATTGGACTTTGTCATATGGAATGCAAATTTAGTGGTTGGCTTCATTGTTTTTTCTGTATCCTTTCATGTTTCATACATTCTTCTAGGGGTCCTTAATGGAAAAATAAGCACAATATGGATCATTAGTGCATAAGTAGGCTCTCTCATGTGAAATGTAAATTCAGTGATGGAGATCATTATTGCATTTTCTGTTTTCATATTTCATATGTTTTTTATTTAGTTTTTAACTCTTGTAGACATGATGTATTGTCATATTAGCATTTTTATTTGCACGGCTTCTTGAGTATCCTTCTTTATTCAAGTTTAGGACTAAATCCTAAAGGATGGATTAGTTGAATATTCTTGAAGGTTAAGTTCAGTTTCGAAAAGATCCCTTTCCTACCTTTTAGGATTTGGACATTGGTTCCCATCATTAATATAATGTCTCTCTGTATAAAAGGTGGCATGATTAGGACAACATGATGTGATTAGGATAGCCATGACAAGGCAGTCGTGCGATGTGATTAATGATGATGATGATGATGACGACGACGACGATGATGATGATGATGATGATTGACTACCATTGCTGCTCCATATTAATATGATGAAGAAGAAGATGGTGTTGCTGATGATGATCTTGAAGATGATAGAATCGGGCAATCTCTAGTAGTAGGGCACCTTCAAGAAGCATACGATGATGATGATGATAAGCAGGGCAGCCCTAAATAAAGCATTAATATGTTTTTTTCTTTCCTACTTTATCCTTTTGTTTTGGTAAATTTCTCTTCCTCCCACAACAAAGAAAATTAATTTTAATAGACAGAGGCCACACACACACACACACACACACACACACACACACACACACACACACACACACACACACACACACACACACACACACACACACACACACACACACACACACACACACACACACACACACACACACACACACACACACACACACACACACACACACACACACACACACACACACACACACACACACACACACACACACACACACACACACACACACATTCTCTCATGGCAAAAGCACTCGATGCAATTGAACATTTTCAAGAAAATTTGCAATGCATATTCTTTTGTGTGCATTTCCCTTCACTATTCTGTTCTCTAAGCACATTCATATTCTCCATGAGCATGTCTGTACTCATCTATCTCACTCGCTATTTATTCCAATAGTATGAATAACAATTTTAATCTTGGGATCCAAGACTACACCCTAGCTACTTTCCACATTTCAAACTTAGCATGCAAGTTCCATATTAGTATTCCATGGTTTGATGTGCATGAGTGACTCATTATTGAAGTGTCCTGGCAACAGATTCAAAATGTTACGCTCTATGATCTTGACATTGGTCTAGGACACACTCTTATTATTTCAAGACATCCAAAAAGCATGAAATTCGTAACTAGCTCCCACCTAGTCTACTCGTACAATGGATCCATATAAGATGGGAGAACATACTTAACTCTACTTACCTTTGTTGTAATCTATGTATTGGATTCTGATCTAAGCGCATACTCCTTTGCCTTCAATCTTGGTTTCTTATCACTATGATGGAGAGGAGGCACCTGCAATGAGCTCAAGGAGATAAAGAGAAAAAGATGCCTTCGTATTCCATGTCCCTCACCATTTTGCACTCTCAACTCCCTCACCATAAAGTAGGATAGAGAAGATAAGATAGCATATAAACAGCTTCATAATCTATGTCTCTCACTCTTTCACAAGCTCTCACACTTCCTCTGATTCACTCTCACTCTCAATGCAAAAAGGTTGCAAGAAATCAATAGAGCAAGGTTTACACACATATAAATAGCTTCTTCCATCCATTTTCATCCTATTTATACATAAAATTTTGGGTTAGGGTTTCCCCTTGCCCCTTAGGCACCCTACCTTTTTTGTGGGCTTTTGACTAGTCATGTCTCCTATTCTATGGTTCATTCTAGGGTAGGGTTTAAGAGGTGGTGAACTCACACTTAATATCCCTCTCATTACAAAACTACGTAAATGTCTTAGATACATATTCACCCTCATTGTCAGATCATAGGCATTTCAATCTATGCATAGATCGATTCTCAACCATAGCAAGAAAGCACTAAAATGTAGGCAAAACTTCTGACTTATGCTTTATGGGATAGGCCTAGACCTTATGGATATAATTATTAATGAATATAACAAAATACTTTTATTAGGACAAATATGGACTCAAAAAAGGCCATTTAACTTAAGAGTTAATGACTCTTGTAATGATAAGAGGCTTGAGATGGACCAATGGGAGAGGAGGTGGTGTGCATATTTTATCCATTCCCTTTTCCCCCTTGTCCCTACCACTTATAGATTTGTTTCCCTATGTCCCCTTTTGCCACCCTCTCCTCCCCTTCCCTCTTACTTTTACCACCCCATGTCAAGTGGGTCCTACTGGGTGCCCAAAAAGCTAACCCAAATTTTGAAAATCCCCCCTCCAAAAATGGATTTTCCTTCTCTCTCTCTCTCTCTTCCCCCCCACACACATCTCTTCTTATGCTATATATAGTAAAAAAATACAACTTTTGGTGTCTTTTTGCAAGACATGTTTTCAATTTGGTCATTCTCTTACCTCCATTCCATAAATCTTCTTAGCTTTCTATGCTCTAACTTCTCTTAGCCATGGCCATATAGTCCCAGTTTCTCTTAGCCATAACCACACACCACCCAGCTTCTCTCTTTCTTCCATGGTCTTTCTCTTACCTCCATTCCACAAATATTCTCATCTTTCTATCCTCACATAGCCATAGCCATACAACCCCTAGCTTCTCTCACCAACCATAGCCACATATTACCCAACCTCTCTCTTTCTTCTGAGCATGGCCAGGCCATAGCCACACATCCTCCATATTCTCCTAGCTATAGCTATCTAGTACCCAACTTCTTCTCTTTCTTCCATGGTAATTTTCTTTTTTTCATTCCACAAAATTTCTTATCTTTCTATGCTCACACAACCATAGCCACATAGCCCTCGTTATTTTCATTACCATTTTAATGGCATCTACATGTAAGCAAAGGTGACCTCATGATTCCATATCTATTGTCTATGTACATAATACAAAGGATGAATATGAAAAATGGGAAGGAGCATTATTCAAAAAGGATTCATGGGTCTACATGCAATCTTTAGCAATAGGGCCTCATCAAGTTTGTCGTCATGGTATATTATAAAATTATTGGAAGGGTAGAGTGCTTGGGTTTCGAGAAGCTCAAGATGGTGGTCTTATTGCATTAGTTTAATATGTGTATAGTGTAAAGGACTTGAAGCTACCTCTTGGAACTACTCGATATTTTTTTTCCTTGAATTGTAAGTCATTGGTTTTATGTTCTTAACTTTTCATATGTTTTTGAGGTTTTTACTTCTTCTATCTTGTCAGACATTTTCCCTTCGAATCTTGTTGAGGACTAGCCTTGGGGAAGGTTGTGCATTTGGGGCTTGCTTCATATCAACCTTTCTAGTTATTTCAAATACAATTTTTAAATATGTCTAGGACATACAAAGCTCTACATGTGGATGTGGGTGAGATAATGATGATCAGAAAGTCATCACAATATCTTTTATATCACAAGTTTTTCTTATATAAGTTCATGTATATAGTGCCTACATTAGTCAATTTGTATAGTTCTTTTGAATTACATCCTTTTCCACCTCTCAATTCTTTGGAATGGCCCATTCTAGATGAGTGGACACTTTTAGACATTAAAAATGAAGATCACACATGACATTCATAGCTTGTTGAGATTTGGGAGAGCTTTGAGATTAGTGGGTCTTCATGGCTTGTACCAATTCATGTTTTGCATATATATTCAAAGGCACTATTGCACATCAATGTCCCTCCATGTTCATTTACAAGGATATAACTAAGGACTTTCTTAATTTCAATTTTGAAAAAGGATGGAATGAGATGGATGGGATGCACTAAGGTGATAACTTTTTGTGTGGAGTGGTCGTCTCTAGTGTTACCTTTTTTTACTCGACTACATTCATCATTGTATATGCACTTCTATTATCGATGCTGAATGAAGAAAGCAAGCCAATGGATCCCCTTGGAGTCGACTAAAGATATGGGACAATCATTTGATATTTAAATTTATAAGCTAGGTGGAATGATTGAGTCAATCACAGTGAGTGATTGTTGGAGTCTCCTAAATTTGTAGAAGTATTTGTCTTGATGGAAAGTGTTCGTATAGAGAGCTTCAACTTCTATATTGGTGGTAGAAAGGTGAGCTTGTTTAATATTGGATTTTTTTTGTTTTGGTTGGGATATAGTAGTTTGAATTTTATTTGGCTTTTTTTCTTTTAGATGGAAAAATCAATAGATAAGAATTATATGTTATTTAGTGCTTTGTAGCAAGTCAAAATTTGTGTACAAAATGATGTATAAAAAATAAACGATGAATAGATAATAAGATTTTATTTTTAATACTTTATACATAATTTAGAATCTCTAATATTTTTTAATTGTTATTTTTTGTGATTTATTTTTTAAAATTTTAAAACTATATTAAAAAAATTAATGGATTTTTAAAACTAAAACTCCAAGTCTATGGCCTATAAAAACCATTCACTTGGTCTCATTTTCATTTTCCAACTCTCCAATGACTTCTCCTCTCCCAAGTGCCCTTCTCCTTCACCCCTTTTTCCACAATGGATCACACACCTAATAGCTTCATGTAATTCCTTTAGGGCATGGACTTTGTTGGGAGATTAGATCTTTATAAGATCTTTTGTCCCACTATAAAGTACTAATGTACACTATTGTGGTAGGGTCCAAGCCTACAATATCCTATGGAGTACACGAACACATACTTACAAGAACATACCGTTGGGTTTCAGGATTTTGATTAGAAATGGGTGCCATGAAATCTCTTGAAGTACATCAATGGCACAAAGGCATTTTGAAAACAACTAGGTCATTTTTGTGCAAATCTCGTCCTTGCCTACTTCAAGCACCTCACTCCTCAACAAGCTAGGGAATACAACTTTGATTAGCATGGCATCAACTACTTCTCATGAACTGCCACTTTCATTTTTTTACTCATGAAGGTGAGGATCCACATGTAGTCATAGTGGATGCTAATAAAGATCATGTGGGAGGCTTACTAAAGGATGTGCCTAATCCAAAGCCTTCACCAATGAACAATGCTAGAGAGAAAGCAGAGGCTGTAGAAGGGGTAAAATCTCTAGACCTTATGGTTGCTAGAGCTATAGTCATTGTGGATAACACCTTAGTAGGTGGCTCAGGTGAGCAAGAGGCTACACCCTCTATTGTCAAGATAGATTGTTGCATAAATAGCATAAATGAAGTCTTCATTGATGTGATAAAGAATTCGTATGTCTCCATGATGTGGATAATTTTTTTGGAGTGAGGGAGGATGAGGTGTTGCCGATGCTAGCAATCACCAATGACTTCCTCCTCGTGTTTAATGAATTGCTGCCTATAAAGGATAGCAATCCAAAGTTAGAAGACATAGACAGTGCACTAATAGCTCTTAGAGATTCCATGGATTTGGTGGGAGCATGTCATGGTTGGCATCCAAGAGTTTGAGGTAGTACAAAATAGCTTGGAGGTAGGACAAGTGCTCTTAAAAGAGCAGCAAGCCCCTCCAATTGATGAGTCCAAGTCAAGTGTGGGCTTGATCACACCCTCAAAGGTTACTGTTAATGTCGAGTAGGAAATAAGTGTATACTATTTTGAGCTATCTTCATGTCAATGTAGATCGTGCTCAACATCGGTGATTTTGCAAGTCACAAGAAGGTATGAGGAGTGTTTGGGAAGGATACCTCCATATGGTACTACATTGGTAGGATTCCCATTGCTGACATAGCCATTGTCCATGCCTCCTTCATCCTAGATGGATGGGCTCAGCTCTCTATCCTGAAGGCTCTGTCAAAAGTGCTATGTGCATCCACCATCACCTCAAATGCGCACAAGATTATTCTTGTTAAAAAGGACTTGATAAAGCATGTTTTTGGTACATGCCAACATGGAAGGATACTGTAGGCCATGGGGATTGGCAAAGTTATAGAAGCCAGCCAGGCCACCATATAGGAGAGCATCAAGGTAGGGTTGTTGCTAGAGGCTAAGAAGAGATGGAAGTTGGCCCATGAGAAAATCAAGCACCTGAAGATAGCTTAAATATTGTATTAAGCTCTAAGATTCTAAGCATAGTCCTATAAATAGAAATCCTTTTTTACTTTGTACTATAATACAAATATTATTTTCTTGCAATCTATCTCTCAAGCATATTGTCTATTTTTTAGCATTCAACGGTGATAAGATTGAAGGATTTTACAAATTGATGTTATGGGATATCGGTGTGCATATTTTCAGAGTATGATAGATACACAAAATATGATTAAAAATTTGTCAATCAAAATTTTATGGTTTGATAGGTCATTCAGTACTGTTATCCTATGCATTCATGTGTAGTAACATCTATGACTTCTTGCACTATCCAGATCACCTTTCTGATTGCATTTTTGAGCATTTTGAGCCAAAACTAAGATGAATGACCTGTTAAACCACAAATTTTTGATCAATAAATTTTTAAAATTTTCCATGTACTTCATTGCTTATATGACACATGCTAACTTATCATTCGAAAAACAAGAAAAGTTAACTAGACCATTGGCTTGATGATCGATTGCTCGTTCTACTTAATTGTTGAGTTTTCAATTGATGTTACAAATTTAATCATTATACCATCATGCAAAAATATAAGATGAGACATTCAAGGCACAATAAAAAGCAAAGGTTTTGCATTACATGTTGAAGTTCACAAAGTATATTGCATTGCCATGTGTTACAAATACTATAGGCCCTTAACAACTCTAATCTCTCTCCCCTCTTATCCATCTAGCTAACTGCATGTCTCTTTGCATGATGGTTGTCTGCTTGATGGAATCAATTGCATAGATATATGCATCCTCAAAAAGGGTGGCAAGGTATGCTTTTACAGGTTCATGGATAGCCGCCCCACTGCAAAAACCCTTGCATGTGGAATTGATATCTGTAAGAGTGAAGGATTTCCATCACTAAGTGTGTAAAGGGAAATTTCCTTATTAGTAGATCCATGCTCTTGTGGTGCTTGTTGCAGATCTTCCTAAGAGCCGCTAAGTGATAGTTCTTCATCCACTTTATTCTTTGCCGCCCTAGAACTCATCTCACTAGACCTCAGCGTGATTGCCGGATGCCTTGTGCTTGTTGGGCTTGAAGTTGGGGCTCGGGTGTGGGCTGCTTGATTTTGGAGTGGGGAAGGAGGAGCACCAGAGGAGGAGGAAGAAGTTGTTTGGCTGGCTTTGTTTTTAGCTTGGGGCGTCGCATAGATCCCTTACCACTTATTGAGGGCCCCTCAGTTGCATCTCCACTAACCTTCATCCATTCTATCCTGTCTTGAGCTCTATTGATATTATCGTCAATTTTGTCATTGTCATCATTGTTTCCACTTTCCTCATCCATAGAGGCATCAACTCATTGTTCTCCAACTTGTTGTTGTAAGCTTTCACATCCTTGCTTACTTCTTCCTCTTTGGAACGATCTTCTTGTAATTAAGGGAGGTCTTCGAGCCTTTACAAGGGGCACGGAGGGGGGAGGGGAGGATATGAAAACGATGAGATTATGTTGCTATTGGATTCATCTCGTCGGTTGAAATTGGGGATCTCTTACCTTGCATGGTGGAGAAGTGAAAACTTGTCCTTGGCCTTGGCCTAGTAGTAATGGATACCGTGTTGCAGTTTGCTTAGTGTGGGCCATGAGGTAGATTAGAAGAGAAGACAATAATAGAAGTATGAAATAGGAAATGAACTAAAAGAGCTCTATTTGTATGAAACCTAGTATTAGTATTTAAGTGGATTCACACATGTTTTCATATACTGCCCATTTTGACCCTTCCCTTCACCTTGTCATGCGCCATGCTACATGTGTATTCAATGCATATATGTTTCGTCACTTTTTCTTGTTACACACATGGATTTGTTGCCTAAGAGATTTATCCAATGCAGTAGCCTTACCATTCTCCAATGTGATGGAACGACTAAAGGTGCATATATAAAACTAATTGACTATTTCTACAATGTATCTTTTCTTGATGCGACCACCTCCACAACAAGTATTCTTGAAATATACAGGATGAGCTCGGTAATGAGACTTTTTCATACCTCAAATATTCCATATTTCCAAAGATCCATATTTCTTCAAAAAATACAATCCATAAGCATATAATATGTGTTGCAAAGGTATGGAGCATCAATGTATCCATATATTAAAGAATACACAAGTAATAGAGTAGTTGGTATACCATATAGTGGGTGATATTGGTTTCTTCCCATGCATTGATAACTAGCTTTGTAAAATCATTGACCACTGTATGAAATTCAACTTAAGTGGAATAATCTATTGATGGTTTTAGCATTATATATACTAACTTATTAAAAGAATTCCAACAAACTTTTGCTTCGTTGACATTCTTAAGACTAGGGTCTCTTTCCAAATTTGTACTGCATTTGCATAAATCTTTCCAGAGCTCCCACTTTAACTTTGATGGCTTGCCAGTCATATTGCTCAGGAATCTCTTTGCCTTTATTTCACTCATTGATATTTTCTATGCCACGTCATAAGTTAGGCATGATATTTTTTGGTCTTTTTTAATCTTTACCTTGCTTCCATGTACACCTAACGAATTTAATAGCTCCTCGACTTTCTCAATAGCTGCTTAATGTTTGGAGGGATGCTTCATTGTGTGCACATAATTGATATGAAACTTCAATAACTTGTCAAATATATGCATGAGGCAATGAAAAGTGTAAAAATGGATGTTCTCAATATTAATTGGAAATATGACTTTCAATGCTCGTCAAGATGTGACCTATTTGGTGGTGCCTTTCTAATACAAGTCAGTGCTCCTCCCTTCCAAACAACATTATCTATGACCTTAGAAGAATTGTTTGTTTTTATAAAAAATTGACAAAGCAATCATGATGATGCCTTGGTGTCACAATTGAACATACACTTTACAATCTTGAGATCACTACTCAAGTGTCAATTAATACTGAATTCTTTGATTCCTTCCATATAGAGCTTCTCTCCACTTGTATGCTTGGAAATTATATTTGAATATGGAGTGTGTTGAAAGATCCAAGAGAGAACATTATGGGTCTCCTTGGGCACTTTGGTTGCTGCTAGCCACCACCAAATTTTCTTTTTTGACTGCACACTAAATGGTTAGATAAGTGTGTTATCTTTTGCATAGGCCATGGTATTCATCGATGTAAGGCCCACCCTCGCCAACTTTGAGTCCCTTTATGATTTGGCATTCATCAAGCTTGATAACAAGCTCCAAGGTTGAAATAAAACCTGGAAATTATAGTTGGTACAAACTTAGGAGAAACAAGTGTACTATATTATATCTATAATGTTAGATTAGAACAAGTTGATACCTTTAAAGCATTGCACCTTGTAAAAATAAGCCACAGGACATTGCAACTTAACTAAGTCAACAAAAATATTAAAGTTATCATAGTCATAAGAAAATCTTTTTAGATTTAGTTTTCTCCACTTCCATTTTGCTAGTGATGATTTAAAAAACTCTCCTATTGAATTAGCAATGGATATATTTTGTGCTCATCTTATAGCTCTTAGTTGAAATGGACGAGGCAAAATCACGTGCTTTATTTTGCTATGAGCCAATGTCATTGCTATCATACTATATATGGCCTCATAGCCTTACTAACTAATCTTGATTGTATCATACTATTTGAACTTCTTCTATGGATAAACTATTAAGAATATATGTAAGAACCGCATTCAAAGTAGCAAGCCAGAGGGCTCAATGTCGAGTGTCTCTCAAAATTCCAATCAAATGCTTGCATTTTAGGAATGACTTTAGAAGCTCCATTTGCTAACCCTCACCTTGGCCTCCATCATCATTAAAAAATTTCCTAAGAAAAAACATACATTTTAAAGGAATAAAGTAGATTAAGATTGCCTTTCAATAGAAAATGATGAACTTTAATGCTTGGATATGTCTTTTATGTGCTCCACCATTCAAGAATAGTGATAACCCATGGGACTTTGCTTGCACCTTTGTAACTTTGCTTCTATAATGTTCTTATCCTTTTGCATTTGCTCCAAAAGCAATTTTAATGAAGCTTTCTCCTCCTCAAAGATTGAATTTCTTTGCATGTCCATTGCCACATCTTGCCCCTTATCTTTATATTGCTTCAATTATTCTTCAAGCTTCTACACTTTGATTTGTTGATCTCGTAGGGACTTTCGCAACACATTTAAAGAACCTTGGGATTGCAACAAAGATTGATGAGTGATATACAACATCGATTGATAATATTGATGCATATGAACATTTCCATCTAAGTCTTTGCAATAACTTGGTAGACTATTATACCATCCTTAATAAATGTAAGCAACAAAGAAGTGGAATTGAAAAGTGGATTCAGCCTAGTGCTAGGATCATTAGGATATAAGGCACCATCCACCCAAACATCAATATTTTTCTTTTTCTCTAAACGATATTGGAAAGCAGTTGTTACATCTAGCCCATGCTCGCTATGAGAGGACCGTGCAATAACATACTCTTCATATATACAAACATGCAAATCCACCTTTGTCTTACAATTGGGTATGTCCCTAATTGGTTCTATTTCTTGGTTGAAGAAGAATAAGAAACCCTTCCATTTACGATGAAGTAGAAAGAGGCACCATCCATGCAGCCATCAATAATCAAGAGATTGGGTGCGGATATATTGTCCTACAAATGCATGTGGAGCACCAAGGTAAATCTTTTCAAATTCTCATTAATTGCGGTGTTACTCTCTAGTTCATGTCTCCTAAATGAATAAAGAAGTTACAACTAGAATTTGAACTTGGTAGGAAATTGATAGTCGAGCTAGAAAATGGAAAGAAAGTCTATTCGACTCAAACAAACAAACATGTAGAATTCCACTTTTTAGGAAATCAAAACACAAAGACAAACTTTTGGATTTTATCCTTAGGAACTTATGACTATCTCGTAGCTATGGATTGTTTAGTTCGTAATCAAGCAAGTATCCATTATGGTGGGGAAGAAGGTATGTCCCTAAGTGGTTCCATTAGAGCAAGAGACGAAATAGAGTAGATTAAGTTTTCATGGGATAATATTGATTTGGAACTAGGCACTACAAGGATATAGAAGAATAGCAACTGCCATTTCTGACACATATTAGTGGCGTCACTATTTGCGTAGAGATGCAAATAGAGATGGTACTCAGAAGAAAAAAAGTGGGCCAAAACCCGAGGACGGCATTTTGCACGTAAGAGCGAAAGAGAGAGAGAACGAGATTGTGCATTTGAGAGGGAGAGGGAGAGAAAGAGAGAAAGAGGGAGAAGGAGAGCTTCTCATTGCCACCGCCACTGTTTGCGAAGAAGAGGAGGAAGTGTACAAAGGGTGAAGAGGAGTTGTCGAATCCATCCTTGGACCTTTGCCGTGAGTGCATTGCTCCCTCTTGGTTTGTTTTTGTTTTTTCTCCTTTTCCTTTGCTTGTTTTTGTTAAAAATGATGTGTCCTAAGAGAAAAAGAGAGGAAATGAGAGAGGGAGGGGAAGAGAGGAAAATAAGTGAAGGGAGAGAGAGAGAAAAAGAGAGGAAATGATCTCTTGTTAAGTGAAGGGTTGCATTAGTTGAAGATCCTCCTCCTCCTCCATGGATAATGTTGTCCACTACCTCTAGCAACATGCTAATAGTTGATTTATCTAGACACTTTTTGTCATGCTAAATTTCCTCAAAATTGGATCTAGAGAGTTGAGTGATCTCTTGGGGGTTAGAGACCCAATTACCATCACTTGCCTCAAGTATAGTAAGGCTCTTCCTTAGCCTTTTCACTTTTATACATTTCATAAATTTAATAGATAAGCTTTGAAGATAAGAATCAATCTTTTTTGTATAGAATTTAGATTTTTTCCAATTTCCATATGTTTACTAATATCCTCATTAGTTGCATTTATCCAATCAGGTTGACATCCTATTGGCTTAAAGAGGAGGAAGATAACCCCTTCTTGGTGGACATCTCTCGAAGAACTTACTTGGCCCTTAACAATGTTATGAATATTTAGATCAAAATTGGAGAAAGTTTATGAATCATTGGATGGAGGGTGAGTAATTAAATTTAGCATAATAATATATTTGTGTACATGCATCACTAGACATATGTTTCTAAGGTTGGGTATTATTATTATTATTGACCCCAAGATACTGTATATATTTTTAGATATTAGGGAGAGGGGAATTATTCACAAAAAGAGAATGAAACATCAATAAAATTTTATAAATACATGCATTGGGGAGAACACTCCCAATGCATGGGGTGGAAGATTACACCCAATTTGTGCCATGCTTCTCTTTGTGCATTTATCTTCCTTATTTCCCTTGTGCTCAATTTCAGTTTGTGGTAGTATATGAATTTGGGGTTCATGGTGGATTATTAAAAACAACATTAAATTTTTCTTCTCGACATCACAAAGCCAAGATCCCTATAAAGAAACACAGTTTTGAAGGATAATAATAAATGAAACCCAAGGTTCAGAGGAGGAATTATTGACATCTTCTACCAACATGGCAATGGCACCTTTGCACCATGTAGGAGAACTCCTTTTGCATGTAATGCCAAGGGTTAATTACTAAGTCTTTGTGAAGTTGAGGATTATGCAAAGGTCTACAATGTTCATTTCTAGCCATTAGAGGCATGTGATGTGAGGTTAAACATTTGAAATCCACTTCTATCTTGGCTATCACCAAGAGCCAAGTGACATTCTCAATAGTGCTAATGATCCACTTTGGCCCAGTAGCCTAAAGGAATTAAGGATTTATAGGTATAGGGGGAGTCATTGGCCTACATGTTATTATTTAGTGCTAATGATCCACTCTGGCCCAATAGCCTAAAGGACTTAAGGATTTATAGGTATAGGAGGAGTCATGGGCCTGTAGGTGATCATTTAGGTCTACCAAGTGCCATGACACACTAAATTTATTCCATTCAATGAGTTCTTCATTGTGGATGATCGACGATGCATTTGAAGAGACATCTCACTATTGATGAGGCACCTGCAACAAGGAGAAATAGAGGCAAGTTCTTGCCATTGCTCTTTCCTTGAGGAATTGCAATTATAGCCATAGATATTCATAATGATGAGAAGTATCTTCCCATTTGATACTAACTTCTAACAAGTGGCCATCCTTGCTATTGAATCCTCAGACCAAGTCCCTAAATGACTTGATAATTGTTAGACATCTTAATTCCTTACCCATTTCTCCTCCCATAAATCAAGAGTATTCACCATTCAAGAAACTTGACCCACTTCATTTGTAGAGCGTATGCTCTTGAATCAAGACCACAACTAGATCAAGGATTGAATATTTACATAACTACTCAAAAGAATTCGTAAATAGTCAAAGTAATCACTTTGTTTACATAATCATTCTATTTTCTATCCATTCATGACTAGGTCAAGGGAGACATGGTAACCTACAAAAAAACTTGTTGGGCTTTTTCACTTTTCCAACAAGCCCACTGAGGTTTTTAGTTTTCTTGCCAAGCTATATATTTTTTGAAATTATATAATAAATTATGGTAATTTAAAATAAGACAATAAATGGTACAATGAGACAATCACAAAACCACACATACATAATGCAAACATGCATATATTTATGTGAATAACATGTCTATATGTGCACACTTGTATGCATGTACAATTGCATGCACAAAAGCAAGTAACATAACATATGATCTAACAATGAACTTATAGTAGATATACACATGCATAACATCTATATATATTAGCATAATCATGCCTACACACATAGATATAAATGGGGTGTGTGTGTGTGTGTGTGTGTGTGTCCACACACATACATATGCATGCTCTTCACACGTGGGTATATGTCTATATGCATATAGAAAAATTTTATTTGATACAAGACTATATGCATGCCCTACTTGGTTAAGAAAATTGTTTGAACAACTATAAAGGCAATACACAATCACATGTCCCTTTGAAATTTTATTAAATAGTCATTTCCTATTTAAAAACAATTCCTTAGTTGAGTCCCAACATAAATCAAACAATCATAAACTAATCTTACTCAATGAAGGACTCAACATGTTAAAAAAATTAAACAATCATGAATTAAACTTGCCCAATGCATGACAACAAAGTCCAATCAACACATACAACTATATGCTATACGTGAACTAACATTGCTCAAGTTTATGGTGTTGTTGTAATAACTATGCAGTAGACTTATTCATTATAGCACAAACAATGATTTATCCCTAGGATAAATACGGCCCATAGTAGGACCAATTACCAAAGTGATAAACATTTAGCCCCAAAGTAACTTGAAAAAAATGAACCAAAGAACTAGTAAACAATCAATGACTACCTTTTGCTCAAATTAGAACAAGTAACCCAATTTGGCTTATTATTGGGCTTGGCTTCATGTTTTTAAGCAGCTCTATGGCAAGAATGGAATCTAGCTCATAAAAAATTTATAATAACTATCCACAAGATGCATAATGTACTCTCAATTTTTTGCTCCATAGGAGAGGTCTTCACCTAGTCAAGGCTGTAAATCCCAAGAGACTCACCTGACAAAAAGTTGCTAATTCAATAGCCTCCTTACTTATTAGGTAGTTTCCCATCAAGATTGTTGCATATCCCAGTAGGCCCACTAGAAAATGGAAAAATCTTGTCGAGAAATGGATGAAACCTTGTGGGATCATTTGCATAGGTAGTTTCAGTAGGTTAACATAAATATTAATGTCATTAACATAAAACTAAAATGTTAATAACATATTATTATAATGTAATAAAAAAAATCATAATCATATTATCACAATCATTGGTCTAGATTCTGCCTTTTAATCCATCATCTTAGGAGGCTTCATTTGATCTCAAAATTTAACCCCTTGTTGTTCAAGCTTGTGCATCTAATTTGGACTTTTGGGCAATCGGATTACGTGGCATGTGACTCCTTTGGTTTGTCCCCCTATCACACCTATCCAATCCTTCTGGGATGTTAGCTTGATTGATGCTCAATTTCTCTCTGAAATTACTATAAAAATTTACTCAAATAGTGCACAATTAGTTCTAGTCATGAACCATTCATGTTTACCTGAGTTGTAAGCTCTGCAATGTCCTAGCTCACATGCCATGTGAATTTTGGCATCCATTCTTGGGTGGTCATTGCCCAGGTGCTCCAATGGTATATTCTTGAACTAAGTAAAAACATTAGTATGATATCTACTGTTTCAATGGATTTTGGACTTATTCTAGAAGTTCTTGACATGTGATGTTCCAGTTTCATTGCTATCCAATGGGATGGATTTTGCTTGCCAACTAGGTTCTTCCCTCTAGTCGATATAGAAGACCAGAGCTACCTTCCTATTGAATTGTAACATGCTACCATGGACTTTGTTAGTATATCCAAAACAAATTTCTTTGAGAATCTCTTCAGATTCTCCTCCATGATTCTTCTAAGGGCCTCCACCAATATTTTTGAGACGAAATTTCATCTTCTAAGCACCTCCACTAGTATTTCTATGACAAAAAAAATGCTACACGAGAAAATCTCGAGTTGAATGTAGTAGCATGTCAGATAAAAGGAAGAGAGTCAATAATAATGAGCCACATGGAGAAGAAACCTTTGACTAATCACAAAATGAATTGGAGAGCACCAAGCCCCACTCCATCAACTCAAAGGAGGATCTCACATTTTGGCTAGAATGAACCTCATTGGCTTCTTAACCGTACTCCAACTATTTTTTATGCTACCACTAGCATATCTTTTTAAGCCTCTTTTGTTCTCATCCCCTCAATCCAATATCTGCCCCATTGGTATAATTCCTACTATTACCTTGCGATTTCAAAATTCCCCAATACGCACTTAGCCTCTTCCTTCCTTTATTGAGAAGTTACTAGTAACCCATTGTTCTCTCTCTCTCTCTCTCTCTCTCTCTCTCTCTCTCTCTCTCTCTCTCTCTCTCTCTCTCTCTCTCTCTCTCTCTCTCTCCAACAAATAGTAGACACCATCGAGAGAAGCTATTTTATGCATTCATCAAATAGGTACTATCACAAGGAGTGCAATAGCTAAGTAGAAGGTATTTCTCTCTTTGAAATCTCTCATAGTTGGAATCATACTCATACGGTCGATTGAACCAAACATTTGTTTTGATTGATGTTCTATTGACTCAAAGGTTTCATGTTTGTTTTAATTCGTCTTCAATAACTTTGTTAAGGTTAGGGCATGAGAAAAATGAATTGACTTATGCAAAAGAGATGCATATATCTATTTTAAGAAAGAAAAATTATAGAGGAAGAAAGAGAGGTAGAAGAAATGCTTGTGAACTTTGGCCCATACACATAGATAGCTTTGGGTAATCATCCCATGTGTGAATAGCTACTTTTTCTTTATGCTTCACCAATTACTACTTATCGAATAGCAATCCATGCACAACTTATGACAATGCTAACATATACACTCATTTCTCTATGGATATACAAAACCATGAAGAGCTTTCTAAAAAAGAGAATGATACCTATCAATGCATAGAAACGTGAAGAACTTATTCAAAAGAAAATAGAAAATTAGTTGTTCCTCTTACACACACACACGCGCACGCACGCACACACGCACGCACACGTAGGCATGCACGCATGTATGTGCGTGCGCACACATGCACATGTGTGTGTGCGCGCGCACACACACACACACACACACACACACACACATCTCAAACTATGATTTTTTAATCTTTGAGAAGCATGAATCCTTCATGCAAGGACTTGACTAATTTTATACTGCTATATCTACAAGAAGAAAGACAAATTAATCATGAATATTATATACCATTGCCTTACCATTATACTCTGCCTTAAGCCTTTCAAAAATTATGCTCCACTTCTCCTTTTGGCCCTAATTGAAATCCCTTATAGCTAAGATTGCAAAAATGATATATATACATATGTAACCTCAAGTTAAGACAGTTGACAATAATATGGATTGAGAAAAGGGGAGAGAGAGAGAGAGAGAGAGAGAGAGAGAGAGAGAGAGAGAGAGAGAGAGAGAGAGAGAGAGAGAGAGAGAGAGAGAGAGAGAGAGAGAGAGAGTGTGTGTGTGTGTGTGTGTGTGTGTGTGTGAGTGTGTGTGTGTGTGTGTGTGTGTGTGTGCCTGCGTGTGTGTGTGTGTGTGTGTGTGTGTGTACATGTGCAACCTTCATCCTTATCTTTAATCTTATCTGTCTCACAAAGTAGAATCCATGGAAAACTGACTTGAACCGATTACTAATATAATCATACTATGGACTCATTTGTAAGTTGTGGAAGGCTTGAGATGATATGCAAGTCAAAGTGTGACAAGAAAAAAAACATTGGACCTAAAGCGGATGATTAGATCCACCATACACATGAGTAGACATCACTTCAAAGGTCCTCATGTCTCTTCCACATCATCTCTCGTCTCCTTAGATCCAACAACATTATAGAATGGCTACTCCTCAGCTCAATATGCACTAAGCAAGGCTTAGTTAAGCTATGGTAAGCTCCTCAATAAGCCAAGAGCAAGTTGGAACAAGCTAGGAGAAGGGAAGACTCAATGCATACCTCAGGAGGAAGAAACAATGGCTGCCATGAAACCTTGAGTTGAAGCTTTGAATCCGGGTTGAATCAAAGGATGAAGAAGCTCCTCGAATGGTTAGCTCTGATACCAATTGAAAGGCAGAGCATGAGTGGAAGCACACAAGCAAAAGCAAGAGCTATGAGAGAGAGAGAGAGAGAGAGAGAGAGAGAGAGAGAGAGAGAGAGAGAGAGAGAGAGAGAGAGAGAGAGAGAGAGAGAGTGAGTGTGTGTGTGTGTGTGTGTGTGTGTGAGTATGTGGGAACTCCAACAGTCACAATATGTGATCAGCTTTCCCTTATTCAATAGTCACTGAAAGAATACATAATAAAGTGATAATGATGGGTGTTCGCCACCTGCAATGTATAGGTGTGCAATCACAATGTGTGAAGTAAATACAAGGTTGCATAGACACATGTGCCTTTACTCCCAACAATAACATCCTAGCCTACATGAGAAGTTACTTAAGAATCAATTGGAAATAGGTGCCAATAGAGGTAGCTACAAGTAGTTTTGGAAACTAGATCGTGACATTACTAGAGATTTCACTTTGCAAGTTTTTTTCTACCAAAAAGTCTTTGGAAGATTGCCTTGCATGCTAATGGGTTGTAATCCAAGTGGTCTGAGTGTGTGGTTGCGTATAAGGCATGAGTTCAAACCATGGATACAATCTTGAGGCATATTGCATCTTTCAAACTTAAAGCCTTACTAAAAAAAAGAAATGAAAGAAAAAGAAGATTGCTCAACATAGTTAGATGCAGTCGCCAAACATAAAATAGGTGGAAGAAGGTCAAAAAGTGCTAACTATTGAGCATACATTTGTCGATGTACACATGTGTAAATCACCCAATTATAATGTCTTTGGAGAAGATCATTCCTATCACACTTGTATTGTTTTCCTAGAGATGATTATTGTTTATAGATGTTGTTTTTTAAAGGTATATTCTCTTCATAGCGTGAACCATAGCACCTACTGTACATTAATATGATTCATTCACCTTGCTTCACCTTTAAAAGAAAGTATGTGTGTGAGCCTGAAATTCATTATCTATTTACAAATATATGTGTTGATGGTAGATCATTGGTAGTTCATAATGATGGACTATGTGCATATTTATGCTCACTGAAATCATGTTCCTTGAGTCTTACAAATAGAATAGTATGTTTTCCTTATAGGTATATTGATGAATAAAGCAAGCTTTTAATATCAAAGGACATATAAGGTTGATAGAAGAAGACAATACCTAGATATGTAAACTTATCCAAATGTTATCAAATTTACTATTTAACAATATCAATTACCTCAAATAGAAGTTGAATGCGAGTGTAGAAATTGTTTGGATGAGTGTACATAGCACTCTAAATGTTATGTTCATGATGAAAGGAGACTTGGAACTTGGTTAACTTGAAATTTAGAAGACTTAACTCCAGGTAGGGAAATACGATAGTACACACATGTCTCAAATGAGAATCATTAATATTTGGTGTTTAACACTTATAAAAGAATCCTTGGAGAGGATTATGTCTTGTATTCATGAGGACCATTAATAACATAGTCAATCTTCATTGAAAGAGTGTAAATGCCTTGAAGTGTGGGCTAGATTTTGATGATAAACAACAATGATTGAGAATCTAGCATGATCTAAGGTTTAGATATTTGAAAACATGGATCTATTCATGAGAACTAGCTTTTGTAACCTTTGATAGTTGAGAGTATGTTGTATGAGATCCTATGTATGAGTCTTGTGCTACAACATATTCTCTATCAATCACAATTGTTGTCCACAAGTTATTGGAAGACTTTGATAAGCTAGAGAGTTACACAATTATCTCAAATTAGGACAAATAATACTAGTGATCTTTGTTTAGGAAGGTTAATCTACATTGAGAGAGGAGGAATGCATTAAAGTGTAGGCTACATTTCAAGAGGAGGCAACCACAATCAATAAAATGGCTTGGTTCAAAACTAGATGTCACAAAACAAGGGATGTTTGTGTATCAAAGCTAGCTTTTATAAAGCTAGATTTTTTCCTTGAGACATTTGATAAAAAGTGTCTCAACTCACAAAATAAAAAATCATGTGTTATGAGTAGCAGACTAAAAATATCTAGAAACTACAATATTATCTCAACTTGCCCTATGTAAATAGCTTATTTGATGAAAAGGTGACAAACACTCTCCACCAATATCACTTGCTTTCAGCTCGATGCATGCATTGTCACCTTCAGTTTCCATTTGGCAAACGATCCATAATACCCATGCCATGAGAGCTAGGGGTAGCTCACTTAGGTCGATCAGGTAGTTTTTGCATTATACTTATAGGTCATCTTTGCATCCAAAAACTTACCTTATCCTTCTTCTTCTTTGTGGCATCCATTGAGGTTAACCCATTCTTCAATA
The DNA here is from genome assembly GCF_053477565.2 of Lygodium microphyllum. Lineage (NCBI taxonomy): Eukaryota > Viridiplantae > Streptophyta > Polypodiopsida > Schizaeales > Lygodiaceae > Lygodium > Lygodium microphyllum. The sequence continues at coordinate 29,830,483 of NC_141157.1, read as the reverse complement.
TCTGTGGTCTCCTGAACTATCAAATTTTTAGAGCAGCTTTACCAAGTTAAGATGCCTTAGGCTAAAGCTAAAATTGTGAATGATAATGTAGGCAAAAGATACATTGGTGAAGCAAACGAGCTGAAATTTTGAAGCCAGCCTTCCTTCTCTAAAGGGTGGTAATGACCTAATTCCCAAGACAACTAGGGAAACTACTTGTATTAACAAGACAATCCTCTACTATCCTCCCTACCAAAGCTTTGGAGCTTGTCCATGCCTTGTTCTCTATCTCTCTCTCCTCATCAAGCTTTGTCCTATGCATGCCATGGCATGTCAATCCATACCATTCCTCACATTGTTTGATAATGGTAATGGTTTTCACCATCTTCTTCCATTGGCCCACTTTGTGAATCTTAAAGAAACATTGCACTTAATGATGGTGCATGCATTCTCTATTTCCTATTGTCGTTGCCACTCTTTGAAGAATGAGAGAGGACTAGATAGACCACCTATTGCTTGGGCAAGAGTAGCTCTTGTTTGACATTGGTGCACCACTCAAATGGCTTCTCTTTGATGGGATGAATGGGCCTATCACAACAAAGAAAATAGATGGATGAAGAGGGGTCTTTCTTTGCATTTGAGGCATCACAATTGGAAGCCACCACCTCCTCACTTGCCCTTGTAATACCCTTGCATCATTTCAATGGCAAGTATTTTTTTAATAGCACTTTTGCAAGATGTCATTTGGCAATACCCTTGCATCTCCCCTCCCAATTTGCATGAATGGATGAGGAGATGGATGGCAAAGGAGGATTGCATCTTTGGGCAATAATTGCATTTCCATGTGGAAGTATGTGACTTATCTTTCACTCACTCATAGTTAGCACAATGCAAGTTGAAGGATTCATGAAGATCAGGGAGATGGGGAGATCTTGAGGATAGAGAAGGTGGAGAGATTGAGAGCTGAGTGTAGACATAGTAGGAAAGCTTGAGGGTGGAGAGACTAGAGAGGATGGATAATAGAGCTTGAGAGGTAGAGGGTGGAGAGAGTAAGGGAGAAGAGAGGGTGGAGAGCTTGAGGAAGTAGAGTGAGATTGAGGGGGTAGGGGGGGTTTGCAAAAGCTGAGTAGAAAGGATGAATGAATAGAGAGAGAGAGAGAGAGAGAGAGAGAGAGAGAGAGAGAGAGAGAGAGAGAGAGAGAGAGAGAGAGAGAGAGAGAGAGAGAGAGAGAGAGAGAGAGAGAGAGAGAGAGAGAGAGAGAGAGAGAGAGAGAGAGAGAGAGAGAGAGAGTTTATTAGCATTCACAGGAGGCCAAAATGACCTATGAGCCCACGAGTTATAATTGTTTGTAGGCTTGGAAATAAGAATACAATAAGAGAGATCTAAATCTAAATGTTGATTGTAGAAGAACTTAGTTGGTAGTCTCATAAGTGATAAGCGAGATCTACAAGGGCCATGACGGTACACATATCTCAAGAAATCCCTCATGAACTAAGTTGCATATAAACCATATAATACCTCAATTACTATTTAATGATTAATCTTTTGTATGACAAAATATTTTGTATGGAAATTTAATTAGTCTTTTGTATGAAAGTATAATCTCTATTAAAAAAAAAGGTTAACATTATTATTCTTTAATTGTAGAGTATGCTTCATATAAAAGAGAGTTATTTGATGGGTCCTAGTTATTGCAATTTAGAACTATGCTCATATAGGCCATGGGCTAATATACTTATATGAGAGAGAGAGAGAGAGAGAGAGAGAGAGAGAGAGAGAGAGAGAGAGAGAGAGAGAGAGAGAGAGAGAGAGAGAGAGAGAGAGAGAGAGAGAGAGAGAGAGAGAGAGAGAGAGAGAGAGAGAGAGAGAGAGAGAGAGAGAGAGAGAGAGAGAGAGAGAGAGAGAGAGAGAGAGAGAGAGAGCCAGCCCCTCCATAGAGGCATAATGAGAGTAATAACTAGGGGAAGAGGAGGTGGTAAGAGCTTGTAAAAGAAGAATTGGTAAGAGGTATGAAAAGAAGAGGTGAAAGAGTATATGGTGTGAGGTAGAGAAAGCATGTGTACGAAGTGTCAATTGTAACCAAATCTCCAATAATGTAAGAGGATGCCTAAGGAGACCTTATCACATAAAGCATTGAAGTATTCCTATATCTCTCATATTTGTAGTCCATGAACTTAAAGAACATGTAGATTAAAAAACCTTTTGTACTAAAGAGAAATACTATTTCCTAGGAAAGAATGCTTCCACTAATGAGCTTATAAATCCAATACGATATCCACATATTTCTTGATGTGTCCCCAAATTATACCTCATATTTTGGGGGGCCATCGAATAATAGTCCCATATTTCCCTTATTGTGTGGATTTCATATTGGTATCAATGCAACCTAGCTCATCAGTCCTAAAGAATACAATCAATATCCTCCCGTATAGAGAAGAACCTAGTTCTAGGCTTGGTTCAAGTACAAACATGCTACATCCTCCTATGCATGTGTCATCAATGCATCTATTAGGCTCTAGCCACCTAGATTGTCCAAGATGGACTGCTCAATTAATCAATGTCCTTTTGATTAGATTTAAGTTGAGGCTATGTAAGGAACTCCACACACTATTCTGAGCTCCCCTCCAATCTCCAATGTAGGCTAAGTTTGGTGAGGGGTTGTCTAGGTGCTCCTTACAAAGAAACCTTTGAATTGTCTCTAGATGGGCCCTTGACAAATTGGTTCTCTCCTCTTTGAGGATGGTCTCACTTAATCCACATATCCTAGGAGAAAAAACCAAGGAATCTACATAGATAATGGAAGCATACCCAGATGTCATAGTACACAGTGCATGGGTATATTTGATGCTCCTTTGTCTTTGGCCCTCCCTAATAGATCCAACATGTTTGCTCCTCCAGGGGTATTGATATCTCTAGCTCGTGTGAGGAGTTGCATATTTGACCAATAGCACATGTAATCCCTTGTGAGAGATGAGTATCCATGTATCTCGGGTGTATAATAAAGCCATCCTCAATGGTATAGAGAAAATGATCTAGATAGAAAGTCATCTTCATCCCCATCTCATATACTAGTGTCAGCCATGTCCTCTCAATGCCTAGTCAAATAAGTTTCTTGTCTGATGATCTTATCAATCTGTGAGTGATTAAGAGTGAGTGCTAGTGCATCAAGGGAGTATTGAAACAATGGCAATATCCATGCTAAACCCATGTAACTCAAATCATGATGTCATCCAAGCATACTGACATGAGTTATCACCATTTGTAACATGCTATCATGAGGACTTTAGGGATATCTATGCATATTTGTGTCAAGAGAGCTCTTATAAGATGTGAATGATAGATCTGGTAAGAGCTCTATGAAAATTGGAGGAGTCTCCAACTTAGCTCTTAGTAATCCTATGTTGGACTCAAGCCTTACATCTAATCATCGCCGAAATCATGGATACTAGTGGCTTCTCTATTGACCTTCATCCATCATAGGTGTTATCTAGTCTAATATGGTGGTTAAGGCTAGGCCCCTACATCCATACTATATATGGTATTGTGGATGTAACTACAATGTGAAATAGCCATAACTTAGTGTGGGGCTCTTGAAACTATATATGGGAGCACCTCTTGAAGTCTCCTAATGTTTTATACCCTTGTGGAAGTCTGGTATTTGCTATCTCTCTCATAGAGAATGTGGGCTTTGTAAATTACACCCAAAATTGCATCAAAATGAACATCTCCACCTCTTGTGTGAATCTCCTAACCCACTATGATGTAGTATTGAACTCCATAACCTTAGTTTTACCAAGGTTAATTGAGAGTCCACTGTCCTATGCATAATAATATAGTGTAGCCAAAGATCTCTATAGTCCTATGGGATATCGAGTATGAGCACAATAATATTATTTGCATGTAGTAAGAGAGGTTTCCAAGTACTTACTAGTCGGGTTCCTTTATCTCCTCCTCTAAAGATGTAGTTGGAGACCCCATAAATATATAATCCAATAAGTGTTCGTGAGAGTATACATTACTACTGCACCCCAATGGTGGAGTGAATAGGAGCTAATAGGCCCTCAAGTGTCTATACTCTACCAAGCACATGCTCATATAATGCTAGAATACCCTAGGTGAGCTCTCTAGGTACTCCCATGTTATATAACTTGTGCATCAATCTAGTCATGGTCATAATGTTAAATGCTTTGCAAAAATCCACAAATCAATAGTAGATCTATCTCCTATGGGCTCTACCCTCCACAATAATGGCTCTACCCTCCTATGGGCAATGCGTGTCATCTGCATAAGACACTATATGGCTTGAAGTGTGTGTATTGGGCATGGTATGAGAAGATGCTTGCTCATTTGATTGCTCTTAGTTTCCACAATTTGAGTTATGAGAGCACGCTCTATGTCTACAAAGATGGAGATAGTTTATTTATTCTTATTCTTTATGTAGATGACAAACTATTATTGCATCTTATGAGTCACATATCACTGCTTTAGAGGATGAATTGTATCACTCATTTGATGTCATTGATCTTGGTCATTTGCATTATTATCTTGGCATACAGTTTGCTATAGGTCATGAGGGCATTATTATGAAACTGTTAAAGTACATTGCATAGCTCCTTGAGCATTTTCAGATGAAAGGATGAAAGCCTATCTCCATACTAGTTGACAAAGGCCATAGCTTTACACTTGGGGATTCAAGAGATCAGTTTGAGTTTTCTCTTTCTCGATAGGCTATTGGTTGCCCACTCTTTTTCTATAACACAAGGCAAGATATTCGCTTTGGGGTATCTCAATTAGCACGATTCATGCACAATCCTAGCACTAAACATTGGCAAGTAGTACATGTCTTTCATTATCTTAATGATAGTTTTGGTTAGTATGCATTTTTCTTACAAAGCTTATGATGAGGTAAAAACATATTATGATTGCAAATCTATTCCAAGATTTACTAATACAGTTTCTTTCATGGACAAAGAATACTTGTACTTGTTCTGTGTGTGTGTGTGTGTGTGTGTGTGTGTGTGTGTGTGTGTGTGTGTGTGTTTGTTAGGAGTGCTCTCAAATCATGGGAGGAGGTTTTTAGGCTTCTCTTCAAACTTCCTCTTTTTGTTGCTTTTAGATACTCCTCTTGTCTTATATCATTTGATGTATTTGGGGCTAAATTTTCTTTCTTAATGTGAGTTGTCTCATATAGATTTAGAGAAATTATTGGAAGAAATAGGTCGTATGTGATACCCATCATTTCCTATCTATGAAGTAATAAGGGATCTTCAAATTGGTTTGCATATCAGGTAACTATGGGCCAAGTCACAGTGTAAATTAAATTGTTTGTGCATCTTTTCCTTTGATGTGTGTGTGTGTGTGTGAGCTTAGCATATGTGTATCTATTACTTTATGCACCATTCACATACATTAGAGTTAGAGAGAATAGACACCTTTAAAGTGTCTTAGAATTGTAAAACATGCATGATTTATTTCTTTATGCAACAAGGGTCAATGCAAGTGATTCTTCTTAAGGCTTATTATTGAAATATTTATTAAAACCTCAACCATTTGATACTTAGAATAATTTTTTGGCATATGAGTAAGATTTGGGTCATACTACCTCCTCCCACTAAGTAGATTCAATAAACAAAACTAATTGTCAATCATTACGAGTGTTTGTCAATGCCTTTCACAAACACATTGTTAGACTAACCTATGTATATTCATACATAGCAAGTGTGTGTGCATGGACCTTTAAAGGTGTACCGATATCTCTATGCATATAGGTTTATCAATAAGGAAACTAAATCTTAACTCAAGGTGCTAAATGGGTATATATCTAACTTAAACATATGTGTGAAGTACATTGTCATGTTGCATGAAGTGTAGCCCCTTCATTTCATGCTAACAAGGTGCACTATCATGCTCAAGAGCATTGCCCTTTTTTTCTACACGAGAGAGAGAGAGAGAGAGAGAGAGAGTTATATTAACGTCTACAAAAGGCCAAGTTGGCCTATGAGACCAAAAGGTTACATACAAAACGTCTGGGAAGTTTTCCAAGTCCCAGTAAAGCTACTATCTGGTGTTATGGTGAGCTAGGTAAGTAGGTACAAAATGGTATACAGACTCAATATAATCTAGATGCACTTCAAGTGCAAATGTACTTCAAGTGTAGTGTGGAACTGCTCATGGAGCAAGTCATCTTAAGATGTCCCGCATGGGCCCTGTCTAGCATAGAGAGGCTGAAGCGGTGGGGTATGGTTCCTCGATGGAGTTGTAGTATCTACTGTATCTGTAGGTGGTATCTCCTACGGGGGCATGGGCCTGCTTGGTGTGGACACTGAGGAGTCACCCTCTGTGTAGCTCTATCCAAGGTGACTCCTCAGGGTGGGGCCACTAGTCTGTTGGCAGTAGTCCTCGTTGTAGAGGGGGTGGCCGAGGGTGTGTAGAACTCTTGGAGGGTGCGTTGTTGTGTGTTCCTGGTTGTTTGGTCTCGGACCCATAGAAGGTGGTCCCTATGTTGGCGTAGCTCAAGGAGGAAGAGCCTGAGGGATTTCTGGTCGGGGAAGTCTAGTATTTGGAAGAGTGGTCCGAATCCCTCCTTGAAGAGACAATGGAAGCGGCCTCTGATCTCGTAGTATATCGGGCATCTACATATGTAATGTTCTTCTGTCTCTGGCTCCAGCTAGCAGAGTTGGCAGATCTTGTCCTCTAGTGGGAGAGAGTCCACTTCGTATCTGCCTGTCTTGATCCCTAGCTGGTGTGATGATGTACGAAGTTGCCCGATGGCACTTCGGACCCCATGGGACAAGTGTGCATTCATGTATCTCGAGTTTATAATGAAGCCGTTAGGTGTGAGGCATAGGAGGTACTCTCAGTAGAAGGCCATCTTCTTCCCCAGATCCTCGGCCAGTAACACCCATGTCCTGGCTGTGTGTAGCTGAATAATATCCGCCCTGATGACGCGGTTCAGCTCTCCTCCTGGCTAATCTTTAGGTGTGGGCAATCCAGACTATATTGTAGGGGTGGGAGATGGTCCATGTGTAGCCCATGCAGTTGCAGCCAAGCTTGAGTACGGGTGTACCAGCATTCAATGTCCCCTTGCGATGCGAGTTATTTGGATGATTCTAGTGCGAGGTGGGAGTATCTGTGTTGCGGTAGGCTCCAAAGCCTGTGCAGGAAGGTCACTGTTTGGGATAGGGCCTCTGCCACTATAGGTGGTGCTCCCAATTTGGCCCTCACGATCTCGTGTGGTATTGATGGTTTACTCTTGATCAGCTGGGAGATCATCATCACCAGGGGGTGTTTCATCTGCTCCCAGCCTTCCTATCTCTCCTTCCCTTTGGACAATGGTTGATCTTGTGTGGTTTGTCGTGTATGGTAGAGGCTAGACCCCCATATCGAGACCCCATACAGAAGTGCCGGTGTGACCAAGGTATCAAAGAGCCATAGCTTCGTCCAAGGTTCCTGAAATTATAGATGTGCACATTGGCTTTCCATAGATCCTAGGACAATGTTAGTTTATCTACCGCAACCTTCCTCGGGGTGAATCTCGGCCCTGAGAATGTGATCCCATGTAAACATATTTTTGGACCACCTCGACTATATCCTCTCCATATTTGAAGTGGGCTACTGATCGGCAAATCCATTGGGTGTGACCTTATTCTTACTAACTTGTGAGACACATTGAGACTACACCTCATTTAGGATTGAGGACTTCGATGAGTTAGTCTACCATATTTTAAGTTGCAGAATGTGTTTCATAGCGGTGTCTGCCATCAACTTGTTGTCAAAGAGCATCCAAGTGTTTGAAAGAGAAAAGTCAAAGGCTAGACCTAGTCCATGTCAAAAACAATATGCAAGGACAAACGTCAACTATGATATATATCATTGGACATTAATGTAATCTAGAGTGGGTGAAGTCTCAATGCATGATACAGGAATACAACATAACATAAAGGCCTTCGGAACCTTAGAGGCTTTTATGGGGATTAAAGTAGTAAAATGCTTGGTGTAAAAATGAAAAATTTCTAGTGAGATGTTAGTAGAGTAAAGAACTCTTCAAGAAAGTATAGTTGGCTATAAGTCATACTTTGCTTTATGTAGATTTAATGGTATGGCTTTGAGTATTGTTGTGCAAAGTTATGACCACTAGCAATGGAGCTCAAATTTGTGAAAGCAATGACACATGAAAGTGTTCCTATTGTCGTATAGAAACGTCACAGATGGCCTCACAATCACATGTAATAAAGATGATTCAAATGGAATCTTGATAATGCAATGGCAATGTCTAAAGTTGGGTAAGTGGATTTTAGAAATGTGTGTTCTAACATGAGATAGCTTCGGTACAAACCTCCATTACAAATTTGAAGCCAAACTTCTCATAATGTTATGCATACATGAGCAAGTCCCCTTCCTTTATCCACGAGGGTAGAGGATCTGTTTGAAAGCAATGCACGAGACGCAGGAGAGAAGAGCACACACAATGTAGGTGATGCCAACAATGTTATGACAGCCTTATTGCACTTTCATATATGTATGAATAAAGAATATGGGCGGTCACTGTACACGGGTAAGCCTAAGGGCCTTTTACCCCAACAACCTCCCACTAAAAGGCCAATGGGCCAGGGAGTGAAAAAACAAAACAAAAGAAAAGAGACAGGGTTAGGAATCATGACATCTCACCCAATGCCCAATTGAAAGCGAGCTGTGTAATAAGTGGCAGGAACCTCCTCACAAGAAGAGTCAAGCATCCCTGAGTCCATGACATCCAGGAGATAAGCGATCCCATAGCTCTAGACAATAGAGCAATCCATGACTACTTCCCATGAAGCAAGCAACACAACTCATAAGTACATGGCTATAAAGCATCAGAGTAGTGCATAGCATCAGCGCAGCGCATAAAAGACAGCGGAGAGCATACACACTCTCCAAGGTCAATCATCGAAAGAGGGCCAGCATCCCGAACACAAGTCAAATGGGGTCTCAAGACAGTATGCGGCCTCAACAAAGCGGAAGACTGACATACGGCTGTAGAATCAACCATAAAGCGCACTGAACACGCATCAAGAGGCTTGAGATGTGTCTGCGTCTCATAAAAGACAGCATGACGGCTGCGTAGAACCTGCTGGGCATCTAAATCCCAAAACCTATGATTCGTAAAGTCACCATCTCCATAATCAAGGAGTATGCATCTGCATGACATAGGCTCATGTGGCATACTGACAGATGCTTGGCAGCCAAACATCCTCAAGTGATCATAGGAAAGTCTCATGCCACTCCATGCTTCATGCAGAGTAATAACATCCAAAGAGAAACACGACGTCCGATTAACCAAGTAGACTGCCGTCATAAGGGCCTTAGCCCAAAAGCCATAAGACAACCTAGCAGTGGTAAGCATAGAAGCAACCTTTGCCTATAAAGTCAGGCACATGCCATGAGCAATCCCATAACAATGTGGACTTTCTTATAGCCATATTGCTGACAAGAGATCCGTAAGCTGGGAGAGATAGCATGACTCTCATAATCCATCTGCAAACATCTAGGCCTACTACTAGCAGAATCCATAAACATGTCAAGCATAGTTACATCATCCTCAATCCGTACCAAAGGGTAAGCCCAAACATAGTGGCTAGCATGATCCATGAAGGTCACAAAATACGATGCTCCACCAAGTGACTGGGAAGGCATAGGTCCATATACTGCAATATGGACTAGATCTAGAGGAGCAGGCCTCACACGATCGCTATAAGCCAAAGAGGCTCTGCACGAACCATGAGTACAATGAGGAAAAGTAGCATGGGAAAGAGTAGGCAATAAGCCCATATCACATAAAGCATCCATCTCAGTGTGTCGTACATGGCCTAGGCAACAATGCCATAACAATGCATGTGGTATCTATGTAACTACAACCATAGAATCTCCCACATGAGAGACATGCACTACATAATCACTGCCATATCTAGCACCTTTGGCCAATACCAAGCAACCACGACGGATTTTCCATGAAGTATCCCCAAGAGAGACATAATATCTTGCACCATGCAACTGACTGACAGAGATCAAGCTCTTACTGAGCATAGGTATATGCAAGATATCACAGAGAACAAGAGAAGACCCATTTGGCAAAGCCAAGTGTATATCCCCTGTACCAATAACATGACAATCATGCTCAAGGCCTAAAGAAATATATTCGTCAATCTCCCTGTAAGAAGAGAACCAAGCTCTATGCGGAGTAACATGACAAGATGCAATACTGTCTAAAAGCCAATCAAAGGTATAGGCCGTTTCACTGAGCAAGTAATCTGTAGGGTAACACGTTGCCAGGAGTCTAGGCTCAGCTGCATAATCATGAGTAACTACATGCACCATACCACTATCAACAGTGGTCTCACCTACTGTATCATTGACTCTGCTCTCATGTCTAGTGCGGCACAATCTTTTTTGCTCTCTAATCCACTTGAAGCATTTACGCTTTACATACCCTATCTTTCCACAATGAAAGCAAACAAAATGTGTAAAACCTATAGAAGAGGACACATGCTCTGTAATAGCATGAGGAGGGCTGTCCAATACATCCAAGGAGCTCAAAGAATCAGGGGAACTCTCATAAGAGAGAACAGGCTCATCAAGAGGACTGTCTGCATGACTAGAAGAGCTGAAAGTTGTCATAACATACTGCAAAGGGGACTCATCCAAACCAGAAGGTGAGAACACAAAGGCATCAACCACGGATGCAAAAGCTTCCATACGGACAAGCCTAGCATACAAAAGCGTGACATATCCAACCACTGTAGCTCCTAGCCATTAAAGCATAAGCATGCCTCAGAGCCATAAATGCATAAGCATCCGCATCCCCGAAACATAGGAGTATACATAACTTTGCAGTGTCTTATACCACATACTGACATACACGTCCAACCAAGAACGGCAAGTGGCAACTAAACCTGCAAGAGTCAAGCTCTAATAAAAGCCCAAATATCTATGTAAAAGTATCCAGGTAAGAGGCTTTGTAAAATACATAGCAACATACTATGTGCATACACAGGTGGCCATAAAGATCAAGTGCTCCTTGACACACACGAGCAATAGCAGCCCAAATAGCATAGATGCCATACAATAGAGAAGCGAGACGGCCATAACTGTAAATCCCAAGCACTATCCAAGTGCACTGATCAATAAATATCCCGCATATCAAATGCAAATGAGCAATCACATCTCAATAGACAACTGCCAAAACAAGGGAGCACTCACTGCTCAATACATGTAAGTGCATCCAAGATCCATAATCGGAGCATCAAATCCCATATAGCATCCAAGGTCATAACGAAAAAAGCCAAGTCACAATGGAAAAAGCCAAGTCAATGTCCAACTACTCAAGGGAATACTCAAATGAATGTCGAGACGAGCTCAAACAACTGCCATCCACAGCCAAAGCATAAAGCATTCACCAAGACATCATAACCTGTACTGGGTAGCCTAGGTATAAACCATGTCATAAATGAAATGCCAGTTGCAAAGAAGTGACAGTCAAATCCAAATCGAGCTCTAATCTCAGCTCAAAAGCATTTTGGAGCATAAACAAGACATGTGGCATAGTCCAGACATGTGAATACATCAACCCAAGTAGTTGGGAGCACCCCGTATGCAATAGACATAACCTAAAAAATCATTAAATAGCTTCATCCCTGAAGTTTCCAGTAGCATATAACCTCTGTAAACTGAGAAAATCAGTTCTCAATCCAAGCTCAAATCCATAGGCAAACCATATGCATATATTCATGTATGTATAGGTACCAACCAGGCATAATCGGACATCAAATGCCAAGACCTGTAAGCATAAAATTGAAGTAACAGGTGGCTGCCCTGTTTTGGACAAATCTGGGACTATTCAAAATAGTCAATGGCTGAGCTAAATCAACTCCAAATGCATCTCACATAAGAGGCATAATATCCACAAGTGATACGGTATCAATAGACATCATTAGAAGCATCACATAAGCCATAGACATACACATACATGCTGTCTCAGATGTGAAATCTGTTGCAAAATATTCTGTCATCAGAATTTGGCAAATCTGACATTACCATCGTATCCGGAGCATACCAAAATCCCAACTGACTCTTATCTTGCCTGAATCGGGTTCCGAATGGCTGAGATATAACAAAAAGAGTGATTTTTGAGCCATTTTTGTAAACCGGTGCAAATAAAACGTGAGCATGCTGTTGTACTTGAGGGGCCAAATCAGGGTGGATAGGGGATAAGCAAGAGCCTAATGAAGGCCTACAATAGGCCTACACAAGCCTAGGATAAGTCCAAGCAAGAGGTGAAGAGAATAAGCTTCAACGATGGAAGCTATGGCCACCTCTTCATGAAACCCTGCTGTTCATGTCAAAGAATGGGTGAGAACTGAGTGAGAAGCAAGCTCTCATACCTCGCGTATGTTAGAAATGCGGGATCTAGAGCATGACATAACCGGAAGCTATGGAGGATGGAAGGAGAAGTGTAGACTCATGATGGAATGGACACTGTTTGTTACACAAGTGAATTAGGTTCCAAGATTGAGACTTGGACTCATAAACACAATCTTGTGTATGTGGACAATGACATTGACACTTTACTGAAATGAAAAGAGTACTATCATTGCATTAAGAAATGAAGCAAGTACAATGCTTTATAGGAAAGTAGGAAACTGCAGTAGGCACCATTGTGCATATGGGATAAGTTAGCCTGCATGTCCTTGACCCTGAGACTCCATACAAAGAGGCTGTTTGAGTGTGATTGCTGATTCTCAACACCCCTCCTCAATCACAACTAGGAAAGGCACAAAGTGTGTAGAGGCTGTAATGAGAACCACCTGCAAAGTGTGGGTATACCACAGACATGGCAAAACACCAGAGGCTGTCGCAGAAAAAGCTAAGTGTGGGTACCATAAACATGGTGGACATCCAGAGGCTGTAACAGGGGCCTCACAAAGTGTACAGGGATTGTAATGCCAAGTTACATAAGGAGTTTACATAGCTTATGGCAGGAAGCATTAGGGCAAGGAAAAATACAAGGCTATTAAAACAATCTATCAGAATTATGAGAGTACAAGGACTGATGAGTCTTGTCCTTCCGATCTTGGTGATCTTCATCTTCTTCTTCCTTTGCTTCATTTTCTTCTTCTTCTTTGACTGTGACTAGATAGGCCTTTTGGGATCTCTTTCTTGCGTGGCAGAACTTCTCGGTGTGTCCGGTCCTTTTGCAGAAGTCACAAAAGAGCTGATCTTTCTTGCCTTTGTACCTGTTGCCAACATATAATGCATGCTCATCTCTAGAGGTACTTGGTTCTTCTTTAGTTTTTAGCTTCTTTTCTTCTTCTAACAGTGATGCCTGGATATCAACAAGTTCAGGATTTGGCATGTTGATTAAAGTTGTTGATACGTTATTATATTCAAGAGGCAAGCTCTTAAGTAGAACACCGATGCAAACATCTTCATCCATTTTAATGTTGATTCCTGCAAGTTGGGTTAGGAGTCCTTCCATGTAATTAAGATGTGTGGCAAGTGATGTGCTGGACTTCATTTCAAGCCTGAAGAATTCAATTAGGAGACCATACTTTGATGATTTAGATTGTGCACCGAACAGGGTGTCAAGTCTTTTCCATGTATCCTGTGAGGTCTCACAGTTATCCACGTGATGGATATAACTGTCATCTAGCTCCAATTTGATAATGGCCTGGGCTCTGTCATCATTCTTTTGCCAAGTAGTTGCAAGGTCCGCGTCCCGCGGTTTCTTCTCTTTGCCATTTGTGATGGCCCAGAGACCCTTCTTCATCAGGATGAGCTTGATGCGGGTTTGCCAAGTGTAGAATCTGACTCCTTTGAATCGAGCATTTGGCGAGTCTTTGCCCATGTTAGATTTACGGGAACAGTAGCAAATCAACTTCAGACTTTATTAGATTTGAGCAACAGAAGAATTGATTGAGAGACACAAGTGCTAAAAAGCACTAACTGAGTGTCAATGAATACCAAATCTGCAAAAGTCTTTTACTCCAAGTGATCTTCCCCTTCTTGATTTGATGCTGATGCCTTTAGATCTGAGTGACAGTACTTTAACGAACTTCAGAGAGCATTGCTCAGTGATTAAAATCACTGTTGATAACTTCAGTGAGAGAAACAGTGAAAAATGTCAAGATTTTGAAGCTTTTGGCTATGGTGGAATTAGGGTTTCTAAGACAGGGGCCTGGTTTTTTGCTGATTGTAGGAGCTACAGTGCATCATTTTCAAAACTTTTTACATATCTAGGAAGCTTATGTCATGGGCTACCAAAGCCCCATGGAGATTGTCAACATCATGGTCAGTATACAGCGCGCAGGTGCCGCGAACAGAATCGGCGCAGATCTGGATAGCGAGGTCGAATTTGAGCAATGCTGGAGCTGTAGATCATCAATGTTGGTGTTTAAAGTGACAAGAAGCTGCGCCCTGAGCCAAGGAACATTTCTCCAGAAGAAATCGTGTTGAAATTCTGCCTGGTTGAAGAGTTATGGAAGCTCCAAGCAAGGTAGGTCCTGTCTGGCTATGGCAGACACAGAATAGAGATTGGGGATTTTCACAATGCTGAGCTCCAGATGGTCCAATGTCCTGGATTGATGTGATACAGGGAACCTTTATGAGTTGGGGAATACTTTTCCAGAAGGAAGCTCCAAGAGATTTGACCTGTGGAGTGAGATATAAGCAGTTCAATCTGACAGGGTGCTGCTGGCTATGGCTGCCATGGAAGCTTCAGTGAGAGTAGAGTTGAGAAAAGAAGTCATACACTGACACTGAGCTGGATGGAGGTTCAGAAGAATCAAGAGAGGCTGGAGAAGCAATGCCATGCCCAACTGGGCTCTGATACCATGTTAGAAATGCGGGATCTAGAGCATGACATAACCGGAAGCTATGGAGGATGGAAGGAGAAGTGTAGACTCATGATGGAATGGACACTGTTTGTTACACAAGTGAATTAGGTTCCAAGATTGAGACTTGGACTCATAAACACAATCTTGTGTATGTGGACAATGACATTGACACTTTACTGAAATGAAAAGAGTACTATCATTGCATTAAGAAATGAAGCAAGTACAATGCTTTATAGGAAAGTAGGAAACTGCAGTAGGCACCATTGTGCATATGGGATAAGTTAGCCTGCATGTCCTTGACCCTGAGACTCCATACAAAGAGAGTGTTTGAGTGTGATTGCTGATTCTCAACAGCGTAGATGCCGGGGAAGACCGGGAAGCGCTTGCGAAGGAGCTGCTTTGATACCAGTTGAAAGGGATGCAGGAGATGAGGGAGAGAAGAGCACACACAATGTAGGTGCTGTCAACAATGTTATGATATCCTTATTGCACTTTCATGTCTATATGAATAAATAATATGGACAGTCACTGTACACGAGCAGGCCCAAGGGCCTTTTACCCCAACACTGTTGCTTTCACAAGATCCAATAAATGCTCATCAAGTGTAGCTATGGGCATGCCACTCTTACTAAAGAAAGTGTGAATCCTCCTTACTACTATTACCACATCAAATATACTAAAATTATTATTAGATCTGTCTCATTGCTAGCAAAGGCAAAAAAACAATGAATAGAAACTCAAGAGCTGAAACTTGTATGTACTACAATAAGATGGTTACATTCCAATTTCTAAGTCACACTTTGTCCATCCAGATAAAAACGAGATGCATGTATAGTAGTGTCAAAACAAGCCACCTCTTCCTAAATCAAGCCCAACACTTGGCCCACATGCTAATGCCAAGGCAATGATGCGGCCAAATTAGGCTTATGAGAATTCGACCAAGTTGAGGAGGATTTGGCAAATGAACACTAGGGGACACTAATTGATCATCGGTCACATGTAGTTATTAGGAGCAAGTAGTCATGCTCCTTGGGTAGTGCCACAATGGCAGTGATAGTTGCCTAATCCCCAACATGACTAGAAGAATAAAGTAGCTACTAGCAAGGTTTCATTTACTACCAAACACCTTATATAATGCCCCTTAGGTATGACATCTCGAAAAGTAGCAACTTTTGGGTTCAAAGAAGGGAAACCCTAACACTACCAAACCTTTCACTCGATTGAGGTGTAGGGAACCAAGTATATACACCAAAAAAGTTCCTTAGTCCTTCCCAACCACGAACACCTACACCACACAACTAGGACACACCAAAAACATGGTTATGAAATTGGTTATGGTATAGAAGGCTAGCAATTTAGGACACAATAAAAGCTATGTTTGAAGTACTAAATATAGGGTTGAACTATCCTCAAAATGGTGAATTCAAGTGGAAATGGAGTGCTTGGGATGTCTTCTACACTACCAAATGCACATAATTATGTAGCCTGAACAAGTAAAACATCATATATCTTCCCACCCTGCATAGCTAGCTCGAGTTCACTTGCTTAGTAAGGTAGATATTATCTGATACTCTTGGCATTGACTCTCCATTTGAGAATGAAGGTTTGATACAAAACCTAAGCATACCATTTCAACATCATCATCTATGAGAGTTCAATCAAGAATCATCATCATCATTAGCACCACCACCACTGTTGTTGGTCATAAGTCAACACCATTGTCATCACATCATGGTCATTATCATCATCACCATCATCTATGGAGGTTCAATCACTAATAATAACAATCATCATCAATCTCAACATCATCATTACATTGATTGTTTGTTATCATCCGAGTCATCATCACTATGCTATGTTAGTCATCGAGCAGTCAAAACCTACAAGGGCATATGCTCAATGGTACCTTGTCTTTGGCAAGGGCATCAAGAAGACCGATTATGTCTTTGGCTATGAGGACATAATCTTCTTGTTTATTAGTAGACTATGATTTGTGTGAGTCCATAGCCATGATGATTATGAACAATAGCTCAAAAGACAACTTGTGCAAGGCTAATCATTTGGTCTCTATGAATATCAAATCTTAAGGAAGCCATGGAGGAGCAAAACAATAGGTCCTACAAGACAAAAGAGACAACCAACATGGCCATGGATGAGCAAACAAAATTGCATAAAAAATACTAAAACAGGAAGAATTAAGACAACATAGACAACAACAACATCAAAACCATGTGTGTGTGTGTGTGTGTGTAGCCTTTTCTTTAATTTTCTAAAATAAGCTCTTCTTCCTTCAAAAGTAAGATATCAACACATTTCAAGCTAAGTCGACCACTTAACTGAAGTTAACAGTGGGTAAATATTATGGCACCTGCACCATCTTCCCATTGCACCATGGTATAAGCATATGCCCTAAAGGGAAATGATAAAAAAGGAAAGCATTTGTGCTGCCAAACAACATGTAGCCATTGAGGTGTAGGCTCATGAGCTTTTGTCATGATGCATTGCCACACAAATCTTGATTGATATTGAGGGGTTAGTGGAGTGACACCAAAGGATGCATTATTCAAAGGTCTTACAAAAACCAAGATATAAAAAATATCATACGACTCAATTGATTGACTTACATAAAATGTATTTTAAACATCTGACAGTCATAACTCTAAGTAGCTAAAAGTAACTTCTTGTTATGCATGAGGAACACTTCAACCTTGTGGGAGATAGTTTGAAGGGTAGCTAGCTAGTAGCATTTTATGACATGTTTGTCCTTATGGGAGCACGACTTTTTAGGTTTTGTAAAAGTGAAGATTATTGGGTCTCTTTTTTTCTAATGCAAGAGTTATATTGATTTCAATAAGATATTTATATCATCCTTAATGGGGGGGAAACTAAAGCTTCTATTTCTCTTAAAGAGTTTAAACACAAGCTTCGAGGCCTCCTCCTTCTTGGCCATCTTCCTAATCAAAACAATAGCATAAGCAAAGATGCTATTACATATACTAGTAGGGAGGACATAAATGTGGTTAGCATGCTCAAACAAGATACTATTCCTGAGATTCCAAAGACTGGGACAGGTGGCACCTCTGAGGGCATTCAAAACTTTCTCCAAAACCTCATTGAGATTACCTTTGTCACCTAACAGCATTGTTTCTAGCCAACTAGATAGTGGAGCTTAAGCTCTTCCAACCTCTTCTTAATCTTCTTCCACAAAGCTTATGTCTCTTGGTAGTCCTAGAACACATACTTGATTGTTTCTTCTCTCCTTTTGCAAAAAACACACATCAGGGAGGTTGAGGTGAACTTGCATAATTGGTCCTTGGTAGCCATCTTATTAGTTGCGACTCTCCATAGCAATATGCTGACTTTGTGGGATGGGGTAGCCTTCCATGCTGTGAATCACCCTTTGGGGTCATCCTTACACCAGGACTCCATGGTCCTAAGTAGCCATCTTGTATTGGGCTCCCTAAATTCTACTCTACCTTTTGCTGAGCTAAGTGGATTACCTTGCGCACTGCTCAAATACTTTAGAAAGCACTGTTGAGTGATGCTAGGGGAGGTGGGCCAACCTTCCTTCTTCTTGGATAGCATCTTTTATAGCCATGCTACTTTCCTGGTAAGGCCAAACTGAGTTGTTGCTTGCTTGTGGGAGAGGCAAGAGCCTATTTGGGGCCCATATGTCATACCAATAGCTAAGTCCCTTACATTGTACTGTGTAGCACAAATTGACATTCTCTCTTGCTAGTATAAACCCACTATCATACGCTGCTACTGACCTCCAAATGTTGAAGGCTAATGATGTGTTCTCTCTACCTCTGTCCACACCCTTCCATTCACAAAAAGAGCTCATGTCTTACCATGCAACAACTAGCTGATTGGCAGTCTTAGATTGACTATACCAGTGATGCGCAAGCCACCAAACAATTTGTGAAACTAGAAAACATTAGGCCGCATTGTAATCCAACTGCTGTAGATCAAGACAGACCCGGCTGTCCTCCTTCCAATCTCAAGAGGAGTGTGACTAGGAGTCTGTGGGCCCGCTCCTTCAAGGGCTCTAGGTCAAGTTCCCCCTCACTTGTTGGAGCAGTGACCTGATGCTACAGTATTGCAATGCAACTCTCTGACTCCCAAAAGGTCCATAAGACATTCCTGAATATCCTTTCAATCTTATCCCAATTTGCCTTAGCAAACGGAAGGATCGATGCAACAAAGACTATCATGGGGGACAAAACAATCCTGAGAAGTACCAATCTCCCTATAAGCACAGCCATGAATGGGATCCTGGAGAATATTTTCATATGCACCTTGTTGTAGAACCATTCAAAACATGTCTTGAGGGTTAAACCAACTCCAATTGTCATGCCTATGTATCTTATTTCCTGGCCCTTCGGAATTTCTCAGAATCCAAATTGCTTGAGCCAAGGAGGTGAGTCTTCCCAGGAGAGGAAGAGCAGTTCAGACTTCTAATTGCTTACCTTGGAGCCTAAAAAAGAGGAGAATTTGCCATAAATGTTTAGCAAAGTACCAACAGAGAGGGGTCAACATGGACAATGTTAGAATTATCATCAGCAAACATTTGTGAGCATAGATAATTGCCATCAAATAAAGCTAGAGGGATTATTGTTTGTGCCTGTATAGCCTCGTTAATACAACAGAGGAGTGGGTGGGTAGCAAAGCAAAGAGCAAAAGGGCATCAGCAGAAATAAAGTCCACCTCCTCATCAGACACACTGACTTTAACACCTAGCACACTGCCGATCTCGTCATTGGCAACGACTGTCTCCTGCAAGTTCTGCTTTATCGCCATCAGGATTCCTCCTCTCCCTCTTTCACAAACATTATAGAAGCATTCATAACCTGGAATCTTGATCTCCGTGGCACTGGTTGCATCAAGCTTCACCTCCTACACCCCAACGAGGTCCGCTTGCATTTGATCAGCATGTCCCTCAGCACCTTTTGTCAATCCATCGAGCAAAGAACACATGCATTCCAAGTGAAGATGTATATCTTGCACGAAACTCAGTCCACTATCCCTTTATTGTTGAGTATTAGCATCAACAAGAGGGGTGTAAAGGTTGGTGAACCCCACCCTTCCCCTAGCAAGTTGCTTAATTGAGATCCTTGAGCCAGAGCCCTTGTGCTTGACCTCAGTAAACTTCTCTACATTTTGGTTCTTCTTCTCTCCTGCCTTCTCAGACTTGCTAGATCTCTCTTTGTTAAGGTCGAGAGGTTGGAGAACTTTGTTTGTTTGGACTGCATCTTTCTTCGACTCATACCCTCCTGTAGCACCTGAACTAGTGCCCTTATATTCTTTGGAACGATTACCATTGGGAATGGCTTTGACAAGACCGTTAGCCCTAGCTTCCTCCTTCTTATCGACTTGCATGGCCGATGCTGACTGGGGCTACTTCTCCAAGGATTCACGCTGCACCTCTGTGTGTTTTCCGTATTCCCTTGTTGAGGGCAAGCCTTTGCAAAGTGTCTAAAATGATAGCAAATGTAGAAAACATTAGGAAAGTCAGAGAATTTGACTTCCCAGACGACAGCAAGGCCTCTTTTGTCGTGAATCTCAAGAACATTTGGGAGTATACATGCTTTGCACTCACCTTTGGGGTTAGCTTGGAGAGGGGGGACATAGAGGACTTTACCAAGTGTAGAGGCAATGGATCTAATCTCGTTCTCAAATATTGCTTGCAAGTCAGGGAAACCCACCTACACTAAGCACTCTGTGAGCAAGCCATCCTCGGGAGAGAAAGTTGCTGGCTAGGGAAGACAATGGATCAAGTTTCCTTTGTAGCCAACTGAGCAGGCAAGCATCCAGTTCCTCTCGGCCTGAGAGCCAACAAGGACAAACCCCGACCAATAAGCTTGTAGCAGACTAGGTTATAGTGTGCTTGATATGTGTTGAGGAACCATTTGGAAAACTGTTTTCCATTATCGTCAAAAACCCTCCCCATAAAGTACCGATAGAGCCCAAAAGTAGAAAAATCGTAATATCTCTAACAGCAGCTTTCCAATGGTAGCTCCATGTCAACCTTGAAGGTCTTCTTTTTGCAATAGGAGTGAGCATTTGTTTATTGGCACTGCTGATCTTTGCCATATCATTGGTGGACGCATGTGCCATGTCCTGTACATCCGATCCTTTTTTCCTTAACTTGCGCTGCATGTGACTCTACCTCCATTCCATCGCCACTAGATCTCAGAGCTTCAGCAGGTTCACCCGTAGGATTTGCTTCCCCACCCTGCTTGGCCTGCATGCAGACCAGGCAGGTACCATGACTGCTTGAGACAGTCCCAGCCCTACGCGTTCCCGCATCTCTCTCTCTGTCTCTCTTTCTCTCTCACTACTTTGTTGCGCACTGCGTCACAAACTCACGATAAATTAGACTTTGATCACAAAAGTTTGGATTTTTTGTTTTTGGTGACTCTTCTACCAAAAGGAAAGAAGAAAGGGGTTTCCAAAAGAGACCCAAGAAAGGAAAAACAAAAAAGCACACGTGTTCTTACCGGGCTAGGAGGGTTACCGAACAGAGTTACGGACGTGTGATTGAAACACCAACAAACTTACAAAGTACCTCCAACCATCAAAAACACCAACAAACTTACAAAGTACCTCCTGCCATCAAAAACACCCCAACACGCAATTGTCGAGATTTCATGGACCGTGTCGTGTCGTAGAAGGAAAAGCGTATTGGAATGGATGCAAATGTAAACATGTTTGTACACCAATTCATTCTTAATGAAGAAAACTTGCACCTTGTATTTGGAAGCAGAATAACTTTTCCAATACCACCTATACTATGACCAATACCACCTATACTTATACTGTGACGAGCAATGCAAAGCCAACACCACCTCTTAACAAAACTATATATTATTTTCTCGAGAAAATATTATCATACAATTCACTTGGTTAGCTTATGTCAAAATTTTGGCAAGCTTTTGGTGACAATATTATCATACAATTCACTTGGCTAGCTTATGTCAAAATTTTGGCAAGCAAGCTTTTGGTGACCTTGTCTCTCTTAGTTTGTCACGCAAAAATACTATTTCCAAAAGCTAACGTCCAACCTTTTTCTTCGATGCATTCGACGCATTCTTTCCTGTCCGACAACGGATTTATATCAAAGGTGCCTGGAGGGAGCTCTCTTCTCCTCCACGCCTTCCACGCAGATGGCCGGCCAGGTCTCTTCCGAGCTATCATTCAGATTTGTGGAGGCCAATGGCATCAGGCTGCACATTGCAGAGCAAGGCTCAGGTACTGCAATGCCTTTAATGGACATGTGTCTAACTCAATTCTTGAATCACTCACAGAGTCTTGCAATCAGAACTTGAGCATAACACCCTGGCCTACATGAGAATTTACTTAATAATCAACTGGAAATAGGCGCCAATAGGTAGCTACAAGGAGTATTGGAAAATAGATCACAATCTTAGTAGATATGTCGCTTTGCAAGTCTCTCTATATCAGAAAGTCTTTTGAAGATTGCTCTCAATGAGTCCTTTGAAGATTGCTCTGAATGGTCAGATGCACTTGCCAGACATAAATAGCTAGAAGAAGCTCAGCAGTGCTATCTATTGAGCATACATGTGTACGTGAACACACATGGAGATCTCACAATTATAATATCTTTGGAGATCATTCCAATCACACTTGTAGCGTTTTCCGGGATATGATTACAGCAGTCTTTTTTCGATTGTATTTCTCTTCATAACACGGATCAACAACAAATACTTGCTTTGTTCTCAAGGTTTTTGACGTGTTATGTTGGCACTGACAATAGCACCTATTGTACATTGATATGATTCACCTTGTTTCACCTTTAAAAGAAAGTATGTGTATGAATCTGAAATTCATTAGCTATATACAAATCTCTATATGCCTTGATGATAGATCATTGGTAGCTCATAACAATGGGCCATACCCTACTTTATGTGCATACTTATGCTCACCCAAATCACATCTTTGAGTCTTACAAATAGACTAGTATGTTTTCCCTAGGGCTGCCGATGAATAAATCACGCTTTTGACAAAAGGACGTATAAGGTTGATAGAAGAAGACATAATGCCTAGCAATGTATACTTACCTAACATTATTAGTTATTACTTAATGGTATCAATTACCTCAAATAAAAATTGGATGTGAGTATAGAAATTGTTTGAATGAGCATACACAACACTCTAAATGTTAAATGTTATTCTTATGTGATGAGGCTGGACTTGAAACTTGGACAGCTTGAAATTTAGAAGACTTAGCTCTAGGTAAGGGAATAAGATAGTACACACTTGTCTTAAATGAGGATGATTAGTATCATGTATTCGACACTTATAAAAGAGTCCTTGGAGAGAGGATTATGTCTTGCATTTGTGAGGACAATAAATAACATAGTCAATCTACACTGAAAGAGTATTAATGCCTTGAAGTGTGGGCTAGATTTGATGTAAACAACCATGACTGAGAATCTAGCATGATCCAAGGTTTAGATATTAGAAAATAGGGATTTGTGCATGAGAACTAGCTTTTGTAATCTTTGATAGTTGAGAGTATGCTGTATGAGATCCTTTGTATGAGTAGTGGACCACAAAATATTCTCTATTAGCCACAATTAATATCCATGAGTTATTGGAAGACTTTGATAGGCTAGAGTTAGATAGGACACACTTGTCTCAAATGAGGACCGATAATACTGGTAACCTTCCTAGGCTAGATTTCAAGATTAGACAACCACAACTAATGAGATGGCTTGACCCAAGTCTAGATCTTGAAAAACAAGGGATATTTGTGCATCGAAGCTAGCTTTTGTACTTGAGATATTTGATTATAAATACCTCAGGTTACAAAATTCAAAATCATGTGTAGGGGTGGTAGGCTACAAAATATTTACAAATTACAATTTTATCTCAACTTGATGCTCTATATAG
This sequence comes from Lygodium microphyllum, assembly GCF_053477565.2. Classification (NCBI taxonomy): domain Eukaryota; kingdom Viridiplantae; phylum Streptophyta; class Polypodiopsida; order Schizaeales; family Lygodiaceae; genus Lygodium; species Lygodium microphyllum. Next base: position 29,806,720 of record NC_141157.1, on the reverse strand, counting down.
ATAGTTTATTCGATGAAACAAACACTCTCCACTAATATCACTTGCTTTCAGCTTGGTTAGTGCATTGCCACCTTGATTTTCGCTTTGGTAAATGATCCATGTTAATCATGCCATCAAAGCTAGGGGTAACTCACCTAGCTAACTCAAGTAGTTTTGCATTATATGAATCATCTTCACCCCTAAAATCTTACCTTGTCCTTCTGCTTCTTTGTGGCATCCATTGAAGCTAACTTGATCTTCAATATCTTCGATCTCCTAAACCATCATATTTTGGGACCAGCTCTACTAGGTTAAGGCTCCTTTGACTAAAGCTGAATTTGTGATAGAAAACGTAGGTAGAAGACACATTGGTGTAGCAAATTAGCTGAGGTTTTGAAACCAACGTACGTTCTCTGAAAGGGTGGTAATGACCTGATTCCCAAGACAACCTCCTCTGCTAAAAATTCAAAAAATATACCTGAATCCTCTTCGGTATTCAGAAGCTTTGGAGCTTGTCCATGCCTTGTTCTCTGTCTCTCTCTCTCCTCATTATACTTCTTTGTATGCATGTCATGGCGTGTCACCCAATACCATCCCTCACACGGTCTGACAGTGGTAATGGTTTTCACCATCTTCTTCCATTGGTCCACTATATGTGAATGTCAAAAGAAAGATTGCACTTAATGATGTCTATTTTTGCTTGTTGTTGCTACTCTTTGAAGAAAGAGAGATGATAGGCCACTTGTTGCTTGGGCAAGAGTTGCTTGCCTCTTGTTTGATGTTGCTGCACCACTCGAATGGCTTCTCCTTGATGGGATGGATGAGGCTGCCCCCACAAAGAATGGATGGATGAAGAGGGGTCTTTGTTTGTGTTCGAGGCATCACAATTGGGAGCCACCACCTCCTCACTTACCCTTGCGATACTCTTGCATCACTTCAATGGCAAGTATTTTTCTAACAATACTTTTGGAAGATGTAATTGGAAATACCCTTGCATCTCCCCTCCCAATTTGCAGAAGTGGATGAGGAGATGGGTTATAGAGGAGGTTTGTATCTTTGGGCAATACTTGCATTGCCATTTGGAAGTATGTGGCTTCTCTTTCAATCACTTTTATTTAGCACAATGCAAGTTAAAGGCTTCCTGAAGAGTGGGTGCCTTTGTGTGTGTATGGAGAGAGAAGGAAGAGATTAAGGATAGAGGTTGGGAGTTTGAGAGCTTGAGAGCTTGAGAGTAGAGAGAGTAGGAAAGCTTGAGGGTGGAAAGGCTAGAGAGGGTGGAGAGATTAAGGGAGTAGAGAGGGTGGAGAGCTTGAGGGAGTAGAGTGAGATTGAGGGAGTAGAGAGGGTGGAGAGCTTGGAGGAGTAGAGGGTGGCAAGAGAGCTTGAGGGAGTGGAGATGGCAGAGAGCTTGAGTGAGTAGAGAAGATGAATGAGAAGGGAGAGGGGGAGAGATTCTTATTTGGAAGGGGATATATATATATATGTATATATATATATATATATATATGTATGTATGTATGTATGTATGTATGTATGTATGTATGTATGAAATGAAATGATTTATTAGCATTTGCAAGATGCCAAAATGACTTATGAGACCGTGAGTTATAATTGTTTGTAAAATGATACAAATGTTTGGAAATAACAATACAATAAAAGAAATCTAAATCTAAATGTTGATAGGAGAAGAACCTAGCTGGTAGGCTCATAAGTGATTAGGGGGATCTAGAAGGGCCATGAGGGCACACATTATCTCAAGAAATCCCACAGTGGCTAATTTGTACATAAACCATATAATACCTCAATTACTGTATAATCATTAATCTTTTGTGTGAAAAATTCTTTCATATGGAAAATTAATTAGTATTTTGTATGAAAGTATACTATTTATTTTTTAAAAAGTTATATGATTAATTCTTAATCTAAAGTTTGTTTGATATAAAAGAGAGTTATTTGATGGGCCCTAGCGATTGCAATTTAGAAATATGTTCATATAGGCTTCGGTTTATATATTTATATTTGAGAGAGAGAGAGAGAGAGAGAGAGAGAGAGAGAGAGAGAGAGAGAGAGAGAGAGAGAGAGAGAGAGAGAACCAAGCCCTTCATAGAGGCATAGTTAAGTAATAACTAGGGGAAGAGGAGGTGATAAGAGAGAGATAGAAAAAAAGAGGCGGTAAGAGGTCGCAAAAAAAGAAATGGTAAGAGCTAGGAAAAGAAGAGGTGGAAGAGTGTATGGTGTAAGGAGCATGTGTATCAAGTGTTGATTGTAACCAATTCTCCAATAATATAAGATGTTGTCAGAGTGCAACGGTGTGAAAGCGTATGACTGAGACTGAGAGAAAGAGTGAACATGGATATAGCGTGTATGACGAGTAGTAGGTAAACTCTTGATGACCGTCAAGTATGAAGTATGGCATGTATGAAATGGCACGAGTGATTTTTTCTTTCACCTCCCAACCTCGCCTAGATGAGAGTTGGCTCCTCTCTTCCCGTTTTCTCTGCCAACCGTCCGCTTCAGGTGAGTCCTACTATTCTTAGACTCTCTTACCCTCTAGGCTCCCCTTGACCCCGTTCGGGTGCCCAAGGCCCCCGGACGGTCATCCCTTGCGCTAGTCTCCCATTAATTACCTTATTAATGTTACATTTCCTTCCCCTTAAGAATCGGTTTCGTCCTCGAAAATGATACTTGGAAGGCAACTGTAAATTGGGAAACCTTTTCCTTAGGATACTTACTTTCTTCCATGTTGAGCTTTCTTCTGAACAATCTTTCCATTTGACCAAATATTCTTGATAAATAGTATTTCTTGTTCGTCTGTTACGAAGATTTAATATTCTTTCTGGTTCATGTGGATTAGATTGGTCATCTAATAGCTTCTCAATGTTATCATTTTAGATTAGATTATCCAAATCACCCAGCTTCTTCCTTAGCTTACTTACATGGAAAACTAGATGTGTTTTACTACCAGCAGGTAGTTGGAGCTTGTAAGCCTGTTCTCCCACCCTTTTAAGTATTGTGAAAGGACCACAATACTTGGGTGAAAGCTTTGGACATCGTCCCGTTTTCATGGTTTTAGTTTGTTCAGGCACCTTAAGATAGACCAATTCTCCTTCTTCAAAGGAGATGTCTCTTCGATGAGGATCTGCATAAGCTCTAGCTCGATTTTGAGCTTTCTGAATATTTTCTTGAGCAAATTTTAACATACTATTCATATCCTCCAAAAAGTTCTTGGCTGCCTGAACCTTTTCCTTATGTAGTCCTACTGCATGAGGAGTTCTGGGCTGAAACCCATACATTAACATAAATGGACTATATCTAGTGGAAGAGTGCTTGGCACTATTATATGCAAACTCTGCTATCAGTAGATACTCTTCCCAATTAGTTTGCCTTTTACTTACATGTGCCCTAAGCATATCTTCAAGGATTTGGTTAAACCTTTCAATTTGCCCATCAGTTTGTGGATGATCCGCCGTACTCATGCTAAGTTTAGTATCCAACTTCCTAAATACAACATGCCAAAATTGACTATCAAATTTTCTATCTCGATCAAAAACTATATTTGCCGGAAGGCCATACAATTGGTATATGTTCTCTACGAACAATCTAGCCAATTCTGGTGTTTTAACATCAGTTGAAGTTGGAATAAACCTAGCCATTTTGGTTAATCTATCCACAATCACCCACATAGAGTCGCGCCCCCTCTGTGTTTTGGGTAACGTAACAATAAAGTCCATGGAGATACTCTCCCATTTTCCCGAAGAAATCTCTAATGGGTATAGAAGTTCTCCCATTTTCAATCTTTCAGCTTTATTAACCTGGCATTTATTACATTTGACCACATAGTCAAGGACGTTCTTATTCATTCCAGGTCAATAGAACTGCCTTTTAATAAGGCTATAAGTCTTATTAACTCCTGGATGTCCCGCGCTAGGGGTATCATGACACTCAAAGAGTATCTGGCACCTTATTTCTTCATCTTTCGGGACACATACCCTACCCTTGTAGAGTAAATAACCATTATCAATGGTAAAATTCTTCTACTTGAATCCCATTTGAGCAACCCTTGATGCTCCATTTCCTTGTTGAACATCCTCAGATATTCCTTCCTCAGTGGAGGCCCTTCCATTTGGATCCCCATTTTTTATTGCTTCCCATATGTTGGAATATGCCGGATCAACTTGGCATTTCCCTTTTAAGGATTCAAGCAAATCGGAAGTGAACTGAGTAAAACTCAATTCATTTATGATGGGCATTCTACTGAGTGCATCAACCACTATATTATACTTTCCTTTTCTATACCTTATCTCATAGTCTAACTCTTGAAGGAGTTCGGCCCATCTAGCTTTATGCCCTTGTAGATCCGGTTGGTCATTAAGCCACTTAATGCTTTCATGATCCGACAAGATCAAAAGTTTGGCACCGTACAAATAGTGCCTCCATTTCTTCATTGCATGTACTATTGTATACAACTCCCTCTCATAAACAGAATAATTCCGTTTTGCACGGTCTAATTTCTTGCTTTCAAAAGCAACTGGTCGACCTTCTTGTAATAAGACCACGCCTATTGCCTTATCACTGGCATCGGCTTCAACCACAAATGGTTTATTGGGATCCACAATTAATAGTACTGGAGCTGTAGCAATAGCTACCTTAAGTTTTTGAAAACTTTCATTGTGGTCTGTTTCCCAATTAAAGTTCTTCCCTTTCCCTTTAAGTTGGTCTGTCATTGGAACAACTATTTTGGCATAATCTCGAATGAATCTACGATAAAATCCAGATAATCCTAGGAAGATCTGCAGCTCTTCCAGGTTCCTTGGAGATGGCCATTCAATAATTGCCCTTACTTTTTCTGGATTCATCTTGATTCCCTATTTCGAGATAATATGCCCTAAATATTTGACCTCTTGTGCGAAGAATTCACATTTAGTTTTCTTCGCATAAAGGGAATGTGTCCTTAACAATTGGAATACTAATCGTAAGTGTTCCAAATGTTCTTCTTTTGATCTACTAAAGATCAAGATATCATCCAAGAAGACTACTACAAAGTGTCCTAGATAAGGTCGTAACACACTATTCATCAGCTTCATAAAGGTAGCTGGTGCATTAGTGAGGCCAAAAGGCATCACTAAAAAATCATAATGCCCATATCTAGTACGAAATGCTGTCTTAGGAACATCCTGTGCCTTAATTCTTACTTGGTGATAGCCTGATCTTAAGTCTATCTTTGTGAAGAATTTTGCCCTTTGTAATTGATCAAAAAGATCTTCCATTCTGGGCATAGGAAATTTATTCTTCACTGTTATCTTATTAAGAGCTCTATAATCAGCACAAAGTCGCATAGAACCATCTTTTTTCTTTACCAATAAAATTGGCGAAGCCCAAGGTGAATTGCTGGGTTGTATAAACCCTTTAATAAGGTAATCCTTAATTTGTCTTTCAACTTCTTGGTGCTGTGTTTCACTTAACTTATAAGGTGGTTTAGAAATAGGATGTGTATCCCTATTTGTGTCAATTGGGCGATTTATATCACCCCTATCTAGTGGAAGGCCACTTGGTAAATCAGAAGAAAACACATCTTTAAATTCATCTAACAAACCACTTAATTCATTACTTACATTCAACTCACAAACATAAGAAAATTGTTGCTTAATATTATAGAAAGTAAAAGTGTTTTGTACAGGAAGAGACCATAACATATATACTTCACAAGCTTCCTTCTTTATCAGCTTTTGAACTTCAGTGGAACACAACAAAGGGTTATCAGATACTTCATGTTCACCTTGAATCACAAAAGTCTTACCATCCCTTTCAAATTCCAGTGTATTATGATGATAACTACGTTTTAAGGATGGTTCCAATCCCCATAGCCACTCCCTTCCTAAAGCAATATTGACTCTTTCCATATCAATAAGTTGGAAATTGAGTTTATCTTTATATTCTTGGATCTCAATTTCCAAATTGGATACCATTGTATCCCATATTTTATTATCCTGACCTTGCATCATACGAACAACATATTGATGCCCACTCTTTTGTTGGGGGAGTTTCAATTTTTTGACAAGTGCATAATTTATGAAATTGTGGGTAGCAGAGTCATCAATCATGACTCTAACCCTCTTTCCAGCTATCAATCCATGCACTCTAACTAAATCATGTGGCCCAAAAGTAGGCTGCCACATAGAAGTTGGCATACAATGCCTGTGTTGTACATCCTTGTGCAAGACCTCTAAAGATTTATACCTTTCATGCCTCTTTAATTCCAGGGTCTGCACTACATGGATTTGTTTTTCTTTTCCCTTGCCCTTGTTCTTATCCTTTCCTTTATCTTCCCCCTTTTTCCTTTGAGGGCAATTCCAGGCAGGATGGTTAGGGGATAGGCAATTGAAATACAACCTTTCTTTTTTGGCCTTATCAAAGTCATCTTGACTTAACTTTGGCCTTACATATTGTTTCTTTTCAAAGGGTTGTTTCTTGCTCTTAAAAAATGGCATTTTCTTTTTAAATTTGCCTACAAATTTTGAGGTTTCCAATTTCTTAGTCTTGGGCTCCGTAGACTAGTGAGTGTACCTGGACGGGTACTATCTTCATTGATTAATGCAAATTTAATTGCCTCTTCACTAGGTGAACTCCTTTTCACTTCCTTTTTACAGGCCTTATCTAGTCCCCTAATGAATCCTCTTGTCTTTGAAATTCATCTATTCCTTCCAATTTGAGGATTATCTCACGATATTCCTCCAGATATGTCAGCAGGGGTCTTCCCTTTTGTCTGACATAATCCCAATCTTCCCAATTTCTTTCCATTTCATTTTCAGGAAGGAATTCTTTCAAAAAGACCGATTCAAATTGAGCCCAAGTTTCAAGTATTTTATTTGCCTCCTTTAAAGTTTGCTACCATTTATATGCCTTTGGTCCCAAAGTTAAACTGGCCTCCAGCGCTTGGAGATGTGGTGGAGTATTTTTAAGTTTGTGTAAATCCTCCCATTTTTGGAGAAAATTAAAGATAGTGTCTTTATTTCTGCCTTTTTTCTCCCTGTGAAACTGAGGGGGTTTCATATATTTTAACACTGGGTTATCCCTCAGCTTTTGGTGGGTTTCCCTAGAATCTTGCATAGTCACATCTAAATCTTTCGATGAAGATGGAATATCCGAGGTTTCTAGCTTATTTTTATCTCTTTCTAGTAATAAGGTTAATTGAGATTTTATTTCGGTGAGTGTTTGAGTTAGAAATTCCATTTGAATCCCTTGTGCTTGCACACGAGCAGTTAGATCATCAAATTGTTCTCGTGTGGCAAAAAATTATTCCCATTGTTTTTCTTGTATCTTCGTTTCATGGGGATCTACCATAGGGTGGTCCCCAGAACTAGAGCCCTCGATTACCCCCTCTCTTCCTTTCCCCTCCATTAATACACTGGAATTGGAAAGCAAATATAAGAAATTTGTGTACAAAGTTGGGGTACTTTCCTGATTACAATAAAACAGAAGTCAATGATCTCTGTAAAGTAGAGATGGCGGGAAGAACGAGGCAGCTGGGAACATGGCCTATCGGCAGGAGCGCTGGGTATGGGTGTAATTAATCACCCCTTGTCAGGTCACGTGGGAACACAGGCTGTGAATCAAAAAGATTAAATATTAAAGATTAAAACGGGACTTAGTCCCATCGTAATTGCCCGCAGGAATGTTGACGATAACGTAATCCGTTTTGGCCCCGTCCGTCGTGGTCGCCTTTGTTAACACACAAAAAAAATGACGACTAACGTGTCCCGACGGCTCTTCCTGAGGACCCGGCGGCTCTTCGTGAGGATCCAACGGCTCTGATATCAGTATAGTGTGTTTGACGAGTAGTAGCTAAACTCCTAACGATCGTCAAGTATGAAGTATGTCGTGTATGAAATGGCACGAGTGATTTTTTTCTTTCACCTCCCAACCTCGTCTAGATGAGTGCTGGCTTCTCTCTCCCCGTTTTCTCTGCCAGCCGTCCGCTTCAGGTGAGTCCTACTATTCTTAGACTCTCTTACCCTCTAGGCTCCCCTTGACCCTGTTGGGGTGCCCAAGGCCCTCGGACGGTCATCCCTCGCGCCAGTCTCCCATAAATTACCTTATTAATGTTACAATGGAGATGAGAGAGAGAGAGAAAGAGATAGAAGAACACAAAAGATCTGCAATGAAGGAATGCTGAATAAGGGAAGTAAATATGTACATGGGCGTAGTGCTTATGTTTGTGCATATCTCCACCTCGAGGGTCTCACATTGCTATGAATCTCGAAGTCTCCACCAATCTCAGAGATATGCTGAGTGTGAAGATCTACGATCTGATATGCTAAAGGGTGGGCTGGGGGACCAGGTATAAATAGGTTGAAGCAATGTCATAAAGTGCAGGTCGGCTACATTAAATACAACTGATTGCATACGTGTGATGAAAAAAAACAGCTGATTGCTATGATAAAAGTGTCAACTGCCATCATAAATGCATTGTTTGTTGACCATCATATGTGGCAAATGCTGCTGATTGATCGTGGGTGGTCTGATTGCTCACATGTGTGGGAAACTTGTTGTGATAATATGTTAGACCTGCCATGTGGCATCTCCTGCCTGCCCATGATTGATGGTATTGTTGAGCTAAAAATGCATTAGTCTAACTTAAACATCCCCAAAACATGCTTAATTAATGAAGAAACCTTCTTATTTTAAAAGAAACACGATTCTAGAGAGTTACTGTGTCCCACTTGCAAAATCCTAATTTGGGTGCCCAGACTTTCTATAAACGGACATGCAGTCCACCACTCTCCCTAATCTCGTTTTTGTAGGTTTCAAGAGTTGTATCTCTCCTGTCCACACCGTATTCGCAAAGGACATCGCGGTCAGAGCCTTGCATCGCAGTTTGCTATTCTTTGGCATTTGTTTTCAACCTCTATACTTGTCGCCTATCTCCTGGAGTTGTCGCTAACAGTAGGGAATTTGCTTTTGTTGCTGCTAAGGCCAGTTGCCACCATCTGCATCCAGTCGCCACCATCATCCTTCTTGCATTTGCAGTCAATCTCTCTCCTTCAAGTGTCACTATCAGCATTTGCACTATCGCCATCGGTTTTCACTTGTCGCCTAGCACAATAAGCTTGCATTTACTTATTTTACACAGTCACCCGTTTTTTCTCTTCTCAGGTACGTGCGTTTTTAGTCTTTCTCTCTCCTGGAGTGTCCTATGCATTAAATCCAGCCTTCCTTGGCTGTGTTTATTGGTGTTCGACACTTGGACATTGCCTTGTTGCGATTTGGGATCCGTTCGGAGTACAACATACTCTACAGCTCATAATCTCTGCCTCGATTCTAGAGCATCTGAGCGTTGGGCACACTTGACTGACCGCTATCCAGCTCGGGATAGGACCTGTCGAATCAGTTTGGATCATGAGCTCCAAAACTTCAAAATCACAGACAAGGATGACTTGAAAGTCAAGTTGGCTGAGTATCGGCGTCTCCACGCTGAGTTCTCAACCATTGGGGCTCCTAAGTTCTTTGGCGATCATGTTATCCTATTCCTTAACAAGTTGCCAATTTTTTTTTAAAATTTTGTATTGAAGGTGATTTCATAACCTCAAGTGCTCACATTCTATGAGCTTGAGTGTTTGTTGTTGTGTTACGTACGATTGTTCGATCAATTTCATAATACATTTCGATATAGGGGGCTCTAGTTGCATCTTCTCAGAGGGGCAATAGGGCAAGGGCAAACAATCCTCAAATCAAAATCAAAATCAAAACATGACTAGTGAATCCAAAGGAATCCCTCAATCTTCTCTTAAACTTGGATAGCAGAATGTCCCTAAGAAGAATAGGTATTGTCAACATTGTGACTTGTCAAAAGGTGGGTCATTATGACGACGAGTGTCAATCCAAGGCAACAGGCACATAGTCAAAATCCAAGAATCAGACCCTCGCACGCCAGTTTGGTAACCCCTAGCAGGAGAAGCAGGGTGGTGGCAACCCCTAGTAGGGGTAGGGGTGAGGCCAAACCCACACTGCCACTGGTTAGTAGTCATCCAGTCGGTGAACTATTCAACTCCAGAGGGTTTGTTTGATAGGTTTGCAAAGGCCCACATTGTCTCCTTAGAGACATTAGATGTGAGTCTTGTTCACATTTGTGAGTTGTCTCTTGATGAGGTGCCTGTAGAGGCCCACTCGTTACAACCAAGCACCTCAGCACGTGTTTGGCTGTGGACAATGGAGCTACCTACCACATGACTCCTAGGGTAGACATTTTCATTTCCCGAGCCCCTGCAACCATGAGTGTTTGTGTAGGAAACAATAAAAGGATAATGGACTGAGTGTTTACAGCCCAAAATGCTGCCGCTTGTTGCCAAGCAGCCTTCTAAGGCTATCGCATATTGTTGTAGCCTCTTCTAGGTAGGTCGTTAGCTCCTAAAGGGTCTCTTGCTAGCTGGAAATGGCTTGTCAATTGTTGCAACATCAATGACAGCCTCCTCCTCCTCCCCCCCCCTCTCTCTCTCTCTCTCTCTCTCTCTCAGCTTGCACAACGTTGGAATGACCCTCTCAACCCTTGAAAACCTTGCAATCGTCCTCAATTGCATTGCAGTGTGTCAAAGCCAAAAGAAAAAGCACTGGAGTTTCCCGAAAGACATCATAATCAAAACAACATTAGCCATTGCTGATTAACCATGCTAATGCCAAACACTTACTGAAAATATCCAGCCAGCGTAACCATGATAATAGGCTCACAAAGAATCCAAAAATTTTGCCAAAAACCCCATAGAATGCATCTCTCATTAGCATATCTCAATTGTTCTAGCCAAACAACCATAGCAAAGCTTAAATTGAGCATAAACCATGTTTGAACTATCAATGGCATTCATAAAACACATTGCTGTCCATAAAACCAGCTGAATACCATTGACAATTGATGATTATACATTGAAAACCAGCAATTAATAATCATACACTAATACATATTGATGAAAATGTATAGTTTTTAGAGCTGTGTTGAAAAGTGAACCAATTTGCATATCAAACTGCAGTGACTAGTACATTGAATAGTGACCTCATTGTAGCCATACTGTCAGCACAGTACCTTGGATGTATCCTGAATACATCTAAGATCCACTATACATGAGGGTTGTCCATCATTGGGGGAGTGGAAATGCTTCCTCCCCCTTGACCATCAGGCAATGCTCTGGATCCTTGCTTTGTTGAACTTGATTGAGCTTGATCCAAAGTTGGCTCTAATTGAAAAGCCTCGAGGTAAAGCTACAACAATCGAGGATGGTTTGCTAAGTAATCCTCTTCCATCCACTTAGCATCCATTGGTGAATAATTTTTGTAAACTTTATCTCTAATCTCTCTCTTTATGTGTCAAGATGTGCTAAGGTACCCATATCTTATCTAGCTCCTCAACCTTTGGCTGAATTTCAGCAGATTGTATTTGCCATTGTGGAGGCAATTTCAGCCTATAAGCAACCTCGTTGATCCCCTCCAATACTTGGAAAGGCCCATTATAGCTTGGGATATAATCTCTCTCTACCTTTTATCTTTTTTAGCCTTTCGTTTTCAAAACGTGGCAACACCCAACCGCCCTTTGCAAAATGCAAAGCACATCTATGGTGATCAACTGTCTTCTTTTGATTCTCTTGAGACCTCTGAAGAGCATACTTAACCTTCGCATAGGTTGCATCCATGTTTTCTACATATTGATTAGCCTCAAAGATCTTGTTCTTGGTGTGCAAAATAGGGGGCACTTTCTTGCCACCTTCCACAACCTCAAATGGATAATTGTTGTAAGTACGGGGAAGAACGTGAGAATGACAATACTTTGAACTTAAGCAACTTGATTATTTATTTCGATGAAAATTAGGAGAGAGAGAGAGAAGCCAACACTACATTGAGAGGGGAATCGGGCCCTTAGGAATTTATTGAAACAAAATCACGGGCACCAAGTGCCTAAACCATATACAAAAAAGCTGATTTGTTGCAATTTTGAAAATTAGGGTTTTGAAATCTAATTTTTGCAATTCTGAAAATTAGGGTTTTGAAACCTTTATTTTTGCAATCTCCGAGCAGCAAGTTGATTCTCTTCTTTAGCGCTTGGATTAGATCAAGCTAAATAGAAAGTATTTCTTGGATGAGGGAGAGAGAGAGAGAGGAGAGTACAAAGCACGCATCGGAATTTTTAGCATGAGAGCTTGTTTCAAATGAAGAGGGAGACCTCTAATATATAGGTGTGGGTCTTGGGTGCTCAAAAGCGGAAAGTAGAGGTTACGAATTACAAGTGTTTATTGAAAATGTAGGGTGTATGCCCGCCCACCAAGCGTACACCTTCCCTTGTAACATGATTTGTATTTACTCGATGCGAACCTGATCATTGGTCACGAAACATTTTTAAAAAATGGATTGAAAATTAGCTCAAGTCGGCGGCTCAGGGTATAAGCTTGCCCACCAAGCATACGCCTTCCCTTGTAACATGGTTTGTATTTGCCTGATGTGTTGAGCGTCATCGAATTGATACAAATCAAAATACACCGTTGATTTGGCCAGCCACCATGAGTTGATGTTCGTCTCATCACATTTCTTCTTCTCCCCTTTAAAGGAATTAGGTTGGAATTGAAGAGGCAACGTTCTCGTGGCTGCGGGCACAAATGGAAAATGGGGACTGTGCAATTCACCTGACTGCCATTATATTTCCTTCACTTAAGCTTGGAGAATGGCCACAATGGACGAATCTCCTTTGGACTTAAAAGAAGAGGAAGCTTTGGATGCTGCCCGTACGTGTGTTCGAGCTCAGGAAAAGCGGAATGGGCATCCTCCATGTGTTGACATTCTACAGGAATGGGTGCATCAAAGGGAGATACACCATGATAAGATATGATATCGACAAAAGGAGAGGTTTTGAGAGAGAGTGAGAGAAGAGTTTATTTAGAGTTCAAGGAGTGCAAGAGAGAAGAGTAGAAGAAGCAAAAACAATTTGCATTTAATGCAAAATTAAAGTCCTTTTTTTTGTGGCAAGCATGAGGTAGTCTTGGTCAAGCAACAAATGAGTTGTATTATCGAGATGTTCTTTTTAAAAAGTGAAAGATTAGAGACTTTAATCGCCTTCTTTCTTTCAAAAAAAGAAGTGATACGTGGCGGAAGAAATTTTGACCTCATGGGTCAAAAGAATGGATTGTCCTCCATGTCCCTCTTGGAAGGGATTGACTCCTTCTGCCTAGTACATGTGGAAAAAAATAAGGCCCCTTGCCAGTCAACCTCATCATTGTTTGTGCACGGTTAATCGTCCTGCCTACCACCACTATCGTAGGCTGCAGCTAGGACATCCGACTCCTCATGACCCCCCATCCCCACCTCGCTCCCCAGTGGTCAAAGAGAGCACTTTACCTGCTCTAGCTCTCTCGTGTCGTTTCAATATTTGTTCCTCTTGCTCTCTCCTTGCTTATCCAACACTATCTTACCTCCCTCATCACTTGCATTAGGGTGGATAGGAGAATTCAGGAGAATTTTCTCTTGACAAAGGACAACATCTTCTCTTAGTTCCAACTTCCTCTCCTACAAAAATTAGACTTTCTCTCACCCCATCTGATTCTGAATGCTTCTTTCTCCTTGCACCTAAATCCCACATTGACAATAAAGTTAATACTAAGATTAATGGCAACATAATCATAATCATTAAAATCAATGGTAGCATCATCATAAACATCAAAGGCTAAAATGACAATAATATTCAATGTCGCACTAACATTGAAACCAATGCTAGCATTAACATGAAATATTAAATTATAGTCAATGAAAATTGTTTGAAGCTCATCCCTAAGTCTGGGGGCTAGCAACACTTCGGGCCACGACCACATCCCAAGGGTTGGTGTCCCATGCCACCAGCCCACACCATCTTGGTGTACGGATGGGTTGGCCAATGGGCCAAGAGTCCAAGAGTAGTGATCACACAATGAATGTGCACAATAGGGCCTTGAGTCCTCTTTATAGGACTCCATTGCCCTAACCTAGAAGTCTCCTTAGTGCATTCACACTAAGTCGCTTCGTAACCACCGTGATCAATGCCACTAGCACCCGTCCGGATATTCAGGGGCATAACAAGTTCCTTTGGGATAAAAAAAGGCCCAATGTTTAAGTGCCTTTAAGATAACTGCTTGCCAATGTGTAGTACCGGGGTTGTGTTAGCAGTCATGTTTGCCATGCCTTGTCATCTCCAGCCTGCGAGCCTTAGTTTGAGTGAGATGAGGACTTTAGGAGCTCTGACCTGTCTTATCACTTGTTTTGAGGGAGGAGGTAGCTCATTCTAGAGCACTAAGTTTATTGCATTTCAATGCATTTTCTTCTCCAGTCGGGATTTTAGGTGCATTTCCTGGGACAGTTTTTGCATTCTTCAGCTTGTCACCTAACGGACATTGTCCATCCTTTCCGGGATTTTTTTGAGCATTTCTGGCATTTTTACCAGCTTTAAATGCTGGTCGGCCATATTTTTAGCCCCAAATTTCAGGTCAGCCAGTTTTTGGGATTTTTGGCTATTTATAGCCATTTCCCACTTGGTAGTCAGTTAGATTATCATCTTCCCTCCTTCCTTGGTAGGTGCACACTCTGACTCCGTCATTTTCCTTCGTCTTTGGTGCTACTGTCATCATCAGCCTGATCTGGTGCCCTCATTGATGCTATGGGGCTGCGTGCAGGGACTGATCAGTACTCCTTTTGTATTCAGCATTTGTTCCTTGTTCAGTATAGGTTTCTTTTCTTATTCTCTTGCAGATTGTCTCTGCGTTTGCTGAAAATGCAAGCTCCTAATAGCTGACAACTACATCTGGTGCTTAGGTGTCATCATCTGGAGGCTACTGGGTGGAGGCGATTGTCTGTTGGCCAGGTGACTACCTTCTGCAGTCAAATGCAACCTTTTAGGAGCAAGCGACAACATTCACATCAGCGTTTTGGTGCTTCTGCATTCTTTGTGAGCAGTCGACAGTATTTTCTCCCTCAGGCAGACTTTCTACATCGAGATCTCTGTAACGTGTAGTCGATATCTCATGTCTTGGGGCTGTCCATAGCCAAACGCAACTTTTTGTGGGTGTTTTGCAGATATATATGAAGATGTCTTATCACCAGTTCTTTGTTGACTTAGAGGATGAGGTCTTTGTTCCTTCCTTTGAGAGACGAAGAGATTTTCGTGCTAGTTCACGTGACGACCGGAGGTCACCTAGCTCGTCTGTACGAGATCTCTCTCCTCCCTGTTACTCCAAACTGAATATCTGGCTATGTATTATACAAATACAATAAAGAGCCAACAACTTGTTGATAAAGAGAAGCATCAAAAGGTTCTCGTGCATCCTCAAGCGTAAACCTATCCCCTGTCTCAATGGGAGTAGAGATAGGCTTGTAGTCTTGCATCTGAAAACCCTCAAGGAGCTGCCCAATATACTTAGACTACTGCAAAATAATGCCCCCCTCAATGACAGTAAATTGTATGCCAAGATAGTAGTGCAAGTGGCCAAGATCTATCACATCAAATGCAAACTGCAATTCAGCTTTTAAGGCTGAAATATGTCTCATAAGGTCGAGTCAACAACATGTCATCCACATAAAGAATGAGAATCAAGAGACTCTTTCCATCTTTGCGGATATAAACTGTTCTTTCAGTGTGTGAATTACTGAAGCCAAGAGCAATCAAGTATGCATGTATCTTCTCGTACCATGCCCTAGGTGCCTGCTTTAAACCATAGAGAGACTTATGCAAATGGCATACTTTGCTTTTTGACCCTTTTTGAACAAAGCGAGGAGGTTGAGTGACATAAACCTTCTCATGAAGATCACCATTTAGAAAAGCGGTCTTTACATCCAATTGATGCACATGCCAATCATAATGGGCAACCAAAGCAATGACACTCTGAATGGTGGTCATACGTGAAGTGGGTATAAACGTCTCATCATAGTCAATCTCATGTTGTTGGGCATACCCTTTGGCAACAAGACGTGTGTTGTAGTGATTAATGCTACGATTAGATTTACGTTTTAATTTGTAAACCCACTTAGTGCCTAGCATGCTTGCCAACAGGCAAGTCACATAACTCCTATGTGCCATTTTTATCAATAGAGTTTAACTCTGATTGCATAGCTGACATCCAATGTTCATTTTGTATCATCATGTGGAGAAACAAGTTCTTCATTACATGCAGTAGCTACAAGTGCCTGTGCAACCAAGTTACCTTGTGCATGGCGAGTGGCTGCTCTAGTTCTACAAAGAAGAGAAACAGGCTGTTTGCTGTCCAGTAATGTATCTAACAGCCATCTAGGGGCTGGTTTAGCTTCGTGAATAGTAGCCCCATGATCAGCTAGTTCATAATCAGCAATGCCTTGATCAATGGGCTGAAAATCAGGCTGTTGTTCAGCATGTGTTTGTTGCTGCAAACCCTCAATAGGTTGTTGAAATTGACCAAAATTAGGTACACTTTGTTGAAATAAAGGCAACAAATTGTCAAACATGTCCACAGGTCCCACATTGGGCTGATTTTTGCAGTTCATGAAGGGCTGACCAGTATGTTCAACGAATATCACTTCTCTACTAACAAAAATCTTGTTGGTGGAGGGTTGGTACAAGCAATACCCTTTACTTTCTACACTATAACCAATAAAAATGCGATTGACAACCTTGTCTTCTAGTTTATGTCTTTATGGTTGTGGCACCAAAGCATATGCCAAGCGACCAAAGACACGAATGAGACAAACTGTGATACAATTGATGAGGTCCAGCTATCCAAAATAAAAGTGCTGAGAGAGAGAGAGAATGAGACAGTGAAACATAGAAAATTTGTAGTAAAGAATGATGTATAAGGATGCAGATATATACACGGGTGCTGAGAGAATGTTTGCATATGTCTCCACCCCGAAGATCTCACTCTCCAAGGACCTTGAGGGCAGTCTCCACGGTCTGCAGCCTGAAAACTGAGAGCACAAGTGTCAAGGCATGTGAAGACCAAGGCCAATAAATAGGCCAGAAATAATGCGCCAGAAAATATAGGTCGACTGCATTAAATGCAGCCGATTGGATAGAAAAACTGTTCAACCAACTATCCGACCTACCCCTGCCATGTGTCTTGCTGACGATGCTCTTGCGCTCCTGCCACGTGGACTGTCTACTGCACCTACTGTACCTGCCTGTGTAGGGAATGTCAAGCTCTAACTCCCCCTCTTAGATCCTAGACACGACAGAAGGCTAAGGGATCTGGAGTGTTGCCGAAGTAAAGGCTGAGGAAGCGCCTTTGTAAACAAGTTTGCAAGATTGTCTTCTGTCTTGCAATAGACTAGGGAAATAGTCTCATCTAGAATCTTCTCCTGAATGAAATGGTACTAGATCTCAATATGCTTCGTCCAAGCATGAAACACAAGATTTTTGGCCAAGGCAATGCAAATCTCGTTGTCACACTAAAGAATAGTAGGACCTCTCTGCGAGCAACCAAGCTCCTCTAAGAGCTTTCGAAGCCACACTATGCTTACCAGAGGCCGTTGGGCCTAGTTGTATGTTTGATGGAGTGTTGATAGAAGACTGTGCTGAAACCAATGAGACCTACGGATCGGATCTAGTATCGGAAGACTCTTGGAGCCAGGAGGATAAACGAATGGCAGCATTCCAAGATGATTCCTATGAATACTCAACGAATGGCAGCATTCCAAGATGATTCCTATGAATACTCCTTGTGCTAGGAGGATAAATGAATGGACGAGCAGCAGGGTGATTGTGAAGACTCCTTAAGCCAGGGGAATAAACTAACGCCCATTTCCAACGATGATCTTTGCGAAGACTCCTTGTTCCAGGAGGATAAAAAAAGGGACAAGGTTACTCATACGGTCGAAGACTCCTTGCCGCGGGAGAATAAAGGAATGGGCTTGTGCCATGCATATGATGATTATCTAGCAAGCTCCTTGTGCCGGGAGGATAAACGAAAGGCCACTTATCCTGTGCACTCATCGCACCAGAAAAGAATGAAGATCCGAAGGATGAAGAACACCTTTCGCCAGGAGTATAAACGAAAGGCTGTGGTTCAAGCTGCCAGAAAGCAGTGGAAAACTCGCGTAGCCACGAGTATAAAAGAACGGCCAACCCCCTTTCCATTCACGCTTTACGTGTAAGGAGAAGTACCACCTTCGCAAGACGGCGGTTTCCTCATCAACCTCGGGCATACGACACCCAACTTTCTTCAAGAGGAGGTGCGGCTTCCAAGTGCACCTCGCGCAAGCTGAGGTATGCAGTCACTCTTGGGTGGTCGAATGCTGCCTCATGCAAATGGAGAGATGCGTCCACTCCAGCGTGGGCAAATGCTTTCTCCTATTTGATGCGTGGACTGACAGATCAGGCCAATCAGGGCCACACTCTGCAGGGCGCCAACTCTTGGGTCCTCGCTTTCATGGCATGGCATGCTCCCAGTTGAGCACCCAGTCTTGACTCAAGTCCGCTGGCATGGTCTGCGCACTCATACTGCCAGGACCCAACAGGGTTACCTCCACTCTGTGTTTGTAAGTTGGTCAGGTGGATGGATTGAAGTGCACAAAAATAAAAGGTTTCGTCCTAGTCTGTGTCCCAAGGGGCGCTCCACACTTGTAATCGAGTCAGTGGGTGGTTAACCTTATGTTGAGTCCGAAAGACCATGTTCTGCACTTGTAATCGAGTCAGTGGGCATGGCACCTAGCGGGTAGACCCTGACCGGCTTGATAGCGAGTCGGTAAAGACCCCCGAACTTTTGGTTAAGTCTGAGAGTCTAGCGGGATAGACACTGACCACCTTGATAGGGAGGCGTGTTAAGACCCCCGAAGTTTGTGTGCCTCTATTATCAACCCCTTGAACAAACCTACGGGTTTTTGACAACTCGATGAGGACATTGAGTTTTACCGAGGGGATGTGTGTATGAGGGATGTGAGCTCCATGAGCCCGTACCTCACCAGCGGTGTCGCGTCGTGGTGGAGTGCAGGTTGATATTGCGCCATCCCGTGCCAGCAAACCTTGTGCCTTGCACATTGTTGCACATTCGCGCCTTGCAATACACTCGGACCCTCAAGAGGGGCCCTTCGTTTTTAGACCCTTGTAGCTTGTTGTTTCCTCGTGCCATGTTACCATGATACCGTCTCGCGTTACCTAGCCCCGTTACGTGTTACCTTCCGTTGCCCATTACGTGTTACGCTTCAACGTTCCATGTCGGGGTGCGATACGCTTCCGCAACACTGTGAAGACGCTGATTAGAGGGTGATCCCTCATGAGGCGGGTTCCACGGGGTGGGTCTTGCCTACCCCATGACGGCTCCACGGGAGTATCGTCACACTTGGAGAGCCTGCGAAGCCACACTGTCTCACATGTAGTAGAAGACGCCGTCCCATTCTTTGCCTTAGTCGAATATAGGGCAATTGTGGGTTGCTTCTTGCTGCTCCATGAAATAGGACTAGCACCTAAGATAAAACAATAACCTATCGTGGACTGTCGATGATCCACATCGCTGGCCCAATTTGAATTACTGCATCTGGTAAGGACCAAGTCTGTAGCCCCTGTACCTGTTGGATAATAGATCCCAAGATCAAGAGTCCCCCGTAGGAACTGCAAAATCCTTTGAGTAGTCTGCCAATGCACCATCCTGGGTTCACTCATGAGCCCAACTAGCAGCACACCTATAACAGAGCATAAGGCAACATTAGTATTGAGAAGCCAGAGCAAGTAGCCAACCAACTACCTATAACGGGTAGCATTCGCCAAAGAAGAATTGGAATGAGCTATAGCCTTCCAATTCAGGTCCATAGGAGTTGAAAGAGACTTGCATCCCTCGATCTCACACATAGTCAAGAGCTCTTGTACATACGGCTGCTGGTAAATAAAGATCCCCCTTGAGTCTGATAGATCTTATGACCAGGAAAGAAGTGAAGAAGTCCCATATCCGTCATCTCAAACTTCTTATGAAGTGCTGCCTTTGTCTGCTCGACCATTTGAGTATGGTCACCTATCACAATTAAGTTGTCTACATAAAGGACAAACAACACATGACCTCCACTTGAGGTGTGAAAATAAAGTTGGGGGTTGGCTTTGGAACGCCGATACCCCAATTTCTCTTGGAGAAATGAGTCAATCTTCTCATTTCAAGCACGGGGAGCCTGCTTAAGGCCATAAAGTGCCTTCCTCAACTTGCACACCTTACCATCAGAAGAATCGAAGCCTAGAGGCTGCTCAACATAGATCTCCTCCTTCAACTCCCCATTTAAGAAGGCAGACTTTGCATCCAGCTAATAGACCGGCCATCTCCTATGGCTAGCTAAGGCAAGAATGGTGCGAATGGTAGCCATCCGAGCTGTAGGTGCAAAAGTATCATGGAAATCAATGCTTGGGTGCTGTGCAAAACCTTTAGCAACAAGGTGGGCCTTGTGTTTGTCCAACGTGCCATCACTACGGTACTGGGACTTGAAGACCCATTTGACTTCAATGATCTTTTTATGAGGAGGTTTCGGCATAAGATACCAAGTGTCATTCCGCTCAATCAGCTCCAGCTCCTGCTCCTACTCCATTGCTTTCTGCCAATGATCATGCTCTAAAGCCTCCTTCACGGAGGTGGACTCCCGATCCTGCATGACAGGAGTCATTAAATAGTAATTAGTATAAGCAAGCTCCATGTGGTGTGCTTGGTTCCTCTGAGAACGCCGCGGGCCATCTTGTGGTTGCCACTCCTCAGGGACCCCCTCAATCCCTACATCACGAAGAGTGTCATGAGCCCAACGAGGAGGAGGTTGGATCTTGCCTCGTCACTCTCCATTTGTTGAAGTTTCTGGAAGGTCCACCAACGATTGGGGTGCAATCGGTGAGTCTGGTGACTGAGAACTAAGCTTCTCATTGAAAGAAGAGTCCTCAAGAGGTACAGGGTCTAGAGTAATAGTCGCTTGTGCCCAACTATCATCGGGATCTCCAAGAATAGGGTGTTTCTCACCCCCTTCTAAGGTTGGAACTTCCACGAACCGAACATCATGGCTCGTGTAGACATCTTGCTTAACGGGATCATACAATTGGTAGCCTTGAAACTGTGAGCTATAGCCCACAAACATCTATCTTTTGGAAGCCGCTTCAAATTTGTCACACTGTGTTTTCAAGAAGTAAATATAGGCATCACACCCAAAAACCCTGAAATAAGAAACATTTAGCTTAGACCCAAAGTACGCCTCTTAAGGGGTCATACCAACAACGGCGGAAGTAGGGGATTGATTAAGGATGTGAATTGCAGTAGCCATAGCCTTAGCCCATAGACACTGAGGTGTTTGACGATGCTCCATCATGGTACGAGCCATCTCGATCACACTGCAATTCTTTTGCTCCAATATGCTATTCTCCTGAGGGGTGCTTGTATTAGTAAACTCCTTATCCGATTTTTATTGCCCTTATCCGATTGTAAGATCTTTAGTTTCCAGCTCGATCAGTTCTCCTCAAAGAGCAACCAATCCTTAAAGTTCGAGAAAGCCTCTGACTTCAGCTTCAAGAAATAACCCCATGTCATCCTGCTGTAATCATCCACAATTAGCATGAAATACAAGCTTTTGCGAAGGGACTCCGTTCTCATCGGTCCACAAAGATCGGTAGAAACAAGCTCCAAGGGTGTTGAAGACCGCCTCAAAGCCTTGCTAGGAACAACGTCACGAGTCTGCTTCTTGCGGATGCAGGATACACAAGGTTGCTAACTGACCGCAATATCTAGCAAACCTCAAACAAGGTGTCCCTTTGATGTCTTCCGAAGGTAATCATAGTTGAGGTGGCCAAATCGAGCATGCTGAAGCTCAGACTGAGTTTGTGAGGTAAGAAGAGAAGTCAAAGAGCAGAAGAAGACCGCAACTTATAGACTCCATTAGACCACAACTTATAGACTCCATTCTCCTCATAACCTGCAGAAAGGACTTGTCTCGATCTATGATCAAGAATCTGAAAAGAATCCACATCAAATTCGATCAAAACACCGATGGCACATATCTTGTGTACCAAAAGTAGATGGTATCCCAAGGCTGGCATATAAAGCACCTCAGATATGTGGTCACCATCTCGCCCATCTTGAATAAGATGCATGTCACCCTGTCCCTGAATAGAAATAGACGAACTATTACCAATGAGAATTTAGCCATGCGAAGGCCACAAATGAGCAATACTTGCTACTGAAGGAGTCATGTGCCGTGAGGCACCATTGCCAACAATCCACTCCCGAGTGTATGGGGCCGTCAACGCAGTATCAGAAGCCGTTAGGGTTGAATTCTCAACCAGGGATCCTTCACCACTTCCCAGTAGGTAATGAAGAAGGCCTTAGAGAGGCCATCCTCCCCCGGGCATTTCTGCCCATCGTGTGTATGGAAAGCCTCCTCTAGTTCCTTCTCTGGGAAGGGGGCTAGGAGGGAGCGTCCCATCTCCTCTGTGACGAGGGACGGGATGTGATCCCATACCTGCTCTCTACATCTTTGTCCTCTAGCTGAAGCTGTCTCCTGCTGGAAAAGGCGCGTGTAATAGTTGGTGGTAATCTCCATCACCTCATCTGGGCTAGAACGGGTCCTCTCATACTAATCCCGAAGGCTGCGTATGTGCTCTCCCGCTGTGCGGGGTTGGTGTGCCTGGAAGAACTCCCTGCATATCGAGTCCCCCTTCCGCGCCTGAAAGGCTATTGAGGTACGGAAAGAGAACTCCGAGCGCCTGTCCTCTAGGCCAGCAATGGCTGCTCGTGCGTGCACCTTCTGTGCATGGAGGGTGGGATCCCCTGGTGCCTCGTGCAATAATCTCTGCATGGCTGCAAGGTCCTGCTGGAGTGCTCTCTCCTCCTCCCAACATTGTTGCCTGGCCTGTATGGCTGCCTCTTGGCAGATTTTGCTTGACTCGGCTAGGACCTCTGCAACCTCCTTTGCTATTCAGTCCCTCCTATCCCACTTTCTGGTCCAAATCTGCTCTATCTGTCTCTTCACCTCCTCCCTCCTATAGATTGAGTCAGGGATCTGACAGGATCGTGTGTCTAGGGCAGATGTTGGGGGGTCAAGTGTCAGGAGAACCAGGCAATGATCGGATAATGTGGTGCCTGCCAACTGCTCAATCTGGCCTCCATGAGAGCCTCTCCACTCTCCCACATAAAACCTGTTCAACTGCTCCAGCAGGACTTCACCTAGGCGCTTGTATCCCTAGGAGAAGTCCAATGACCTCTCCCTTTTGTGGAAGGCAGGGTCTTTCCAGGCATCACATGCTCCGACTGCAAGCAAAACGACCTCCCATGCCTCCTGCTCCTCCCCAGCCATAACCTGGTAGTTTCTGCCTCTGCCCTGCTGGTCCTCCAAGGCCTCCAGGTTGTTGAAATCTCCTTTCACAATCTAGGAGTCCACCTCTGGGAGTCCAGCTGTGATCTTCACCCAGAACCTGCTGCATGCCCTAACCTTCGTAGGGGCATAGACATTGAGGACTCCAATACACGAGTCCCCAATATCCAATCTGATCCATAGAACCCTTCTTGCCACTATCGTCCCGTGGTCTCGTACACAGGCGGTGAGACTCGGCCCAATAGAGGTGCATACGCCTCCACTCTTGCTATGGGTACCTATGGCGTGCTCCCAGTAAGTGTGCGAGCTGCCCGGAAGTACCTTCCCAACCCCTTGGGCTTGGGTGAGGGTGAGCTTGTGCTCCTGCACAAGCAAGATGTCGATCCATCCGGCAAGGGCAGGCTGCAACTCCTGCTGAACAATCAACTTCTTGGAACCACGTGCCCCACTGTAGTGGAGACTATTCACATTCCATGATGCAAGATGTAAGCTCATGGGGAAACTTGTGACTAACCGAACAGGCATCTGTTCGGTGTGGATGCTGTTGATGAGGAGGAGAGACTGTGAGGCATGCAAGTGCACTTTGCCGCCGGTCTGGATGGTGAACTCCAGTCCCCCATGATGGCCCTCGGCCGGACCATAGGGGTGATAGATGCTCTAGGTGGTACTATCAATGCATCCATCAGCCATGCTGAGAATCGCGACTCTGTACACTGGTAGAAATGGGCCGCTTGTGCCGGGGGCCACTCGATCACGTCCCTCGGAGCTCTCCACTGTGGAGAGGCTCGAAAGATAATGCTCAAGTGTGGGACCTCGGCACCAGCCCACCAGTTAATGTTCATCATGCAACTTGTGTTGTGCAAACAATGCTAATCCTTCATCTCCCATCCACTGGGAGATGTGGTCCGCTACCTGACTCTTCAACTCCTCCTCAATCTGTGTAGTCGTCCACTCCCTTGAGTAAGAGGACTGAAGAAAAAAGGCGTAGTTTGGTCCATCCAGTGGTGCTAGTAGATGAACCTTGCCCCTCCTTGACTTACGAACCACAAAGATCCCCACCTCTAGAGGTAGTGGGAACTCTCTGCGCTCCGCAACTCGCAGGTAGGACCATGGGCCACTACGGAAGAACTCATGTGGCAACAGCTGTGCTTGTCTCGGGAGGGTGTGGTGGGTGGCAGGGGCGGATGAGCTGGTGGCTGTGTGGAAGGGGGAAGACTGTTGGTGCGCGGAGGAGGTAGGTGTGTGTGGCTCATCACCTCCTGTGGGAGGAGGGGGGGTGGGTTTGGGGGGGCTCACCTGACCTGTGTGCGGATCAGGAAGGGTGCTCTGTAAGGGGGGTGATGGGGGGGAGAGGATCTAGGGATGGTGGGATGGATGGAGATGCATGGCGGGTGTTGGGGGGGGGGGGGGTGGCATTGGCAAGGGGAGGCTGTGGGCCAAGGTCAGTGGGGGGGGGGGGGGTGAGGGGACTGTGGGAACTCAGGCGAGGTAGTCTGTGGCGCGGGTGGAGAATGTGGGGGGCTGCGGTCCTGTCGGGTGGAACAGACAAGGGGGGGCTGTGGAGTGCTCTGCTGAGAGGGGGTCGCTCGCTTGCCAACACCCGCTGACGAGGCTGGGTTTGAGGAGTTGGTTGTGCCCCCCCTTGCCGTCTCCCTCTCTGTCGTCTCTGGACCCGTGTGAAGCCGTCAGCATCCACTTGCGGACCTGTGTGCGGAACCGCCTTGGTTGGCGTCGAACAGGGGCGTTAAACAAGGGCGAGACATAGACTAGGGGCTGGGCTGGGCGGGGCGTTGAACAGGGGTGGGGCGTCAAAACAGGGGCGGGGTGGCACTGTGCAAGGCGGAGGCGGACGGGGGGATAGGCGTCAAACAGGGGTGGGGCATAGAAAACGGGGCAGGGCGGCACTGTGCAGGGCGGATGCGGACAGGGGGAGAGGGGTCGATCAGAGGCGGAGGCGGACAGGGGAGTAGCGGGACAGAGGCGGGGGTGTTGGCGCAATAGCAGGGGGTTGGAGCGTAGCAGACGTGACGGGTAGCAAGCTTGGCTGTGGCATACCTTGTTTTGTACATAATACCATGATCTATCTTGTGGTCTTTCATAACGCCTCAGTGTGTTTTTGAAGGGTTTGAACCCTGACAATTATGAATCTCAAGTGCCCTAGCATTTGAAACTACAGCTAATTTTAGTTCTATCATCTTTACAGCTGTAGAATTACACTACTTATTGGTGTACTTGTTTCTGAGTCTGTTGAACCCATTGCTTAAAATACAAATGTCATTTAGTGTCATTAATTCATGAAGAATAGCCTGTGTTATGATTCATGAAGCATATGCACATTAAGTATGAAATTGATAATATGAATAAAATATGGTCCTTATAAGTTCTATGCTGATGATCTTAGGTCAATTGGTGCTTTTAATCCATGGATTTCCTGCATTTTGGTATTCCTGGCGACATCAAATTCCAGTTCTTGCAGAAGCTGGTTACCATGTGGTTGCACCAGATTTACGTGGCTTTGGTAAATCAGACAGCCCTGAGGGTGCTGATAAATATACTCAATTGCATGTCGTGGGGGACCTAATTGGATTGCTGGATGTTTTGGGGGAGAAGCAAGTAAAACTTTGTCCTCATTACCACCGGCCTTGTTGTTTCTTTTCAAGAGTTGCAATCTCATGATTCTGTATGTTGTCTATTTTATTGGAGACACAAAAATGACAATGTGTAACATTTGTTCTATTGAGCACGAGGAATAGTTGTACATGTTAAAAGATGTGCGCTTTTACAGTTCCTCTTTCAAAGAGAGAGGCACTAAAATGCTACGTATGGCAAAACTTTGAGGCCACTTGAAGAATGATGAAGTAATTCAGCAGCAGAGTGAAAAGTTAGTGACAGGGGACATTGAGGCCATCCTGTTGACAATTGACTTTTGCTATTCAATTGTCTGTTTGTGTCACACTTCCCGTACATGCCAAGCTACTATCTTTCTGATGTTTTGCTGTATCCGATCCTGTCCTGCCTATTGCCACCCTGCCTGTGAGAGTTTCAATTAAGCTTTGTTAAAACTTGGGCAAAACCCAAGCTCTTAAACTGCATCTCCTTCTGATGCTTATCTGCAGCCTTCTATTGTCGTATCCAAGAATTCCAATGGCAGTCCTCCTAGTTGAAAAGCAGTCCCTAGTTCTCCAACAAATGCTTCAGTAGAGCTTATTATCTGTGGTTCTCATTGTGGGCAGTGATTCTTTCTTCCTAGAAACAATCTCCACTTGATCTTTAGTAGCAGAAGTACACACCATAGAATTATAATCCGGCTTTGTCCTAATGCATAATGGTTGCTTGGAAAACTGACCTTTTTGATTTCCTCAACTACAGTCTATCTTAGGCTGCACATGCAGCCTTATACTCCCCCTCTGTAGAAGAAAGAGTGCTGGTAGGTTGCCTCTCGCTGTTCCATGAAAGGGCACCCAGTCCCAAGGTTTAAAAAGTTGTACAGTAGATTTCTTAGTATCAATGTCCCTCACCTAATTTGACTCAATCCAAACTATCAAGGTAGCCACCTATTTATACATGATTTGTAGTTCAGGTGCCCCAAATGTACTGCATTACCTGCAATGTGGGGCTGCCAATGAGGAAGGGGGGTTCTTTGCATAAAAGAGCATCCGCCAAGTACATGCTAGGACAAAGGGGAAGAGATAGTGTCATGCAGTCATGCCAAAAGTTGAAAGTAACTCTGCAACATACATTTGCTGAAAGTATGAAACTTCCCTTGGCTGTTGAAAACTCTAGCGCAGTAACCAATCCATATATTAAGCCATTTGACTAGTGGCTTTGGTATCCACAAGCCAACACTCCAGCTCTAAAGAAGCCAAAGTGCCACATATGATGCCTACTAGGCCGCCCTTGTTGCAAACCCATCCATCCACATAGAATCGACTGATCTTGGAGAAAGTCCTAGCTCATGCTACCTTTCACTCCTGGAGAATTGGAGAGAGCCTATGGATTTATCAAACTCTGTTGTAAACCATGAAACCTGTCCTTTGATTTGGAATAAGACCTCCTCGTAGGAAGCCTGCTTGCCTCCTCTAATGGTCTTTGTGCATCTGCCTCTCCTATCCTCCAAGGCCTCCACCACATTGAAGTCACCCCCTACTATCCAATGGTCGACCTTGGGTAGCGACTAATTGAGGGTAATCCAAAACTGTATCTTGTCTTGCTAGTCAAGGCATAGATGACTAGTAGACCAATAAGTGCAATCCTCCGCTCTTACAAAGACCCCCATGTCGGTCCTTGGAACCATGATACCCCAGCCCTTATGCCGGAGTCCACTGATCCAAAACATAATGCAAACAACTATCCGTATCTTGGTGATCCCCAATAACTCCTATCCAATAAGCTAGCTCTGTCGCAGTGAAAGATTCCCATAGCAAAAAGGTGATGTACTGGCTATCTGCAATCATTGATAATACTACGTTGGGACATATTAGGAATGCACCAACTTTGCATGTAGCTTGCATAAATTTTGAGAACATGTTTTCAGTAAATACAAAGGCATGAAAGATTCAACTTAAGCAAGAGTTGAATACCTTGAAGAAAGGGAAAATGTCAGTCAATGAGTATGTTTTGAAGGTGAGGAGCATTGTAGATGCTTTAGCAGTGATTGATGCAATGCCTGATGATGATGATTTGGTTTTATCCACTTTGAGTGGCCTTAATAAAAAGAAGGCATGGAAATCATTTATTACTTCAGTATACGTACATGAGAGGTGGTACTCCTGTAGCATGAGAAAATTTAAGATCTTCCCCTAATGCTTTGTGCAGGTCCTACCTCATGCGGCTCCAACCTGTCTTGACATGTCATCCTCTGAAGCCTTGCATATTCGTGAGAGGATCCTCATGGGGTGTGTCCTAGTCTCTCACACCACTGTGTCTTTGCAGCCCGTGCCTATCTCTATTGTCTCCTAGCATACACCCTCTCAAACCTCCTCTCCACTAGCTCTGTTGCTGCATGCAAGGGATGAAAGTCCTCAGAGTATGCATCCAAGTTATCAAAAATTTGGGTTTCGAGTTGATAGAGAAATTGACTTTTTTGCTCACTTTCTCACAAGCCGCATCCTTATTCTTAATATAACGATCAATCTTAGAGATCTTATTCTTAGTATGCACAATAGGAGGCACTTTCTTGCTGAAACTAGCCTTCCTAATGACTTGACTAACATTTAATAATATGAAAAAGCAAACTCACATAAAATGGAATACACACTTTATGACTTAATCTTAGACAACTGACACTTGATTGGCCCCAAAACTTGGTGCCCCTTAGAGTATTTCTTTAACTTGTATTGTAAAAGATAGAGTACAACCAAGATTCCTCAATTACCTCCACTAATCCAAGCGCCGCTTGTTGTCATAAATGATTGTCAAGCCTTCAAATCAAAATTTCCCTTGATTTGCTAGAAGATTGGTCTTCAACCGTGCTCATTGTGAAATAAATTAGCCCCAAATTCGATGTTTGGCTGGCTACCCTCTTGAATTCTCTTAAAGTACACTGATTTCAGCTTTGAAAATTAAACTTTGAAGCCATTAAATCTGGGCATGCTTCCCAAGGTGATTGTCAAACTCTAATTTCTATTATAAATTAGGGTTCACAGTAGAGATTCACTAAAATCTCCACCTCAATGGCTGGATTGGTGTAAAACTTGGAGCAAAGTTGGAAAACGGTTGGAGAAAGAGAGAAAATTCAGAGATTTGGCATGAGAATTTGGTGAAATTGAGCTATAATCCAGTTTTGGTTAAGAATATTTAGTTTTCTTCTTGAAAATGGTCTCCAATGGTTGAGAAATGGCCCCAAAAGCAGGCAAGAAAAGTCCAATATCTCTTCCCAACAGCTTCAAAGTGCAAAAATATGAGATTTCCTTCTCCCCTCAGCCCCAATTCAGCTTTCCCAAACTTGCATGGGCAAGTTTTGCTAAGTGGTAGCCTTGTAAATTGAACTTCTAGCATTATCCAACCTAGTACATTACTTTTTATAATATCAATTCTGAAAATTAATTAAATAAATTTTTATGTGCACACGAAAATAATATAATCAACTAACAATTAAATTAGCTAGGCCAATATTCCCCCAAGTGTCTCAAAGCACTTATTAGCCTTAGACTAACATTAATTAGTTAATTGATGCCAAGTCTCTAGTGTCATTACAAATACTTATGGCTAATTAAAGTATTCCAAGTCAATATTTGACACTAGAAACCACCTAAAACCTAACAAACATAACTTGTTATAACTTTTACCTTTGGCAGTGGCTTATATTTTGGGGTCCTTGACCGGCTACCGTGAAATAATTGCTTACACATCACATGTGCATCTCACATTTACACTTTGATCATTAAATTAATCAAACACTAAGCAAAGCATTTAAATTTTACATCCTCATGACAGACCTCCCCCTTGTAATCCTTGCAATCGCTTTTGATTTCACTACAATGTTGCAAAGCAAAGTAAATAGCATTAGAATTTCCAAAAGGCATCATAGTCAAAACAACATTGGTTATTGTTACTTAACCATGCTGTTGCCAAACACTTGCTGAAAATTTCCTGCCAGCATAAAAATAATATAAAACTGAAAAAGAATCCAAAACTCATAGTTGTCAAGTACGAAAGGTACGGTACGATAAAATATAGTACTAATTGGTACCTTATGATTTTTATAAGGTATGGTACGATATTAGTACAAAAAAAAAATAATTTGATTTTTTAAATAACAAAAACAATAAATCATTAAATGATAGATCATAGAATACATGTTTAAAGTGGAAATAGCAATTTTATAGAATAAGATGAATATATGAGGGTGACCATCACAATCGCATGGGCTACGCAAAACATGCGATACAACTTACAGTCTAGTATATCTAAAAAAAAAAAAATAGAGACCTATGTCATATGAATGATGAATCTACGATGAGGCATCACTATCATCATCATCAAAACTATCTGAGTGCTCATCAAGATAGTCTGAAAATGACTCCTTGGCATCCGATGATGAGATACACTCATACTCATCCTCATTGATGAGGTTACTGTCATCATCAAATGATAGCTCCCGAGGTGGCGGTTGTGTAGGCAAGGGGGGGATGTCATCACGAGGCACGGGATGTGAGCTACTAGAGCCCCCCTTTACATATGTCTGCAAGCCACTCGAACCACCTCTCTTCGATGATAAAGGGCGTCGAATGACCATGTCCTTGCTACCACCTACTTGAACTCCTCGCCCACGAGCACGCTAACTGCGAGTGTCACGAGTATCTGCTGCTATAAGCTCTCTATAGAGCTCTGCAAAAATCATCTCCTTCTCCTCGTCCACCTCCTTATGTATACTTGGAAGAGTGTCGCTTGTCAACTTGAATGTATCAACATTCATCTACACAATGCAGTGATGTAGGTAAGATTGATCACTGTAAATGCTAAAGTCTAAATTGTAAAGTATAAAGTTTAAATTTCAAAGTTCAAAGTTTAAAAGTTAAAACAACAAAATTTAAATGTTATGGTTAAGTGTTTAAACTTTACCTTCTTCGGATTACCCATGCTCATCATAGCCCTCATTATGCGTAAGTTAGTGCGGCAATAGACTAGCTGCTCTAACTGTCATGTGCTAAGCCGATTGCGAATCTTTGTGTGAATGAGAGAATAGGCATTCCAATTTCTCTCACATGCACCCGAAGAGCAATCTTGGGCAAGGACCCTCATGGCTAAGGGCTGAAGGGTCTCCAGTGTGTATTCAAAGTTTTGCCACCAAAATACAGGCTTCACAAGTGACTCTCTCCTCTAACAAGTGGGAGAAGAAAAAGCCGCATGCCCTCTCTGATCTGCATAGTATCCTAGCTCCTCTAGCACTGCATTGTGATCATCAACAGGGACCACAGGAGTCAAATAAGCAAGCCGATCTGAACGAAACTCTCTATCATTCATGACCGCTGGTGACTTGCGGCAAAACCATGGATGGGATTATGTATCCATGCCCATCTCCTCTCTGCTATCTCTAAAACATGTACACACACTGTCTTTGTGATCACTGTATAAGCACGTGCCTCCGCCAATGTTGCTCTAAAGAAGTGAATGAGAAGGCCCATGATGGACCCCTCGCAATCACTCATACGTAACACCCTATAAAAGGGAGTCATGACAATGACAACGGCATGGGCTTTTTGCCAGAACTGCTGATTAAGGCATAAGGGTTGCATGGCTTTAGCCTCCTTTGTCTCATGCTCATCCCACTCATTCCATAGAGTGGACACCACTGTCTGGTGCAAGGTGGACCGCACCTCATAAAGGCTCTCTAGCAATAACCACATGTAAGCAAAGCGAGTTGAAGAAGGCTTCTTCAACTCCAGTGTGCTATGTTCACAATACATCGCAAGCACCTTTACCTTTACTGTGAAGAATGTGACAATTGATGTAGCTTTGCGGATCACCCTCTTCACCCACTTGAGCTTCCCAATGTCCTCCATGAGCAAGTCCAAACAATGACTTGCACATGGAGTCCACACAATCGTAGGAAACTCAGCCTCAAGCAAACGGCCCATGTGTCGACAATTTGATGCATTGTCAATAACAACTTGCATCGCATTTGAGGGGCCTACCTACAACCACAATTTACAAATTACAAGTTAAGTATAAATCAAATTTCAATTATGAATGATATTATCATAATGAAAGAAAGTGAAACAAATTTAAAAGTTAAAACTCAAATTGTAATGTATACCTCAATGATAGCTTGTCGAATGTGGCGGTAGATGAATGCGCCCGTCGTTTTTCTCCCCCTCTTGCTGGTATCTACGGCCCGCAAAAAGTTAGTACCGAGTGGATATGAGATGAGTATGTTGATGATGCCCCATTTCTTACGATCACTCCATCTGTCGGTGAGAATGTAATAACCATATTTTATCCATGCGTCCCGAATAGAATCAAGGGCTCTATCAATCCTCTCCTTCTCTTCATCAATCTTTCTCGTTCTCATGTCATTGTATGTGACACCAATCTATCCTTCACATGGACCCACGTTGGCAATGGCTTTTACCATCTTCTTCCATTGCTCTTGCTTTAGGACATTGAATGCAAGATTGCACTCAATCACCGTGCGCATGATTTTAATGTCCGCAAGTCGTTGCCTTTCTCTAAGAAAGGAAACCAATCCACACACATGACCGGGAGCTTGAGAGAGACGATTGTCTCTACGGCACCACATGAGCCTCCACTCTTTGTCTTTTACTAGAGCCAGATGCGGATGTGGAGCCCCCACCACCAATGGTAGAGGCCTCTCCCACATCAGTTGAAGATACGCCCACATTGGATGCTTCCTTGTTAGTAGGCATAGGAGTTGGTGCCGATAAGCCACTGCCTCCTCCTCTTGTGGATCTCTCTCTCATCTTGGCGAGAATGTCCTCCGCAATGCTTTGAGGGATCTCCTTGCATGGAGCAACTTGCCCCCTTGTCTTGGAAAGATGTTGGAGAAGTTGAGTTGCACCACTTGTATAGCGCTTCTCGCAATGCTTGCATGTCCAATGGTGGGAGTTAGACTTCTTTGTGTCCCTCTCCACATGGATCGCATGCAAATTGAAGGCCTTGTGCTTCTCACGAGTCATGGTGCCGATGACGAATAAAGAGGCCACAGAGAGAGAGAGAGAGAGAGAGAGAGAGAGAGAGAGAGAGAGAGAGAGAGAGAGAGAGAGAGATGCTTGAGTCTCAACTCTTGAAACTTGAGTCTTGAAAGTTGAAAGGGAGGGAGACTTGAGAGGCCGGAGGGTTGGGGTAAAGTTGAAAGAGCAAGAGTGAGAGAGAGGGAATGGGAGATGAGAATGACAAATGCTTTGATAGGGTGAGGGATAGAGGGCATGGGAGATGAGATTTGAGAATGGCAAATGCTTCGATAGGCTGCGGGAAAGAGGGGATGGGAGGTGAGATTCGAGAATGACAAATCACAAGTCCAGTCAAGAATCAAGATCCAAGAGAGGAAGATGAGAATGGTAACTTGTAAGTGCTTGCTGAATTGGTGTGGAAGCATGGAGGAGAGGAGCACCTTTTGTAGATGAGAGAAGGGTCAAAGTTCAAAGTTCAAACAATCAAAGAGAGAAGGAATCCAAAGAGAGGGTTACAAGCTGAAAGGAATCCAAAGAGGAGCACCTTTTGTATGGCTGGAATTTGGAAAAGGGGGTGGGATGAGGTATCCAAGGCTTCCCAGCCCCCCAAAGAATGCCACAGTGTAGGAAATGCGGGACGTGGGGGCGTTGGAAACGCGGAATGAGGACGTGCAGGCTAGGTGGCCCAAATAGGCCTGTTTTAACGTACAAATTCGTACCGCACGGTACCATACGGATCGTACCTTACGGACTGTTTCATACGTCATACGAAGGCAACTATGCCGAAACTATTGCCAAAAAACTCACAGGATGCATCCATTTCTCATGTTTCTCAATTGTTTTGGCTAAGCAACTATAGTGAAGTATAAACTGAGCACAAATCATGGTTGAACTGTCAATGGCATTCATTAGACATGCTGTTGTCTATAGAACCAATTGAATACCATTGAGAAGTGAGCATAAAACGATCATAATCGGATTATATCCTGATCGCAAAATTGATTACAAACTGATCCAAACGTATGGTTTCAAAGTTGTGGTAAAAACCATACTCATCTGCATAAACTATAGTGACTAGCACACTGAATAGTGACCTCATGGCAAACATATTGTCAACACAGTACCTTGGATGTATACTAAATACATCCGAGATCCACTAAACACGAGAGCTGTCCATCATTGGATAAAGTGGAACTGCTACCTTCCCCTTGAGCATCAAGGAGTGCTTTGGACCCTTGCTTTATTGAACTTGACTGAGCCCCATTCAAGGTTGGCTTTAATTGAAAAGCCTCCAGGTAAAGCTACAACAAGTGAGGATGGTCTACCAAGTCATCCTTTTCCATCGGCTTAGCATCCATTGGTGAATAGTTCTAAAACTTCACCAATATCTTTTGAAAAGTTTACCTTTGATCTTTCTCTCTTTATGCGCCAAAATCTACTCGGGTACTAAAATCTCATCCAACTTCTCAATTTCTAGATGAATTTCAATACATACATCCACAAGCATGGTACCATGAAAAAGCCTCAATAAGATCACATGAAAGGCTCTTTCTAGCTTTCATCTTTTTCGGCCTTGCCCTTTCAAAACGTAGCAAGCAATACATAATGGCCCTTTGTAAACTGCAAAGCACATCTATGGGGATCAATTGTCTTCTTTTGCTTCTCTTGAGACCTTAGAGGAGCACACTTAACCTTTGCATAGGCCACATCAACGTTTGACACATATTGATTAGTCTGCAAGACCTTGTTCTTCTTTGTGTGCAAAATAGGGGATACTTTCTTGCCACCTTGTACAACCCCAAATGAAGCTTTGTTAATGGAACTATGCACAGTCTCATTGTATGCAAACTCTACCAAAGGCGAACACTACTCCCATTGTGACTTATGCTTAGATATATAGCATCTCAAGTGGTCAAGCACTGTAGAAATTTTCCCTTCTAATCGACCATTTATTTGCGGATGGAAGGATGAAGAAAATTTCAGCATGGGACCCATATTTTCAAACAGCTTTTTCCAAAACAAACTAGTCATCAAAGGGGTCTTGATCACTAATGATTGACTCTGGCATTACATGATACTTAAACACATACTGTAAAAATAAGCATGCCATATGATCAGCCTCTATCTTCTTCCTCACGGGAAAGAAATTGGTGTGGTTAATGCACCTGCAAATAATGTTCCATATTTGATCATTCACCATAGGTGGTCGATGGATTTAAAGTTAGACCAATGGGAGTTTTAAGAGATTGGCTAGTCAAAAACACTAGGATACACAATTCAAGATTAACTTTGTTGTTATGATGAAAGGCATAGACTATGATCTGGTGCTTGGTCAACCATGAATGCATAATGCATGTCTGATCGAGGACTGGGGCAATGGTCTAGTCTTCCTGGGGAACAGAAAGGAGCTAGTTTGCATTGAGATGGAGTCCTAAAAAGCCTCACCAGAGTTGACTTGGACGCTATCTTGGCACTCTTATATGGAGATTCTAATGACTCTTCGACCTCTCGAATATTGGTCCGATATATTTCCTCTCTTGAGGACGAGGAAGATTGGATGCACATTCTCACCACCTTGGAACTATCATTCATAGAAGGGCCAGAATATCA
The DNA here is from genome assembly GCF_053477565.2 of Lygodium microphyllum. NCBI lineage: Eukaryota > Viridiplantae > Streptophyta > Polypodiopsida > Schizaeales > Lygodiaceae > Lygodium > Lygodium microphyllum. The sequence goes on along the minus strand of NC_141157.1, from coordinate 29,771,216 downwards.
ATCGGCCTATGAACGCTTGAGCCAGAGAGATGCATGTTACGACTCGATATTGAGGATAGGTCCTCATGAAGAAACAATCTCAGTGCCACTCTTTATTATGGCCCCTGACTACACAACCATAACCTTCTAGGGCTATCCTATCCCAACTTGAGTTTTTGACATACGATGCATGTCCTGACAAATTGCTCAACATTGGGTCTCAACAAAGGCCAATAACATAAATGCTCCACTACTTTAACTATAGCATCAATCCCTCTATGCCTTGCATGAGGAGGATGACTCTTAGTGATTGCCTTAGGCCTTAACTACTTTGTGACACAATCATCCATGCATCATCGGAAAACTGTCTATAAGTGCAAAGTGCTCATGCCTCTAGCTATTGCAAAGTTGATCATATACATTCACAAAGTTAGATTAGTAGCATATTGATCTTTCATGACATCCAATTTAGTGTGATATACCATAGCGACAATCGAAATTTGAAGCTTATATGACAGTTCATCAGCCACCTCATTCTTTCGCCTATCTATGCGCACAATTGGAAAGTGAAACATAGATAAGAAGTTGGCGCATCTCATGTGCTTCTTAGACAACTTAGTGTAAGTTGAGAAATGACACAATGTCTAATGGTTAGTTTGCACTGTGAAATCTGCCCCTAAGAGAGAGTGTTTTGATGTCGAAAGTGCATGAATCACAATAAGCCACTTTTTTTCATAAACCTGCAAATTCCTTTTGGCACCATGGAGAACACAACTCTTATATGCCACAACTTAGCCATCCTAAATTAAAACAACCCCTATGCTATTCCCACATGCATCACACTATTCAACAAATGACTTCCTTAGATTGGGCAACACAAGCATAGGATCTGAAGTCTTCTTTTCCTTTAGCTTCTCAAATGCTAAAATTTCCATTGCTGTCCACTTAAAAGTTACACCCTTCTTATCTTAAAAAGGCCTTATCGAATGTCAATTCCTAAGGCCATTGAGTTGAAAGAGCAACTCAAATAGTTATTGGATCAAGGTTACATCTAATCGAGTAATTTGCTGTGGCAACATTTGATCTTATTCCAAAAGAAAAAAGATGGGACCCTTTATCTTTGCATTGATTACCATGGGTTGAACTAGATGATAGTAAAAAACAAATACCCAATTCCTAGATTTGATGAGATTCTTGATAGGCTTCAAGAGGCAAAGATCTTCTCAAAAATTGATCTAAGATCATGCTACTACCAAATTAGGATTAACGAATAAGATATCCCAAAGATTGCCTAGTCTCCTTTGGATCTAGGCTGAATAATAACATCTCGAAGCCATCTTTGCCTTTGATAAGTTCTTGTTTCCTCTTAACCATTGAGATTTTAGATACCAAGTGCCGTCTAGTGATAGCTCAAGGCGAGGTACAACGTAACGACCTCAATCTAATGTCACAATTTCTTTAAAGCCATTGCAAGAGGGCTTGGAGTTCCATCATGTATATGATTTGTAGATCACCTTATGACTAGCACCTTTGGCATTATTAGCTAGCCACCTTGGCTACAATTTTGTTTATGAGTTATTAAGGTACCAGTTAATTGAGGGCCTTCCACGCCTATAATTGGCTAGAGATGTCTATTGAACATGTTAGTCGAGGAATTAACCACTGGACCCTATTTTTGTAGTATTTGACTCATTGAGCCTAGATACCAATTATGTTGATTCATTGTGATTCGAGTGGAAAAATCATCTACACCATCAATTAATGATTTACAATATTTTATTGATCGTGGATGACTATTCCTATTATATGTGGATAACTTTCTTAAAGAAAATCTGAGTCTTTCACCTCCTTCACTACTTGGGTATGGTTAGTGACAAATTAGATGTGTATCCACATAGGGACAACAAATTGTGACAATGGTTGAGTTTCTCCCATGAGTTCTATAAACTTTTAAAAGAGCATAGCATTCAACGCTAGCTCATCTCGACCAACTTCCCTTTTGAAAATTGAGTGGTTGAGCATAGGAACATGACAATAATGAATATGGGCATTTCCATGTTGTTTGTAGCTGAGCTTCCTAAGCACCTATGGTTAGAAGCAATCAATACTTTTGAAACCGGTCTTCCTTCTTGGAGAGGGTGGTAAAACCTAATCAAGTACTGAATACAACAATTGATAAATTCAATAAAAATGAAATGCACACTTTACCATAACATTCTTGGACATTGGACACCTTGTTAGCCCCGTCTTTCTTTAATTTGTATTGCAATTGGATGGACTACAACCAATATATCTTAATCTCCTACGTTGCTCCAAAAGCCCCTCGCTATCATAACCGATCAACAAGCCTTTTGGGCAATTTGCCCCTTGATCTTCACCCAGGACTTGTATAAGTTGGACCATTGACTGGCCAAATGCTGCCCCAAATCAAATGGGATGGCCTAGCATTTGAAATGCTTGGCAATTCCTTAATTCCATTTGCTGCTGATTTCAGTGTATGATGCCTCTAATTGTTGTCCTAAGGTTGCTACTAAATCCTAATTTCTGCTAAGAATTAGGGTTTACAGCAGAAAACCCTTTGTTGTCCACCAAATTTGACAGAGAATTGCTGAGAATGACTGAGATTTGCTGAGATAATCAAAGGATGGATGGGAGAAGGTGAGAGAATGCTGTAGGGATAGAAAATCCTGATTTTCCACGTGGGAAAACCCCTAAAACTGCTTGCTGCCTTTTCTGATGGAGTCGCCTGTTGCTTAGAGTCTTTAGAATGTTGTTGCCAGCCCTCCATTGCTGTCGCCAGCCCTTGGGAAACACAAAACCTGTTGTCCCCTGCCCCTTGAAGGCCTATGGTTGGTGTCGCCTGCTCTAGAATGATGTCCACAGCTCCAAAATCTGATCAGCAGCTCCTCTCTCTCTCTCTCATAGGCTTGAATGCACTCAATGAGTCTCTCCGATTCCCAAACAACCTTCTCCCCCAATGCATGAGCATTTTTGCCAAGTGGTAGCCTTCTAATCCCATTTTCCAGCAATTTTCAGCCGTTTAATTAATTTTTGAAATTAATCCTTTCTGAAAATTAATTTCAGCCCTTCTGACCCTACCCAAAATTAGATGTGCCCATCCACAATCTAATTGGCTAGGCCATTTGCAACCCCAAGTGGTCCCAAGCCTTAATTCACCCTTGGATAGGCACAAATTAATTAATTAGTGCCTAGTCCCTAGTGTCACCATTGTTACTTATTGGCCAATTAATACCAACTAATTAGTGCCTAGTCCCTAGGGCCAAATTGATACCAACTAACACCAAGAACCCAGTTGGCATAACTCGTCATGACTTTTGCCTTTGATACCCATTGCTTCCTTGGGGTCCTTGGTGTGTTACCATGAAATAATTGCCATATGAATCACATGTGTCTTACAACATTGCACATTTGATTATTAAATTAATCAAATGTTACTAGCAAAAGTGAAGTATTTCAAAAATTTCGTGTCCCCATGATAGACCTTCCCCTTGAAATCCCTGCAAGTGTTCTTGATTGTATTGCAATGTGCTAAAGCAAAAGTATACTACACTAGATTTCCATAAGGTATCACAGTTAACACAACATTGGCCACTGTTGTGTAATCATGCCATATGCCCAATACTTGTTGAAAATTTCTAACTAGCATAGACATAACGTAAAGCTGAAAAATAATCTAGATTTGTTGCTAGAAACTCATCGGGTATATCCATTTCTCATGTTTCTCAAGTATTCTCACTAGAGAACCATAGTAAAGCATAAACTGAGCGTAAATCATGGCTAAAATTGTCAATGGCAAACATGTTATTGTCCATAGAACCAGCTGAAAACCATTGAAAATTGAGCATAAATTGATCATTTGCTGATCTAAAAACTATCACAAACTATTGCAAATGTGATCCCAAACCGATCACAAATTAAATGTAAAACTAATAAAAAACAAATGCAAAAGCTAATGCAAAAATGATGCGAAAGTGATCATAAATTGATCTCAAACTGATGCAAAAGATAGCTTGAGTGCTGTGGTAAAAACCATACTCATCTGCATACATCTCACAGTGACTAGGACACTGAGTAGCAACCTCATGGTAGGCATACTGTCACCACAATACCTTGGATGCATGTTGAATACATTCGAGATCCACTACATACGAGAGTTTTCCATCACTAGAGGAAAGGAAGTGCTACCTCCCCTTTGAATATTTGGCATTGCTTTGGATCCTTGCTCTGTTTAACTTGACTGAGCCCGAACCAAAGCTGTCTCTAATTGAAAAGCATCAAGGTAAAGCTGCAACAACCAAGGATGGTCTGCCAAGTTATCCTCTTCCATCCATTTAGTATCCATTGGTGAATAGTTATGAAACTTCACCAAATATCTTCCAGAAACTTTACCCTTGACCTTTCTTCCTTTATGTGCCAAAATTTGCTGGAGTACCAAGATCTCATCCAACTCAATCTCAAGTTAAAGTTTAGTAGATGCATCCTCTAACACATCACAATGAAAATGCCTCAACAAACTAACATGAAAGGCATTGTGTATTCGACAACGTGGATGTAATTTCAGCCGATATGCAACCTTGTTGATCCTGTCCAACACTTGGAAGAACCCATGATATCTCATACTCAACTTCGGATACAACCTCTCTCTTTCTTTCATCTTTTTCAGCCTTGACTTTTCAAAATGCAGCAATATATAATCACCTGTGGTGAAATGCAAAGCCCATCTATGGCAATCAACTGTTTCCTTTTGTTTTTTTTGTGAACTTGGAAGTGTATACTTTATCTTTGCGTAGGCCGCATGCAAGCTTTCCACATAGCGATCAGCCTCGAATATCTTATCCTTAGTGTGTGAAAAAGATGGTATCTTGCTACCGTCAACAATCTCAAATGGAGCTTTGCCAGTGAAACTGTGCACCATATTGTTGTATACAAACTCAACCAATGGCAAATATTGCTCCCACTGTGTCTTGTGGTTTGATATATAATATCTTAGAAGATCTAACACTGTGGATTTTTCCTCTTCACATTGACCATTTGCCTACGGATGGAAAGATGATGAGAATTTTAGCGTAGCACCCATATTCTTAAACAATTCCTTCCAAAATAACTTGGTCATCTAGGGATCTTGATCATTGAAAATCGACTCTCGTATACCATGGTACTTAAATATATGGTGCAAAAATAAACGTACCATGTGATCAACCTTTATCTTCTTTCTCACTAGAATGAAATGGGCCATTTACTAAACCTCCAAATAATGGTCCATATCCCATCATTCCTTGTAGGTGTCTTAGGAAGCTCAAAGATGAAATCCATAGCAATGCTCTACCAAGTCCTGTTGGAATAGACAAGGATTACAACAAACTTGATATCTTTTGCTTATCATGTTGGAAATAAAGGCCCTCGTACCTTTTAATGTGCTCGGGTGTGAACACACCCTTAGCACTTGTACTTACACATATATATCTATCTAAAAACCTAAAGCGGTACAATCGTCATTGTACCCACAAATCATGCACACTCTCTACTTTGCTCTCTCTTTTTTTTTGCTCTGTGTGTGTGTGTGTGTGTTTTGCTGCACGTAACAAACATTGACTGCCTCGATCTTCATGCCTCTTGGTCACCACAAATTGGTATCAGAGTAGGCAAGAGATAGCTTAGGTGTTGCAGGAGTCCCAGGTGGACTTGACGAGCAACAATTGGCAGTCGATAGGTGCAGGGGCGTTGCAGACAGGTTCATGAGCAGAGGAGACAGTCAACTGGTGCAGAAGCATGACGGGCAGCAGCAATCGACTGGTGTAGAAGCGTGACGGGCAGTAGTAGGCGTGATAAGACCAACTGACAGACGACTAGCAAGTGAGCAGGCTACGCTAACGGGCGACCATGCGACGGGATAGCAGGCCTAACAGACATCGGGCTTTACGGACATTGATGGGACACGGGATTTGAGGCAAGCTGAATGGTGCTGACGATGGGTGTGTGGCGGCACGGTCGAGCGGGTCAATGGACCCCATCACAATTTTCTTTTAAAATTAATTTTCTCTTGAAACTCCCTTTGCCTCCCCCCGCTCGGCTGCCGGGTGTTCACACCTACAAGCACAGAGTGCAAATCTGTGTCTTGAAATTTGGGGGTTTTCCCAAATTTGTGCCTAACACACATTACAGTGTTCTCTGGACCAAAAAATTGTAGACATTGAAGGCGTAGGCCTCAGAAAATTTTTGGGGATTCTCAAATGCAAGTGAGATTTTTTCTTGGATGAGTCAATTTCACTGAAATGTGTGCAATCTTGGCCTGTAAATTTGGGGCTTTTCCCGGATTTGGGAATTGTGATGCAGGACAAGACAATTTGTCTCAGAAACTGCAGGAATTTTGTGACATCTTGCCTCCGACATTTGGGCCTTTTCATGTACATGCACAAATTGGGCTGAAATTTACCCAATTTCTCGACATTGATGCACATTGGACCCCATGCAATTTGGGGCTTTTGTAGTTTGGGAAAATTTGTGCACCATTTGGTCATTTTATGTATATGCAGGTTCAATTCCATGCAATTTGGACATCCAACACTTGAAAAATTTGGGGGTTTTGCTGAAGTTGCTCTATTTTGGCAAAATTGGCATGTTCTATGTACTACAAAGAAAATGCAGATGTGTGGTTAATGCTTTGAGCACAAAAATTTTGGGGCTTTTGACTCTGTGTGTCAAATTTTATGCCCCCGGGTACATGCACAACAGAAATTGCAGCTAAAATTTGGGATTTCTCATGTAATGTGATGTATATGCCCTTGGAACACCTGTAATCAGTTGTGGAATGCTGTAGCACATGGTTTGGTGCTTTTAAAAATTTAATTACATATTTGAAATCTTTGGTTCTACGTGGTCATTTATTGTTGGTTGGTACTTGTTTGTACCTTGGTCACTTGTGTGACAGTTTGGGCCTGCATTTGCTGAATTTTTTTGTCACATTTGGGCTGAAAATCATGGCTGGCAGCACTGACAGCAATTATCTCATGCAGGACAAGACAATTTGGGGCTTTTCCCGGATTTGGGGATTGTGATGTAGGACAAGACAATTTGTCTCAGAAATTGCAGGAATTTTGTGACATCTTGCCTCTGACATTTGGGGCTTTTCATGTACATGCACAAATTGGGCTGAAATTTACCCAATTTCTCGACATTGATGCACATCAAGCCCCATGCAATTTGGGGCTTTTGCAGTTTGGGAAAAATTTGTGCACCATTTGGTCATTTTATATACATGCAGGTTCAATTCCATGCAATTTGGACATCTAACACTTGAAAAATTTGGGAGTTTTGCTGAAATCGCTCTATTTTTGCAAAATTGGCCTATTCTATGCATGTGAGAGACAATTCACATGTATGGTTAATGCTTTGAGCACAAAAATTTTGGGGCTTTTGACCGTGCGTGTCAAATTTTATGCCCGCAGGTACGTGTACAACAGAAATTGCAACTAAAATTTGGGATTTCTCATGTAATGTGATGTATATGCCCTTGGAACAACTGTAATCAGTTGTGGAAAAGAATCATATGTGCCTAACAACATTGCACATTTGATTATTAAATTAATTAAATATTACTAGCAAAAGCAAAGCATCTCAAATTTTCATGTCCCTGTGACAACTTCTTTGTATGTTCTGATAGTGCTCGACTACAATGGTCCCTAAAAAGACTCCCTTTTAGACATTTCATGGCACTTAATCTATTGTTTCCCGTCTTGAAGTATTCAGATGTTATGCGTATACGCACACAATTAGATGAAAAGAGGGAAAGTTTTGCGGGGAGCTATTTATCTTCGTAGGCTATTCTTTCAAAGCCAAAGCGTATGTTTGTATGATCCTTGTATAAGCAAAGTTTTGGTTAGGACAGATGTAGTTTTTGACGATAGCATCATTGTGCAGACGCTTGAATGTACATCTCTTTATTATTCTTCTGCTTCTATGCCTATTGTTCCTATTGTGCCGTCTCAGCCAAATCTACTTTTAAGATTGACTCCTCTAGACTCATTACCTTGTTAGTACAAGTAAACCATGCAATATTTTGGGGTGCTTCTAGTGGACATTATTCCAAATGGTGCTAAAGAGTCTGTTGGCTTGCACCCATTGTAGTACTTGGGTCTAACTGCTTGGCCTTCATCTATTGTATCAGAACTTTTTTACTAATGAAAAGAATGCTGCAAGGGGTGCTGGTGTTTGGGATCAATCTATTGGTGATTTTTCGAAATAGGAGTATTCTAGCTCACTAGTTTTCTTTGAGTTTTTTTATTTCAATTATTGTGTGTGATAATCTAGCTATTATTGTCTTTTGAACTATCAAAGGCTGGTTTCACCTACTACCTGAGGTCTGTTGAGGTAGGATAATTGGCAATAGGCTAAATGTTGCACTTGCATCTCCAACATGATTTAGTGAGAGGGGTGTTGGGAAAATAAAGGGTCATTGTGTCTTTTATGGTGTTCGGGTATGCACACACCCTTACACATGTACTATATATATATATATATAATCAAAAACCTAAAGTGGTACTTGGAGATTGTACTCACATCGAGTCATGTGCTCTCTCTCTCTCTCTCTCTCTCTACTCCGCACTCTCTCTCTCTCTTACTGTGTGAACCATAGCATCGCGTTTTTGGATCCTCGCGTACTCCATTGACAAACTAGTATCAAAGCACAAGGAGTGCACGCCTCTCAAGGCAGGTCAGTTGGACAGGTAGAGACTGGTCACAGTGAGGCAAGAGAGATAGGTGACTGTCAAGCAGACACTTGGTGGAGTAGACGACTGTTAAGCAGGCGCAAATCCTACAAGTTGGGAGCAGGTGATGGGCTATGCCTGTCAAGCGGGCGCAGATCCGCGACAGGGGCTGGGAGTAGGTGATGGGCTACACCAGCTCTGAGTAGGAAACGACCTGACAAATGGGCGGCACACGGTCATGGACTGCTGGTGAGCGGGCTACAAGCGCAACAAACCAGCGTAGGTGACGGTCTCACGAGCACGTGAGTAAGCGACAGGTCAATGCATCTAGCCTTTAGATTCGAGAGCCGCTTTTTCGTCATTTTTTAAAAATTTGCTTAAATCTGTTCCTCCTCCATTGACGAGCGTTGCATGCCTACACACATTGTGAAATTTTGACCCGAAAAATCGGGGCTTTTCCCAAATTTGGGAATTTTGATGTAGAACAAGACAATCTAACTCAGAAATTGCAAATTCGGTTCACATTTGCCGGGGAAATTTGGGACTTTTCACATTTTAGTGAAAATTTGCCAATTTCATTGAAATTTATGTGCACAGGACTTGAGAAAATTGAGGCTCTTCTAGAATTTCATCGAATTGTGCAAGAATTGCGTGGTATATGCAATTGGGGACATGTATTGATGCAATTTGGGCAGATCTGCCTTTGAAAATTTGGGGCTTTTGACCGCAATCGTTAAATTTGTGCCTAAGAATGCATTTGGAGTAGAAATTGCAGCAGAATTTTGGGGATTTCACATGCAATTGGTGCATTGGCCTATAAATCTGATTGTAATTGATTGTGGATGTAGTAGCAGACATTCTCTAGTTCTGGAAATCAATTTGCAGATTTAAAATTTCTGCAATGTCTTGATTTTTTACTGTTGGTTGGTACTTGCAGCTTAGTGTGGTCATTTATGTGACATTTGGTCTTGCATTTGCTGACATTTGAGTAAATTTAGTGTTGCAAATCATGGCTGGAAACTGAGACAATAGCAACCTTTTGCACAGCAAGAAGCTTGAGGGTGCACACAATTTTGCAATATGGCAAAAACAATGCTACAATGCTTGGTGCAAAAGAAACAGGTGAAGCCCATCAAAGCGAAGGGAATAAGACCGGTAGGTAAGAAACAAGAAGAGTGGGATGATTTGGATGATCTTGCATGCTCTACCATAGAGCTCTCAGTGGCAGACAACTTGCTCTTTAACATTGAGAAGCTGAATTATGCATATGAAATGTGGCAAAGACTTGAGGAATTGTATGCTCAGAAAAGTACAACCATCAAGGTTTATTGGCTGAAAAAGTTGATGGACCTTTGCATGAAGGAAGGTACAGACATGTTTGTACATTTGAATGAGTTCAACTCAATTTTCAGTCAGCTGATTGCTTTGGATTTCCACATTGATGATGAGTTCAAGGCTACTTTCTTGCTATGCACTTTGCTTGAAAGTTGGGATACTTTGAGGACAGCTTTGAGTAACTCAAATGCTCAGCTATTATATTTTGATGTGGAGAGTTCTTTGCTGATGGAAGAACCCAACAGATAAAATAATTTAGCAAACAAGTTTTCTAATGCATTGTATACTAGGGGAAAATTTCAGCAAAAGGGAAATTTTGAAAATAGAGCACGCAACAAGTCTCGTGGCAAAAATGTGGAGTGTCATCATGGTCGCAAGGAAGAGCGCTACAAACGGGATTGTTTCAATTGAAGAAAGAGAAAGGCAAAAGCAAAAACACTGAAGACAACAAGGCGGAGAAAAAGGACAGCCAACTTGCAAAGAAAAGCAGTGCAAAGATAGAGGAGGTAAATGTAGTCACTCATGAGAATGACAATGACGGTGATGTACTTCTTTAATTCTTTGAGTGCACATGCATTGATTGCAAATTTTGATGATGACATGCACACTTGGATACTTGATTCAGGTGCGTCTTTTCATGTCACACCACATGATGAGTGGTTTTTTGACTATGATGGTGGTGCACCTGGTGTTATCCACCACTGGGGGATACCTATGCATGTCAAATTACAGGTATTGGCAGTGTGAAATTGGAATTTAAGCATGGCTCCGTGTTTGTTTTTCATAATGTGAAGTATGTATCCTAGCTCAAGAAGAGCTTGATAACCACAAGACAGCTAGATGACAAAGGCTATCACACCACATTTGGGGATAGCAAATGAAAAATTTGTAAGGACTCTATCGCATTGTTGCCAAGGGCTCCAAAAGTGAGACTTTGTATCCTTTGCATGTATCTAGTGTGCATGACCATGTAGTTGCCATAATCGAGCAGCCAAGTGTTTCTTTGTGGCATACTAGTTGGGACACATGAGTCAAACTAGAATGAAAACGCTTTCTCATTTGGGTTATTTGCCGTATTTGAGGTATGCTGATTTTGAACAATGTGATCATTGTATTTATGGTAAGCATGCTCAAACGTCACATAAAAAATCTCTTTCTCTAAAGTCTCCACCCTTAGAGTTGGTACATTTAGATGTATGTGAGATGCCAGGGTTATCTCTAGGAGGAAAGAAGTATTTCATTACTTTTGTTGATGATGCCACACGCAAAGTATGAGTTTATCCAATCTGTTGTAAAGATGAGGCCTTGGATAAATTTAAAAAATTCCTGGCACTTACTAAAAATCAGATCAGCAAGACATTAAAGTGCCTTCACTTTGACAATGGTGGGGAATATGTGTCCAAAGCCTTTCAAAACTTTTGTGACATCAAAGAGATTAAAAGGAAACTCACCGCCTCTCACAATCCACCCCAAAATGGTGTTGCAGAGTGTATAAACAGGACTATTCAAGACAGAGTCCGTACAATGCCGTCACATGCTGCTTTACCTCATGGATTTTGGAACAAAGGCTATTATGACAGCCGTATACTTGATTAATCTGTCACAAACAGGTATTTTGGAGGAGGGGGAGGAATCCCTCAAGAAGCATGGTCAGGCAAGCCACCTTCATATGCTCACTTGAGAGTGGCTACGAGGCATTTGTGCACATTTGCAAGGAAGAACACAATAAACTTGAGCCAAAGTCCTGCAAATGTATTCTCCTAGGATATGGTGACGAGGGTGAAATGGGGCATAGGTTATGCGATCCTGAAAAAATGAAAATTGTACGCAAAAATGATGTTATCTTCTGGGAAGATCTCATGCACAAATAGCCTGAAAAGACCGAGGAAGTCATAAGGGTTGTATTCTGGGAAGATATACTGATAGAACAACAAAGAATGCCCACTAGACAGCAACAAATACCTGCTGTAAATGGCCCTGAAAATGCAAGAAATGATGCTGAAAATGATCAGTAAGATATTGCCCATGATGTACCACAATTTCAGCAAGAACAGATGCCTTTGAAACAACGAGAACCAGCTACACAACATGCTGAACCTGCAAAACAACAAGCTGTTAATGCAGATTTGTAGGCTAAAAAGCTCGCAAATCTTGATCATTGGATCTGTAGGTCGACCAAAATGCAAAGATAGCTAGATAGGTTTGTTCTTGGGGTCAATTATGTGGTTGATTATATCATGTTGACAGATTGAGCTGTCATGCTTCAAGGAAGCAATAGATAGAAAAGATAGCAAGAAATGGCATAAGGCTATGCTGTTAGAGATGGAATCTCTCATGAAAAATGGCACTTGGAATTTGGTGCATTTGCCTAAAGGGTAGAAATTGCTACCATGCAAATGGGTTTACGAAATAAAAGTCACTTCTCGTTCTTTGCCAAGGTACAAAGCACGACTGGTTGCCAAAGGGTACAAGCAGAAACATAGAATTGATTTTGATAAAAAGTTTTCTCCTGTAGTAAAAATGACTACTTTGCGAACCATTTTGGGCTTGGTTGCATCTGAAGATATGGAACTCATACTGATGGATGTAAAAACAACTTTCTTACATGGTGATCTGCATGAGGAGATCTGTATGCAGCAACCTGAGGGTTTTGTTGCATGGTGATCTGCATGAGGAGATCTGTATGGAGCAATGTGAGAGTTTTGTTGCAAAGGAAAAAGATCACATGTTATGTAAATTCAACAAGAGTTTTTATGGGTTGAAACAGGCACCACGAGAATGGTATCATAAATTTGATACATTTATGCAATCTCAAGGATTCCATAGATTTCAAGTTGATCATTGCTTATACACCAAGAAGCCAACAAATGGCAGCCTTATTCTCTTGGTTTTGTGTGTGGATGGCATGCTGATTGCATGCAAGGATATTTATGCTTTGGACTCCTTGAAACAAAGCCTACACAGTAGTTTTGATATGAAGGATCTTGGTAAGGCCAATCATATTCTTGGCATGCATATACTCAAGGACAGATCGCAAGGTTTTCTCTATGTGTCATAGCATGAGTTTGTTACTAAGATTTTACAATGTTTCGATCTAGAGGGAGTGGAAGCCATTGGTGTACCGGTGCCTCCATATGTGAAACTTAGTGCAAATGATAGGCCTACATCTGATGATGGAAAGGTTGAGATGGCCAAGATTCTTAATGCTTCAGCTATTGGTAGCTTGATGTATGCTATGGTTGCTACACGTCCTGACATTGCATTTGTGGTAGGAGTGATTAGCAGATACATGGCATATCCTGGCAAAAAGCATTGGAAAGCAGTGAAGGGTATCATGAGATACCTTAAAGGCACAAAGGACTTGTGTATCTGCTTTGAGAAGTAGAAGTCATCTGTTGTTGGCTTCACGGATGCAGACTATAGTGCTCATCCTAACTGTAAGAAGTCTGCTTCAAGATATGTGTTCATGTTCACAGGGGGAGCAGCCTCTTGGATATCTAGGCAGTAGAAGTGTCATGCATTGTCTACTACAGAGGCAGAGTATGTGGCTGCCATTGAGGCATGCAGGGAGGCTTTATGGCTTTCACATCTGGTGAGAGAGCTTGGCATTACAGAGGTTCCTATCCTCCACTATGATAGTCAAAATGCTATCATGCTAGCACGGAATCCTATCTTTCATGCAATGACAAAGCACATATAGGTGAAGTACCATTTTATCAAGGATGTACTTGACAGCAAGAGCATTGAGCTTGTCAAGGTACATACCGATGATAACCTTGCAAACCTTCTCACAATGGATCTTCCAACAGAGCGGTTTGCTCATTGTTGCTAGATGATGGGGATTGGATAGTATATGTGTATTTCAGCTTTGTACATACATAGACTTAGCTGATTCTTTCCTCTATCTTCAGGCACGTTGCCTTTAGGTGGGAGGTTGTTGAGAATAAAGGCTCAACGTGCCTTGTATGGTGTTCGGGTGTGCATGCACCCTTACACATGTACTATATATATATTATCAAAAACCTAAAGTGGTACTTGGAGATTGTACCCACATCGAGTCTTTGCGCTCTCTCTCGTTCTCTCTCTCCACTTTGCACTCACTCTCTCTCTGTCTCACAGTGCGAACCACAGCATTGCATGTCTTGATCCTCATGCGGTTTGCTGACAAGAAGGTCTAAATCTCATAGAGACTCACAAAGTATGCCCAAATCTCATAGCCTAGGCAAAGCTGTTTCACACGAACCAAAAGTTAAAACAGCATTGATACAATGGATAAGAGAATAACCTGGCTCAGGCATTCATCTAATCCCACAAAACTGCTCAACTGAGAGATTCACCATCATCAACGAATGTTATAAGGCGGGGAATAAGCTTGGTGATGAATTCCCACAAGTTGTGATGTGCTAGAGGCTAGGCCTTTGGTAGATTGGGGAAGACAAAAGCATGCATGGCTGGTGCTTGAAAAGGGAGACACCCATGAGGTTCCCACCTGCTTTGAATCGAGCAGACTCTTTCCTTCCTACTATCACATCATTAATGAAGTTGGTGGAACGGATTGACTTTCATCTATTGTATTCTATCTTTTTTACTGAATTAAAAGAATGCCACAAGAGGCACCCGTGTTACGGGTCAATCTATGTTGGTGTCTCTAAGTAGGAGTATTCTAGCTCCCCTATGTTCTCTGTGTTTTCTGATTTCTGCTGTGCTGAATTATTGTGCGATAATTTTGGTATTACTGTCCTTTGATTTATTAAAGGCTGGTTTCATCTGCTACATGTGGTCCTTCAAGGCAGGAGAATTGTTAATAGACTGGCTGCTGCAACTGCATCTCCAATGTGATTTAGTGAGAGAAGGTGCGAACCTTGTGGAGACTCACAAAGCATGCCCAAATCTCATGGATTGGGCAAAGCTGCTTCACATGAGCCCAAAGTTAAAACAACGGCGATACAACAATCAAAAGAATAACCTGGCTCAGGCATCCGACCCAACAAATATAAGAGTAACCTGGCTTAGGCCTTCAGCTGATCCTACATGACTGCTCTATGAAGAGATTAACCATCATCAATGAATGTTGTAAGGTGGGGAATAAGCTTGGTGATGAATTCCACAAGTAGTGATGTCAAGGATGGCCTTTCTCTTGTTCTTCAACTTCCAAAAGGAATAGCTAGTGCCATCTAGGCCTTTGGTAGGTTGAGGAAAACAAAATCATGTATGGCTGCTGCTTGAAGAGGTAGACACCCATGATGTTACTGACTGCTCTGAATCCAGCCCTGACTCAACAGGTTGCTTTACCTGGCACTATGATTTGTTATATAAATTTTATCATTCAATTAAGCGCTTTTGGCACGTTGATATGCTGGTTATACTGGTAGCAAGTTGCTCATAAAGGATGCATGTCTATTCTCAGGAATTACTCTGACATTGTTCAGCAATCAGCTAGTTATAAAAAAGTGGATAAGCTGGGTTGTTACATGAAATGGTAAACTATATGACATAGGCTGCAGAATATAGAGTTAGGTGCATGCATCTATGAGTACTAACTGATCATCTTTGATTCCATGTAATCTATTCTTGTATAGGCCATGATTTAATGACTGGATCAATTCTCTCGTTAGGCTTTTGTTGTGGGCCATGATTGGGGTGCGGTTGTGGCGTGCAATATGTGCCTATTTCGGCCAGACCGTGTCAAAGCTGTGGTGGCACTTAGTGTTCCTTTTAAACCTCGCTCTCTTGGCCCTGTCGAAGCTATAAAACGTGCACTTGGTGAAGGCTTTTATATGTGCAGATTCCAGGTTAGTTCAAGATTTCACAAGCAGCATGGGTTGGAGCTGTTCAAGGATTGTTATGTGACAAATGTGAAAATCAATGTCTTGTTCTGTACTGGATAATTTTAGAGGGTTTTTATTGTTGTTTGATATTCAAATTTCCAAGGCTCCTTGTGCATTAGAAATTTAACTTTAAAATATAGAATGATGATTAAAGCCATGAAATGAATGAGATGACTGTTCATGGGAGTACCATCTGATAGTATTTTGACTGAAGGTAAGTGGTCTAAACAAAGTCTTTCAGTGAACACTCAAGACTACAACACATTGGATTTGGATAAATGCAGAAAAGGCCCAAAAAGTTGCAATGATGTGTGCAGAGGGACGTCTTTATATAAACTGGAATACTGAGTAGTAGGTTTGTGCGTGTTGGAGATGGCATCCAAAACTTCAGGTCTGAAATGAAATAAGGAGGAGGAAGTAGGCTTCTAATCTGACTAGCAAACAGCAGTCAATAACAGTGAAGTCAAATCTAAAGTCAGTTTTTTTTAAAAAGAGAAAAAGTAATAAATCCTGTCCAGACAAAGTATCCCAAGCAAAGAGCCTTGTAAGAGACTTCCAAAGGCAAAAAACATACAACAAAGGGAAAGTCTCTTACAAGGCTTGAGTGAATAACCAATCAAGAGGTGTGTGGTGCTAGTCCATGTGTGGTTGACAATGGCAAAAGTGCCAAATTCCAGGTCATGGAAAAGCCATCTCTCCTCCTTAGTGTCTGAATTTCCCTGTATCCTCTCCCCATCTCCCATGGAGGGTATGGACAATCTCCAAATCCTGATAGGACTTGTGTATCCAAAGAAGAGGAAATTTGTAAGTGTCCCTGCAAATGGATCTCTCTATGCTCACTCCCCAAGGTCCCATTGTAGTCTTTGAAGAGGCCTCCTCATTTACCAACAATCTGTCATGCATGTCTTAGGGCCTAGGTCTAAATACAAGTCCTATTACAAAGAGCCACAACCCTAATCTTCTATTGCAAGCATCATGTGAACTTTGATTGATCTAGATTCTCTCTCTTGAGTGTGCCATCCTCATGTATTGAGAATGTAAATACTCTCTCCACTGGTAGCCACCATTGTGAGATGAACGTCTCCTTTGGGAAAGAGCCGAATCCATGTATAAGAAGTGTTTGCATGTTGGTCATCCACTCTTGGGTACCACCTCCCTAATACTCTCCATGTCTCTAGCCTTCTAATATCATGAAGCCTTTGGCTCTATGATTGAGTTGGTAGCTTACTAAAGGCGAACCGCTCTTCCATATAGAAGCTATTTGTGAGCAAAATCTCCCCTGAGATAAGTGTGTCCTCTCTCTATTGTTGTTTCCTCTCTATCCTTAGTAACTAGTTATAGAGAACAAGATGACTTATCTTCTCAGAGTTGAATCTAGTGAAGTCCTACAAATTATGATCTCCAAGCTCCAGTAATAGTAGCATCAATCTAACCTCCTTTGCAATGGCTAGAGACATGAGCACTTTGTGCTTAGAGATGGTTTTTTGATGATGCATGAACGACTGTGTGTCACAAAGCAGTTGGGATCTAAGGTGATCATTGAGATTTATGCTCCTCCTTATGCAGGACATAGAGGGATTGATGCTATAGTTAAAGTAGTGAAGCATTTCTTTGATTGGCCTTTGTCAAGACATGATGTTGAGGTGTTTGTCAGGACATACATCGTATGTTAGGAAGTGAAATATAATAGGCAAAAGATTGTAGGTTTATTATAGTCATTGCTTATTCTAGATAAGCCATGACAGAGCGTCGCTATGGATTTTATCTTTGAGCTTCCTAGGACAGTTACAGGGAATGATGGGATATGGACCATTATTTGCAAGTTTAGTAAGCAAACCCATTTCATTCCGGTGAGGAAGAAGATAAAAGCTAATTATATGGCACACTTATTTTTGCAGCATGTGTTTTAGTATCATGCCAAAGTTAATCATCAATGATTAAGACCCTTGGATGACCAATTTGTTTTGGAAGGGGTGGTTTGAAAATATGGGTATTTGTCAAAATTTTCTTCATCCTTCCTTCTATAGATAGATGGTTAGTTAGAATAGGCAAATTCTATAGTGCTTGACCTCTTAAGATGCTATGTATCTAAGCATAATCCATAGTAGAAGCAATATTTGCCTTTGTGGAGTTTGCATACAATAACACTGTTAATAGTTCCACTAGCAAAGCTCCATTTGAGGTTGTGGAAGGTGGCAAGAAAGTGTCTCCTAATTTTCACAAAAGAGATAAGGTCTTTGAGGTTGATTGGTATGTGATGATGTGTTCCACCCCGTGGAGGGTGTCAAGGGGCATACGGTAAAAGAAAATAGGAAAGGCTCATTGGCATCAATCTCAAAGGCCTTTCGGGAAAGGAATGGAGTAAATGTGTGCGACCATGCACAACATGGGTGAAGCAAGGGTGGCTGACGAAAGAGAATCGGTGAAAGTGCATGAGCAATGTGAAGAAAGGCAACTGCAAATGCAATTAGACAAGGAGACAAAGTGGATGGAGATGTACATGCAAATGTAACTAGACCTTGTAAAAATCCTTTCTTGTCAGAAGGTAACTCTCAACCATGGTAGTTAGTTGATAATGTTAAGCCATCAAAAGAATGCGACTTTGCTTTCTTGCATGTAGGATGAACGATGTTACGGCTATTTTATTCTTGAGTGGAATGTTGTATGTTTGTACGACTTTCTCCTAAAGATTACAGCCTCTAATACTTCCTTTGCTGTTTGTGAATCCATTTGGGACTGGAAAACCGGGCCAGTAACTCAATTTCACCAAATTCTCATGACAAATCTCTAAATTTTCTCTCTCTACGACATTCTATCTCTTTCTCCATCCATTTTTCAGCTCCGCTCCAAGTTTTGCCGTAATGTAGCCATTGGAGGTGGAAATTTTGGTGAATCTCTATTGTAAACCCTAATTTATGCAGAAATTAGGATTTGATAGCCACCTTGGGAAGCATACCCAAATTTGAAGGATTTGAACTTGAATTTTCATAGTTGAAAGAGAAGCACAAGTGAAGGCCAATCCCCTAGCAAATCAAGGGGCGATTGATTTAAAGGCTTGTTGGTCATTTATAACAGCAAGGGGCACTTGGATTAGTGGAGGAGGTTGAAGAATCTCAATTGTACTCCATCCATTTGCAACACAAGCTAAAGAAATATTGCAAGGGGCACCGAGTTTTGGGGCCAATCAGGTGTCGACTGTTCAAGATTAAGGCATAAAGTGTGTATTTCATTTTATGTAAATTTCCTTATGCTGCAATTAAGTGTTAATCAGGTCATTACCACCCTTTCAAGGAAGGGAGATTGTTTTCAAGACCAAGGGCTTACTAAAAGGCCTTTACAAGAACCACATGAAACAAAGCGGCCTCTAGCCTGATTGAGAATAGTCCTTGCCACTTGGCTGAGATAATTGCTTCCTTGTTTGCTTCCACAGTCATAATCCTCTTACTATTAGTTTGTGGCATAGGAACTTTTTTAACACCTTTGCACTAAAGCCATTGTCTATTGGTAGGACCACCATGTTGCCACTTGGCACTAGTGTCCATTGTTCAATCATTCTCAACTCCAAGTCAAGATAAGTACCAACAAGAAGCAACAATGATGTAGGAACTAGGTGCACTCGATTTGCTATATTTTCAAAATGTATGGTTACAGTGGGTGGAGTGTGGCCTAGATTTGCTAGTAGTTCTGGGGGAAGGTAATATCAAAACCAAATGTAAAGCTCCAAAGCATACCTTGTGGCCTTAGATGATCTATTTGAAAGCTGAGTATACATGCAACTTAGATGATGAGCCTTTTATTTGTAAGCAAGTGGATAAATTGAGCCCAATAGCTTAACAAAGAGCATAGGTGCTAGATAGTCTCTTGCTATTGACATCATGGGGACCATCTTGAACATAAATTGCCATATCTTTAGCATAGTGTGCAATTTTCAATGCTTGAGCTATTCATAAAATCCTAAATCCTTATGGCTCTAGCTTCTTAAAAGTGATGACTTTGTCTCCATGATGGAGGAGGAGGAGGAGGAGGAGGAGGAGCAGCAGCAGCAGGAGCAGCAGGAGCAGCAGGAGCAGTAGCAGGTCTCCATGATGGAGGAGGAGGAGGAGGAGGAGGAGGAGGAGGAGCAGCAGCAGCAGCAGCAGCAGCAGCAGCAGGAGCAGCAGTAGCAGTAGCAGTAGCAGTAGTAGAGGAGTAGGAGCAGGAGCAGGAGCAGGAGCAGGAGCAGGAGCAGGAGCAGGAGCAGTAGCAGTAGCAGTAGTAGGCCATCTCATGGGCTGTGCAATGATCCCCTATATTCCATAAGCTTCCTAGTGGTTTAGACTAAGGCACCTAGGACCCTAGTGTCCCTAGGTTAGCGTTTCAAAATAATTAAGGTCATTTTAGCAGCAGCAGCAACAGCAACAGCAGTAGCAATAGGAGGAGCAGTAGCAGTAGTAGTAGCAGTAGTAGTAGTAGAGGAGCAGGAGCAGGAGCAAGAGCAGTAGCAGTAGCAGTAGCAGTAGTAGGCCATCTCATGGGCTGTGCAATGATCCCCTATATTCCATAAGCTTCCTAGTGGTTTAGATTGAGGCACCTAGGACCCTAGTGTCCCTATGTTAGCGTTTCATAATAATTAAGGTCATTTTAGGGTTAGGTTTGTCTATAAAAGGACATTTATGCAACCCTAGCACAATTTAGTGGCATTATTCATTCTTGGTCATTAAGCATTGTACTTTCATTCTCTCAGACACCTAGGACCCTAGTGTCCCTAGGTTAGGGTTTCATAATAATTAAGGTCATTTTAGGGTTAGGTTTGTCTATAAAAGGACATTTGTGCAACCCTAGCACAATTTAGTGGCATTATTCATTCTTGGTCATTTTAAGCATTGTACTTTCATTCTCTTATTAGTGCATTGGCTCCTATTGTTATTAAATATCATTGTCCTTCAATTATTCTTTCTCTTGTCCTCTTTTTCTCCCATTTTGTTGCATAATTACTCTACTATTAGACCAACAATGGTATTGGTGCCACCATTTCTTGCAAGTGAATGAGCTTGTCTTTGACCTTTGCACTTAAAAGAGAGCTCCCTACCCTTAATGAGGATGCTAATGCATGAGCCTATGATGGGTATATGATTTTATACCATGTTAGAATCATGAGAGCTCATCAATCTTCATCATATCTACACTAAATGCATCATGGTGGATGATACTCAATATAGTCATTCTTCAAATCCATAGAACTGCATTGAAGTTAAAACTACATTGAATAATGGAGTTGTATATAAAGAGAATAGTGGCCCTTCTAACAAGCTCATATGAATGAAACTTCAGATAGAGATAACAATTGTGACATCATTGCTTATGTAAATACAAGAATACAACTATTCATAATGTCACCATTCCACTTGCAACTCAACTTGTATATGCCTATGTAAGGGGCATTAGAAGCTCACTTGATTAAGTCTAGCCTTGCCTAGCCTTAGAAAGAGTTGAATATTTTTTGTATTTGCTTCAACTTCAATATAAATTTCATTTAGTTTCTTTATCAATACAACGTTGTTATTTAGTTCACTTTTATCTTCAATGTAGTTCTATGAGTTTAAATCATGACTATATTTGAGTATCATCCACGATGATGCATTTTTAGTGTAGATGTGACTAAGAGTGATGAGCGCTCATGATTCTAACATGGTATCAGAGTAGATATCCATCCTAGGTTCATGCATTAATATCCTCTCATTAACTACAGGAAACTCTCCTTTTAATAGAAAGATCAATAGTAAGCATATTCCCTTCATTTTTATAGTCTCTTTTTATCTTCACTATCTTTGGCCTCTCTACCTACCTGCATTGGAGAAGCCCAATCCAAGGTACATTGCACCATTGCTCATAGGATTTTATGAGGACCTTACCCACATCAAGATGCCTCATCCTAGTGCAAAAATCAATGGGATTAGCGTAGACACAAAACAACATTGCACTTCTTCCCAAATAGGCATAGTTTTCACTATGATGGATTCATGTTGATCTCTCTCACTCCACAGAGTATTATTCTTTGAGCTACCTTATAATCATAGATGGAAGGGTTCCCAAATTTTTTCCTCCACAGGTCACACCAATCAATTACACTGTCTTTTTTAGCAATCATAACCACTTTTCTTCCAGACTCTCTATTTTTCACTTAACTTATTTCCCAATGTTCTTGACCCACTAAATATCATTTCTAAAGGATTTCCAGGTGTTTGCTCACTTTCATTTCTCATCTTTGCAAGATGGCAAGCTCCACGGAATCTTCAAACATAAGAAGGAAGACTATTGAGCTACAAAATGCATTACATCCTGATTAGCCACTTGAAACAACTCCAAAACAAGCTTAATCAATCAAATTACTGAAACTTTCATCAAAAGAAATGTGATCCTAGAGAGTGTATGTGTCCCATAAGCTAAACCCTAATTTGGGAGGATCCAACCATCTATAAATAGATAGGCTGCCCACCACTCAGCCTTAATCTCGTTTTTGCAGCTTGGAGGTGCCTTCTCTCTACTGTCTACACCCTTTTCACAAAGGATATCTTAGGTCAAGTTTCTGTCCACTGCTATCATTAGGTGCCTTTGTCTAGCCTATCTCCTGTTGTTCCCGACTGTTTCCAGCCTTCCGGCTTGCTATCCAGCCAGGCAACTGTAGATTGCATGACCTCTGGCTTCCCCTTGCTGCTTTATGGCTTGACCTCCTACATTTGCAGCCCATACGACCAGCCTGATTTGTATTTTGCTGCTCCTAGAGTGCTTGACCTGCCACATCATCATACACATTTCCATTTTTCATTTATGGAGCTACTTGATTTGCCACATCATCATCAGTGCTGTATTGGCCAAATTTGCTGCATTGCCAAGCTGCCACATCAGTACTTGCTACATTTGCTCCAATTTCCGGTCTGTGTTACTAATCTAGCTATCACAGAGCTACATTTGCTGCTGCTAGACTTATTTTGAGGCTACCTATTGTGTTTTGGGATTCGTTAGAGTACAACATACTCTTTTGTTCATACTCTCAACCCTAGTCCTTAAGATAGAGAAGTTTGGGGGTCAATTTTTACCTTGCATAGTGTGTTTGCTACATTGAGTATTGTACTTATTCATTCATTGTTTAGATTTCATTATCTTTTGCGCTCATTGTATCTATGTTAACCCCAATCATGTTTCTTTATTAGCATGTCCGTTTGCCACACGATTATGTTTGTGTTTTATAGTTAAGTATTTCTTTATGTGGTATTAGAGCTGGGTACTCATTAAAGAAACTTAGGCCCTTGATTGAAAAGCTCTTTCTTTAGAAACATGAACAACAAAGTGAAGATAATATCGAACACTTCCACATTGACTTAGTCCCTGCAATAGCCTTTGTCGAGAACTGGGTAATATTGGTTCCCACAAATTACTCCGTAAGGTTTCGACACGGATGGAGATTGAAACCAACCTTCCTTTTGTGGATAGGTGGTAATTCCCTATTTACAACTTAGTTTCAGTAGTAACATTTATTACAAAACTAAGAAATGGAAATTAACTTACAATCTTGAATAATGAACACCTTGTTGGTCCCAACATTGGCGCCTCTTTTAGTATTTATTTAACTTAATTGAATAAGAAGTTGATGTACAATGGGATTCTTCCAATCCCTTTTGATATTCCAACTTTCCTTGCTGTTCAAAGTGACAAGCAAGTCTTCAATCTAATTTTTCCCTTGATTCAAGTTGTCGTGAGGATATGTATTTTTGAAACCTCACTTAATATGTGGATTAATTTTTAATTGCATGATTAATTAAATGATGCACATGTGAGGTGTAACTAGGATTAAAGTAAATTTATGAGCCCAGGATCCAAAGAAATCATGGGATGTCAAAGACAAAAGTTGCTATAAGTTATGTCGCATAGGTACTTGGTGGTATCTGGTGTCAGTTGTTGGCCTAGGTCATCCATTTGGCCATAAGTGTCAATTGGGGGTGACACTAGAGAAGTGGCATTTAATGGTACTTAACGCCAATCTGATGGTAAAAGATGACGTAGAAACACTCGGGAATGGAAGTTGCCTAGCCAATTTAATTATTAGCCAGTCAAATTATTTTTCAGGGTACCAAAATAATTATTGGATTAATTTTCAACGTTTAAAGACTGAAAATTAATATTTAATTTTGAAAAATGCTGGAAAAACCATTTGGGAAGGTTGCCACTTGTCAAAAATGCCCATGCAAGACTGAAAAACGTCTTTAGAGACTGGAGAGAAACATTTTGATAAATTCAGCCTACAAGAGAGAGAGAGAAAGGCTGCTGGTCTAATTTGCAGCCATTGGAGGACCTTCTGAGGCCTCCAAGGGCAAGAGAAGAGCAATCAACAGCAGGAGGCAGTATCTATAGGCTGTTGAGACAGGGCAACAGCTGTAAATGACTTATTTTCTTCAGTTCTTTGCATCTACAAGCTGTTGTGGGAGAGCAACATCTGCATTTGACTGATTTTCAGTCATTCTTCGCGACAAAACTATGAATTTTCTCTCTCTATAGCTTTTCCTCTCATCTCTTAGTCATTTCATAGCCTTGCTCTGAAGATCTTAGCATTTGGATCCTTGGAGATTGAGAAATTGCAAATTTCTTTGCTGTAAATCCTAATTTACAGCAGAAATTAGGGTTTAGCAGCAGCCTTGGGAAGCGTGCCAGAAATTGGAAGCTCCAAGACTTGGATTCAACAAGACTGAAGGTAAATTTCAGCTGAATTCAGATGGAGGACTATCGAGCCATTGGATTTGGGGCATTTCCATCGTCTATAAAGTGGGTGAAGGCCAATTGAGTGCCGAATCAAGAGGCAAAATAGATTGAAAACTTGCAGGTCACTTTGGATAGCAAGGGGAGTTGAAATACCGAAAGGGATTGGGAGAATCCCATTGTAAACCAACTTTTTCTTCATTAAAGCTAAGGAAATACCGAAAGGGGCGTCAATTTTGGGGCCAATGGGGTGTGTATTGTCCAAGATCAATAGGTAAATTTATATTTTCAGATTTGCATTTATTGTTTGCTGTTGTAATTAAGTTGTAGTCAGGGATTTACCACCCTATCCAAGGAGAAAGACTAGTCACACAAGCAATCAATTGACCTTCACCTGCTTTGATGGAAATAGAAAATGTCCCAAATTCGTTGATTTGTTGATACCTCCACTTGAATTTGACTAAAAACTACTTCAGCCCTATTGAATCTAAGACTTGGAGCTTTAAATTTCCGGCACACTTCCTGAGGTTGTTGCTAAACCTTAACTTTTGCTACAAATTAGGGTTTACATCAGAAAAATATGGAATTTCTCAGTCTTTGGTGATCTCAAGTTGGGAGATGAGAAATGTCTCAACAGCTTGTAGATACAAAGAATTGGAAAAAATTTAGTTATTTATTACTGTAAGGTCCTCCAATAGGTACAAATCAGACGAGCAGCATCTCCTCCTCTCTTGCAAGCTGAATATACTAAAATTGTATCTCTCCAGCCTTTAAAGACGTTTTTCAGTCTTGCATGGGCATTTTTGACAAGTGGTAACCTTCCTAAATGGTTTTTCTGGCATTATCCATAGTTAAATATTAAATTTAAGTCTTTAAGTACTAAAAATTAATCTAATAATTATTTTGATACCTTGAAAAATAATCTGACTGGCCAATAATTAAATTGGCTAGGCGACTTCCATTCCTGAGTATCTCTGCGCTATCTTTGACAATTAGATAGGCATTAGGTACCATTAAATTCCACTTCTATAGTGTCACCAACTGACACTTATGGTCTAGTGAATGACCTAGACCAACAACTGGCACCAAATATCATTTCCTTGGGTCTCGAGCTCGTAAATTTACTCTAACCCCAGTTACACCTCACATGTGCAGCATTTATTTAACCATGTGATTAAAAATTAATCCACGTATTAAGTGAGGTTTAAAAAATACATATGCTCATGACAGTACTTCAGAATTCCCTGGAAAAACCATTTCTTATCGTATTTCAAACAAGAAATTACAGCTAATCATGGCCCATAGAGCCAAGAAGATCGAAGAGCTTAACAAAAGAATAGCATTTCAACAATAGCTACTCAATGAAGGTATAATTGATTCTTTCTCGTCAGATGTTGCACATAAATTTGATAATCTTGTAGGGCCATTGAGACCTCCATTAGGGATGCCCCTCCCAATTGGAAAAAGAGATCTAGAGTGCATCCAAGGTTGTCAAGTACGAAAGGTACAATACGGTATGGTATGATAAAATACGGTACTAATTGGTACCTTATGATTTTAAAAGGTACGGTACGATATTAGTAAATTTTTTTGAAAAAAACTTGGTTACTTTGGATTATAGATAATAGAACACATGTTAGCTAAAATAGCAATATCACTTGAGTTAATAGGATAAATACATGAGGGTAACAAGGTAAAACCTCATGCACAATATGCGCAACGTG
Organism: Lygodium microphyllum; assembly: GCF_053477565.2. NCBI lineage: Eukaryota > Viridiplantae > Streptophyta > Polypodiopsida > Schizaeales > Lygodiaceae > Lygodium > Lygodium microphyllum. The sequence goes on along the minus strand of NC_141157.1, from coordinate 29,744,894 downwards.
CTACTAAAAGACAGATGAGAGTGTATACATAAATACATCATATAACAAAGCAAAGTGTAGGGTGAATGGACAGAGGCTCTTCTTTCTTTTGTGTTTGTGCCTAGGGTTTCATGTGTATGTGTGTGTGTGTGTGTGTGTGAGAGAGAGAGAGAGAGAGAGAGAGAGAGAGAGAGAGAGAGAGAGAGAGAGAAAGAGATATTAATGTCTACATAAGGCCAATGTGGCCTATGAGACAAAATCCAGAGTACATCCATGTCAAACGTCATCTCATCAGTAAGGTAAAGATAACATTACAAATAAGTGGGTGGCCTATGAAACAATACTGAAAATAACTATATAATGGGACTATACTAGGGTTGAACCATGTGTAGTATTATTCCATCGATAGAAAAGAAAAGGAAAGGAAAGGAGAACCAGATCTGATAGAACCATGTAAAAAGTGTGGTGGGGACTATGGGTTGTAGCTGATCTCAAGATCTGCACATGATCTCAGCTATGATGCGGTCCCTAGCTGCTTCACTGATATGGCTGGTGGTGAGTCTGCGGTGTCTCATGATAATGGCTCTAATCCAACTGTGGTGTGGCCTCCTCGGACGTGGTCCTGGTAGATGGGGTTGTCGTGCTCAACGAAGGGAAGTGGCTCTATCCAATGTGACACCACAGTGTGGCCTGTAAGGTGTCTGGCGGGGTGTCTTTGTCTCTGCTAGGTTGGTAGTGCCAGTAGGGTCGGCTCTGTAGAAGTCTGTCACTGCTCTCTGTGTGTCTCCCTCTGGGTGAGCTGGCCTGCTGTCTCCTCGCAGTAGTGCAATTCGGTGCCTCTCAAGCTCTAGGAGGAAAAGACTTGGGCATCTCTGGTCCTTGTACTCCATGGCGCGACGAAGGGGTCCAAATCCATCACAGAAGAGGTAGTGGTACCGTCCTCGTATGTCATAGTATATTGTGCATCTGCATATGTAGTGCTCCTTCATCTCAGGCTCTCGACCACAGAGCTAGCAAGTCCTATCCTCTACTAGGGTATTTGTCCATTTTCTTGTCTCCATCTGAAGCCTATGTGAGGAGGTGCGAATGTGTCCGATAGCAACCCGTACGCTATGGGAGAGATGGGTGTCTATATATGCTGGCCGAATAGTGAAACCATCATCAGAGAGACACAAGAAATGACTCCTGTAGAACTCCATCCTTGATCCTAGAGGGAGTGGTGGATGGATCCATGTCCTTGTTGTCTCAATCCTCAAGATATTAGCTCTGATCACCTGGTTCAACTCTGATCGGCTGAGAGAAAGTGTAGGGTAGTCAAGGCTATAATCCAAAGGTGGAAGACACTCAATATCCAAACCATGTAGGCTCATCCAAATAGTCATCTGTGAAAACCAACAGTTTTTCTCGCCTCTAGCTGCTAGTTGTCTAGATGAGGTTAGTGTGAATCTAGAGTATCTATGGCGTGGAAGTTCCCATAGTCTGTGCCAAAAGGTCAATGCCCTGAAGAGTGCCTCCGTAACTATAGGTGTTGCCCCTAGCTCTGCTCTGACAATGGGATGTGGGGTGGAGGGCTTACTTCTAATCATGCGTGCTATCATCATGATCAATGGCCTTTCCATGCTATCCCAATCATCATAATATTCCCTCTCTATTCCAATGTGATTAGTGAGTGGGCTAAAACGCCTATGGTACAAGCTGCAAACCCATACCTTTGCTCCATATAGTAATGTAGGTGTGACTAGGGTGTCAAACAACCAAAGTTTGGTGCGGGGCTCCTGGAACTGTATGTGAGCACATTGACTCTCGAGTGCCCCTAGTGCTGCATATCCACGTGCCAGGCGTGCCTCTGATGCCTCTCTCAACGAGAAACGTAGGCCAGAGAAGGTGACTCCCAAATAGACATATTCCCTCACATGCTCCAGTATGTCTCCCCCAAATGTGAATTGGTACATAGATCTAGTCACCCATGCTACTGAAGTATTGAAAACCATGGTTTTGGTCTTCCCAAGGTTCACTGTGAGGTCTTTATCTCTACAGAAGATGTGCAAAGCATCTTGATGGCACTGCAATCCCTCCGGTGAATCTGAAATGAGAACAATATTATCTGCATAAAGTAATATCGGTATTAGCACCCCTGCCAGGCTCGCTCTAGCTCCTCCTCCTCGGTCTATGTAATCAGACACTTCATCTATGTATAGACCAAACAATGTGGGTGAAAGTGGACATCCTTGTTTCACTCCTATGGTACTGTCAATCCTCTCTAATAGCCCCCCATACAATGTGACCTGTCACTGCCTCATACAATGCATAGACACCCCATTGTATACCCTCTGGTACTCCAATGTCCTGCAATCTCTGCATGATGCATGTACGAGGCACTGTATCAAAAGCTTTGCGAAAGTCTACAAAGCAACAATAAATCCTCTTGTCTCGGGTTCAACCCTCCTCAATAATGGCTCTAAGTGTGAGAATATGGTCTAGCGTGGTATATCCTCATCTGAAACCTGCCTGTCCTTGTGCTCTCTTGCCTTGCATTTCAGCCCACTCACTGAGTTTATGCTCCAATATAGATCCATATATCTTGGCCAAAGTATGACCGATCATGATAGTCCTGTAGTTGTTAGGAATCAGGGGATCACCATTTTTAAATAGCAGGATTATAGTATTGTCTGACCAACTCATAGGAAAATGTTCACATACTGCTCTATTGAACATATGTGCTAATATGGGTGCTAATATGTCAGAAGCATGTGAGATGTTCTGCTACTAGTCCATCTTCATCCAGTGCCCTCCCATTTTGTAATCTATAAATTGCATCCCTAACCATTTTCCATGTGAAGAATGACCACTGTGTTGGCCTACAAGCTTGTGGGGGCTGCATAGGCGGCTGTCCTAGCAGGTTATACAGCTGTCTCCCATAGTCAAGCCACGCATCTGGTGATGTAATTTGTATGGGGGGCTGTCTTTCATGGAACATCTTCCATGCACTTTTGCTATCCCGCCCCAAAAATAGCTGATATATCTTTGCTTCTGCTTTCGCTAAGTAGTCTCATTTCTTCTTCCGCACAAGGCATTTGAAGAATGCCTTGCCTTTGCTTGGCGATGTGTTTGAGTGCCTAGCTCCACTTCCCTCTGTAGGCGATGTGTTTGAGTGCCTAGCTCGTGTGACTCTACACTCATCATCATACCAGCTATTTTGGGGAGTAGTAGATCATGTGGGTCTACATCGGGGCAAGGTGTGTGGGAATGTATACATGGCTGATCCATGTATGGCCTCTGCTAAATCCCTTGTACATTCTTCCAACGATCTACTCAAGTACCATGTATGTAAACTGGTCTGGAGAGAACCACTGTAGATGTGTGAGGTGTCTTCTGTAAAGTAGTATTTGGGATGTTTAGGGAGGCATGGTGTTTCATGTTTCATATGTACACAAGAGAGCATGAGTGTCAAAATAGCATGATCTGCTGCTAGGCCAATCGGTCTCTTAGATATCTTAAAAGTTTTGGATGTTTGGTATCAATGCTGGTGAGCCTATCAAGTAGTCCATAGTACTTGCCCCTCCTTTGTGATTCCAACATGTCAAATTGTCAGATGCTAGCCATTGTGGTAGACCATTAAAGATGGCTAGTCTATGTGCGCTTCCCAAAGCCAATAGGTGTGTTCCATAGGTACTCACTTCTTTATCCTGGGCTCTCCTGCATAGGCCTATTTCATCTATGTTGGTCTCTTTGAACATGGCATTATCATGCATATAAAAGTCACTCTGTCTTTCTCCGGTGCGTGCATTGAAATCTCCTACTAATAATATGTTCCCAATGCTAGCATATCTCATGATATCCTCATAAAGTACATCAAAGGGAGATCCATCTCGTGTGGCATAGGTAGAATTTGTAGGAGGAAAGTAGCATATTGCGATGAATATATCTCGTGGTCTTCCTGCATGTATCCTAATCCATAAATATCGTGCATCATCATCTCTTTTCATTACTTGCACTAGCCCTTTGAGGTCTTCCCAGTATAGTATGGCCACACCTCTAGAACCCCTATTGTTTCCTGGTTTTCTAGCCGCTGGACGAAATGCACTTTCCCACCTGTATCCTTGCACGTCTGGTAGTCGTCTACCTTTACATTGGTGTGTTTCTTTGTACATTGCTATATCCATGTTTCGGAAGCTATCTTCAAAGTAATCAGCATCCAAGCGTAGGGCTCCATTACAATTCCATATTGACATCCGAAGTGTCTCATAGGCCTCGTACCGTCATGAAGCCCTTTTGTTAGTGATGATGACTTGTCCATCCCTAAAAACAGCCCACTTTCCCTCTTTGCGAGTCTCCAATACCTTGGGCATGTGTTCTCTATGATGCGCTATTTGTGTTGGGATAAGGTCCTCATCCAAATAAATCTTCTCACCCTTGAGGGCTCTCCTCTTGGAGAGGAAGGCCTTTTTTTTCTCTACGTCTCCAAAGCGAAGAATTAGAGCCTGGGACTTAAGAGTCCTCTCTCCCCACCCTCCAAGCACTGACAATAGGTACATTAGAAGCCCCAATTTTGTCAACAAGTGTCTTAGCATCTTCCTGTGGGCTGCTCTTCTCCTTCCATCCTACTACCCGTACATGTAAAACCCTAGCCCGTCTCCTAGCCTCTTCTTCCAAGGTAGCATTCATTACTTCAGTTTTGTTCACTAATGTTCCCTTATTCTTTTTTACTACCTCAATCCATGGGCTGGCTTCTTCTATCTGCTTCTATGTTGTCTTTGCCACTTCTACCCATGAGTGAACCTCCCTTTCACATGCCTTCAAAGCCTCTTTCTCTTTTTGTAATTCTTCTTGCACGTTCATTTCTTTTTTCTTAAATGTATTCAATTCTTCCCTCAGCTCTAAGATTTCAGATTTGTAGGCATCTACAACATTCAGCATTTCAGTTTTCAGCGTGTGCATTTCGGACAGCATTTGTGCCTGTAAGTCATTCTTAATCTTTATGTGCATGTCTTGCATTTCTGCCCTCTGATTTACCATCAGTTCGGCTTTGATCTGCTCTCGTATTTCTTTCTCCAATTCTTGTCTCATCATTCGTAGTTCAGAGTGAATCATGAGATGAATTTCTTCGTATTTCTTTTCATTCATAGTGTGTGAGGTCTTTCCATGCCTGTCAGATGCTGGGGAGACAGTCCAATCACGGATCCTACGGCCATACGTCTTGTAGCATGTGTTCTTAGAAGGGGTGTTGAACATTGCTTCCATGGATGGTTGTGTTAGTTCTTGATAAGATTCGTCTCCCAGATATTCATTTTCCATGGTTTGATGCTTGCATTTGTCTATATTATCCATCTCTCACACATTGTGTGCAAAGCCACTCAACTTGTACTTTGTACTGTCAAATCAGAGCAATTTCTGTGATTCCTGCAAATTTCTAGGGTTTCCCTAACCCCTCACTAAATTTTGTAAGCCCAGTAATCTTTTATGAGCCCAAATGCCTTTACACTGTTTACAGTCACTGCAGAAATACAGATTGTGGCCCCAATCAGTGCATTACTGCATACTCTGGACATGATCAAAATCAAAGTCAATGCATCATTGCCTGGTCCACAAGCCAGTGCATCAGTACATTCACCCAAGTTTGCATTCATGTCATTCTGAGTACATTCGTGTCATATCAATCTGATTACATCTGCAACCTCAGTGCATTGGCATCTGGGTCTGTGTTAGTACCTTGTTGTCAGTACATTACTGCATATAGTACGCCTGCGTCAATGCATTCAGTACATCTCTACAACACTTTACTGCTAACGACAGGTCTGCCTCATGCCAGGTATATTCTTGCTCACGACAAGTCTACCTCATGCCAAAGAGGGCTTGACGTCACGCCAGGTACGTCACGTCGGGTCCTCACGTCACGTCTGTCAATAGTCAGTACAAGCGTCCCTGACATGCTAGGTACGTCCCCGACACGACAGACACGTATGCCAGCGTCACAGCTGTCTCATCCACATCCGTCCCGTCACGCCCATTGCGTCAGCATCCATCCCCTCATGCCCATCATGCTAGCGTTACGCCAGTCTCGCCAGCCTCCTGTCATGCCAGTGTCACTCTAGTCTTGCTAGCCTCCCGTCACGCCACAGTCATGCTCTTGGAATTGCATGTTCATCTCGGAAGTTGGGAGAGTGAGAGAGACAGAGAGAGAAGGGAGGGGGGAAGGGATGCTCTTGGAATCGCATGTTCATCTTGGAAGTTGGGAGAGTGAGAGAGACTTGAAATTATGATAATAAACATAAGGCTTAGGAGTTAGAAGATATTGTATGGTCTAGTCTTCATAGGCAAAAAATAACCTTTTTTTTATACGGATACGTACCGTATGGTACGGTATAAACCGTACGAAATGAACTAGTCCGTACATAGTATGAATGCAACTATGAGTGCATCCCTTATTTTCAAACCATTCCATCTACTCTATTGCAAAGTACACAAGTTTTGACTTTTGTTCTTTCCTGCCATAGTTGTCAGGTATGAAGGGCACGATAACGTATGGTATGATAAAATATGGTATGATTTTATAAGGTAACAATATTAGTATGAAAAAAAATTCTCGAGAATTTTGAACTTAAGATGAGAGAATAAATGTGTAAAGTCTAAATAGCAATGCTATTAGAATATACAAGATGATTTCTTGAGTGTAACATGCGAAAAACCTCTATGGTATATGGCTCGTCCACAATATGCGCTATAGCATACAAGTTACAAGTACATAGATGGGACTGGATGCATTGTACATAAATGATCATACAAATAAGAGAAGTGTAGGCGAGAGCAAGCAAGCAGGCAAGTGGGCGAGGGGGCGGGCGAGAGAGAGAGAGAGAGAGAGAGAGAGAGAGAGAGAGAGAGAGAGAGAGAGAGGGGGCGGGGGGGAGGAGGATGGCACCATGCTCTTGAGGTTGTTGCCTAGGGTTTCGTATGTGCGTCTATTTGCTCGTGTTAGCGGATGCTTTATGCTCTATGACTTCTGCTCTAGTAGCTGTTGTCACGAGGACGTGAAATTTTGAGATGCCTTAATCTTGCTAGTAACATTTGATTAAGTTACTAATCAAATGTGCAAGGTTGTTTAGTACATGTGATGCACATGGCAGTTATTTCATGGGAACGGGCCAAGGACCCCGAGGACGCAGTGGGTGTTAAAGGCAAAAGTTGTGAAGTTATGCCAAGTGGGTTTTGGTGGTCAGTTGGTGCCAGATTGGACCCTAGGACAATTGTTTGGCCATTAAGTGTCAGTGGTGACACTAGGGACTAGCATTAATTAATTAATTAATGCTAGTCTAAGGGTCAACAGAGGTTGGGAACCACTCCAAGTTGCAAATGGCCTAGCCAATTTCATTACAGATGGGATGTTTAATTTTGGGCAGGGTCAAAAGGGATGAAATTAATTTTCAGAATTAATTAATTCTGAAAAATTAATTAATGGCTGAAAATGCATTAGGAAGGCTGCCACTTGGCAAAACTTTCCCATGCAACTAGGGAGAAGGCTGTTGGAGGGTGGTGGAAGCTGAATAGCAGCCATTCGGAGCTTGGTGGAGAGAGAGGAGGTGATTAGATTTGGCTTCGAGAGGCGACGACGACTGACCGTGCGCCGCGACAGGACAGGGGGCAGTAGGTTTTCTCTTCCGCCTCAAGAGAGGCGGCAGCAGGAGAGGAGGTCTCACCAATTGATCTGGTGTTTTACCCCCCTTTTGAAGCTATTGGTGCCATCAGATTTGTCATCAGAGCTACGGATCAAAATATACATTTCAGCTGATTTTCTCTTTCTACAGCATTCTCTTATCTCCTCTAGTCTATGCTCAAGTATTCTCAGCAATTCTCAGCCATGGGTAGCAGAGTACAACCAAATTTGATGGACAGCAGAGAGTTTACTGCTGTAAACCCTAAATTACAGCAATAATTAGGGTTTAGCAGCCACCTTGGGACCCTAGTGCCATCAGTCAAAGGCATTGTACATTGCAATCAGCACCGGAAATTCATGGAATTGTGAGGATTTCAGATGCCAGCCCATCTATTGTGAATTTGGGGCAGCATTTGACCAGTTGGGGTTCCATTAGAGCAAGTCCTGGGTGAAAATCAAGGGGCAATTTGCCCGAATGCTTTGCTGATTATTGGAAGAGCAAGGGGCTTTTGAATCAGCCAAGGAGATCGTGAAATCTCGGCTTGTAATTTATCCATCAGCAATTGAAATTAAAGAAATACCAAAAGGGGCACCAGTTTTGGGGCCAACAAGGTGTCCACTCTCGAAGTTCATGAAGGTAAGGTGAGCATTTCAGTTTATGTTCATTTGCTAATTGCTGTAATTAAATGCTTAATCAAGTTAAACCACCCTATCCGAGAAGGAAGGCTGGTTTCAGCTGTCAGCCATGGAGGCTGCCTATAACCAACCTTCCTTCACCACGGATGGGTGGTAAATCCTTGATTACAACTTACTTACAACAGCAAACAATAAATGAAAATCTGAAAATACAAATTTACCTACTGATCTTGGACAATGCGCACCCGATTGGCCCCAAAATTGGTGTCCCTTTCGGTATTTCTTTAGCTTTATTAAAGAAAAAGTTGATTTACAATGGGATTCTCCCAATCCCCTTCGCAATCCAAACTGCCCTTGCTGTCCAAAGTGACTAACAAGTCTTCAATCTGATTTGCCCCTTGATTCGAGTACTTAATTGGCCTTCACCCACTTCATAGATAATGGAAATGCCCCAAATTCAATGGCTGGCTAGTCCTCCATATGAATTTAGCTGAAATTCACCTTCAGCCCTGAAAAATCCAAGTCTTGGAGCTTCCAATTTCTGGCACACTTTCCGAGGTTGATGCTAAACCCTAATTTTTTTGCAAATTAGGATTTACAACAGAGAAATCTGAAATTTCTTGGCCACTGGTGATCTCAATGCTGCAATCTTTGGAGCAAGGTTGTAGAAAGGCTAGGAGATGAGAGAGAATACTAAGGAGAGAGAAAATTCAGACTTTCTTGACGAAGAAATGAAGAAAATCTGTCATTTACTGCTATTGCCCTGTCTTAACAACTTGTAGATGCAAAGAATTGAAGAAAATTAGTCATTTATTGCTGCTGCCCTATCTCAACAGCCTATAGATACTCTCACCTGCTGTTAATTGGTCTTCTCCTGTCCCTAGCTGCCTCAGAAGGTCCTCCAATGGCTACAAGTTAGACCAACAACATCTCCTCCCTCTCTCTTGCAAGCTGAATACACTAAAAATGCCTCTATCTAGTCTCTAAAGACGTTTTTTAGTCTTGCATGGGCATTTTTGACAAGTGACAGCCTTCCCAAATGGTTTTTCCAGCATTATCCATAACTAAATATTAATTTTCAGTCTTTAAATACTGAAAATTAATATAATAATTATTTCGATGTCCTAAAAAATAATATGACTTGCCAATAATTAAATTGGCTAGGCAAGTTTCATTCCCGAGTGTCTCTGCGCCATCTTTGACCATCACATTGGTGTTAGGTATCATTAAACGCCACTTCTCTAATGTCACCAACTGACACGTATGGCCAAATGGATGACCTAGGCCAAAAACTGGCACCAGATACCACCAAGTACTTGTGCCGCATAACTTATAGCAACTTTTGCCTTTGACATCTCGTGATTTTCTCAAGTCCTGAGCTTGTAAATTTACTATAATCCCAGTTGCACCTCACATGTGTAAGATTTACTTAATCATGTGATTAAAAATGAATCCACATGTTAAGTGAGATTTCAAAAATACATGTCCTCATGATAGCCCTCCCCCCTTGAAATCCTTGCAATCGTCCTCGATTACACTGCCAAATGCATCAAAAGCAAAGTACTACACTGGAATTTTCCATAGGGCATCATAGTCAACACAACATTGCGCATTGCTGTTCAGCCATTCGATATGCCCAACATATGCTGAAAACTACTAGTCAACATAACATAACATAAGACTCACAAAGAATCTCAAAAACATTGCCAGATAATAATGTGACATGTCCATTTCTCATGAGCTCAACTCATTGGCAAAACCAAACCATAGTATAGCGTAACCAAGCATAAACCATGGCCCACGAAACTAGATGTAAACCATTGAAAACCGAGCATAATTTGTTCATAAACTGATCACTTGCTGATCTGAGAACTAATCACAAACTGCTGCAAATGTGACCCCAAACTGATCACAAACTCATTGCAAAAACTGATCCAAAAAGTGACTATAAACGGTTCTCAAGCTGATAAAAAATTGAGCTGAATACCAGTGAATATTAATGATCATACGTTGAAAACCAACATTCGATAATCAGCCCCTGATGATCCTTAACTGATGCTACACCAAGCATAACCAATGCCATACCAAGCATAATTGATTACATACCGAGCATAACGGATGCAAATGTACAATTTCAGAGCTGCAGTGAAAACCATACCCATTTGCATACCAAACATAGTGACTAGTACACTGAATAGTGATCTCCTGCAAACATACTGTTCAACTACAATACCTTGAATGTATTGCTGAATACATTCAAGATCCACTACTTCTAGAGCTGTCCACCATTACTGAGGAGCAAAGGTGCTAGCTCCCTCACAAGCATCAAGTAATACTTAGGACCTCTGCTCTGCCGAACGTGATTGAGCCCGAACTAAAGTCAGCTCTAACTGGAAAGCATCAAGGTAAAGTTGCAACAACTGATGATGGTTTGCCAAGTCATCCTCCTCCATCCATTTGGCATCCATTGGTGAATAATTCTAAAACTTCACCAAGTACCTTCTCTCCATGAAAAGGTCTAAGCAGGCTCACATGAAAGACATTGTGTATCCGCCAATGTGGAGGCAATTTCAGCTTATAGCATGCATCACTGATCCTCTCAAACACTTGAAATGGCCCATAGTATCTCATAGACAACTTGGATACAATCACTCTTTGCCCTTCATCTTTCTCTGCGATCTATTCCTCTTTCCAGCTCTATTTCTAGATCTGCCCTAATTTGCAGCTTTATTTTCAGATTTACCATTTTTCTCAGCCTTTGCCTCTTTGAACTCTTTGGCATGTGAGTTGGAATCATCATCGTGGAATCCTGCATCCTTTCCACATAGAAATGTGACAGCTGTAGTAGCAATTTCTATATGCTGAGACATGCTGGAAACAATGGACTTAATGCAAAAATCCCGAATACCCTTTGGCAAACCACAAATATACTTCTCCACCTGCTCATGGAGAGGTACTTTGCGATAAGAAGTAACTAGTAGCAATGCATCCCAAAATTTCTTATTGTACTGATCCAAGTTCTTGCAATCTTTGGAATTCAACTAGTTCCAAGCTGTCATAATGTCTACTTCAAAGGTACTTGTCAACCAATTTGAAGTAAACATTTGAACTAGACCCAAGTGGTAGGTGACTTCCCTTGAATAAGAAGTGTAGACCACCACTGCAATGCATTTCCCTTCAAAAATGTGGTTGCCTTGCGTATCTTAGATGCTTCTGTTAAGTTGCCTCCAGAATAGGTTGCATCAAACTGTTGAATAAAAACAAGTGCTTTCAGCCTATCTTGTGCACCACTGAAAGGCTCAAACTTCACGCTTTTGCCACCTTCATCATAGTCCTTTAACGGACCTATGGGAGTCGAGTTATCATAAATGGACTGTTGCAAAAAGGGTGCATTGACTGTATTTGCATAAAAACAAGCACTATCTAAAGCACCTACATGACCAGCACCAAATCCTTGTGCTCCAACAATCCCTGGGGGTGTCGATACATATCCATATGGCTCGCTTTGTGCCCCAACTGTCATGCCAATGCTGCCATACATGGGATTAGGCATTCCACTTGCATTACCTAGATACATTGGCTTTTGTGAGCCATGCATTGGCTTCTGCATACTAGAGGGATTTGTGCCATACATTCCCGTGTGTGGTGCTTGTCCAATCATAGCATGAAAAATGGTACCACCACCAAAGTATCCTTGCTGTCCCATGCTTGCATATGCATAATTTCCTTGTTACCCATGTTCCCATGGATTGGCACTACCAAGTTGGCCATGCATTTGCATTTGCTGCCCCATGAATACCAATTGTTTGTGCTCATTAGGCATTGTGGGCTCTTCTAAAGAAGGCTTTTAGGTATTTCCTTCGGTTCTTGTGGCTGTCCTGAAGCTATAGAAGTGTCTTCTTCTCTTTGCCTTTGCTGTCCTTCTTTGGGGCATTCAAGAATCGAGTAAACTGGGGATCCTTTGCCAATTCAGAAAAATTCGATCCTTGACGCTATCATCAAATTCTTCAGCCCCTTGCTGGTCATCGGCCTCTTTATGCATTGAAGTGCCAACATTTGGGTCATTTTTCATATTTTCAGCATGATGTCCATGTTGAGAACCATGCCCAACATCAATCATTGCATTTCCCCCTTCACCACGTGATTGACCAAGGAGTGATGCATCCTCTCCACTTGATCCCGTATCACCATATCAAGACATGCTTGCTATAATTCACTGCTGAGAACAATTTCAACATTAATGCAATAGTCCCAAGTTGCAATCAAGTACCACGGGTCCACCAATTCAAAGGATTTGATGGTATCCCGGCAACGGAACCATGTAACTAGCCTTCCTTCACCACGGATGGGTAGTAAATCCCTGATTACAACTTAATTATAGCAACAAACAATAAATGAAAATCTGAAAATACAAATTTACCTACTAATCTTGGACAATGCACACCTGATTGGTCCCAAAATTGGCGCCCCTTTAGGTATTTCTTTAGCTTTATTGAAGAAAAAGTTGATTTACAATGGGATTGTCCCGATCCCCTTCGCAATCCAAACTCCCCTTGCTATCAAAAGTGACTAGCAAGTCTTCAATCTGATTTGCCCCTTGATTCGGGCAGATTCGGGCACTTAATTAGCCTTCACCCACTTCATAGACAATGGAAGTGCCCCAAATTCAATGGTTGGCTAGTCCTCCACTTGAATTTAGCTGAAATTTACCTTCAGCCCTAAAAAATTGAAGTCTTGGAGCTTCCAATTTTTGGCACGCTTCCCAAGGTTGTTGTTAAACCCTAATTTTTGCTGCAAATTAGTATCTACAACAGAGAAATCTGAAATTTCTCAGCCTCTAGTGATCTCAATGCTGCAATCTTTGGAGCGAGGCTGTAAAAAGGTTGTGAGATGAGAGAGAATACTGAGGAGAGAGAAAATTCAGACTTTCTTGACGAAGAACTAAAGAAAATTTGTCATTTACTGCTGCTGCCCTATCTCAACAACTTGTAGATGCAAAGAATTGAAGAAAATGAGTCATTTACTGCTACTGTCCTATCTCAACAGCCTATAGATATTGTCACCTGCTGTTGATTGATCTTCTCGTGCCCTTGGCTACCTAAGAAGGTTCTCCAATGGCTGCAAATCAGACCAGCAACATCTCCTCCCTCTCTCTTGCAAGCTAAATACACTAAAATGCCTTTCTCTAGCCTCTAAAGACGTTTTGAGTCTTGCATGGCCATTTTTTATAAGTGGTAGCCTTCCCAAATGGTTTTTCTAGCATTATCCATAACTAAATATTAATTTTCAGTCTTTAAATATTGAAAATTAATCTAATAATTATTTTGGCACCCTAAAAAATAATATGACTTGCCAATAATTAAGTTGGCTAGGCAACTTCCATTCTCGAGTGTCTCTACGCCATCTTTGACCATCACATTGGTGTTAGGTACCATTAAACGCCACTTCTCTAGTGTCACCAACTGACACTTATGGCCAAATGAATGACCTAGGCTAACAACTGACACCAGATACCACCAAGTACCTGTGTGGCCTAACTTATAGCAACTTTTGCCTTTGATATCTCGTGATTTTCTCGGGTCCCGGGCTTGTAAATTTACTATAACCCCGGTTGCACCTCACATGTGCAAGTTTTACTTAATCATGTGATTAAAAATTAATCCACATGTTAAGTGAGGTTTCAAAAATACATATCCTCATGACACTACCACTTAGGGTTTCGCCTATGCACATGTTTGCCCTGCATTAGTAGACGCTTCTTGGCTTATGACTTCTGCTGCAACAACCATCGGTCAATTGGAAGCTACCATGGATTGGCTTGCTCCCTGTTCACAATCTATGCAGGGACTTCCCTTGCCTCTTTGTTCGCCATCATGTTGTACTACCTTCTGAGTAGGCTGCCTTGTTATCCTATCTTGTCTACATCCCACTCTACGTGTGGTTGGGTGTTTAGCCTCCTATGTAGCCTACTATGTGTCACGGCAAGCGAGCCTATGAAAACACAGGGAGAATGACCTGACAGACCTACCCATTCATGGAAGGCCTAGATCAGGCTGCTATGGACCCATCCCTTAAAGCCCTGGGTCTAGCTATGGAAATGGCAAAAGATGCAGCGAAAGAGGAAGACACTGTCATTTGCACTTATGAGATGGCATCGCTCCCTCTTGATGTTCAACCATCTATCAGACTCAATAAGCTTCTTCATGATGAGTTCATTGTTGCTCTTGAAACCCCTTGAAATGGGGTGATTCTCTGCCTCTCTCGTATGCTCAAGCGGCTTCCGATTCACAGGATTTGTCGGAACTGAATTCAAAGTAGTTGCCCTCCACACTCATGCCCATCGTGTAGAGACAAATCCTCGAATGTGCCTACCGCTTGAGCCTCTACTATTACCAAGTAACCGCCACCTCCCAAGGAGCAACATCCACATTATCAACCATCCTGATCATTGCCGCGATCTCATGACCCTCCGTCTCAGTTAGGCTTTAATGTTGTTGGTAGAGTCATCACTCCATGGGATCAAAGGTATCAAGGTTTTTCTTCCCACCCAGCCGATGTGCATTCGTCTTTATAGCTTGAATCTCAATGGCCCAACCCCTTTGTAGTGTTGGGGGATTTCTTTGAAGATGGTGTACTAGAGACAGTGGTAGCTAAAGCCTAGGCCCATGTGGCTAAATCCTGCCAAAACTCTTGATCCTTTGTGCTTGTGTAGTCCCCAATGCCTTTTGCACTCTCGTCTTGTTGTGCTTACTGAAACCATTGTACTTGATTCATACATGATGGCTTAGAGCCAACCTACACTTTGTAATCTTGATATATTGTACTTTTTTCGTAATAATATAAAATTATCTATTACATAGAGAGAGAGAGAGAGAGAGAGAGAGAGTTGGGGGGGAGGTTGATGATTGAAAAAAAGGGGGTTGGGGTGTGTGGCAAAAAATACCCTATTTTTTCGTACAGCAAAATTCTACTAATACGTACTATATTGTATTGTATGGATTATTTTGTACTACATACATAGATAACCTTGCTTCTTCCTCTTTTACTTCTCCTCCTTTGCAATCATATTGAAGCTACAATGCCATATGTTGATCACATAAAAAGTCCTCTTGAAGATCCATTCTTATATGTTAATACACGAAGAGGTAATTATAAGAAAAAGATTGATAACTTTTCTTCTCCTTTTCCTTCTTTGGATTATGCTTCTCAAATTCAGAATGAGTATGATGCTTCATCTTCTATGCATTTTGCATTTTCTTCATTTCAATTTCCACTATCGAATCAAAATCAATTTAATGCGCCTTCATCCATATCATTTACACCATACCTCATTTCAATTTTCACTATCAAATCAAAATCAAATTAATGTGCCTTCATCCATATCATTTACACCATAGTTTCAAAACCCACCTATCCACCCACTTCTTTCACTGCATCACCTTTACCATTCACACCATTTAAATTCCACTTTTAGACATTGCATGTTCCTTCACACACCACACGAGGGGCTCTTCAAACGTAGGCATAGCCTTTAGGACCTCTACACCTTCATTTCCAAGTGGTGCCCATACACCTTTGGGGGAGGCTCAGCCTTTACCTTATGCACCTTGGGATACTCATAGCATGTGGTACCTTCCCCTACTTACCCAAGTGTGGACCTGTTGTTATCACAATTGGCCACCATGGCAAGTGCTAATGGACTATCTCACTATGCCATTGTGAGTGAGCCGATAGTTGCACAAGGTTTGAGAGTCCTTGTGGGCCGTGCTTACTCCATAAGTATCTATGGATTTCTCTCCACCTATTGCTACCTATCCACCCTATCCCCGTCCTTATCCTTATTATCCACCTTTTACTCAACACCTCATAGTTTGCTCTCATTAACTAATTATGCTTTTATTGATAAGACTCGTTTAATGGGTCTAACTACACTACTTGGTTAAATCTAATGAGACGTGTCCTTGACTCTCAAAACTTGTGGGACCTTGTCCAAGGGCCAGAATCCCAATCTGACCACGCCTTGTTTCACCGCAGGTTGCCCGCCCATGGAAGGCTAGAAATACCTTTGCTATCATTGAGGTGATGCAAGGTCTATCACCCAAAT
The DNA here is from genome assembly GCF_053477565.2 of Lygodium microphyllum. Classification (NCBI taxonomy): domain Eukaryota; kingdom Viridiplantae; phylum Streptophyta; class Polypodiopsida; order Schizaeales; family Lygodiaceae; genus Lygodium; species Lygodium microphyllum. The sequence goes on along the minus strand of NC_141157.1, from coordinate 29,728,527 downwards.
TCCACTCATAGCTACAACACTTTTGGCTGAGCTTTAGAGTGGTGGGAACACTTGACTGATTGCTATGCCGTCTGGGATACGATTTGTCATATAAACCTTGACTATGAGTTCCAAGATTGCAAAATCATTGATTAGGATGATCTTAAGGTCAAGTTGGCTAAGTATCTGTGACTTCTTGCTAAATTCTCTTCTACATGGATTTCTAAGTTCCTTGATGACAAGGGTACTTTGTTCCTAAACAAGCTGCTTAGAAAATACTTAAATTTTGTGTAGCAAGTGATCTCACAACCCACCATGTCTATGTTCTATGAATTTGAGTGTCAGCTGCTATGTTATGCTCGGCTATTCAACCAGTTTCACAATGCTTCCTTCGTATAGAGAAGGCTTTTCTTGTCTCTTCTCAAAAGGGGTAGCAAGAATAAGGAACGAGAACTCAAAATCAAAACAAAAACTAAACTAAACTCAAAATCAAAATCAAGCTAGTGAGTCACAAGAAAACTCTTGTCATCTTTAAAGCTCGGGTGGCAAAATGTACCAAAGAAAAACAAGTATTGCCAACATTATCAAAAGGTTAGCCATTTTGACAATGAGTGTCAATCTAAGGCAAGAGACACCTAACCAAAACAAATGAATTAGACCTCCATCCCTCAATCGGGTAACCCCTAGTAGGGGAGGCAAGGTGGTGGCAACCAAAATTAGGGGTAGTGGCAAGGCTAGACCTACATTGCCACCGAGTAGGCATCATAGCTAGTATCGTTCTCAATCCTAGAGCTCATGTCTGACTACTCTGTTGGACATGAGGCCCATCTTGTGTTTATGAAGACATTAGATGTTGTGAGCTTAGTCCACATTCGCGAGTTACCTCCCGATGAGGCAACCACAAAGTCCACTTTGCCCGACCGAGCACATCTTCTCCTGTTTGGATCATGGATAGTGGAGCCATCCATCATATGACCCCCATCCAGGACACTTTTGTCTCCTTGTGGGAACAACTCATCGGTCAAGATCCATGGTCTAGGTCGCATCAAGTTTGATACTTATAAGGGTTGAAAACTTGCTTTGTTGGACGATGTTTATTATGGCCTTCCACCTTGGGGTGAACCTTTTGTCCTTTCAGTAGCTTTGCTGATTGGGGCGAGTAGTCTTCTTTATAAGGACCATAGTTGAGATTATAGACTCTCATATTGGTATAGTGATTGCTCACGACAAAGCACAACTTAGTGGTGTCTACATGATGACACAGTTCCTTTCCCAACCGACATTCAAGGATCCATAGTTGTTAGGTACGAAAGGTATGGTACGATAAACTACAGTACTAAATGGTACCTTAAGATTTTGTAAGGTACGATACGATATTAGTATGAAATTTTTTTTGATTATTTTGGACTAAAGATAATAGATTGGATGTTTCAAGTCTAAATAGCAATGCTATTAGAGTATATAAGATGAATACTTGAGGGTAATATGCCAAAATCTAATGTTGCATGCACAACATGCGCTATTGCTACCTACAACTTACAACTACATAGATGGGAGTGGATACATCATACATGAATGATCATACAAATAAGAGAAGTATGGGCTTGAGAGAGAGAAGGTTCAGAGAGAGGGAGAGGCTAGAGAGAGAGAAGGTTGTGTGTGTATGTGTGTGTGTGAGAGAGAGAGAGAGGGATGAGAGGCTTGAAAGAAAAAGAGGGTGTGAGAAGAGAGAGAGAGAGAGAGAGAGAGGCTTGGGGGAGAGAGAGATAAGAAAGAAAGAAGAAAAAAAAAGGAGAAAGAAAAAAAGGAAGTTGTGGGCTTGAAGGAGAGTGGCTAAAAAGCGCCTATTTTTTCGTACAAATACGTATTGTACGTTATTGTACAGATCGAACCGTAGTACATACGGAGACATCCCTGTGAGGACCCTGAGTTCTACTGTTTTCTAATTTTAAGTACTCCATCTCATCATGCGAGAGTGATACAGGATCAAAGAGGACCATGAATAGGCTCCATTTATGCCTTCACTTGTTGCATTTTGTGAAGAATATGATGGAGAAGATCAAGAAGAATGGTAGATGATGGCATTTATTTCTTCACGCTTCCTCTTCCTTCTCTCTCCTCGTTTTTTAGTTTTTTTGCCTTTCTAAGGTTTATGTCTCTTCAAATTTGGGGATGTACCTCTTCAAAATTGGCCATTTATTAACTGTACATTGGTTCCCCATCCATTTCCCCTCAATCAAAGGTCATTTTGATATAAATTTTTGCTCCAAATACGCAAATTTTATGCAAATGTCATGGCTGGACACCTCCACTACTCACAAAGTAAACTTAAAGCTCCACACCATTTCCATCCATAGCATGGACATGTGCCACTGGTTGCATAAATCTTATTATGGAAGATCCAGGTAAATGGGAGTGGATAAAGAGGATTGATGCTTATGAGATCATTGCCTTCATGAACAACAAGATCCGAGTACTTGTGATTTATCTCTCGTACTTGGAAAAGTCAAGTTGACGCTCTAGAAAACTTGGAAAAAGTAAAAGAGAGTACAAATGATCATGGCAACTCATTGGTAGTTGAGCTTGGTGATTGGGTCTCTTGAGATTTGAGAAGACAAGGCTCAAAAAAATTGAAGGAAAAAGAGTGCTTGTACCCTACGTTGATCGTGAGAGATTTTGAGACTTGTTAAATCTCGAAACATTGGAAGATTCGCAATGCTTTTCATGTGAGTTTTCTTAGACCTTTTAAAGGTTAGGTGCCTAATGAGGATCAAAGAAAGGTGGAAAAACTTGGAGTTCTTGTTCTAGAGTGGGTACTAGCATAAAGGAAATAAAGATTAGAGATGAAACTTAAAGTTGTTATTTAATGAAATTTAGGAACTATTTGCTTATGGATTTGAGTGGATGAAAGAGGATAACTTAGCAGATTCCTCTCGAGTTTTATAGCTTTCCCTTGAAGCCTTTTGGTTGGAGTGTACTGTTGAAAGTGCTCATTCAATTGCAACAAAGGTAAGGTTTGAAGTATTAATTGCTACTCAAAAGGGGTTTTTCTATTCCTTTATCACAAGTGTGCTATATGAATCTAGAAGTTGCTTGGTGATCTTTTACAATTTGACCCAAGATACTATGAGCTGTCAATACATTTGTTATTGGAACTTCTATGATGTTCCATAGGCACATTGAATTTTTGTAATGTTGATTTGGATTATAGTTGGCCACCCTTTGAATAGAATCAATAGTTGAACCATAGGCATGCAATCAAGGAACTTGCAATTCCTCAAGAGGGGCATATGTCACAACTCTAAGCAATTTTGGCAAACCGATACTATGCACTCTATTTATAAACCCCAAGTGGAGTCTAATTTGTATAAGTGGAAGGGGAAAGAGGTGTGTGTGCAAGATTGTATGGTTGATAATGTAGTGGAACAATGATGAACTCGAGAGATGTAATGTTTCGAGTATACATGCCATTTGTTTGTAAAAGTTCCATCCTTGAAAAGAGTATTCCTAGACAGTTGGTTTAATTGTATACATAACCGTGTTTCATTATGATGACATGGTAATGCTAATCTAAGTTGGATTTTAAACGCGTGTGTCATTTAAAATTATATTTTATACATTTAATGCAGCCATATTATCCTTGTAATATCCTAATTACCATATAATTACTAATCTTTTGTACTAAAGAATTTGGAAGTAAAATACGAAAGATTAAATATCCTAAAATAAAAGCTTTCTCAGAACTTGGTGCATCTATTCTATGTGATGGAGGGATGCTCCTTGGTTTATACCCTAGTTGGTTTTAGTGTCATGCTCAAAGTAGGGGCTTTGTTATACTTCTTCTTTTGTTGCCCTCCTGGACTTGGAAGATCCAAGTCCAAGAAGAGCAAAGGGGAAACATAACATTGTCAAATTTTGAGCAAAATTTTTACTAAACATACTAGTCTTAAAGTGTTGTGCTTCCATATCAATTAGTACAATTTCTTTTATATTTTCAACATCTCTTACTATTTTAATGTACATGAGTGAATCTCTCTCTCTCTCTCTCTCTCTCTCTCTCTCTCTCTCTCTCTCTCTCTCTCTCTCTCTCGTGAAGATGATTGTATGAAGTAGTAAATATTTACAACAGACCATCAAGTTAGCTTAGAGCTAACAGACATAAACATTCTCTCACTGGAAATATTTACATGAGGCCTGCAGGATATCAAAACATTCAGAACAACCTATTACACAAATAGTACTAATAAATCAACAGAAAGAGCAGCAATATCCGGAAGAACCAGGTCAATTGACATCATAGAAGAGATTTGCCATAACACTAATCCATGGACATGGGCCATAAGGCCATGGATGCCCAATGCTGAATCAAAAATAAAGGCATTTTGAGTACGCCATATATGCCACAGGGCTGTCCATCTAAGGAAATGGAATAGGCAGGAACAATCTGAATGCAAAGAAGGCATAGAGGACATATTCCCCATAATCCACGAACGAGTTGGTATGCGGTGCTAAGTTACCGAGGAACACACTCGGGAAATGAAATTTCAGATTTGTCGTGCAATAGGGCAAGAGACCAAGAGGTAAGGCAATGTCTCATCACATGTAGTGCAAAAAACATGACCTGTAGAGATCTTTCAGGCACGGAGCACATCTCCCGTTGGAAGACCCCCAATGAGCAGCCTCCACATGAACGCTTTACCCTGATACGGAACCTTAGACTTTCAAAGCTGGATAAATCTTTCCCGCCACTTCTTTTTGCTATCCCGAAGATGCCATAACTTATTATCTTTCTCCATGACCCATCTCTTAGCTTCCACTATCTGATGATATATCTGATTAGCTAACCTTTTCTCAAAATCATCAGGAAGCACAAACATCCAATCATGCCATGGATCCAATGGCTGTAACATAGGTAAAGGAGAGAACCTCTGAAGACTGTTTTGTATGGACGACCAATGTCACTATATCCACGAGGCACCCTAAAGTACTAACGAATACGCCTGAAAGAATAAAGACGGGACTGCCCAAGAATAACACCATCAAGGACTGTCTTCAACCCCAACCTAGCCATCCGATTAAACTTGTCTCGCTGCAAATCGTTTTGTGGCCAATCCAACAACCTTGAGGAAGCCAGTATTTCTCTTTGCAGCAAATTTTCCTCATAACGAAAATCCGGAGGACGTCAAACTGCAAAACAAAGCATCTCCTCCCAGGATGCAATCAAATGAGAAAGGAGAAAAGACTGGAAGACCTTAATAGACCTCGTAAAATTAAGCACATGCCACTAGGAAGCATGAATAACCATGCTACCATGAGAGATGCCAGTCTTTTCTATGAAGAATTTAGCAATATCTGACCAAGGATAACACTCAAAACATAGACTCTGCAAAAGAGATAGCCTTAAAGCGGTCATATGCAAATTAACATCCAACAAAGCTGCAGCCCCCATCCATTTTGGAGTAGTCACATGCTTCCATGAGATCCATACCTGACCCAAGCGATTGCCTTTCTTTTTCCACAGTATGAATTTGATAGGCTAGACCAAATCCAAAAGGGACTTCTTAGTCCAAGGAAGCAATGGCAAAAAGAATGAAATCATACTGATCATAATGCATTGGGCCACTTTTAGTCTGACATGTAGAGGCCAGCTCTGAGACTTCTACTACATGAACTTTTCATGAATTCGAGAGACCATCCAATCTAGCAAGGCATGGGGAGCAACCTCCACACCAATAGGATATCCCAAGTGTCTGGTTATATTGCCCCTTGGAATCACAATTCCATTCCAGCCCAAGGCCTGCAGATCATTCTCCGTACAGGAGAGAAGGGTAGATTTCTGAGTATTAATGTGAAGACCCGATGCCAAGCAAGAAGATTCCAAGCCACCATTGCCAGATTAACATTAGTATGATCAGACTTTAGGAACATAAAAGAATCATCTACCAAAGATCGACCCACAAGCTCGTCACTGAAGGGAAGAGATAAGCCAACTATCTCACCTTGAGCTGCCAACTTATCCAATGATGAGAGCATCGTGTGAGTTACCAAAGCAAACAGCAAAGGGCTGAGAGGACAGCCTTGCCGAAGAGACCGAGATAAGGCAATTTCCTCCATAATCCCTCCATTAAGAGTAATACAAGCCACAGTACCCTGACTAATTGTATCAACTAGAGAAATCATACGGGGCCCAAAACCCATTGTAGACATTAATTGCCGCAAAAATGACCAACTAACATGATCAAATGCCTTCTCAATATCTAGCTGAAGCATAACAATCTGCTAGCTAGAAGCTCTGGCATAGTCAATTCCCAGTTGAACATTCAAAATGTTGTGCATTATATTCCGACCTATAAATGGAGGCAGGATCAGTCACTGTATCACCTTGCCCATCCTTTAAGCGCACAATATTTTCCTGAGCATATTTTTTATGCAGACGAGCAAAAAAATTGATGAGTTTGACAATTATTATTATGTAAAGCTTCGGCTCTAGCCAACAGTTTGTATTTTGCATATTCCTCTTCCTGAAGAGATTGGACCTTGCCTTTCAACCATTCAATGCATGTGAGAAAGTCATCATTGGAATCCCCAGTTTGACATAGAGACAATGAATGAGCTAATAAAGATTGAGCATGTTGCAATTCAGCTCGAAATGAGGAAGCATGTTGAATTCCATATTGTCGGGATAACGCTCGCACATTATCCCTAAAAACCACCCATGCTTCCATCCCTCTAGATAGGACCTTCGAGCTAAAAGAAGCTATCAGTTGCTGAACATCTTCCAAAAATTGGTTTTGTTGCAAAAAACATTGATTAAACCAAAGAGTCAAATGAGCAAGGAGAGCCTTAAATGCATGAACGACCCTGTGGCTCATATCCAAGACCAAAGGGTAATGATCTGACAAAACGTGTTGTCTTTCCACCCACATATCAATGACTGCAGGAAGAAAAGAGTCATTCTGGCAAATGTAGATCCTATTTAGTCTGGCCCAGGTATTTGGATGTGAAAAGAATGATAAGTATATCCGGATTTTTGATGGATACATGTAGAACCACATGTCCTATTTCAAAGATACCGCTGCAAGAGCATCCCAAGCTTGTCGCTCAGGACCATCCATAATTGAATGCGGAGAAGTCACGTGATCCCCACAAACACGAGCATTAAAATCACCCATAACAAAGCCTTGACAAGCCATGGCAAGGCAGTGCAGGTCAGCCCAAAGTTGACGACGTTCCCTTTCAGTAGGAGCATACACGCCTACAAACCACAAAACCTCTCCCTCATAAATTATTTCCAAAATCAAAAATCGGCCAGGAGGGTCCTGAGAGACCAACAATGGTTGTAAGGAGGATTTAACAACCAACATAATTCTCGATCTATGCGGAGGTCGACCACTAAAAAAAACCGCATAATCCTTGTATACATAAGAAGATCTAGCCAAAGCGTGCTATTTATGCTCCACAGCACAAAAAACATCCCATTTTCCAGCTAGCACAACTGTCCACAACCGATACTGCTTGCTGGCCGAAGAAATACCTTTCACATTCCACAGAGCAATTTTCATGATCAATCACAAATGAGAAAAACTACTGAACCACCCCTTTCCCTTTCCCTTTTACATCAATAGCCTTGGCAGCCTGGAATCTCTCCATTTCACCTCGGATAACATCAACAAGATCTGCCCTTTGCGAACCTGCAATCGAAGCACGGGAAGGAAATTGTTGTTGTTCGGAGCGGAAAACATCCCGAGGAGGCACAAGCCTTCCACGCGCATCGAAGCGCAAAGCAGAATCAGAAGTCCTTTTATCTTCTACTGCCAGGGCATGCGAAGATTTAGGTTCCATATAAAACCCCCTACCTCTGCGTTGAAAGGTTTGAGTGATTGGGGGTGGCGGAGGATGGGCAGGAGTCGAGCGAGAATCCTGTCTGGCATTACGACAAACCACAGTGACCCAAGAATCCTCCTGAGGAGACAAATTCCGCCCACCCACAAGCGAAGTACGCTCCCCACCACCATGGGAAACATCCTTCGTGCCTTCATTATGACCATGTTGAGAAAGCTGCTGTAGATCAGCTTTTGGCTTCTGAATCGTCTGCTGAGGGAGGTGGTCTTGCATGTCCATGTCTGTATCCATGGGGCATTGTCCTACCTCCATATTTTTGTCGCATTCCAAAATGAAATGGCCCAACTGGCCACATTTGAAACAGTGTCCTACAAAAGTACCCCATTTCAACTCATATACCAACGTTTGTAATCCTGGAACCTCAGAACGAATCTTTGTCGGGCGAGGTTTTCTTGTATCCCAAAGCATACATTCTCTATTCCGATTGTGGGAAGCCAGTCGAGGTTCCACCAAAACCTCCCCAAGGGTTCTCAAAACCAAAGGGAGGAGTCTCCAAAGATGTGCAAGGAAATCCACCACCTCTACCCAAATTGGGCATGCCTGTCTCAGCACCTCCTGAAACTCAACCATGGGCTTCCAAGGGACCACATGAACTAGCTTCCCATCCATAAACAAAGGAATGTGTTGCATGATAAGAGCCCGTACTTCCGCAGAACGAAAAAGAACCTCAAAGAATCCCTTCGGGCCATCATAAATCTCTTTAACTAGGGGAACCTGCATACGCCCTGAAGCATCATTTGAGCATTGTTCAAAACTGACAAGCATGGATTGCAGCCAAGCACAAATTCTAGTGATCAAAGGAGTCCTTCCGATAAAATAAAATATGGCTGCCCTCTCATGAAAAGCAGCAATTTGCTGTTAGACCAGGTCGGTTCCCATGACTACAACTACTTGATCCCCATCCGGTAATGAGTTAGCTTTATCCTCATTACAATGGACATAATCCGACATAGATGATTGGCAATGGCCAGCATGAACTGTAGAGACCCATCAGGTTGTGAACACGAAACATGAACCTTAGGCTGAGGCAAATTCAGGCCTAAGACCGGTTCTTCAACCGACATCCTACGAGGTTTGCCCATCTTTTCACTATCCAGCAACGGCCCGAGTTCTTCATCCAACGAATAACCATCCGAGTATGCCAAGTCTTTGTCATTCCCATGCCCAATCTGCTGATCGAGAAAGGCCATATCGATACCATTAGATTCCTGCAAATTTGCCATAGCAGGACCAAATTCCAATCACAAAATTCTCTCTCTCTCTCTCTCTCTCTCTCTCTCTCTCTCTCTCTCTCTCTCCAAAGGCAGGTTTTCTCTTTGTATCGGTGCAGAGAGCCAGATTGCACGTGCAATAGAAAAATGTCCAGTTGCAAGCTTTGCTCGTCTAAAATCTTCAGCCCAGGTGCAAAGCCGTCGTTTCTTTCTAAATTTGTTGCTCTCTTTCTCTTCTCATCATATGATATTCATATCGCATTAAATATTTGATTTCAATATCCCTAAGAAGAAATAAAAGAGAAGTATTAGACAAACCACCTAAAGTTTAAAGTAATTTAATATTATATTTTTGTATTGACTCGATGTTCTTCGTGTTTAAACAAGATAAGATTCCAATTGCTAAGTTAATAGCTACAACCATGTAAATAAATGAAAACTTAATCATTGTAAGCAAAGAGACACTTGTGACTTGAATATTCAAATGATTTCTTCAATAGTACAGATGTTGAATTATTCACTTTCTCAATATTATCTTGTTTATTTTCCCCTTCAAATCATCCTTATCCTCACTTTCAACTCCCTTTGCTATGACCTCATGGATTTGTAATATATTTTTCTTAATGGAGACACAAGTTACTACATGAGGTGCTATAGCAAAGGGATTTTCTTGGCTTTACCAACTCAATTATCTTTTCCACTTTTGGCCAAAATGCATTGATTTGAATATCTCTAACATTTTCTTGTGCCATCAATGTATTGATGATTCTCAACAAGCCAATTATGCTAGAATCTAATTGCGATGGTCTCTTGAAGCATATATTTTACCTCTTTTCATCTACTAAGGATTGTAGCAAACCGCGTGACACAAAATATCCTTGAACATTTATTAGAGTGTTGTCGAGAGAAAATTGTAGATGGCTGGAGAGGCATTCAAAGCACCCTAGGACCACTGCCACAACCTCCTAAATATGAGTCCATAAGAGATGTAATGGCACTCCAACTTTAGGAAGAGGGGCTCACTAAGGAATAGCTAACAAGATTGGCCTTCATGATCTTGACATGTGCATTGTCACCATCCCCAATTGACACAGTGGATTGGGATATGGCAAGAGAACCAAAACTCCATCTTGAGTAGGTAACATTGGGCAATCTCCAGACCAATCTACCTCTTTAGATGTACCTAAGGATCCAAAACAACAAAAGAAGAAGCAACTAAAGAAGTGAGCTCAAATTTAAGGCAGCACCTCAGTAGGTCCGAGATGTACCATTGCTAAAAAGCCGAAAGTGGTCATCCTATGAGAAATTTTGAGTGTACAAAATCAAATACTAACCAATTTCATTTATAGCTACCAGATAAAGAAGGAATAGGTAGTACTAGTGCAGCCATTTCAAGAGTCATGGAACCAAACTCTTTTTACCAAGTAGGGGGTCAACAATGTTTTTGTTGTATCAAATTGCCAAACATCCCTAAGTATCCCGTTCGTGTGTGCATACTTTACTCGTTGCAAGTATGCCTCCTTGCCTTGGTCCCCTTGGCAACAATCTGTTTGTAACAGTTGCCTTTTCACGTGATGTGAAAGAGGTGAGCTCCTCTATTTTATTGAGGGTCTCATGGAAGTGGCAATAAATCTGTTCCACAACAAAGTTTTCCTTGTCAACCATGCGCACTAGGAGCAGAAATGGCTTCACCCAATTATCTTTTCCACTTTTTGCCAAAATGCATTGCTGTGAATATCTCTGACACATTTTCTTGTGTCATCAGTGTATTGACGATTCTCAATGAGCCAATCATGCTAAAATCTACTTGCAATGGTCTCTTGAAACACATCTTTTACTTCTTTTAATCTATTGAGGACCAAATAAGCAGTAGCAAACAACATGGCACAAAATATCCATCTTTGTTCCATCAATCTGCCAAGAATTCCCAAACATCCATTCTATGTGTGCATCCTGCACTCATTGCAAGTACACCACCTTGCCTTGGTCCCTTGGGAACAATCAGTCTCGCATTTTTCTAAAATTTGCAATAACCTCTTTGTTTTGTGATGAGTGTTAAAAGACTTGGAACTTCAGGTGTAGGATAAATCTTGCACCATGCAATGGAGTATGCATGTTTGCCCAGTGCAACTTTGCAGTTCTTGTAATGGTTGTCTTTTCACATGATATGAAAGAGGTAAGCTCCTTTGCTTTTCTGAGTGCCTCATGGAAGTGCCAATAAATCTGTTCCATGACAATGTTTTCCTCATCAACCATGTGCAATAGGAGTAGAAATGGCTTCACCAACTTGATTATCTTTTCCACTTTTTTGCCAAAATGCATTGCTTTGAATATCTTTGACACATTTCCTCATGTCATTAGTATATTGGTGATCCTTAGCAAGCAAATTATTCTAAAATCTACTTGCAATGGTCTCTTGAAGCATATCTTTCACTTCTTTTAATATATTGAGGATGCGATAAGCGGTAGCAAACCATGTGGTATACAATATCTTTAAACATTTATTAGAGTGTTGTCAAAATAATACATATCAATAGACTTTACAATATGATTAGCATTGAACAAGATAGGTATAATTAATGGAAACTTTCTCACATATTTTAAATAATAATGTAAAAGTGTGAGCTACAGAAAGAACTCAAGTAATCTTTGAATGCTTGGCCATTATATGTTTACCTGCACTCTTATAATTGGAAGCATTATCCAACACAATAGTAGTGACATTCTTTGGACCTCCCAATTTCGCTATGGACAGCTCATAGATATTTTCTATGAAATGGATAGTCTTTTCTTGAAGAGATGTATCAACTACTTCCAAAAAAAATTGCCCCTCTTGGGCATATAGTAACAACATTAATCAATGGCTTACATGGATTATTTATCCAACATACATCTATATGAAGGCACAAAATCAAATATTTGGCGTTTAGATGGGCCTCCAACATTTTTTTAATTTTGTCAAAGTATTCAATGTGCATTTTGTTTTAGTTTGGCAAAGTTGAATTCCACCTTAGCCATGGACATTAAAGCATCTTGAAATATTGGATTTGAGTGACATGGAAAGTATGGTTGTCTCCATATGTCATACTGATATGCTCGTACAGTACGATCCATATGGTACAGTACCATACGTATCCGTACAATTCTGTAAGGAGAAACTAGCACTTTTTGGCTGCTATGTCTAGGCACATTTCCATGTGACTTTTGCATATCTGTTCCATGCTGTGGCTGCACGTTTTTTACCCCTTCTTGCCTACGTGGCACTTTTGCCCTTGGATACCAAAATCCACCCCTTTTCTACTGTGCACACCTCCCCTAGCCCCTTTGGATCCCAGCCAGCTTTTCAACCTCGACTCTTGACTCTTCTCACTTCAGCCTTGACCCTTCTTTGAATGTTTGACTTCACACACTTGAAGCTTCAGCCTTGGCCCTTGGGTTCCATCATTCCAGCATTTTAGTCTTGGATTCTAGCCATTATCCATCTATGCTTTGAGTCTTGGATCCCTCTCTTCTCCCACACTCTTCTCTAGTCTATAAATGGTGCTCCTCCCCTCCATCCTTCCACACCAAATGGGCAAGCAATCTCATCTCCCTCTCCTAAGCATCACTTGAGTCTTGGTGGTCAAGCTCTCACTCTCTCCCCCAAAAAACCCCCTTGCTTTTGAAGCATCAATCTATCAAGCCTCTCCCACCCTTTCTTTCTCTAACTTTCAAGCCTCTCACTTCCTCTTCCCCCCAAGCCTCTCCCCCTCTCTCAAGCATTTCTCTCTCCTCTCTCTCAAAGCCTCTGTTTCTCTCTCTCTCAAGCCCCTCTCTATCACTCTCCTTTCCCCACCTGAACTTCCAAGCTTAAAGTCTCCATTGGCATCATGACACGTGAGAAGCATGAGGCCTTCAATGTACATGCCATCCATGTGGAGAGGTACACAGAGAAATCCAACTTCCACCATTGGATGTGTTAGTATTACAGGAAGTGCTACATAAGTGGTACAACCTGAATTCTCCAACATCTTTCCAAGACAAGGGGGCAAGTTGCTCTATGCAAAGAAATCCCTCAAAACATCACGGACGAGATTCTCGCCAAGTTGAGATAGGATTCTACTAGAGGAGGAGAAGGAACTAGTGCATCACCATCATGACCTATGGATACTCATGAGGAGGCCTAGAATGTAGGCTTATCTTCTAATGCCTCCACCATTGGTGGTGCCAACTCCATATCTGCGCTCGCCTTCAGAGCATGGAGACTCATGTGGCACTGGAGAGGCAATTCTCTCACTAGTGATGACGAGGCAATGCAAATTTGATGATGTGGCAGTGTGGCATTGCAAACTTAAAGCATGGAAGTTTAGCATCCATTTAAGATTACTTTTTGTTTTGATAATTAATTGAAGAGCTGTGCTTTTAATTTTCATTAAATAACATTGAATTTGAAAGGAAGAGATTTTTTTTTTCTCCCCACTTGTTCTTTCGACTTAAAAAGAGATAGATGTAGCAATTGCTTTATAGAGTTGGTTGGACTTGCACAGGATGCTGATCTGCATTGGTGATGGGGGTATTGTATGGGGACTTGGAATTGCTTGTGCCATAGGCATGTGTGTGCTGCTAGAGAAGAGATTCCGAGAGATTTTGCTGTTCTGGACTGTTCAAGGTGGCAAGTGGCAACCTGGGATCTCCCTACTCTGTGGGGAAGAGGCAGGAGCAATCTGGCTCCATTTGTGTTGTGCTTTCTGGTCTTATTCAAAGTTGAGTGTCTACTGCCCTTTCATTACTGAAGGCCAGTTTCAGATCCCATCCACATCCATTCATTGAGGATGTTGACATCCTTCCACTTCGACATTCAGATCCCCCTTTGTATTAGATGAAGCTGCTGAACCATAATATGATGATGTCTTAGCATTTGATCAGAATGGAACTTGCACTTTCACTTGGTCTATGTTGACAATATGTGAAGATGTGCACCCATCATCTTGTGACTTATGCAACAAATACCTCTAGATCATGGCACACCATAGAATGTACAGAAAAACTAGGATCTTAACTTTTAAGTGATGCACAAGTAACCCACATTCAAGGGTCTTGGATATAATGCTACCCCCCTATGCCTTTGAATCCTTACATAAGACTCGAATCTTGCAAAATGTACCCCCTCTAGAGACTATGTGGTTTGAGTTCAAGGAAAGCATTGTCATCTGCCTGCCCGTGGCTTTCTCCACCCAAAAACTTCTTTGTGTGAAACCAATTTTCTATACTGATCAACTCTAAAGGGAATAGTGTTCAAAGGAAGGGTTATCCAAAAAAGTCAAAACAGTGATAAAACACATCCCTGTGAGACATATACATCACCAATGTACATCATATACCGACTGCTGCAATGAACAGCTAATGATAGGGATCAAAAGATTGAGCTTTAAAGCATCCAATATTCAATCTGACTATGAACAGATTTGGCCAATTAGCATAGTGATAAGAACTTCTTGTAAACAATGTATTGAGCATGTGCACCCCATAAGGCCAGTAATTGTATGTTTTTAGCGCCAGGTCCAGTCTTGTCATGACCTAAGAGATGAAGTTTCTTGGTACCATCTCAGATGCTCTTGCCATATCAATTTTCATGACTAGATCAGTCTTGTTATTTTAGGGTGCTCACGGGAATAAGGATATCATCCCTTATTACCTTGGCTGGAAGCCGTTATGGAAATTTCCTTTAATTTTGTGGACCAACATTTAAGCACAGTTTTGTATATGACAATCATGAGTATAATTGGTCTCTAATCATTGAAATTTCACATAGTTGATACTTTGGAATAATCTAATAATAATGCCTTGTTTCCATCTGGCAAGTGCAAGATAAATTCCACAGTTAGTCCATCCCAACCAGAAGATATCTGTTTACATAAGGAAGCCAAGGCATCTCTTACTTCCATTTCTGTGGGGCTCTCCTAATTTTTGAGCTTCCTTAGAAGTGAAATTTGAGTTACTTTATCTAGAAACAAAATTATTTAATCCTTATTCTGATTGATAAATTATCTGCACAACAAGGGTATGTTGAGGAGCAGAAGATTTTTCGGTTGTAACTAGCAAAGTGTTGGTAGAGGCCTTGTTACTTCCTCTCTATTTTGGTTCACTTTATATGTTTATGGAATCTGTGGATGTTGTGGACGTTGGTCTAGACAAAGCTGCAGAATCGGTGATGAATAATCTGTCTTGCAACAACACTTGATCAATTTCAACACAATAATCCAAAGGAAGAGATCAAGGTACAAGAACTGGTTGAAAAGCCCCACTATCATCACAGAAAGTTTATTCCTCTTTCCAACAAAATACTAAATAATCACTTCCAGAATCCCCAGCCCATGAAAAGTACAAAAATAAAGATCCTCCATAGAGCCTGAGACAGTCTCACTTGATCAAAATAAAAGTAGGAATGGGCTTAAATTGAACCATTATGGCCTTGCCTTGATGAAAATGAATCAAGCAAGAACCATTGCCAAGATGAAAATGTGGCAAGAACAGAATTGCCCCATGGAAAACATAACATAAACTGACTCGTCTGCAGTTGATTGGACATCTAGACAGCTCGCCTAATGATGATGAAGCTAGAGGATGACTCACAAGAGGATTGGCAGCTCTTGCCTAATGAATGTGACTGTCGTGGTTGGCTGAATGCTTTTGCAATCACCCGTCCGTGTGTTCAGACATACCTTTTCCTACCTTGCTTCTAGCTTTGAGCTTTGAGTATCAACTTTTCTGCATTTCAGTTTGAGCTTTCCATTTGAGCTGAGATCTAGCTTTAATGTTTTGAATTACTCATACTCAGCTCTTTTTTGGCAAAAGCAGGCTCATACAATGTCTGGCTTTAATGTAGTGATATAACTGTGACCCCAGAATTGCTTCTATATAGTTTTTTTAATCATGCAAAAGCACTTCTTTACTAATAAATTTTTGGCAGAAAAAAAAGAATTGTACTTGGATACTTTGCAATTGCAAAACCTAGATAGATCCATGATCCAGGTCTATGCATCATTCATCATTAGGGTTTGATTGATCATTATGTGAAACTTTATTAACCTAACACATGCAGAGAACACTTATGCAAATTCTATATCTCATGCATACCACACCATGGAAAATGATTGAGCATTCACATGTGGATGCATATGACTGAATTATAATCATCCATGATTCCTCCTTCAATAACTTCTTTTGGTGGTCCCATGATTGAACCTCACCAGTCCATAGTACACAAGATCATGCTTCCATAGTCATATTTGACAAAATTGTGTCCAATAATTCATATTGCTTAGGTTAGTCTGCAATCTGTACTATGCAGGCTTACTCTGGACAAGAACATTGGAAGTAGAAAAGTCTAGATGAGCTACAGGTCAAGTTTTGTAGTCGTTCACTTTCATCTGTTCAGCTCTTTGAAACTTACTGTGCTCTTTACATGACTTTCAGGAACCTGGCCGAGCTGAAGCAGATTTTGCTCGTGAGGGGTTCGCTAGAGTGTTTAAAAAGTTCCTCTGCTATAGCAGGAGAGATCTCCTTATTTGTCCTCCAGACAAGGAAATCATGGAGATTGTCGAAGAACCAAATGACTTACCTCCATGGATCTCTGAACAGGAAATTCAGCAGTATGCAGAACAGTATGAGAAAACAGGGTTCACTGGTGGCCTTAACTACTATCGAGCCATTGATCTGTAAGGCTTGATGACTTTTCTTAATGTGTGAATGTTGAATGACTAGATGTTTATTGCATTCAATAGCACTGTATTATTTGAAAATTAAGAGTTAAGACACCTATGCTACCTGTCTGGCTGCTTTAGGGGGTGGCTAGTAGATACAAAGAAAACCAGAATACACAGATTGTTTTGAGATATGGAGGTGCCCTCAGATCTTTCCAGGAATTAAGAGTGATTTTTTAATGCCATTATGAATGATACTGCATTGAGAGAGAGAACATGGGAATATCAACAACTTTGAATATTGCAAAAAGCTTGTTTCAAGACACATATATGTGGTTGTAGGAAGCTGAATTGTCTTTAGCTTGGTTTTGCTAAAAGAGTTTTTTCATTCAAATTTTTCTTACTTCGGGTTTATGTTTCACAATCCACATCTCTCTTCTAATTGTCAGGTAGTCCAAAGTAGTTCCAAAAACTTGGAAAAGTTGTGCACCATAGGGCTTGTTGTGTAAAGCAGTTCTTTATGAAAATAGTGCCATCAAAATCCACATCAGTCAAGTATCCATTTTTTCTTCAAGTATACTAGTAACACATAAAATCTCTCTATAAAACATCAGTTTTTGTTTAGTCTTTCATCGCTGCAGTCACTGTTAGCTTAATTTCTCAATCATTAAAATTCTCCAGATTGCAGTCATTTGTAATAGCATCAATCAAGGTTCACATGTGCACACAACAGTCTTCAGACCACTAGACTCTACCAAATCTTCAATGTTGGGGGTTTATTCTTAGAAAAGAGTGAAAGCTGGTTCATCCATGATCTTGCCCCAGTCTTCATCATTGGTTTTTTATTGCACACGAAGTCACATTTACATGCAAGTCAAACAGGGTTCCACAATACCTGCTTTCTGAGATGTCATTAAAATGTATTCCATGTGCTCAATCCCTAGACAATAGTGCTACAAGCCCAAATTTGTCATTTCAATCTTAGATCTCAAAGTCTTTCTAGTCTAATGAATCATTTACATGCAAGTCAAACAGGGCTCCACAATACCTGCTTTCTGAGATGTCACTAAAATGTATTCCATGTGCTCAATCCCTAGACAATAGTGCTACAAGCCCAAATTTGCCATTTCAATCTTAGAGCTCAAAGTCTTTCGAGTCTAATGAATCATTTCCTTTTTTTTTTCAGAGAAAAGTAAAAATTCTATTAACACACCTCAGAACAAAGTGCCCCAAGGCTAAAAAACCAGTACAAAGCAGCCTTGTAAGGGACTTCCATATCAAGAATTGTATAACAAGGGGAAGTTTATTACAAAGCTTGAGTGAATAGCCAGTCGGGAGGTCTATAATGCCAAACCATGTGGGTTTGGAAGAGGAAAAAGGTGCCAAAATCCCAAGTCCTAAGAAAAGCATTGCTCCTCTTCCTCATAGTCTCCGAGCTGCCCTATATTCTCTCCCATCTCCCACAAGGAGTACAGTCTCTGTCTAGATTTTGGAGAGAGTCTCAGCAGTAGATATGTCCAAAAAATCAATAGCCTGGCTACATCTAGATATCCATACGTACCAAGCAATAATGCTAGCTATGAGCTCCCATCTATGACAATGCTCGTGAGTCCACACTGATCTGTGAGAAATTTCGCATGAAAGTCTTGCTCACAAGCTACCTCGAGATGAGATAACCCTGACACCCTTGTACATCCTCATACCCACAAGTTGAGTGACCCGTGCAACTATCCCCCACATAGCAATTATAGAAGTTGTAGTGCCATGAAACACCACCTTGAGGGCTCTCCTCCAGACCTCATGAGCCCATCGGCAATCCCATAAGTAATGCCTCTGAGTCTCCTCATGCTCCCCACATCTAGTGCAAGGAATAGGGTCTCTACCATAGCCAAGCCATGTACCAACTGCTAAACTCCTGTGTGCTAGTAACCAAAGAAAGAGTGAAATCTTTCTTGGTCTAAAATTGTCCTCCAATCTCCTCCAAAAGTCTACTAGGAAAGGTTGTGATATACCTTGGATAGTCTAGTGCTCAACTACAGTTGGCACCACTCTGGTCCTACTCATCTATATTCTCCTCCCAACCTAGTGGTATACCCAAAGAACGGGACATCTTGAGGTGTCTCTAAAATGGATCTCTCCATGCCCACTCCCTAGGATCCCATTGAAGCCTCTGTAATGGCCTCCCCCTATATGCCCAATGTCTCCATCCATCTTCCATACAAGTCTAAGGGTCTGGGTCTAAGTACCAAGTCCTATCACAATGAGCCACCACTCTAATCCTTTCTTGAGATGATCGTGTGAACTCTAACTAATCCAAATCCTCTCACCTAAGTCTGCCATCCACCTCTACTGAAGAAGTAAACACACTCGCTCACTACAAGAAGGATCTCTTCTCTAGTAAAGATCCCTATCCATGTGTGGTTTGTCATGGTGTCATTTCTCCATTCAAGGGGTACCATCTCCTTGATGCTCTCCATTATGACTCTGATCCTGCTGATACCTCGAAGTCTTTCATCCCCTGAGCGCTTCCTTGATGGTAGTGCTAGCAAGGCCCCTCTGCAATCTCCTCCTTTGAAAATGGGGCCATCAAATGTATCCTCGTGCTCTTTGTGACCACTCTCTTGGTACTCTGCCACACAATCTCTTTATCCCCCTCCAATCATGGAGGCCTCATCGTCATGCTCTACAAAGCACTATAATAATTCGTGGCCACTTGACCAACCTCCTGCAGCCCTTGGGCAAGGGATCCATCTGCTCTTTTAAGTTGTCTAACACCATATCTAGAGTGTCTAGGACCTATGATGCGAAAGAATTCTTTGTTTACCCTATCTCCTATCAATGTCCAAAAAGAGGCCCTCGCATGGCACTTATACTCTAATTTGGCCTCCTCCATAGGATCTATTTCCACTTTGGTTACATACATCCTCTCTGCCACCCACCTACATCCTAGTTGTCTTTCCTCCTTCCTTTGAAGTGCTACCAATGAGGCTCTAGCAGCCCTCTCTTTCTCTAAGAGACCTTCCCTCTTGCTCCTAGCCTTCTCTTTAAGAAAGGAGCTCACCTCTTGCAAACTCTCAACCAATTCCCTAGCTGCCTTCCCATTGAAAATGACTAGGCCTTCCAAATCCTCATAATATGCTCCCTTAATTCCTCATCATAATACAAGTATAAAGGAATTCTAATGTTGGTACATGTTCCTATGGCTCCCTCCATACGAACCAACTGTACTGATGCATGATCTAATAAAGTGGTTCCTTGAATAATACTAACTAGACCCCCCTTGTCACAAGCCCAGTCATCTTTATAACATCTATCAAACTGGGAGAAGATCCTAGCACTCGTTGTCCTATCTCTTCTGGAGAACTACAAGGAACCTATAGATTTGCCAAACTCTGCTATGAACCAAGGGTCCTGTCCTCTGAAATAGAAAATAAAATCCTTCCAAGCTGCCTGCTCTCCTCCTCTAATAGTGTCTATGCATTTTCCCTTCTATTCTCCAAAGCTTTGACTATATTAAAATCCCCACCTACAATCCAATGGTCAACATGAGGTAGAGACAAAGTGAGTGTAGTCCAAAAAAGTCCTCTCCCCCTCTAGTAATTAGGGGTGTATTTGACCAACAAGCCTATTAACGCCTCCAACACTCTCACAGATACCCAAAATGCTCTCCCTACTATATGGATGCCCCAATCCTATACTATATGAAGCCAATGCTTACCAGCATAGAGGCATACATCTACATGTATCTTTGAGGCTCCTATAGTAGGCACCCAATACATGAAACTTCGTGCAAGCAACAGCTTTCCACTACACTAGGAGATCCTCTCTTCCAAGAGGTGATGCTCCTATAGCATAAGAAAATCCACCGATCCTCTAATCAGTGCTCTATGGAGATCTTGTCTCATGAGGCTCCGTCCTTAGCAGAAAAGTCTTCCACCAAAGCCTCGAATTTTCCATGAGACGATCCTCATGGAGATTGTCTAAGTCTCTCAAACCGGCAAGACTCCATGGACCATTTGTGTCTCTTCTGCTGCCTAGTGTATACTTTGTCGTGTGTCATTGCTGCAATTTTTGCAGCCTCGTGAAGGGATGGGAACTCGATGGAGTTTAAAGAATCATCTGAATTTATGCCAAACTTCTCACTTCTTCCCTCCCTCTGATGAGTAACTAGATCCACCTTTGTCTTCATGGAAATCCCTCCCTCCTTTTGAGTATCCGGGACCTAGGAAACAAGCTACTCAATGGAGGCCTCAACTACAGGATTCATCTCAAGTGTTCCAAGTGCATCCTTCATTGCCTCACAAGGTTGGGTGTGTGAGCTAGCTGCTCCATTCCACATTGGGAAGTCACTGCCGCTCTAGCTACTAGTGCTACGATACGTGGTTGAGCCTCTATCACCTGGGGCTTGGGAGAGGGAACCTTAGGTACAACCATCTTTTGTGCCTCAGATGTCACAATTGAATTCCTATGTGCAACAGGCCTAGGATCCCTAACAACTATCCATCATCTCTCAACCTGTTGCTCTTGCTCTTGTCTCTCTCCCTATCTCTGTCTCTACCTTCTCCTTTTTCTAGCAACTCATCTCCTTTGTCGCTCCCTTTCACTCCTCCTGTGAGGCAAGGGCCCTCCCCCTTCATCAAAAAAGGAGTTTGAGCGAGGCCTAGTATTGTGTCTCCTCTGCTCCATCCTAGGGCAATCTGCTGGAAGGTGGCCTACCATCTTGCAAGCAAAGTACTGTCCTGGGAGACTAGTGTAATATATCGTCTGAATCATACACCCTTTGTGCATTGATCAAATCTTGATGGCTTGAAGAAGGTATCCCAATGCTCAAGTAGGGACCATAACTTTGACTAATGGGTGTTGAGGTTGTCCCTCTGCCATTGCATGTACAAAGGTCATGTCCTGCTGAATGACACACCCAAAAGCTCTGCCAATTTGGGCTGTATGAAGCAAAAAATACTAATTGAGGCCAGGGAGGTGTACCATGATAGACATGCCATCTCCAAGCATGGAATAAACCTTGCCTTGCCCTCAATCCATCTACCAAAGAAGGCGACTACAGTTCGGATGTCTAATGGGCTAGTGGCAAGCGCTGCTGTAGATTGCTCATGTGCTAAAGCTGATACTGAAGCACCCTTTCCCCAATAGGGTTACCTTTGTAACTTTGGCTGGAGTACCTGTGAGAGCTGCCTGTATCATGTCTTTCAATGCATGCATCAGTGGTCGGTCACCTACCAATCGGCATGCCAAAGATGGCACCTCCAAGGCCGCCACTCTATCTCTAATGTTGAGCTCTGCATCAAGATCAAACCTGATCTGTGGGGTAGTATTTCCGTGGGAGCTATTGGGGCTGCACTGTAGTCCCTAAAGGTGGAGGATGTACCGGCTACTATCTCATGGATCAAGTTTTCTCCTTCTTGCTGCTGTGTGGGATCTTGTGATGCTGAATTTTCGACACTCTCTTAATCCTGTGGTAACTCTTGTGAGGAGCGAATGAGTGATGAGGAGAGGGCAACCATTGCTTGGAACAATGCTGCTAGGGTGGGGAGAGTAGAGGCCATGAGTTCAGTGAATGGTAACTTCTGTCTACCCCCTCCTCTCTGCAAGCAAGCAGGCCCTTAGCTTGTGGAACCAGCCTTCCTTCTCGGATAACTTGAAGATATGGGCCAAGCTGGTCTGGCAAATTGATCCAACATTCCCTATAGAGTCAACAAGGGTGTAGACTGTGTTGCTTGTCACTTGCAAAGCAGGTGGGTGGTCACATCCATTGAGGGTGGTCACCTGCAAAACAAGTGGGTGAGGTTTGAATGGGGGGATTTGGCTTAGTGCCCATTGTCTTAGATCTATAATCATCATCAAAATGGTGTGCCATCTAACAGTGTTGACAAAACGTGTTCTTTGGGAATTCTGCCCTCTTTTGGGGAGTGGAAACAGGGGCCCCCTCTGTAGATGGCAAAGAGGGCCTCTTATAAACTTGATCAAACAATTGTGCATAACAGAACAATTAACACTCAAATTCATAAAAGGTAGGCAAGATAAACTGTGAGATTACTTGCTGCATAAAATTGAAATATTCGGGAGGCAACTTGATAAGGAACAATATTACTTTATCATTGTCAGACTTTGGGGGTCTAGTGGTGGCAAACTCAGCAAGTAAATGCCAGTACTTAACCAACTTGACCTTAAGGCTTATGCAATGGGTCCCATCACAAGCCACATAGTGGTCAATGAAGTGAGCCCACTGGTCAAGTGCTCAGTCAAAATGTCATATTTGGGAAATGAAAATTAGGGGAAAGAGCTTGCACCAACTCGACTATCCTTGTAGCATTGTCTGCTTGTCCAAGAGTAGACAGTGTCGTATAAAGACCAACAGGGTTTTGCTTGGCCAGCCCCTAAACAAGGTCCCATAAGTCTTGTGAATCTAAGAACATGCCGCATGAGATTAGACAAAGTTGTGAAGTTTGACTAGTTAAAACAAGTCTTGTAACTAAAGGCATTCTTAGTTGTTAAAGATGGATAGAAAGAATCATGAGGTGCCACATGAGTGGATTGTGGTGGGAAGGCAAATGTATGGCCCAATGCTACATGTGGCACCAAGGTGCTTGGCATAGTAACTTATGGCACTTGCCTAACTAAAGGTGGAGTTGCTTGATAGAAGGTGGATGGCCTACTAGCATTTGCACAAAGTGTGTGGCTAGGTGACACTTGAGGCTTGATACGCATGGGAGGAATGTATTTGCATGTAGGTCCCCATAGGTGCTTGGTTTTGGGGATATACCCCAACAACATGCATCTCCACCACCTGGATGTCTTCGTACAACATGTACAAACTAGTACAAACTAGTACAAACTAGCACAAACTAGTACACAGCAACCCATTCATACAGCAACCCATTATTGCTGTGTAAAAAGAAAATCTCCTGAATCAACAGTGAATGAGTGGGGTTACCTTGTCTTCGTCTTGAGCCACTTCTATTAACATTCACATACTGATATGGGTCAAGGTTATCATGAGTACTTAATCCCATAGCTTGCGCATCAGCAGAAATAAATGAATGACCAGCTGAATTTAAAATTTGTTTGTCATTCACTGATTCTGATGGGTTTGGATGGAGTGGATATGGCAAAATTCCGATGTTGGTGTTTCCTCCTTGGGCTGGGAGTTTTGGATCATCTGGATCATCATCAATGTCATGCTCAGATTGTTGTGCACCTTCCTCCGATTGTTTTGTATACACGGTCATCAGGATGGTATGCCAAAGCGCTAGGAGTAGTGCAGGGTAGATCTGAGCTCACCTCTCCTCGCCTTCAGGATCCAGCTGATGCCACTGTCAGCTGGATCCTGAAGGTGTAGGTGGCAACAAAACTAGGTATTCAACAGTGATGATGGCAAAGTTGATGTGCACTGTTTGTACAGCTTGCAAATGATGACATCAGTAGCTGGGCTGTCTCCAGAACAGCACAATGCAGGATTGAACAGGTTGCCAAATCTGGAACGATGATCATCAGCTGGGGCGGCCATCAGATGGTGAAAACACCAGCAGCAGCCTCTAGAACAGCAGCAAAACAGGTCATGGAAGCAGGCGTGTGACATTAAGGTAAATCAAGGGAAACATGCACGAGGATGACCGTCCGGGGTCTTGGGCGCCCGAACGAGGTTTAGGGGAGCCTAGAACCAAAGAGAGTCCAAGAATAGTAGGACTCACCAAAGTTTGACGGCTGGCAATCGGATCACGATGGGTCTGGCCAGCAATGAACAAGGCAAGGCTGGGAGGTGCCGTCCGGGGTCTTGGGCGCCCGAACGAGGTTTAGGGGAGCCTAGAACCAAAGAGAGTCCAAGAATAGTAGGACTCACCAAAGTTTGACGGCTGGCAATCGGATCACGATGGGTCTGGCCAGCAATGAACAAGGCAAGGCTGGGAGGTGAAACGATCGCTCGTGCTCATTGGAATCAAATGACTTTTTCTCTGTTCTTGATCGTCTTCTCCAGAGCCTCCTGTCAAGGTCGTCGCCTGACATTGGTATCAGAGCCATTCGTGAAGTTCCTTTCAAGCGAGGCCAGGTGAATTGACGGATACGTTTGAGGCTAGGCGAAATGACGGATACATCACCCGTCATATGTTAGTACTGGCCGAAAAGGGAGACGCCGCAAAGCGTGACAGGCCGTAAGGGAAAGTGAAAGGCGTGAGACGTGCCACGTCACGTAAGTGTGACACATAGCGGGCAGAGGAAAGGCGTAAGGCGGAGCATGAGACGGCGGTCAACTGTGGTAAACGTGAAAAAGGCGTCAGAGCTGTGAGGCGAAACATGAAGACGACTGCTGTAGTCGTGATGAAAAGTACCAAATAGCATTCAGGCCATACACGTCACACAGCTGTCTTCAAGGAGCAATTTTGCAGTAACATTGTTTCCTCCCGACTGAGCCAGCATTTAAATCGCCACCAGCTGACTGAAATCAGTCAGATTTGTCATACATATAAAAGACATATTTGTGGTCCAAGTGATTGTCCCGTTTTCTGCCAAAGAACTTCATTTTCAGCGTGACTGGTCTAGTCCGGGAAGATAAGGATTGTTCCTCACTCTTCGGGCTTACTAATAAATCCAGCAGCAGCTGCCTTGTCATTAAAACCAGGGAAGTACTTTACTTTGTATGCAAATTTCTTATCTTTGCTTTCCATTCCAGTGTATTAATGGCAGAAAAAGGGAAAGAGGGAGTAATGGAAGGTTCTAGTTCTAGGGACCACCCTATGGTAGATCCCCATGAATCAGAGATGCAAGAAGAACAGTGGGAAGAATTTTTTGCTACACGAGAACAATTTGATGATCTTACTGCTCGTGTACAAGCTCAAGGGGTTCAAATGGAATTTTTAACTCAAACACTCACTGAAATAAAATCTCAATTAACTTTATTGTTAGAAAGAGATAAAAATAAGATAGAAACCTCAGATGTCCCATCTTCATCGAAAGATTTAGATGTGACTATGCTAGATCCTAAGGAACCTCACCACAAGTTGAGGGATAATCCAGTTCTAAAAGATATGAAACCCCCTCAGTTTCACGGGGAGGAAAAAGATAGAAATAAAGATACAATCTTTAATTTCCTCCAAAAATGGGAAGATTTACATAAACTTAAAAATACCCCACCACATCTCCAAGGACTAGAGGCTAGTTTAACTTTGGGGCCCAAAGCATATAAATGGTGGCGAACTTTAAAGGAGGCAAATAAAATACCTGAAACTTGGGCTCAATTTGAATCCGTCTTTTTGAAAGAATTCCTTCCTGAAAATGAAATGGAAAGAAATTGGGAAGATTGGGATTATGTCAGACAAAAGGGAAGACCCCTACTGACATATCTGGAGGAATATCGTGAGATAATACTCAAATTGGAAGGAATAGATGAATTTCAAAAGACAAGAGGATTCATTATTGGACTAGATAAAGCCTGTAAAAAGGAAGTAAAAAGGAGTTCACCTAAGACGCTGGAAGAGGTAATTAAATTTGCATTAATTAATAAAGATAGTATGCGTCCAGGTACACTCACTAGTCTCACTGATACGGAGCCCAAGTCTAAGGAATTGGAAACCTCAAAATTTGTGGGCAAATTTAAAAGAAAAATGCCATTTTTTAAGGGTAAAAAACAACCTTTTGAAAAGAAACAATATCTCGGGCCAAAGTTAAGTCCTGATGACTTTGATAAGGCTAAAAAAGAAAAGTTATGTTTCAATTGCCTATCCCCTAACCATGCTGCTTGGAATTGCCCTCAAAAGAAAAAGGGGGAAGACAAAGGAAGGGATAAGGACAAGGGCAAGGGAAAAGAAAAACAAATCCATGTAGTGCAGACCTTAGAATTAAAGGGGCATGAAAGGTATAAATCTTTAGAGGTCTTGCACATGGATGTACAACACAAGTGTTGTATGTCAACTTCTATGTGGCAGCCTACTTTTGGGCCACATGATTTAGTTAGAGTACATGGATTGATAGCTGGAAAGAGGGTTGGAGTCATGATTGATGACTCTGCTACACATAATTTTATAAATTATGCACTTGCCAAAAAATTGAAACTTCCCCAACAAAAGAGTGGGCATCAATATGTTGTTCGTATGATGCAAGGTCAAGATAATAAAATATGGGATACAATGGTATCCAATTTGGAAATTGAGATTTAAGGATATAAAGATAAACTTGATTTTCAAATTATGAACATGAAAAGAGCGGATATTGCTCTAGGGAGGGAGTGGCTATGGGGATTGGAACCATCCTTAAAACGTAGTTATCACCATAATACACTGGAATTTGAAAGGGATGGTAAGACTTTTGTCATTCAAGGTGAACATGAAGTATCTGATAATCCTTTGTTGTGTTCTGCTGAAGTTCAGAAGCTGATAAAGAAGGAAGTTTGTGAGGTATATATGTTATGGTCTCTTCCTATACAAAATACTTTTACTTTTTGTAATATAAAGCAACAATTTTCTTATGTTTGTGAGTTGAATATAAATAATGAATTAAGTAGTTTGTTAGATGATTTTAAAGATGTGTTTCCTTTTGATTTACCAAGTGGCCTTCCATCAGATAGGGGTGATATAAATCACCCAATTGACACAAATAAGGATACACACCCTATTTCTAAACCACTATATAAGTTAAGTGAAACACAGTACCAAGAAGTTGAAAGACAAATTAAGGATTACCTTGATAAAGGGTTTATACAACCCAGTAATTCACCTTAGGCTTCACCAATTTTATTAGTGAAGAAAAAAGATGGTTCTATGCGACTTTGTGTTGATTATAGAGCACTTAATAAAATAACGGTGAAGAATAAATTTCCTATGCCCAGAATGAAAGATCTTTTTGATCAATTACAAGGGGTAAAATTCTTCACAAAGATAGATTTAAGATCAGGCTATCACCAAGTAAGGCACAAGATGTTCCCAAGACAGCATTTCGTACTAGATACGGGCATTATGATTTTTTGGTGATGCCTTTTGGCCTCACTAATGCACCAGCTATCTTTATGAAGCTGATGAATAGTGTCTTACGGCCCTATCTAGGACATTTTGTAGTAGTCTTCTTGGATGATATCTTGATCTTTAGTAAATCAAGAGAACAACATTTGGAACACTTACAATTAGTATTCCAACTATTAAGAACACATTCCCTTTATGCCAAGAAAACTAAATGTGAATTTTTTGCACAAGAGGTCAAATATTTTGGGCATATTATCTCGAAAGAGGGAATCAACATGGATCCAGAAAAAGTAAGGGCAATTATTGAATAGCCATCTCCAAGGAACCTGGAAGAGCTGCAGATCTTCCTAGGTTTATTTAGATTTTATCATAGATTCATTCGAGATTATGCCAAAATAGCTGTTCCAATGATAGACCAACTTAAAGGGAAAGGAAAGAGCTTTAATTGGGGAACAGACCAAAATGAAAGTTTTCAAAAACGTAAGGTAGCTATTGCTACAGCTCCAGTATTATTAATTGTGGATCCCAATAAACCATTTGTGGTTGAAGCTGATGCCAGCGACGATAAAGCGATAGGCGCGGTCTTATTACAAAAAGGTCGACCAGTTGCTTTTGAAAGCAAGAAATTAGACCGTGCAAAACAGAATTATTCTGTTTATGAGAGGGAGCTGTATGCAATAGTACATGTAATGAAGAAATGGAGGCACTATCTGTACGGTGCCAAACTTTTGATTTTATCGGATCATGAAAGCATTAAGTGGCTTAATGATCAACCGGATTTACACGGGCGTAAAGCCAGATGGGCCGAACTCCTCCAAGAGTTCGACTATGAGATAAGATATAGAAAAGGAAAGTATAATATAGTAGCTGATGCACTCAGCAGAATGCCAATCATTAATGAATTGAGTTTTACTCAATTCACTTCCAACTTGCTTGAATCTTTAAAAGGGAAATGCCAGGTTGATCCGGCATATTCCAACATATGGGAAGCAATAAAAAACGGGGATCCAAATGAAAGTGCTTTTACTGAGGAAGGAATATCTGAGGATGTTCAACAAGGAAATGGAGCATCAGGGGTTGCTCAAACTAGATTCAAGTGGAAGAATTTTACCATTGATAATGGTTATTTACTCTACAAGGGTAGGGTATGTGTCCCGAAAGATACAGAAATAAGGCGCCAGATACTCTTTGAGTGTCATGATACCCCTAGCGCGGGACATCCAGGAGTTAATAAGACTTATAGTCTTATTAAAAGGCAGTTCTATTGGCCTAGAATGAATAAGGACGTCCTTGACTATGTGGTCAAATGTAATAAATGCCAGGTTAATAAAGCTGAAAGATTGAAAATGGGAGGACTTCTCCATCCACTAGAGATTCCTTCGGGAAAATGGGAGAGTATCTCCATGGATTTTATTGTTGCTTTACCCAGAACACAGAGGGGGCACGACTCTGTGTGGGTGATTGTGGATAGGTTAACCAAAATGGCTAGGTTCATTCCAACTTCAACTGATGTTAAAACACCAGAATTGGCTAGATTGTTCGTAGAGAACATATACCGATTGTATGGCCTTCCGGCAAATATAGTTTCTAATTGGGATAGAAAATTTGATAGTCAATTTTGGCGTGCGGTATTTAGGAAATTGGATACTAAACTTAGCATGAGTACGGCGGATCACCCGCAAACTGATGGGCAAACTGAAAGGGTTAACCAAATCCTTGAAGATATGCTTAGGGCATATGTAAGTAAAAGGCAAACTAATTGGGAAGAGTATCTACCGATAGTAGAGTTTGCATATAATAGTGCCAAGCACTCTTCCATTGGATATAGTCCATTTATGTTAATGTATGGGTTTCAGCCTAGAGCTCCTTTTGCAGTAGGACTGCATAAGGAAAAGGTTTAGGCAGCTAAGGATTTTTTGGAGGATATGAATAGTATGTTAAAATTTGCTTAAGAAAATATTAAAAAAGCTCAAAATCGAGCTAGAGCATATGCAGATCCTCACCGAAGGGACATCTCCTTTAAAGAAGGAGAATTGGTCTATCTTAAAGTGCCTGAACAAACTAAAACTATGAAAAAGGGACAATGTCCAAAGCTTTCACCGAGGTATTGTGGTCCTTTCATAATACTTAAAAAGGTGGGAGAATTGGCTTACAAGCTCCAACTACCTGCTGGTAGTAAAATACATCCAGTTTTTCATGTAAGTAAATTAAGGAAGAAGCTGGGTGATTTGGATAATCTAATCTTAAATGATGACATTGAGGAGCTATTAAATGACCAATCTAATCCACATGAACCAGAAAGAATATTAAATGTTCGTAATAGACCAACAAGGAATACTATTTATCAAGAATGTTTGATTAAGTGGAAAGATTGTTCAGAAGAAAGCTCAACATGGGAGCGAGTAAGTACTTTAAAGAAAAGGTTTCCCAATTTACAGTTAGACCTTCCAAGTATCGTTTTCGAGGACGAAACCGATTCTTAAGGGGAAGGAAATGTGACATTGATGTGACATTAAATGTGACATTAAGGTAAATCAAGGGAAACATGCACGAGGATGACCGTCCGGGGACTTGGGCGCCCGAACGGGGTTTAGGGGAGCCTAGAACCAAAGAGAGTCCAAGAATAGTAGGGCTCACCAAGGTTTGACGGCTGGCAATCGGATCACGATGGGTCTGGCCAGCAATGAACTAGGCAAGGCTAGGAGGTGAAACGATCGCTCATGCTCATTGGAATCAAATGACTTTTTCTCTGTTCTTGATCGTCTTCTCCAGAGCCTCCTGTCAAGGTCGTCGCCTGACAAGGCGACTGGCTGGAAAGCAGGCTGATGATGTCCTCCACTAATGGTGATGTCCTCCACATGGACAGCAGCAGGTAAGATGACGGCCGCAGCTGAGAGATGAGCAGCAACTCCAGATGGGCTGTGGGCAGCAGTGTGATGATAGAAGGCTAATGGTAAGGGTTGGAGAGAGATGAAGAATTAGGCATGAAGGGATACCTACAACTGATTGTATTTATTAGAGGATTTTGGTGCATTTGTCCTACTGTTCAAAAATAAAGCCTTTTACTGCTTTTTAGGGCTGCTTTAAGGAGAATTAAAGATTAATGCCCTATAATTTAGAATCAGTGCAAACCCTAATTTAAGTGGCTCAAAAAGAGTTACTAGAGAGGAGAGGAGGGGAAGTGAATGAAGCAATGACAAAAAGAATTAAATAGAAGAGGATTGCTAAATAGGATCAAAATAGGCATATGAAGCTGAGGAGACACCTGACAGAATGTGTGCGCCAAACCTCAGTGCCTTAATCAAGGAGCATGCTGACCCTTGGATTTCTGCTCTTGCTTCCATTCCTTTTCAGTTCCAAGTCATTGGGCTTCATGATGAGGGCCTGCATGGTTCATCTTAGTGGGTCAAGTCACGAGGGAAGTGACCTTTGTACATCCTTCTTTTTCATTATTAGTAAAGTACCCACTACACACACATGCATGTCCGCATGCGCACACAGAAGAAGAAAGATATATTAACGTCTGTGAAAGGCCAATGTGACCTATGAGACAAAATCAAAGTACACACACACAGGGCTGACTGTTTGACTCCTGTATTTTATGTTCATAGTAATTAATACAATTACCCTGTACAAAAAAAGAGAAAGCCGATTGTTTGACTGCAGGAGTTGGGAGTTGATGGCACCTTGGAGTCATGCAAAAGTGGTTACTCCAGCATATTTTATTGCAGCATCTGAAGATATTGTGTATGCATTACCTGGAACGAAGGAGTATGTGGCAACTGGAATGAAGGAGTACGTACCTAATCTTCATGGCATAGCTGTGCTTGAAGGCCTTCATCATTTCATGCATGAGGAGAATCCTGATGTTGTCAATAACCACATTCTTAACTTTCTAGGGAAGTTTTCGAAGGACTAGTATATATAGACAACTTTTGTGCTTTTGAAACACACTCATTTTTCCAATGTTTTCTTGGTAGAATGGATGGTTAAGTTTTGGTATTGTATAAATATATTATTTCTGCTCTTTCAGCTTCAACTTCTAATGATGATCTTTGGATTTAAACAATTGGTTGGACACACAATTTTCAGCTGTTATCCAAGCTTGGACATCTATAGCTAATTTGATTGTCGTCTTCCATTTCAACCCTTTTAACTTCAGACAAGTTGTGCTTGCTACCTGTTTTAAGATGTATAATTGTGGAATGCATGGTAAGGATACGATGGAATCCTGCTACATTGAACGGTATTTCGTGAGACTGCCATCCAACTGGAATGTTGACTTGGTTAGAAGTGTGAATGAATGTTTCAAAAGCGCAAGCAATATGTATAGCATCATTAAAGGCATATTTTTGCTAAAATTGGGATGGTGTCCCATTATAATGATATAGGGATCAATTTGAGAATAGGGGAAAACACTCACCATGTGATTATGTTCCATGAATAAGTTGGCAGTGTAGAAAGTAGGTACCGAATGTCTCAAGCAATCGATAAGGTTTTCACCATTGTCCTCTTGGATACCAAACTCAATTTCCAGCCTACACATGAAGGGATTATTAACAATCAACTTGATAGTGATGACAATGGCATTCTGCTCATAGATCATGAAATTAGTCCATAGGATTATGATAAAAAGCTTGGAAAGTTATTGTAACAAATCACTTCTACAGATGTGTTGACACGAGCATTCTGAAACTTAGCTTGAATACTACATGAGTGATCCTTTAGTCACTTGATATGGGCTTGTATGTGAAGCCAACATACTGAATCTAATATATGTGGAAAACTGATGAGCTTTCTTTTTTGGGCCTCGTAGCACCATTGTTTGTTAAATATTCCTCATCTTACAAGCAAGAAACTTGAAAAGAAAGTGAAACTGAATGATAGGCATGCCTTTCGTAGTCACATGCTACATTTAATATTTCTCTCTTTTTAGATCTCATCTCTTAGTACTATTTTAACGCTTGAAAATGTTATGTCAAATTCATTTCTCTCTCTTTTTCATACATTTTTAAAAAGAAGCCATTGTCCATTACTTCATTAATCTACAAGGAGAATAGACTTGATGATAAAGCATAGTTCTTATGTGCCCGAATCATTCCCAAAGTCCAAAATCTAAACTAATTAAAAATTTGGGATATTCTAATAGTCAAGATGAAAATTTCACAAATAAACAAGAGAATATGCAAACATCCTATTGCATATGCTAGTGCTACAAAGGTCTATCCAAAGAATAGTAGTGGTTGGGCGATTCTAAAGGAGATGTGGAATTGCCTTTGTAGGTGTGAACATCCCAAAACTTTGAGGCAAAAGTAATATAGTGTTTTGGTCATTTCTACCTCATTGATAACACTCCAATCATACATCTCAAACTTTTAGCATTGCTAAATATTGAATTTCCAAAATTTTATGTGAGACCAAGCATGCATGGACTTGGGATTGTTTTGCCATTTGTTGTGAATTATGTGGCCATAGTAATGGATTTGTCACTTTGACCTTACATGCAAGCATGATTGTAGTATGATTGCCATGTCTTGTCCACATAGCATGGCATGGCCATCATGTTTCATCACACTATTGACTTTTGTACATGCATGAATGTAGCATGCTATTATGGTGTGCATGCTTAAGGTAGTTAATACTTGTTATTGCGAGTGTAATACACATCTATTATTGTGAGCATTAGGCACAAGCTTGCATCCTGGACATCTTTATCATGCCATTTCTAGCATTAGGCTCCTTATGGTTGTGTTGCTTGTACACAATGTGTGCAATGTATGAAGTTCACAACAAGGCAAATTACTTTCCTTGGCCTGTGTAATCATCATCATGCCTCTCTAAGCTAACTTATAATTAGTCATAACATCTCCTTGTCAACAAACGTTTGCAAAAGTTTGTGTGGAGGCAAGTAATTAGAGGTAAATATGGAGCTGTCCTTACTAGTCATTGCACCTTTATTTTTTCAAAAATAGATAAAAGTTTTTAATCAATTTTCGATGATATTTTGATTGAAACTTCATCATATTTTTTGTCGTCGTATTTCTTGTAAAATGTGGCCCTTGTATGCAAGAGAAGGATGCAAACTTGATTTTGATATTATTCCAATAAATATGTGTTTAATTTGTGTATTGTTTTTGTATATATCATGTTCTTTTTTCTTTTGCAAGTGGTTGTAAGAGATGTTAACCCATAGCTCATATGGTTATGTTAACTAATACGTGTTTTTTTTTGCAATGTAAACCTATTGCTTCACTTCTCATGAATATGTAGGGCAGGTGCATGAGTTGAGTCTTGTCTATTTTCTCAAAGGTTCTAATTGTGAAACCTATTGCTTTCTAAGTGATAACAAAGCACTTGTAAAAGCAATCAAGAAAGTTGGAACAAGACTTTAGGCCTTGTCATGCAAGGTCATTGGCATGTTCTAGCTAATCCGTACCTTATATGTGACCATAGATAACGGTATATGCTTGTTGGAGAGACCCTTTGCTTTTTTGAGTGAAAGTGTTGAATAAGACCAACATTTTGGTAAAATGAAATCCGAGAGTATGCATGGATGTGATATAAAACACTTACTTCTTTTGTAGAGAAACAATAAGTAATGAAGGAAAAAAAGACATGTTGATGCCTAATAAAGGCCAAAGTGACCTACGAGATATATCTATTGCTAATTCATGGTATATTTTATAGGTTTTAAAAAAACAAGAAATAGAAAATGAAAGTTTCCTAATATCTACATTCAAAGACCTATCTTGCTATTTAGAAGATCTAACATGTAATTATGGTGGGAAGATCTACATGCAAAGACCTCTCTTGCTATCTAGAAGATCTAATATGTGATTATGGTGGGGAGATCTCAACACATCTATGACACCATCTGCTAATGGGAGTCTTAACAAGATGGGTTGAGGAACATAAGATGGATATGGCAAACATATAAGCTCAATAACACAAATATTGAGATTGAAAATTATATTTTTCCTTATTTACACGATCAAAGTGGATGAACAAAAGATGATATAAGAAGATCCTATCTATGTCAAGTCTAAGTGTACCAAACACAAACATGCTAGTGCTATAACTATGCTAGGTGGAGTAGTATTGTTGATGCTTAAGATTGCCTAGCATGTCTACACCATGATTCTCCACAACTATGCTAGTGTGATAGTGATAGTGGACCTCTATGTGCTTCTCCCTTAACATGTGATAGTGGGCCTTTATGTGCATAGTCCTTACATGAAGGACATGGTTATGTGCCAATTTCATGCTACTCATGCTATCAAAAAATATGAGCAACTAATCCACCCATCTATTCAACCAAGTGAGCCACTAGCTTTGGCAACTAGACCACCTCACAAGTGGCTATGGTAGCATACATACATTGCCATACACTTGATAAAATGGTGGTCTTGCCACATATATACACAACTATGCCTTGCACACGAAACCATTCACTTGCCTCATGTATCAATGCATGCACATGCAAAGGCCAACGTTTTGAATGCTATGAATATATGACTTTTGCGTCTCCTTGTCTAGTTCTATATTTATTTATTTATTCATTAATATTTATGTATATCATAAATGAACAAAAAGAACTGTAGCTATCATATAAAAGCTTTTAAAAACATTGCAAAATAGTTCAAACCAATGGACCTTGCATCTTCTAGGCTTGGCAAGGCAACTTCCAAAGCTACATATCACATTTTACAAATTTTGGAATCTAGTGGATTACATAGAAGACATGTTTGTTTATTCAAAAATTCCATATCAAACATTAAGAAAGATATGGAAATTAATCAACTTAATTTTGAAAAGCAATGATATATCTTCTATCTTAAATATGACTAGTGTAGTCAACATCTATGTAGCCATCAAGTTCTAAGCCTCATAGAGTAGTCAATGGTATAGAGTGGCCATGTACCTCAAGATGTGTCTTGTTACATCTAAGTATGGATTCCTTGGACCTTGCATAATGGTATAGAGTGGCCATGTACCTCAAGATGTGTCTTGTTGCATCTAAGTATGGATTCCTTGGACCTTGCATAATGCACATGCCCCAGATCATAACTCAAGGTCGACTTAATGATTTCATGTAAACTCTCTACTACCTATTTGTACATTGTATTGTTTCCAGTAATTCTCATGCATTCGCACTTAGCTTTAGGTTTTGTTCCAATGGCATACCTATTTGGCTTACAAGATTCAATCCCAAAGTTTGTTAGCACATGTAGAACATGCTATCTCTACATAATAGTCAAATCATGTAACCATCAACATCGAAAAAGTATTGCAACTCACCCATGTCCATTTCAAGCTTCTACTTCAAATGGCACTTTTATTATTCAATAAGTTGATTAGTATGCCATTCTTGACCAATTTTAGGAGCTATTAAAAAAACTATTGTTGTAAAAAATAACTCTTTTAAGACTAGCAATTGTACAAAATATTACTACTAAAAATAATAATTGAAGTCAAAAATGCTAAAAATAGATAGTGCAGAACATGGTGATAGCCAAAAGTGTATGAAAATTTTTTTAACAGTATTTGAGGCTCTAGTACTATTAAACATAAAGTTCAATAATTAATTTCCATGTTTTGCAAAATATCCTACTAGTTTTAAAAAACCCCACAGCATGCAAAGAACATTCAATGTAAAATAAGAGCACTGAAATAAGTCTCATGTGATTTGTATTACTATGCAAGTGAAATCTATTGTTCCACCTTTAAATTAAAAGTGTTATATAATTTGTCTAAATTTGTGGGTAAGTTTATAAACCTTGGGACGGCCATCTACTCTATATTTAAATCCTACAGGAAGGTCTTGAAGGCCCATTGTAATAGACAAGAGAAGAAAGAAAAAGATTATGGGCAACCATTCATTCAACCTTCGGTACTTATTAACCAAAAATTGAATAGAGAACTTTCATATGTGCAAACTTTGGAGATCCCTTCTTCCTTGTCTTCTTCTCTCTCCTCCTCCATAACTTGAGCAATATATTATACATATGGGCTTTTTGAGATATAAGCCATGTAGGGCCCTTCAAGGTTTCTTACAAGAGATATTTGGCCTTCACAAGGTAGACCTTGGATTAGGCTATCTTTTGTTGCACACAAACTTCTTGTCTATCCAAATTAAGGAAATT
Organism: Lygodium microphyllum; assembly: GCF_053477565.2. Classification (NCBI taxonomy): domain Eukaryota; kingdom Viridiplantae; phylum Streptophyta; class Polypodiopsida; order Schizaeales; family Lygodiaceae; genus Lygodium; species Lygodium microphyllum. Next base: position 29,691,646 of record NC_141157.1, on the reverse strand, counting down.
GATGTGTGTGCGTGCGTGTGTGCGCGCGCGTGCACGCATGCATGCACACTTTCTCTCCCATTCTTCTTTTCTTAGTCACAAGAGTACATAAAGATCAAATTGAGGTTTGGAGAAGCATTGTTTGGCCTAATCTTATATCTTGCTTGCCAAATGGATCCAAATTGGAATACTCAAAAGTACGAGTTGTTGTGTATGATATGAGTGTGATATAAAAGCTCATCCATAAGGACATGGCAATTGAAATATTTCCCAAATTTAACAATGTTAAGCATTATATTATTTGGTGTCGTTTTTAAGCAAGCTCACCTATCCACAAGTACACTCCTTAATATCTCCTATTATATCTACATCCTTTGTTTTAAGAAATAGAACCAAGTCTCTCATTCTATCTACCTTTCTTGCTTTTAGTACAACTTCACTAAAATGTATCAAAGCTCCAGCTTTAAGTCCTCAAACCTATCCTCATCCTTCACCTCTTTGGTGATATTTTTTCAACATAGAATAGTCATGTTTCTTTCCACATATGTGTATCATACATCATAAGAAAACTTAGTATGGCCACATAAATTGTTCATCATCCTTACATGATAGCATTTAGCTTTAGATTCATAACTCCCATGATCTAGTGCATCCTCACAAGATCACCAAGCACCAAGTACTTGGATATTAACAAGCCTCTATTATCAACACACTTTGCTCTAGGAATTTCAAGGCTCTAATAATGTTCTACTATCAATAGACTTGAATCCAAGCATTTCAAGGGTCAATCCAAGGATAAAGAAAACTTTAGGGATCTCAACATTAAGGGCCTTTGTCACATATCAACTTAGTGCATATTCAACATCAAGATCTTACACAAGCCTATCACGAAGTATTTCACAAAGAGAAAACTCTACAGTAAGGTGTTATATACTTCTTGGCACACTCAGCTAAGAAAGTTCATTAACAATTTAAATCGGTTTGAAGGAAGTACATATAGAGTGACAACTAGGGGTCTACATTATCTACCTTTGGGGAGAAGTTTCATATATCAATAGAAGTTACAACTCTAAAATAAGTACATTATTTCCCTCATTTCTTTTTGTACTTACACAGTGTCTATCATAATGTATTTCTATTTGTAGAAGAGTTCTTAAAAATGACGAGTGGATGTGGAACTTGAACCCACATGAAGGGATCCAATTAGCCATCCACTATTGAAGTAAAAAAGGGAAGTAAGAAACCATGAATATTGAAAAATCAACAAAATCCAAACTCAAACAAAGAAGAATCTCTGGTTTAAAGTTGCTTGCTATTTAGGTGCAAGTCCACCAGCTACATGTCCCATTCACCAATTATCTCCTTGTTGACACATTTGTTCCTCCTACTACCTTCATGATTAACTTCTCTTTTTTACCATCTACTTCCTATCATATCTACTCCTCTCTCACATAATATTATTATCGTCCTCAAACTCTCGTTTGTATACTCATCTTTCACTCCTCACTTTTCCCATCTTCCTTGGAGAGTGTGGACTCCAATCCTTGATAAAGACCCTTAGTGGATACAACCTAAAGATCAATGATGTGGCTATACCTTGCAATCCTTATGTACTAAATTATAATGCTAGAAATCAACTCTCATCAATGACAATGTCCCTAAGACCACTACATCTATGAGTAGTCTAAGGTAGGTATCCTGTTGAGAGGTTGTCCAATGCTGAGGAAAAGTGTATTCCCTAAGTATCCTCATAGATGTTGGATCTCTATCTATGGCCCAATCTACAACCCTCCATGCTGCCACCATGGGCTCCATTGGGTCATGGAATACTATCCTAAGAGCTCTTCTCCAAACCTCCTTGCCTCTGGGCAACCCCATAGGCAATGTCTTTGTGTCTGCTCTACTTCACTAGATCATATGCATGCCATTGGGTCCCTACTATCTCCAAGCAAAGTGCCAACTATTAAAGTCTTGTGGGCTTCATACCATAGAAAAAGAGATATCCCTCTAAGCACTTGTCATTTAGCCTCCTCCAAAAGTCATATGAACTCATTTGAGATTCTCTCTCTATGCCAATGGGGTGTGGCTACTAGCTATATTATCATCCTGCTCATCTGTATCCTCCTCCCCAACCTAGTAGTGGAGCCAAAAAAGGGTATGTCACTTTATCTATCAAGGAAGGGATCCCTCCATACCCACTCTCCCAAATCATGTTGCAATCTTCATAGAGGTCTCCTCTGGCACTAGAGGAGATTTGGACTCTCTATTGGGCCTTGTAAGAATTTCCATGTCATCATTTTATTTAGAAAAGGGAGCCCATAGAAAACCATATCCATTGTACCTCAAAAGTATATCATGTAAAATACCATTGGAAAGCATAGTAAAGCAACTTAGGATGTTTCTAAGCAATACGTCAATGTATAATTATGCTTTATACTGAGTAAAAATTAGCAGTTTTGCAATCAAATAGAGAGTAGCATGTTTGTAAGATTATTAAAAGTTAACAAATTTTGTCATCAATAGGTATAGTAATCTGGATTATGTATGGCAAAGCAATTAAAGGCTTTAGGTCCAAACTAATTTGCAATAGTCATAATTTGATAGTCAAGCTATTTCTTGTATACTACAAATCCATTTATATCTAAAACCTTTTATCCTACATATCCTAAACCAATATGCAAACAATAGGGACCTAATAGCTAGGCTATTTCCTATGAAGCACTATACATCATGTTTGTAAGCTTATTAGAATTTGACAAAAAATGTCAATAGGTATAGTAATTGGGAATATGTATGGCAAAGCATTCAAAGGCATGCTACCCACCTTACCCTAACTTATAGGCATTTAATATTCACAATAAGGATTATATAAGAGTATTGCTACTATTTCCATCAAAGTCATTCTTATAGTATGGAAACATATGCCAAGGCATTTTGACATGAAGGCATGCATGTGAGCAGTTTCATGTATGCCTAAACTTTTGATACTACAAAATTAAGAGCAATTTGCAATAAAAGGACCTTGATATCCAAGCATTTTCATGTAGGCCTAAACTTTTGATGCTACAAAACTCAGAACAATTTACAGTAGAAGGACCTTGATATCTAGGCTATTTCCTATTTAGCACTATAAAGCAATTGAGGCTTAGGATATTGTCATGAATCGCATGATGGGGGGGACTTGCTTGAGTTGTTGTGCCAAACCCACACCATACACACAAGAGGAAGCTCACTCAAGAACACAAGAAGAGAGATGGAGGCCAAAACATTTTCTTGCTAGTTTCTTATTCTTCTTTCACACACTTTTCAATGTACACAAAGTATAAATAAAGTACAACATAAAAGAAAGTGGCCTACTAGGTCAAACATTGCATAACGACTTATAATCAACTAGTCCTATAACTATGCTAGTTGTAGATAGATGTAACAAACCAAATATAATAAGTGATCATTCAATGGATATGTAAGAGTCATAATGGCCACTGACTTGCTAAGTGTAGACATGCGAATCCATCTAACAAGGCAGCCCATCATCAATGTCTGCATGTATTGAGCTTGATACCTCACATGCTGCCATAATAACATCTCTGTACTCAGCCTTTGTACATGATAAAGCAATTGTAGGTTGCTTTTTGTTACTCTGCATAACTACTACACTACCAAGGGAAAAGATGAATCCATTGGTAGATCTTCTATTAGATGTGCTACCAACCCAATCTAAATATATGTATCCAAACACATGTTTATCTTTACCTGCCTTGTTAAAAAATCCCAATGAGCATGACCAATAGCATCCTCAAAACAAGTAGGCTCAATATCCTCAGTCATCTTTACCATATAAGCATAATGGTGAGTTGCATAACCTTCAAAACCAAATATTTTAATAGGGTATCTAACCCTACTAGACCTACCTTCCATTGGATCACTCAATGGATACTTTACATTACCATGTGCTCTCTGTACACCTTGTGTCCTGATTGAAGGAATACCAAACTCATCATCCAAACTCTTTGAACCATTGGATTCTCCATCAAATCCCAAATGACTAGCAAATACATCATTACCATTTGACACTTTCTTCCCTTTTTCGTTACCTACAACACTAATAGATACACCTAAAGATGTGGGACTTCTCCTTGGTCTAGGGCTAATTATAGATGTACTACCAGATGATATTTTTTGTCCACTAGACTCCATGATTCTTGCTTTTCTTTTTGCATATAGTTATCATGATCATCATCGCCATCCAATGCATCACCACTAGATGCATACCAATTGTTTATCTCATCAAAAATAACATCCCTACTCACTCTAAACACACCTGTGATAAGCTTATAACAATGATACCCTTTTTGCTCTAAATAGTATCCAATGAAAAAATATTTTTCAATCTTGAGATTAAGCTTCTTTTGTAGCTCATCTGGCACATGAATATATACAATACAACCAAACACTTTCAAGTGTGGCACATCGGGCTTCTTACCTCTATAAAGCATTTTTCGAGGGTCATTCCATGAACTACAGCTGTGGAAGATTTGTTCATAATATAGAAAGCAATGTAAACAACTTCAAACCAAAAATATTTTGGTAAATTCTTTTCAGTCTATGCAACTTCTGCAATATGCCTATTTTTCCCTTTTGTAATCCCATTTTGTTATGGGATATATCTAACGAGTAAACTTTCTCTTTATCCCATGAGACCTTAAGAAGCCATTAAACTCATTAGAGAGGTACTCTTTCCCTCCATGTAACCTCAAGCACTTAACTTTCAAGCCTATTTTTGTTTTAACAAAAGCCTTGAAAGTTTTAAAGTACTCAAACACATCACTCTTTTCCTTCGTCAAATACACCCACAGCTTTCTTGAACAATCATTAATAGATGTGACAAAATACTTGTTGCTACCAAGGGATATGTTCTGTGTAGGCCCCTAAACATCTATGTGCACAATATCAAGTATACTTCTACTCACATCTCTATCATGTGAAAAAGATTATCTTACTTGCTTACCAAACCGGCATACTTCATACACTTTATGAAATTTTGCAACTCTAAAAGCAAACAACCAACCCTTTGGACTACATTAATTTCATCATTTGCACATTTACATGTCTAATATGTTTGTGCCATATTTCAATATCTATTGTCAAGATTATGGGAGAGAAGGAAGGAGTTTCACTTGTAACTTTCTTGCTTACACAATGGGGGAATACACACAAGGGTGGAGGCTGAAAACTGTTTTTCTCTTCTTAGTTGTGTAAGCCAAAAATAACTCTAGTACATAAAATTAGAAGAACCCTATATATGGGTCTCAAACCAAACTCAACTAACTAAGATGGCATACTAGCTGAGCCATGAACTAGAGTAGATAAGGATAGCTGTCATGTAGCTATTATTCATGGGCGGTGTACCAACTGCATCTGCAACTGACAAGTCGGTGACATAAATGCACAACGGTCACCCTAGCATATCATGAGTGGAGCTCGATATCTCAACACTCCCCCTCGAGCTCAATCCCAATTCCTGCACATCAAGCAAGTCTCTGAACTTGCGCAGCTTCTTTGCGCCCAATGCCTTTGTGAATATGTCAGCTACCTGATCCTCTGTGCTGACATAAACTAGATCAATAAGACCTAGTAAAACCCTCTCCCGCATATAGTGATAATGCACCTCAATGTGCTTTGTTCTAGCATGATAGACTGGGTTATTTGCCAAGTGTATAATACTCATGTTGTCACAATAAATGACAACTGGCCCATCTGTAGACTGATGCATATCATAAAGTAGCTTATGCAACCAAGCTACCTCACATGCAGCCATTGCTGCACCCCTGTACTCAGCCTCTGTGCTCGACAAGGCAACTGTAGGCTGTTTCTTGCTGCTCCAATGACTGCAGCACTCCCGAAAGAGAACACATACCCACTGGTAGATCGTCTATCAGAAATACTACCAGCCCAATCAGCATCAGTGTATCCATGCAACTGTATCTGAGCCCCAGTCTCATAAAATAGTCCATACTGCAATGTGGACTTCACATATCTGAGTATGCGTCTAGCCGTATCCAAATGCGGTTTCCTTGGAGCTTGCATAAACTGACTTACCAATCCAACAGCATAGCTCAAATCTGGTCTGGTAATAGTCATATAAATCAAACTTCCTACTATGTGTCTGTACATAGTAGGGTCTTCCAAAAGCTCACCTGCATCTGCGCTCAGCTTCACATTATGCTCCAAAGAAACTCAAATAGGCTTACAGCCTGTCATCCCATATTTGGACAACATGTCCAATCCATACTGCCTCTGTAAGAGCTATATCCCACTTGGTGATCCAATCACCTCAATGCCCAAGAAATAACGCAGCTCTCCCAAATCCTTCATCTCAAACTTTTGCTTTAATAGCATTTTCACATGAAGGATATCTTCATCACTGTCACCTGTCATAATCAAATCATCAACATAAATGACAAGCAGCATAATATATTTCTCTGTTTTTCTCACATAAAGTGAGAAATCTGCCTTGAAAATCTGAAAGCCAATAGTGACAAGATACTGCCCTATCTTGTCAGACCATGCTCTAGGTGCTTGCTTCAAGCTATACAAGGCTTTCTTCAACCTGCAAACAAACTCAGGATGAACAGCATGCACATAACCTGGTGGCTGCTCCATATAGACCTCTTCTTGCAAATCACCATGCAAGAAGGCATTCTTTACATCCATTTGATGTAAAGACCATCCCTTTGATGCAGCCATAGCAATGGCTGCTCTTACGGTTGCCATCCTTGCAATCGGACTGAATGTTTCTTCATAGTCAATGCCATATGTTTGTGCATACCCCTTGACTACTAATCTTGCCTTGTATCTGTTCACAAAACCATCTGCATTGTGCTTCATCTTATAAACCCACTTACAGCCAATTGCATTCTTACCTTTAGGCAAAGGTACCAACTCCCATGTAGCATTTGCTTCCAAGGCATCCATTTCTTCATCCATGGCTTTCTCCCATTTTTCTTTTCCCATGGCTTGCTCAAAAGAAGTGGGTTCTGGTTCATGTATCACTTTAACCATATATGCATAGTAGATGGCTATAAATCCATCATATTTCAGCCTATCCACAGGATATCTAGCTCTGGTAGACCTACGCAAAGTATGCTCACTTCCAAGTGCTCTCAAAACATCCTTGGTCTTCCTTACTCCATGTGTAACAATAGAGGGGATACCCAACTCATCATCAATGCTCTGTTCTAATCCACTGGATTCACCATCCACATAAGAGTGACCTGCATTCACATCAAACATGGGCCGATCTACCTTCTCTTTTCCTTTTCGTGAAACCTGCATACCACTATCTGCATTGCTTTGAGAAGATTCTCCTGATCTCAATCTACCTGTCCATGACAAAGAATGTGAACCACTGCTAGAGGACACTCCAGGTCCACTAATATTTTGTGACTGCTGCTGTGAATTCTGTGTAGCATTACCATTTTTTGCATCTACATCATCAATCACATTTACTGGTTTATACCAGCTACTCATCTCATCAAAAACAACATCTCTACTCACTGTAAACTTACGAGTAGAAGGATTATAGCATCTATACCCTTTCTGATGTGCAGAGAGTAACCAATAAAGATGCACTTCTCAGCTTTTGGATCCAACTTGGATCTCAACTCATCTGGCACATGAACATGGGCAATGCAACCAAAGATTTTCAAATGAGAAATATCTAGTTTCCTACCAGTATACCTCTCCTCTAGATTCATTCCATGTATTGCTGCAGTGGGAGTCCTGTTCATTATGTAGACTGCTGTAGCAACTGCTTCAGCCCAATAAAAATCTAGCAGGTCTTTTTCATTGAGCATGGCACGAGATACCTCTCCAATATGCCTGGTTTTTCTTTCTGCAATTCCATTTTGCTGTGGGGTATGACTGCATGAATATTGCTGCTTTATGCCATGCTCCTGCAAGAACCTTGCAAACTCATTTGAGAGGTACTCTCCCCCTCCATCTGACCTTAGGCATTTTATTTGCAGGCCTGTTTCTTTTTCAACCATAGCTTTAAGAGTTTTGAAATGCCCAAAAACTTCACTTTTCTTTTTCATAAAATACACCCAAACTTTTCTGCTATAGTCATCAATAAAAGTGACAAAATAATGACAGCCTCCAAGAGATGCAGCTTTAGTAGTCCACACATCAAAGTGGATTAATTCCAATGGCTTATTACTCTCTTGAACATGTCTAGGAAATGGTTTCCTTGCATGTTTTCCAAACTGACATGCTTCACATACCTTATGCATTTCTGCAACCTTGAATCTAGGCAATCCTGCAACAATATTTTGGGCCTGCATTGATTTAAGTTGCTGTACATTAACATGACCAATGCGTTTATGCCAGATATCAATATCTGCAACTACACCGGTCCCACGTGAGTTTTTCCACATTTAATTTCATTTTTGAGGTCAAATTGAAAGGTAGATCTTGAGTGGAAGCATAAGCAAGTAGAAACAAGAGAGATGAGAGCTATGGTAGATGGAGCAAGAGAGCAAGAAAGAGACATAAGATGTGAGAACTCCAATAGTTACAATGTGTGATCGGCCTTCCCTTATCCAATAGTCACTAAAAGAGTAAGAAATAAAGTGATAGTGATAGGTGACTCCCACATGTAGTGTACACATGTGTGGTCATCATGCAGTGTATATGTATATAGTTATGATACGTGAAGTAAATATAGGATGACATAGGCACATGCACCTTTACCCCAACCTCCCACTTAAAGGAGAATGTGCCTCTAGTGAGGAGGTAATAATAAAAAAGTGAAAAAGTATAAATATAAATAAAATAAAATAGGATGAGGGAAAACTATATCTCATCCTACACCCATCATCCTCCTAAGGAAGGCAAAATGTTTCATTGAGAGACTTTTAAAGAGAAAATTTGTAGGATTCTTGTAGACTCAACCTACTTGTCCTCTACCACCTCCTAGATGAAATGATAGCACACCCCAATGTGCTTTGTCTTCTCATGGAAGATTGGATTCTTTGCCAATGGAATAGTACTCATAGAATCCAAATGTAGTGTAGAAGCAACAATAAGAACAAGGTGTGCTACCTAACAGCCTATAGGGCCTCCTTGTAATCCTTAGTGGCTGCAAGATACTTTGCCTTAGCAGTAGCCATCTATTTCTACACCATGGACATCCAAGAAACAACACCTCTAGTAAAAGTGAAGATATACCTAAATGTGGACTTAGGTGAGAGACTCTCCTACATCTGTAACCAATACATAGTGCATGGAGGGCTCAAATCTGTCAAGTGGGCGTCTATCTCTAATAGAACGCCACATTGCACGCTTTGCTATCTACCCAACATTTTGTCCAACACCCTAGCTATGAGCATCTGATGTTACTATAGGCTATCCAGTTGTCTGTATGGGAGTACGTGGCTCCTCCTGAAATATAACCCTACATATCTCCATGACTCTCTCAGGCTACCTATGCATCTTGTCTTCATGGAAGACTACATCATGGTTGTAGATGACTTTCCATGCTTGCGGATCCCATAGATAGTAACCCATCTCTCCTGCATCTCCATAACCAAAGAATATGCATGTAACACTCTTAGGATCCAGCTTGCTATGCTTGTCCTTGGACACATGGCAGAATGCCTCACATCCAAAGACACGTGAATGCGAATAAGAGGGAGGCTTTCCTATCCATACCTCCTCTGCAACCTGAAATCAATGGCACTACAAGGTGATCTATTAATGATATGCACATCAGTCGTAACTACCTCAGCCTAAAAGTGCTAGGGTAGGCTTGCACTACAAACCCTTTCCTGGATGGTCCTATTCATCCGCTCAGCCATACCATTCTGGAGAGGGGTGTAAGGGACTGTCAACTAATGCTTAATACCCCCCTCATCACATAACTGCTTAAAAGCATATGATACATATTGACCCCCATTATCTATCCTAAGGCATTTCAGCCTATGCCCAGACTCGATTTTCTGCCAAAGCAAGCTATCTCTGAAAAATTGCCAAGACATCGGACTTCTAGTTTATGGGATAAGCCCATACCTTACGTGAAAAATCAGCTATGAAGGTAACAAAATACTTCGCACCACCCAAAGACTAATAGGGCATGGGCCCACATACATCAAAATGTACCAAAGCCAAGGGCTCACTCATGCGTGACATACCGGACTTCTTATGCATAGAGCTAGTCTACCTGCCATAAAGACAATGATCACAAGAATCAAAATGAGAATAGTCAAGGGGCGGTAAGTACTGTAAACCAAAAATAATTTTCATTCCCTTAACAGACATGTGCCCCAAACGGGCATGCTAAAGAGATACATGAGGTAAAGACTCCATAGACAAAGCATGATTAACTATAGATCCAAAAACAACTAAGGGGTAGAGGTTGCTAGCCTTAGCACCTCTTGCAAGCACAAGCCTGCCACGAGTAATCTTCCATGCAGAGTCTCCAAAAGATACATGATATCTTGCATCATCAAGTTGTCGAGCGGACATGAGATTGCGTGTCAATACAGGTATATGACATACATCGTGCATAACAAAACTACTGCCAAAAGGAAATTGCAGCCTAACATCACCAATGTCGACAATCTCAAGAGACTTGTCATGACGCACAAAACCCAAAACAAAACCGTATGAATGGAACCACTCTCGGCAAGGTGTTACATGAAAGGATGCACTTGAGTCCAAGAGCCAACACTGTGCATACATAGAGTGTATCTTTGTCATCTGTGAAGCACTAGATGAAGCTGCTACAAGGATATAATCCCCATCACTATTCTCAGACTGCATAACATTGATCCCTTCAATTTTAACACGACTTAGCAGGTACTATGCTGCAATTAGAAGACTTTTCATGCACTTTCTCTTTCCCCTTGTCTTTACACCTTTCATTGAGTAATTCATGACACTATGGCCTTATGTGGCCTTTCTTCCCACAATGATGATAAGTTAGATTTGCATTTCTCCCATGAGACTTACTATGCGACTTGCCACGTGACTTGGACCGAGATTTCTGTGAATCCTGTCCACAGCCATTATCACAGTCGTTCTTTGCATTTCCATCATGTCGGCCTCTAATTGTCAAAGCATGAGATACACGAGAGGCATCCAAATTCTTACGGTTTATCTCTTCTTGCAGAAGAGAGCTCGCAACATTAGATAACTTCAGAGTAGTGGCAAAAGCACATAAAGTAGTGCGCAATACATCCCAGGACTCATTAAGAGTTCCAATCAAGAATAACAGAGTGACATCCTCGTTGAAATCAATGCCCTGCGAAACCAAGTTCTTAAGAATAGCATGAAACTAGCTCAGATGAACTGATATGCTCACATTCTCTTTCATGCAAAGATCCATAAGCTGTTTTAGCCAATATATTTGACTTGCAGGACTTTGCTTGTCATAGAGGTTCTTGATCTTATCCCAAAGCTGCCAAGCACTCTGTGCTTCCTCAACCATATTTTAATGCACCTGTTCAATGAGAGACAAGATGAGGGTGGACTTGCGTAACTCATCAAGCTTCATCCATTCGTCATTAGTCATAGTTTTAGGCTATTCTCCACTCAATCTTAGTGGCTTTATCTATGATTTTTGCACCAATACTTTCCAAACTTGGCTCTTCCAACATGCATAATTCGTACCATTAGGCTTAGTGATGTTGAGGATAGCACTGTCAGTAGAAAAAGATGCCATATTGCACGATAAAACAGGACAAACAGTTCAAAACTGCTTGCTGTAAACTACAATAAATGACCAAAAAATCACCAAAACCAAGGCAAAATGGCAAGAAATGAGTATTTAATTATGCTTTCCACCACGTACCATCAAAAGTACATCAAACAATGATGATTTAGCATGAAAAATACATGATAGTCCGGAGATATATGCTTACTGTAATTTATGACAACAGTGTACAATGAGAGCTGACATTAGGCAAAACCCAATATTCAAAGTCAATCAGTGATTGTCAATGCAAAAACAGCATCAAGTGGGCATAAACAAACATGTATAAGTCAAACTAACATGAGCCAACACCCAAGCATGTTAGAAAAGTCCGTGAGTAAAGTCGATACACCCCCCAATCAACATGGCAAAATATACATAATACCATTGCCAAGACCTAACACAAGTCGGTGTTTGCCCAGTGGATACAAAGCCGAATCAGCCCAAGTACATCTACGTGGACCAAGGTATATTAACCATACATCATCCACGAGGAGATCTCAATTTGAAAGATCCAAAAGCTCAATATGCAAAACCCACACAGGTCAATGTCTGATAAGCATACAAAGATGCTCCCACTAGCACAAAAGCCGTAAGTGTCAAGCAAATAAGCTTAAACAAAGCATGTAAGAGCACCAGTGATGGAGTATCCAAGATCATACATCAGTAAGACATCCAGAGCATATGAGCGATCAAGTATCCCATGATAGCATCCAATGTCATGAAGACAATCCCAATCAATCTCTGACGAGCCAAAACAAGACCAAAATAAGCTCTAGAATATCCAAATGCAAGCCCAAAAAAAGCTCCAGTAGCATTCAAGTCCAAACAATGTAACTAGCATGTGTAAGTAACATAAGTATCAAGCATGTACCAACGGGTCTTACATAGACCATAGGTATAACCTCTGTCACAAAGTATGCCAGTGTAGACCAATGTCAAGTAAACTCCAACCAATACGGAGCTCAAACAAGGCTCAAAATACATTCCAAAACCATAGCATTTTCCAACCTTCATTTGCATCCCAATAGTCATATGAAACACCCGGTAAGCACCCATGACTAATAGGCAAATCATAAAGTGACTAAATAAGCTTCAGACCTAAAGTGTAATAGCAATGATTTATTGTGTAATACTGAGTATTTCAAGCCACTAAATCAGCTCCAAATGATGGCCGGTCAATAGGCATACATTCCCCTAACATTCAAGGACCATTCTAGACCAACTGGGCATCAAATGTCAATGCTATCCAAGCATAAACATAAAGTGCTGATGTAACACTATTTTTGGATACTTGTGGACTAAGTGCCAAATGAAGCATTTTCAAGCTACCAATGAGTGCCAAGGGAGGGCTGAAGTAAAAAACAAATTTTGCAGGTCTTCAAGCTGGCCCAAACATAGCTAATGTCACTAGGTATGCTGCTCGTCCACGTGGCATTAATGGGGTGGAAGGGGGGCTTAAGTAGGGCCTAAAGAAGGCCTACATAAAGCCTTGTCAAGCTTAATCAGGTAGGAGACAAGATATAAAATGGGGGAGCTCCAATGGTTGAGTTATGGCTGCCCCTTCCTATTGTACCTTGCAAACTAAAATAAACACTCAAAAGAATGCTTCAATACCTCTAAAGGAATGCCTTGAGGGTGCCCAAATGGGAAGGGTAGGTGCTCCGGAAGCCGGGGAGTGATTGCGGAGCTCAAAGGAATCGGATATGGCTGCTGGGAGAATGCACCAATGGTGTAGGGATTTGAATGAATACTGAAGGAGTCAGGACCAAGCTCGAATGCTCAAGCAACCATGCTCTGATACCAATTGAAAGATGAGAAGCATCGAAGCTTCCATGGGAGAACTATGATAGGAGAGCGAGAGAGAGAGAGAGAGAGAGAGAGAGAGAGAGAGAGACTCATAATGTGGGAACTCCAACAGTCACAATGTGTGACCGGCCTTCCCTTTATTCATCTATCACTAAAAGAATAAAGAATAAAGTGATGGTGATCGGTGCCCACCGCATGCAATGTGCAAGTGTGGGTACTGTCAGTGTAGTAATACACAGGTAGCTAGGCAAAGGCACCTTTACCCCCAATAGACAACTGATAGGCTTAACATCCTATATATGAAATCACTCAAGCACCTTCTATATGTACACTTTCTGTGACACGTAAAGGAGTCCCTTATAGCAATCATGTGTGATGCTCATACAAGAATACATGAGGCATGTTACATATCCTTCATCTCAAAGATCTTCTTGAGCTAAGTCTTCAAAGCATCCATCTCATCACGAGATTTCCTAGCAATCAAGATATTATTAGCATAAAGTACCAAGACAATAAGGCTACTGTCATGAGCCTTCTTTGTGTATAAACACTGATCCATATCACTGCGAGTATATCCTTGCAAATGCATAAAAGAATTGAACTTACAGTATCATTCCCTAGGTACTTGCTTAAGGCCATAAAGGCTCTTTCTCAACTTACATACTAGGTGTTTCTTGCCCTTTTCAATAAAGCCCTTAGGCTATTGCATATAGATATCCTCATACAAGTCCCTATGCAAAAAATCCATTTTCACATCCATCTAATAAAGGTCCAAATCTAACTATCAAAACCAATCATAGGATAGTCATCTTGACTATAAGAGAAAAGACTTCATCAAAGTCAACACCATGCTCCTACTTAAAACCCTTGGCAACCAATCTAGCCTTATATGCTAGCTTGAGGTGTCCAAGGGTAGTATTCAACTTGTACACCCACTCACATAGCAATTGATGTTTTCCATGAGGCAAAGGAATCAAATTCAATGTATGAATTTTCTACAATGAATCAAACTTTGACTGCATGGCCCTCTTCCAGAGTAACTATCACCTCTTCACATAGCCTCCTCATAAGTAAGAGCCTCACCAAATCTCTCACCATAATATAATCCATGGAGGGTGCAAACCAATCAACTAAAGTCTATCTCTAGTAGACCATCTTAAAATATGTTGTGGGTCTTGTACATCCTATCTAACATCATGGTCATGGGCCATTGGAGCATCAATTGTAAGCTATCTAGTTGATTGTATAGTAACAGGAGGCTCCTCTTGAAATATTTCCCTACATACCTCAACTACTTGATTAGGCTACTTGTGTATCTTCTCCCCATGGAAAACAACATCATGGCAATGGATGACTTTCTGACCTTATAGATCCCATAGGCAATAGCCCATCTCTCTTGCATCCCCATAACTAAGAAAGATGCATTTCATTGACTTAGGGTCTAGCTTATTTTAATTGTCCTTGGATACATGGCAAAAAGTCTCACATCCAAATACTATAAGATGCACATACAATAATAGTAATTTCCTCAGCTCAAAATACTGTGGTAAGTCACTTGACTAAGCACACTTCGAACTCTTTCCTAAATGGTCCTATTCATATGCTCTCAGTAAAACCATTCTAGGGTGGGGTGTAAAGGGAAGTCAATTAATGCTTAATATCCCTCTCATCATAGAACTACTCAAAAGACTTAGAGACATATTCACCCCCATTGTTAAACCTTAGGCATTTCAACCTATACCTAGATTGTTTTTCAACAAGAGCAAGCCAACATTGAAAGATGGATAAGACTTCTGATTTATGCTTATTAGGATATGCCGAGACCTTATGTGAGTAATTATCAATAAATGTAAAAAAGTACTTTGCACCACCCAATGACTAACAAGATAGGGGACCACATATATCTGGAATACACAAAGAGCCAGAGGCTCATCTATGCACGTAATACCAAACTTCTTATGACAACTATGTGCTTGCTAGCCATAAAGACAATGATTATATGAATCAAAACATTTGTAGTCAAGGGGTGGAAGATACTGCAAATGAGAAAGCATTTTCATTCCTTTTAAGAGCATGTTCCTAAGGCGATGAAGCCATAAAGATACATGTGGTATGTTAGCCACAAATAAAATATAGTTAATAGACCCATGTATAAGCAAGGGATAGAGGCTACCAGCCTTAACACCTCGAGCAAAGACAAGATTCCCACAGGTAATCTGCCCCACAAGATCACTAAAAGATGCATGATATCATGCATCATTCATTCAAGTATTCAATAGAGTAGGCTTTTGGTCAAAGCCGAAACATGGTATACATCATGCAAAACAAAAGTGTTGCTTGAAGAACATCACCAATGCCAATAATATCAAATGCCAAGTCATTTTCTAGTCTCACAAAACTTGTTATGCTGCGATAGGAATGAAACCAATCCTTATGCAGGGTAACATGGAAAGAAGCCCTTGAATCAAGTAGCCGACACTGAGAAAAAGTGAACAAGGCATCAACCAACTAACTAGTATCAAGAGAAGAAGCTACCAAGACATAATTATTATTAGACTCAAGCTCTAAAGCATGTATCTCCTCAATTTTTATGCTAGACTTACTCGAAATAGTGTTGCAATCATTAGAATTATTTAGCACTTTGCCCTTATCTTTCTCCTTGTGCTTATCATTGTGCATCTTATGGACCTAAGGCCTAATATGACCCTACTTCCCATAGTACTGACAAGTCAATGATGAGGACCCACGACTATGGGACTTACTATGAGACTACCTACCCAATTGAGATTGAGACTTCTGAGAGTCTCTATCACGGTGGTTCTTACTATATCTGATTTGCCCCTGATAGTCAAAGCATGAGAACTACAAGAAGCATTTATATTCTTTTTATTGATATCTTATGTCAATGAGGCATACTCTATATCCTACAATTTGAGGCCATCCTTAGGTGTATTAGCATACATAGCAATACAAAACATGTCCCGCGACTAATAGTATAACAAGCAAGAACAAAGGGGATAGATTCTCTTTGAACTCAATGCCCTAGAAAATCAAATGTGAGAAAATAGAATGGAATCCATTCAGATTCATGAACACACTAGTCCCTTCCTTCATGCAGAGTTCCATAATCTACTTCAACCACCCACCAATACATCTATGATACAGAACCTTGTTTGTCATAAAGATTACTTATCTTCTCCCATAATTGCCAGCAGTATCACCATCAAAGACAACATTAAAATAGACCTACTTAGAGAGTGCCAATATGATAGTGGATTTACAAAGCTCATCGATGTCAACCCAAGTGTCCTGATCAATGATGCCTTCTGGTGGTATACCATTGTATTTCAATGGTCGAATTTGCAACTTCTATACCAAGACCTACCATATCTGTATCTTTCAATAACTGTAATTAGTGCCATCAAGCTTGTCAATGTTGAAGATAGCACTATCATTCAAACCATCAGCCATAATGATAACAAATAGATGCAAAACTCAAGAGTACATGCTACTGTAAATGATTGCAGAATGGCCCCAAAACTCAACCAAAACAAGGGCAAAATAGGAGTGGCAATCAAAATAGAGAGTTGTCCACTAATAACCACAAGTAATAGACTATCAAATCCAACTAATATGTTGTAATAAAACTAGTAGTATGACAATAAGCAAGTGTGGTTAATTGATCAAAAGAAAAGCCAAGCTCCCACTACTAAGAATATATGAGAACAACTAGGATATATAAACGCAACTAGCAATGAATAGGCATACAATTAAAACCAAGATCTATCACAACCTCAATGTGTTAGTAAACCATACAGCCAATAGGCATAGATGCCATGCATATAGTAGATCTCAAATGTAATAAAAGAGAGCTACAAAATTCACAACGGATTGAGTAGAGAGCAATGAAGATCAATACATAACCAATACACATGTACATATCATTGACATCATACTGAAAAAAAAAAGTTCCAAGCCCAAAGCATGTAATCAAACAGCCCACTAGTAGGATAGTTGCATCTAATCAGCATCAAGAGAGTATGTACATAAGTCCAGAGTCCCACTATCTCAAGAGATCAAGCTCTACATAAAGAATCCAAAGCTCTAATGCTAATAGCAAGTAGCTCCCATTGAAGAAAATTTGAATATAAATAAGCAATGCAAGCTTAAGATATCAAAGCACATGACCATCTAGAATCCAAGATACATCAAGTGTAGTTAGGAGCATAAAACCTCAACAAATCTTCAAGATCATATGTAAGTGATCCACTATAGCAATTGAAGGATGTAGCCAAAGTACCAAGACATAAAATGTGGCTTAAAATTGAAGGCCAAAGCATTCCATAGACTTAGCATAAATGCTAAGCATCAAGACATCCAAGTTATATACTCATATATCATTAAATGATAGTAGGCATAACTTCCCAGACAAGTAGCTTGCTAGCCAAAAGTATTCTAGTAGTGAAATAACTATCAAACCACTAAGCTATGGTACCCAAATCAGTCCAAGATCATCCCAATATATCAACCAAACATCTACCAAAAATGATTTGGCATCAAATAGGCATCAAGAAAAGTAAGTATGACCTCCAACCAATGAAGAAAATCATTGCACAAATCTATGCACAATAGATAGTTGTTATATTTAGCAAAGTCCGGAGGTGTATGAGCTTCAAATCAGAGCCCAATGCCAACTAGACTCCAAGATGATTGCCTATGTGTCCAAGAGTGTCCGAGAGCTCAAGAAGTGGTTGACAAGGTTAGGAATGGAGCTAGTACCAATAATTCACGTTGCTATTGGTGGGGTGCTACTACTATGATTGAGGTGAATGGGGAACAATGGGAGCTCAAGGGGAGCTCAATGGAGCCCCTACTATGCCTTAAAGAAGCCTTATTCAAGAGTTGGAAAGTGAGAGAGAGACCAAATGATTACTTTGGAAGTTTGAACAATGGCTATCTTGAATGAAGTGCTGCATTCAAATTCTAGATGAAGTAATGGTAGGTGAAGCTCCTCGATCTTAGCTCATACAAGTTGAAAGATGGAGCCCGAGTGGAAGCAGGAGCAAGGGAAAACAAGATATATACGAGCTATGGTAGAGAGAGAGAGAGAGAGAGAGAGAGAGAGAGGGGGGGAGGGAGGGAGGGAGAGACATGATGTGGGAACTCTAACCATCACAATGTGTGACCAAACTTCCCTTATTTAATAGTCATTGGAAGAATAAAGAATAAATTGATAGTGATGGGTGCCCACCATCTGCAGTGTACAGGTGTGTTGTCATTGCCACCTGTGGTGTATAGGTATGCAACCATTGTGTGTAAAGTAAATATAGGGTAGCCTAGGTATAGATACCTTTACCACCAACACAAACATTTTCATCCACCAATGTTTGGGAGTCTATCAAACACCTTTTCTAATAAGTAGCCCTATTTGAAACCCTTAGGATTCACAAACTTAGCTACTCAAGTGACTTTTGAGTTTTCCTTGTAGCAAAATGTCATTGACTCAATCCATTAGGATCGACTTTAGGGGCCTATGGCTCACTCTCTCTGTCTGTAATCTAGTGCTTGATCAAGAAAGGTCACACTGTAATTGATTGAGAGTAGACTAGTACTGCACTTTGTTGAAAGAGAGTGATAGACAAGGGGGAGTTGAGCATTGACCCCTCTTCCTCGACATGATCTCACTCCACCCTTGTAAAATGATACTAATCAAGTTTTATAATTTGGATTTGCATAGTCAATGTTGAGTCTGGTTCCTATAAATTCTGTTAAGAAAGCACCTATTAATTGACTCCACCCATTTGTAGGATAGTGTCATTGTGAAAACTATCCACCTACTTTCCACCCAAGCACATGTCATTGTATTTGTTTAGTTAGGTTGATACCACATTGCACATACATATAAAAGAAACTTCTTTAGTTTGCCTATTATACATGAGGTTCTTTGTACATCCATTGCAATTGAAAACAATATTTTCGAAACACTTAAAACTAATTTTAAATTGGAATGTTTAGCCAGCCTCAATTCGAGACAAACATCCCATCTTTGGATATTCTAACCCTTTCTCGGGTCCCCCATCCTTATCCTTATCTAGAATCAAGGTCTATCTAGTGCCTATGCACCACCACCATGCCCACTAAGATTTTGTCCCTTTGATCTAGTGCCTATACACGATGCCATTAACAATTCCTACCATCATCATAGGACTAGACTCAAACTAATGTTAGCATGACTAGATTCCCCATTTAACCCCATACCACCTTAGAAGGGAAGGTTGTATGATCTTATCATCCTAGGTTTGATCTCATACTCTAGGTGGTAACCATTTTGGGTGAGTGATAACTAGTCGTGGTAAGACTCAAGGGAAGACTATAATGCTGCTAAAGTTATTCTTGATTTACATATCCAAAATCCATGATAGCTTTCTTCAATCACATCCATGAGTAGCCATATTGAGGCATAAGAATATTTTCCAAATATTTAAACAATCTACGAGCATTACAAACATGTTCAAGTCAATAACTCCTCAAACTTTACGGTAGTTATAGTACTATTTATCATAAGCCTAATAGTGAAGGTAAAAATCTAGCAAGAATTGAGTAGTCCATAAAGAAGAAATCACATAAATGAACTCTCAAATGCTATCTCATCCATAGAAACTAATTATTGTGTAATATCTATCATCTTTACGAGGAAACTGTCCAGAAATTTGTTTTTTTCACATGCCCTAGCTAAAAATACTTTGGCAAATAAGGAACTCTTGCTTCATTGTAACCCTAATATAAAGTAGCAAGATACTTACGCTTCATTGCAAGCCTAATATAAAATAGCAAGTTAGGCATCCTTAATAGTGTTACATGAGCTCATACACAGCATAATGGCATGATTATATAGATGAAGCAATCAAAGCATGGCTTATGCATCTCTACTATCCCATCTTTTTTATTCCTTTGTAAGTGATATGAGGTGTAATAGTGCTATTACTGGAATCTCTCTCATGCTGCATTCTACTAGCAGAATGAGAAATAGTTGCAAATATTAGCCATAACCTTAATCATTGCAAAAATAGTCCAAAATCCCTTTTTAAACATCCATAAATTGATAGTTGGTCCCCTCTAGCTTATCCTTAGCAAACCAATATACAAGTTTGATTATTTTTGTTTAGCAATTGCCCACAAGCTAAAATGCTTATAAAAAAGGATTGGTAGAGAGGTCGAACTATACAAATGTGACGTGTACAAGAAACATATATTGCTAACATTAACAATTTTGGAAAACAATATTGATGACTTGTTGCACACACAAAAGTTGCATTAGCCTTGTATTATACAAGTCAAACAAAATCATCATTTTTCTTTCAAGAAAATGTTAGATTTCCCAGCTAAAAATAAGTGTCCTTAGTAAATTCAACCAAAAATAGGGCCATGTTTAGCCCCCATCATATTGATAGCATAAGCTTAAAAAATTTGGCAATTTGTAGCTAAACATACAACTAAAGTATGCATCACTACGAAAGTCATATAGAAATGCATTAAAGATAAATTGGCCTCAAGTTGGACTTTGTTATCCCATTACAACAAATTTCTCAAGTGTTGTGCTTGAAGGGAAACATTTCCCAAAAAACACACCAAACTAAAATCTACTTTGAAAATGTAGCATAGACTATTAAATATTTTAGATACTAAACTAAGCACCATATCAATATCTTTCTTCTCTTGAGCAAACTCCTCAAGATGAAGAAGTTGAACCCACTCTCCTAGGTTTTAGGAGCCATTACTCTTTATGCAAAAGCCTTGCCAGCTAGGATTGTAGAATATACATGGATTATGTAAAAAGCTCATAAAAAGAGGGGGGAAAGCACCATGATAGTTTCAAGTCCCTCCTAAATATGTTGAGGCATATTGCTACCATAATGTAGCAAGACCTATGTTTTTTAAATATTAAGGAGACATGTTAAAATCCCTTCACCACATATCAAGTGTATGAATACATAAATGTGAAATTGGATCAACTTTCCATTAGGATGTTGATAATTCATTGCTGGTCAAAATTTCATTTTGGGTGTTGGTATATATAACCATGGATAGTTATGTAAGCATCATAACATTCTATATAACCATATCAAAGATAGTATTTTCAAACATGATCTTCTACACAAGCTACATAGTACAATATTTTATCATGCTATTTTTTGACATGCTAGATACTATGCTTACATGTTTGCAAAACCGTTTTACATGTTTAACCAAAACATAAAATTTTGAAGGTAGTGAGGCTTAATAAAGATTAATGTTATGTTCTCTCTCATATCATTCTACTATGCAAACCATGTACCACAAGTTTTCAAAACTTGTATCATATTTGAAATTACTGTATAGTTTTTAGAATGTAGTGGAAGGCCTCACCGAACAATTCACCCTCTCATTCTTGGAGTAAATTGAAATTTGATATGCCACCAGCACTAAATGATTTAAAAAATGAAGCACATAAATAGTATTCTTGAGAAATAAAAGCAAAGCGTGCAAAACCACTAAGTACCCATTACATGTGGCAAAAGAAGATCGATAATGGTCAACTATGTGTGATGGCACTGCCTTAATCCGGTCTACTATTAGCTAAGCATTGCTCGTGTGGGCGATAATACCAAATAAACATTATAGCAAATCACAACCTAAGGATAGTGAGGGAATAGACCTTAAGCCTGTTCATTACCCAAGCATAGCATTTCCATAAATTGAGCATTATGAGAGAGATAGTAGAGGAGGGTAGTAGATGGATGCTATGGTTCATTTATTTTTTGTCTCTAGATTATGGGGTTGACTTAAATGAATGAAGAAACGAGGCGAGCCTCAACGAAGCACGTCAAAACGACCAAACCGACATTCTCTCTCTCTCTCTCTCTCTCTCTCGCATATATATATATATATATATATATATAAGGATAGACATATAGACTTCAAGCTAGCACTGTCTCTTCTTCTTCTTCTTCTTCTTGACTAGCGCCATGCTGCCCACTTAGGCTCCCTTAGCTGCGCTGCGCCAGCTTCTTCTGATTCTTCTATCGCCGCCATGGCTAGCCCTCGCACCACCCTCGTCTTGCTCTCCACCCTCCTCCTCTTGGCCCTCCCCGCCCTCGCCCACTCGCCAACACCTCGCAACTATCAATATGGCTCGCCTTCTTTCAAACAAAAGAAGGCCAAATGGCGCTCTCTCTGCAAGAATGGGGATGCCCTCGCTTGCAAGAAGCTCCCCACAAAGCCTTGCAACGACTCTCATGATGATCACTACTACAAAAAGCCGTACTCCTATGCTAACCAAAAATCACGCCCTTATTACAAATCTCCACCTTACACCTCCCCTCCATACACCCCCAAATCCCCACCACCACCCTACACATCCCCCCCATACACAACCCAATCCCCCCCTTACACACCTCATTCCCCACCCCCCAAGTCCCCTCCTCCTTATACAAAACCACCACAATCTCCACCCCCCAAGTCCCCTCCTCCTTACACCAAACCACCACAGACCCCACCTTACAAGTCCCCTCCTCCTTACACCAAACCACCACAATCCCCCCCTTACACCAAACCACCCCATTCTCCACCATACAAGTCCCCTCCTTATGACACCAAACCACCTCAATCTCCACCCTACAAGGCTCCTTCTCCGCCACCAAAGAGTCCCCCTTATGAGGCCCCTAGTGCATGGGCTAAGAAATGGCTAGATCCACATAACAAAGCAAGGAGCCAATTAGGAATACCACCCTTGGTTTGGGATGACAAGGTGGCCAAATATGCTGAGTGGTGGGCAAATGAGCGAAAGCTTAATGGCAATTGCCAAATGGCACACTCCAATGGGCCTTACGGGGAGAATCTCTTTTGGGGCATTGGATACCCCTTTGAACCTCAAGATTGTGTTGATGCATGGGTTAGTGAGAAAGATTACTATCATTATAACACTAACTCATGCAATCCTGGGGAGAAGTGTGGGCACTACACTCAAGTAATATGGAAAGCAAGTACTCGATTGGGATGTGCTCGCATTGAATGTGATTCAGGCGACATATTCATGACTTGCAACTATGACCCTCCTGGAAATTGGATAGGCTATAAACCTTACTAGTCTACTTAGCTAGCTTGCATGGATATGAGAGCTTTCTCTAAAGCTCCTCTATGCATAGGCCTTTCAAACTTTACCCATCATGCTAAGTAATAATTGCTAACTACAAGATCACTTTCCTCTTGAAATGTATCTAGCAACTAGAAGGGCATAGGTATTTCAAATGGATATGGTGATATTTTGTTGACTATAAGACTTGTTGGCATCAAGCGTTGCTTGCCAACCTTATCATATCATGTTGGATTTTCAATGTGGTGCAAACTTAGCTTGAGCAAGCTAGCATACACCATTGAACTAATCAAATTCATGCTTCAACAACTATTTTTAGAAACTTCTAGGGTTAATGTCTTTGTAAAATCATTTATTACTTTGATTTCCTTCTTTACAAATTTCTAATATTTTGCAAATTTGACTTTTAATTTTCTGTCATTCATCCTTCTAATTGGGAATAGATTTGAGAGAATTGATTAGATATTGATGTACTATTAGATTCCTAAGGTATAACATTTTGAAGGAGAGTATCTTTGATGAGTTAAGAAATATGTAGATATGCATAAATAACATGTATTCGTGATATTGAATATACACGGATGAATGAAAATTTCATGAACATTGGAAAAGGTAGTGTAGTGTTCAAGTGACTAACTTTGGTGATGTAACATTCCCCATGTTTTTGTGCTACTTTGAACTAAGGTCTCCAAACATGGCTTTCGTGGTCTCTGGAAATACTATACAATTTGTTATTTTGTTTATAGTGCATGGTTATGAAAGACATGTCAAACATATTTGCTTGGTTTATAAGAATAAAAGAAGTTGTAATAAGCTTTTCGTGACAATTATTTGGACAAAGAAACGAATCTAGACATGCTAAGTCATGACATGTGTGAGGAATTCGGATGTACTTGGAACATAACCACTTCTCTCTATAAATTTTTTGTTGACTAGAACAAGATTCTTATGTATGTAACATTAAAGCACTGTTTAAATGCTCAAAGTGTAAGGTACGTGGAGTTAAGTGATTGAAGTGCATGATACTATTTTACATTGATGTTACATATAGTAATAGGATATCGCTTCATCTTGCTGAGATCTTACTCTATTGCATCTAAGGTGTTTCTTGTGTGCTTCATGTGCAAGAAATTCTAAGTTCCTTTTCACAGTAGCTTTGGACTATCACACAAAGTTGCCTCATGAGGAAGGCAAGCAAGTTGAATGAAGTGGGTTGGTATCATCCCATATCGAGGACGGTAAGATAACAAACCAAACATTGATTGTTAAGGTCATAACATATATCAATGTTAATTTAACTTGATTTTAGAATGTTTGTCTTGAATCGTAATTCTAAATGGGATCTAAAAGCAAGAAAAAACCAAACACGTATTGTTAAGGTCACGATCTCGATCGCGACATAGATCAATGTTGACTTAACTAAGATTTTGGAAGGTTGTCTTGAATTGTCATCTAATCAAGATTTGAAAACAAATAATCTCTTTTAAGAATAGATGCATTAGCTCTCATTCCACATAGTGTTTTGCATTATTGGGAACATGGTATTCAAACTAACCAAAAAGTTAATTTCCTTGATATTTAGGAGCATTGGGAATCTCTATGAGAGAAGCCGAGCCCCTAAAGGATCTTAATCTACTTGATCGGAGGATTTCAACCATGTTATCCATTCCACTCCAATAAAATAGAGGCAAAGATGTGGAGGCCAAATGCGAATTTATAAGCACATCTACATGCCCTTGTAAAACAATGTGTAAACACTTGACATACATCGCAAGGCCTACACTAATATGAACATACTTTTACAAGCGTTTTGAAATTCACATTTTAACACATGGTTGAATGTGATCTTAAATGCAAACAACACTAGAATTACAAATAACTATTTGAGCATCCTGAAGTTTATGTTTCTCACACTTATTCAATTTTTAGATTTGGGTTCTTGTTGAGCTTATGAACAATCAACCCTTCTATCAACATCACCTTTGGATGATATTGCTAAGATTTGATTAAGATAACCAAAACACAAGTCTATCTCTAGCCACATTTACTACCTTGTGATTATACTTGTTGGTGTCTGTCTAGTTTAGCAACGTTTACTACCTTGTATTGAAGCTTATAACTAGTTCTCTAATGAGATCGAGTCAATATGCAATCAAATGTGTTGCAGCTTGATGTTCTCTCAAGTTCACTCAACAATTATTAGTCGATGCAGTGAGTAATCTTCACTTGAGTTTAGTCGGTTAGGGTTTCAAATTTGCTTTGAATCTTGAACACTAAACCTTTTACTAGTGCAAGTGTTGAGGACTTAGGCTAGACCTAGGTGTCTTCTTCTGAGGAGGTATACTAATGTTTAAGATGAATAAGAGGAAGAAACATAAACATGTAGCTATAGACAAGCCAGCTTGCAAGTATGAGTGAGTCTTCATGGAGATTGATATATGAGTGAAGAGTAATTTGGGTTAGGACTTAGATTTGGTTGGCTCAATCAATGGCATTTTGGTTCTATCATTGGTAGATGAAAGCATAAAATAAGAGCAACAATTTGATCCTAAACCCTAAACCTGTGCAAATGTTGAGGACTTGTGCTAGTCCTAGGTGTCTACATGTCTAACCAAAATGGTATTCCTACAAGAACTGTGTGAACTAGTTAGGGTTTTAAGGTTGAAGGATTAGGATTCAAGATGTAATTTTTATCCTAAACCCTAAACCCTAAGCCCTAAGTTGGTGTAAGTGTTTTTATGATTATGATTGTTTTTGTACTTAGAATGTGATGGATTATTTTAACTTATGGATCTGTGCTTGTAATAGTTGGATAAAAATAATGGTTATGTTGGTTAGGCTGTTAGGATCCCCACATTGATGCACCATAACATCTTATTGGATGCTTAAAATCTCATCTACACCAGGTGAGGATTCTATGCTATTGCAAGAAATAGGTATTTTTGTTTTGGACCACTCGAGCATCTAATAAGGCAAAAGGTCCAAGTGATAAGTACCCCTATTATGTAGGATAGCTTTGGAGGCTCACCTAAGCTTAATAGGGCTTTGAGCCAGTAAATTCCCTATTTTTTGTAGAAGGAGTATAACCAAACCTTGTGGGATTGGAATATCCTATTCTGTGCAGAACAATTGTCTTCTTTGTGGAGAGGGAAATTTTGTATCACTTTGCAGAGTGATGGTTTAGTATATCTTATTATGAAATACAATATTATTTTTCAAAGTATTTACCATGTGCTAATAATATGAACCCTAGTAATAGGATAATAAGAGAAATCTATTTTTATATGTGCCAACAATATAATAGTATCCTTTGCTTAATTAGATGACTAAAACAAATCTTCTTGAGGAAAGTGAGAGGCTTTGGGCTTGATGATCAAATACATATGGTTGGATGGATCTGATAAGTCATGTAGCTTTTCCAAACACTAGATAGAGTTATTAATATGTGACTCTTTAAATTTGATATGATAGTTGCCATGGTACATCATTTTATGGGGACCAGTGCAAGGCAATGCCTTGTGGGTAGAGGATCAACCATCTACTCCCCCTCATTTCTCTCTCATTGAGTCTTAGCCCTACTCTCACCTTTGATTGGTTTAAAATGGCCTTTCTTAGGTGGGTGTTATATAAATGTTACAGGTGACGTATCCATAGGTTGCCTATGAACTAGAACCATGATTCCCATACTCAACTAAGTCCAATGTTTCCCAAGGAGGGAAGACTAGGCAATGATGTGCATGGGTATGAGTTTTGGTCCACTACTAGAGAATTCCTCTGAGTTTGTAAGAGGAGGCACATCACATGCAATATCAGAGGAGTGATTCAAATAATTTACGAACAAAAAATAAAATAAATTAGCTAAATAACCACACTTGTTTGAATGAACTATTGTTGATTGTTTTTCGTTGATCTTAGTATGCATTATGACCCATAGGAAATTAGAGAGGGTGAGGTTTCATGGTTGAGGAATATTTTCTTGATATGTATTAGGTGACCTTAAGCTTAGACTTTGTTGAGAATAGCAAATGATGTATGCCCATAGCGGCTGAATATGTGCCCAAAAGAGGCTTGCCCATAAGTGGCTTTGTATGAGAGATATGACAAAGATGTATGCTCTAGAAGCTCTAAGAAGAGATGTCCAAAATCCCATATGCACAGTGAGGTACAGTGGTACTATCCAAAAAGCTATAAAAGCATGTACTTGACACTCATTTCAATATAATGACACTATCAGTTTGAGTCACTCAAAACTGTCTTTATGAGTCCAAGCTAATCTATCTTGGAACCTAATTCATTTGAGTTACAATCTCTCACTCTGATAATGTATCGTGTGTTTGACTTGCATCCACCATAGCCAACTAGCTCTAGATCTGTGTTTCTCAACATGGTATCAGAGCCATGGCTGAGCTAGGAAGCTAGTAGGTGGAATCTCTTCTTCTGTGCATGCTCTAGGATTTTCCCTCCTTCATTCTTCTCCTTTTACAAGCTCATTCCAATCCCAATCTTTCAAACCATCCAACATCCATTGTGTGTACAAGGAGAAGAAGCTCAAGGAAGGAGGTGCTACCAAAGGAGCTCAAGGAAGAAAGTGCTGCTATTCAAGAAGATCAGTTTAGAGTTTATATTGAAGGTATTGAAGGTCTTGCTATTTCCATTTCTCATGTTATCATTTGGAAGAAGAAGATGAAGGTTGCACACCAAGAAGCAGAGGAGGGTAAAAAGGCTAGACCTCAGGGTCGATTCCAACCTTCACAGTATTACAAAGAGAGGATAATACATGGTGATGATGGAGGAAAGGCAAGATGACACCGCAGTACCTTAGAACACAGAGAACGCCAATATTGCATGACGACATAGCAAAGACTAGCCCTTCCCTCCATCTGAAGGTCGCGTAAAGTCTTCGCCTACACAATGTTTCCATTCCTTGCCAGGCCACATTTGGAGATTTGAAACATGTTCTTGAATGTTTGACTGGTTTACATCCGCAAGCACAAAGGCTATTGTTTGTAGGAAAAGAGACAGAGAAGAAAGATAGAGCTTGAAGCTCTGAAGCTTGGCGTCGATTGCTGCTGCCTTGGGTGGAAGAAGAAAGCTTTCCATCCACGATGCGCCATTAGATCGAGAGGAGATAGAATCGAGGGGCATCCACAACATTCTCATGATAGGCACGGGAGGCAAAGGCAAGAAGGACCTGCGATGGAGTAGGGGAGGAGGGATGAGCGAGCCGTGCGAGGGCACCAAGGGAGCGACGTAGCAGCATCATGATTGCAGATAGGCAGGCCACCTACAAGAAAATCAGTCGAGGATGCTCTCTCTGCATCTGTGCTTCTGCAACAATGCAATTGAAAGCAAAGCTGCAATGTTGATGAGGATTCTACGACGGTGCTGCCTGCAACTCTGTGATCGAGAAGACGGATGCCACAGAGACAAGAAGAAGGTCGAGGATGCGGTGGAGTAGGCCATTCAGTGGCTCTCGACCACAACCAACTGGCCAAGGATGATAAAGCCAACGCCAAGATGAGGGAACTAGAGGTGGTGCATTCACACAAAGCATTTGAACTGATTCAGAAATATTCAAACCTTGTTTTGGAAGGAAGAGAGCCTCATACACTAGATCAGATTGTTATGGCTCAGATCAGCAAACTGCGAATGGGACAAGTATATGCAGCGTCGGTAATTTATGGATATTCTCTAAGAAGAGTGGATAAAAGGTTTCAATTGGAGAAGACTATAAATTTTCTTCCAACTAGCTTGGTTGAAGTTGAGCATGTAGAATACAAAGATGGTCAAAAGTATGACTTGACATCACATCTTGCACCTGTTGTTATAGCTTTAGCTTTAAGAGATGTCAAAGCAATGTACTTGTGCATATGCATCACAAAAGCATTGAGCAAAAAGATTGTGTCAAGAAGACTGGAGAAAAATGCACATACGCATCTCAAACTCACTAAGAAAGAAGACCAAAAGGACCTCACAAAGAAGACTAGAACACAAGATAATGAAGAACAAGTCAAAAATGAAGAGCATGAAGAAAAGACACCAAGAAGATCATGATCACCCAAGGTTGCCAAAGAAGGGACAAGAAGATAAAGAAATTTCCTATTGACAACAAAGAATTTTCCATAGTGGATCTGTTTCCCGGAGTGGATTTAAAACCCTTACCAAGAATGTAAAGTTTCAATCCTTAACTTGACTAGGCTGCCAAAGAGCTAGTCTCCTGGTCCATGTCTACATGTAGGGGGGGCAAAAGCCAGCAAGGGTAGAGACTCATCATTTGAGGGGGGGTGTTGAGAATAGCAAATGATGTATGCCCATAGCGGCTGAATATGTGCCCAAAAGAGGCTTGCCCATAAGTGGCTTTGTATGAGAGATATGACAAAGATGTATGCTCTAGAAGCTCTAAGAAGAGATGTCCAAAATCCCATATGCACAGTGAGGTACAGTGGTACTATCCAAAAAGCTATAAAAGCATGTACTTGACACTCATTTCAATATAATGTCACTATCAGTTTGAGTCACTCAAAACTGTCTTTATGAGTCCAAGCTAATCTATCTTGGAACCTAATTCATTTGAGTTACAATCTCTCACTCTGATAATGTATCGTGTGTTTGACTTGCGTCCACCATAGCCAACTAGCTCTAGATCTGTGTTTCTCAACAGACTTGTTGTATTGAGAAACCATATTTGAGATAGTAACAAAGAGATCCATCCCTCAAAATGTGTTGTAACCTTACCAAGGCTGGTGGTACATGAGTGACTTTTGGCCACAAAATAGGTCACATATCGAAATATATGTCGGCCAAAACTTCCTTCTTCGATATTAATTGTGTAGGATCCTTTGGGCCAAGTGATCAAATTTAGTGAAGATATATATTTTGTTTTTAGCTTTTGATGAACAATTGTTGGCAATTGGCAATGAGCCGGTACCTAAAACATTATGCTTCTATCAACACAAGTATTGCAGATAGTACCATGTGAAAGAATAGATATAGTGTGAAGAAAGCTTGCATTTGGAACTAGAAGTTGGGGGTACATCACAAGTTCTATAGATAGTACCATGTGAAATAGTAGTTATAGTGCCAAGAAGGCTTGCATTTGGAATTGGAAGTTGGAGATTCACCCAAGAACATATAAAGTATGTTATCATCATACTCAAGAGAAACCACCAAGATATGAGGATATAGATCTTGATAACTTCCATAAGGAGAGAATACACAAAATGGTATTTTGATAGGTTCGTTGTAGTTGAAAATTTTTGTAAATATTATTGCATCAATAAAGATAAGCCTCATTGTTGTTGTGAAAAAAGTCAAAGTATTGTGTCTTGCTTAATAGCTGAGTTGTTTTTAACAAGTGAGTGATAGGGTGCATCTTATGCAATTGATTTTTAAAATCATGTATACAATTGCATTTCAATCAACTATGTTGGAATTTCAAGAGGACGTTATGGCCACCTTAGAAAAGACGTGTTTGTAGACTTGCCTAAGTTTATGAAGAGCCTTCAATTGGAGCCCACTACAGAGATGGGTTGTTCCATTATTTTATTTGGATATGAGCATGTATGAAGATGTGAAAAGTCATCATAAACTTGAAATGGGCTTGAGGAACCTAGATTAATTAGATTCTATAAGTACAATACTCTTTGAAAAGTTAAAGTGAAGTTGAGAGATGGAAATTTTTTAAGGTCAAGAAAATGTGTATTGACCAATATGCCAAGCTTTTCCCACCTAATAGGATTGCTCTTCTTGGGTGAGTAAAGTCTAAGAATTAGGAGCTTTTTGAGTATCATGATCTCTTAGAATGTTACCAATTTCTAGAGATTAAGGCTAGTTTTCTTTCCTTTATAATGAAAGAGTTTGATGAGATACACCATTAAAATCTTGTAGTTGCCCATGAAAATAATGATATTATTATTTTCTTATGGATATATTATAATATTTTAGGGTGTTTTCATGCTTAATATAATTAGTTCATGGTGTTCAAAGTACATAAATGCTTATCAATCCTCTGACATTGAGTTTTGTGAGACCATGATGATGATCCTTGTCAAATCTACACTACACCCAAATCCAATGAGGTTAGTCATAAGGAGTCCCCTCTTTCTGGTTGAAAGTGTAACCCCATAGTATGGTGATATCCCCAACCTCTTGGCAACACAACAATATCCTCCTAGTATCTCCAGTTATGAGAAGAAGAAGCTTTTATTGGAATTAGACCCCTGCACCTTGTTAAGTGTCACTCTGTACAAAAGAGGAAAGGATGAAGTGTTGCAAAGATGTATTGCAAGAGTTGAGATCAAGATAGTTCTAAAAGCATGCCATGACGAGCCCTGCGAAGGATACTTTGTAGGAGAAGTGACAATAAAAAAGGCTCTGCTCACAGGATATTGGTGATCGACCCTCCACAAGGATACCTATGACTACTACAAACTTTATGATGCTTGTCAACGGATGGGAAAGCCTACACTAAAACCAGCACCATGCCCCTACATCCCATCCTTTCCCTAAAGCTATTCTAGAATTGGGGCATTGACTTTGTGGGCCCCATCGATCTGCCAACTAGAAGGAAGTAGAACATATACATTTTGGTGTACGGACTATGTGACAAAATGGTGTGAAGCCAAAGCTCTGAAGCGAGATTATGGCAACAACATGGCCCTATTCCTATATGAGAATATCATTACTTGTTTTGGCAGTCCCCTAGAGCTGATTAGCGAGATAGAGGCAACCACTTTCTCAATAAGATTATGGAAGAACTGACAAATCTATACAAAATATGCCATCGCAAGTCTACACCCTACTATCCCAGAGTCAATGGCCAAGTCAAAGTTACAATTGTATCCCCTATTCAATCCTAACAAGGATGATTGTTGCACGTTGTTGTGATTGGGTCAATTGACTTACAGAGGCCCTCTGGGTCTATAGAACCTCCCATAAGGCTGCTACATGATAGACACCTTTCCAATTGGTGTATGTTACAAAAGCCATTTATCATGTTGAGTTAGAGCTACCCTCTTTGCACGTGGCTATCAAAGAACTCCTAGGCAATGATGAGTCCTTGTAGCACCATCTCTTGCACTTGGAATGTCTAGATAAGACTCATAGGATAGCCCTATAGTGTATGGAAGCCACACAGGATCGACAGAAGGCTCATCATGACAACTTCATCAAGCATAAGGAATCTAAGAAGGAAGGTGACTTAGTCCTGGCCTATGACTCGAGATTTGGCAAGTTCCTAGGAAAACTACAAGAGTGTTAGATTGACCCCTATAAGGTACTTGCTATCGACCCTAATGGCTTTGTTTAGATACAAGCTCTGGATGCCTATGATGATCCCTTCCTAATTAATGGCTACCACCTAAAGAAGCACTTCCCTCCCTGGGGATCTTGACAATCACAATGGTCAGTTCCTCTCCTTCTGAGACGTCGCCCCTTCCTACTTTTTGTGCTACTATTGATAGCCATCATGCTCATCTTGATGAGGTGGCCTCGTTCTTCTAGCCCCTCATAGCCACCTCCCACCCCTACTTTGCTTCCTTCTCAGTTGATCCAGTAGAGGTGGCAAGGATGGTTCTGATACGTGGTATTCTAGCCATTCTCCTCTTGGAAATTTTTCATTTTTTTAAGAAATTATAAATATATATCGATCATGGGAGAAAAGGACTTGGTCCCTGTCATGTTGACCTATTCTTCGAGAAAATGTGGAAACACCCTCGGGAGTAGGGAAAAAAAACAAAACAAAACTGTTATGGGAAAAAAGGAAGAAATTCGCTGTCATAACAAGCCTTGTTCCAAGAAAAGGTGGCAAACACCCTTGGATAGGAAATTGGGTGTGAAAAGGGTGGTAACACCCCATAGTATAGATCAATTGATTTCTCAATCGATCGTCCATGTTGTAGTTCCAAAGCCGCCTCCCTTGGTGTGTTGTATCCTGCAACTCCATCAATGCTTTTGGCTCCTATAGCAGACGACATCTCTCACATATAAATCAAAGTTTTAGATCTGTTAGCAACCTCCCTGGGTACACCTCTTCTCTGACCGACTCTACTGGACATCATCAACTAGATGAAGCCGATCTTCATCGACAATCCCTTGAGTAACATGAGCATTCATCCTAACCAAATGGGGATGTGAGTATGGGTTGCCCTCTGTATTTATCAAATGAGTGTAAGATAGAGGGTGGGGTGAATGACCCATCTTTGCCCTTTAAATCCAAAAGATAGGTGAGATGTGTGAATGGAGTGTTGCATACATGAGATGGGCCTCTTAACGCACAAACCACGATCTGTTCCTATGTTGGATACTATAAGGCTCCCTGGCCTTCCTTCTCGCATGTATGTCGGCACAAGGTGGGATGTACTGCTACACCATCAATCTCACACAAGGCATACAGTGGCATTGAGGATTACATCAATGGGTATGAGAAACTTGATTGCCCTTCTATATTTATTAACAAAGCATGCGACCGGGGGGGGGGGACTAAGCGTGATTGATTTTCCTTTCATCAAAACTAAGAGGTGAGAATTGACGGATGTAATGACGATTGGCATTAGGTACATTTTTGTTTCCCTATCCACACAAGGGATAGGCCTCCACCATCACTACACACATCACTTTGTTCAATGCACTGCACTACAAACTCGCTGGACTTCCTTCTTGCACCTATGCCAGATGGGTTGGGATGCATTGATGCACCATCAACTATGCATGCTACCATACTCCTTCAAAACCATCCCTCTTGTCGATTTCTAAACCGGGTGTGAGATATGGGTTTCAATCCTTCTCCTCCAGTGATGTGAGTTATGGGGCAAGTGCTTGATCTATCATCCTCCTATGAGAGACTATCGAGATTGAGTGTTGCATTCCTTGCCACATCGACAACTTACCGGTTCTTCATGACCAACATTACATCCCTAGGTATTGTTGCATGGTCCTTGCCATGATAGAAGCGTATTGAGGTAAGCCTTAGCACCTCCTGTGGATGACTTCGACTCCCTAGCACCGCATATCGACAACGATTTACATCAACCAAGTGAATGGGCCAAGTGTTTCTAACCCTACCTCTTGCATTCATTTATGTGTATGTCATGTTTTAAGTGTGGAGACGTATGGGTATGAATGATGGTCACTTGTTCAACCCGTGCTGATTAGTCAACTTGATCTATTCACATCTTAAGTGTGGGGACACGTCTCTACACGTCTCGTTTGTATACATTCACGAATAACGTGTTAATTGATTCTTACATGATCTCCTATTTTCTTTATGCCCTACTAGGGTCCCTTCCTCCACCCAACCTATTTTACCCATTCCCGTGGTCTTTTCTTACCCTTTCGATTGTTTCATCATTTTACTAATCCTCCATGTGAATGCACCCTACATTTACCAAAATTGTAATTTGACCCTACATCCCATCTTTTCCCTTCAAATTGACAATTTTTTCTTTTTAAGACCCTCCATTTCGAGCAACAATTCATGAGTTATTAATTTTTGAAGAAGTTTTCACGAATTGAATGTGTTTCCATGTGAACACATCTTTTTCACACCAAAACAACTGCAATTTGATGTGATAGCTCAAATCCCCCCTTTTCTCAAACACTTTTTCTTTTTACTATCTATCTTTTCAATGCACGGGTTGACCATCATTTATTTTTGTGTGTTTATTTTTACACATTTTTTCTATTTTTTCCATGTGAACACGCTCTTTTCTCATCAAAATGGCATTCTGTTTAGATAGCTTCAAGTTGTTAGTCTCCTCAAACATTTTTCATTTTTCTCCCTCACATTTTGACCTACCAATTTTTTATTATTAATTTTTAATTATGTTTTCTTATACATTTTGTTCATTTATTCATGTGAACATACCTTTTTTTCACCGAATCACATTTTGACAACCAAATAGCCCTATCACCACCATTCCTTGGATATTTTTCCTTTTTGTTGTCCCTTGTTGTGACTTACAGATTGTTTGGAATTAATTTTTGTTTGGATTTTCGGGTGTATTTTTATTTTTTTCCATGCGAACCACCCCCTTTGCCATCGAAATCATGTTTCAAGTGAATAACCCTATTCAACTTGTCAATCCAAACATTTTTCTTTCTTGCCACATTCCATTCACACTTTTTGATTTTTTGTTATTAGATTTTTATTACATTTTGTGGTTTATTTTTTCGTTTTTTCCATGGGAACAAGTTCTATTCTTGTTGAAATTGCATTCTGACATGACAAGCCTATCAAACACCTCATTTTGAATAAGTTTTCTTCTTTTCTCATTTCGTTCCGTGACTAATAGATTTTTTAAAATTAATTTTCGTGTGCTTTTTCATGATCGATTTTTCATATTTTTCCATGTGAGTCCCCCCATTTGTTGTCGAATTCACCAGATGCATTGTTCGTGCCATGCCTCTAGTCTCTTTGCCAATTTTACTTTTTATGGCATGTTCATTCAATGCATGGATCCCTTCGAATTAATTTTTCCGTCCAATTTTCGTTTCCTTGCCCCATGTGCGTGTCATGTAAACGGACGATTTTCACCTCGTAATGTGTGTCGGGGGCGTTCAACGTGTCACCTTTGGCCCTCCCAACTTCTCCGCCGCTCCCGTCCATTCCCGTTCATGCACGGGATGATGGGGGTAGCATGCTTATTTTTCTATACACAATTCGAACAATTTGTTTATAAAAAGAATTCAATTCCCCCCCTTTCAATCATCCCATACCCCCCCATCTCATTCTCTCTCTTCCCTCCCTCTTTCTCTCTCCCACTGTCCCCCCTCTCCCTTCTCTCTCTGTCTCTCCCTCTTTTCTCTCTCCTCCTTCTTTCTCCTCCTCTCCTTCTTCTTCTTCTTCCCCTCCCGCCTCTTCCCCCTCTTCTTTCCCCTCCTCTTCCTTCTTCCCCTCTTCCTTCCTCCCTTCCTCCTCCTCTTCCACCTTGGCCCATGTCGCCATTTTTGGCATCGTCACACAGCCTCGCCACCCTGTCTAGGCCGCCTTATCCGCCGCCACCGCTAGTCGTAGTGGTCGTCATCGTGCCTCCATGGTTAGGTACCTCCACCCTTTGCTCCTCCTTCCTCTCCGACTCTTCCACCTCCTCCCTACCACCCCTTTCAATCATCCCATACCCCCCCATCTCATTCTCTCTCTTCCCTCCCTCTTTCTCTCTCCCAATGTCCCCCTCTCCCTTCTCTCTCTGTCTCTCTGTCTCTCCGCCTCTCCTTCTTCTCCTTCTTCTTCTTCTTCCCCTCCCGCCTCTTCCCCCTCTTCTTTGCCCTCCTCTTCCTTCTCCCCCTCTTCCTTTCTCCCTTCTTCCTCCCCTTCCACCTTGGCCCTTGTCACCATTTTTGGCATTGCCATGCCGCCTCGCCGCCTCACCGCCCTATCCAAGCCACCTTATTTGCCGTTGCCGCCATCGATTTTAGTGGTCGTCATCGTGCCTCCGCGGTTAGGTACCTCCACCCTTTGCTCCTCCTTCCTCTCTGACTCTTCCCCCTTCTCCCTACCCCCCCCCCCCCTCCCCCACCGTCACCCACTCCCTGTTGTCCACCCCCCTTTTGATCCCCCCCCTTTGTCCACCCTCCCAATCCCCCTTTCCCGCCCCATTTAAAAAAACTTATATATATATATATATATATATATATATATATATATATATATATATATATATATATATATTCCACCCCCTTCCAAATAAACAAATTTGCCCTTGCCCCACCTTCGAACTCGCTTATGGTCGTTTGTGCAAGGGGTGCGGTTCGTAGTTGTTTTCGCGGTTCTTCTCACGCGTGAGGACACACGTGTGATCTTGTCCTCATGTGGCAACGAGATGGTTGTTGTTCACACATAGACAACACATAGTCCAACCTTAAGTACACGTATTTTTGTAAATTTTTAATTGCAAAAAAGTTTAAAAATAATAAAAATTTAAAAAAAAACATAAAAATTCAAAATAAATCATAAATTTTTTTAAAAAAATAGAAAGAAAATCTAAAATTTTCAAAAATTTTGATTATGCATATTAGTTGAAAATTAAAAAAAATAAAAAATAAAAAATAGAGAAAAAAATAAATCTCTCATAAAAACTTAAAAATTTCATTAAAAAGTTATGAAAGTTAAAAAATTTACTTAAAAGTTTAGAAAAATCCAATTAATTTCCATAAGTAATTTTCAACCTTTGTCTTATTGATTGAATATAAATACATGTATTAAAAAAAAGAACAAATAAAAACTAAACCAAACATATCCAAATCAATTTTTTTTAAAAATCTAAACAAAAGCTAAAATAAATCAAATAAAATACACATGGTGTTGTGGTATTTTTCGATTATGCTCAAAAGTTTTCAGCTATGTAAAGTGTATTTTGGATTCAATTGTGGAAGTGATCCTTTCTCATCACATCAATTGATTTTTATGCGCATTGAGATACACTTGCATTTACACCCCCCTCTAGGTACCCCGTTCCTTTTCTTATTTTCTTTTTGCACCAAATATCACTACCAATTGTGAAAAATAACTAGTATCACTACAAGGGTATAGGGACATTGCGACGGGCGTTTGTGACGCAAATTAGTAGCGTCACTATATTTGCATTGCAAACGCGACATAAATAGCGATGGTACTTTGAGAAAAAAAAATGGGCAAAACCTGAGCGTGGCATTTTTCCGCAAAGAGTTTGAGAGAGAGCGAACGAGATCATGGCTTTGGAAGGGAGAGGGAGAGGGAGAGGAAGAGAGAAAGAGAGAGAAGAAGAGCTTCTCACCACTGCCGCCGTTGCTATTCGCGAAGAAGAGGAGGAAGTGCACGAAGGAAAAAGAGGGGCCGTCATGAAGAGGAGACAAAGAATCCATCCTCAGGCCTTTGCAGTGATGAGTACATTGCCTCCTCTAGGTTTGTTCTTGTTATTTCTTATTTTCTTTTATTTGTTTTTCTTGAGAATGAGGTGCATTGAGGGAGAAAGAGAGGAAATGAGAGAGGGAGAAGAAGTAAGGAAAATGAAGAGAGAACAAGAGAGAGAGAGAGAGAATAAACATGAAAGATAACAAAGAGAGAGAGAGAGAGAGAGGGAGAGAGGGAGAGAGAGGGAGGGAGGGAGGAAGAGAGGAGAATGAGTGAGAAAACATGAGGGGGTGGAGAGAAACAAAGAGAAGGGCAATAAAGAAAGAGAGAGAAAGAAAGAAAGAGAAGGGAGAGAGAACATGAAACGAAGAGCGCAGAGAGAGGTGGGTAAATTGTGTTAGGTTAGTTAGAAAACTAAAGCTACTCTTCAAGGAAAGGGGGTATTTAAATTTCCCATGGATTTTTTATACAGCAAAGTGGTCTTGGTTAGCCAAGAGAATTCCATTAAAAATCTAAAATGCTAGATTAGATCAAGTTAGGAATGATCGAATGTCAACTATCCTAATGTGTCATCCTAGATCCAAATCAATGTTATTTTAGGGGGCCTAAGTTGAGACTATACCTTATTAATAAAGTGGTTGATGCATATTACTCCCCCTCATTTCTCACTGTCTTTAAACCAATGCAATGTTCTACTTAAGTTTGAGAGATGATAGCAAAGTAGTTATCTTAAGCTAATATTAGATAACCATGGTAGGAGACTATAGTCACAATTGAGGCTTGCTTTAGGTTATCCTTGTGTGGTTGAGATGAAACTTTTCCTACAAGCTAGACTGACGGTAGACTTAAGTAGTTTGAGGTAATGCAGTTTGATTATTACAAGGGAGTTTTGAGTGGAAGTTACATTGATTATCTCTTGATAAATTTGGGCCATTAGGATTCGGTGGGATAGACATGTTACAAATATAGATGTGCACCTAGATATGACTATAGTCTCTAGATTTGCAAGGCCATGCACTCTCTAGATTTTGGATGAAAAGGGATCAATTTGTGCACACCTTAGATTGACTTTATGATCTTTCTACATTATGAAAGATGTTGGATATGGAATGGCATGTATTACTTTATCAATGTTGATTATCTTCCCTATATTAGAATCGACCTTAAGTAGATATAGTGGATAGAAAATCTAAAAGTTGTTTAATGTTTATTTTAAAGGAATCTATGGTTAATCATACTATTATTGTATCTAATTTCCATTGGTAAATCTTTATAATAGAATTCTTATCATGTTGTAATATCTCTTAGCTATTGGAAAAACGTAAATAAAAGATGACTCTTTGTCTTCTACTTGTGTAAGCTTAATAGCTCCTAAAAATTTATGTTAAAATTTAATAAGGTTTATATGGAATCTTTATAATGTATATTAAACTAGTTCGTTATGTGTTGTAAACCAAGAATGTTTAGTTGACATTAATTCTATTGAGTTACAATAGAAGAAATCTCTTCTCAAACTAATTAAAAAAGAAAAAGAGAATGAGAACAAACACCAATTGTTTGTCATAACATAGACAAAATGGAAAACAATGATGGTCGTGATGTTCAAGATCGCGAGGCGTATCTTAATTAGTATGTCCCATATCCTTGCTCTCAATGCAAGTTAGCAATCAGACAAAAGCATTACTTGTCTATAGAACACGTACAACACTGTAAGTTCCAATCAGAGATCATTGATCAAGCGATCTTAGACTTTGAGAAAATGGTAAGAAAAGTGTGTATCAATCATGACTTACATTCGCAAACTAGTTGAATATCATACACAAAAACATTAGACGTGGCCATAAAATTTATACAGGGAGGTGACGTCTCATCCCAAGGAGAAATACACCTATTGCGGCCAGTTAGAAGAGTTCATAGGCATGTGATGGATGGAGTGCTTGAGCCAATCCACCACTTGGAACGCATGACTTAGTCTATATTGTCAATACCAGAGGAGACATGTAGCCTTTTTCAGACCTTCCTCCAATCTTAGAGCCTGAGATGGAGGCAATGATTGATGCATTGATGCCCATGGATGCCGAGATATCTAATCCGCTAAGAGAGGAAGCATCCATACCATTATATGATGGGTGTCGAGTATCTTGCCTGAAGATGTTACTTGCACTCCTAAAATGCGCAAGCAAAATACAGGTGGAGCGAACAAGTGTGACCGAGTTGTTTAGGTACATTCTACGTACACTTCATTGATTTCTTTTCGGTACCATTATAAAAAATAATTGCGCTTTTTCAATGTATTTTATGATT
The DNA here is from genome assembly GCF_053477565.2 of Lygodium microphyllum. Classification (NCBI taxonomy): domain Eukaryota; kingdom Viridiplantae; phylum Streptophyta; class Polypodiopsida; order Schizaeales; family Lygodiaceae; genus Lygodium; species Lygodium microphyllum. Next base: position 29,650,843 of record NC_141157.1, on the reverse strand, counting down.
TCTTTTCAAATTGCTAAAGTGTCATATATTACCACTTGGAAATACCATGCTTGAGTCTCATAATATGATGATGCACGACATATTTTATGAAAGCTTGGAATGGACTACAACAATATCCATGCATGTGTCAACGATTGCGTGTTGTTTCGAGGAGAGTACAAGACTACAACAATATCCATGCATGTGTCAACGATTGCGTGTTGTTTCGAGGAGAGTACAAGACTACAACAATATCCATGCATGTGTCAATGATTGCGTATTGTTTCGAGGAGAGTACAGGACTATGGAGATATGTCCAAAGTGTGGTGCTCACAGGTATCAATAGGACTTGCAAGGGCAAACCATTCCTCAGAAAGTTCTTATAAACTTTCCACTTATCCCTCGTATACGTCACATGTTTCGTACGTCAAGCATGGCAAGCTTGACAACATGGCATGTGCAAAATAGATGCATAAATGGAGTCCAACGAATATTAGTAGATTTATGCACATGGAGCCACATTGACTCTACCTTTCCAAGCTTTGCATGAGAGCCAAAGAATCTGCGGTTGGGTCTTGCTATGGATGGTATGAACCCATTTGGTCTCTGCTTAACTTCTTATAGTGTGTGGCATGTAGTCCTTGTTAACTACAACATCCCGCCATGGCTTTCTACGAAGAAAGGATACTTGATCCTTAGCTTTCTCGTTCTTGGCCGCTACAAAGTCAAGAATATAGATGTCTATCTTTGTTCATTAGTCGATGAGATTAAGCTTTTGTGAAAGGAGGGGGTCACTGTGGAGGAAGATATGAGCAAGCGCGATGGTCGACGGTCCACCAATATACAAGCCATTCTCATGTGGACCATGCATGACTTTTTGGGATTCGGGGAGTGCTCAGGTAAGTAGGATTCCATTTTCATTGGTAATATCTATCATAGATCATTCAAGTTTGTGTTCACTAAATAGGGGTGTTGGGACAGGTTTGGTTACCTTAGGTTATCATGCATGTCCATTGTGTGGAACTCTTGAAGGTCACAAACCATAAGAAGATGGTATATCAAGGACACGCCGCTTTCTTGCTGGAGGGTCATGAATTGAGGGAAGACTTTCTTGAACGAGCTCTAGCACGAATGAACACCCAAAGCTGGTACGAGTTGAAAATGGTTCACATGGAGTCATATCCAAATGGAATGCAATGGTTCTTAGTTTTCTACAAGTTGCCGTATTGGACCCACTTACATATCAGCCACTTGTTGGATCCCATGCATATTTTCAGGAATGTGGGCAGCTTACTATGGAACCACATCAAAGAAAAGAGAGACACTACAAGGGCATGAATGGATTTGATGGAGGTAGGCAAGATGGAGGCACTTTGGCCATAGTTGCAAGTGCTGATGGTCACTTGCAACTACCTCGCGCTCCTTGGGTTTTATCCACTAAAGAAGAGCGCATTGTGAAGAAAATTATTAGGTCTATGTGGACTCTAACAGGTTTGATGTGTTCTCTCAGATCCTCTTTTTCTAAAGACGACTAGCTATCAGGGCTAAAATCCCCTGATTGGCATAATATATGTTCTACTTGCCAGTTTTGGACATTTAATGCAAAAAGAAGGACTGATGAAATCACGTGCATCATAACAGCACTTTACAGGCAACAAATAGCACTCCGAAAGGGGAGAAGAAGAAGAAGTGATTTGGAAGATTTTTTATCAAGTGTCCTCGCATTTTACCCCCCTTTCAAAGCCTATGGAACCATCAGATTTGCAATTTTTTGTTTTGAAAATGCATGGATGGCTAGTGGAATTTCAACTCCACCCATAAGAATGACTAAGCTTGAATTTTGTACACTAATTAATGACCCTAGGAATAGAGAAAATTATCTTTATCATAGATTAATACAACAACCATTTTAACCTTCTACTTATTTGACTTGGGGTTATTCTCTTGGCTAAGTTTCAAAAATGAAGGCAATGGAACACTGATAGTCTTCCCCCTCTCCATATTGAAATGCTTCAATGCATTCCCAATGTATTCTTTTGAGACAAATAGAGTATCTTTTTGTCTTGATCTTGCATAATGCACATATCAATCATGTGATTAGCATTCCCCAAGTCTTTCATGTCAAAAGTTTCACGAGAAATTTTCTTTTAAGCACCTACATCCATAATGAACTTCTTAGTAACAATTAGCATGTCACCCACATATAGAATAAATATCATAAGGCTACCATCCCCATCCTTTTTAATATATACACAATAATTGATCTTGCTCCTAGTGTACCTTTAAGACCACATAAAGGTATTGAACTTATGTTACCAGTCCCTAGGAGTTGGTTTCAAACCATATAACCTCTTATGTAACTGACACACCAATTGCTCCTTGCATTTCACAACAAACCCCTTAAGCTACTACATCTAAATATCCTTATGTAAGTCCCCATGCAAGAAAGTGATCTTTATATCCATCTAGACCAACTCCATATCCTCTCTCTAGCAATCGGGGGTTTTGAAAAACAGAGCCTTTCATTTGGAGTTTTTGAGACTACCTTTGGAGTTTCCATGACAAATTCAATTTACTTGGAGTACTTTTGAGTATGTTTGGAGCTTGACATTTTTTTAATTTATTATGCTAAATTATATCAAGCACTACTTGTCATACCAAGGGCAATTATCTATGTTCAAATCACATGAATTACTAAATATGGTTATGTACAACAATGGGTATGAAAAAGATACTAGTGCATTAAAATAATAAACCTTGCTAGCACAACAATGAGTGAAAAAGTATTATGATCTCATTAGATTCAATCCCCTTCTCTTGCTTAAATCCTTTACCTACCAATCTTTCCTTATACTTTGGCATTGCATCAAATGCATATACCTTCAACTTATAGACCCACCTATATGGAAGTACATGTTTACACTTTGGCAAAAGAACTAACTCACAAGTAGCATTCTTTCTAAAGAATATATCTCTAACTATATAACTCTCTTTTACGTATGACTATCATCCCTAACCATAGCATTAGCATAACAAGAAGGCTCACCGCAATTCCTGATTATTACATAGTCTAGGAATGAAATATATCTATTTAGCTATTAGAAATCCCCCATAGACCTAGGTAAATTTGGCTCAATAGGAGCCTCTAACTGTCCCACCCATCCCTTCTTTTGTAACTTGTCCAAGGATTATCCTTTGACATTCTTCTAAAATCTATATTGAGCCTAAGTACACATGATAATTAAGGTCAACCAATTATCCTTCTTTCATATAAGAACCTTTGCCCTCCACTTACTCCCTACAAAGCCCTAGCCCAAACCTTTATACACTAGTATCCAAACAAGTGAAATGAAGCCTCTTACTATTGTACATATCTTGCCATTGGCAAATTGAATGATTTCACAAATTTTTTGGGTTTGATAATAAATAGTGTGAAACTCTTCTCAAAGGCCTCACCCTAAATCCATATAACTTGATTTTAAAGAATAATCTCCATTTTTATCCATTTCCCTTGTCCCTATCCAAGAGCATGCCAATAATAAAATTCCAAGTATTGACTATCTATTGAGCAACTACAAACTCAACTCTAACATTCTTACAAGATTAAAAAACTATTGTCATTTAACAACTCTCTTTCTCTCCCTCTCTCTAAAGAATAATCTCCACTTTTATCCATTTCCCTTGTCCCTATCCAAGAACATGCCAATAATAAAATTCCAAGTATTGACTATCTATTGAGCAACTACAAACTCAACTCTAACATTCTAACAATATTAAAAAACTATTGTCACTAAAAAACTCTCTTTCTCTCCCTCTCTCCCATTAATATATATACATATGTATGTCTACATGTATTTATGTATATATATTGGAAGTCCTAACATGTGCACACATATGTACACACATATAATCAGTTCAAAGAAGTATAACTATATTTTATAGCCTAGGAATATTATATTACAACAACGCGATATCAAGTTAGCAAAGACATACATAATGAGAGATCAAGATGATGGTCACACACACACACACACACACACAAAGCATATTGATTGCATCAAATTTATACTTATTTTCACCAATCAATATCCCTTCTTGCCACCACAACAAATAATCCACAAACGTGCAAGCTTTAATAATGAGTTTTTATTTTTTAACCAATGTTTAATGAGGTTGCTAGAGCCATGTATAAAGAAAAATGTTTAGTGAGTATTTGGAATGGATGCAAATATAGACATGGTTATACACCAACCCATGTTTACCGAGGACTCACATCTCATACTTGGAAAGAGAAAAACTTTCCCAACATCCCCCATAGTGTGACCAACAAAGCAAAGACTCTGGTGATTCTTAGAGCAAATACAGTTTATTTTGTTGAGAAAATATAGACATAACTTACTTGGTTAGCTACGATCAAATTTATGATAATCTTTTACTATCATTGTTTGTCGATTTGTGGAACAATAGTACACTTGCCAGATGTCAATATAATACAAATCTAGATTTGGATTGCTTGCATAAATTATTTTGTATTGTGAGAGAGAGAGAGAGATGTGTGTGTGTGTGTGTGTGTGTGTGTGTGTGTGTGTGTGTGTGTGAGAGAGAGAGAGTTGTGTGAGAGGAGCACATGTACACACATAGAGAGACAAATCAAGGTAGGTGAGACACATCTTTAAATATTATTGCTCATACAAAGTCTAATCTGCCTTGACTAAGTAATTCATCAATGGTTTGCCTAGTCTATAAAATCAAAAATATATTCTTACTTTGTAAGGAAATTTGATTGGAAGGGTATTAGGATTCAATGGAGAAGAGAGGGAGAAGAGAGAGATAAAAATAACTTTTGGATGAGAGAGAGAGAGAGGAGATAAAAACAATTATCGATGAGAGATAAGAAAAATGTGTCTTTTTAAAAATCATTGATAAGAGAGAAGAGAAAGAAATGTGAAAAGTACTTTGGATAGAGAGGTGCTTTTTTCAAATTAATGTAGGAGAGGCCCAAAAGTAGTATTGTAGTATTATAGGAGAGAGTGTTAGAATCAAATTGGCTTCAAAATTTTCTAGCACTCTGGCACCCTCTTCTTGGGCTTCAAAAAATTTATATTGTAGTAAATAATAGGAGAGAGTTGTTATAATTATTTTAAGGCATATAAATAAATAAATATAGAGTGTGTGTATGTGTGTTGATAAAGATCCAAAGCTATTAATGTGTAAGAAAGGCCCAAATATAGTATTGTAAGAGAAAGTTAAAAGATTTTTTTTTTTTTAAACACACATACACACACACAGAATGTGTGTGTGTTTTGATAAAGGTCCAAAGTTATCAATATAGGAGAAGTCTAAAGGTAGTATTATGGTATTATGGGAGAGAGTTGTTAGAATTTGTTAAAGCAAAGAGAGAGAGAGAGAGAGAGAGTGTGTGTGTGTGTGTGTGTGTGTTTTGATAAAAATTCAAAGCTATTAATATGTAAGAAAGGCCCAAAGTTAATATTGTAGTATTGAGAGAGAGAGAGAGAGAGAGAGAGAGAGAGAGAGAGAGAGAGAGAGAGTGTGTGTGTGTGTGTGTGTGTGTGTGTGTGTGTAAAGATCCAAGGCTATTGATGTAGGAGAGGGTCTAAGGTAGTATTATAGGAGAGAGTGCTTTACCTTTGGGCTTCTCTTACATTAATAACCTTGGACCTTTATCAAAATACACACACACACACACACTCTCTCTCTCTCTCTCTCTCTCTCTCTCTCTCTCTCTCTCTCTCTCTCTCTCTCTCTCTCTCCAACTTGAGATTAAATTCATCTATTTAAAAGTCTTTTGCCCAAGTACAATTAGACTAAAAAGTCACATTTTGATTATAATTGCAATAGTATAAACTTTTTAAAATCTTTGATAAATCTTTATTTTTCCAAATACACAATGCAAAAGACAAGCTATTAAATGGTATGTTAATTATTAGTTTTCTATGTTAGGAGAAAAAAATGTCTGGAAAGAGAGGACTACTTTTTATTCATAAGATCCAAACATTTCGTATAGTTCATTCAAAAAGTCTCAATCTACTATGTCTCATATTAAAACATATCATTAATATACATATAATTTTGATCTTCCTAGCTAGGAATTATTTGTTCTCTCTTCTCTCTCATCAAATATTATTTTAAAACTTTTTTCCTCCTCTCTCTCATCAAATAATTATAATTATATATATATATATATTCTCTCTTTCTCTATTGACTCTATTGAGACCTAATGGCTTTAGAGAGAGAGAGAGAGAAAGAAAGAGAGAGAGAGAGAGAGAGAGAGTTGCAAGAAATACACATACTGAGAAATGAAGATAAGGGCCATGCACGAATACATACATATACACACACACATAGAGAGAGAGAGAGAGAGAGAGAGAGAGAGAGAGAGACAGAGAGAGACGCATACACACATGCACTTCTTAATTTATTGCTCAGTTAATAACTTAATTACTAATTATTTTTAGTTAATTACTAAATAGAAATATAAAGAGAGGGGAGGAGAGAGACAGAGATGAATGAGAGAAGGAGAAAGCAAGATAAACGAGAGAGAGAGAGAGAGAGAGAGAGAGAGAGATTATGTGACTTGCTTTGACTATTTTTTTTGTCAAGAAGGGGGTTGCTAGCAACTTGTCGAAAGAGGGTTGCTTGCAACCCCTTCTCAAGATGAAAAATTTTTTAACAAGTCTCCTCCATCATTTCTTTGAGGGGATTTGTGAAATTTTTTTCACCAAACAAGGGAGTTGACAGCAATCGCCTCTCAACAAAAAAAAATCACAAATCCTCTCTTTTAAAAATTACACTAAACATGGAGCTATTAGCAATCCCTTCCCAACCAAAAAAATTTCATAAGTCCCCTCAGAGAGATGGAGGCAACTTGTGAATTTTTTTGGCTAAGAAGGGGTTGCCAGCAACCCTTTGCCGGCAACCCTATCTATCTGGTGATAAAAAATTACACATCCACTTAGAGAGATAATGGAGGGGAGTTGTAATTCAAAGCGCTCTCTCTCTCTCTCTCTCTCTCTCTCTCTCTCTCTCTCTCTCTCTCTCTCTCTCTCTCTCTCTCTCTCTCTCTCTCTCTCTCTCTCTCTCTCTCTCTCTCTCTCTCTCTCTCTCTCTCTCTCTCTCTCTCTCTCTCATGAGGACACTACAACATTCAAGTGGACAAAGATTTGTTCTTCTAATTCACACAGGAGATAAAGAGAATTTCAAACCAAATGATGATATTGAGTCTCAAAAGTCATGCAGCATGGAGACTTCCCTATACATGTATAACTTGATATCCTTCTATAGAAGTATATTTTCCATGGTATCTTGTTGATGTATTATCTATATGTCATAGAACTATGAATGGAAGGTTCATGTGTTGGCAATTGTAGAAGGGGATGTTGCAAACTTTTCCAAGGAATTGTACAGATTAGGTGCACTTGAAGGAGGAGTAGCTCATATGTAACGATCACCAAATTGAGCAGCAGTGGGAAGGAGGAGGTGTACCAGAGATGTTCTATCTTCATCGACTACCTAAAGGTAAATTCCCCTCCAATAAGAATGCATTATATAAAAAATACTCGAAGAAAAAAAGTTGCAAGAGACATAAGGATCCATATTCTAGGTAGAATATGTCACACTTCTATGTCTTCTTCTAAAGAGAATATGGCTTATTGTAGGAAATTGATACCTCTAGTGCATTTGTTCTTGTAACTCATTCTTCGATAAGGAGTCAAGGTGAAGCCACAATTTCTAAAATATTTTGACAATATTGATTGGCCACACTTTAGTCCTAGAATGATCCTATTTGTGGATGATAGCATAAAGAAGATGCAATGTAACCCACCTAACTCGTTTACATATCCATTTACATTTCAAGAAAAGCCCATGGATACCATCTTCTTCAAACATATCCTTCCCTATTTGATTGAGGAAAATCCCTTCAATACTGTCCTCTTGGAATACATGTTTCCATGTTTGACTAAGCTAGCAGGTTTCTCACACGGGAGTCTAGGAGTTTGTTAGAGAATACACATTTCACCTTCCAACAATGGATGATTGGATTGATATTTAATGTTTACAATAAATATATTCATTTTCTTTGGGCATAGTAGTTAAATAACTTGCAAATGCATTTGTGGATTTAGTATTTTTTTGTAGTTTTTGTAGTAAGTTCATGTAGCACAATGTGAAATATATTAGTATATTAAAATATTTGATTGTTGAAGTTTGGAGTTCAAAATGAAAAATTCTTAAAAGGAATAACAACTACAAGTAACAAAGCAATATGGAGCTATATTTTATGGAGATTGTGAAGTAATTGCTTGCAAGGGTCTATTATAAACAAATCCATAACTTCAATCCATATGTAAGCCTAATCAGATGAGGAAGAGAGAGTGCAATGTACAAGTATAAGTAGATGTCTCTATAGTTTTCTCATAATGTGCATAATTAAATTACTAACACGTCGAGATGTAATTATAAAATACATAAGGGAGATAGGGGAGATGTGAATGTATATGTAGTGTGATATCTCATATGTATCCATAATTGAACCATTAACATTGTGATAATATTATCAAAGATAAGCACATAAGCTTAATCTAGTTATGTAAATAAGTTAAGAAGAGAGAACTACTAATGCATTGTTAGAGAGAGAGAGAGAGAGAGAGAGATAGAGAGATAGAGAGAGGAATGTGTAAGTGTATCTACTTTTGCTCATGTGTGCATAATTGAAGTACTAATACATCATAATGTAATTATAACATATATGTAAATAATTGAGAGAGGGAAAATGTGAATGTATACGGAGTGTGATATTTCTTGTGTATATGTAATTTAACTACTAACATTGTGATAATATCATAAAAAATAATCACATAAGCTTAATGTAGTGATGTAAGAGAGAAGGTACTTGTAGGAGAAATCGACTTGGCATACAACACATAAGATCAAATAGCTGACATTTTTACAAAGGCATTGGGTGCAGAGAAGCTTTGAAATTTTCAAAGCTTACTTGGAGTTACAAAGATACAGTAGAGCTTAAGGGGGAGTGTTGAGATGGCAAGCTCAACATGTGTGGACATTGGTGATGGACCGTCTAGCTAGAATGATCTGCACATCTACACTTCGCACGTCGAGGGTCATTATGATCCTCACATGGCCACTGACTTATCACTTATTATATTTAGTTTTTTGCACCTACCTACAACTAGCATAGTTATAGTGTCAGTCGATTAGTAAAGTTAGTTATACATTGTTTGACTTTGTAATCCACTTTCCTTTATGTTGTATCTTATCTATACTTTGTGTACATTGTATTGTGAGAAGAAGAATGAAAAAAAAAAAGAAAAACCCAACAAGAAAATGTTTTAGCCTCCATCTCCCTTCTTGTGTCCTTCAGTGAGCTTCCTCTTGTGTTTATGGTGTGTGTTTTGGCACAACAACTCAAGCAAGTCCCCCGAACATGTAATTATTGACAACCAATTGAATACAATCTTCTCCCCATGGATAGGTGACCACATACCCCATGCATGTATTTATTTAGCTTTATTCCTTTGGTACCTAAAACATAAAAGATATCCCTAAAATAGACCCACACATTTCTTTTCCTTGCCCAACTCATATTTTCCAATTGTTTTCTCCAAAGTGGGCTATCTTTCCTAAAAATAAGATCTAAAATATTAATCCCAATCTAGTTAAGATATAGATCGATAAAATAATATTTTCAAGCTTTTATGAATTCTCTCTCAAATAATAACTAGTTCTTGTGCACATATAACCATCATGCTAAAGAGTGTGCATCTAAAATATAATAATTTTGAGCTACTTGAGTGCCCAATAAATAAATATCACTTATGCATCATAAGCGCTCTTCAAAAATAAAAAATCCACTTAATAGTTTGCTATACCAAATACAAATCACATCAGCCCTTACCATTTAACTATCAAGCATGAGCAACCAATGTCACATGCAAGCCTACACACAACAAGCTACAATCATTTAGCAATTAGATAATATTGAAAATCCACAAATCTTGCTACCAATTGCAACACAAATCTCAGAGTTTTCCTCTAGCTATCCGAGTTAACATGTTGATGTCAATAACCCATTAATAGTGTTGGAGTATTATGAAAGGACAAGAATGGATTTGAAATCAAATGTGTTTGGAAGAGAAGAAGAACTTGAGAAGAAGACCTTTGAAAATGTATTATCTCATCTTGGAAAGGGTGAAATTGACAACTTCCATGTCCAAAGCAAGAAATCCCTGTGTAAGAGCTTTATCCCGCAAACGCTTTAGTGATGCTTGATGGTGAAGCTAGAGGATACCTTGATGACGGATGGATACCTTGATCTTGATGGTGACCTTGAAAATGATGCACAAACCAATCATTGCACTCTAATACCAATATAGCAAGAATTCACTACAACCTTGCACAAAATTGATGAAAATTTCATAGAATCACTATTTGCAAAAGAAAAGAATTGAGAGACAAGAGTGCACTAGAGACCAATTGGGTATGATCTTCCCCACATGCATAAGTAAGCACATCCCCCATGTAGGTATTTATTTGATTTTATTCTCTTAGTACTCAAAATACAAAAGGTATCCCAAAAATAGGCCTACACATTTCTCTTCCTTACACATCTCATCTTTTCCAATTCTTTTTTCCAAGCGGACTATCTTTTCCAAAAAAAAGATCTAAAATGTTAATCATAATCTAGTCAATATATGTGTCACCAAAATAAGAATTCCACGGTCTTATAAATTATCCCTCGAATAATCACTAGTGGTTGTGTACATACAACCATCACTCTAAAGAGCATGCATTCATAATATAATAATTTTGAACTACTCAAGGGGCTAATAAATAAATGTCCCTTGTGCACCATAAGCACTCTTCGAAAAATTATTTCACTTAATAATTTGCTACACCAAACACAAATCACAGTAATCCATACCATTTAACTACCAAGCATAAGCAACCAATGTCACAATGCAGGCCTAAGCACAATAAGCTACAACATGTGGCAATCAAACAACATTGAAGATCCACAAAAAGAAATTAAATCATTATCTTATTTTTCTATAATTCTTATTGTAGTTTTAAGTGTAATTCTTGTTGTAATTTTGATATCAGTTTTGATACTTATTGGCCACCAATGTAATGAAGGATGAGATCCAATGTCTCAATTTTTAAGCCCATGATTGACCAAAAGTAAGTGTCTTAAACATTATAACACAAACATGTCACCTTCTTCTACAAAAAATTTTAAGTAGCACCAACCTTGTCCTTTGAGAAACCTTTTAAATGTTCCTACAAAAGTACATGCTACAATTTTCTATGATCAAAGGACACTAAATATTGTTTAGACAATAAAATATACAAAAAGGAAAATTTTAATTAGTGAAAGCCATAAGGGAGAGTATATTCTTAACAATAACAAGTTCCAAGAAAGTCTAGCTAAGCCTATCTCTCTTTAGCTTGAGCTTAAGCTTCTCTAGTAATTGAAACTTTCTCTCATGAATTTATCCCACTCGAGAGATCCAATTTGAATTCTCATCCCAATCAAGTATAAGGATCTACCTTTTCTCGTGCTACATAGTACATGAATAGAAGCATTCCCAAGCATCTTATTTTTTGCCTTTCTTGGAACCTTAGAACTTGCAACTCTAGAGTTGACAATCCTGCCAAAAATGCAAGAAAGATTGCAAATTCTCTAAGAAATAAAGAAGACAAAGATCCCCAAGATCAAGAAGTTGAGAAGCAAAATATTTTGCATTCTAGATATTGTCATGTCCTCGCTCCCTTCAAACGCAAAAGCATATCCCCTTTATTTATCAAAATAAAATTATATAAGAGTTATTGTATAGCAAGCTTGAGACTCAAGAATCTTTAGGGATGTCTAAGGAATTTGTTGGTGCCTCTTTGGGTTAGATTTCCATGGGACTTTGGGATTTATTTCTAATTCTTTGTGAGGAGTGTAATGTCTTATATACACTTTTCTTTTTCCAATTAGCTATAAGACCCACAAAGCTATTCTGAAAAAAGAGTTATAAACTTGCATGCCAATGAATCTTTCAATGTTCTTCTAAGATGGACTACCCTGAAAGTAAGCATAAGAATTGTCTAAATCCAAGATATCACATAATGCAATGTAACCTCAAGTCTAGAGTGATCCAGCATCAACATCTAGTTGCATAGCATTTATCTTGTTGTGCGGCTCCATGTGCCATTTGAATGCTTGTAGTACCAAGTGAAGGAAAACTACCATTCTATGAGACAAAGAAGTAATGTCTACTTCTAATTCTTGCCATTAATACTTCCCGATTGTCAATCCCACATGAATGGTCAATCTTCCAAATTTTCATGTCTAGTGTCAGATGAATTATTAGAAAATTACCCCAAGCCATTTTTAGAATACACTAAATATTTACCCACAAAAATATGCATCTTGGATCATCACTAAGAATCTTAATTGGCTTCATAAAATCCTTAACAAGGATCGTGATTTTAGAAAATAGTAATGTCTAGGTAAATCATGATTGCAAAATTCTTTGTGTGGCTAGGTTTTTAATTCCTATGGTGCGATTTTCTCTACTCTCAACAACCACTTTAAGCCTTTCTTGCATAGAATCCACAAATATTTCAAATAATGATAAGCTTCCTAGAAGCTCTATCCATTAACAGTCATTGATTAGTTCTCTTCACCTAATCCCTCTAATGGTGCATACAAATCAGTAAAGTCTTGCATCATTCTAGCAAGCTTTCTTATAAGCAAAATCCAATTGCTAGATTCTTCCACCTCCACAATCCTTCAATTGGCCCAAATCAACAAGGTATATTGATTCCTTGTCCACAAACTTTTAAATAACTTCTCTAGATTGTAATCAATTTACTTTTTTTGTTCTTACCTAACAATTTTGTTCTTGAACATTTTTATTAATCCAACTTGTTGATGTGCATTATGATTTCCATTTCCATTGACTAGGTAGGTTCTTTACAAAGCTAGTATCAAGCTCTTTCATCTCACTATCATTTTCCTTTCACCATCCTCTTTCTAAAGTTTTTGAGGGGATTTCATGGCAAAGTGCCCATTCTTGCACATGACATCAAGGCCTTTGTTATCCTAGATCTCTAAGATGCCAAGTGACCACACTTGTGGATCCCAGGGAATGCAAGAGTGTCTTTCACCTTCAAGGTCAGCAAGAAGTAAAGGGACTATAAAGGACCTTTCCAAGAGCAATATCAATTGTTTTAACTCCATCCTTAAAGAGAACATGCACATTCAAGAAGGATGTGCATAGAGAACATGCACATTCAAGAAGGATGTGCATACAAGGACTTAGACAACAACACCTCACGAGGCGAGAAGCCAATCAGCAACAATCAGTAATGAACTTTCCTAGTCAAGAGAATAAGATAAACATAAAATCTTATGGGTCACGTAGGAAAGGATGAACTTGCCAAAATCATACATGAACTTGCCAAAATATCATTGTTGCTTAATTAGCCACTTTCTTTCAAATATGTAACGTGTTTATTATTTACAAAATTAATATTTTGATGTTTAAAGAAAGGCAAAGAACTTACTAACTCTGAACAATTCTCTGCTCAAGAAGAGGTACAATCCCCCTTAACCGTTATTACTATGGCGTGCCCTTATAGGCAACGCTAATTACACGGCTCTAAAATTTCTAACTTAGGGTTGACACATGTAACAACTTCAAAAATACCCAGGTAATTGACTGATCGGCTCTAAGTTAAAATGTTTTTCAATTGGCTAGATACAATTAGTGTATTGGGACCTCTAAGTGAAGTGTCTTTTCATGAATCGGGTACAAGAGGACATTTATTTCCAAGTGAAGTATGATTTCAAGAAGTACCTCTCAAGCTCTCTTAATATCAGAACCGTAGCAAGCAAAAAGAACTCTCTTTGGGGTGAGAGAGGCTCGAACTCTCGACCTCAGGATTCCTCAGAGCTATGAGACCTACGCGCTAGCCAACTGCGCCACCACCCCAGATTGCAATGCTTTTAGCATTTTTAGTACAACGTATATTGTATTATACTCTTTACGTACTTCTACCGAGCAAATTTTTTGTAACAGGTCGAGATTCAAGCCCACGATGACAACGTGATGGTTACGTCGCCTAATAAGATTCCTGCGATTATTGCCTTGCCCAGGTAGCATGGATGCACTAAGAATACGTTTTGTGCTTCTTGCCGTTAACATGCTGCCTTGCTATTAAGGTTTCCCTGCTGAATACCATGAGTTTACGCTTTCTAAGTGCAGCATCCACCCTTCCCAACATTGTGACGATGTCTAACACAAGTGCATTCTTTTAAGTTAAAGCCATTTAAAGGTATGGCACATATTCACATTTTGAATATAAATTGTATATGAATGAGTAATTAACACATATTGTTTTTAAACTGTTCTATTCTCTTTAAAGCCCTTTAGAACAATACACCACTCACTGTGAATATATCGGCCCCTTCCCACCAATATCCTTCTTTTTTTTTAAGGAAACGTTAATTTGTATTAAAAGTTTTAAATGAGTTTGGCAAAAGCATCACTTTTTTCTCGAGAAGCTCACAACCTTGGGCTAGTAGCTAAGGACTAATGTCTATTTTGAGATACTATGGAGATTGCTATGGTTCATCATTCTCTGACAATATCGCATGTCTTTGAAGCCTACACATGATAAATAGGGTGGTCTTTTTCCTGAAATCTTATTCCAGGGCAACATATCTTCTTTCAATCATGCTTGTTTATTCTTATTTTCTGCATAAGAATCTAAACCCTCTCTCTTCCCTCAATTCCTCTTCGAACTTCTTCTTCTTGGGCCATGTTTAATGCTCTTTTGATATATTGTGCTCATCTTCACGGCCTTTGAAATTCTTCGTTTTAAAAACTATGAATTGGGTCAAGAAATTCATTATTAAATTGTGCCCTATTCCTACTAAGCCAAATATACCACAATAATAAACTCCTTAGCCAATTCCATATAACAAGGGGTAGTCCATAGATTTCCCCTAAGAGCAACTCTTTCCAGTTGATCTTGGTAAGATGTTATGGCCTAATCATTTCCTGCACAAAGTTCAAGTTCAAGTTAGCTTTACAATTCAAAGAGATATGAGGCATTGTCTCTTTTAGCAGTCCTAGTATTAGTCCAAATTGCCTTCAGCATTATCAAGCACAATAAGTAGGCCATTTAGGTTTGATACAGTTGTTCCATATCATCTAGAATCTATAGTTCCATTGATGAGGGTTCTATGTGAGATTCCATCTCTTATTGACCTTTCATATAAGTCTCTTTTAGTTATTAGGTAAATTGGGGAGAAAGAGAATAGGTTATCATTGTTTGAGAAAATGCCTCTTGGATTGAATTGCATGTCAAGCTATAGGGTCTTTTTCCCTAGCATTTCAAGCTTTATTTAAGGATCTGATGGACTTGGACCTGAAAATTTTGAATGATCATATCATCCTATTTCCAATTTCTTATGTCAAAATCATAGACATCCCTCCATTTCTTAATTCCTTTTTCACTTATATGGAGGGGTCAATATCATGTTATAACTTCCTTTAGCACAATGTCTACTCAATAAAAAGGTCAGAATATTCTTGGTTCCCCTATTCAATAGAAGACTATTTATATATTTCAACTCTAAATTAAAATTTACATACTGCATCGAAACAATACAAAAGTCTATGGGACCCCTTAGAAGTGACTCTATTGACTTACACATAACGCAAGCTTTGTTGGCACAAGGACCATATAAAACCAATAATTATGACCATAATTAACTAGATTCTCAATACCCTTTTGCAACCATGTTTTTTAAAGGTTTAGGTTCTTAAGGTTGTAACATCAAATAACTTTTCAAACAAGCATGCTCAAATATGCTTTAGCTATACTATCTCTCTAGCTCTTTCATCAAAAGTTTAAACAACTAAGATCGAGTCTTAAAACATGGTATTTCATACACAAAATTGTCTTATATGTCTTGGTAATACAAACTTTGAAGCTCCTTGATCACAAGCTTTAGGGAGATTGAGACATGGGATTGAAAAGCTTTGCTCAGTGGGTTCTAATTATGATGTAGAAATTCATTTGTGATAGTAATACATAGCACATTTAAGTGGATCATTACTTATAGTGAGAACATTCCATTGTTGATAACAAGATTTCAAGGTTATGAATGTGATACCATAATGATTATAGAACATGAAAAAGAGCATGTAATAAAACCCAACTCTAAAATTAAAGGATATTTTTTTAGCATACTAAAAAATTAAGGGCAATGCCATGTCACATCTTTGCTAGACCTTCTTGAAGTCTATCTTTCTAAATGTTCACCTTTTTCATAGATCCAAGGGTAGCACTACTTACTAAACTTTAAGAAAGTGTAGCAAGCCCTAGCAAGGCACAACCCTAATGCTTATGATTTTCATCATGGCACTTGCTCTAGTGAAAGCGCACTTTGTTAGTATTTGCCCATCCTTGCAAGTAACATTAAATAGAAGTTATAGGTGTTCTCAATGCTATAAAAGATCTAATAGAAATTCCTACAAGCATGTGTTACAACATTGCTCTTTCATATTTTCTTGACTCCCCCAAAGCTTATTACTTTATTCCCAAAAGCAAGGATTGCTTTTTCTTTGTCTTCACAAGTAAAAAAACTTTACTTGAAAGTCTATCTACTTCACTCAAGTAATCTAGAAGTGAGTTTTGAATGATAATTCAACATGTCATCACACCATCATAAAGCATATTTCCTTATGGGCAATGCTAACAAACCTTGAAGTGAAAGAAAAGAAAGGGGAGATAGAGGGTGGAGGTTGAGGAGGCTAATTCTATACTAACAAGTTAGAAAGGTATTAATAATCACCTTAGACACTTCTTTAACAAACCCATCTTACCAAAAGACAATGCTTAAGAACTCAATCAATGCACCCTAAAGAGCTCAAAAAAGGCATGAACATGTGACCCTATGGTATATACATGATGACTAGCCCATTATTTCACATGTAAGTTTACATCAATGGTAGTGCATATGAACACTTTTTTTTTATGTTGGAAAATGCAATAATCTAGGTTGAAATTAGTGTCACCAATCTAAGATGAGAGGGGATTTATATAATCTTTACTTTCCAAGCATGAGTTGCATACGTAGTCAAAACCATAGCCCATTCCCACGTACATGATAAAAATCATAGCCCATTCCTACCTAATCCCTCTTCCTCACACTTTTTTAGGCAAGTGTTGCCCCTTAAATATGACAAATATAGCAATGGTGAGAGCACTTTATGATGTGCCATGATAAATTAAATATCTTGAGAGAGAGAGAGAGAGAGAGAGAGAGAGAGAGAGAGAGAGAGAGAGAGAGAGAGAGAGAGAGAGAGAGAGAGAGAGAGAGAGAGAGAGAGAGAGAGAGAGAGAGAGAGAGTCTAAGGAGCTCAACCTTCTTCCTACCATCACTCTTGCCAAACACCACCAAGATCACATTTAATAAACTTCACACTAAGAAGCTTGCCACGAAACAAGATGCTCCCCATGCATTACATTCCTACTCCCAAACGAGAAGCATGTATCCTCACCTAATTTCCACTTCTAGCTCAAGAAACAAGGGTAAAATTTTGAGTTCTTGAATGTAATTTTCATTCAAAACTATTAAGATGCTCTAATCATCACTAACATGCATGCACTTACAAAGATGATAGTAAAAGTAAATAGATTGAGAATATTATACTGTATAAAATGCAACTTAACAAGTATTTCTTTGTGCATATGCACTTACACATGTATATACATGTTTGTGATTGCTATCCCATATTATATGCCGCATAATAAAGGAATGTAATCTCATAAATGATGTGATATAATCAAGTAATATAACATGGAGTGACGGAGATAACAATCATACACAACATGCACTGCATAGTTGCATAATCAATGTAGTAAGTAAGACTTTCCAAATGTTTATATCACATCATCATTGTCATGATGCCCATGTAACATTATAGATCTTAGAGAAAAAATGATGTATTGTCATGGAAGCGGCACGCTGAAAAGAAACCCATCAAAAAGTATCTTTGAAAGCCATAACACACCTCCCAATATAAAACTATTCATGTATAGCAATATAGAAAAATCAAGTATCCCAAGACTAAAAGGCTTCTCAAATAGTACACAAGGATTCTCAATGCACTACACAATATGTAAATAGTTATAGCTACATTAATATAGAAAAATCAAGTGCCCCAAGATTGTTGAGGCTTCTCAATTTATTACACAAAGATTCAAACAAGGGTGCATTATTGGGTGCAAGAGTATTGCCCATTTTGAGAGAGAGAGAGAGAGAGAGAGAGAGAGAGAGAGAGAGAGAGAGAGAGAGAGAGAGAGAGAGACCACCTTATTACTTGGAAAATTTTGGAAGAGCTCCATTTCCCAATATGTATACAACAAAGTGCAATGAAACACAACACTTAGAATGAGGTCAAACACAACAATTAGGTTGAACACAGTAATTTGACATGTCCATAACTTTGTGAAAGAAAGGAAGCACCTAAGCTTTGCAAGAGGCCATGCCCCCACCATAAGAAACATTGGCCTAGCTCATGCCCTAGCCAAAACAAAAATTGGCCCTTTTCTTGGCAAGAAACATTGGCCCAGCTCATGCCCTCGCCACATGAAACACTGGACTTTTCTGCTGCCAAGACGACACTTGTGTTTTTTTTTTCCAATGATAGTTTGCACATTCCTACATTCAAGGAGGCGTCTTCTTTGTTGTCCCTACTCAAACTCCAAGGTTGCAATATAAATAACCCTCTTTTTTAATACTCATAAATTGGGAGGATATTGCTTCAATTGTTGCTATTCAAAACAAGGTGATGGTTGTGGACATGATGATGGTTGTGCCACTACAATGACAACACCACACAACTAGGACTATCCACTTACAATTCCTCCTTGGTCTTACTGAGCTCTCGCTCATCAAGGCTCCTTCAGTCGCACTATCAATCCATATATCACTTTCATCTTCTTCACTTTGTAATGGTTGATTTACTTGAACTTCTCCAACCTATTATTTCTATTGATTATGCCTCAAAAAATCAATGGCTCATTAGGTCCATCTATTCATTCTCCTCCCTCACCAATAGAGGAATTAATATATTGCTCTTCTTTGTCATGTCTAATAGTCTCACAAAATTGAGAACTTTCTCAAAACACACGTGTTACCTTCATTATTCATGTGGCATCCCCCAATCATTACCATCCTCTTTGTCAATCAACTATTTCATTCTCCATTGACAATTTGCACTGAGTAAAAGAAAGACAAGTAAAAGAGGGACATTCAATCACATGTCAAAATTTGGTGGAATGAAGAGGAGAGGAGAGAATAAAGAAAATGACCCAAAAGCAAAAATTGGCGTAAAATGATGATGCATTTTTGTTTCGTTGTGTTCATCCTTGTTATTTTCTATTGTGTTCGTCCTCGCCTTTCTTTTTTTCTCAGGTCTCATAAAAAGCTATAATTAGATCAACGTCAAGCAAACAAAGCAAGAAAAATGCATTTCAAATTTTAAAATGCACTTTATATTTTTTATTTAACAGAAAACTAGATCCACACACAAGCCTTGAAGTGGGCCACTCAACTAAAGATAACAAATTTGGACATGCACCACCTTGTCACCACAGCATTGTATAAGCATATGCCCTAAAGGGCAATGCTAACATGAAGTAGCATTTTCAATATTTAGCAATGTACCCCCGTGTCCTCAAAGATCTCAACAATGGCACCCCATATGCACCATACACCATACAACTATGAAACAAAAATTAACAATATGTACACTGTCTACATCTTATCATGATTATCACACCATCTAGGTTACATTATACATGGTTAGAACAAAAACAATACATTGACATGGAAGTGACATGTCTAGAATGAAACCCATCAAAGAGTACATATCACATTTTATCAAAGAGTGCATCACATTTTGACATAGAACTACTCAAGTACATCAATATATAGAAAGTAAAGTTTCCCAAAACTATTAAGGCATCTCAATGTGCTACACAATAACAAACACACATATTTCCAATATTTAGCCAAGAACCTTGCTACTCTTTTGTTAGTATATGGCACCTCAAGAAGCCAAAAAAACCCAAGAGCTTCCACTTGAAGGATGTAATACTACCTATACCTATCTCAAGAAAATCTTCCATAACATCCTCCTTAATAGCAAAATGAAGACCTCTCTATCCCTCTCCCTCTCTTATATTATAGATATAGAAAAGCCACCAACTCAACATAGATGACCACAACATTTTGGTTTCATAGATCTTGCTAGTAATATTAGACAAAGGATGAGCAAGAGCCACGTTAGCAATGTTTCTATGGGCAGGTTTTCTAAGGGACAACGCTCGAGTCCATTAGGACACACTCAGTGACCTTACAAAGGGGACCGACCAAGTGTTTGATTGGGCAAGTGCCCACACTTAAAACATACCATGTGAACAAAGTGCCCAATAAAGTGATGAACTTGGCAAGACTTGAACCCACACCCTCATGGTTATATGCCCAAACTTTCACTACTAGACAAATACACAGTAGCAAAATATCGTAGATTTCTTATTTATAAAACTATGTTTACTTGGCATACTTGTAAAATCTGCTGCAAAATACTACTTGACGCAGTTGACTTCTGTTGTTCATCATTTTACAAGTACCAATAGATTCACATTTGATGAATGCTTACCACATACGTGCCCCATCTTCTAGAGAGTAAAAGAAAGGTTCTAGGCTAAGTAACACGATGCCCCATCTTCTAGAGAGTAAAAGAAAGGTTCTAGGCTAAGTAGCAGGATGCTAGTCAAAAGCCCACATGCATGACCATTGTATATATGACAATGTTCCATCTGCATTTTGCAGTTATGCATGACCATTGTATATACCACAACGTTCCACCTGCATTTTGCAGTTACTGCAAGAACTAGCACTAGATATTGAAAACATGTTGTGCTTGCCAGCCTGAATGCTTATATATATTTTGGTCATGTCATTAAAAGAGGTAGAAAGGCAAAGACTCTCTCACTCAACTATTCTTGAATAAACAAGGCCTTTATTACAAAAAAAATTCTTGCTGAATCATCAACACCTCCAAACTCTTCCAAAAGAACTTACACCGCCTAATTACTAGTCAAGGACCTTCCATATATCTCCTGATAGGAGCACTTTTCAAGCATCCAGCAATCAACCTCCACTATGGACACTGTTGGAAGTCCAACCAATGGCCAGTGATTGTGAGGCAGATATGAAAATGCTTGACATGTCATTAACAAATTAGGATGCCTGAAAGCTTTTGGCGTATCTTTAAGTAAAAGGGGATCAAAACATTAAAGTGTACCGTTTTCTCCACTAAAGTTGGTCATCTAGCAACTAAGAATAGCATATCACTGTACAACAGCTCAGTTGGAATATGCTTGTTCTGTAACAATGATCACTGAATAGTTAACTAAAGTGTTATCGGTGCTGTTATTGCAAGTCTCACATGGCTGGCTGTGCCTTTTTGAAGTCAATTTTATCGACTTTTACTTCTCCCTCAATGAGCTCATATACATAAACTACTACTCTCAGCCCATCTATATCCATCAAGACAAAACTTGGATTCACATTATACGTGATGCTGCTGTATGCACCAGTTCCAGAGCCTGGGTTGATGATTACTCCACCTTCATGTTTGTAAGCCTTAAACTGGTGTGTATGTCCAGTAATGAGGATGTCAACATCTAACTGTCGCTGAAGCATTGCCAGCGAATCAAGGTCCCCCCAAGGAATAACCTTCAAAAAACTATCACTGTCAGCATTAATAATAATCCACTGCACCACATTCTATATAGAAGTAAAGGTGAAGTTTCAAGTTTAAGTGAGAGAGAAATTTGAATGATGGAAATTAGACTGGATGCAAACCTGATGACCATGGCAGATGCCCAGCTTAAAAGAGCCAATATTTATGACTTTGGTTTCAGGATACCTTGAGTCTTCATCATATTCACCCCTTGCAACATGAACATCAGGGCACAGACTCTTCAAATAATCATGGACTTCCTGTAAAATTTGTTTTATCTAACTGATCAGCTGCAGAAACTCTTTTGGCAGTCCACTCAATATTAACACACCCCCATAGAGGGGCACATTCAGAACATACATTCAGCAGTACATCAATACATTAATTTAGCAACATATGCATTTTGACCCTTAACCAAGACCCACTTGGTTATCATGAAGAGCCACACAAGCAAACCAAATTACAACAGTGACAACTTGTACACCATAAAGTTTAAGAAATAAAAAGGAACTAAAAAGTGCATCAAGCTGGAAATCCTAATTATAGGGTTCACAATTTTGCAAAATTAGAGTGTCTTAAGGACAGAATATTGAGCCGGGAAACCCACATGAAAGACTGCAAACCAAGATTTCTGCTCTATACACATTGCTATGCTGGGATTACACTGTTCAAAGGGATCAAACTTAGCATCTTGAACTGTCCCAGATGAGATCCAACCTTATCATAATGAGCATGTTCTCAAAAAGCCTCCTCTTCAAATTTTGACAAACAAAAGACCGGACACATTTCTTACACTTTACAAAACCTTTGAAACCTGTTTCATGCCTCCCATTTCTCAAACCCCTAGCAACTATGGGTGTTCAATATAAGATGGTGGGACAAATATCCCTCATTGCCAGAAGTCACCCATCTCATTATCATCAGCCCCATTGTGCTGCACTTAACTAGAAGCTTTCCACGATTGGCCTCACCATCTAGACCCCAAAAACTTGAGGAGACAGAGAACCTCCAACCTACCCTTTTCATTGGAAACTTCCTCACAGGGCTCGAAACTCATTTAGCACCATGAGATAGTTTTCTCTAGAAGTGTAAGACTGCATTTCCAACACACCCTGAAGGTGGCCCTTCGGAATTCCGAATCCCAAAGAGTAGTAAAAACCTGAACTTTGAACACATCAAATGATAACAACAAATCAGCAATCAAAATAACTCACACATGGGAGCTAGGCTGCTCCTACTTGTGCGTGACACCTGTTGGCCCCAACCAGGGCACCCCTTGCAGTATTTCTTTGAACAGTTAAGGACATTGAACTTGACTGAGTACTACTGATCAAATTTGATGATCAGCCAGCCAACCCTAACAATAGACAGTCATAGCCAGCAGAAAATTTAAATGCTAAATGAAAGGGGCACATGCTCCAATCCCTGTCAAATACTTCCTTTAGGCTCTGCCTTGCACTTCCCTAGCATTCCCAAGCTTTACACATGACATAACTATGTAATCCTGACATTCTTCTCGACAATCCTGTCCAAAGAGTGTTTCAGTTGAATAGATGGCTGAGAAAAGATAGACAAACCAGCGGTAGATTGATCCAATCAGTCAATTCTCACAGTAGGAGGGTGCAAACAGCATATACAAGCTGATCACCGCACATTGTTGTTGATCTACTGTTCCCGAAAAGGATAACCCACCGGAGGATGGTAGCCTCTCAATCCTCCATAATCCTAGTCATAAGCGTATAGTTCACACAAAGTAAATGCTCCTGGTCCTGTTGTAGACGTGTCAATAGATGGGGTCCATCCACGGATGTCACTGGAAAAGAGTACCACCTAGATCCTACATAAGATGCTGAAATCACCAAGGAATAGTGACAGACTGATCATGTGAATGTGGTGATAAAGGTTACAGAACCTCTAGAGCTTTTGTGTCCTGAAGGAAACTCCTCACCACCAGAATCTGAACCACCCCCCCCCCCCCCCCACAAAAAAAAAGAGAGAGAGGAGCAATGGGAACCACCAGTAAAGAAGGTGGTGGTGGATGGGGTGAAGAAGGTAATTGCGGGTTAGGGAGAAGAGAGGTAACCAAGACAAGAGATGAGGGGCATTATTGACTAGTGGGTACAGGGATCTATTGAAGAGGAAGATGGAGAACCACTAGAAGATGCACCATCTAAAGGAGAATACAAGATAAAGGAAATAGTGAAACACCACATCTCAACTCACAACACTTCTCATGAGTCAAGGTCAAAGAACCTCTAGACTTTAATCTGTTGATTGTAGCCAATGAAAATGTGTTGCTTGGATTTGGCACCCAACTTACCCCTCTTGGCTTGAATTTTGGCATCTAGCTTTCTCCTCTTGCCTTTTGGCATATGTACATAGGCATCACACCTAAATACTTGAAAGTGCGCAACATAGGGATTCCACCCATGTTAGGCCTCAAACAAAATCTTCCCAAGAACAACTGTAGGGGACCTATAACAAATATGAATGATAGTGGCAACCAAATCAGCCCTAAGGGAATGATGAAACCCTTGTGCTCCACCATGGACCTAGCCATCTCCAACATGGTCCTCTTTTGTCACTCCATAAGACCATTCTTTGATGGGTCACTTGTATCAGCAAACTCTATCACAATGCTATGTTGCCTAGAAAATCTATCAAAATCCGAGGACCGAAACTCACCACGAAGACCAGCACGAAAAACTCTAATGCTATAGTTGGATTGTGTCATGAGGACATGAAATTTTAATGCTTTGCTTAGCATTTGACTAAGTTGTTGATCAAATGTGCAGATGTGAGGTGCACATATAATGTGCAAGTTAGTTATTTCACAATAACGGGCCAAGGACCCTAAGATGTCAACAAAAGACAAAGGCAAAAGTTGTAATGAGTTGTAATTATAGGTGCTACATGGTATATAGTGACAAATTTTGTCCTAGAAGATTTTATTGGCCATTAATGTCAGTAGTAACATCAAGAACTAGGCATTAATTAATTAATTAATGCCAATTCAAGGGCTAATAAATGCTTGGGAATACTTGGATGATAAATTGGCCTAGCCAATTTAATTGTTGGTTGGGCTGAAAATTTGCTGAAAAATGCAATTAGATGGCTGGCACTTAACAAAAGTTGCCCGTGCAAGTGAGGGAAAGGCTATTAGAAGCTGGAGTCCCATTCTAGCATGGTGGAGGTTAGGAGAGGAGAGAGCGTTGCTGTAACTTTCCAGTCATTGGTGATCAACCCAACCATTGAAGGTTGTCAAAGAGCTGCCCTCAGCTGATCAAGAGGCCATTGGGGGTAGGTGACAGCCCCTCTAGGCTGTCTACAAGCAGATCACAGCAATTTTAGGGTCCACAAGGGCACTCAATTGGATGTGGGGCACCTATTGATGGTGGGCTACAATAAATCAGCCATTCACAATAGGAAAGCATTAAATTTCAGCCAATTTTAGTAATGAAACTGTGAAGTTTCTCTCTCTCTAGCTTCCTCTCTATTCTCCCATCCAATTCACGGCTTCCCTCAAGAGATCTCAGCCAAATTCTGTCCCAAAAGGGTGCACTTGAAAATTTTCTACTGGGTTTACCAACCACCCTGGGAAGAGTGCTTCGAACTTGGGACCTAGTACTTGAAATTCAGCAACTGAGATTTGGGGATTCCCAAGTGGTGCAAGTGCACCTATGGGGGAGGCTCAACCTCCATCTCACACACTTTTGGGCTTTACGCATGGGACATCCTCCCAAGCTTTCCCAAGTGTGGACCAGCTAGTAAGTGCTTAGAACTTGGGGCCTAATATTTGAAATCCAACAACTGAAATTTGGGGATCCCTGAATGGTGCAAGTGCACCTATGGGGGAGGTTTGGCCTCCATCTCACACACTTTCGGGCTTTACACATGGGACACCCTCCCAAGATTTCCCAAGCTGGACCAACTAGTGCCATAATTTACCCAGATGGCTTTACCTAGTGGACCTACTAGTTATGTTCCACTACCCCAACCCACAATTGGGCAAGGCTATAGAGTCTCAATGCCTCCTTCAATGGCACCTTTCGGCCACTCTCTGCCTATTTTTGTGTACCCATCTTGTTCTCCTTTCCATCCACCTTACCCTCGTATTCGATACATCAGAGTTCTTCCTCCTTGTCAACCAAGCATGCATTCACAAACAGGACTCAAGTCAACGGGTCTAATTACACTACTTGGTCAAATCTGACGAGGCTTGTCCTAGACTTCCAAAACTTGTGGGACATTGAACAGAAGCTCGAATCCCAACTAGATCCTTACCTTGAGGATTGTTCCATACAAGGTTGTCCATTCTTGGAAGGCTAGAAACACGTGTTATTGTTGAGTTGATGCAAGGATTACTCCTAGAGCTTTATTCACAACTACAACATTTTGATCTAGCATCAAAGTGATGGGAATACCTGACTAACCGCAACTTGGGATAGGACCCATCATATAAATCACGACCATGAGCTCCAAGAATTCAGGATCACAAACCAAGATGACCTTACAATCAAAATGGTTGAATATCAATGATTACTCACTAAGTTCTCCACCACAGGGCCTCCTCACTTCCCTCACGACCAAGTTACACTGTTCCTTTATAAGCTTCCAAAGAAACATTTCAATTTCATTCAACAAGTGATTTCACAGCTGACTATGCCTACGTTCTATCAGTTTGAGTATTAGCTATTGCATTACCTTGGCTGTTTGATCAGTTTTATAGCACATCCTCCTTAGAAGGGGCTCTTTTTATCACCTCTTTGGGGGGACAATAAGGGCAAGGCAAGAATGCGCAAAACCAAAACCAAAAACAAAATCAATCGAGTCACAAGGGAACTCCCAGTTTGTTCTCAAACCTGGGTGGCAAAATATACCTAAGAAAAATAGATATTGCAAATATTGTCAAAGGCTAGCTATTTTGATGACGAGTATCGATCAAAGACAAGAAGTACACAACCTAAACCGAAGAATTAAACCCCCGCCCTTGAGTCAGGTAAGCCCCAACAGGGGAGACAAGTTGGTGGCAACCAAAATCAGGGGCAATGGAGGACTCAAACCCTCACTACCACCGGTCCACCATCACAGCCAGTTTGGTTCTCAACTCTAGAGGACTCCACAATCATTCCTTGCATTCCAGCCATCATCATTCTCACTCAACTTCCTCAATCAGCCCTTCTACTATCAGTCCGGCATCTTCACTGATGCACCTATATTGTATGCACGGGCTGATTGTGTGCAGCCTTCTATCAGTGTTTTCCTTCTGTTTATTTTGTGCTTTCATCTGCTCTTCTCTTCTCTCCTTGTTCCTACTCCCATTGTGCACTCTCACAAGGTATCATCAACATACAGAGTGTCAGTGAGCCCATCTATTGCAGTGTTTTACCTCTGATCTGCTGCATTTTTGTACCTTGCAGCCAAGCGACCTCTTTTGGACCCCTTTTCTGCTGTTAAGGGTCCCTCAACCAGCTGCCAACATCATTTTGAAGGGATCCTCCACCTAACAATAGGTCGTTTTCATTATTATGCAGGTTTTCTTCCCAAAACACAGTTACAGCAGGCGTCCCTCAAAACCCACACTGTCACAGCCTTTCCTGAATCATTTCATCCATCCAACAGGTCACCTTCAGGCTTCATCCAACAAGGCCAGCTGACATCAAAATGCCGATTTTGGAGCAAGGAGCAGGTCGTTTTTACTCTCCAAAGGCAGCTGAACTCAAATCGCAGCAGTGAGCAAAGTGCCACTCACCCCATGACGCAGTCCCGATCAAAAAGCACAATCTTTCCTTGCTTTTTTGCAGGATTTCTTTAGGATACACATGGCAAAGTGGTACAATTGGCAAGATCGGATGGAAAGGGTCCCCCCAAAGAGACTGTTAGGACTGCCACCGTGATGACCGGTCTTCTGATCACTCTGATCGTGAGAATCATGCCCAAAGACCATCGAGAGCAGGAGGCTCAATGGGAACATGTTCATGATCAAGTGGATTGTGAGAATCAATGCAAAGACCCCAGAGACCATGCCACCAATTGAGAGCCATGACCAGCCTCCCTCTTGTCCACCATCACTTTGTCCTTCTCATATTGCATCCTCTATTCCACTAGTGGTGCTCATGGCACCACCTATTCAAATGTCTATCCTTTCCCAACTCCTAGAGAAAGACAAGCTCAACGGCTGGAATTGGACCATATGGTCACGCAAGATCAAGCATACTGCACTCAAGCTATGAAGACAATATTTGCTATGCAAAGCTCGTGATAGACTTATCACTAGAAATGATTGATCAGAGACACCCTTGGATATATTATGCGATGTCTAAACCATCTAAGAATCAAGGTTGAGCACACAAAGATGCCAAATAAACACCAATAGATGAAGTGAAAATTCATTGGTATGGACTTTGTAGTCAAGTTGCCATTGGTGCAAGAAGGCTACAACTCAATCTTAGTCATTATGGACATGTTGACCAAGGTAATTTGCCTCGTTCCTATGCACCAATGCAACACATCCAATCACTCCCACAAGATTTTCAACCACCTGCCATAGAGATAAGCCATTGTATGTGACAGCAGTTAAGGACATGAACTTGGGAGTGTAAAAACTTTCAATGAGTTGTCTAACTTTTGGGCTCTAGACATCGTTCATCACCAGGACCATGAAGCATGGTCAATGTTGATCTGAAGTATTCACAGTTTGCCTGAGGCTAATCAGATCTAACCAACTGTGTATTCTCGCTATGTCTGAGAGCTTCTAAGCATGGCATAAGCATCGTAAGGGCATAATTTACATATAGGATGTGCGACCAAAAACAGGCCAGTGAATTCCGGCGCATTCGGCAGAGCACAACGAATGGATTCAAAATTCAAGCTCCCCCTCCCTCAACTTCCTCGGATTCCACAAGAGAAAAGGAGCATTATAAAAAATGGAAGTCGATGCTTTGCAATGCACGTAAAATTTCACTGTAATTGGACCAAATTGCTCCCTCTCCATCAGTAACTGAAGCGCAGACCTTGATGCAAAGATTGCCAGGGCTCACGATATGCTGTATTTTGCCCGGTACAAGCATCGACTTGAATTTGATTGGCAAATCACCTGCCCTGTGAGGGATGTGCAGATCACCGAGAGCTAAGACAAGAACCATGGCTGGTTATTTAGGCGAGATGCTCCTAAATCCCAGTCTTCCTGCCAACCAGAAGGGTAGATCAAAGCAAAGGCTCAGGATCTAGGTATTTCTTTAAAAAAAGGACACAAAGCATCAAATCAGTCGCAGAGGAAAAGCATACCTAAGTGTAAGCCATTGATCCAGGAACTTCACTGAGCCATCGACACTGCTCGGTGCGTCAGAGGAGCCATGGATTCTGCAGCCCAATGTCTGTTTCCTTTCGTGAATTATTTTGCCGAAGGAGCAACAAATTTGGCCCAGTGACTTTAATATCATATGGTGAGTAGAAACATTGAGCTTAGAATTTTTCCATGGCTCTTCACATGCAAAACGTTTTTATATGAATTAAATATTATGGCTTATGTAGCTACACGGCTTATGTCAATACTTATAACCATCAGATGCCCAAACCCTTAAGACTACCAACTCAACATGCGGTCCTATTACAACACCCATCTTAGTGACCATCCAAGTCGAGCGATCATCACTGTTTACAACACCCATCTTAGTGACCATCCAAGTCGAGTGATCATCACTGTTTACAGTATATAAGGTGCCTTCTCTACTCCTCATGCGAATGGATCCCTTGACCTTGGGATGGGTTTAACACATTTTCCAAGGCTCTTAAAAGAGCATTTGTCGAAAACTGTTATTACACTGGATTCATCTTTGTCAAATCTAGAACTACCTCTTACATATAGTAGGGGTTTTCTCCCACTTTTGCAACTTGCTTGACACTAAATTGTGGTTTTTTATGAACATGCGGTCACTTCCATTTTCCAATTCCAGATATGTATCCTAGTGTAAAAATGCATATACAAAGCTTCAAAATCTATAGAATTTCAAGAGCTACAGAATTTCAGACTATGCAAGTACTAAACATGGCAGTGCAAGAAAGCTTTTCCATTCCTAAAGAAATTTACAATTTTCTTACTTTTTCTGCTATAAATTCTTTGGATTCTCCACTAGCTCGAGTAGCATATTCATCCTTTGATAAGATTACATAGCCTTTGCAACACACCAATCCCTCAAACACTAAACTTCTTGTTTCTCTTTTCTCAATGATGAGAAAACTCTAACATGTGACATATACCATCAACAACACAAAGTGAAACAATTTGATTAACATCTTCATTGGGGCCTAATTTTAATGTCATGTCGTCACTTTGAGAAGCATGGTTTTAATGTCATGCGATCACTTTAATCTTTCACAAGGTTATGGGATATGTGGTTTTGACAAAGAATGTCATTTCATGAAGTTTCCCTCTAAAATTTTGTGAGAACAAGGAAACCTCTTCACAAATTGGCCAAACAAAAGAAGACATCATGGGAGATCCCAATGCAACATCATTTGATGAAGGAACCCAAGCATATACTACAAGCACTTTTAAAGGTCCAGCAAGAATGTGCACATGCAACTCTCAAAAAGGACTTATTAAGCTTTGGAGATGAGCTTTATGCATAGCTAATGATGCTAAACAAGGAGATGTCAAATAGCAAGGTCGACTCTAGCAAGTGGCAAGAAGAGGTCCAATGTTGCACTAGGATTGATGCATCCTCAAAGTTTGTGAGCCATGTCTAAAGTTTTTTCCAATGGTTCTAAGCAAAAGTGCAATAGATGGGCTCAAATTTCATGTTTCCGAGTAAAAGGGCTAGCAAGCTCAAATAGAGATCACTCCACAATTGATCAAGTTGGTCTTATAAGAGGTGATAACAAAAACTATGAAGGGAGTGGACGGAATTAATTATATTATTGCTTTACTAACTTTGACAAGACTTTTTAAGAAAAGTAAGCCCAAAATAGGCTTGAACACTAAATATATGCTAGAAGAGCTTCAAGAAAGGGTGGCTCATCTACATTCTCTTGGTTTTGATTGGTCTAAAAGATGCTCAAATTTCTCTAGCTAATGTTATTGCTTGATTGTAACATGAGTGTCCATATTCGATCAAGAATTCTAAAAGATGCTTGGGGGGAATTTGTCGATGTTTCTCAAGCTCTCAAACGAGTTAGTTTGAAACATTGTTATAGCTAAAACATGAAAGTAGTTTCATGTGTCATTTTTTGAGCAACCATGACATTTGTGCTTTTGTGTTGAATATGGACCTCTAGTATCCTTCTCATCCTTTTTTAGTCGTGTTGTTAGTTGAAAAGTGGATGAGCTCTAAGTGAGCTCATGGGTGAAAGGAGGCAAGTAGAGAAGGTTTCTCTAAGTATTTCATTATTATTATTTATTTATCCCTCTATTCCTTAGTCTTGTATTAATTGATTTCATATTCTTTCCAATTGTTGTTTTTTTTCAAAAGAACTTTAATGCTTGTATGATGGTTTTACAGAAGATGTGAAAATCATTTGCTTTGAAAATAGATAATCTTAGGAGTACTTATTAGTCTTTGAGTCTTGAGTAGTCAAATTTGGAGGTTTTATATCAGCATCAAAGGCATAAAACCCAAACTCATTGAGGAAGCAAAACGGAGTGTGTCGAAGAAGAAAGGGATACCTGAGGGATGAACGTTACGCTAACATGTTAACTGACTAATATAGTGGATAATAACTCTGCTGTCAATCCATTATGGAGGACTGACATGGCGCAAGAGGGGCATTTATGTGTCTTCAATTTGCCACATGTCTCAAAGGAATGCATGTAGGTTCTTCTTGGTAAGTGGTCAAGAACTGAGTCGATGCCCTTTGAGCAACAGACGACTCCATTAGATTTCAAGAATGCTCTTAGGAATGGTGAGGTTAACATGGCGGAGATTAATAAGGCATTGAAGAATGATCAGGTGAAATATAATGAAGCATGCAGAGCTAAAGCTCACCAGCCAGGGGTCACGATCTCGATTGACCGAGTCAGGCAAATATATGTTGCTTTGGTATCTACCAGTGTGTATATGTATTTTCTTGGTAATTCCCATTGGAGGAGGAATTTTCCAGATGATTCGAGCTTACATATCAAGGTAAAGCCTCTCTGGTGCAGTATAAATTTGTCAGGAGGGATTCTTTCTTGTCATACTTGGATCCAAGGTAGAGAGGGATTGGGTATTGGCATCTTCTGTTGTTTCCGTGGTAATCTGGTGTATGTCTTGCCTTAGACAACCTCCTTTTCCCCGGATGGAGTGTTGTAGCACGAATGTCATGTGTGGGTTGAGTTTGTTGATATGCCTCATTGGCTGGTGGAGGTAGGAGACATCTATTATTGCAGCAATGATGGGCAAGCCCTTGTACACTCCTGCTCCAGCAACACCTTGGGGGATGCTTAAGCCATCTTGCCATGCCTGGATACTATGAGATCGTAGGAAGGATGCTCCCGAATACTTGCACTTGCAAGATGTTAATGGTTACAAACACCACATTGGAGAATATGGGAATTTCCCATAAGTTTGGGACACATGGTCAAATCTTTGGATTTGTCATAACTTGAACACTATAACTCCAAATCAAGTGTTCTATAGCTCAATAGATTCCATTTTTCAAGCGCTTTCCAATGATAGGTCACACCATATGGTTCTAAGAAACTTATAGGCATGTTATCCGGGTGCCACCTTTTTAGTATTCAAAAAATGGGAATTAGGAGATTCCCAAACTCACTAATATTGTGTTGGTATGGAAATTGTGCTTAGTGTTAGATTCTTTGCCTTCCCTGATTCTTGCTACTTGTGCAAATCTAGCAGTCATTTTTCCCGAGCTTGCCCTCTTAAGAATCCATTCAAAGAAGTTAATGCTTCTCTTGAGAATACAACAGGTGGAAATTCATTTGAGTCTAACAAAGCTATGCAGGTTGATAACAAAGCTCCTAGTCTAATTTCTGGTCAGGACTCTCAGATGGACCAGCAAGTTAAAGGTTTCGATCGTGCCCTGGAGAAGTGACCTATGGAACCTAACAAGCAGGATGAGTCACTGGGCAAGGTTGTTATGGCCTCATCATCAAAAGATCTCCCACGCCACTTGAAGGTACCTTCTAGTTCAGCTAATAGTAGCAATGTTAGTAAGGGCGAGGAGAATGTGCCCCCGAAGTCAATGGGTTCAAAGGGTGATAAGAAAAAGAGTCGTAAGCCCTTGATTAAGAGCCTTGCAAGGAATCCTCTGGTTGATAGGAATGTATATGCTCATTTGGATGGCCATGAATTTATTGAAGATCCTCCCTCACTACTCTGAGAGATCTTCTCTCTCCTCTGAGTTAAAATATTGTACTTGGAATGTGCGCGGATTTGCCTCTGATCTTCGCAAGAAGGTGGCCTATGGATTAATTAAAAAGTACAAACCCCATGTTATTCCTTTACAGGAGGTCAAGCTAGTCAAGGATGATTGTAGTAATTTGGTGACTGATGGGTATAGCATTTTCTTTGACATTACATCCAGAGGCAGACAAGGCACCATGTCGCCAATCAAGGATGAGCTGATGCCACTCTTAGCTTTTAAAGCTGGTGATGGGAGCTATATAGGAGTTAGCGTCCCCTACTCCTCTGAGGATTTTTTGTTGTGCTTGGTATATGCCCCCAAAAATTCTAATCAGAGAGCTGGTTTATGGAATTTTCTGCAACAACGTCTGGATGGGCTGAATGCTCTTGTGGGGGGTGATTGGAACATGACTTTATGTGGCACTAACAGATCCCATGGCAATGGCACCATGAATTCGATGGAAAGAGAGAGCTGGAAGCACTTTGAAAACGCTTGTGAATTAATGGATATTGCCTTGGTCTCTGATGACTAGAAAGATGAATTGCAATTTACTTGGCATAATAAACATATTGGTTCCACTTAGTGTGGTAGCATGTTGGATAGAGTGTATGCTACATTTGGTGCATGGTGGATAGGGGGTGGTGTGAAGTACAGACTGTTGGATGAAGTGATGTCATCTAATCATGTACCAGTTCTTATTTCCTTTAGACTTATTTTGTTGTCAGAAAACAATGAGGGGCCTCTGCCCTTCTGATTAAATGTATCCTTTCTGAATTATGAAGGTTTTGTTAAGAAGGTTGACGATGCTTGGAGCATAGCAGCTAAAGGCTCTCCTATGTTTGCTTGGCAAAAGGCTCTTGATGTAGTTACTCGAGTTGAGAAGGATCATGGCAAGCTTAAAGCGGCATTAAGAAAGAAAGCTTTCGAGGGGGCTACTAGAGCTAGAAACTCGGTTCTAGCTACCTTGCAAGTGAGCCACATGATGCATGCATGCAAACTTGTCAAAGAGACATATGTTTTTAAGGTTACATGAAGAAGAATCAGTAAGAGCAACTAAGATTCAACTAAGGAGTAAGTGGGAGGTTTCTGGAGATGAACCTAACAAGTTTTTTTTCTCTCAATTGAAAGCTAAGCAGAATAAAGAAACTATAGCTGAAGTGTTGGATCAAGATGGGAAGATGGTCACAGATCTCTCTTTGATCTTGACTGTGTTCAAAAATCATCTGGCTGCAATTGTCGGGACTGCCCCTCCCACTCCTTTAAACTATGATCAATGTATTTGCTCTATTCTGGAAGATTTGGCTTCTATCTCTCATGATTAGACCCTTTTGTTGGATCGGCCTTTCACAATGGAGGAGGTGAAAAATGCAGTCTTTAGCATGAAAGTTGGGAAAGCTCTTGGGAAGGATGGGTTGCCTACACAACTATTTCAGAAAATTTGGAACTCCTGTAGCAATGACCGGTGAACTTAATGAACCATATGAGGGATATTGGGAAAATGCATGCAGATTTCAATAGTGGGGTAATTAAATTTATTCCTAAAGTCCATGATCGCACTAAGGTGATCAATTGGAGACCACTCACTCTCTTGAACTTCACTTATAAAGCTATGGGCAAGACCTTGGCCTTAAGGGTTAAACACTTGTTTGCTAAGCTTATTCATGAGAGGCAGTATGGATTTGTATTTGGCAAGAAGATTCATGATACGATATTGAACTTGATTTTTTCAATGGATTATGCACTCAGCTTGTAGACTGACTTTTTCCTAATTAACATGGATTGGGACAAGGCATATAACAGGGTGAGTTGGTCATTTGTGTTGCATGTACTCTCAACAATGAAATTTGGCTCTATCTTTTGCAGAATGCTAGCATCTTTGTTTAGCAATGCCTCAACAGTACTTAACATTAATGGTACTTTTTGCATCAGCTTTTCATCTTGAGAGGTCCATTAGATAGGGCTGCCCTTTGGCCCCTTTCCTCTTTGCCCTCATCAAGGATCCGCTACTGAGGAAAACTGATAAGGCTATCTAGAGAGGGTCTATTCGAGCTTTGTCGCTGCTGCTAAATGGGTCAACTAATGCAATTCAATTTTTTCCTGATGATAATGCATCAATTGTGGAGGTTGATCAGCATTTTGTCAATAACTTAATGAGCGTTCACACTGAATTTTCTGAGCTTTCTGCCTCTAAAATCAATATTTCTAAGTCAGTGTTCTTTTGGTTATCTTGGAGTGATCTAAAGACTTGGTTGATGTAGCTAGGTTTTAAAGTAGTCAAACCAAGTGAAATTATCAGGTATTTAGGTGCCCCCATAGGGATAAGATTCAATTGGTGTCTAAAGAAATTCCAAGACAAAGTTAAAAAGTGTATGGAAAGCTCTTTCTCCTTTGCTAGCAGAATTACATTGATTGAGACTTTTCTCTCATCCTCAATGGTATACATTGGCTCACTGATGCCTTTCAACAACTCTGCTTAGGACAAAATTGAGAAGTTGATGCAGTACCTTTTATGGTGCAGAAATGGGGAGAGATCTAAGCCTCAAATTAGCTAGGATCTGATCATAGAAGATAAGAAGAATGGGGGGACTGGGCTGGAATGTTTGTCTGATAAATCCCTTAGCCTATCTTTGGTGCTTCTCAAGAGGATGGATGCTTGTCAACCTTGGATAGTTTTACTAAAGTTTTGGATTGATAGGGCTAAGATTTGGAGTGGTGTATGGTTGAATCTTTCTTGGCAAGACACTATTTCATGTCCTCACCTCAAGATATCAATTTCGCAATCTGATACTACTCAAGCTTTGGTTGCTAAATGGCATAAGCTAATCACTATCTCTTCAAGGTCTTCTAGGGGTCCTATGCATGGTGATTCTTCACTTTCTAGAAGTGTGTGGCTATCTCCTTTTGCATATGACCCAGAGTGTGCCCCGGTACTCAAAAATAGCAGATTGACAAAATCATTGCACGATAAAGGAGTTAGAATTTGGGATAATCTGTGGGACAATTCTGAATGCTCTTGGATTCTGAATGCTCTTGGATGCAAGCTGACTCGATTCAGATTAGATATGGGTTGAACAATAAGGAGTTTGACTTCTTATGCTGCTCTGTTTTGATTCATCCAAAGCCATCATGGTTGACCTCACTATCCAAAAAGGATGATTCAGTATTGAAGGATCTTGTTAGCCCTATGAGCAAGCCTCTGGCTCATTACAAATCTCTGCGGGATGTATGAGCGCCCTCCACTGGCATCTTCCTCTCTGTGTAGTGCAAGGTGGAAGAAAGAGTCTCCTATGGCTAGCTCTATGACTTGGAAGAAGCAACTTAAAAGACTTTGAAAGACTACACCATCTCATAAATTGAATGTACTTTGGTGGTGTTTGTTGCTTAAGAAGCTCCCTCTCAGGTGTTGTTTGGCGGACAAACTCCAAATATCCCCTCTATGTCCTTTGTGCAAGAGAGTAGTGGAGACTGATAAGCATCTCTTTTGGGACTGTGTGCAAGTGAGGCCTATTTGGAGGAAAGTGAAGCAGTGACTTAGACATTCCAATTTGAATGACAGGTTTTGCTTTTCAGTTGCCTTATTTGGTGATCAAGGCTCACTGGATGATGATGCTTAGAGTTTGATTAATCTCCTATCTTCCATCACTTTGAAGTTTATCTGGTTGTAGGAATGCATGTGTTTTCAGATCTTGCAATTTCAAGGGTCTCGATGGTGCTTTAGGTTCGCTAAAGGATGAGATTTTGTTAGTTTGAAGCAACTCAAGGATTCTCACTAGATGCTTAAGCTATTTTGTAAAAAACTCTGTGATTTGGCTTAGGCCAAGGGGCATATATTTTATGATGTAATTTTATTTACTTCTTTTCACACACACACACACACACACACACACACACACACACACACACACACACACACACACACACACACACACACACACACACACACACACACACACACACACACACACACACACACACACACACACACACACACACACACACACACACACACACACACACACACACACACACACACACACACACACACACACACACACACACACACACACACACACACACACACACACACACACACACACACACACACACACACACACACACACACACACACACACACACACACACACACACACACACACACACACACACACACACACACACACACACACACATATTTGCACTCATTTTTTTTAAATGCATAAAATCCTTTGGCTAAACTAAGTCAAATTATATTTAAGGAGTGTTACTTTGTGTTCATTTATTGATCTGGCTTGGTCAATGGAAACATTTCTTCATTTCACACTTATAGTCTATTATCCTTTTTGTAAATTGCTTTTAATGCAAGTGGTCCTACTACTGAGAGGTAGTTGGGAAATCTCAAAGTTCAATTTGATGCTTGCAGAGGATATTAATACACATCTAATGACACCTCAAATGCATCTTTTGCTTAAATTTTGGCCATGTTTGGCAAGTTATCTATCATTTATGACATTAAGCTTCTCAAAGATATCAAGACCATCTAGTGACACGTGAACTATGGCATTTGCTTGAGTTTTCACCCAATTTCTACTGGATATCCTTAATCTATCCTATTTGGATTGTAGTTTCTTTTCTTTATTTTAGATTCTAGAGGTGTTATGCAAGAAGAAGAAGGGTGTCCTTTGTTCTTGACAATTTGTGAAGAAGAGCACTTAAGTTATTATGTTAAAAGAGTCTTGATAGCTACATCATTAGATTTAGTGGAGGAAGTGTTTTGGGAGGAGAGAGTGAGAGGCGCCCATTGGGGGGGGGGGGGGGGGGGGTAGAGCAATACCAATTGAACTAAAGAAGATAAAATGATTCATTGATAAGGACTTATGCATCTTAGTCTTATGTAGGACTAAGATTAAGGCTAACACCTTGACCTAAGTTAAATGTGGAGGTCTAAGGCATGTTCACACACTCAACACATAAGTTAAATATCCAATAGTCCACCCTTCATGTCTTAGATGATGAATAACCTTTTGTGTGAGATAGATGCAAAAGAATAATGTGAAGGTCTTACCTTTCATAAGGTAGTGTCTATTTCCAATCTAGCACAAAATCAATGGAAATATCTTAACTCGTAGTGGTAGTGTCTAATTTCATGATACGAAACCAACATAAAAATTTTAAGGGGCCTTTTGTGTAATTAAAATACTTTATCATATGCAAATTTCCCCCATGAACTATATGACCTCCTCAACATGCAAGCTGTCATGTTAAACACTTTTTGACACATCTTAAGGGTCTTGAGGAGATAGAAGGATGATATTTGCATCTCCACTCTCATGGTTGCTTGATATGAAAGGTAATATCAAGAAAGATGATTGATGAACAAGTATCTTACTTGTCCATTAAATTATGTTGCTTTCTTCAATAAGCCAATGTAGTCAAGCTTTAGAAAGCCCAATTAAGTTCATCCACTTGTGGAGAATGATAAGTAAATGTTGCTACCTATTAAAATGTAGTTACTTGTTTCTCAAAGTTGATCACATTCTTGAACTCAGTATCCCACTAAATTTTTAATATACTCCAGGAAAGAACTTGGTGATCTAGATGCATGTATTTGATTTGACTTTGTGATATAGATGCACATATTCAATAGTTTGAAAAGGTATATGCAATCAACTTACTGGGCCAAATCAAGCAAGTGTAGTAGGCGATGTTGTTTGAGTCAACATTGCAAAGGACTACTCAAATTTGGTTCATATAATATGAAGCTATTATGTTTACTACTTATAATGATATTAAGAAGGGTTTTCTTGGATATTTTTGTCAAGATAAACTAATACCTTGCTGGAGAGCTTTTGGGGAGTTAAGGATGATTATAAAGATGTGGAAACTTATAAAGCCCATTTCCAATTGTTGCAATGCATTTCTTTGAATTATAGACCAACCCAGGGAGTCCAGAATTCTTCCTTTCTTTGTGGGAAGGGAATTGTGGTCTATTTTGTCTATCGTAGGCTTGAGCAATACAAATTTTAAGACAATGGTTGGGCTAGCTATAAGGGTGGGGTAGTCCCTAAAAGGAGTTTAGGGGGTTGGTGTCACAACATGGTCTAGCAAATAGGTGGTTCGACAAGAGGAAAAGAATTAAGAGGCCTTAAAGTGGCCCCAATAGGAGGAGGTTAGGTATTTATTGGCCACTTGGGCAACATTGGAGCTAGCTAGTATGCTTGATCTAGTCTCATTGCTTATTCAAGGTCCAAAAGTGATTCAAAGGGCTTTGATTGAAGTTATGAACCCTCAACTATAACTAGAGAATATTCCTTCGAAAAAAATATATTATGTATGGAGCTAAGGTGGGTGAAGCTCTATGGTGGAGAGAAAATAGAAGAAAGAGAGAGAAGAGAATCCATGAGGAGTGAGAAAACTCTTACATGTACACCAAGGAAGATAAAATTATGTGATAGATTGATAATGAAAGCACAATACCTAGGGATGTGTACAAGGTGTTCACACCTTTAACATACATAGTTACACCTAAGGTGTGTACATACATGGAAATGAATAAAACTAACACACATGAAACTAAAAAACCCCATTCTAGTCATGGGGGTGACTAAACCTATGACACAAAAACATAGAAAAAGAAAGTGGGAGAAGGACTTAGCTTGATAAAGGTAGTGTCTAATCCTATGCAATGATTCTACAAAGGAGATACATAAATGAGAGAAATGCAACATGAGGATGGTCATGATATGGTCTACCAACAAGCTCATGGACCTAAAGTAGGGCATGGTTCAAAGGTGTGTGTCCAAGGTTGATCAAAAGCCAACATGGCTTAGAGGCACTGGACACATGATTAGAGGTCGAATACTTAGGTACAGCCTTCAAGCTCAACTCAAAGGTCATGCACAAAGTGGTTTTTTGGTCCATCAAGTTCCTTAAGCATTTTTTGTCTTCCTTTGATATCCTACATACCCATTATTCTAGCTTTTCAACAGCTAACATTAATATCCTACTAAGGATTGATGTAAAATAACATTGTTTATTTGAAATCTCTCATTTGAATGAGAAATCAAAAGCATAAGATTGTTATCTAGTTTCCCTTTGTACAATATGATTCTCTTTGTTATGAATGCTTAGATGAAGATCATACTTGGAAAATATCAAAATATATGCTTTTAAGATTATACTTGGAAAAGATCAAAATGTATGCAATGGAAAATGGAGATGATAGTAAGTCAATAAATCATATTGGAATGACAATGGGATCATCCAATGATAATATCATGCTAATAGATCTATCATTGGATGAGAGTTCCCCATGAGGGGTCTCAATCCGAGATATCATGTAGCTAATTACAAGTTAATATTTCAATTCCTCAAATGATAGTAGAACAAGTGTAAAACTTGGACATTATTTAGATTTAGAGAGGATGTCAATTTAATCTCTCATTCCACTTGATGTGAACTCCTTTTGGGTACCATATCAGGAACTTTCCTTGGTACTTGGATCCTGATGCCAGGAGGCATATTCCACGGTGGATTCCGTGAGGTTTTACGGTGGATTCCGTAAACTTAGATGACCGGGGCTCATACGCAAAGAGGATTCTTTGTGCGAGAAGTTGATGGGGACGCCTGTCCTTTTCGGGCGTTTCATTAATTTAGTGTGTACATGGGTGATTCCATAGTGGGTGATTCCGCAAAATGCATATTAAATTAATAAACGTTTATGAGTTTAGAGTGCCCACTCGTAATAAATTAAGGTTAGGATTTATTTCTAACCAGTTGATTTATTTATGTAGCTGAAGACTGCTAGGTATTCACTTTTGTCGGTTTAATTGTGTTATTTTACTAACGATTGTGAATGCTTCAGTTGATGTGTAGAGATAGCAGCAGTGGCGGAGGAAAGCATTGGAGTCTAGCGGGTTTCCGATCTTTGGACTATATTTTGATAGGCGCCACGCCTATATTTTGTTATGTCTATAGAGACATCGATTATTTATTATTATTTTGTATGCGCTTATGCGCATGGATATGTTATTTTTATTTGGACATTGAGATTGGGCGTGCCAGACTCTTTGGGCACCGTCCATTAGCTTTATTTTCCTATTTTTGGTAGAAAGCAACTCAAAAGCTAAAAGCTTGTTATATTTTTGTAATTGGGCTATTTTTGAGCAAAAAGATTGGAAATATACATTAAATACATGCTTTGTGAAGCGCTCACACAAGGCATGGGGGAGATTCAACCCAATTTGTCTCTTGTCTCATGTCGTGCTTGTTTTTACATTGGTCTTTGTGCTAAAAAGTAGAGTACTTTTGTTCTTGGGGACCTTTGGGAATTCACTACGTGAGCTACCTGCATCCGATCTGCGCACCAGTGGTATCAGAGTGGAGCAGAGATCAAGGGCTTCCAATCGCTACCAATCTCGGGCGAAGGCGGAGCTCCGGGAACAAACGACCTCTACAGTCAATCTCATCGCGAACCGTCGATACAGGCAGACTTCTGGCGATCAAGAACCCCTATTTCCACTGTCAGATCGCGAAGGACCACTCTCTGTCGGCGGAGGACCACTCCCTCAACTCCATCATCAAGTCGTGATAAAACAGTGAGAAAGCTCTAATCTCCTTCATTAAAAAGCTTAATTACAAAGCTTAAGAAGCTTATTAGCTTCATAATCTTCAAATCGTGATCAACAAGAGAAGCCCCGAAAATCGCGCGAAATCAAAACGCCCCCCCCCCCCACGATCAGAAAAAAACGGCGGCCTTCTTCTTATTATTAAGCTTTAAGCTTAACTAATTAAGCTTAAATCCTTCTATACTCTGCAAGTTCTACTGGGCAGACAAGTCTGCAAACTCTCGGTCACGCGCTTCAGAAGTCAAGTTTCGCAAGTCGACACTAATCAAGTCCTGCAAGTTCTGCAAGTCGGCTAAGTTCAGCAAGTTCACAACCCTGCAAGTCTGTTAAGTCTGCAACTCTGCAAGTCAGACTAAATCAGAACTGACTAACGCTCGAAACTCCTAGAAGACTTGTTCGTTTGCAAAAACTCAGAACTGGAAAGTTGTTCGCAGCAAGCTGTTTTACCTATCTGCAAGTTCGTTGAAGTACTTTCAGCAAACAGAGACAGAAATATTTCAAAATTTCTGAAAATTGAAGAAGAAAATACCCAAAAATACATAGCCTTGTAACCCCAAATTTGAGCTACGCTCATCCCGCTAACTGATTTTGAGTGAGAAAGGTTTGTTGAGTTTTACAGGATGACTACCCCACATATGGATGATCCTATGGCTGAAGACGATCTACCCGAGCCTACCATGGAACAAAAGCTGGATCTTATCATGCTACAATTGGACGAAGAGCGAAGAGCTAGGCAAGCCTTGCAAGCGCAATTGACAAAGCTACAAGGAGCGTCCACTGACAAAGAAGAACCTCAAGCTGAAGATTTGATACGCCGTACCATCGACGCCACTCTTGAAGCACAAACCATTCGCAAGGAATCCAAGATAAGTAAACGAAGTTTCAAGTTTCGCACTTTCAATGGCATAAGAGAAGGAAAGACTATTTTATCATTCATTAGCCAGTTTGATGACTATTTCCATGAGGAAACTTATCCTGAGAAAGATAAAATCAAGTGTGTTACTAATCATCTGATAGATAGAGCATCACTTTGGTGGACTGTCGTCCGCAAGAGCATAGAATGTCCTGCTACATGGGAAGATTTCAAGAAGAAGTTCATGCAAAATTTCCTTCCACCGCAATTTCATGAGAAGGCTATCAAGCAATGGGATTTACTTCAACAACGCGACCGTGAGCCTATACCACAGTATACAGAGCGTTTTTGGAATGCACTTTTACAGCTACGCATGCTTGAAGACGTACCAGAGACGACCCATAAGCGGAAGTACATGTCTGGACTTCTTGGATATTACTACGCTGAGGTGAATATGTTCAAGCCTGCTACCCTTGAAGATGCCATCTCCTTAGCTCACGACACTGAAGATAAGTTACGTGGAAGAGATCGACGAC
Organism: Lygodium microphyllum; assembly: GCF_053477565.2. Lineage (NCBI taxonomy): Eukaryota > Viridiplantae > Streptophyta > Polypodiopsida > Schizaeales > Lygodiaceae > Lygodium > Lygodium microphyllum. The sequence goes on along the minus strand of NC_141157.1, from coordinate 29,607,648 downwards.
CACAGCCATTCCAAGCAAACGGTAATTATGGATCTAAACAATTCAATTCAAATTTCAGAAGGTTTAATCCAGGTCGTTTTTCATCACCATCTTTCCGCAAGAATTGGCCTAAACCACCCGCATTACCATCCACTGTCAATCCAAATCCTAAGCCTATCCAACAAGCAAATCCAAATATACCCAGACTCCCAGCCATTGCAAATAATGTGACCAAAGCCAAGCCCATCGTATGCTACAAGTGTCACCAGCCAGGCCATCTCGCAGCAAATTGTCATTCAAAGAAGCCATCAGCACATATCAACTACCTTGGAGCTATGGACGAAGACGAGCATGAGGATATGCCGGATTTCACTGAAGAAGAAGATGATCCTACTACTACTTCCGACACTTTACCAGGTATGCCTACTTTACATTCATTGTTGACTATGAAATGTATGGTGCATGGAAAAGAAAGAATTATATTGCATGATGACGGTAGTACCCATGACTTTATTTCAGCAAAATTGGTAAAGGAATTGAAATTGCATACAGTACCTACGCATTATCGTATAAAAGCTGCATTTTTAGGTACTAGGTACAATGGCACACAAGAAGTTCAAAATTTAGAAATTCAAATTGGTCCATATATTGAAAGAAGAAATTTCTTAGTTGTCCCATTACAGTCTAGCGACATTATTCTAGGAATGCCATGGAGACACCAACATAATCCCAATATAGATTATTCCACACACACAATGAATATTAATTTTCAAGGAAAATCTATTACATTATTTGGTATGCATGCATCTCATATGTTTCCACTGCTTTCGCATACTCAAGCAAAACGTGCACTACGCAAGAATACTAAATCATATCTCATTTGGGTGAATGAATTACACGCAAAAGAAACTCATATGCACCCTAGACATAAGGAATTTCTTGCATATTTTAAGGACTGTTTTGCAGAAGACCTACCACCAGGTTTACCTCCATCACGTCCAGAAGACCATAAGATTGACCTAATACCTGGCACACAACCACCTTGCAAAGCCCCATATAGGCACAATCAAATAGAGCAAAAAGAAATCCAGACTCAAGTAGAAGAATTACTAAATAGAGGTTTAATTCGACCTAGCAGTTCCCCATTCGGTGCACCTGTGCTCTTAGTCAAGAAAAAGAATAATACTTATCGGATGTGTATTGACTACCGAGCATTAAACAAGATCACTGTAAAGAATAGGTATCCTATACCTAGAGTTGATGACCTTATGGACAAACTGCAAGGATCTTCTATATTTAGTAAAATTGACCTTAAATCTGGATATCATCAGGTGAGGCTAGATAGATCCGACATATTTAAGACTGCATTCAGGACACAGTTTGGCCATTACGAATTCTTAGTTATGCCATTCGGATTAACTAATGCACCTGCTACTTTCAGTAGAATGATGAACCGTATTTTTCTAAAATATCAATATTGTGTGATTGTTTTCTTTGATGATATTTTAGTATTTAGTCAAAGTGAAGAAGAGCATTATGAGCATTTATCATTAGTTTTTCAATTACTGAAAGAAAATCAATTGTTTGCAAATCCTGACAAGAGTGAATTCTTTAAGACAGAAATAGAATATCTAGGTCATATTGTATCAAAAGAAGGAATAAAAGTTGATCCTAAGAAAATTGACGCAATATTGCATTGGCCTATTCCTAAAAATGTACATGAATTACGCTCATTCCTTGGTCTTGCTAGTTTCTATAGGAAGTTTGTACGTAATTTTTCATTACTTGCTTTACCACTGACCAAACTTCTTAAGAAAGGCATTGTTTATCAATGGACTGAAAACCAGCAGAAATCCTTTGATTTACTTAAACGTGCATTGACCAATGCCCCTGTCCTACAATTGCCTGACTTTAATAGACCATTCTTTTTAGTTGTGACTGATGCTAGCGGATCAGGAATAGGAGCCGTGTTAATGCAAGATAACCATCCAATAGCATATTCTAGTTCTAAGCTGAAACCCTCTGAGCTCAAATATTCCACTTATGATAAGGAACTCTTAGCAGTTGTCCAAGCATTGAAACAATGGAAACATTATTTAATGGGTTCAGAATTCATGATAAAGACTGACCAGCAAAGCATTAGACATCTACTTAGCCAACCCCAAATTTCTGACCGTCATATCAAATGGGCTTCATTCATTCAAAGTTTCCATCCTATCATTCAATACCAACCTGGAAAAGAAAATGTAGTTGCCGATGCATTGAGTAGAAGACCTGCAATTCATAACATTTCTATCATATCTTTTGATTCTTTGATTGCTATGAAAGACACATATCACCAGGATATTACTTTTCATTCTGATTGGCAAAAATTAGTTCAAAATAATTTCATTCCTGTTGATTCATTATCATATAATGATGGATTCATGTTCTTTGAAAAGAGACTGTGTGTTACTATTCCATTCCGATCATTTGTTTTGAATGAAATTCATTGTCCCCCATATCAAGGTCATAGAGGTATCATTTCTACATTACGCATGTTAACTGAAGATTTTTATTGGCTGCATATGGATGCAGATGTGTCTAATTTTGTTTCTGAATGTTTGATTTGTCAAAGAATAAAAAGACATCATGGTAAACAGTATGGGTTATTAATGCCTTTATCTATTCCATCTAAACCTTGGGAACATATATCTATGGATTTCATTACTGGCTTACCAAATACTAAATCTAACCATGACATGATTTGGACAATTGTAGATAGATTTAGTAAGCAAGCATATTTCATTGCATGTAAGAAAACTTTAACAGCATCACAAGCAGCACAGTTATTTTTGAAAACTGTTTTTACTAACCATGGATTGCCGAAAGTGATTATTTCAGATAGAGATTCTAGATTTTGTAATAATTTCTGGATTACACTGTTTGCAAATCTAGGCACAAAGATTGATTTTTAATCTGCATTTCATCCAGAAACAAATGGACAAACAGAAGCCACAAATAGTACTATTTTAGATCTTTTACGTGCATACACTATCTCTAAACCTCAAACATGGGATACTCATTTACATTTATTACAGTTTGCTTACAATAATACACCGCACACATCTACAAAGAAAGCACCTTTTGAAGTTATTTATGGACATAGATTATCTACACCTGTTGCATCTTTGTCTAATAGAATACAAAGTGCCGATGATATTGCTGTTATGCATAACACTATTTTTGATGAGGTCAAGGATATGATTGCTAAAGCCCAACAATCATATACCAAACAAGCCAACAAGAAAAGACAAGCCATGAATTTCAAAGTTGATGATTATGTTTGGCTTAGAATAGAAAAGCGTAGATTGCAAAGTGTAGATAGACATCCAGTTGTCAAATTAGCCCCTAGATTCTACGGACCATTTAGAATCATTCATAAAATTAATGACAATGCATTCAAGTTAGAATTGCCATCTCATTGGAAAATTCATAATACCTTTCATATTAGTTTATTGAGACCATTTAGAGGACAATTACCTATCCACCCTGTCTATGAAAACCCACCTTTACTAGATGAAGAGACTGAAATCCTTGAACCAGAAGCCATTATAGATACTGATTACATGACCACTAGAACTGGCCGAAGGTATTCTAGATATCTAGTGAAATTTAAGAACCATCCTGTAGAAGAAGCACAATGGATGCACGCTAGAGACCTAAATGCTTTCCCCACTCTGTTAGCTCCACATTGAGCTAATAGCAATTGAGGTCAATTGCTATCCCACCCCGGGGGTATGATGCCAGGAGGCATATTCCACGGTGGATTCTGTGAGGTTTTACGGTGGATTCCGTAAACTTAGATGACCGGGGCTCATACGCAAAGAGGATTCTTTGTGCGAGAAGTTGATGGGGACGCCTGTCCTTTTCGGGCGTTTCATTAATTTAGTGTGTACATGGGTGATTCCATAGCGGGTGATTCCGCAAAATGCATATTAAATTAATAAACGTTTATGAGTTTAGAGTGCGCACTCGTAATAAATTAAGGTTAGGATTTATTTCTAACCAGTTGATTTATTTATGTAGCTGAAGACTGCTAGGTATTCACTTTTGTCGGTTTAATTGTGTTATTTTACTAACGATTGTGAATGCTTCAGTTGATGTGTAGAGATAGCAGCAGTGGCGGAGGAAAGCATTGGAGTCTAGCGGGTTTCCGATCTTTGGACTATATTTTGATAGGCGCCACGCCTATATTTTGTTATGTCTATAGAGACATCGATTATTTATTATTATTTTGTATGCGCTTATGCGCATGGATATGTTATTTTTATTTGGACATTGAGATTGGGCGTGCCAGACTCTTTGGGCACCGTCCATTAGCTTTATTTTCCTATTTTTGGTAGAAAGCAACTCAAAAGCTAAAAGCTTGTTATATTTTTGTAATTGGGCTATTTTTGAGCAAAAAGATTGGAAATATACATTAAATACATGCTTTGTGAAGCGCTCACACAAGGCATGGGGGAGATTCAACCCAATTTGTCTCTTGTCTCATGTCGTGCTTGTTTTTACATTGGTCTTTGTGCTAAAAAGTAGAGTACTTTTGTTCTTGGGGACCTTTGGGAATTCACTACGTGAGCTACCTGCATCCGATCTGCGCACCAGATCCTTGGTAGATACTTCACACATAGATAATCAATCTAAGTCGTCTTGGCCTCTAGAGATTGTGTTGACTCAAGGAGGTCTCCTTCTCTTTTCCTTCGAATATGAAGAGCTTTGCTTGATTTCTTCTCCCTATCTTCACATTCTCTTCCTCTCTCTCTCTCCTTCTCTTCCTCCTTTCTATTTATTTCTCTTCCTCTTTCTCTCCTTCTCTCAAGATGAAAACTGCAAAAGAATAGCAACCCCAAGGCTTCTCTTCCCTAACCTTTATACAATTATTCCTCTTCTCCATCTTTCACATGATTTGCACAAACATGGCACTAGGATTCCTTGAGTGATCTTGATATGTGGAGTATATGGACTAGTTTGCTTTAGCCTTTGCATGGCTTTAAACTCAATATCTATTTCTCTCTCCATTGTAGAGTAGAGAAGCAATTTACTCTCTCTCTCTCTCTCTCTCTCTCTCTCTCTCTCTCTCTCTCTCTCTCTCTCTCTCTCTCCTTTGTGCCAATGTTTTTGTTGTCCTCTATGATTGCATGTTGATAGTCATCTTCTCTTTCCCTTTTTTTTTTCATTTTTAGATTCCCTTTATCATCTCTTCCATATGTTATCCTTTCTCCAAGCCTTTATTGATGTTGATTTAATGATGCTACACCTATATCTCTTCATGTTTCAACAATACTTCAATTTTCTAAATACAAATGCATATTGATTAAATTATTTTTGGAAGTTAAAAAATAGTAAGAGACTTCAAATACTTACATGCGAGATTTACAAAAATTCAATATAATTTAATAATATGAGAAACATCAATAGGAGTATTACAACAATAAGGTCTCAAGTAAAGGGTAGGATATATTAATTTTACATATGCTAGAAGAATAGAATAAATCTATTATAAGGCCTAGGAAGGAATTTCCATCTATCCATTTATGATTTAGAAATTGATTAATTTAAAGGTAAGCATAGGGAAATGGATGATTAGATGTTAGCAATATGATCTCTATATTTTAGGAATTGGTAAAACTATACTGTCACATGTAAATAAGATGCTACATCATAGAATTGCTCTCATTTATAGTAGGATGTTAGAAAAGGTCGGGGGCCAACTAAATTAAGATTTAGGGACTAAATTGGTCGATGCAAAGAGTTAATGATGGGATGAATCTAGGATGACATGACAATCAATTAGGAATATACATGAAGTGTCATGGGAAGCTTTAAATAGGGGAAAGACTTAAAGTTAGGTTAAAAATTTATGAGTGGAATGAAATATTTCATCTAAACTATAAGTTGTGAAATTGTCACAATGTCTTGAGTGCATAAAGCTAGTAAAATAGTAACATAAAGTCAAATGTTTGAAAATAGCTATTTATGTATTATGAAATTCTATTATACTTTCTGATTGTGGATTTTTACAAAGAATTCCAATAAGCTCACATCACACTTAAATAGTTGAGTAAAAAAGATAGAGTTGTTTACAAAGATCAAGCCACCTCAAGCACTAGGAAAAAACCAATCATAAAGGGTCCTGATTAGACCCTTTGGAGTCTCCAGTGGGAAGGTTGGATGTTAACATTGATATTATGAGACTCTTCTCTCACCAAATCTTGAGCATTGGTTTAAAAAATGGAAGCTTGAGTTTTAAAAAAGAAAGGTTTGGATGCATGCATTTGCATACGATTGAAAATTTTGTGCACACACTTTGGAAGTGTAGTCCATGTGCCTCATTTTGTAAGCCCAAGCATTTTTAAATATTTCCCAAAATCAAACTACATTTGGTTGAAAATTGAAAGATAGCTCATCTATTGCATTTCTACCTATCTAAAAAAGTTCATTCATTTTCTTCTTTTTTGTTGAAAAGTTATTTGAGAAATAAGATCTTTGACTATTTTGAACCATATTTTCTTGCATGTTGCTCTATTTTCATATTTTCCCCTTTCTCTATTGACTATTACCTAGGAGAAGTTTCAACTCATTCCTCCATTTTATATAAACAAGATCCATCTTTTCCCTCATCTCCCTCTCACCTCTCTTCTAGTTCATCTTAATATCTCATGTGGCTAAATGAATTATAAATTATTGCTAGTAAGGATTTTGAGGATCTTAGGGGGCTACAATGGCAAAGTTTTGTTGAGGATGATCTTTTTGTAATTTTTGTGTTGTTTTCTATCCCTTTCAATAAGGCTTTATGTTCAATATAGTAAGTTTTTAATTCTTGTCATTAGATTGATGTTTCAAGCTCAATAGAGATCGTTGTAATGAAGCTTTAGCTTTAGTGGTGAAATTCATTGTGTAATGGTGATGATAATCATCATCTATGCATTTGCTACTTTGAAAGGCCTATGTGTTAAGATTTTGATCAATTTCTGTTAGTAAATAATAGAGATCAATCAATCATAATGCTAACATTGATTTTCCCTACTTGCAATGTGCAATTACGGAGAGAAGAAGCTCAATTCAATGTATACAAGTGCTTAACCACCATTATAATGATTGTACAAAATGACACTTCCAAGAATTAGGAAGATGAGATGTTTAGGGTTTAGGGTGAGATGTCTAGGGTTTGGTGTTTATTCTTTGATGCAACAAAATGTACCCTTTTGACATTGGGAAATGGCAACCAAATGAGTGTCTCATAGAGGAAAATAATTGTGCTTCATGGTGAAATTGGGTGTAAAATGTACGAGAAAGTTATTATAAGAAAAGCTTGTGGAGGTGGGTATTTGGTTTTGTGAAAATGATTATATGTTGCCAAGGGAACATAATTGTGGTAGATTAGATAAAGTAGCTCTTCCTACTTTGCATGCTTGGATTGGAGACAATTGAGTGTTAAACTTGCAAACCTTAGCAAGTTAAAACCATTTGTTAATGTGCTAAATGCTATGAAGCCATCAATAGGTTGTTTATTTAAGTTGGTTCATTCTCTTTGGGATGTTTAACTCACATATTTAAGACATATATAGGCCTATAAAATACAAACAACACATTTACAATTAAAAATACAAGTGATGTACAAATGAATTGTTTCACTGTGAGACTTTTAATTAGAGATTTGTAGGATTTTCATCTATAAAGATCTCGACAAGTCCTATTTGCTTGTCCTCAACCACCTCTTTGATAAAGTCAATGGACCTTAATATGCTTGGTCTTTGCATGAAAGACCAGATTACATGGCAATTCAATGGCACTCATAGAGTTTGAATGCAATCCAGGAGTCATATCTATAATACAAAGGTCTGCAACTAAGTGGCCTAACCATAGGGCCTCCTTGAAAGCCTCAATGGTTACAATGTACTCAACCTTTGGCAATAGATAGGCATTGCATTTTTGCACCTTAGACATCCAAGAAACATCATCTCCAACAAAGGTGAAGACATAGCCATAGGTGGAATTCCTACTATCAGCATGTCCTACATAATTTGAGTCTATGTAACCCATGACTACAGTGTCTTGGCTACCATAATAAAGGCACAAGTCTGCAATGCCCTTAAGGTATCTCATGATAGCCTTCACGGCATCCCAATTTTGCCTACTAGGTGTCACCATATAATGAACCACAACTCCCATTGCAAATGCTATGTCATGTCTAGTGGCTATCATGGCATACATGAAGTTACCCACTACGGGTGCATATATGGGAACTTGGCCATCTCAATCCTCTCATCATCTGACTAGGGACAATCTACCTAACTCACCTTGACATGAGATGGTAAAGGGGTGCCAATCGGCTTACTACATTGCATATGGAATCACTCAAGTACTTTGTGAATATACTCCTTCTAGGACAAGTAGAGAAGTCCCTTAGAGCGATTATGTGTAATGCACATACCAAGTATGTGAGAAGCATGTCCCAAGTCCTATATCTCAAAGCTCTTCTCGAGCCAAGTCTCAAAGTATCCTGCTCATCTCATGAGCACTCCTACAAGTCAGCATATCATCAACATAGGGTACCAAAATGATAAGGCTACCATCAAAGGCCTTCTTTGTGTAAAGATACATATCCATATCATTGTGAGAAGAACCCTATGAATGTATAAAGGCATCGAACTTATGATACCATTTCCTAGCATCTACTTAGAAGTCTCTTCCTCAACTTGCACACTAGGCGTTCTCTGCCATGTTCCACAAAGCCTTTAGGCTAGTGCATATAGATGTCCTCATTGAAGTTCCCATGTAAGAAAGTCATCTTAACATCCATCTGGTACAAGTCTACATCCATGTGTGTAACCAAGGACAAAACTAAGTAGAGGGTTATCATCTTGACCAGATGGGAGAATATCTCATCAAAATCAACTCCCTTTTCTTTTTTAAAATTGCTTAGTAATAAAATGGGCCTTGAATGATGGCTTATGGTGACCAAGGATGCTCTTCAACCTATACACCCACTTGCATGGCAATGCATGTTTTCCATTGGGGACAATGGAACCAAATCCCATATATGATTATTCTAAAGTGAGTCAAACTCAAATAGTATACCCCCTTCCAAGAGTGACTAGCACCTCTACACATAGCCTCCTCTTAAGTAAGGGGCTCACCAAAATCTATCACCATGATATAATGCATAGAGGGCTCATAAGATTAGGAGGATGAGAGGCTCTAGCAGAGCATCTCAAGACTCTAGCTGCTAGGGGGGTTGTACATCCTATTCTTTTTGTCCAACATCATGATCCTACACAACAAGTGGATTCTGGGCTACTACATTAGTAGTTGTAGGCTTTCTAATTGGGATTGGTTGTATAGTAACAGCAAGCTTCTCGTGAAAGATCACCATGTGCACCTAAATCATGGACTCTAGTGACTTATGCATCGTACCCCCATGAAAGACAGCATCATGGCTATATATAACCTTTCAAGCATGCACATCCCAAAGGCAATAGCTCATCTCACCTACATCACCATATCTAAGAACGATGCATTTGACAAATCTATCTTGTTGTGTTTGTCTTCGGGAATATGGTAGATGCCTTGCATCCAAAGACTTGCAAATGGGTATATGAGAGAGGTTTCCAAATCATATTTCCTTTGCAACTATACCACCAAGAGTAGTGCATAGGGATCTATTAATCAAGGAATATCAATAGTAACTACCTCAACCCAAAATGTATGTGGTAAGCCTAGCTAGCTAAATGTAATGCTGACTCTTTCTTGAATAGTCCCATTCATGTGCTCTAAAATACCATTCTAGGGTGGGGTGTAAGGAGTGAGTCAACTAATGCTTAATACCGCTCTCATTGCAAAATTGCTCAAATGTCTTAGAGACATATTCGCCCCCATTATCATACCTCAGGCATTTCAGTCTGTATCTAGATTGGTTCTCAACCATAGCAAGAAAGTGCTGATAAGTAGGTAAAACTTAAGGCCTTTGCTTTATCATCGAGTAGGCCTAGACCTTATGCAAATAATCATCAGTGAATGCAATGAAGTACTTTGCACCACCCAAGTATTAACAAGGCATCGGATTGCAAACATTCGAACGAACAAGAGCCAAAGGCTCACCCATGTGCATAGTGCTAGACTTTTTATGTGTGTTACGAGTCTGCTTGCCATATAAATCAAAACATGAAAAGTCCAAGGGCAAAAGATATTCCAAACAATTCAACACTTTCATTCCATTTAGGGACATATGCCCTTGACAGTGATGCCAAAGAGATACACATCGAAGATCAATCACAACCAAAATATGATGAGTAGTGTTAGATACAAGTAAGGGATAAAGACTGCCGATCTTGGCACCTCTAGTTAAAAATGAGGTTGCTATAGTGATTTTCCATTAAAAAATCACCAAAGGAAACACGATACCCAGCATCATCTAGCTATTCTTTAGAGATGAGGCTTTTATTCAAAGCCAACACATGGCACACATCATGCAACACAAATTAAGTACTAATTGCAAATTGCAAATGAACATACTGATGCCAATAATGTCACAAATATGATCATCTCCTAGATTCACAAAACATATCATAGGACAATAGGTATAGAACCAAGCACGATGCAAGGTCACATGAAAGAAAGCCCTCAAATCAAGAAATCAACATTGAGAGAAAGATGAATGAGTATTACTCAACTGAGCATCAAGTGAGGAAGTAATCAAAATGTACTCATTAGAACTATACTCCAATGTAGTTATTTCCTCAATCTTGACACTAGACTTTGTGATATTATGATCATCCAAAGTCTTAGCATTATCTTGTGCTTTTCCCTTGCCTTTATCTCCCATATCCTAGCACATCTTATGGGTGGTGATGTGGCATTTGTACTTATGGCAGTGTGGAAAGTATCCCAAGACTCATGAAGAGTAACAAGAAAGCAAATAACCTTGACATTCTTCTCAAAGGTAATTGCAAAGTAAACTGGTTGGAAACAAATAAAACTCATTTAAATGAGAAGACATAGCAATGCCTTCCTTCATATGAAGATCCATGAGTTTCTTAATCTAATACAATTGTGAAGCAAGGCTTTGCTTATCATAAAGATGGCATATTTTATCTTATAGCTCCCAAGTACCATCCTTAGTCTCAAAGTGACATTGAAGGAAACCTACTTTGACAAAGACAAGATAATAGAGGATTTTCCATTATGATTACAAAGCAAAGAGTGAATGGGCTACTATAATAGCAATAAATTAGTATGAAACTCATCCCAAAATTGAATACAAGAGGTAGGATGCAATACAATACATAGTTGTATTCAAAATAAATGCACTATAGTGCTTAAACTGAGTGTTTTCTCTCAACAAACTACAATAAAAGAGTATCCAACTATAGACAAATGACCAAAATACAAAGATTCCATTGCCAAGGAATTCTAGGTAGCGATTGAGCTAAAAGTGCAGCTCTAGTAGTGTACAAGAATGAGCATAAACCCCCAAATACCAAATATTATTAGAGACCCAAAGATATTAGATACATCGATGCTTTTCCAAGGCAAAGAAGTAACATGTATATAAGCCAATTGTTCATAAGAGATCTCCAAAAGCAATAGAGATCCACCAAATTGCAACTAACTGACTGTGTATGAATAATGAAGCTCAAGTACATAACCAAGTATGCATCCAAGTTGACAAGCTTGTTTGATAGGAGGAAGTACCAGGTGTATACATCAAATATAGATCAATCCACAGTGATTAAAGCCTACAAGGACAATGTATGCATAAACCAACTGATCAACATGTATACATAAACAAGAGACTCCCACTATCTCAAATAAGCTAATCTCAACAATGAAATTGTCAAAGTAATCCCACTAGAACAAAATCTGGAATAGCAAAGAGAAATGCAAGCTCAAGAAATAAGTGTCATAGCATCTAGGAATCTAAGAAGCATCAAATGTATATATAGGAGCATAAGCATAATATAAGTGACCAAGCCCATAACTGATAAAGCCCAAAAGCAAGTAGCCACTTCGAGTATATAAATAGCTCAACATAAGCATATTCCTACGACAAACATCCATATGATCATGTGGCATACCTAAAAATCTTGTAGGCATCAAACACATAAGCATTCATTGCGTATGCTTTGTTGTCCACAGGATACAACATCAATAAACCTTCCAAATGTTGAGCTAAACAAGCTCTAATCGATCCAAAAAGCTTTCTTGAGCATCAATGCATCATGAAAGCATCATAAACTTGCCCCATAAGCATCAATGAAGCATTAAATAATCAAATATATGCTATCCCAAACAGTGAACATAAGTATGAAGTAATGGTTGACTTTGAACTTCTTAAAGGATGCTCAAGATGTAGCCAAACTACTCAAAAGCAATTGCCAATGTGTGCTAATGATTGAGCAAGTGTTGGAGGTGAAGATTGAGTTGGAGAAATTGAAAGAGATCAACCTAGACAGCAGGCACAATCAATATGAGTTGTCCAATAGGGGCTACAAGCTACTATTGAGCTCAATGATCACTTGCGGAAGCTCAAATAATCCATGGGAAGTGTTGGATGTGAAGATTACTTGGGGAAGCTCAAATAATCTATGGGAAGGTCCAATTCAAGCTTGGAAGATGAAGCTTGGAAGGTGTGGAATTGATTCGAAGAGCAATAGGACTGATGCATACCTTAATGAGTGGTTGCCATGAAAGCTATGAATAAATCTATATCTTGAGTTGAAGTGAAGATTGATGGAGTTCCTTAAATGCTCATTCTAATATCAATTGAAAGGTGGAAGGGTTGAGCAAAAATGAGAGCATAAGGGGAAGAAGAAATCAAGACCTATGGAGGTTAAAGCAAGAGAAGAGAGCAAGACCGTATGTGGGAACTCCAATAGTCACAATGTGTGACTTTCCTTCCCTTATTCTATTGTCATAGTTAGAATAAAGAATAAAATGATAATGATGGGTGGCTCCCACCTATAGTGTATAGGTATGCGGGCAATAAGTGCACAAGATATATAGGTGGTTAGGCACAGGCAACGTTTAACTACTACCAACAACTAGAAGAGAGAAGGTTGAGATATCAAAGAAGTAATCGAGCACCACCAACCACAATAATGAAAATTGAGACCTAGAGCAAGGCTCCACATCACTAGTTACCAAATACAAAAGCGTCAACTGTAGTAACAATCTTCCTAGAATCTTCCCCTCCTACACAATAAGAGCAACACCACAAACAATAACAATAACAATAAGAAGAACACCACAAGAAAAAAAATCTAATAACGTAGTAGCTATAAGTGACAATGAGACTCTCTTGTGGCCCCCAAGGAAGTATGTAGTCTTGTCATTGTATGCATCCAATATGTCCATCACCATAGGTCCCCTCCCCCTTATGATTGACCATGATGTAACACTATCCACAAATCTTTTGGAAAATGTGACTTTACAATCCCAATAGAGCTACACCAAATCCTTCCTCTTCCCACCAATAATGACCACTTAATCTAGATTGGATTTAAACTTTTCAACTAAATTGACCCAAAAATTTACTTGAAATTTCTTTCAAATCACCATTAATGACCTAGTGATCTATAAGCCAAAATAATTATCCTATAGGGCATCCAACTTGCTTGGCATTGCTACTTATTGGATAAGGATGAGGTCATTGGATACACCTATTGTCTACTTAGTTGATTTTCTAAAGCCATATAAACTTTGATTGTACCCAATAAAGCCACCCAAAAAGATAACATGTCATGCCCCCACACTTTTCCCAAAAAACTATATAAGTATGGAAAATGGAAAATGTCTAGATTTTTTGGCTTCATTTAGCTTTTTACAATCTACAAAAATGTGAAGTTTCTTATTCTTCTTTGGAACAATTACTATTAGGCATTCCACTCTACTACGTTCACTAGAGTAATGAACTTTGAGTAAATGGTCTAACTCCTCCTTCACTAACTTAGCAAAAATGAGGATTCATTTGTTAGGGTTTAAAGGCTGCTTGTGCCTAACAGCCTACATTTACTTGTACACTATACCCACATACCTATACACTGAAGGTTATGGGTGACCACCATTATCACTTTATTTTTTATTCTTTTAGTGGCAATAGAATACTGGAAGGTAGGTCACAAATTGTGCCTATTGAAGTTTCCACATACCAAGACTTAATTCATTTATTTAATTAATTTGATTAACCAATTTAATTAATATATTAAACTAATAAAATTAATTTAATAATTTGATTAATTTTTAAACTAATTAAATTATTTAAAGTTTTAGTTTTATTTCACTATCAATCATATTAAATCATTTAAATTTTTATTTTAACTAATAAAATATTAATCATTTTTTAAACTTCACTCTTGACTACTAAATTATTAAAATATTTAACTATTTCAACTAATCTAAAGTTTAACTATTCTAACTAATCTAAATAGATAAACTTACTACATTTAATTTATATAACCATAAATTAAATATACATATAATTTTAATTTTCTAATTTGCAAAGCTTCATACTAATCCAAGCTAGAAGCGTAAATACAAATGCTTGCATGAACATGTGGTTTGGCAAGTTTATAAAGGTAGTTTTTTAACCGAAAGGCTTTCAATCAAAAATCCTTTCGATAAAAATTTTGATCAAAAATCCTTTCAATCTAAATCCGTTGGTCAAAGTGTAAGGAACGTTAAATTCAACCATTATTCACAAAAATACGAATTCTAATTAATGTAAAATGCAACCTAGAATGTTCATACATGTCAACATTATCAACCAATGTTATATAGTGGTCATCGATCTTGACAATAGTCACAAGGTTCTTTGAATGTATTTCAAAAAGACTTACAAGACCAATAAAACAAAATACTTAAGGTAAAAGAAAACATTAACTATTACCAATGGTGTGGCTACAAATAAATGGCGAGTACAAAAGCAATATGACAAGCATTGAGGTTAGTTTTCTCCCGTTGGTAGAGATTATTAATCTATTACATTCCTTGACATTTTCCTGCCTGTTCTATAAGCTTTTTTAATGATATAGGTGGCCAAGGGTGAGGGTTAGTAGATAGAGCTTCTAAATATGTTCTCAAAATCTATCTTATTGCAAGTTTAAGAAACCCTTGATAGTGATAATTTCATCTTGTTGCATTGAACAAGGTTCTTGTGGATGTTCTTAAAAGTTTGTTAGTGGAAGAAGTTCAAATAGCTTCCAACATATCTAGGTTTAGTCGACCAAGCTATGAGGCAATATACAATATGATAGCAAATATAGTGACCCATAACAAGATAAAGCCTATGATCTCATCTTATCCATTTAGGCTTAACAAAATGTATCTATTGAGGATACAATTGGACCATTTTTTTGTGCTAAGAGAAAATGGAAGTGAAAAGAACTAAAGGAAGGTGCAATGCATAGATGGTATTGAGTTGTTATAATATAACACTTTAGATCTAATATGATACACTTATCCTAAATTTTTATGTGGACCTTATTTGCCAAGTTCTATTTCAATCTTACAATTTATTTTGAATCTCAATAGATACCAAATCATGAAGGCACCTAAGCTAGAGATAGTAGGTCTTACATTGATGAATTTTGGAATTTCTTATGCTAACTATATCACACGTGTTCCTCCATTTAGTGCTTATATAGAGCAACATAGTGGTCAAAAGCTCCATGCTGAAGGAGTTGCATAATTCAATGTCAATTGGCACTCAGATGATTACATTCAAACATTGAAGTGTATGTACAATTGTGCCATTAAGACATTACCGTTACTAGTTTATTCTTTTTGTATGAAAATAGATAACTCTACTAAGGGCTATGCAATAAAAAGCACCACCAAACAAGTCATGTCTTGACAAGAACTAGAAACCCATATTTTCAAATAACATTGCGAATGCCCATCTTTGCACTTTACATTGCCTCTTGTGCATATTTGACAAGCTTTTGAAGTTGTATATCAATGGTAAATACATAATAAAATCTCTACCCAAGTGCCAAGCCACTATTGAGAAATTAAAGAGTTATTAAATTCCTTAGGTGTTCATGGAGGCAAGGTTAAGATTCAAAAGGACCAAAAGGTTTCAAGGCTAACTTGCAATGTAGCCTACAAGATATGAATAAGTGGGACAAAGGCTAAGAGATTCCATAATAACATTATTGGTTAGTGATTGAAGTTAAACAAGGAGCTTTGGAAAGGTTTATACAAATGTAGTATCAATTTGAATGAGACCCAAACTTATAAAGCTTGTGCAAAATTTTGGTATTATTTTGATACATTGGTGTGTATAATGCTCAAATCTTCAATAAACCCTTTAATTTAAGTGGAATTTCAAAAAATCAATTGATGATTTTACAAGATTAATTATCAATGCATGTGGGGGGTATAATCCTTTGCAAGATAATTCTAACACTTGAAATTGCATGCTTCCACCTTGACTTGTCTTGTCTTTTGCATCCTTTTTCATTTAAGATTAACAAAGTACTTGGCCAACTTGTAATGTGACTTGCACAATATTGAACTCATGGGAGCCAACTACAATATGATCTATTGATTCCACCACAATGCCAAGGGTTTTTTTTTTTGGCAATTATCTTCAAGCTATAGAGTAGAGTAGTCAAGGGGCAAGATGACCAACAAGAAGAGGGGGAGTTCATGGGCAACTGGCCAACATGAAATTATCTATTTTCATGCATTGAAAACAAGATCTATATTTTGAAATTCGATCATCAAGTCTAGTGTATAGAGATGAGGAAAACACAATCTCTATTAGAACATACATTAGGATTAAGCTCCATATTCAAAAATGCCAAGTTGTGACAATGATCAACTTTTATGCTCATATGCTATGGAAGGTTAATGATTGATTTAAAGGCTATATAATGATGCTTAAGCTCCATGTTTGAAAACATAACTATGCTAAATATATAGCTCAAGCATAAACTCAGCCATTCCCATGTATGCATAGAGGATTAATATTAGAGTACTTATGTCCATTCATAGAGGATAATAGTCCTTTATTGTTTGCTTATTTAGCTCCTTAAAATCTACACATAGGTGGATTTGTTTATTATTATTATTATTATTATTATTCCTAATCACAACTAGTGAGCACCATTCAATGTGTTCAATGGGAAAGATCAGACTTGCCTTCCTCTAATGCATCAAATCCTCAAAAAGAGGCTCTCTTAGCTCAAAAGGCATGTGTCTAACCTTCTACCTGATAGGATTGCTTCCTTCTTTCAATAGGATCATATGCACAATAATAGTAGGAGGAATCCCCTTCAATTCATCATAGCTCCATGAAAATACCTCCTATAGGAGTGCCACATAGTCTATGCGCTCATCATCTAATAATGTGGTGTCGAGCTTGATCGGGCATGGATCATTAGGAGTCCCAAGATCCAACTTTATCACATTAGCATCACAACTCCGATATTTTTCCCCAATTAGCTCATACAAGAACACTTGATATACTTCTTTTGTTGTGGAATCCTCATCACAATCACTCGAGCTTGAAGTTCCAATGGTAGAAGTTCCCTCAAGTGCCTCTTATTCCATGGTGGGAGGTAATGCCCTTTCATTCAATGGGCATTCAAGATAGGCATCCAAGATTGTTCTCTTAAATCCATACCCAAAATTTAACCAACTAGCAGTTAGGATATCCACCAAGCAATCTGAATGTAAGATCTAAGGCCATCCAAGCAATAGTTGGTAGCTTGGCCCAACGAATCAAATAACATGAAATCCAAGGAGACACCATTTCTTCTAGTTGTCTCAAACTATCATTAGCCATTCTTAGGATAGTGGTGACATCCTTTTGGATGGGCAAGCCTAGTCTCTCCAATAAATCCATACTCATAATGTCCATGGAAGAGCCTGAGTCTACCACTACACTTTTTATTAGAATGCCATGCACGTGTACTTGCACCCTAGGGTTGTGTTTCTCATGCAAGATCTGCTTAGGGTCCTCCCCTTCAATATTCCTATTATTTGCATGACAATCCACAAGACCAGGTAGTTGACTACCTTACTGAAGAGAATTGATCCTACTCCAACAAATATTAGTCATATGGCCTGACTACCCACATATGTCACACTTCACATGAGGACAATTCATTGGGAGGTGCTAACCACCACACCACTTGTTGCATTTAAATTTTGATAGACTCATATAATCAAGCTTCCCAATGCCCATCAAGTTTTGCTGGCGCTTTAAGAAATTAACATCCACGGTGATCTGTTGGCATTGTTTTGTGATCATATGTGTATAATGTTTCATCATATCCTTGACTTCTTCTACAATATTGGATGCAAAGGATTCATATCTAGAGGCCTCAGGAGCCACCTCCACACTATGTTTCACAATTTGTAAAGGGGATGCTACTTGTATAGACCCTTGGTTTGTGACAGGAGCCTACCCATTGCTCATAGATATTGTAGGCCTCAGTTGGGGGCCACATTTGGCACTGCATGAGTAGGTAATTGGGGAAACCCTTAATTTGGGGCTCCTTGATTTTCACCACTACATTATTGGGTAATGCAAGTAAAGAGTTTTAACGTGTTAATACCGCATTTAGCACTAGCCTAGTGAGACTGAGAGGGCTTGCACTTTTGCTGCATAGGCAGCTTGAATTCTTGACTCGATCCCCTTTGCTACTACTATGTTGCTCTAGTGTAGTTGGAACATAAAATCCAACCCTCTCAAGAATTATTGCAACTAAGCAACAGGGGATAATTGGATAGTATTACCCAAACAACAAAAAACTTTGCGTAGCTTTTGAGCATATGCTTTTACCCTCTCATTGAATTCTTTTCAAGTCTCATTTAGGATACACAGCCAATATTGGCTCCCCTTTTTAGGAGAGAATTCCCTACAAAACATAGTGTAGAACACTTGTGTAGTAGCAATCAAATTTGATGCAAGTCAGTAGTACCACTAGGTTGCATTTCCCTTCAAAGGCATGCTGAAGAACATCAAATTATGTGCTTCCTCATTGACTTGATAGTTAAACATAATTTTTAAAAATTCTTTGATATGTAATTTTGCATCTTCGTTTGGACTTTCACTAAAGAGAAGCAATAGATACCCTAAAGCACATAGAGCTACTATGCACGCTAGGATTTGTATTGCTTGAAGGGGTGTTAAGGGTGGTTGTGCCATCCCTATAGATATAGAAATAGGCTTAGGAGGAACAACTACGATACTGTCAATGGCACCACAAGATGGTGGTATTGATCTACCACTTCAATTGGTCGTGGAAGAAGTGACCACCCAACTTTAGGTGTTAAGGGTAAACTACCACTTTTGCATATACTAGGATTGCTCTTACTACGAGGGGCTGTAAGCCCCTACACTTTAAGAGATACCAGACTACTATGGTCCAAGGAGTATTTGCAAAAAAATTATGCACATTTGTTAGTTTTTCTTCATGTTACTCTCATTGAATTCAAGAGATCTCTAGCCTGCGCTCATATTCTTACCTTAATAGCTCTTTCTCCACTTCTAACCAATAGGTTATACACTCAAGAATCGAGCCAATCCCTTATAGGAATCCTAAAGACTCTTGGAAAATATACCACCTACTAGGATCTAAAATGGACCCGATAGCAACTCTCACATACTCAAGCTCATTGATGGATCTCATAAGATTGATCCCCATAGGCCTGTGGCCATGAGTGACTAGCAAGAGACTAGGAACCCTCTCTCTAAACCTTGACACGTTGCATTGTAGTCTAATTTTCTAACTGTCTACTTTGAACTCCAAGTAGGAGTGCCCAAATAGAAGGTGTCTAGTATACTATACAACCGTAATACGAAGGCACCTCCTTGGAAAATTGCCTCTAGATACAAGCAACTTATCCAATAAGAGATTTGACTTGTTGGTCCTCATCTTTTAACACAAATGTAAAACTTACTCTCCACTCATCCTCAGAACCCCCTTTGAACCCTCAAAACTAGTCAGCTCGGATCTCCTCACCCACTCGGTAAATAAAGAAACCAATCGCTATGCAAGGGTGTATATATAAAAATGCTTCAATGCATAGTATTCATGAGAGTGCACAAGCATTTTTAATGTAAGGAAACAAAAAGTGGGGTAGCAAACACGCCTTTGTATCATTTTATGACTTTCAACCATATATTGCATTGATGTTGTACATGCCCCAAAAGCATCAAGTGTTTCTCACTCATGCTACTTCTGGGTACATATTTATACATAATCACCTTAGATATGATATACGAACAAGAAAATAGCATTCTCAACATTATTCGTTAGATTTTGACACACATTCTTTCATTTAGATCACTTTGCATGACACTAAAGCCAACCCTGTGGTGCTACCGATATGCATGTTTTATGCTTAAAAATCTTAATTTTCTAAAAATATAAAAAAGTGTGATATTTTTATATTCGTAGATCACTAGACATTCTTAGTCTTTCTCTATTTATTGGATTTTTTTTCAATTTTTTCTTATTATTCTTAATTTCTAGCCATTTTATTCATTGAAAAATAAAAAAATCAATACAACCAATGTTAAGTACTAATAATTATCTTTATACATTTCTTTATATGCCTTAAAAATAGTTTTTCAATTGGATTTTATTTGCTATAAAAACTAGGCCACTTACCCTGTTGACCACCTACACACTATGATATGATACAAATGAGATGCTGAGTGGTTCCCAAGGCTGTTAATGCTTACCATAGCTACTAATGGGCTTGAGGATCCCTCCACATAGACCAACAACATGCCACCAACCATTTCTTTGAGATAACTCTCATCTCTCCCATGCTTTCACCCACCTCCTTCTCCCATAAGAATAGCCATTATGGAAGACAAAAGGGAGAAGACAGAAAGATTGTCTTGAGGGAGGAGAGTGAAAAACTTAAAAAATAGGATTATTTTTATTTTTATTAATCATGCAAGAGTGGTATCACCACATAGAGCTCGACAAGTAGGCTCCAATTATGTATTTAAAAGTGCCAAACAATGAAGATTGGCGAGGAGGAGAACAAAAAATCGAGTGCCATAATTTCGTTTTTTGCTTCTATACCCCTCTTTTCTCCTTCTTCCTCTCTTCAAAACGATTAAGTACATTAAAAATTTTCACCCCTTTGAAGTGCCCCTTCAAATTGGGCATGCCCACTTGATTTGGGGACCTTTTTTTACCTTCTTGGCTACCCGGACCATATTCCTCCATAAATCAAGATCTTGTGGCCTCAAATTCCACCCCAAACATAAAAAATTAATTCTTAAGTGATGGTTGGATGCTTATTTATTATTTGTATACTCAACTTGACACTTTGTTGTGTCTCAAACATCAAAATGCTCTATCTCCTGTGCCTTGACTGCTTTGCGCCCATAGACCACTTTGGAGTCTAAAATCTTCATTTTTGCTCACAAATGCCTTGAGGATCTACCTAAAATTGTCCAAAATCCTAAAAAGCATGCCTTTAAATTTTCATCTCACTCTTTTTCTTGGATTCTATTTTTGTGGCTTTTGCAGTAGAGCTGTTGTTTGCTACTATTGTTGTTTCTTTTGCTTTCTTTTCTTTCTCTTGGATAATGAAGGTGTGGACTTAGGAGATTCTGTGCTTCACCTAGTTCAGCAATTATATCATTGGACTATTCATTAGGGATCTCCTTTCCTTTTGTCTCCTCATGGGGATTTCCTAGGTTATGCTAAGTGATATTGTAAGGCTATAATGATTCAATTGCCTCTTGCTTTGAAGAGTGGAGTCTTTCAACTATCTCCTCTTTATTAAGCATATTAATTTCAGGCACTAACAATTGTTCTTACTTACTTGTTGAATTTGGGGCTTAATCATGTTCAATTTAGGGATCGTAATCAATATTGCCTCCTTACAATTGTTAATTTTCACACTAAAGGGTGCGATTTTCTAGGTCAATGTACTCAGCACACACACTGGTGTCCTGTTGACGATTATAAACATTACTAAGCATGGGACGGTGTTTTGATACTTGGGGTGCTCACTGGCATGAGAATATCTATATTTCCTTTCTCTTTCAAGTAGATAGATCCTAAACAAAGGTTCCACTCTTTCATGCATGAGATTGCAAGATGCATATCTATTGTCTGACTCATTAGATCGTATTGGGTCTATTTGGTCTTTGTTGCATCAATATTCAGCTAGTCAGATGGTCCCACAAGAAGTGTTAAGTCAAACCATGACTCCTCTTGCAGTTGCAAATTGTGGCACATGATGTATTTTGTTCAAATTGGGATAGGCTCAACACATGCTAGATGTTTCTCCTCTTGCTATCCAGCCATGCAGCTCCCTTCCTTGCATTGCATTCATCAAATGCATAGAGATGTGTGTGTGTGTGTGTGTGTGTGTGTGTGTGTGTGTGTGTGTGTGTGTGTGTGTGTGTGTGTGTGTGTGTGTGTGTGTGTGTGTGTGTGTGTGTGTGTGTGTGTGTGTGTGTGTGTGTGTGTGTGTGTGTGTGTGTGTGTGTGTGTGTGTGTGTGTGTGTGTGCGCGCGCGTGCGCGTGCACGTGTGCACCCATGCACACATGCACACATTAACTTTTACAATCACCATTTGTTTAGTTGTCTTTAGACATGCTTCGAAAAGGAGGACTAAAGCTTTGAACTGAAAGGTGAGAAGGATCGAAGCTTGCACACGAGCTATGGCAGGAGAGCAAGAGCAAGAAAGAGAGAGACAAGAAATGGGAACTCCAACAGTCACAATGTGTGACCGGGCCTTCCTTTATTTACTAGTCACTAAAATGAATGTAAAGAATAAAGTGATGTGACGGGCGCCCGCCACCTGCAGTGTGCAGTGGCGGGTACTGTCAGTGTAGTAATACACGGGGCGGCACGGCGGAGGCGCCTTTACCCCAACAACCTCCCACTTAAAGGCGAATCTGCTCCAGTGAGAGAGAAAAGAAAAGAAAAAAGACAGTACAACTGTACATAGGTACAAGGGATGAGGAAAGGCAACATCTCATCCAACGCCCATCAATCTCCTGAGGAAGGCAAAGCGCTCAGTAGTGAGGCTTTTCGTGAGCAAATCTGCAGGATTCTCATCAGTGGAGATCTTGACAAGGTCAACAGACTTGTCCTCCACGACACCACGTATGAAGTGATACCTCATCTCAATGTGTTTCGTCTTCGCATGGAAGATCAGTGGCTGCAACATACTCGGCCTCAGTGGTAGACAAAGCCGTACACTTCTGAACCCTAGACATCCAAGAGACAGCACCTCCAGCATAGGTGAATACATAGCAAGAAGTGGACTTCCTACTATCTGCATGTCCTGCATAATCGAAGTCAGTGTACCCCACGACCCCTGTATCCTGGCTGCCATAGCAAATACACATATCTGTTGTGCCCTTCAGGTGCCTCATGATACCCTTCACGGCATCCCAATGTTTCTTGCCAGGTGTAGCCATATAGCGTGCCACAACACCAACTGCAAAGGCAATATTTGGACGAGTGGCTATCATGGCATACATCAAACTGCCCACGGCTGAAGCATAAGGGATCTGGGCCATCTCAGCCCTCTGCTCATCTGTCTGTGGACAATCGGCCTGTGATACCTTCACATAAGAAGGCAATGGACAGCCAATAGGCTTTACATCCTGCATGCAGAAGTGCTCAAGGACTTTATGAATATACTCCCTCTGTGACAAGTAGAGGAGTCCCTGATGCTTGTCGCGTCTAATGCACATACCAAGTATGTGAGAGGCCTGTCCCAAATCCTTCATCTCAAAGCTCTTCTTCAGCTGAGATTTAAGAGCATCTAGCTCATCATGAGCTTTCCCTGCTATCAGCATATCATCCACATAGAGTACCAAAATAAGCAATGAACCATCACGGGCTTTCTTCGTGTAAAGACACGGATCCATAGCACTCCTGCTATAGCCCTGTGACTGCATAAAGGCATCAAACTTATGATACCATTCCCTAGGTGCTTGCTTCAAGCCATAAAGACTTTTCTTCAACATGCATACTAGGTGCTCCCTGTCAGGTTTTGCAAAGCCCTTAGGCTGCTCCATATAGATCTCATCATGCAAGTCCCCATGTAAGAAAGCCGTCTTGACATCCATCTGATATAGATCTAAGTCAAGCTGAGCAACCAAAGCCAAGACCAAGCACAAGGTGGTCATCTTAACCACAGGAGAAAAGACCTCATCAAAGTCTACACCATGCTCCTGCTTAAAACCCTTTGCTACCAATCTAGCCTTGTATGCCAGAGAAAAGACCTCAGGAGAAAAGACCAAGCACAAGGTGGTCATCTTAACCACAGGAGAAAAGACCTCATCAAAGTCTACACCATACTCCTGCTTAAAACCCTTTGCTACCAATCTAGCCTTGTATGCCGGCTTGGGGTGTCTAGGGGTACTTTTCATCTTGTACACCCACTTGCATGGCAAAGCCTTCTTGCCCTTAGGCAAGGCAACCAAATCCCAAGTCTCATTCTTATGCAAGGAGTCGATCTCAGACTGCATAGCCCTCTCCCAAGAGTGACTGTCACCCCTGCGCATAGTCTCATCATAAGGGAAAGGCTATCCTGCATCTATAACCAAAACATAATGCATAGAGGGCTGAAATCTATCAAGTGGACGTCTGTCTCTAGCAGACCGTCTCACTGCAGGCTCTGCTGCCTGCCCAGCGACCTATCCAACACCCTGACCATGAGCATCTGCTACAGCTGTAGGCTATTCAACTGGCTGTGCAGGAGCTCTAGGCTCCTCCTGAAAGATCACTCTGCGGATCTCAACCACCTTCTCAGGCTACCTGTGCATCTTGTCTTCATGGAAGACTACATCATGGCTACGTACTATTTTCCGCGCCTGCGGATCCCATAGGCGATAGCCCATCTCTCCCGAATCACCATAACCAAGAAAGATGCATTTAATGCTCTTTGGATCCAACTTACTCCTCTTGTCCTTGGGCACATGGCAGAATACCTCACATCCAATGACATGGAGATGCGCATAAGAGGGTGGCTTACCAGCCCAAACTTCCTCTGCAACCTGGAAATCCAATCCACTAGAAGGCGATCGGTTTATGACACGCACTGCCGTACTAACTGCCTCAGCCCAAAAGCTCTGTGGTAGGCTTGCATGGCTAAGCATAGAGCAGACATGCTCCTGAATAGTCTTGTTCATGCGCTCAGCCAAACCATTCTGGGTGGGGTGTAAGGGGTGGTCAACTGGCGCTTAATACCCCTGTCATCACAAAATTGCTCAAAAGCACGTGAGACATATTCTCCCCCATTGTCAGTCCTAAGGCATTTCAGCCTATACCCAATCTGGTTCTCAACAAGAGCAAGCCAACGTTGAAAGACTGCCAAGACATCGGACTTTTGCTTTATGGGATAAGCCCACACTTTCCTAGAAAAATCATCAATGAAGGTAACAAAGTACTTCGCACCACCCATAGACATACACGGCATGGACCCACAAACATCTGAATGCACCAAAGCCAAGGGCTCACTCATGCATGGCCTACCCGATTTCTTATGCATAGACCTATTCTGCTTACCATAAAGACAATGATCACACGAGTCAAAACATGCATAGTCCAAAGACGGAAGATATTGCAAACCAGATAACATTTTCATTCCCTTCAAAGACATATGCCCCAAATGGCATGCCAAAGTGATACATGTGGGATAGAACCCACTGCCAAAACATGGTCTACAGAAGACCCAGATACAATAAGAGGATAGAGGCTGCCAGCCTTGGTGCCTCTAGCAAGCACAAGTCTGCCTCTAGTAATCTTCCAGGCAGAATCCCCAAAACAGACATGAAACCCTGCATCATCCAACTGTCTTGCATACATAAGACTACGCATAAGCGCAGGTACATGACGTACATCCCTGAGTAAAAAGGAACTGCCAGTGGAAAACTGCAACAATTGAATATCTCCACAGCCCACAATATCAAGAGGCCTGTCATCTCCAAGTCTGACTGATCCAAATACAGTACGGTAAGAGTGAAACCACTCACAGTAAGGCGTCACATGGAAGATCCCATGCACTCTGTGCTTCCTCGAATACATTATAATGTACCTGTTCAATGAGAGACAATACAATCGTGGACTTGCATAGCTCATCAAGTTCAAGCCAGTCGTCATTGTTCATAGTTACAGGCTGCTGCCCGCTCAACCGAAGTGGCTTAACCTGAGATTTCTGCACCAATACCTGCCAAATTTGACTCTTCCAATAAGAGTACTTGGTACCATCCAACTTTGTGATGTTAAATACGGCATTATCAGTCAAAGAGGACGCCATAATGCAGGCTGGAAATGCACAGACAGTCTAAAATTGCTTGTTGTTTTATTGCAAAAAATGCCCAAAATCCACTGAAATGAGCTCCAAATGGCGAGAAAAGTGTGCCAAAAGATGCTGCCCACTTAGTACTAGGTGCAATACACCAAATCAGGATATTTCAGCATAAAAAATACTGCTCAGTCCACTAATAAATGCTTGCTGTAATAAATTTCAGAACTGCAATAATGAGAGCAAACTGTCCCAAAACTGGATCTAATGTCAACTAAACAATGCTAGGTCCAAAGCCGGCATAAAGAGGACAAAGCAAAGCCAAATGATAGTGAAAATACATGAGCATAACATCGAGAGATGTCAAATAGCATCTGCCAGTAAGAGGCACACCCCTAGACAATCTAGGCAAAATGTACCTGCAATTGCCAAAACCTGACACAAATAGGTGTTTGCTCAAAAGAAAGCGGATCCAAAACTGAGACTCAGCTCATAAGCATCCTGTGAACCAAGACATATACTCAACGCAACATCTAATTGTCGAAGTATAATCCCAAAATCTCAATACATCTGTAACTGCTCAATGACATAGATTGCTCCAATACATGTAACTGCTCCAATAGCATGTAATCCCTGCTCAAGGTCAAATAAGCATGCAAGATGCTCCCACTGGCACAAAAGGCGTACAAACGAGCTCAAGGGCTCAAGCAACCCAAGACAAAGTACCAGTGACAAGTCCAAGTCAATGCATCATATGCATCCCAAGAGCATGACATACATGAAGCAACTGATGGAAGCAACCAAAGAGCAATACATAATCCCAAAATAAGATCTCTGTCAACTCAATGACATCCGATAGCAACCAAGTAAATGATCAAACTGAGTCGAAAATGCTCAAATACATCCAAGGCAAAGCTCCCAATGTCGGTAAAGCATAGACGAACCAAGCGGCATATATCACGAACCAAAGCACGTAATGTATGAAGCCTAACTGACAAGCATAGACATGAGGCATAAGCAGTCCAAGAGCATGCGTCCAAATGCCAGTGAATACCAACCAAGACGGAGCTTATGCGTAGCTCAAATACATTCCATAGATTCAAACATGAGCTCAAAGTCGTCCCCAAATGTCAAATACATGATGGCAAATCCCAAAGTATACATCTGGTACCAATAGGTAAGTGACAAAGCATCCAAAGTACCTTCAGCCCATTGTTATTACATCCAAGTTTGACTGTCAAAACTGAGAAATCTCAGCCAATATTTCAGGCCAAAATCATGGCATAATCATGTGCATACATTCCCAAGGCACTAGGCATCATGTAGGCTGCATATGGGCATCAAACAAGGTAATCGGAGTAGAGTATAAGCATCAAATGCCAATGCCAAGTGTGGTTGCCTTGTTTCCAGCATTGTATAATAGTAAATGACAGTCCCAAATCAGAGAATGTCAGCCCCAAAGCTTCAATGCCAAGCATAAGGCCTAAAGAGGCTTTCAAAGTAGCTCAAATGCCTTCTAGAAACCATTGTTTAAGTGCTCATTTAGGAGCCAAGGCATATAGGCTGAAAATGTGATGAGTAGGCAGGCAAAAATCTGGCACAAATTCAACACAGGCTATCCTGGGAAGTGGCTGCTCCATGTGGCAATATTGGTGTGGATGGGAGGCTCAAAAAGGCCCCAAAGAGGGCATACACAAAGCCATGAATGCCCAAAGCAAAGGGCAAAGGAGATATGGAGCTTTGAAGCTTCAAATGATGGCTGCCCCTCTTCTTCCACCTGTTTAAAACTGAGAACTGAAGTAAAACCCTTCAAACTCTGATGCAATACCTCAAGGGCAAGGCCCTGAAGAAGCCCAACAATGCCGGAGGGAGCTCTGGAAGCCGGGGAGTGTCGGAAGCTCGGGAGATCGGCTATGGCTGCCGGGATGGAGACCCAATGCGTGAAGGGAGTCAATGCGAAGGTAGAGAAGCACCGAGTCAAGCTCGAGCAAGAGGAAGCCAAGCTCTGATACCAGTTGAAAGGTGAGAAGGATCGAAGCTTGCACGCGAGCTATGGCGGGAGAGCAAGAGCAAGAAAGAGAGAGACAAGAAATGGAAACTCCAACAGTCACAATGTGTGACCGGGCCTTCCTTTATTTACGAGTCACTAAAGTGAATGTAAAGAATAAAGTGACGTGACAAGTGCCCACCACCTGCAGTGTGCAGTGGCAGGTACTGTCAGTGTAGTAATACACATGGCGGCACAGTGAAGGCGCCTTTACCCCAACATGAACCACCAATTGCATAGATCGAACCAATATCAAGACAATTCAAGTCATTGGAAGAGTATTTGGACTTGTTCTAATGGCTTTTTCTCGAATAACCTTTAGCAAATATCAAATAGTCTTTGGAGGTTATTGAGGAAGCTCCATATGCTTCACTTGGGTAGATATGTGAGATCTTGTTGCTTGCTGCCAAAAAAAAAAATCCAAAATTTGAAAACTTCAAACAATTTGTAGTCTTAACAAAGAGAATCTGAAGACATTACCATCAAAGTATGACGAGAGACGTCAACTCAAAACCAAATACCTTTTTTTAAAATCAAATAAACATCCTAGTTTGATAGAAGAGTTGGGCCACTCCAAAGAATTGAAATTTTTGGCATGGATCAAATGAGTTGTATGTGAAGATTGTCAAGAGGAAGAGGGCACACCACCTAGCACATGCCACCCACTACTACTAGCATAAATCAACTAGTGGGTAGTGCACCCAATCCAAAACACACATCATACTCAAAGATCTTGCAAGATGATGGAAGGATCAATAGGGTACCTTGCATGGAGAGAGGGAACTTAATCTCGCGAGAAAGGGGGATGTGAAGATAATACTTGATCCATAGAATGGCTAGTGGAAGAGAAGAAGATTCACAACATGGTGCATTTGTAGATGGCCTTCTTGGGCTCACTTCATAGAAGGTCCCATACCAGTTGCACACCTCATGATGGATTATGATGCAAACCCTACACCTACCATCCTATTACCTCTTGGTGCTCTTCCTCCTTGCATTCTGTCACATCGACTCGATTGTTCTTCATTAACATATCTAGTCTAGCCTTATCCAACAACTATCATCAATTCAAATCAATTGAAATCCTCGGCATTAACAAATGCTAAATAGTTGAATGGTAGTGGCTAAGTTATGATTATATGAAGCTGTGAATACCTAAGCTGTATTTGTGTGAGGAGATGAGCAGGACCAAGGGCAAGAGATAGAGTGTGACAACAAGTGAGGTGGAGGATGACTATGGAGCTCATATGTATAGCACAAGAAATTACTTAATGCATTACCACCACCAGATATTTAAAGCAACGAATGCAGATCCTCCCTAATGTAGACAGGGGGTGTGGGTAGAGAGAGAACCAATGCCAAGCTAGCTTTACATTTTTAGGCTTTCATGCAAAATATGTCCATTAGTACAGCCTTGAATGTGCATGTGCACGCACAGAGAGAGAGAGAGAGAGAGAGAGAGAGAGAGCACTCAAGAATTATGGCATGCATCTAATGTATTCCTCTTGTTATATTTATATTTGTAATTTCCTTTCAAAAGTATTGTGTGAGGTTCGTGAGCATCCTATAGTTTCTACTAGGGTAGGTTATTGCCTTTGCATTTCTTTCTTTTGATTATAATAATAATAAATATAACTAGATAAAATATATTTTCTATAGAGGTAATGTAGCTTTGGATGCCTTTAGAGAGAGAGAGAGACCAAGCCCGATTTCTTACTGTATACTAGGGAACGTATGCATCAGTTCATGGGGATTCTTGAATGGTTTTGTCAAGATAGTGTTTGACGGTGAATGTAACAAAAACAAAGCTAATGGCTGTGCGCACCAAGCAATAAAAGGCCCCACCAAAAGTACATTATGTGGGACAGTCTATAGAGGTAGTATCTACTTTCAAATACTTGGGGATTGAGATACCTGCAAACCACAAATGGCATACATGTGTGGAGCGGTGATTAGCGACAAGGAAAAGCAAGTATTATCACTTTGAAAACGATTGCATCCGTACAAATACTAAATGCCGAAAAATATGCTGTATGATTTTTGATGCATATGTTCTACAGATGGTATTATATGGAGTGGAAGTGTGGGGGGGAGCATCTCCTCATCTCCATGGAATGACATTGAGAAGCTGCAGAAAGCTTTTATTTGTAGGCATTTGGGCATCAAAAGCACCACACCATATGTACTTATGCTTTTGGAAACTCGTTGTCGACCAATTGAGGTACATGCTATGATCTGAGTACTGAGATATGCCACACCCGAGTATGTCAAATGGATGATAGTAGGCTCCCCAAATGGGCATGGGATACTAGCACACACCTATAGAAAACATGGAAAAGTAAAGTGCTTTCAACAGGATGGGTACTGGATATGTAAAAATGGTTTAAAGGGTGGGGAGTGGATAGATATCTAGATATGGTATCCGAAGATATATGCATGGACACATTTCAATCAAACCTCTTATGAGCGTATCAAGAAAAACATCAAAGCAAAGGAGCAAATGGCAAACTTTCTTATTATTGTATTCATATCTATCCTTCATGTTGGGAATCCTACATGCAGGAAAAGGCACACACGCAACCATACATAGCCGACCCGCTCTCAGTGGCATTTAGACAAAGTATTGCATGACTTCAAACTCGATCACACACTTTATTGATCAAGACAACTGCATGGAGTGGACAGGCAAGAGAGATGAGGTTATGCAAGTTGTGTGGACTATAGAGTGTAGAATCAGAGCACATGCCTAGCATATGCACACATACGGGCTGACTTTGATATCCCTTTACAAGGGCCACTTCACCAGTTTCTGACCACTACTCCTATATCAAAGTTAGGGGCTCTCATCACCCGCATGTTACACTTTCGGGAGAACCACATTGCATAGATCGTTCTTTCACCATCCTTTCCTACCATGGGGGAGGAGAATCATTGTATATCTGGAAAGGTCCCATGGGTCATAATTTGGCCTTCCATGGATGATAATAAACTACTCTCTCTCTCTATCTCTCTCTCTCTCTCTCTCTCTCTCTCTCTCTCTCTCTCTCTCTCTCTCTCTCTCTCTCTCTCTCTCTCTCTCTCTCTCTCTCTCTCTCTCTCTCTCTCTCTCTCTCTCTCTCTCTCTCAGCATCCAAGTTTGTGCTATCACATATACAAAATGCAATGGACATATTCTACAGAAAGCCAAAAAATGTGAAGCTCTCTTGGCCTCAGTCCCTCCCCCACACCACCTCTCTACATTAGGGTAGGTCTACATCACAATGGGTTGCTTTAAATATATATTGGTGGCAATGCATTAAGTAATTCCTTGTGCTATAATGAGCTCCATAGTCATCCTGCACCTTGCTTGCTATCATTGCCTTTGTTCCTGCTCATCTCCTCACACAAATATGGCTTAGGTACTCAAAACTCCATATAATCATCACCTTGCTACTAATTATATTCTCAAAAGATTGATTATAATGATAAATTGACAAATTCGATACCACAATTCATGTAGATGCTTATATGTGACAAGATCCATACATTACACCCTATATAGCATAGTATACACACCTGTACTCTCACTCACACACACACACTCACTCACTCATACACATACACTCTCTCTCTCCCTGTCTCTCTCTCTCTACCACAAAAAAGAGTTGGGGAAAAAATTTTCTAAGTAGGACATAAGAGAGAGAGAGAGAGAGAGAGAGAGAGAGACTCTTTTTAGTAGCATAAAAATTAGTTGGAGAACAAAATTTCTAGGTAGCACAAATACAAACTAAAGAGAGAGAGAGAGAGTAGAGTAGAGTAGTTTATTATCATCCACGGAAGGCCAAATTATAACCCATGGGACCTTTCCAGATATACAATGATTTTCCTCCCCCATGGTAGGAAAGGGTAGCTATGATGAAAGAACGATCTATGCAGTGTGGTTCTCCAGAGAGAGAGAGAGAGAGAGAGAGAGAGAGAGAGAGAGAGAGAGAGAGAGAGAGAGAGAGAGAGAGAGAGAGAGAGAGAGAGAGAGAGAGAGAGAGAGAGAGAGAGAGAGAGAGAGAGAGAGAGAGAGAGAGAGAGAGAGAGAGAGAGAGAGAGAGAGCCTATTTGGCATCCATTCAAATCATGAAAGGAGAACTAAGTCTTTATATAGGTAGAGTAAATATGTGTGTAAACTGCAATGCAAGGTGCATTGCCCTTTATGTTTTCTCAACAAAGAAAATAATCTCCAATACCAAAAAAACACAAAGCTATTGAGACACAACCTTATGAGATTGGTAGTTATACATTTTTTCACAAAGCTTAGTTTATAATGAGGGGCCAATAGAGTAATAGTAGTAAACTATGCATTTTTTGAAGGTTTTACTAAAATGAAGATATAAAAAATATCATAAGGCATAAACTCACATAAACCATACATTCAGTATCTAACAATTGTCATAAGTTGGTGTAGTTAAAAATAACCAGTGTTTCATGTGTGCGACG
This sequence comes from Lygodium microphyllum, assembly GCF_053477565.2. Lineage (NCBI taxonomy): Eukaryota > Viridiplantae > Streptophyta > Polypodiopsida > Schizaeales > Lygodiaceae > Lygodium > Lygodium microphyllum. Next base: position 29,574,862 of record NC_141157.1, on the reverse strand, counting down.
CTAGATTGCTTCACGTAGTTCATGTGGAGCTGCCAAAGTGGAAAGCAAAGTTGCCAATAGCATGGTGTGCATGGAATGCTAGACTACTTCGCATCAATTTGTGGGGAGTTGCCACGAAAAGTGGGGAGCAAACTTGCCGATAGCACGGCAACTTCATTAAATAATCCATTTTCCCTCTTTCTCTCCCCTCTTTCCCCTCTCTATTTCCAAGTTGCTCTCTCTCTCTCTCTCTCTCTCTCTCTCTCTCTCTCTCTCTCTCTCTCTCTCTCTCTCTCTCTCTCTCTCTCTCTCTCTCTCTCTCTCTCTCTCTCTCTTTGTGCCCCTGCTATGATTCCCTATGTCTAGATATTTTTTCCCTCCCTCTCTCTCCCCTCCCCCAATTCTCTCTATAAATTTTCTTTCTCTCTCCACCTTCTGTATTATTATATTCTCTCTCGTCTCCTTATTCCTCACACACACACACACACATACACATTTGTAAAATCTCCAATAGAGAATGCCAGATATACATACAATCTCACCTATACACAACCGTAAGAAAACACATGCTTGCTTCTTGTAATATTTAGAAATGGTCTCCTATCTCTTTGTTACACCCTCGGGAGACCAAGACGGAAAAGCCAAAAAAACCATAAATGGAAGACAACCCCAAGGCAAGAGGAAAACAAAGGAGAAAGGCACACTAAAAAAAATGAAGACATGAAGTGCAAGAAAAAGTCTTGGATGTAAAAGGAAGCACACAATTAATAAGCACACCGTGATATACTAGCAAGAAAAGTGTTGGGCGCATTGCAATTCATTTTGTAAAAGAGTGACGGGCTCTCTCCCATGCAAATTATAAAGAATGAGAGGCGTGGGTTGAGGCCTATGCTAATAGAAAGGAGAAGAAAAGAGAGTAGCAAAATGGACTAAAAATAGGATGGCCGCCCACCAGGAGGGATAAGGGCATGTATAAAAATCAAGAAATAAATGAAGAAGCTGATTCTTGTGTGTGACCAAACTTTCTCTCTTCTTGCTTCTTAGTCTTACTTATTTCTTTTGCATGAGAGAGGGAGAGAGTGTATGTAAGAGAGTGAGGGACTGTGGAGAAGCTCTTCTTCTCCTCTCTTCACCTTCATCTTCTCTCTTTCCCCTTCTTGTGTGTGTGGCTATGGAGGTCAAAGCTCGGAGATTGGAGATGGAGCTTACTTAAGGGCATATCTTGAATCTTGGATATATCGGTGGATTTGTGGGAGGAGGTACTCGCTCAGATTCAAAGGTAAGCTCACTACATTGGTGTGTGGAAGAGCGCGCATAGCTATGTGAGAGGTAGCCATAGCTCTCAGTGGCGGCTTGCAATGCTTGAAGCAATAAGCAATACGTGGGTCATGGTGGTTTACTCAGGAAAGTGACGATATTTTGGTTTCGTTTTTCCAAGACAATGGATTTAAGCTTGAGTGCTTGTATGCTCCAAATCGAGGGACAAAGTAAGAGTTCATCTCTAAAATGGAACTTGGGTTGAGGTAGGAAGCAAGGGAGTTGGATGCTATTGGATCTCTTTTGTGGATTAGTTTAGGTTTAGAAAGCTTTTTGTGCATTGGTTAGAGTAGCAGAAGTGTATTTTGATCAAATTTGAGACATTAAGGTTTGGAAAATAAGGAAAGGGAAGGTAACATTAACTCTTTGTATAACCAGGAAATAGGGGAATATGGGAAGAAAGGAAAGAGATTTTTTATGTCCAAGAAGGAAAACAATGTGAGGGAGAGAGAGGGAGTGTGAGAGAGGGAGAGAGTATGTGAGAGAGTGAGGGACCATGGAGAAGCTCTTCTTCTCCTCTCTTCATCATCTTCTTCTCTCTTCCCCCTTCTTACTGCACAACTATGGAGGTCAAAGCTCGGAGCTTACTTGCGGATGCACCTTGAATCGTGGAGATATCAGTGGATTTGTGGGAGGAGGTTCTCGATCGGATTTGAAGGTAAGATCACTACATTGGTGTGTGGAAGAGTGTGCAGATCTATGTGAGAGGTAGCCATAGCTCTCGACTTGAAATGCTTGAAGCAATAAGTGGTATGTAGGTCGTGGTTTGCTTGCGAATGCAACAATATTTTGGCTTCATTTTGCCAAGACCAATGAATTCAAGCTTGAGTGCTTGTGTGCTCCAAATCGAGTGACAAAGTAAGAGTTCATCTCTGAAAAATGACACTTGGATTTAGGTAGGAAGCAAGGGAGTTGGAGGTTATTGGATCTCTTTTGTGGATTAGTTTAGATTTAGGAAGCTTTTTGTGCATTGGTTAGAGTAGAGAAGTATATTTTGATCATATTTGAGACATTAAGGTTTGGAAGATAAGGAAAGAGAAGGTAAAGATAACTCTCTATTGTATAACCAAAAGGAAAAACAGGGAAACATGGGAAGAAAGGAAATAGATTTTTTTATGTCTAGGAAGGAAAACAATGTGAGGAAGAGAGGAGTGTGAGAGAGGGAGAGAGTGTGTGAGAGAGTGAGGGACCATGGAGAAGCTCTTCTTCTCCTCTCTTCATCATCTTATTCTCCCTTTCCCTTCTTTGCACACATGACCATGGAGGTCAAAGCTCAAATCTTGGAGATGGATCTTGCTTAAGGGCACATCTTGAATTGTGGAGATATCGCATATTTGTGGGAGGAGGTACTTGATCAGATTTCAAGGCAAGCTCACTACATTGATGTGTGGAAGAGTGCGCACAACTATGTGAGAGGTAGGCATAGCTCTTAGCTTGAAATGCTTGAAGCAATAAGGAGTCCATGGGTCTTGATGGTTTGCTCATGAAAGCAATGACATTTTGGTTTTGTTGTCAAAACCAACAGATTCAAGCTTGAGTGCTTGCGTGCTCCAAACCAAGTGATGAAGTAAAAGTTCATCTTCAAAATGGCAATTGGGTTTAGGCAGGAAGCAAGGGAGTTAGAGGCCATTCAATTTCTTTTGTGGATTAGTTTAGGTTTAGGAATCTTTTTGTGCATTGGTTAGAGTAGGAGAAGTGTATTTTGATCATATTTGAGACATTAAAGTTTGAAAAATAAGGAAAAAGAAGGAAAATATAACTCTCTATATAACCAGGAAATAGGGAAACATGGGAAGAAAGGAAATATATTTTTTATGTCCAGGAAGGAAAACGGAGTGTGAGAGGGAGTGTGAGTGGGGGAGAGAGTGTGTGTGAGAGAGTGAGGGACTGTGGAGAAGCTCTTCTTCTCCTCTCTTCATCATATGCTTTTCTCTTTCCCCTTCTTGCATGTATGGCTATGGAGGTTGAAGCTCAGAGCTTGGAGATGAAGCTTGCTTGAGGGTTCATCTTGAATCATGGAGATATCAACGGATTTGTGGAAGGAGGTACTTGATCGGATTCAAAGGTAAGCTCACTACATTGGTATGTGGAAGAGCACCCATGGCTATGTGAGAGGTAGCCATAGCTCTTGGCTTGAAATTCTTAAAGCAATAAGCAATTCGTGGGTCTTGGTGGTTTAGTGGTTTACTTGCAAAAACGATGACGTTTTGGTTCCATTGCCACGACAACAAATTCAAGCTTGAGTGCTTGCGTGCTCCAAATTGCGTGATGAAGTAAGAGTTCATCTCTGAAATAGCACTTAAGCTTAGGTAGGAAGCAAGGGAATCAAAAGCCATTCAATCTCTTTTGTGGATTAATTTAGGTTTAGGAAGCTTTATGTGCATTGGTTAGCGTAGAAGAAGTGTATTTTGATCAGTTTTGAGACATTAAGGTTTGGGAAATAAGAAAATAGAAGAAAAAGATAACTTTCTATATAACTAGGAAACAAGGGAACTGGGAAAGAGAGAGCTCATTTGCACTCAGTGAGATTGAGAGAGAGCTATTGAGAGAGAGACAGGGAGTGACAGGTCTATAGGCAACAACACCTATGATCTTTGCCATTGACACATCTAGGCCTTCCAAGTATACTTTGAGTCTTTATTGCTAATTGTTGCATTGCTCTAGAACCCTCATTGCATTGAGTATTAATTATCAAGAATTAAAGTGGATATTTGAGGCATTCAATGTGTTACTATGTGCCGCTCAGATGGAATCGCAGGTCTCGAATGACTGAGTCTTGACCTAGCTCTGGGACGTCCGAATGACTGTGTCTTGACCTAGCTCGGACGTTCGAGCCACTTAAGTTGACCCACTCAGATGTCTGACTTGAACGAGAGTTTGACCACTCAAACTCAAACCAAATTTGGGCCTTGGATAGTCGAATCTTGGGTCTCGAATGACCACTCAAACTCTCGAACAGGAACCTCTCATCCAAGTTTGAGTCTTACCACTCGAACATCCATATACCTTGAAGAGCCCACTCAGATGACCGAATCTACAACTCAGATGGCTGAGTCTGGAACTCGGACAAGTTGTCCAGAACCTATTTTTAAAGTTTTTTTGGCCACTATGAGACTTGTTAGGGCCTATTGCTTAACTGACCAGAACCAGGTTGAAATCTGGACTAGTAGGTGAAACCATAGACCTATTTGCACTAAAAAATGTTGACCTAGCAATCCGAGTGACTAAAAGAATTGGCCATTGGCCGCCACCCTGGGTAGAGACCTAAGTTGACCCACTTGCATGAACACCCATTAGACCACCTGTCACAAACCGTGAAGGACCCAAAGTCAACTGTTAAGAGCAATGGTATGAAACTGATTGGATGGAGTTGACTTCATCAAAGGTTACATGCTACATTGTAGACATTAAAGCACATGTGAAAGCTAAAAAGCATGATTTCACATAGCTCACATTGAGTCTCACACGGCTAGCGTATAGGTGTTGTACATTTCCAAAGTGTTGGATTAACAAGGAACACACTAAGGAGAATTAATATTTAAAAAAACAAACCCACCAGTAGGAGTGTAACCCTAGGCATAAGATAAGTGACTCAAGGCACCAGAAACAAAGACCTAGAGGAGATAGACCCATCAAATTGCTAAAGGAAGGAAAGACTAGCCAAGATTAAGGATACATCTTTAGCTTGCCTAGTTGACCTCATAGAAGCACTAGTGGGTCGGGAGACAACCATCATGGCAGGTACCAGCTTTAATGAGAATAACCTTGCCCATGGATCTTAACATGGCAGAGTATCCAGATGACATCCGATGACTTGTCACACAGTATGACTAGCAAACAAGGATATCACATCATGGAAGACCACTAACTAATATCATAATCGACCTTGAAGAGGAGAGGAGACTGCGAAGAATAGCATTGCAGCAAATTGTGAGTTAAAGCCAGGAGCAAAGGGCTCATATTTTATGTTAGGAGAGAGCTCAATGAGGTTCACATGATCCTAGCCATCTCAGGTAGGAATAGAACGAGAGGCAATGCCGATAGGGAGAGAGCCCTAGAAACCAACCTTATAGTGAGCGAGCTACTCATGAACATATTGCTAGACAATACTAGCAATGAGCAATGTGGGACAGCCTTGGCGACATCATTGCTAGTTGGCTTGGGAGTTATCCTTAGGAGTTACCCCAAATACCAGGAGCCAACTAAAATACCCATGATTGCAAAGCAACTCGATAAATAGCAAGTAGGAAATGACCCCTATAACTTCGTCGAGCAATTTGAGTAAGTGTGCAAGGCTAATAGCCTCACGGATCCTGCTCAACAAGCACAAGCATTCGACCTTTTCTCGGGAGACAAGGGACCAATCGAACTAGCACAAGCATTTGATCTTTGCTCCAGTGCACTTTGTGGAGGAACCACTAGAGGAAGACTCATACGTGAACCTTTATGTCTCTTATGACAAAGAGGGTAATCCCATATTGATAGACTATAGACCTATGCCGATCATGGCATGAGGTAGAGGGAGAGATAGAGGCCTAGGAGGAGCTCAGAACTAAGAACTCATAGCATGTTAACATGTGGCCATCCAAGGCATATCTCATCTTGTTGCCTTGAAAAGGAACAAGCAAATAGAGAGAAGGCCAACTTGAGGTGCCCCAAATGCAAAGTCACACGCCTATTCATCAATTGCCCTAGGTAGAAACCCTCCATTAGCTCGGTAATCGTACCATCTGTGCCACTTGGACTCTTTCGTGTCAAGTCACCTGACATGATACCACACCTATCCCCATAAATATCATGGCATGAGCTCAAACAAAGCAAGCTGGTATCTCATTACATGGACCTAGCAACCTGGATGCATCCTCTATAGGAAAGAAGATCCGACGATGGAGAAAAAAGAGGAGGCAAAAATAATACTCAAGATAGAGAGTGAGACCACATTAACAAAATGAAAACACATCACTAATGCTGAAGCAAAAACGTCTGCTCCTAGGACAAGAGAGAAGGAAAGTGCCAGGGTTGGAGAGTACCCTAGCCCCAACCACTAGCTAGGGTTGGGGCTAGGGTTGGAGAGTACCCTAGCCCCAACCATTAGCTAACGACTCTGGATAAGGTCAAGAAATGGATAAAGGAAGCATAAGCTCACTTGCAAGAAGTTGAACCTATCATTGAGGATGGGAGCAATGAACTGTGAACCATGAGCCCACCACTCTCTCCCACATATCTGAGAGCAAGAGAGGCAACACCAACACATAAATAGCTACATATGCAGAATGAGGGTGCCACGACTAGGTAAACAACTCAAGAGCATTGGCAAGGAGCCCATGAAGCTGAGGAGGGAAAGATGGATGGAAAATTGCTAACCACTAATAACAACTCTTGTGACATTGTCATTGGGAGAATTGCTTAGAGAAAACTCTACACTATGGCAAGCATTGAAGCGATGGGTAGAATAGAGTAATGAACATAAAATGCAAGACTTTCTAGATCACAACGTCGTGACACACATACCAAGCCTAACATTGAATCCAATGTCTAAGTACCCACAAGTGAATGCCTTTTGGGAAGGCACTAAGATGCACCTAGCCTTACCTATCATTGCCTTAGGAGATACTACACAAAAGGGGATAATAGAGACAAGAGCAGGGGTTAGTGTACTTAGTCATGCAGTCCTGCAAGTTTGGGGAAACCCACCAGTGGAAATCGCACAATTCAATATCACTCTAACAAATGGGATAAAGGTTATACCTCTCGATGTCCTAAAGGATTGGCCTTTAAAGATAGCGAGAATCCAATTCTCCATGAACTTCATAGTCATGAAGGGAGTGGATTATGATATCCTGCTAGGTAGATCTTGGATGGGAAATACCAAAGTGATAGAGGACCAGGGTAATAGCCTGATATTCTTAAGTAATAGATCAAAAGCAGTCTGAGTAGAGATGGACACTTGGAAAACCTCACCAGTGGACCTAGATGCCATCTCTACCATGTTAAAGGGTGACTCAAGGGCTAGAAGCGATTATGGATCTATAACAAGGTACATTCCTTGTCCTGAGGATAAGCATGATTGGATGCACATGTTGGCAACTATTGATCTCCCATTCTCAGAGGATGAGGATGAATATAGGCAAGTTGTGGATTTAGCTAGTAACTGAGAATCCCCAAGTGGAAGTACCACACACCAACTTGTATAGTTTAACTAAACCCATAATAGGCCTTAGGCCATCGTAGCCATGATGATCCATTCTTGAAGTGGCTTCCAACATAGCCATAGACATAGGGGATGACTTAGTAATGTGCATCTGACGATTGAACTCCACTTTCATGTTGTTTGCTAGAAGTTACGAATGTTTGGACCTAGGCCTACTTGACCAACCCATAGCAAATGAGGCACGTTCCTTGCCGTGTTCTTGGAAAGAATATGAATTATTTTTACTAAGGCCTCCATTATTGCAGATGAAATGATTGAAAATGAAATTTTGCTAGAAGAGGCCTTAGGCCAACGTTTAATCACCTCCTACAAGAAGAGCAAACTTTCCATACCACTACAAGAACTTTTTGAACTCCAATGATTAGTCGAGTCTGAGTCTAATTTCTTACGCAAGTGGTATACTTTGCGCATTTCTCATGGGCTCAAGAGAGTTACCAAATCATGACCAATGCAAAGCAGTGACATGCCATCAAGACTTTCGAGTATGACTAGACCTATGTGGCCCCAACCTCAGTTAGAGTGTTAGCCATGATAAGGAATCGGCCATTAGAAGGATCCTAATGGAGGAGGAACTCCACATTGCAAGTTGACTCAACTGCGATGACCTCTTGATTGATGTATTAACTTATATCATGTAAGTGGGCATTCATCCACAGGATATGGATTGTTATGTGACTCTAGAATATAGCCCCAAGTTCTACAACTAGCTCTTGAAAAAGTAAGGCACACCATGAACGATTGAATGCCCATACACCTTGATTCCCACAATCCTAGGAATCATTTTTATCCTTTCCAAGGGGAGGGGATAAAAGTGAAAAATGGATGAAAACTCAAAATAGGAATTGAATTTCAAAGGGAATAATGAATGTGTAAAAATGTGGAGATTGATTGATGTGAGAATTCTCATTTTGTGGATTATATCCTTTATCATCGCACACTAATCTTTCTAGTCACTTTGCCTTTCATGCAAGAGATATCCTTTAAAGAGAACTAATCATGGGCTATTGTGTGGTGACAAGAACCTAAATGGCAAGTCCATAGGATAAAGCCAACACTACTCCCCTTCTTGGAGAAGGAGCATAGAAGATATGGCTTAGCCAATGGAGATATGCACATTCAATCAATTAAAATACCATAGCATCCACAATCTGGAAGGACTAATGACACGTGAAGAGGCAGTTGGGCAGATGATAGAACGATGTAATCTTGCCAAGTACCCAGAGAAAGTGGGGCAAGACATCGACCACAACAAATGTACAAAATTCCTGAGAACTTTCGATGCCTAAAGGAAAAACGGCACAGTAATAACCATCAGGTAAAGAGAGACCTCTAGAAGGGTGGAAGTTGCCCTTAATCCAAAAATTGTGAAGAAGGCCCTGGGATTAGTAGATAAGTCAGAGAAGAGGACAAAGAGGGACGTCTATGGGATGTTGGGGATGGACAAAAAGAAGGTCAACAGGAATGATGGGATCAACCTGGTTGACATTCCTGACCCCACTATCCGATTGCAAGAAAAAATTGTCCTTACCCTTTTCTCAAGCCAGAGATATAATTCTCTCATGAACAAAATAAGAGTACCATTGTTGGAGATCCTTGCAGCGAATGCCCAGGATGAGGTAAATTGGAATGCCTACATCTGAAAGACAATACAGCCATCAGGAAAGGTACTAGCTACAACACCAAGGGTAGTAGGGGGGAGTCTCCGGCTACCATAGTGGAATCAGAAAGGAAAAAACCTACTTACAAGGCTTTAGCCATAGGATTTGGAGGAGTACTAATGGCCATAATCTAGGAGGCCCTAAGGGAGAAGAAAAGAGAAGTAGTAGAGGAAACCCCACAGCCATCACCTATCCAAGAGGAGCATCATTCCCCCACCCCAACGAGCTTGCCTATTTCACTCTCTCAGCAGAAGAACAGGGGGAGGATGAATTCCACAAGGACCAGTAGGACAAAAAAGAAAGAGCTACTAATGAGAGGGAGGTTGACTAACCCACTCAATAACAAGGAACTTCAAGTGAGAGGATAGTCAACGAGCAGTAAGGCTATCAAGCCAGGGTGGGAGAAGGAAGATTGCTCTTAAAATCCCCATAAGAAGAACCTGGTCTACCTCTAAAGAAAATAGAGAATTGTAGAAGGTGGAAGAGGAATTGAAAAGGCTTGAAGAAGAGCACAGGAAGAAACAAGAAGAGAAGGAAGAACGATTGAGGCAACACAAGGAGGAACAAATAGCATTGGTCATTTGGAGATCAGTGGAGGAACCCTCTTGATCTTAGGAATTGGCAATGATGAGCCTAGTACAAGATGACATGCCAAGCAGGAGTGCACCAACAGAAGAGGCAAGACCAAGATCGATAGTGTGGAAAGCAAGGGTGAAGCCCCTTATACACAATTCCACCACTTGGCCACCCCTACAATCACCCTAACACAAGGAACTATTGAAGGGGTGGTCAATGAAAGCAACATCATGGCTTGGGTGTAGTATTTGGTGAGCAAAGTGCAAGAAATTGCACCTATGCCTAATGAAGGAGCCTCCCTTGCAAGAAAAAGGAGGCCAATAGAGCCAACAATTTTGCAGAATCACTCCAAGGGCCAAAGGTACCTTGTTTGGAAGTGCCAACTACTTGGGTGCCTTCAGTTGCCATGTGCAACACTGAAGATCATGATGAATTGGTAAAATAGCTTCAAACCCAACTCGATAAGATGATTGAGAAGAAAAAGGCCGCGCTTGCAAAGCTAGAAGATGAGAAGTTCACCTTTGTAGCTTGTAGGGTAGAAAGAACAAGGATAATAACCATCTTAAATAGGGACACGATTGCACTGAAAGAGACCTTAAAGGCAAGGGAAGGAGAAGAGAGCTTAAAGGATCTGTACGATGAAGAAAGAGACAATTGCATTGCCCTAGAAAACAAATATGTCTTCAACTCCAAGGAAAACAAGTGCCTAGAGCTAGAAAATAAGAAGTTGAAGAGGCAAAGAGAGGAGGCAAGGAAAGAGTTGCATGCAACAAAGACTCAAAGAGATGAGGAGACCACCAAGAACTAGTAGAGCTACACAGCCAACTTCAAGCAACTCTCCCACAAACAAGCTATACTAAGGGAGTAAGTAGAACACAAAAACTAGGAGCAACAACAAATACACACATTGTGGCGAGAATAGGAGTAAGTGATCGTCACTCTAGCCTAGTACCAAAATTAAGGGCTAGAGAAAATGAAAGAGAAAGCGGAGGAATGGGTAGCCAAGAATGAAGATAGAGTTAAAGACTTGGCTTACCAACTGGCCCATTTCGAGAGTGAATGCCTCCTAGCGGAGAGCAAAGCCGCAGCTGTCTAGACAGGAATGCTCGAGCAACAATGAGGTTTTTTAAGCACAGTATTGAATGTCACGAAATCAAGAGGAGAAGAAACACTTGAGGAAGTAAAAAGAAAACTAGAACTGGCAAGGAGAGCATTGCAACATGGACTCCATTCCAAGGCACCCAAGCCTAGCATCAGCTTAGGAGTAGAGGAGCAACGAGCCCATCTAATCTCAATTGGCTTAACCTTATAAGAGCTCACCTTGCTAGGGTTTGGGAAGCCAAAGCAGCAAGTGCAACCACCTCCATAAGAGCCAAGGATCCAATCCAAGAAGAAGGGCCCGATTTTGAATATGACCAATAAGAGGAAGATCAAGTGCATGAACTGAGTCCCCCTCTATTTACTACAAAATGAAGGAAGCAGAAAATGAGGCATCAATAGGAAAAGTGCAAGGCGAAAAAAAGGAAAAGGCGCCCTACAAGAGAATGGGCCCGGAAGAAATCTGAAAGCATGGGAACAACTACCAAGAGTACAAGACACAACCATGGAAGCCACAAGAAGCCAAAAGCAAGAAGGCGTGCCTTTAAATATAAAGGCGCATCCAAAACCTCTATAAAAGAGCATCAGGCTCTCACCTGTGCCAATTGTAAAGGTAGATGGGCGGTAGGATGGAAGCTATGAAGATAGGAGAACAATGGAAAAAAGGGCCTTGTAAAAAGGGGATGACTGCCGCCCAAGGGAAAGAGGGTTTTGTATATAAAGTTCAAAAAGTGAATGAGATCTCATTCTTTGGTGTGTGGCAAAGTGGACTCTTCTTCTCCTCTTCTTCTCTTCTCTTCTCTTGCTTGGGTCTTTAATATGTGCTACAAGTAAGTATTTTTGGTTTTTGATGGTTAGTTGGGTAGGAGAAATTGGTTCAATACTTTGCTTTCGATTCTTATTACATTTAGAGTAGATTAAGGTTAAGAGATCAATTGTAAAAGTGTAGGGTTTGCTGTTGTAAAACAAGCCAAGTAGGGCATAGATCTAGAAAAAACAGGAAGAAGGAGTGCCAAAGGGGGTTGAGGTCGACAAGCAAGGGGGCAAGAGTGACAATAACCTTGCAAGGGAGGGGTTTAATAGCCAGGAGACCAAGGGGGAGCTCATTTGAAACCCTGGTTGTGAGAGTGAGTGAGTGAGTGAGTGAGTGAGCTCCATTGCGTGGATCTACTTCAGTCGCATCGCTGATGAGTTTGTTGCCCACTCTAGGTATATCCACACCTTCTCCTTCATGCATAGGTAGGATCTAGAGGTGCTCAGCTAGTGGGAAGCCCACAATCACTCGGCGCGACAAATTCTTCGTCACTTCGAGAAAAACGCACCGCATTTGGCTTGTCCCGAGTTATGCCAACTTTAGGCCGAGTCCCAAAATCGGCCCTTGGCCTTCTTGTACTCGGTAATTCGGCCACTCGACTCGGACCCGTGGAAATTCAATCATTCAACCCACTCGACTCAGACCCGTGGAAATTCGTCCCTTAGCCCACTCGACTCGGACGGCCACCACTCTCGACCTGTCCAAATCATCCACTAGGACCAACAACTTGCATGGGCGACTCGTCCGAATTCAACCCAGGCGCATTCGGACATTAGGAACTCGGCCTTCGATCGATCGGCCCATCCGAATCAATCACTCGACCCCTGCAATTTGGACCTATTGGGCCAAGTTTGATTTTCCTCATAATGTTTGAAACTTAGACCAGTTTTCCTCATAATGTTTGAAACTTAGACCAGACCACCTAGACACCGGCTGTATGAACATTCGAGGACCATACTACAAATGCTTGAGATGCCTTTCTAGCACAAGGAACAAAGGAATCAGTGAGACGCATGCATAGAGAAGACACTAGTCAACCATCAAGTGATCCAACCCGGCAACAACATCAAGCGGAGTCATAGAGCACTAACGAATCACAACTGAGCAGAGGGAATAGCAGAGAACCCTATAAACCGGCATTGGGGACTGTCAAAAACCAAGTGTACAAGCCTATAAAGCTAAACCCACGACGAGAGTGCTAGAGTCGTCTAGACACTTTCTTTCTCACTCACTCTAATTTCCAGCCCTCAGAACACACTTGGGAAGAGCTAAAAGCCTGATTTCACATAGTGCACAAAAAAGAACACACATGTACACATGCACAGAGTGAGAGTAAGTTGAGGACTAGTTGCAATTAACAAGAAATTCTCCCAGACTTAAGAATTTGAAAGAACCCACCAGTAAGAGAAGAGCCAAGGACATAGAAGGGTGATCGGATCCCCAAAGGTAGGGCCAAGTGAAGAACACAGCTAGAAGGCTAGACGCAACAAAGATAGACGCTATCGTGGAGGTGGATCTACCCGGCCTTATCAACTTGATCGACAACTTAGCAAAATAGGAAGCTTTGCACATGGAATAGGGAAACTCAGGCCGTAGAAGCAACGAAGAACTGGACCTATGCCATTTTCTTGAGGCCGTCCAACAGTTAGTGAACAAATATGATACTCAAACCCGACTAGAACACTGAGGTAGACTTGTAGAGGACATCATAGAAAACCTTGAGGAGGAGAGGAAGCTGGCACATAGGGCTCTCCAAGGCCTAGCTGCGTACAACCACGATCAGCAAACTAGGAGCTTGTGCCAGAGCATGGAAATGCAAGAGATCCAAAGAGTGCTAGCCCTAGCGGGCAAAAATCGATCAAAGAGCGAGAGAGCGCTAGAGGGAGACCTCACACTGAGCGAGCTTCTGACGAAGCAACTACTAGATAACACGACATCAGAGCAAAGCGCTGCATCATTAGCAACATCACTACTAGCAAGGTTATGGGTTAACCAAGGCTCTAAGAGCCAATCGAAAATTCCTGTGGTGGCAAACCAGCTGGACAAATACCAAGCAAACGATGACCAGTATAGCTTTGTGGAATAGTTCGAGCAGGTCTGTGAGGCCAACGGTCTTACCGATCCTATTCAACGCTCCCAAGCTTTCGAAATGTGCTTAGGTAACAAGGGCAGACTTGGTACATGAGTTTGGATGCTGCAAAGTGTGCCAATTTCAATAGCTTGAAAAATCTCTTCATTAAGAGATTTTTCGAACCTAGGATCAAGTGCATGAACCAGCCCCCCTCTACTACCACAAGCACAACCAGAAGTGCAAGGGGAGGAAGCTATACCGCCTAAAAAGATGGTGGAGATGAGGCACAAACATAGAGAATAGGTGGAACTAGCCCGTAAGAAGCTCCAAGCCAAGCCACTACAAGTTTCACAGGTGACCATCCCTCAAAATGAGGAGTGCGACCCTGTAAACTGGGGCCAAGAACTTGCAATGTGGAAGCAATGGGATAACTGTGGGTGCTCTTTCAAGTTCTCCTTCACCTTCCCTTGTACATTGGATAGGGTATTATCTCCAAGGGTGGTGGAGAATGTCATAAAGCTCTCAACTAGGCTAGGAAGGAGATGGTTGGAGGAAAGAATGAGACACCCAATGAGGTGGCAATAGGAACCTATTGATTATTGGGAAGACAAGGCAGTGGAGGTGGCTTGGAGAGTAGAGGGATATGAGGCTCCAGCCTAAGTGGTACAGAAACATCTAGGACTCTAACTTAGAGCCCTATATGGCTTTCTATAGCACCTTACTACATGATAGAGACAATCCTACTTGCATACCCTACTCGAGAAGGATTGGAATTGACTTTAATTGGGAGGTGCATGGTAGGTATGACTTTCCTCTAACCTACAACATAAAAGCATCGACCCCCTTAAAGAAAGCCTGATCTTCACCGAAAGGGACCTTCGCCCATCCATAGAAAGTTTCCTCAAAGACTTCTTCTTGTGTCTTGATCCTGCATTCATCACCACCTATAACTATCTCTGTCTATTGCGAATATTATTAAAACAAAAACCTACTATAGAGGAAGATCGGTTACCGCCCATGTTTTTTGATATCAATGTTGGAATAGATAGTTGTGCAATGGTGTGCCTCATGATGAGAGCCACCCTCTTACCAACATTTTGTATGAACCTATTAGAAGACATGAGAGACAGTAGATTCACTGGGTATAACCACCCGTTTTTGTCATCTACTCCACTTAATATAAGAGCTAACTTGAAGGGGTATATGCAAAGCAAGGCCTTCTTAAGCAAAGCCCTTAAGCCTCCACCTAGCTTGGCCCCTACTCATGAACAGGACGCCTCTTGGTGTGCTCCCTTTATAATTCCAAAAAAAAAAAGGAAAAATAAAAAGCAAAAGAAGGAATGCAAAAAGAAAAGAGGAAGGAAGAGGAAAAGAAGAGAAAGAAGTAGAAAAAAAGAAACACAACAATGAAATTAGCCCATCCATACTCTATGAGTGTCATGATCATTGCACCTAGGGAGGACCACCCTAGCCCTCCCCCACATCACAAATTAGGGTACATCAAGGGTAGGACATGATCAATAGACATGTCTCCCTAAGTCACTCACAGCGCCTCCATTTACACGAAATGGGTCCTTAAGTATGGGACAACACCTTAGGCTCGATCCATCTCCTAGTTCCACCATCACCTCACAAAGCACTGCACAGTAAGTCAGATACAACCCCCCAGGAAGTGCACTCTTTTTCATTTCAGGAAGATTGTACGGTGGCATGGCAAACCAACACCTACGGAGACCTTATCAAACCAATCATCTATCTTCACCATTGGCAACCTCCCAAACTTACTTCACAGAGTATTCCCAACATGACCTATCTCCCCAACAATCCCAAGAACCATTTCTCATCAAACCCTCTATAAATTCAACCCGTACCATCAGGTGCCATGGGACTAGTACCCAACTAGGAGGGGGGCAATGTTACACCCTTGGAAGATTAAGACAGAAAAGTCAAAAAATCGAAAATGTAAGATAGTCCCAAGGCAAGCGGAAAACAGAGGAGAAAGGCACACTCAAAAAAATTTGAAGGACATGAAGTGCAAAAAAAGTCTTGGATATAAAAGGAAGCACACAATAATAAGTGCACAATGATATGCTAGCAAGAAAAGCACCGAGCATATTGCAATTCATTTTGTAAAAGAGTGTCGAGCTCTCTCCCATGCAAATTTTAAAGAATGAGAGGCACAGATTGAGGCATACACTAATAGGAAGGAGAAGAAAAGAGAGTAGAGAAATGGACAAAAGTCGGACAAAAAATGGGATGGTTGTCCAAGGGAGGGATAAGGGCATGTATAAAAGTCAAGAAATGAATGAAGAAGATGATTCTTGTGTGTGACTAAACTTGCTCTCTTCTCGCTTCTTGCTCTTACTTCCTTCTTGTGAATTAAAGAGGGAGAGAGTGAGAGTGTGTGTGTGACATAGTGAGGGACCATGGAGAAGCTCTTCTTCTCCTCTCTTCATCATCTTCTTCTCTCTTTCCCCTTCTTATGCAACACGCCTATGGAGGTCAAAGCTCAAAGCTTGGAGATGGAGCTTCCTTGAGGGCACATGTTGAATTTGGAGCTATCGGCGGATTCATGGGAGGAGGTACTTGATTGGATTCAAAGGTAAGCTCACTGCATTGGTGTGTGGAAGAGTGTGCACATTTATGTGAGAGATAACCATAGCTCTTGGCTTGAAACACTTGAAGCAATAAGCAGTTTGTGGATCATGGTGGTTTGCTCATGAAAGGGATGACATACACACACACACACACACACTCTCTCTCTCTCTCTCTCTCTCTCTCTCTCTCTCTCTCTCTCTCTCTCTCTCTCTCTCTCTCTCTCTCTCTCTCTCTCTCTCTCTCTCTCTCTCTCTTAAAACTTAAAACTAAAAGTATTTTATAAAATTTGCAACATAGAATGCTAGAAATACAAACAATCTCTTTTACTTATAAATGTCCATCCTTACACGAAGGTAACAAACATGCTTGCTTTGCACAATACTTAGAAATAGCAATGTTATACTAAAAAATGGATCACAATTGAAACAAAGACCAAGCACCACAAAAGGACTTTCTCTAAGCGCGAATTGTTTTTATCTCCAAGCAGGGCATTCACAGGTGAACTAAACCTTGATGCCATTATCGTTGGCCTTTTTCTATCGATCATGCCATGAAGGAAAGTTATAAGATCTCCTACTTTCCATTAGCAAGCCATGTAGGCCAAGTTTAAGAAGACATCCTATTTTTTGTCCACACAAACTGTCATGCCACTATGTAGACAATGTGAAAAACTCTGGAGTGCATCATCATCCAACTTCCTTATTGATCTAGTGAGTCAATGTTATCATAGTCATTAATGCTAGTGTCCGTGGCATGAATGGTTCAAAAATACTAGATTTTTGAACAAATTTAGCCTATTTTGGATATTATTTATTGTAAATATCCTAAAAAGCTAGAAAAACTTCTAGAATAGGGTGGCATGCAAAAAGCAAGTGGATTTTTCAGCCAATTTTGGATTTTTCATGAAAAAGAAAGAGGAGAAAATTCACGCGTATTGCAATCACAGTTGATAAGCAACAAACAGCACTTTGAACTAGGAGAAGAAGAAGGAGTGACTAGGAGATTCTTGACCAAGTGTCCTAGGTTTTACCCGCCTTTCGGAGTCAACAAAACCATCAAATTTGGATTCTAAGCAACAGAGAAGAGGTTAATGTTTTGATGCACGTTTTTGGTCTATGAGGGAGCTCCAAGAGATCTAATCCTTGGAGTTTGCTTCTGAGTAGTGCCAGAAAAGGGATTTCATGTTCTATCAATACATAGTGATTTAATTCATTGTGCTTTGTCTTTATCGTGTTTACCTCTTGCCTATTCTTTTTCTTCCCTTCCATCTCATATCCTCTACTTCCTTCTATCTCTGATCCCCGATAGATACGATCTTTTGACAAAAACCCCTCCGACATCGATGAACCCGACGTGAAAGGTCATTCGAAGGAAAGACAAGATGGGAGAACCTTCGAGCACAATTTCCACTAATGTTTTGTAATAGTCAATGTAGAATATGAATATACTTATGCAGGTATAACAATAATAATAGGTGATGTAAGCTTCTACTCAAACAGAAACTGTTGTGATGAATGATCTGCAAGCAGTTGAGTGTGAGATGAAGTTGTTCAATGGCAGGAATGTATATGCATATGTACATATCTATGCTCAAAAGATGGAATTATTTGGGGTGGCTCAACTTGTATGGAGCCAGTATTTTGTTCGGATCACTATACATGAATTGAAAGCGTGAATTACTGAATTATACATGTAGGATGCTGACTGGGTAGCTTTCAAGAAGACACTCAAGGAATAATTTTACATTGAAGACACTAGTTTTATTACGCGCAAGACTTTTCAGGTGTGGATTTTACAACCCAATAAGTGTCTTGTGGGTACATAATTATTAAGAGAATTTGAAAGTTGATTTGAGCAGTTAGATCTTGCAGAACAACAAGCTCTTGCAAGTCAGAAAATTGAATTGTTTCTACAACCAACAAATCCTAAGCTTCAAGAGAAGCTTGATGATTTGCTAGAGGATTAGACTACAAAGATAGGTCTTAAAACAGAGTAAAGGCATGTCAAGGAAGTTGTTACTACACTGATGAAAAAGCATAGAAGAAGAGAAAGATTGCATGTCGTCAAGGAAGTTGTTACTACACTGATGAAAAAGCATAGAAGAAGAGAAAGATTGCATGTCTCTAGCTTGCCCACTATTACGGGCAAAACACTTGATGTATCCAACAAGCCACCCACTTCTGTGGCTAATCCTATGGCTGCACCCTATTATTCCCAATGTTAGGGAGAAAGATATATTAGATGAATTGGTTAAAGGCATGCGGGATCTTCAATTTGAAGGTTGCAAAATTGGATAGAGGAAAGGGGACTAGCAGCAGCCCCTAAACTAGGAAAAAGATGTATGTGGTGTGATAGTTTGCAACATGAGAGAAAAGATTGTGCTACTTATCAGGAGGGCTTGGCAGCACGACAGCTTATCTTTTGGAAAGATGGCAAGATCCATGCACAAGAAACGGGATTGCCTCTTGCTTTGAATTTTGGAAAGGGAGATATGTAGAAGTTGTTGGAAGACTTGGCTATCTGAAATGCTTATGCAGTTGTACATGCTTCTAATTTTGGTCTACAGTTGGATAGAATGCATGGCCAAGTGATGGTTGGTCCAAAGGTTGCAATATGGACACATGCTTTGCATACAGCTAAAAAGAGAAAAGTTACTGATAGTGAAATGTCTTATGCAAGGAAAGAAATTTATGACATAACTAGTTGGGAATCACCAGTAGATGCATATTTAGCAAAAGGGAAAAACACAAATGTATTTGTGGACGAGAAATAGAAGAGAGATGAAGATAATGCAGGGATATCTAAGGGAGTGACAAGAAGAATTGTGGATTTGCTTAAAGTTGCAAATTAGTCACCTCTCGAGTATCTTATGAAAGAGATTGGGCATGAGCAAAAATAGGATAGCAAGCAAGAGGGCAAGCAGCTGGGATATAAGCTATAGTCTGATATTGAGACAACCACAAATGCCTTGGAAGATCCTGTAGTGGAAGAGTCAACCATTGCATCTGTAGATTTTCTTAATGCATCTGAAGAGGTTCACAAAGATCATGTTTTACTTGATGCAGGGACTCAAAGGGAGACTGATGAAGTGTTGGATGCGCTTGATTTGTAGGATACAATTATCATTTATGAGATAGTTCATGAGCTCAAGGATATGCTTTTACAGGATGTTAGATGTAATGCTTCACAACAACTGGAAAATGTTTCGGATGCTTTGTCAGAGGCCTTGATAGGCAATTCTAAGATGCTTCAAGATATGGACTACTTCACTATTTTCAGTGATGGTGAGAATGTGTTGGATGAAAATGAGGCTCAATTTATGTTTGATGTGGTATACAATTGTTAGTATAAGGAGATTTCCATACACTTGACTTTGAAAGAGCACACATGTTGCTATGTATTTGTTGATGGGTATATTGATAACATGTATATGGAGATTCAACAACCTCTAGAGTAGGCCTTATGACCCTAGAGAGGGTACAAGGTATGGCTCAAGAGTTATGCAGATGCTGAGTATTTTGATCTATGATCCAGGGGGATGCCTTCTTAAGTGCATGATGAGCGACAAGTTGATGCTATGGGTGTTTGACCCGGGCGGTGAATTGGTGGCACATACCAGAGGATGTGCAAAGTCAGAGGGGGTGGATGTCGTGCCACTACACGGACATAGTGTGAAAAAATCTGGAGTGCATCATCATCCAACTTTCTTATGGATCTAGAGAGTCAATGTTATCTAAGTCATTAGTGCTAGTGTCCGTGGCATGGATGGTCCAAAATTACTAGATTTTTGGACAATTTTAGTCTATTTTTAATAGTATTTATTATAAATATCCTAAAAGGCTAGGAAAACTTCTAGAATAGAGCAGCATGCAAAAAGCAAGTGGCTTTTTTAGCTAGTTTCAAAATTTTCATGAAAAAGAAAGAGGGGCAATTTCGCGCATATTGACAAGCAGCAAATAGCACTTTAAACTGGAAGAAGAAGGAGTGATCTAGGACATTCTTGAGCAAGTGTCCTAGGGTTTTACCCCCCTTTCGAAGCCAATGAAACCATCGGATTTGGGTTTTGTAGCAAAGAATAAGTTAATGTTTTGATGCACGTTTTTGGTCTATGAGGGAGCTCCAGGAGATCTAATGCTTGGAGTTTGCTTCTAAGTAGTGCCAAATAAGGGATTTCATGTTCGATCAATACATAGTAATTTAATTCATTATGCTTTGTCTTTATCGTGTTTACCTCTTGTCTATTCTTTTTGTTCTCTTCCATCTCCTATCGTCTACTTCCTTCTATCTTTGATCCCCGGTGGATATGACCTTTCGACAAAAACCCCTCCAACAATGCCCAATTGTTTCCAAGTACCATAGGTAAATGGCCGATGCCAACAAAAAAAAGGTGTGGCCTCAGAGGTGCCTAATAGAAACAAAGCTTTCTCTTCTTCGAGGAATCATTGGCAAAATCTCCATCCTCAATCAAAACATGCAAAGTCTTGCAGTGCATTGATGACCCCGCAGTCTCTCTCGAAGATGTGCTCCTAGACTTAATTTACTTGGACATGGATTCAGTGCACCTTTTTATTGAAGGCCTTATAGATCAATCGTACACCATTACACAAACCCCTTTCTAGGTTTAGGTGTTTAAGAAGAATAACATGTGCATTTACCTTTAGCAACAATAAATGAGGAGAAAATCCACCTCCAAGATCTAACATATTTAAATACTCAATAGAGTATAAAAATGAGTCATCTATCTCTGCAATCGAGCATGCACTATAATACTACCTAACCTCCCCTAGCATCAATTGCAATGCATATTCATTCAAAGTAGCCACCTCCATATTCCATGATATAAGTATAGCTCGCTCACTAGAATATGTCATATAGTCACCCACAACTAGACACGTCACTGTAGACACTACCAATCAACGTTTCGATAGTGTCCATTTAACAACATGCTAGGTGGAACATACAACTTATCACAATTTTTTGTAACGCCCACTCCATCCCATATCCTTTGAATCCAACAAATGAACCCATTGTCCACCACATTTCCAACCCACTGACACTCGCATATTCCCAAATAGACTTAACACCCTCACACAATGCCTCAAATTAGAGTAACACAATGTAGTATTAACAATATCCTCGTGTGTTTCCTTCACTATAACTAGCAAGACCTGCCTAAAATACCCTCCAAACAAAAAAACTTTCCACCAAATGGCGTATCATAGCTCATAACATCTCTAAAACTACTTCAAAGGCATATCGATGGATCATAGGAGCCTCTTCCCACAAAACAATGCTCAACTATCTCAACAACTGACCAAGGTCACTTTGAATAGGAATGTTACGGGTGGATCGGTTTTTTAAGTCTACTAGGATTTTAGATCGTGAGTTGTACAACCACTCGACCAGGAGCAAGGCAGCAATGCCACATGACACTAGTGCCAACGCTATATGACCACCACTATACACCTTTGCAAGAAAGCATTTATATAAGAAATTCTTCCCAAATACACTAGGAGCATCCAAAAAGAATACACCCCCAGTATTTGCCTCAATAGCATCCATAATTGCACCAAAGGCAATTCTCTATCCAACATTCAATATTGCCTCCATAGATTCAGAAACCCTATGCTATTCTGATGTGTTGTATGCATACTCATCTTACAAAAGTGGGTTAGCATGTAGCTGAGAGTTTGTCTAATGAGGTTCTAGCAACCCATCAAAATCAAAGAGTCTTCACCTTGTATGGCGTAAAAGGTCTTGGAGATGTAACAAAGCAATGTTAGATGCCTCATGTTGCAGAACATCGGGAGAGGTGTACAAACGTTATAGTTACAATCTATGTAGGATATCCTTGTTGAGAGATAGGCATGTGGAGCCTATGTATGCAAGGGTGGATAAGGGCAGCTGGGTGTGAATGAACTGAAGGGCAAGGAGAAACCCTAACCCTAGCTATCCAAGGCCTATTTAAATAGCCTAGAGGACACTCTCAATGTAGGGGAGAGTGTACCAATTGTACTTTTGAACAACTCATTAATAAGCAATATATTCTTCTTGTACTTAAGCTCTCTCTCCCTCTTGTGCACACTTTCTCTTACTTTCACTCTAATATTGCAACATAGTGTCAGAGCCATCTCTAATCCAAAAATCTTCATTCAACTCCATTTCCCGTTTTAAAATGCATGCTAAGCTTGAGATGCTCCAAAGCTTTACTCTCATCTACAAAATACTGAGGTACATTCTGTAGGAATTGTAAACAACACATCCTTTCTAGTAAAATAAGGAACCTAGTAGGGAAATCTTGTGCAAAGTAATATAAGACATCCATTTGAGCAACAGTCACGTCTACATTTGGATTTATGATCAACTGCGGGATACTCTTTCGAGTATTTAGATGAGACTACTGATGCATAAAATCAAGGTACTAACAAAAAAGGCATTCTACTGAGAAAATAGAAGGAATAGGAGGAACTCTAGGAGGAGGTTCAGAAGGGGTAGGAAACGATGTAGGATCGGCAATAAAATGATAGATAGTAAAAACAGGAATATGAGGGGATCCAGAAGAAGGAGTAAAGGATAAAAGAGAAATAGTATCAAGGCTAGAAGAAAGAAGGGAAACATATAAAGGAAAGCGATAGGACATGAGAGAATAGGAAAGAAGATCAGTAGGATCCAACGAATAAATAGAACAATGAAAATTAAGAGCCTGGAAAAAGGAATCAATAAACAATGGATGATTAGCAATATAGCTCAACAATTGAGTTTGCAATGGCTAGATATCAGACTTATAAAAGACACTTTGTAAACAACGAGGTTCTAAAGCATCATCCTCCAAAGGTGGATGCCAAGCATGCTCTCTATACCATGATGTATGTTGATGATAAGTCTTCAAGCTTTCTGCTAACAAGAGTTCCACTAAATGAACATGCATAACTGCTTGCAAAATCACATCCCCCGCATAAACATTCAAATCTCCCTTATCAAGAATGTGCAAATGTCCTATGAGATACATAAAAGACAATAACTAGTTTTCATGTGAAACTAGCTCATCCACAAATCTATCAAAAACAGCTCTCAGCAAATCTGCATACCATAGATTTGACCACCCATCCTCTGGAGGTTCCAAATCCACATTGCTTAAGGAAATGTATAAGGCAAACCTCTACTAATTATACTTAATCCAAAAGGAGGGGGGAGGTGACACCAATTCAACATAGTCATCTTGCACACAATTCATTCATTGCTGAAGGTATTCTACCTTAGCAGAAAACCCATCACATAGCTTAGCCTTATGCTGCAACTAATCAAGCTCATCTTTAGAAGATAAAACAAAAGAAATTACAGGAGCTAGAGGAGGAATAGAGAGAACAAGAATTTACTAGTTAAGTTGTTCAATAAGCTTCTTTTGGGATTCAACAATGTCTTGGGAATATTGCAATTCACCCTCACAAGTTCCCAAATTACGAGTTGACTCTATCATGTCCTCAAGGGCTGCATTCTTTGCTTGAGTTAAAGACACATTTTCATATTCCAAGGTAGTCACTTTAGTTTCTAACTCTTTGATTTGGGCTTGCTGGAAATCCATCAAAGCAGTAGCATCAATCACCTGTTTACGAATGTCACTAAGGGTAGCTTTTTCAGATGCCAAGTCCGCCAAAGCTTTGGTCAACTAACTAGTCAAGGAATCAACTTTGTCTTGCAACAAATTATTAACCCCCGTGTAAATAGACTGAAGACGGGAAGTAAGGGAAGTCTCCAATATAGACTGAACACCAAAAATCAGCTGGGAAAGCAGAGATTGAGAGCCAACATCGTTTGTAAAGAAGAGGGAATATGTTGATTTATCTATCCATCCCTTTGGGCAACAAATAGGTTAGGACAAGATAGGAATGAAGGAGGCAATTGATGGAAACAAGAGGGGTAGTGTCTTGCACAAGAGGATCTGCAACTAAAGCTAAAGAGGGACTAGGCAGCCCCGTGGTACATTTGCATTTAGTTCGAAAAAACCTGGGAGGGGGCTCATCCTCTGAATTTGGATTCGGCTGTAATGGAGGAGGAGATGGAACAAGAGGTGGAGGCTGCTTTGAAAGAGGAGTAGGATGAGCCACTGGCACACCACCACGAGGAGGGGCAAAAGTAATAATTTTTTGAAAAAATACACCATAAGAAACATTACTACCTTGACCTTTTTTGACTCTCTGAAAATGTTGATCCATCTTGGTCAACATGAATGCACTCCAATTAAACTTGGCTCCCTCAAGGATCTGAGCAAACGCAGTAAAAAGCTCCTTGGATAGACATTTGGAAGCAGGCTTTTCGGACATGAATCTGTCTTGTAGAAACTGGCATAGTTGCTTCCACACCGAAGAGGAGATATGAGCAATAGAAACCCCAGAGCTAGTAATAACTTTGTTGGACACCAAAGGGGTAGATGTCTCCTTCTGAAGAAGTGAAAGGATCTCCCCGGTGGTCAATAACTGATTGCCACTAGGTACAAAGGAAGCTGAAAGAGGCAAACATAACGCTTCACTGATATTGACAGTGGATAGGCATAAGCGTAGACCAAACCAAACTGTTTTTTGTATGATGCCAGGAAAGAGTAGCAGAGCTTGTTGTCCATTGGTGGAAACTTAAGCGCTACAAATGAACAGAGACCAGCACGGCGAATACAATCCATCTCCAAGAGAAGGGAATAGTCATGCACCAGCAATGGCACATGTTGGATCATAATCGGGGAAGTAGAGGAAGATGCCATTCAAACTACATAGGATATCCACACAACCAAGAAAAATAGGAAAATTCCTGCAAAACCCAAATAAACCACCACTAAGAAAAATATTAGGAAAAAGAAATAGAATAACAAACAAGACTGTACCAGACTTCCCCAAGCAATCCACGTCCTACGTTAAAAATTCGGCATGACCTACACACTCATGCGACCGAAAGCTTCATGTGATGCAAATAGTCAAGCACTCTGAAACCCCGTAATCAAGCACTCCAAAGAACAAAAAAGTCAAGCACACCGTATCCCAGACACTGACTAGACTCAAAACAGAATCACAGATTCGGACCATCAAAATAAACTCAGACAAATACAACTGACATCTTTGATTAAGAAATATCCAATCCCTGTAAAAACGTTGGTGTATATCTAAGGTGCGGTGAAGTAAGCGAGTGATCGCTATCGAATTCATTTTTTAGATGATCAATTAAGCTTGATTGATTATTAAATTAATATGTTAATGTAGGGTGAGTCGTTTGTGTAGCTCAACCCCACTCATTTTGACTTGACTAGACTGGGGGTCTCTACTAATGCAATTCATGTTTAGAAATTACAAGATCTTTGGTGCAAAGTGCATGCATGCGTGACTTTGGGGGGTTCATTTTTAATTACAAAGATTAGTTGTGTCTGAATAGCACGTGTGCACATGCACTGTGGATTAATTTTAGAAATTAGGTGGATTATTGTGCCAAAGTGCACGTGCAATGGCAGGGGTTCCTTTTACAATTAACAGTCAAGTTCGTTTTAATTACAAAATTAGGAAAGTGCATTTGTGTTAATTTTATGGGTGCAACAATCGGGTTATTTTTATTTACAATTACTTGTGTGTTAATGTGCATATGAAGGAGGGATAGGAAAAAGAAAGAACCTGGCGGTGTGTGGACACCCGCAAGGTCTGAAGCACGCAAGTCCTCATCCAAGCAATTCATAGAACAAAAAAATTAACGAGTGAAAACAACAGGGCGACTAGATAATAGTCGACCTCCTACAACGTACGGAAAAACCAAATACTAATACCATGAAAAAAATAAAATAAAAAGATAAGGGACATGACAAAATTAGCAAATGGATGTATCATGTGTTAGTTGAGTGTATGATTTTCTCGTGTAAGGGCTATATTATGTTTGTGATTATTATTATTTTTTAAAAAATAATTTGAGTTTATTTGTTTTTCATCAATTTTCATTTTCTTTATTGTGGGTGGTGTTTAGTTTAGGCAAAAGGCAATTTTCAATGTCCTATCACATTTGGAGGGGAATCGAATTGGAAACATTTGGATTGGTCTAATATTGCGAGTTGTCCACCCTTTATTTGTTGGTTTGTTTGTTTTTGTGGTTTTTTTTTAAAATAGATTGTGAGTTTTGTTTTTGTTTTGGTTCGGTTTAGTTTGTGGCATCTTCATTATGTTTTTGTTTGTGGCATTTTTGTTTTTGTTTTTCTTGTTTTTTAAATGTATTTATTTCTTTATTTATTGGGGTAGTTTGTAAAAAGCAAAGGGCAACCCAAAGATCAAAAATATTAAAAAGAATTATTTTGAATTTTTAGAAATTTTGATGGCAATTTTCTCTAATTTTTCACAAATTATTAAAGCATTTTTTCATGGGATAATTAGGGTTTTCTTTTAACCCAAAGAATTACTTGCCAATCGATTTTTGAAATCTAATATTATTGGGGTTCAAAATCATGAAGAAAAGTGTTTTGAATTTTTAGATTTTTTTTAATTGTTTTTTTTTTTCAAAATTTTCATTGAATTTTGCTTTTTTTTTTCAATTTTTGTAATGATTTTCTAGGTTTGCTAATCGTTTGTTAATATGCAAGATTAAAATAATCAAAGTTGGGAAGGACATCGAGGTACCTGATAGCGACTGCATGTGAACGGCAGCTCCGCGAAACGGACGAAACAAGACGCACGTCCTTGCACGTGAACGGGCACATCCAACACGCAAAAAATCCAAAACCCACACCAACATGCGAACGACCTTCAGGGGGTAGGGTCTTGTGGCATTTGTCGTTGCGTCTTCCGCAGTGTGGTTTAGGTGGGAAGGTGGGCCTGCGGGGGGCGAGGGGGGGTTTTTGTGCGTGGGGGAAGGGGGCTTTCTACGGGGGTGGTGGGAAGGGGATGAAGGTGGAGGAGTTGGAGGAGAGGGAGGCGATGGGAGGCATAGAGAGGCAGGAGGGCAAGAGGCGTAATGGGGAGGAGAGGCGGGCAGGGTGGAGAAGGCCGAGGGCGGCGGTGAGGGTGCTATGACGACGGGTGGGGACACTACGGCCGGCTGGTGGGAGGTGCCATGGGCGGCGCAAAGGGGAGAGGATGGGGCTAGGAAGGAGGAGGAGGAAGAAGAAGGAGAAGGAGAATAGAAGGAGAATAGAAGGGAGATAGGGGGTAAAAAATTTTGCATTGTTGGGAATGTGGAGTGGATGTGGGCAGGCACAGGATGGAGGACGACGAAACAAACGTGACATGCACGTCGAAAGACGGAAACGAAGGCGTTTGCGTGCAAACCCGCACAACGTCAGGACACAAAAATAGACAAAAATTAATTTTGGAAAATTTGTCCACCGAAATGAAGTGTGGAAAAAAGGAAAAATATACAAAACGACATGATAGACAAGCCTATCACATCAAAAGGCCAATCCGATAGAGGTAGGACCTGTTCACGTGGAAAAAACCAAGAAAAAATATCCAAAGTGGGGAATAAAAATTAATACAAAAAGATCCGGTGATCGAAACACAATGAAGTGAACACACAAAATGTCCAAATGAATAGGACGGACGAGATGGAAAAGGTCGAATGCAACTCCAAGGATCGAAAGGTGCGTTCGCATGGAAAAAACGGTAAAAACACAATTAAAAACAAAGTCACAAATTAATACAGAGAAATTCGGGCATTGAAACAAAGGCCAACAAAAAGGAAAAATGTTAGGGGAAGGGAGTGGAACAAGTTCATCTGGTCAAAATGCAGTTCCGAGGGCGTTACTAGGGGACATTCACATGAAAAAAAGAAGAAAAAATATCAAAAAAAGGCACAAAATTTTATTAAAATAAAATCGATAGGTCGAAACTTGATGAAGAAAAAAGAAAAAACAGGTAAGGGGCTAAGTCGGACATGGTTATACAATCAAAATTAAATTACAAGGTAAGTAAAGATGGTTCACTTAAAATTTTATCAAAAAATGCACACAAAAGACCCGAATTTACAGAAAAATTAATAACGAACAAACCATACATTGGAATGAGAGGCAATAAAAAGGAAAAATGTCCATGGAAAGGTGGAAGGAAGGGCTTCCTCATTAGATTACAGTTCTGATGTGAAAAAGGCACATTCATATGGAAACACATAAAATGGGTAGAAAATTCTTCAAAAATGAATAACTCAAGATCCATGGCTCAAAACAGGGGGCTGTAAAAATTGAGAAGTAGCCAGATCAAAGGGACAAATAGGGCTATTGGGTTGGATGGGCATTCTGATGAACAGAAGATGTATTCTCATGGAAAAATAGAAAAACAAGGAATAAAGGGAAACGGAAAAGGAACAACTATAGGAAGGGGGTAAAGAAGGACGGGTGGGTGGGGAAGGGACCCCATCAGAGTAAAATCAAGACATGGCAGACATGCATGAGTAGATCGTGGTAGATACAAAAGGGTATGCAACACATAGACACCTAGGGACGCGTCCGCACACTTAAGACCTTACCGAAAAGGATAAACTTAGCAATCAAGAACCTAAGACCAGAGATCAAACCAACCGCGGACATTCCCACACTCAAAACATGACCGTCACTAAGAAACAGAAAGTGTAGGGTTAGAAAACTTGGCCCATGTTGCCGAGAATTAAAGGTGATTGTCAATGTCACATGCTATGTCACAGTCGGCTACATGAGGTATCAAAGTGTCTTCACAACACACGTTCAACATGGCAGGGACCACACGACAGCAACCAGGGAGGTAGCTTTGCTGAGGGAATCGTGGAAAATTGTTGATGGCGAAGGATATTGCACTCGGCTCATAGTCACTCAAATGAGAATGAAAGAACAATCACTCTCCCCAAAACAGACATCGCTCGATTTGAATAATAATGGAAACCCAGTCTCACACCCGGTTTAGAAATCAACAAGGGAGATGGTTCAGAGAGAGTATGCCAGTGTGCACAGTTGATGGTGCATTAGTACGTCCCCCTCCCCCCCTGGTCTGGCATAGATGTCAGCAGGAAGCCTTATAGTGAAGTGTATAGAACAAGGTGACATGTCCTGTTATGATGGCAAAAACCCATCCCGTATGTGCATAGGGAAACAAGAACGTACCTAACACCAAGTGTCGTAATGTCCCTCAATCTGCACCTCTCAATAATTGTTTAAGGAAACATCAGCCACGCTCAACCCCCCTCTGTCTCACACTCTGTTGATAGATACAAGAGGGCAGCCCATTCCTGAAACCCATTTATGTTATCCTCACTGTCACTTGTGTAGAGGGTGTATGCCTTGTACACAATTGATTGTGCAACTATGCATCCCGCCATGTGCCGATATACGGTGCGAGAAGGAAGGCTAGGGAGCCTGATAGTGCCTTGCACACGAATAATTTTGTGATTCGTGCCTTGAGAGGCCTATCTTGTGTGTGCAATGCTCCATTCACACATCTCACCTCTCAGTTGGATATAAAGGGCTAGGACTAGTCACTCACCCCACCCTCTATCTCACACTCTATTGATGAATATAGAGGGCAGCCCATATTCACATCCCCATCCAATTAGGAGGATGAAAGCTCACAATGCTTTAGGGTTGTCGATAAGGATCAACTTTGTATGATTGATGTTGTCAACATGGATTGGTTGATGAAGAGGCATACCTAGGGAGGTAACCAACGCTCTAGGGTTGTCGATGAGGATTAACTTTGTCTAGTTGATGTTGTCAACGTGGATTGGTTGATGAAGAGGCATACCCAAGGAGGTAGCCAGCGCATCTGATGCTTGGATTACATATTGGAAACTTAGTTTGTTGTAGGAATCAGAAGTGTTGATGAGGTTACAAGATTCACCGCACCAAGGGAGGCGGCTCAAAAACTTCTTCTATAAGAGTTTGACTAGAGATTTGGCAATCCTACTACGGGATGTTACCACCTTTTCCACAGCTAGCTTTCCATCCAAGGGTGTGTGCCACCTTTTCTTAGAACGAGGCTTGTGATGACAGGGAATTGCTTCTTTTTCTCCCATGATAGTTTTATCTTTCGTTTTCTTTTCTTTTCTTTTCTTTTGCCCTACTCCCGAGGATGTTTCCACATGTTCTCGAAGAATAGGTTGGCATGACAGGGAGATTGAATTCCTTTTCTCCCATGACTAATATATATTTATTTTATTTTTTTAAATTTTGACAAAAAGGAAGCCAAGGTAGAGGGGAAGGTGGCTACAAGAGGGACTATCAGAACAAACCCACATCATCAAGACCAGCAAGAGGGTTATCAGGAGTATTAGGTAAAGGCATATCAAAACCGTCATACAAAAAATGAGGAAGCTATCGATGGTGATTGCCAGGACCCCTAGGGAAGGTAATACTTCTTAAGGCAATAACCATTAATCGAGAAGGGATCATTCGAAGCATCGATTGTCTGGTGGACTTGAACCGAGCCATTAGGATTGACGAGGCAAGTACCTTAAAAGGGCCCATCCAATGTGTTGTTGAAGCTTACTTGGAAACTTGCCAAATTGGGAATCATAAGCTAGGACTAAGTCACTTTCCTTGAACTCCTTCTACTTAATGAAGATGTCATGATAGGCCTTTCTACGAGCTTGCGTGGCTTCCATGCACTGCAGGGCTATTCTGCGAGTCTCATCGAGACACTCAAAGTGCAAGAGATGGCGTTGCAGGGACTTGTCATCTCCCAAGCATTTTTTCATGGCCACGTGCAAGGAGGGTAGCTTGAGTTTAACAGGAAAGACGGCTTCTGTTCCATACACCAAACTGGAAAGGGGTTTATCATATAGTAGTCTTATGGGAGGTTTTGTACGCCCAGAGGGCCTTTGTAAGTCGGTCATCCCAAGCACGATGATGTGCAGCTATCGTTCTTGTCAAAATCAAGCAAAGGATGTGATTAGTAACTTTGACTTGGCCATTGGTTCGAGGATAATAAGGTGTGGACTTACAATGATAGATCTTGTACAGTTCCGTCAACTCTTCCATGATCTTGTTCAGGAAGTGAGTACCTCAGTCACACTGACAAGCTCTAGGGAACTGCCAAAACGGGTGATGATATTCTTGTACAGGAACAAGGCCACGCTATTACCATTGTCTCGCTTTAGAGCTTTAGCTTCACACCACTTGGTTACATAGTCTATACAGGCCAAGATGTATCTATTCTACTTCCTTCTAGTTGGCAAAACAATGGGGCCCACAAAATCAATCCCCCACTTCTCGAACGGCTTGAGGGAAATGATAGGTTGCAGGGGCATGGCACTGGATTTGGGAGGCTTTCCCATTCATTGACAAGCATCACACCGTTTGTAGTAAGTATAGATATCCTTGTGGAGGGTCGGCCACCAATATCCTACAAGTAAGGCCTTTCTAGCTGTCGCTTCTCCTATGAAGTGTTCACCACAGGGCTTGTCATAGCATGCTTTAAGAATAAGTCCAATCTCTTCTCCTGAAACATATCTTCGCAAGATGTCATCCTTGCTTTTCTTATACAGAGCACCATCTAACAGGGTGTAGCGGGGCTGATTCCAGCAGAAGCTTCTTCTTCTCATGACTCAAGATACCAGGGGGATACTATTGGGCTACCAAGAGGTTGGCTATGTCTGCATACCATGGAGTAACTATTTTGATTAGAAACAAGGAAGCATCAGGAAGGTCTGGATCATCTTGCTCTTCTTCATCATTGCTTTGAGGGATTCATGACAGATGATCAACCAAGGCATGAGAGTAACCGGGTTTGGTACCCACTTCAAAGTTGAACTCTTGAAACAAAAGGAGCCATCTCATCATTCTTCCCTTCACATCAACCTTGTTCATCAGGAAGGACAGGGCTTCATGATCCACGTAGAATTTGAAGTGCATCAACAGTAGATAGTGTCAGAATTTCTCCAAGGCAAACACCATTGCTAGACACACAAGCTTTGTCACTGTGTAGTTTCACTCTCTGTCGATTACTTTCTGGCTTGCATAATAGATAGGTTGATCTAACTTAGAGGGGCCCTTTTGGCATAAGACTGTACCTAGGCCTTCAACTAATACATCAATGTGTACATGGAACTCCTTCATCCAATCAGGAGGTTGCAAGATGGGTGTTTCAATCAAACACTACTTTAAGGTGTTGAATGCCTCGTCACAATCAGTGGTCCACGTGAACTTTGCATCTTTCCTTAGGAGTTTATGCAAAGGGACTACCTTTGTCACTAAGTACGCAATAAAATATTCTATAATAGCCCACATGGCCAAGGAATCCCCTCAATTGTTTAAGGGTGGTTGGGGCTGTTAAGGTGGCAATCTTCTCAATCTTAGCAGGATCTGTTGCTATCCCTTGTGCAAAGACAATGTGGCCTAGAAGAAATCCTGATGAGACACCAAAGACACATTTGTTAAGGTTGAGAGAAATCCCATACTCTTGACATATGTCAAAAGACTACTCTAAGTGTCCCCAATGCTTACAGATTAGGCTATAGACACAAAAGTCATCGAGGTACACCTCAATGAAGTCATGCAGATGTTTTTGGAAGGCATCTATCATCATTCATTGAAAATTAACAGGAGTGTTACAAAGCCCAAACGACATCACTCTGTAAGCATAGGTTCCCCATTTTGTTGTAAAGGTTGTTTTGGATTTGTCCTCTTTTACGATTTTTGGACTTGATTGCATCCGCTGAATCTATCCAAGAGAGAATAGAGCTCATGGCCTGCCACTATGTCCAATAGTTGGTCTGTGAAAGGGATAGGGAAATGATCCTTCTTCATCTTGAAATTTAGCTTTTAGAAGTCCACACATATTCATAACTTTCCATTCTTCTTGGGTACTACCACAATGAGCGAAACCCATTCAATGTTAGCCACTAGATAGATAAACTCAGCTTCAAGGAGCTTTAGTAATTCGGATTTCACTAGGGCAAAATATTTTGGATTCATATGCCTCTATCTTTACCTCATAGGTTTGGCATCAGGCTCTAGATCAATATGGTGTTGGCATACTATGGGATCAATCCCCTTTAAATCTTTATATGACTATGCAAACACGTCTAAGTTCTCCTTTAGTAGGTCTCACAGGACTAATAGTTCTTCTTCTAGAAGATTTAGGTGACATTCAGTACCTTCTGCATCCACGAACGTCAATTGCTTTTCACCTTCCACTTCGCGGATGAATGTCCCACGGACTACTTCTGGGTAAAGATTCGACTCCTTCAAGGGGGTGGTCTTCGCTTCTAATAATTCATTGGGACTATTGTCCTCGTTTAATGGAGGCTTGGCTCGCTCTTTGGGAAGCTAAAAGGGTATCATTATGGGTTTGGATTGGGAATAAGTTACTTCCTAGCTCGAGGACTCATCTTTTGAGGATGCATCCAAGAATGTCACAAAATAGGAACCTTCTATGTTTTGTTTGAGCTACCAAACTGGGGGGTGCTAGCAAGGTGCATTGTCATCATCTTCTCTTAAGAAGGGTAACTTTGGGCGACAAGAGCCACTGCTGAAGGAAAGCCTATTCTTCTTAATCCATTTCTTATAGGGGCTTTGCTTATAACGTGACTCATTACTCAATCCAAAGGGTACCATAATCATTCTGTCCAGAAATGGATCTTCTGCCTATGAGGCTTCATGAACTTCCGAAACTTCTTCCTCATCTCTACCTTCTGCGAGAAGGATAAACTCTTCTAGCTCGCCTTCATACTTTTCTTTTGCATTATCACTTTCGTCCTCTTCAAATTCTATTTTTGCCTCTATGGGAGCTCTGTAAGAGAAGAACAAGCTCTCTGTTATGTCTTCTGCTTTTACTTCTGTCTCTATCTCTGGCTTTGTCTCTGTAACTGCCATATAATAGGAAGAACAGTACATCCATGCTTCTATCTCGCCATCGGAGGTGATTTCAAAAGTCAATTTGGGTTCAGGCAGGAGGTATTCTCCCATAGACAAAGACTTTGCTTTCTTTGGTAGTTGGCTTACAGTGCCCATTGTTAGGGACTATGTCTCTATTTTCTTGGGAAAGATTTGTTTGATGGCCTCTTTGTCTCCTAATGTACCATCTGTTACTTCATTGGAGGAGTCTGCTACGACTTTGATAGACGTAGATCCATTGCCTTTTTGCGATCCATACAACTTCAACACCACTTTGTTGGGTCCTCTACCTAGGGTTAGGGTTCCTTTGAACTTATCCATCCTTGCTCTTGCTTCAAAAAGCCAAGGTCTTCCCAACAGTAGAGCGTATGAGGTCCCGTAGGAATTTAGTTTGACCACCATGTATGTTAGCCAATAATCTCTTCTTGCAAGGATTGACTTCAAGTACTAGAGAATGCCCAAAGGCTTTATTCTTCTTTGGTCTACCAATCTGATAAGTCACTATGTAGGCTGCATTCCTTGCAAGCCTAGATCCTTCATTGTAACATCTATCATCATATTTACTGAAGAGCCTCCATCAATCAATGCGTCAGCTATAAAACATCCTTCAATCCACACACCAATCTCTGGGGTTCCCGGATCTAGGAAGGCGTTAGCCACATCTACTTCCTTCACAGGTTCTGAGGCTCTATTGGACTTGATTGACACAGAGCGAGCAATCCTTGAGCCTCGTCTTCTTGTCAGTATGCTTTTGAATTTTTTTTCGACAGTTAGGAGACAACATGAGCAACAATCGGAATGTGAGGCTTGGTCTAGGTCTTTGACCAAATCATATTCTTTGATAGGATACGCATGCTTTTCCAATCGGTTGGGAAGTGAGGCCATGCCCACTTTTATCTTCCCTTTTTCTTCTAGGAGCAGCAACATCTACGATTCTTGTCCATGAGGAGGTACTTTTGCATCCTCTATCTCTCAAACCTCTGGTCCTGTCTTGCAATTGTCTCTGTAATCCTCTGTGGCTCTGTAGTGCTCTGTACTACATTGTTATGTGCTGCACTGTTCTATTTTTCCCTAGGAAGATTAAACTTCACTGTCTTAGTAGAGGGAATGTTTTCCTTTGGAACTACAGGTTCTCCTTTCTTTGCACGCATTATTGCGTCCACTTTCAATTCCACCAAATTGGAAGAAGGTTCTTGGGTCTTCTGTTGGGTATCAAAAGTAGCTTTCACAAGAGCTGGGCTTGGACAATCTTTTGCAGTATGGCCTTCTCCTTTGTATCGACTACATAAGGGCTTGCAATCCACAGACCTTCTAGGATTTGGACAGTTTGGTGAGATATGACCCTTTTCTCCATATCTGTAACACTCCACCTCTGATCTCTGGCCACCGCTAGACTGTCATCCTCTGTAACTCTGAGAGAGGGAAACTTCCTTGGACCAAAATTAGAACCGAACTCCCTAGGCTTTAGTCCAATGTCCTGCATTGTCATTTTGGATTCTAGCAAGTTGAATCTTGCGTCTTTATCTTTCTTTCTTCTTTCATGCATCTCTTTCAGAGAGCATATATTCTCTATATGGTTCTTCCTCAAATAGTATGAACAAAAGGCTTCAGGAATGGTTGGCTTTCAAGTACATTCAGTTGCTAAAAGTCCTGCTTGATAGCACTTTCCGCACCATGTATTTGAATGCATCACATCCCTCCCACCTCCCATCGCAGGAGTGGATATATTGGATGTATTCACCTTCAATGTCTGTAGTTGTTCTATAATCACATCCATAAGCTCTTTCTTGATACTTGTGACTGAGTTGAATAGGTAATCCTTCAGATTTTCACCTCTTGGAGTACTTATAGTAGGGTTTTGGGAAGCTTCAGTTATTATTGCATACACTGGTTGGGTTGATCCAGAGGGTCCTCTATTCTGGTTATGATTCGAAGCTCCCATTGAGACTTGGGGTTGTTGATTCCAGTGGTGGGTAGGATTCCGCCGTTGTTGAGCCACCATTGGAGGAACTGTTTGAGACCGCTGTTGTTGTGGTTGAACCATCATTTGAGGCATTTTTGTCTTCTGCGGCCATTGTGGATTCGGTGCATTATGTTGTGGCATTATTTGCATTTAGGGTTAGGGGTAGGAAACTGTCCCTGGGACTGCGTTTGGTGGGTATACCATTCCTGGCATGGGAGGAGGTAAGACTCCTCTTCCTGAGGTCATTGATAGCCTTACTTCAGCTTCATCATACAATCTCGCACCTCCCATTGCAGCTTGCAGGTTGTCTAGTCTTCTCAATTCCACAAACTTGCGAACTTCTGGTTGTAAGCCTCTACGAAAAATCCCCTTCTGGATGCCTTCATCCAAATGATGGTTGGTCCATCTCTTCAGTATGGATTTCATTCATGAGACATAAGCTTCGACTTGTTCACCAGGGGATTAACTTAATTTCATGAACTCCTCTCGCATCCGCTCTTCAAAACCTTCACGCTTGAATTTAGTGAGGAAGGCAACTCGCCCCATGTTCCAAAAGTTCCTGCTGCTTGTCTTTCATACCACTGAAATGCTGCGCCTTTGAAAGTGGCGAGGAATATTGCTAACCAATGCTCAGGGGGAGAGAGAGAGATGGAGAGAGATAGTAAGTTAGCTAGTTAGTTAGAGAGAGAGAGAATGTTAACACGTGTCTCTTTTTCTTCTTCTTCTCTCTCTTCTTTCTCCTCCTCTTCTCTCACCCCTCCCTTTCTCTCCCTCCTCCTCTCTCCTCTTCTTCTTCTCTCTCTTCTTCTTCTTTCTCTTCTCTCACCTCTCCCTTTCTCTCTCTCTCCTCCTCTTTTCCTACTCCTTTTCTTCTCCTTCTTCTCTCGCTCCTCCTCCTCCTCCTCTCTCTCTCCTCCTTCTTCTTCTTTTCTCTCTCTCCTCGCCTCTCTCTCTCTTCTCACCATTCTCCTCTCTCTCACTCCTCTCTCTCTCTTCTTCTTCTCTCTCCTCGCCTCTCTCTCTTCTCACCTCTCTCTTCTTCTCTCTTTCTCCTCCTCTCTCTCTCTCTGCTTCTTGTTCTTGTTCTTCTTCTCTCTCTCTCTTTCTC
Organism: Lygodium microphyllum; assembly: GCF_053477565.2. Classification (NCBI taxonomy): domain Eukaryota; kingdom Viridiplantae; phylum Streptophyta; class Polypodiopsida; order Schizaeales; family Lygodiaceae; genus Lygodium; species Lygodium microphyllum. The sequence continues at coordinate 29,537,660 of NC_141157.1, read as the reverse complement.
CCTTCTCACCTCTTCTTCTTCTCTTTCTCTCCTCCTCCTCCTTACTCTTCTCTCACTTGACCCTTTCTCTCTCTCCATGTCCTCTCTCTCCTCTTCTCCTTCTCTATCTCTCTCTTTTCAGCATCTTCTTTCTCTTCTCTCACCTCTCTCTTCTTCTTCTCTCTCTCTCTCTCTCCTCCTCCTTCCTCTTCTCTCGCCTCTTTCTCTCTCCTCACCTCTCTCTCCTTTCTTCTCTCACCTCTCCCTCTCCCTCTCCTCCTCTCTCTCTCATCATCATCATCATCATCTTCTTCTCTCTCTCTCCCCCTACTTGCCTCTTTTCTCCCTTCTCACCTCTTTCTTCTTCTTCCTCCTCCTCTCTCTCCTTCTCTCACCTCTCTCTCTCTCCACCTCTCTCTCCCTCCCTCCATCCCTCCCTCCCTCTCCCTCTCTCTTTCTTCTTCTTTTTCTCTCTCTTTCTCTCCCTCTCCCTCTCTCTCTTCTTCTTCCTCATCTCTCACCTCTCCCTCTCTCTCTCTCTTCTTCTGCTTCTCTCTCTATGTTCATCTTCTTCTTCCTCTTCTCTCACCTCTCTCTCTCTTCTTGTTCTTGTTCTTCTTCTCTCTCTCTCTCTCCTTCTTCTTCTTCTCTCTCTTTCTCTCCTCTTCTTCTTCCTATTCTCTCATCTTTCTCTCTCTCTCTCCTCAACTCTCTCTCTCTCTCTCTTCTTCTTCTCTCTCTCTCTTCTTCTTTTTCTTCTCTCTTCTTAGTTAGGTTAGTTAGTTAGTTAAGTAGGGAGAGAGAGAGAAAGAGTAGGTTGACTATGTTGGTCGAAGCTAATTTAAATTGGTTTAGTGATGGGAAAGGTGAAAAGGTGAAAGTGATGCATGGTTCGTGATTGCTCATGATTACTCTCTCTTGGTCGGCTCTTTCCTCTCTCTCTCTCTCTCTCTATTTGTGTCACTCTGTCATAGCAGCTAGCATGGGAGTAGCATCTGCAAGGGAGCAACAACAATAGTGGTAGAGGGAGGATAGCAGCAGCAATAGCACATCTCTCTCTCTCTCTCTCTCTCTCTCTCTCTCTCTCTCTCTCTCTCTCTCTCTCTCTCTCTCTCTCTCTCTCTCTCTCTCTCTCTCTCTCTCTCTCTCTCTCTCTCTCTCTCTCTCTCTGTGCGCCACTTATGGGCCACAAGCCTAAGAGCCCACTTGCGGGTGCCCATGAGCCATTGTGCCTTGAGACGAGCGAGTGGGGAGATAGCAAGGCGAGGTGTTGGGCCACCACCTTGGTTAGGTAGGGTCGCAAGCACAGGGCCATCGAGCTATCAGCAAGGTCACAAGATAGGGCGTAGGGTCATCGGGTTGCCCATGAGCCATAGTTGGCCATAGTAGTCGAAGAGCCGCCATTGTAGAACATCATGCTGCCATCGTAGGGCACCATGTTGTCATCATGATACCTAGGAGCCGCCCAAGGCCACTGTTGTAGGGCTCTAGGGACCGCAGTGCCATCATGCCACTGTCGTTGGGCCGTTGAAGTTGTCGGCGAGGTCAGCACTGAAGCCGCTATAGTTGCCATTGCCGTCATGGACCACCCAAAACTCACTACAGTTGCCATTGCCATCAGGGACCACCCAGGAGTTGCACATAGGGGGAAAGATAGAGAGAGAGAGAGTGTGTGTGTGTGTGTGTGAGGTGTGTGAGAGAGAGAGAGAGAGGGAGTGAGAGAGAGGTGGAGAGGGAGAGAGAGAGAGTGCGTGTGTATGTGTGAGGTGAGAGACAAAGAGAGTGCACGTGTGTGTGAGAGAGCGAATGGGAGAGAGGGAGTGTGTGAGAGGGGGTGGTGAGAGGTTAGAGAGAGGGGGAGAGGGATTAGTGAGAGAGGGTATGCATGTGTGAGGTGGAGAGAGAAGGAAGAGGTTGGTGAGAGAGAGAGAGAGAGAGAGAGAGACAGAGGTGAGATTGTGTATGTGTGTGTGTGTGTGTGGGAGAGAGGGAGTGAGAGAGAGAGAGAGAGAGTGTGTGTGTGTGTGTGTGTGTGTGAGGTGGAGAGAGAGAGGGGGGTTGGTGAGAGAGAGAGGGGGTGGTGAGAGGTTAGAGAGGGAGAGGGAGAGAGGTTGGTTAGAGAGAGACGGGGGGAGTAGGTTAGTTGGAGGGAGAGAGAGCATATGTGTGTGTGTGAGGTTGAGAGAGAGAGAGGGGGGAGGTTGGTGAGAAAGAGAGGGAGAGAGCATGTGTGTGGGGGAGGTGGTGAGAGGGAGAGAAGGGGGATTGAGAGAGATTGGTTGGAGAGAGGGTAGGTTAGTTGGAGAGAGAGAGGGGGGTTGGTTAGAGAGAGAGAGAGGTTTATTAGAGGGAGAGGGATTAGGGAGGGAGAGAGAGAGTGGGTGAGGTTTGTTATTTATTTATATTGGTTTATTTGTTAAGCTTTGGTGTTTTGGTTGTGTATTTGTAGGTAGATGGGTTTTGCTTGCGATGGTGATTGATCTTTTGGGCAATTTTTGACAACTGTTATCCATGTTGGCGATCTCTCTCTCTCTCTTCCAGGTTGTAATTTTGTTTTATTCTATTTGTTGGTTTGGAGAGAGAGAGAGAGAGAGAGTTTTGTTTGTGTAAGTATCGGTTGGTTTTGTTGGTAGGTTAGGTTACATTAGTTGGTTGGTTAGAGAGAGAGAGAGAGAGTAGGTTAGTTATGTTAGTTGGTTAGCTAGTTAAGTAGGGGGAGAGAGAGAGATGGAGAGATCGTAAGTTAGTTAGTTAGGTAAAGAGACAAAGAGAGTGAGAGAATGGTTAATACGTGCTTCTTCTTCTTCTTCTCTCTCTTGTTCTTTGTCTTCTCTCTCTCATCATCATCTTCTTTCTTCTCTCACCTCTCCCTTTCTCTCTCCTCTTCTTCTCCTTCTCTCTCCGTCTTATTCCTATTCACTCTCTCTCCTTGCCTCTCTCTTCTCTTCTTCTCCTTTTCTTCTTCTTCTTCTTCTTCTTCTTCTTCTTCTTCTCTCTCTCTCTCTCTCTCTCTTCTTCTTCTTCTTCCTCTTCTCTCACATCTCTCACCTCATCTCTCTCTTCTTCTTCTCTCTCTCTCCTCCTTTGTCTTCTCTCTCTCTTTCTCCTCCTCTTCTTCTCCTTCTCTCTCTTCTTATCTCATCTCTCTCTATCTCCTCACCTCTCTCTCTCTCTCTCTCTCTCTCTCTCTCTCTCTCTCTCTCTCTCTCTCTCTCTCTCTCTCTCTCTCTCTCTCTCTCTCTCTCTCTCTCTCTCTCTCTCCCCTTCTTCTTCTTCTTCTTCTTCTTCTTCTTCTTCTTCTTAGTTACATTAGTTAGTTAGTTAGTTAAATAGGGAGGGAGAGAGTGAGTGAGATAAAGTGAGAGAGAGATAAAGTAGATTGACTATGTTGGTTGCGTCATTTACTTAGTGAGTTAGTTAGTTAGTTAGGCGGTAGAGAGAAAGAGAGAATGGTTTGTATATCTCTTAAGGTTAACATATGATTTTTGTTCAGTATGGAGGCTTCTGCAAAACAATCAAGAATGTGTGTGTAGAAAATGTTGTACACAAAATGAAAGAGGTCATAAAGAAGAAGGCAATCTGTCATGCACTCAAGTGTATTGGAGGACACGATAGTTCTAGTGGTTTCTTGAGGATCATTTGTCGCTTGGATGGGATTGAAAGGCAAGTGAAGTCATTGTCTAGGGGTCGAAAAGATTCGATTTCTCTAGATGAGAACATCGGTGACCGTTTGTAGAGGATTGAGAGAATATTGGAAGAGAAATATGAAGGGAACCTTACCGATGGAGTAATGATACAAGGCAAGTTAGAAGAGATTAAGGGTTTTATAGATGACATTTATGAATACATCTAGAAAAATTAGTGGCTGCATGCTAGGCCTTCGAATGATCAGGAAGAGAAGCTAAAAGACATTATTAACGATGCAAGTCATATAGAGGATGGATTGTGTGAGTTGCTTGCACATAATAATGAGAGCTTGGTTGCACCGGAGAACATTGCTCTTGATGTGCAACTTACTTCTTTGAGAGTTTATCTTAATAGATTTTTAGCAATGCTAATGCAAATGAATCGTTGTATAAATTCATCGCCATAGTTTACTTGATATATGCAATCATGACATCTAAAATGAGTTTTTGATGAATATCTCCATTTTGAAGCTGTCTAACTCTTGCGGATTATAAGGCTATTTTTAAGCCATTTTACTAGTCCATTCTTCCCTTTGTCTCACTCTCGATATGTTGTGACTTGACCTCCAAGTCCTTTCGTGTACTGATGCTTCGTTGTTCCTCTTAACCAAGATACCTATGCAATAGCCCTCCCCAATTTATAAAATTTTCACTTTGAAGCTTAAGTGGTAATAAATAGCTTCATTAAATCAAACATAATGGATAAAATTTGACTAAAGTGCTCCCATTACTTGGTTTAGATACATAAAATAGTTGAAGCTTAAAGCTATTGGGATACAAAAATGACTTTGTAGCATGCTTTTAAGTGGAAAAGTAATGTCGCACTTGAAAAGTGGAGTTGAGATTTGCAATTGAATCTATTGTTGAGAAGTTGTGTGCTTGGGCTCTACCATTGCATTCTTTAATAATGTATTGTTGTGCGCTCATGCTCATTTCTTTTGAAATGAGCGAGTCTTTAAGTGTTTTGGAGGTAGATAATGATACATCCATGGGTTTGTGACATTTCCACTTTGAAGTCAATCATGAGAGCATGCCTTTATTTGCTATTGTGCCTTCTATTTGTTTTGTTTTGTTTTTCTAATTGGATATGGCTTTTTGGGTAATGATGATTGCTGCTCAAAATGTAGTTTTGTGGGATGTTCTTATTACAAATATACTCATCAACGGTAGGTCATGAACCATTGAATTGTTTATTAGGTGCTAAATAACCTTCTTCTAGTTCTGAGACTTAGACACCTTCTAGCCTAGGCCATGTTCTTTTCCCTCAATAATATATCTTTGTATACATGCAGATGAATGGATATCCATTAGTAAGGCCTTTAGGTAAGGCTTGGCTAGCCTTTAGTGAGCACCGTGTGTGAGTGGTGCTCTCGCATGGCCACACATGCATTTAGGGTTTGCGGTTATGAATGTGTCTATCACTCATGTCTTGAATGGCTTTGAGATTTGTTTGTTGTGTGACTCTTACGTTCTCTTGAAGGTTTGATGTGGTCATGGAACAAAGCAGAGCCATGGGAGATGTTCCAGACATAGTGCTTTCAACTCCATTGAATGCAATGGGTTCAATAGAGTTAAACAAAACATCCACAACATTGTTTCTTCGACGCTTTTTGGGTTAGAACCATTCACATAGGTATGGAAGATACTTGTTTTGATTGTGCTTGCATGAAGGTGCTATGTATATTTTTGGAAATAACCATTTGTATGTTTTGTTGTAGCCAAAATATGGGCTCTGATAGAGTGAATGTGCAAAAGATGAAAGAGGTGGCAACGGAACAAGGAACACATGTTACTAAGTGTGCAAGAATTGCAAGGATTCGAAGAAACGCAAGGAGTACTCCAAGTTCTTTAGACTTTAAAAACCTTGAGACAAAGATGAATGAGGTGATGGAAATGCAGACACATTTATATGCACACGTGGATCATGCACTTTCAATGGAGTTGCATGAATAGGCTAAAGGTTTGCATGGTGTTGTGTGTGAGACAAAACGCATCCAGAGTATTCTTCACCAGGTGTGTCGCGAGACTGATCTGGGTGGTGAAGTAAGGATACTCTCAATGGTTATTTTTAAGACAAGCAAGTTAATGAATCTACTAGCAAATAATATGTGGCCATCGTTCTAGGGGCTCAAGGATGACCATGAGCATGTGATTTGCCATAGGGGTTGTCGGTTGCTATTCTTGTAGTTTCAAATGAATGTTGGTGGGTTTAATGTCTTGGTGCAACATTTGAGTCATCAAATGGGCAGTTCGCAGCTAGGGAGGGATACTTTCTTAGGGGGAAACTTATAAGCTCATGCTATCTCACATGTTTCAAAGTGCTTTGGTGAGTATTTTCTTGTGATAATATGTGCTACTTTTTTGTGAAGCTTGTGTGGGATGTGCTAAGATGTGCAAGCCTTGCTTATAAGCTCATATTATCTTGCATGTTTTTAAGTGCTTAGGCTAGTGGTTTTTTGTAATTGTGTAAAGAAAGAAAAGAAAAGGGGATTTGTTTTAAGTGTGGCGAGAAGTATACAACTGGTCATGCTTCAAAATGTGCTTTTAGAAATACTAAGGCACGGGTTCACAACATGTTGGTATTTGAGGACTCAGAGGAGGATCCTGAAGATACACATGCTTTCATGATGACTGCTAAAACAAATGATGCTGATGGAGAGTTTGTTCAAGAAGAATTCTTTGACCCTACTAATTCGTTTTCTTTTGACCCTGGTGGCCATTTATCACGGAGTATAGGTAGAAAGATTGAACCACATCTTGAAACACATGCTACCACTGCTTATACCATATCAATGGATGCTTGGACAGGATCCAAAAGCGCTAATACATTGCGTATTAAGGGCCAAATTAATGGGAGGGATGTGTTTATACTCGTGGACAGTGGTAGCACTCATAGTTTCATTAACAGAGCAGTCATGGACAGGTTGAAGTGGTCCCCAGTGATTTACAGCAACCATTAAAGGTGCAAGTTGCCAATGGGGATGAAGAAATTAGCACACAAGTATGGCATAATTGAGTGAAGTATATTATGTACAATGTGATGTCTCTTTCTTGAGGTTTACATGGAGCAGTTTTGATAATCCAGTGGTGGTTGGTATATTTACATTTAATATTTAAATATTTAAATATTAATGATGCATTTAACGTGCATGTATTTATATATTGAGCCATGCCTTTGATAAAACATGTTAATAGCAAATTCTGTGGGCATCCAATGAACATGGGGTGTTCCTATTGAGCAACTAGTAGAGACTATGAGTTGCATGTTTGTAGGGGTGTGCTTAGCTCCACTAGGTGTGAACGACATTAGGTTGCCAAGCTCAGGATTCAAAGAGGGGTTTTAGAGTATGACAGATCCATTCGTAGGGGTGTTAAAAACCTGCCTTTTCACTGAGAGATTCCAAATGGTCATCGTAAACTAGACCAATGATAATTTGGTGTAGATTTGGCTAACACTTCACCATCATCGGTTGGTTGCAATGACTGACATCGCATGGGTGTGGAAAATAATGTGATTGGTATGTCTTTTCACGTTGGGAATGCAAGTGACGATGATGAGTTGGCTCAATGGCAGTTTAGTGTGGATTTGACTAATGTTTTGGTATCAGCGCGACAGGTGCTTGGAATGGCCGAAACATAGGAATGTGGAAAATCATGTGATTATTGAGTCACAAGTTAGTAATATTTCAATGCTTAGTTACCAAAATGGAGGAAATCATAATGGAGTGGTCTATGGGAATAATGAGCTGGTTGAACAACATCTTGATATGGATTTGACTATGTTGCATGTTGATCATGTTGTGCCTAATATTTTAACATCAATTGACGATTGTGATGTTAGGCATCATCGCAATGTGGAGAATTTTGTGGTTAATGAGTTGCATATTAATAGTATTGTAATTTTTGATTCCTGAAACGGTGGGTTGTGCTCCATTATGCATACTTTGCCTGCAACATGTTCATCCAACAACAATGGTATTGCTATTTCAAGAGCCAAATGTGCATTCCACGAGGAGTCTTTATGAAATATGTGAGAGTTGTTTAGCTAAATTGTGGAGATGTGAGGCTCGGATATAAGGGTCAATTTTATTTGGAAAGCACTGTTGTCAAAATGAAAAAGTAATGTTGCCACCATTGCAATGTCCAGTGTAGCCATTGCATGATTTGTTGCATGGCATGCATTCTTAGAGTAGGATATTTAAACATAACATATAATAATACAACAATGCTCTTATGTTTGTATCCCTTGGTGCTAATGTTGACGAGTTGCTTGTTGCTGAGAATGGTTACACCTTTAGAGTGTATGGCTTTATCTATCATCGTATATAGGTTACTGATATGCAACATCGAGAAAGGCCAAAATTTGCACAACTCTATATTTATGATATGCAACGTCGAGAAATGCCAAAATTTGCATAGCTCTATGAATATGATGTTGAGCACGAGTTGCTTAATCGATTGGGGGTCATGCATGATTTGTTACCAGATTTGCTTGGGGAGTTGCAATCTATGATACATTGACACAATGTATGTGCACAAGATTTTAGGTCTATGGGTGTACAGCTGCCAAATAATCCCATGAATGCGAGAGTTAAGAATGAGTATTTTTTGTGTTCAAAGAACCAACAAAAAATATTCGGCTTCTACAACAACTGAGGTCACTGCTATCATGCCAAGGTAGTGAGTGAAAGGTGAGAAGGATCGAACCTTGCTTGGAAGAGCTATGGCTGGAGAGCAAGAGCAAGAAAGAGAGAGAGAGAGACCAAATGGGAACTCCAACAGTCACAATGTGTGACCGGGCCTTCCTTTATTCAAGGTATCACTAAAAGAATAAAGAATAAAGTGACGGTGACGGGCGCTTGCGACTTGCAGTGTGTAGTGGTGGATAATGTTAGTGTAGTAATACACAAGCGGCTAGGCGGAGGCGCCTTTACCCCCAACAACCTCCCACTTAAAGGCGAATTTTCCCCAGTGAGGAGTGAAAAGAAAAAGAAAAGACAGTACAATGTACATATGTACAACATGATGAGGAAAAACATCATCTCATCCAATGCCCATCAATCTCTTGAGGAAGGCAAAGCGCTCAGTAGTGAGGCTTTTCGTGAGCAGATCTATAGGATTTTCGTCAGTGGAGATCTTGACAAGGTCAATAGACTTGTCCTCCATGACCCCACGCATGAAGTGATACCTCACCTCAATGTGTTTCGTCTTCGCATGGAAGACTGGATTCTTGGCTAGCTGAATAGCACTCATAGAATCCGAATTGAGTGTAGGTATAGTATCAATCCCAAAGTCATGAACCAAACGGCCCAACCATATGGCCTCCTTTCAAGCCTCAGTCTGCAACATACTTGGCCTCAATGGTAGAGAGAGTCATACACTTTTGAACCCTAGACATCCAAGAGATAGCACCTCCAACATAGGTGAATACATAGCCAGAAGTGGACTTCCTACTATCTACATGTCCTGCATAATTGAAGTCTGTGTACCCCACAACTCTAGTATTATGGCTGCCATAGCAAATACACATATCTGTTGTGCCTTTCAGGTATCTCATGATACCCTTCACAGCATCCCAATGTTACTTTCCAGGTGTAGCCATATAGCGTGCCACAACACCAACGGCAAAGGCAATATCTGGACGAGTGGCTATCATGGCATGTATCAAACTACCCACGGCTGATGCATAAGGAATATTGGCCATCTCGACCCTCTGCTCATCTATCTCCGGACAATCGGCCTGTGGCACCTTCACATAAGAAGGTAATGGATAGCCAATAGGCTTCACGTCTTGCATGCGAAAACACTTAAGGACTTTATGAATGTACTCCCTCTGTGAGAGGTAGAGTAGTTCCTGATGCCTGTCGCACTTAATGTGCATACCAAGAATGTGAGAGGCCTGTTCCAAATTCTTCATCTCAAAGCTCTTCTTCAGCTGAGATTTAATAGCATCTAGCTTATCATAAGCTTTCCTTACTATCAACATATCATCCACATAAAGTACCAAAATAAGTAATGAGCCATCACGGGTTTTTTTCGTATAAAGATACGGATCCATAGCACTCCTACTATAGCCCTGTGACTGCATAAAGGCATCAAAATTATGATACCACTCCCTAGGTACCTGCTTCAAGCCATAAATACTTTTCTTCAACTTGCATACTAGATGCTCCCTACCAGGTTTCTGCAAAGCTCTTAGGCTGCTCCATGTAAATCTCATCATGAAATCCCCATGCAAGAATGCAGTCTTGACATCCATCTGATACATGTCCAAGTCAAGCTATGCAACTAAGGCCAAAACCAAGCGTAGGGTGGTCATCTTGACCACAAGAGAAAAGACTTCATCAAAGTCAACTCCATGCTCCTATTTAAAACCCTTAACAACAAGTCTTGCCTTATAAGCCGACTTGGGGTGCCCAAGGGTACTTTTCAGCTTGTACACCCATTTTCATGGCAAAGCTTTCTAGCCGTTACACAATGCAACCAAATCCCAAGTCATATTCTTATGCAGGGAGTCCATCTCAGACTGCATAGCCCTCTCCCAGGAGTGACTGTCACCCCTACGCATAGCCTCATCATAGGTGAGAGGCTCTCCTACATCTGTAACCAAGACATAATGCATTGAGGGCTCAAATCTATCAGGTGGACATCTAACTCTAGTAGACCATCTCATTACAAGCTCTGCTACATGTCTAGCATCATGTCCAACACCCTGGCCATGTGTACCAATTGCTACTGCAGGCAGTCCAACTGGCTGTGCAGGAGCATGTGGCTCCTCCTGGAATATAACCCTGCGTATCTCTACCACCTTCTTAGGTTGCCTATGCATCTTGTCTTCATGGAAGACTACATCATGGCTGCGGATGACTTTCCGCGCCTGTGGATCCCATAGGCAGTAACCCATCTCGCCTACATCTCCATAGCCAAGGAAAATTCATTTGACACTCTTAGGATCCAGCTTACTACGCTAGTCCTTGGACACATGGCAAAATGCCTCACATCCAAAGACACGTAGATGCACATAAGACGAAGGTTTCTTTGTCCATACCTCCTCTACAACCTGGAAATCCAAACCACTAGAAGGTGATCTATTTATGACATGCACAGCTGTACTGACTGCCTTAGCCCAAAAGCTCTGTGGTAGGCCTGTATGGCTAAGAATACTGTGTACATGCTCCTGGATGGTTCTATTCATCTGCTCAGCCAAACCATTCTGGGGTGGGATATAAGGGGCGGTCAACTGACGCTTAATACCCCTCTCGTCATATAGTTGCTCAAAGGCACGTGACACATATTCTCCCCCATTGTCAATCCTAAGGCATTTCAGCCTATGCCTAGTCTAGTTCTCAACCAATGCAAGCCATCTCTGAAATACATCCAAGACATCTAACTCAAGCTTAATGGGGTAAGCCCAGACTTTACACGAAAAATTATCAATGAACGTCACAAACTACTTTGCACCACCCATAGACTGGCAAGGCATGGGCTCACAGACATCCAAATGTAACAATGCCAGGGGCTCACTCATGCGTGTCCTACCAGACTTCTTATGCATATTCCTAGTCTATCTGCCATAAAGACAATGCTCACATGGCATGAAAAATATGCATAGTCAAGGGGTGGTAAGTACTGCAAACCAGAAAGCATTTTCATTCCCTTCAAGGACATATGGCCTAAACACGCATGCCAAAGAGATACTTGGGATGGAAATGACTGACAAAACATGGTCAACAGAGGACCTATCAACTACAAGAGGATAGAGGCTGCCAGCCTTGGCACCTCTAGCACAAGCACAAGTCTGCCACTACGGGTGATCTTCCAGGCAAAATCCCCAAATGAAATATGAAATCCAACATCGTCAAGCTGCCCTGCAGACATACGACTACGTGTAAGCGTAGGTACATGATGTACATCCTATAACAGAAAAGTACTGCCAGTAAAGAACTGCAGCTGTACATCCCCAATGCCAACAATAGCAAGTGACCTATCACACCCAAGCAAATTGAACCAAAGACAGTGCAGTAGGAATGGAACCACTTACGGCATGGTGTAATATGAAATGAAGCACTAGAATCCAAAAGCAAGCATTGTGCATGCATAAAGTGAACCTCGGTCAATGGCGTAGCATCACAAGAACTAGCTACAAGTATGTACTCCCCATCAAAGTCATCGGTCTACATGACATTAATTTCCTCTATTTTCACACTGGATTTTGCAGGTCCCATGCTACAATCAAAGGACTTTTCTTGTACTTTGTCTTTCCCCTTCTCTTTGCGCTTCTCATTGTGCAACTCATGACACTGTGGGTGTATGTGACCCTTCTTGCCGCAATGATGACATGTCACATTAGCATTTCTTCCACGAGACTTGTTGCGCAACTTAGACCCATTCCCATGGTCATTCTTTCCATTACCATCTCTGCCTCTAATAGTCAAAGCATGTGACACATGAGAGGCGCAAAAGAGCACTCTCTACATCATGCAAGTTCAAAATAGTAGCAGGAGCACATAAGGCAGTGCGGAATACATCCCATGACTCACCCAAAGTTCTAAGCAAAAACAATGGAGTAACCTCATCATTGAAGGTAATCCCCCTGCGAAGTCAAGTTCTTGAGAATAGCATGGAACTAGCTCAAATGAGTAGACATCATCATATTCTCCTTCATGCGCAAGTCAATAAGTTACTTCTGCCAATACATCTGACTTGCTGGACTTTTCTTATCATAGAGGTTCTTAATTTTATCCCAAAGCTGCCAAGCACTTTGTGCTTCCTCAACCACATTGTAATGCACCTGTTCAGTGAGAGACAAGATGATGGTGGACTTGCATAACTCATCAAGCTCATCCCAGTCATCATCAGTCATAGTTTCAGGCTACTTGCCATGCATTCTTAGTGGCTTTATCTGTGATTTCTATACCAATACTTGCCAAACTTGGCTCTTCCAATAGGTATAATTCATACCATCAAGCTTCGTGATGTTGAAGATAGCACTGTCAGTGGAAGAAGATGCCATACTACAGTCCAAAATGGTACAGACAGTTCAAAACTGCTTGCTATTTTTTGCTGTAAACAACCAAAATACCACCAAAAACCAAGGCCAAATGACCACGAACTAATAGCTAATGATGTTGCCCACCAAGCACCATCAAAAGTACATAAAATCAGGATGATTCAGCATGAAAATTCTGCGTCAGTCCATGCATAACTACTTGTTGTAATAAATTACAACTAGGTATAATGAGAGCAAACTGTAGGCAAAATGAATGCACCAAGTCAACCACTGACTGTCAAAGCATAACTAGCATCAAGCAGGCATAAATTAGCATGCAACAGTCATACGGACATCGAGTAAACACCCAAGCATGTCAAATGAATCCGTCAGTAAGTCAACACACCCCTTGTGTAATAGGGCAAAGTGTACACAACACTGGCAAGACTTGACACAAATGGGTGTATGCTCAAAGATTACAAAGCCCAAATCAGCCCAAGTACATGTATGCGGACCACAACATATCAACCATGCAACATCCAAGTGAAGAAGATCCCAGTCTCAGAAGACTCAAAGCTCAATAGCATAAACCTCCTGCTCAATGTCTGTCAAGCATCCAAATATGATCCCACTATCACAAAAGTCGTATGGATCAAGCCAAGAAGCTCAAGAAAGACATACGATAGCACCAATGATTGACGGAAGATCCAAGACCAAGCATCAATAAGACATCATGAACATATAGGCTATATAGCCTCCAATCATAGCATCCATAGACATCAATTGTATCCCAAATACAACTCTGGAAAGCCAAGAAATATCCCAAGTAAGCTCCGAGAATCCAAATACAAGCCAAGATATGGCTCTAGTAGCAATCGGCTCCAAACAATGTAACTAGCATGTAGTAGTGGCATAAGCCAAACATGTCAAGACCGGTCAGACATAGGCAAAGTACATGCCATAAGTGCATCAAAGACGGAGCATTCAAATTATTTCCAAAGTTGAGCTCAAGCTCAATCAATGATCCGGTATGAAAGCCAAGCTCAATGTCGTCCCCGAATGTCAATACATCATTGCATACATCCAAGACATAGCTCGAAACCAATAGGCATAACTAAAGTCAATCAGAGACATTTCAACCCATTGTGTACAGTAGACATTCACTGCTTGAAATTGAGTATTTGCAGGTCCAAATCATCACCAAAATGATGGTAAATCATTAGCACAACATCCACCAAGCACAGGCATTAATGGCATAGCATACGGGTATGAGATAGTATATGTAGATGAGCTCTAGGACTTGTACACTCCTGCTGCAGACCTAGATAGACCTACTGCTGTATATTACAACCAATGTGTGCTCAAATCAATGTCCCAAATCTCAAGAGAAGCATCAATACATTGCAACCAACATTGCCAAGCATAAATAACTACCAAATGAAGAGGATAATGACCAGAGGACCAAGCTATGGAGTAGGTAGATGCAGAGTCTAGGTCTACATAAAACAAGCACAAACTGGCATGGCTAATCTGATGGTATTGCTACTCATAAATGACTGATGTAGGGTCAAAGGAAGCTTGAGGGGGTGCCAAAGAAGGCACACAACAAGCATTAGCAAATCTTGTATCAAGCCAAATGAGATATGAGAAGAGGGAGGACCAATGGTGGCTGCCTCTTCCTATAAATACCATGTGTGAGCTGTAAACTAGTGAAAACCCTAAAGAAAAAGAAGAAATACCTCTAATACAATGCCCTAAGGGTGCTCAAAGGAATCGGGAAGGTGCTTGGGAAGCCAAGGAGTGACGGGAGCTTGAGGGAGTCGGCTATGGTTGCCGGGAAGGAGACCCAATAAGTGTAGGTAATCAATAGGAAGCTGAAGACTCCAATAACCAAGCTTGAGTAGTCATGAATCCATGCTCTGATACTAGTTGAAAGGTGAGAAGGATCGAAGCTTTCTTGGAAGAGCTATGGCAGGAGAGCAAAAGCAAGAAAGAGAGAGAGAGACCAAATGGGAACTCCAACAGTCACAATGTGTGACCAGGCCTTCCTTTATTCAAACTATCATTAAAAGAATAAAGAATAAAGTGACAGTGATGGGCACCCGCCACTTGCAGTGTGCAGTGGCAGGTACTGTCAGTGTAATAATACATGGGCGACTAAGTGGAGGCACCTTTACCCCCAACAAGCAGGGCGATGAGAATGCTATTGATCATTGGGATATTCATGTTTACACTTGGGGTGGTCTATGCATTACTATTTCAAACTTGCATAGAGCATATAAGCCAATGCTATTTGTTCTCCTTTTTCCAATAGGTGATGACGATTGTCATGTAAAGGTTCCCTATAGGGATGTCAATGTTCTTATTAACATACTAGAATTATAAAAATTATGTTACCTAGATGCAATTTTATGCATTTCGACAAGTGCATGAAGGTACTAAGGGTATGCATATTGTGTGGCGATCGACTATTGCAACAATTTATGATTGATGCTTATTGTAGTATAGAGCAATGCTTGTAGGTTAACTTGGTGTCATCAAAATTAGTCTCTCGGTGTTGTGATCCGAGGCCTATAAAGGCTTGGAAAACATGGTGGGGACAAATGATAATGGGCCAGTGCAGATTGTTGGTGCCTCTGCTGTGGTAGGAGGATAGTTTTATTGTCGTCATTTGCGAGTGGGCCAAGACATATGTACCAATTGTATCAGGATACCATGGCTATAGTGCGATGCAAGGGGAAACTTGACCTTTTTATAACAATGATATGTAATCTAAAATGGTTGGAGATAACTGATGCTTTTTTGCTTAGAGAAAGTGCTTATGATCGTCCGGATTTGACAGCTCGCATGTTTCACAAAAAACATGCTAATTTGATGCACGTGTTGTTGCAAAGGGACCTCTTTGGAAAGGTTGCAAACTATGCTACTGTGATTGAATTCCAAAAGAGGGGACTACCACATTCTCATACTTTGTTAATTTTAGATTAGTCTTTCAAATCTTCTAAAGCATCTCACTACAATAGAATGGTCTATGTTGAGTTGCTTGATAGAGTTAAGTTTCCAATCTTATTTGAGACAATTTCAAAATGCAACATTCATGGCCCTTGCTAACAATTGAACCCCAAGAGTCCTTGCATGGAAAAGGGTAAATGTACCAAAGACTACCCTTGAAAATTATTGGGCATGACAATGGTTGATAGTTTCAACTATCCCATTTATCAAAGGTGAGATGATGGAAACATGGTGATCATAAATTGGTAATGTTATTTGTAATCAGTGGGTTGTTTTGTATAATCCTTTCTTAAGTAAGAAGTATAATGCACACATCAATGTGGAGATGTGCTTGACAGTGGTAGATGTTAAGTATTTGTATGTGTGTACAAGGGGCATGACTATGCAACCATCAAATTTTCTACCTGGGTTGATTCAATGCAAAATGGTGGCAATGTTTGTGAGGTGGATAAGATCCAGAGCTATTTGGATGCACGATATGGTTCTACCTTTGAGGCATGTTGGAAAATCTATGATTACCTATTGCATAATGAAAAGCCTGACATATAGCAGTCGTAGGTGCACTTGCATGGTGAGAACTATGCGGTGTTTCGAGATGTAGTAATATATAGGATGTTGTGCAAAATGAAGACCTCCAGAAGACTACTCTTATTTAATGGTTTGAGTGTAATCACATTCATCTGGAGGCTAGAATTGTCCGCTATCAAGACTTTCCAATGTACTAGGTGTGGAATTCATGACATAAGATGTGGACAAAGAGGAAGCGTGGGAATACATGTGATTAGATGTATTTTGTAGCACCTACATGTGGTGAACTTTACTATTTAAGGATGCTTTTAACAAGGTATCGGGGGTGTACTTATTTTGAAGATTTGCGTACTGTTGACAATGTGGTCTATGATACTTTTAGGGATGCTTGCATTGTAAGGGGTATGTTGGTTGGAGAGTGATGATGAGTGTGCTATGTGCTTGGAAGAAGCTGCCTCCATTCAAACTGATACTCAACTTCATACTTTCTTTGTTGCAATTTCGGTCTTTTGTGGGCCAACTTGGCCCGACCAATTATGGAAAATATTTTTGATGCCAATGGTAGAGGATTATCGCAATATCAGAGTGAGAGCAAGAGAAAGTGTACATAAGAGGGAGAGAGAGCTCAAGTACAAGAAGAAGATATTGCTTAATGAGTTGTTCACAAGTACATTTGGTATGCTCTCCCCTACATTGAGAGTGACCTCTAGGCTGTTTAAATAGCCTTTGGATGACTAGGGTTAGGGTTTTCCCCTGCCCTCTAGTTCATTCACACCCAACTACCCTTATCCACCCTTGCATACATAGGGTTCACATGTCTCTCTCTCAACACCCCTCTCAATGCCAGAGTGCATTGGACTACAAGATATGTTAATGTAACCCCCCTTAAACAAATGGGATGCCTTTATAAATCAAGCTACAAGAGTGTTTATAAGTGGAGGATTTCTAGGTTTAGAAAATTCAATCATCAGGTGTTTTGGAGACAAAATTGGCCTCCAATTCTTTTGGTACTTCAGGGATTTATAAGTAGAGGATTTATGGATTTAGAAAATTCAATTGTTAGGTGTTTTGGAGATAAAGTTGGCCTCCAATTCTTTTAGTACTTCAGGGATGGTGGGACATTTACTAGTAATATGCCATGTCTTCTTACATTTGTTGCACTTCATTTGTCAGGATATTTTTTCCAACAATTGTTGACAAGAGGTCCCTTCTTATTGCAAAAAGAGCATTTGGTGGAGACAATATGAACCAGGACTTGCTCACAGGCTGTTGAAATAGATGCTTAACTAGTATTGTATTCTTTTTTATTTCTTTTCTCCTCATCTAAACAAGATTGGATGGTTCTTTTCAAGGTTGGCTTAGGGATATTTGTGAGAGTAGTTACAAGAGTTTGAAATACCTTCTTTATAGCTTTTAAGAGAATTGCAATAGCATCTTTATCATGAATTGGAGCTTGAACTGAGAATAGCTATGCTATGAACCCCTTCATATGAGAGATGAACTTACCTAGTTCTTCTCCTTGATTATACTCCATGCTAAACAATTCGATCTTAAGGAAAATTTTAAAGTTTTTTCCTTTAGCACCATAAAGCTTTTTAAGCTCATCCAATTTCTCCTTGTTTGGTAGTGGAGAGTTGGTCAATGTGATGAATCAAGGATTCATCTAGATGAAGCATGATTATGGCTTGGGCTCTTTCATCATCATCTACATCAAGTCGGTTTGATAGGTTGATAACCTTAGTCCCTTTGATGAAGGGCTAGTAGCCCCGTTCCATCATTTTATGCTTCACTAATACCTACCATGGATGAAAGGCTTTTCCATCGAACTTATGGATTTGAGGTCTAACATCGGCATACCATGGCCATAATAAGAAGGTCTTACCAATTGTACTAGGGGATGGCAGTGTCTAGTCATTTACACACTAGCCAATAAGTGCAGAAGCAAAAGAGATGATTAATATGTAGCAGGCTCAAATGTGATGTGTTACAAGATGAGATGAGGGTTGAGGATAGTGGTCTATGCATTTATAACGTACACATAGCCTTACAATGATAGTTAATCACTTAATGAGTATGCTTAAGATAGAGACTAATCTCCCAAGATTGAGATTTAGGGTAAAACATCTTTCAAATATTGATTAGAAACAGGATTATGACTATGAGATGTAGCATTAGTGCTTACAAGTACTCATCTTATAGTATTATTTACAAGTCGGATTTCTTATGAGCTTAATGATGTTCACCAAGTGTCTTTAAGCCTATGATGAAGCTTCCAAATTTACAAGAGACTCCATAAGACTTAAATTAGTTATTAGAATCACTATTAGTGTCAACCAAGGTGATTAATGTTGAAAGAAGAAAGCTTTAAGCTTTCTGGCTATGGTTGCCAGAAAACCCACATTTAGGGTTTAGTTGATTATGGGCAAAACAAAGGGAATTTCTATGAATCCTCTTAGTTGTAGATGGCACTCTTGGGGGTGTTGAATACTGAAATGACTTGGTTTTTTGGATGATTTTTGTTGTTTTTGAGGGCTGAATGGTTGATTTTTGATGGATTTTGAATTATATTTAGTTGTTTTGGAAGTGTTTGAGAGTGTTTTGGATGAGGTTGATTATATTTTGGAAGCTCGTGATATTTTTCAGTAGAGATATGAGGCTCTATGATATTCAGATAGGTTCTATTGAGATTCTGATTGGTTCTGATAGCTTTTGTTTAGCTTCTATTTTGTTCTATTTATCTTATGTATGAAGCATGGAGTAATGGTTGATGAAGGTTGAGGTTGTTTGAATGGTTTTTGATAGTTTGGAATGGTTTTAGTATGAGTTATGTGGTTTTTTATGTTGATCTTATATAACCCTCTGTTGAGCTTTTGTAGAGCCTCTGTTTCTGTTATGTTATGTTATGTATGCCTCTGTAAGTGTTCTGTGGAATGTATGTGAGACTTTAGAAAAGTTTTCTAGCCTTGGAAAGAGGTGAATGTAAGTTCAAAAGATCTCAAGAAAGTGAAAGAAGTAGTTGCTAAAGACTCAAGAGAAGACTGGAGTGAAGTGATAGTGATGAGCTATGAAGAGTCAATGTAGTGGCTCTAGTGACCTTTCATATCAGACACACCTCTTGGGAGGGATATCCACAACCAAAGAAGGGTGATTGTGAGTGATTATTGAGTGTTATAATGAGGAGATGATATATTATTGATTGGGGGGGGGGGGGGGGGGGAGAGGTAGAGATAGCCAATTCTATGCCAAACAATGTATCTACATATGAGAGATTGTGAGAGAAAGCCATGGAAACTTTGAAGATGAATCATATGTGATATCTTTCCATTCAAAGTGGAGTATTCTTTTGTAATTTTCAATGTCTATCAATGAATCCTAAAAAGAATATGAAGAGAATGATGGATCTTGTTAAAGTTAAAGCTGTGGGAGAATTGTTTATATGAAGTTGTGTGAAGATTCTTGTTTCCTAGTATTGTTTTTCTTATTGTGGACATATAAAAGATGAAAAAGATGGTTGATTATGATAGAAGATAGATTTTCTTGTAGTAGAAACCCCGTTTTCTTGATGTCTCTCTTAGAGTTCCATGTTTTTGGTACACAGCCGGGGAACACTGCCATCAACAAGCATCAAAAGAGGTTGAAAATGAAGGAAATAACATTGCCAAGAAGAGAAGAATTCAATGGGAGTTTGCAAAGTTCCTTCAACCACTGAAGAATTGGAGATTTTCATTGCCAAAGTCACTTTCCACAAGAAGTTCATCCCACAATGGTGGAAACATATCACCATCTTGATGCATGCTCTATGTGGTGGACTATTTCCTCTTCCTATTGAAGCAATAGAGACGTGCATCTTGGTGGCAAATTGTTTGGGAACAAACTAAAGTGTAGAAAAAGAGGAAAAATGACCATCCATGGGAGATTTGACAGTCATTGAGAAGTTTCCAAACATCATTAAGTGGGAGATCCTGAAGAAGCTTCAGGAGTCGTAGTTAGTGGAGGTTCACGAAAAAAAGAAAGAAAAAAGTTGGCATTTGTTCGTGGATGCTCAATAGTAGGACACGTGGGACGCATTGAAACCATTAAAGGCTCGCATTGCTATGATGATGGCACAACAACGATCCTCAAAAGAATGAGATTTGATACCTTCAGAATATAATATCTTCCTCTCTGTAGTAGTGGACTGAAAGTAGAATTCAGAGACGTGGAAAAGCAAGAAGTAGAAGAAATGTTGGCTAGAGAGTCCTCCAGAGATTGAAGCTCCCTCTAATTCTGTTTTGATTGAGTAGAGACCAACTTGGTGAAGCCAACTCCTTGATGAATGATGCAATCAAGAGGCAAGCACTAGAACGAGTCCAGAGGTACAGAAGAGAGAAGGCAAAAATCAAAGCCGAGAATGAGCTTGCAACAGAAGCCTCCTTTGACGCCCTAAAAGCACTCTTTACAGAAGTATCCATGGCGACTCAAGGTCCCCTTCATAGTCAAATCTGTCCTGGAAATATTGATGACAGGCTAGCAAATGTAGTCCCATTGCTCATCTTTAAGGGAGAGTACAATGAAGACCCTAATCTTCATGTAGCAGAGTTTATGGTAGTATGTGTGGCTAACAATGCTAGAACCCTTATACAAACTAACCTACACACACACACACACACACACACACACACACTCTCTCTCTCTCTCTCTCTCCCCACCTAACCAACCAACTAACGTAACCAACATAAGATAACTAACCTACCAACAAAACTAACCGACACTTACATAAACAAAACTCTCTCTCTCTCTCTCTCTCTCACCAAACCAACAACAAATAAACCAACAAATAGAACAAAACAAAATTACAACCTAGAAGAGAGAGAAAGAGATCACCAACCTAGATAATAGTTGTCAAAAATTGCCCAAAAGGCCAATCCTCGATGCATACATCTACCTACAAACACAAAACCAAAACACTAAAGATTAACAAATAAACCAATATAAATAAATAACAAATCTCACCCACTCTCTCCCTCCCTCCCTCCTTAACTAACCCTTCTTCTCTCTTTAACCAACCCCTCTCTCTCTCTCTCTCTCCCTCTCACCCCCCAACACACTCTCCCTCTCTGTTTCACCAACCTCCCCCTCTCTCTCCACGTCACACACCCTCTCTCACTAATCCCCCCCTCTCTCTCTCTCCCCCTCCAACTAACCTATCTCCTCTCTCTCTCTCTCTCTCTCACCACCTCTCACCAACCCCCTCTCTTTCTCCACTTCACATACACACACTCTCTTTCCACCTCTCTCTCTCTCATCAACCTCCCCTCTCTCCACCTCACACACACACTCTCACTAACTCCTCTTCCTCTCTCTAACCTCTCACCACCCCCCTCTCACACACTCCCTCTCTCCCACTCACTCTCATAGTGCACACACACACACACTCTCTCTCTCTCTCCTCACATGCACATACACACTCCACCTCACACACACACACACACACACACACACACACACACACACACACTCTCTCTCTCTCTCTCTCTCTCTCTCTCTCTCTCTCTCTCTCTCTCTCTCTCTCTCTCTCTCGTGTGGCTCCTAGGTGGTTCATGACGGTGGTGGCGATTGCAACGGCCTTGGTAGTGACTTTAACAACCTTGCTGTAGTAGCCCAGACAATGGCATGGTGGCATGATGGCCCTTGCGGGCCTATAATGACAGCCTTGGGCAACTCCTGGGTGACTCAATGACGACACAATGCCCTATAATGGCGGCCCCCGGCTGCCTGTGCCTTGCTCTACTGTCTCCCCACTTGCTTGGCTCAAGGGCATGATGGCTCCTATAGCTCTTGGGCGGATCTTGGACACCCGGCGCAGGTGGGCTCTTGGGCCTATGGCCCACATGTGGCCACATAGAGAGAGAGAGAGAGAGAGAGAGAGAGAGAGAGAGAGAGAGAGAGTCACGTGTGTTGCTACTGTTGTCCTCCCTCTGCCACTGTTGGTTGTTGCTCCCATGCTCCCCCAATTTTGCTTTAGTTTGGGAGCTATAGGTTTGAGAGCTCTTTGGTGCTTCGACGCCTTTCAAAAACATGCAGCTCAAACAATAAAGTAGTATAGATATATCATTGTGCACAGAGTGCATTGTTTGTTGTGCACAAATCACATTGTTTATTGTAGTTTTTTTGTGAGCAAAGGGAAGCGACACAATTGTTGGGTTGCTTCCTTTTGCTCATACAAATGCGAAGCGAGAGATGTGAAACCTCACGAGCTTCTTAATGATGCTAATCTTCTCGTGATTAGTGGGCCTTGGTTGAGCTAGCTAGTAACTTTTAATGGCTAAATAGATGTAACTTTTAAACAAAAGCGTCACTCAATTGGGCGTTTTGCTTGTGGAAGGTGTCACTTTACTGTAATGCGATATATTTTTCAGGTTCCAATGTTGGAGATTCGATAATCGATTAAATACTGCTTGAATTGCCTAAGACAACCATCCTGTACTGCCGGTTTACAGATTAGGGTTACGTCGAGCACTGATCGAATTTTCTCAGACAGACTCACACGCAAGACTCAGAGAGAGAGAGAGAGAGGTTTCTGCAAGCCCGCGCAAGATGATCTACGACGTCAACTCTGCTCATTTCCGCTCCTTCCTCAGCCAGAAAGGAGGAACCGCTGATCGAAGGTAAGCCGCTCCCCCCCCCTTTCTTCTCGCCTCTCCACCCGTGTGTTTGTTTCCCCTCTCTGTTGTGTTGCCGAAAGCAAAACCCTATCGTGCCTTCCACGTTTGCTCCATTCCCGAACTCATTTCCTCATGCCTTGCGCGATTTTACCAACAAGTGCGTTCGGTCAGTGACTTGCCATGTGCATCGGAACATGGATTTCTGACGAGGTTCTGCTTGTGTGCGCACTTTGACAATGGCACCTTCTCATTGTATCTGATGTCAAATAGGTGAGTTCTCCGCTATGTGGTCGAAAGGTATTTGTGCTGCCTCTTTGTACCTTTCTGCCTGTCTGTATTTGACCTGTCATAACCGTTTCTGCCGGTACAGCCGTGACTGATTCGGTGCATAACACGGTTATGGTCTTAATATTTCAGCAAATCATCTGAAGGGCGCTGCAGGTTTCTTAAACCATGGATTAACTGAGCCTCTGCTCTCCTCTTTATCTTTCGCATTTAGGCAACTCTAATACAATGTTGAATTACAGTGTATTCTCGAAAGCATAAGGCAATATTATGAGCTCCAAGATCATTACCATGGTTGGAGCTCGAGTTTCAGCACCCTGTGCAAAGCTTTTGG
Source organism: Lygodium microphyllum (assembly GCF_053477565.2). NCBI lineage: Eukaryota > Viridiplantae > Streptophyta > Polypodiopsida > Schizaeales > Lygodiaceae > Lygodium > Lygodium microphyllum. The sequence continues at coordinate 29,514,203 of NC_141157.1, read as the reverse complement.
AAACTAGGTTCACTTCTTTGTTATTGATACTTCTCTGCCTTTGCAGGAAAGGAGAGGATCCCAAACCTAAAGAGCAACGACCAAAGGCTAACGAGAACAAGCCTGTCATGAATGAATGACATAAGGAAGGAAGTGCTGAGAGATGTGCCCAAACTGGTTGTAAAGAGTTTTAACAGACTCTGACTGGACTTGGCCTTCAGGGCCTGCAGTGATAATATTTATGATGTAATCTTAAGTAAAAGGCTATTCCCTGTTCTATGTTTGTGACTTGTTTCTTTGTTTCCACTGCAATTGAGGATGTCAAGTGTACGAAGGTCACGTAACAATGTCATGTCTGAGGGTAGCGCCAATTCTGGGAAAATAATGAATTCTGTACTTAATACTTGAATCCATAGTCTTTTCTGACATATTTCATTTCCTTTGATTGTGGAAGCCCAAACTTAGTTGTCTTACTATAACTTTTTAAGGCTGATATTTGATAAAGGCTGAGAAATCGGATAAGTTCTACATCAGCATACTAACTTACAGAACCATAGTAATTGATGTGGTTGTGAGATTATGTATTACTAGTTCTGTGGAACATGTTTTTCTCCCTGCCAATGTTGAACGTGTTGTGTAAGATGCCCTGCATTACTTGAGAGCTCAAGGCTTGCACACGAACACAAACTGTCTGAAAGGAGGGTGTTAGTTTGGTTATCCTGGGACGTTACATTCCCCTAGCGCAACACTTGTACACACAATGGTTGTGAAAGGCTCATCTGTATAGAGGGAATGTGTGTGGTTTTGCAAGGAAATTAAGGGATGTGAGTTTAGTACAAGGTGATAGTTTGGTTGACTCAGTTTGCTCAGTATTTGTGGAAATGTTCTGTTCAGCTTACTTTTTATTTATACAAGATTGACAACATACAAGGGAGTGGTTATAGTTGTGGTGCAAAGAATTTGAAGAACATGAGTTTAGTGTCAGGAGGTAATTTGGTTCTACTCAATATTATCTGCCAGTATGTTATATTCTATTTATTTTTATTTTTATGATATCCCTCTGAATAGAGTTTGCTGCATGAGCAAATACCATGCTTTCGTGGACCAGCAGTGCTGTTAAAATGGCCTTTTAATGTTTGGAATGCTGAATCAGTTCATCCAGCACCTTTACTCTTGGGCTTGCTGTTACCCTACATGAGCTTATGACTAGGAGTGGCTCCTCAAACCCCTTTGGTCCTTCTCTTCCGAGTGGAAAGAGGCATTTCTGGATATGTATCTTCCCACGCAGCTGGTGTTCTGATGACCTGCCTCAGTGGCAGGTTTTTGAAAGTCTGTCTGCTTCTTCATGTTGACAGCTGGCTTCCCTTTGTGATTCCCTGAACAGCTCCATATGCTTTTCCAGCCTAGCTTACTAGATGGTGGCCAGCTTTCCTTCTTTACTTGAAATATATGAGTAGTTGAAGCTCATTCATTAGCATTCAATTGGTACTTTGTTTCATCTTTCAATGTGTTCCATCTTCATGACCTCTTGAGCTTGTGGTGTCCCATATTCTGCATTGGAATTCTTACGTTTACTTTAGACGAGGCTTCTCTAAAGGTTGGCCAAGTTTTTCAGTATTTGATATTTTTTTTGTGGTGAGTTAGATCCATGTAGCCAAAATTTTGTCCCCCTAATTGAGCATATTCCAAGGGTCTCTCGGAACATTGGTCTTGCAAACCATAGACTTCACATTAACAACCCAAAGCTCATTTGTGACACAAGGTGTATGGATAGTTTGAATGCTTGCATCTCAAGGAGGAGCAATGATTGTACTCTGTGAAATGGAATGCTATTGTTCTACTTCAAAGCTCCAAAGGAATTTCCTCAACTTCTTTCTCACTTCCATCCATTGATTAATAGAAAGTCCAGTGACTGATTAGAAATGTTATATCACTAGAGATTATTTTGTTCATCAATATTAGGCAACCCTATAGGAGATTGGGAATGAGGAATGTTTAGTGCTCTCTTGTTCTAGTTTAGCTTCAATCCAAGCCATTTTTTGAGAGTTGTGCATGCAAGTTGATCAAGCCTTTGAAATATTAAAGAATTTTTTTATTCCACCTCAAAACCAAGCAAGGAGGAGTGGAGCCTTCACTTTGCTAATCATTACACCTAACATAGGAATATAGATTGTATACTTGCAAGCATGAGAGCTTGCACATTACAATTCTCTTGACAACATTTGAGTTATTGTTGTGAATAATTGGGTGCGCATGTGAATTGCCCAATGGGGGAAGCCTATGTAGCAATCTAGCTTAAACTTTGAAATCCAATACCTTGAGCATGGGGTTGATTGTAATGGCAGCAAGCAAAGGTGTGAGTATGTACCCTTACCTAACCAACCTTTGCAAAGAAAAGGGTTGAGATTACCATTTCTTTGTACTTCAGTAGATGCGCTCTTAATTAATATGTTTACCGTATTAGAGGATTTCTCCCCAAATCCAAGCTTGTTCATTATCAACTAGAAGAAAGTCTCACCTAAGCGTATCATAGGCTTTATCTAAATCCATGTTGACAAGAATACAACTGTTCCCTGTAATCACATGCTTTACGACAACAAGAACTAGGAATAGGGTGATGTCTTGAATTATGTGTCCAAAAGTAAATTTTAATTGGGTTTTGTGAAGTAGTTTCATTGATGAGAATAGTCTCAAGGTTATTGTCTTAGATAAGATATTATAGGATGTGTTGAACATTCTCAAAGGCCTCCAACACCTTACTAACCAATGATTTTAGCAATAGTTTAATGTACCATTTGTTCCTTGTTGCAGGGATTTGGCTAGTCCTCGTACATTTGTTGGCAAATGGACAAACATAATTTCCACATGTATCCTATATGGCCTCATACAACTCAATTGAGACTCCATTTGATACAAGGGATGTTTCCTTTTTCGTTTGCTTCTCAACATAATGCAACTCTTGTTGAGAAGGGTCCTTGAAGCAATACAATAGTTTACTTGTTCACAACCTCTTGAAATAGTTCCAAAAAGGCTTTTAATTTGGTTTCGTAATGAACTTCCACTTAAGTGTGAGATCTTATCTTTCCCACTTAGGGGCTTTGTGGCTATTTTTTGGCATTGTGCCCAAATGCACCTATAAAGGGAGTAATAGTGACTTTGAACTTTGCTTGGTTTCCACTTTACGTGTGATTTTCTATACTTAGTGGTGAATCGTCACGTGTGGCATTGTGAGGGCGTAGTTTTGAGATGTGCTTATGTTGTACCTTTTCTTTCATTGAGTAATATAAGAGTACACCTTGCTGTCATGTAGTGCTACCTTTTCTTGTCGTGTTGTGTGATTTTGAGTGTTGATGCATTATACTTTGTATCAAAGTGACCATTGCTTGAAGGCTAGGATTGCTCATGGAAGCGAGAGGAAAGCTCGAATGCCTCGAAGTTGTATCATGGCAACCCATGCATTGTGACATCTTGTGGGGCAATGTCCTATGACATGATGCTCCATGTTATGATACCCTTGGTATGACATACCATTTGAAGGTGAGACATGGTTCTCCATAATGGCATACTCAAAGTTGAGGCACGACTCCCAACCCTACAATCATTATGGGAGATTGTGTAGCTGACACTACTATTGGAGCTAAGTACAAGAAGAGGCGTGGCCAAGAATGGAGAGAAGAGAAGGTAGTGGGATTGGAGAGAAAATTAGTAGGCATGTTAGGCCTTTTGGATTCCATTTGGAAGAACATGTAGAAGAAGGAAGAAGAGGAAGGTTGAAGATGAGCAAGGATTTAAAGAGTGGATGAGACAATAAGAAGAGGAGAAGAGACATAAACTAGAAGAGGAAATATATAGGTTAGTAGACAAGTTAACCCAACAAGAAGCAACTAGAAAGTGCAAAGAGAAGAAGGAGAAAGAGGGTGAAGCTAAAGTAGTAGGCAAGAAGAACAAGGAGGAGGAGATGATTAGAGCATTCCATAAGAAGAAGAAGAAGAAGAAGTAGTATTAGACAAGTGATGGGGAGGATGGTAAGAGTTCAGAAGATGATGATAGAAAGTTCAAGATGCCACAACCTACCAAGTACAAGGAAGAGAGAGACATGTTAATCTTAAAAAAGTGGATCGTTGAGGTAGATAAGTATTTGAAGTATGCCAAGTTACTTGAAAAGAGAAAAGGAGGAGAGGCAGTCATCTATCTTGAAGAGGATGTGGCTAATTGGTACTTGCTCGAAGAAGTACAAGATTGCATCATCTTCTCATGGGAGGAACTATAGGAGTTGTCGAAGGACTATTTCATCCTAAAGATGGAGAAGTTCAAGGTTAAGGATGAGTGGAGGAAACTCAAGTAGGCATAAGGGAATATGAAGGAGTATGTTAGTAGTATTGACAATTGATGCTTCAACTCCCAAACATGGATGCAGATACCAAGTTACATGCAACTCTATTTAGCATGTAGGAGTGGGCAAGAAGAGCTGTAGAGAGGCGAGAACATGAGAACCTAGTCAAGGCCATCAGAGTGGCTAGGAGACTACTGGACTTAGGAGGAAGAAGAATAGCATAACGGAGCCAACTATTCCACACAAGCCTTACCACCAACACTTGGACCCCAAAGCCAACCCCTAAGAATTTGTTGATGTGAATAGTCATGGATGGAGTATCTCTCATATTGTATGATTAACTTCAGAGGTTTTTGCGTGTGTGCCAAATAACTTGTTGACTCTTGAGCTTTTGTCATGTAGACTTGGTATCCCAAAATTATGAGATATGATGTAGAACATCATCCATCAATCCTTGAGCAAGGCTTTGGCATATAGCCACTGATCGCTATTATTATAAAAGAGTATAAGTAGTTCAAAATCAACATCATCAAATTCAATCATTAACAAAAAAAAAAGTACAAATAAGAAGCTCACTACAATTGAGGACAAACTCAAATACTTTTATTTTTAAAAAAGGTTCCCTTAATGGATATTGTATTTCCCTAGTGGATGTTATTTGTTTTCGATTATGCTTTGTAACTAGTGTCGAAATGTAGAGTTCCTTATCTAAGTTGCCGAAAGAGAGAGTGCTTTAGACCATGATTGTATGTAGGGGGAGCAAAAGCTAATGACTAAACAAAAAGCTTGGGCTTTGAAGCAAAGTTATTAAGAGAAATGTAATGACTAGGGACATTAATGGTATTTAAAGCCATTATTCCCATTTATTAATAGCATTTATTCCACTAAAGCCTTGCCTAACATGTGAAGGCTACCTATGCAGAAGCAAATATTGGCAAGAGATCACAAGAGAATGGTGAGAAGGGGAAACCCATGCACAAGAAGACTACCAAGAATGGTGATCCCTTGTGGCCACAAGAGAATGGTGAGGAGGGAGAAACCATGCACATGAAGGTTGCCAAGAATGGTGACACCATGGATCTCGATTAATGTGGTGCTATGAAGCAACATGATTTGGACATGTAAGAGGTTGAAGCCCAATTACAAGAGAATATCAAATGCTTTAGTGGTAGGAGAAAGGAGGTTGAAGGTAGTAATGAGAAAGTGCTCAAGGCACCTCTTGGTTTCTCATTGTAGAGAATCAAAAACATGTACGTTGAATTTTTAGCATGCGGTTTGCTCTTTTATTTTATGGGAAAGAACACACGGGAATACAACTTTTTGGGACAAGGTTTCTATTTTGCAAGGGCTAACTTGCAGCAGGAATGGGGTTGGATATTGGCATCTACAGTGGGCTTCAAAGGAAACTTTGTCTATGTTATCCCATGGTCACCCAATTTCAATCTTGAAGACTCACTCTAGCATGAGTGTCTAGTATGGGTTATATATCCAAGTTTAGAGTTTCAATAAAAAGTAGGCAAGTTTACATTTGGTGGACAGAAATGTGTATGCTCCACTTGTAGATGAAAGTAAAGAGTTTTATGGGCTCTATTATAAAACTTATTATGGCTAATGTCTTAAAGAAAGTAAAGATAATAGCCTAGACCATTAGAGGATTATGTTTAGAAAGTAGAAAGGTTGCACACAAAGGGTTGATTAGGAGATGCAAGCTACATGTCCTAGCATTCCAAGAGGTAAATGTCCTAGCAAGTTAAATGTCTTAGCATTCCAAGAGGTAAAATTAAGGAAAGCTTAACTCAAATGGATAGAAATTCCTAACTACTCAATGTTTCTTCCAACAAATGCAGAGGAAGAGGAGGTATTGTATTAGTCATTAGAGGTGAAGTAAACCCATCTCTCTTATGAAAAGACCTATAAAGGATGGTGGTGGTTAATGTAATTATTTTTGAAGGTGTGCTGATTCACCTCTGGTCAATATATGCTCCTATCATTTCAACAAAGAGAGCTGAGCAATGGAAATCCCTTACAAGAGAAGCGGGACAAGATCATTCCATCTTGGTAGAGATTGGAACTATGCACCAATTTGACAGATAACATATCTTGAGTTCCATGATTGTGGTGAAAAAAGAGAGCTAGGAAGACTTGTGTTGTGAGCATGACCTAATGGATGTTGCACTTACAATTTATGGAGAGAAAGCAAAAGCATTTACCTAGCATAATTGACATAAGGGTGCTTTGTGGAGGATTGCAAGATTAGACAAGGTATACCTAGATTAGGAAGGATGGTGGATAGCTCCATCACCCTTGTTTGAAGTACTTGTTGAGGTCACTAAATCAGACCACTATCCCTACCAATTGACATGTAAGGTTTCAGCACCATGCTCTTTTAATTAGGGGCCACCTCCATTCACATTCAATTATTCTTTCCTAAAATACCAAAAGTTTGTTGAAACCTTCAAAAGGTGTATGAAGAAGGAATGCCTACTACATTGCGAAGGATGCCCCAACTCGAGCATAATTCAAATCATTACAATTGAAAGACAGGAGAGAGATCTCAAAAATTGAGTTATGAGCCTTTATTGCTAGGCTATTTGTTAAGACTGATCAAGTAAAGTAGGAACCCACCCTTAGTGTAGTTTTCTGCACTCAAATCATTCATTCAACATGGCATGGTATAATCTTGTATTACTCAATAAAAGCAAAGGTACAACATAGGCACGTCTTAGGACTACACTCTTGTGGCACCCCACATGTGAGGATTCACCGCCATTGAGTATAGGGAATCATGCGCAGAGTGAAAACCAAGCAAAGCTTAGAGTCACTACTACTCCTTAAGTAAGTGCATTTGGGTGTGACGCCAAGGAAAAAGTATAAATCCCCAAAGTGGGGACGGGGGAGAGGGGACCTCACACTCACCCTTCCTTGAAAGAGCTTGAAGTCTCTTTCAGGTTGTTGGGCACAGAGGTTGCTTATTACAATGCTTTTCTAACGTAATACAAGCTATTTTAAAGAAAATTTACATTGTTTCATAGTCCTATTACAATCTAAGGGCTCAAGATACATTGGAAGTATTGTCAGCATTCTCCTTTAGCCACATAGCAAAGGTTGCAATGTTCATGAGCCTCTACTTCTAAAATCCAAGTGGCTTTTTTGAGAGGGTGCCCTTTCCATTTGGTGAGGTACTTGGGATAACCCTTGTACTCCCCACACCCAAGGATTGTCTAGACTTTGAAGGGGACCATTAGAATGTAGTGCAATGTGCCAACCCCCACTATGTCTTTGGGTGGAATCTACACAAAAGGTGTGCATGAAAGGCATTGTGCATATAGATACTCTCCAATAGGTTTAGCTTGCTAATGACATCATTTAGAACTTGGGCGATTTGGTATGGTCCATAGTATCGATGATTGACTTTGGGTGCATGTTCTTGGGTAGTGACATATGTTTGGAGCTAACAAGGACCTTGTCGCCGTTGGCGAAAAGTATTGCTTTCCGCTTCTTGTGGGCTTGATCTATCATGGTGATTTAGCTCTTCTCTAGACACATCTTGGTTATTGCATTTCTCTACTACCTTTAAAAATCTTTCGTATCTTGATCTTCTTCATTTGTAGCTTCAAAGACTAAGGGCAAGGGGATGATCATCTCTTTCCCTGTGGCTAACTCAAATGGGGTGTAACCTATTACTATGTGGATTGAGTTGTTGTAGTGGAACTCAAGCACATCGAGATCAAGTACTCAATCTTTTTTATCCACTCATAGCTTATGAGGTAGCCTTCGATTCCTTAATTCACTTGCTTTGTTTGGCCACTTGTCTTTGGGTGGAAGGATGATGAGAATGTGATTTGTGTCTCCAAATTCTTGAAGAGTTCCTTCCACATGTTGCTCATGAAGTGACCATTCTAATCTAATATAATGGCTAAGGGTAGTCTGTGCAACTTAAAGACATGATAGTCCACCACTACAAAGGTGATGGTTTACCCATGGGACTCTAGGAGTTCCACAATGGATTCCATGCTGATGACGCCCCATAGGCGGCTTGGTACTAGCATTGGTTGAAGAAACTAGGCTGCCTTTGTGCGAGAAGCCTTCACTAGTGGGCATGTTGGGCATGTCTTCACAAATTCAATAACCTCCTCCTTCATGTTTGGCCAGAAACACATTTCCTTAAGGCTTCTAAGGTTTTGCTTTGTCCCTTGTGCCCCCCTAGTTTCCCATCTTGCACTTTATGTAAGATGATCTTCTTCAACTCCACACTATTTGTGATGTATATTCTCTTGCCTACAAAAATTATTTCTTCTTTAAGTGTATACATTCCATGAGGTCTTGCCTCATCTTTTACTTCTTCTATCAAGTTGTGCACTTCCTTATCATGCTCTAGTGCCTCCTTGACTAACTCTGGAAATTTGCTTTTGGCTACACTCATTGGTCACACAAGTATGCTTGTTGGCTAAGTGTGACGGGTATTTTGTTTGTGGAACTAGGCTTATGCTTGATCTTAATGTCAAAATTTGTAAGTCTAGCCATCTTGCTTATTTGGCAAAGATTCCATGTGTTTTTCTTGAACATGTTTATGAAGATTACCATATGTTTATCTTGAACATAGTGCTTCCACTTCCTAAGGCAACGTATCACTACTAATATTTCCTTCTCATGTGCACCCCAATGAGTCTTTGCTTTTGTGAATTTCTTGGATTTTATGCTATTGGGTGCCCATCATGCAAAGCATCAAGTCTCCCACAATGCCAAACTATGAGACACCCTTCGAGATCTCAAAGAGTTTCTTGAAGTCTTCCACTTTAAATAAGGGCTCTCGCTATACACTTCTTTGTAAGGTCAAAATTTACTTGTTGATTATCCTTCCACTTGAAATTCCCTTCTCCTTTAGTAAGTTGAGATAATGGGGTTGTTATCATGCTATAATCTTTCACAAATCTTCTACACAATTTGATGAATCCTACAAATTCCCTAAGTTCTTGAACTATTTTTAGTATTGTTCGCTTCTTCATTGATTATACTTTCTTCACATCCACTTTGATTTCTTCCTCCCCTACAATACATCCCAAGAACCCTAACTTCTTTACTACTACCTCAATGTTTCAAAGACCATCCTTAAGCGTTCCTTGTGCTCTTCTAAAGTTTTTGCTATAGACTAACAAATCATCTACGTAAATAATGACAAACATATATATATATATATGTATGTATGTATGTATGTATGTATGTATGTATGTATGTATGTATGTATGTATGTATGTATGTATGTATGTATGTATGTATGTATGTATGTATGTATGTATGTATGTATGTATGTATGTATGTATGTATGTATGTATGCCATGAATACTCCATCCATCAATCCACAAAAGGTTCTTGATCCATTGCCAAGTCCAAATCCTATGACTAGCCACTCACAGCTTCCATTTCTAGTGCGAAAGGCTATATTTGGGATGTCTTCTTTAGCTATGTAGATGTGGTGGTAGCCTAATTGGCTGAAATATTTGGCTCCATGAAGTCTATCTAGCAAGTCATCTACTAAGGGCATGGGATATTTTTTATTTATGGTGATCTTGTTGAGTGCCCTATTGTCTATGCATAGCCTAAGTCTTGCATCCTTCTTCTTGACAAATAATGTTAGGGCTCTAAATGGTGACTTGCTTGGATAGATGAAAGCTTATTCTTCCAACTCATATAGTTGTTTCTTTAATTTCACCAACTCAATGTGATTCACTTGGTATAAGGACTTAGCTGGTGGTATTGACCATGGTTTTAGCTTGGTCTTATTATCTATATCTCTCTTCAGTAGTAATCCTTTAGGTAATTCTAGGGGTATCACCTCTGCATACTACTTAGTACTTCCTTTGCTTCTTCATTGCCTTCTTGTAGTTTTGGTCCTTTGGGTGATTCATTCTCTAAAGGTCTCATCATACATAGGTACACAATATCTCCTTGTTTCATTGACTTCTCCACTTGCTTAGCACTACATATCATGTTTTGAGGCTGGATGCTTGTGACAGATTCTTGGGTTGAATGAGTTGGAGTCCTTGGTTTACTTAGTCCTAACTTTCTGGCTTGGCAAAAGGCTCATGGTTTGTTCCCCTTCACTTGCACTTTGATTGGTGATTTGTTTCGAAGTTGCATTCTCTCTGATGGGACTTATACTCCTCCTTGCATATCTAGTAACATCTCACTGGCTCCTTTCCCAAACATTGCAATAACATACTTGTCGTAAACTTCAAGGCCCAAAATGACTTCAAAGTCATCCATAGGTAATCAATAGTTCTTTGTTGTTCATTTCCTTGCTGTGACTTGAACTACAAATGCTTGTTTCACTTCTTTTGATTTTCCTTGCACAAAGGTCAGTGTTAATCCTTCTAAATGCTTTGGTCAATTTCAACCTATGCTTTGCCGAACACTCTGGAGTAATAAAGTTCTGAGTTGCTCTTATATCCACTAAGATTGCTTAATCCTTCTCACTTACTCTTCCCTTTAGATACAAATGGTGTACTCTTGTTACTTGTGTCACCATGCATTAGGGGCGTGCACTCACTATACCCACTCTTGAATGATCTTGGTTCTCCTCACTTCCATTTGAAATCTCTTGAATGTATGGGGGTTGTGGCTCATCTCCTCCATATGCACTTGTAGTTGCCACTTTGGATCCACTTGATGTTGTGTCTTCCATGGACCTCCTATTTTGGTAGTGCGGACCACTGCACTTATAACATCTCTTTTGGATGAGACTTGGGGTCTCGACCATGATGCATTTGACCCTATCGACCTCTCATATGCACTTGGAATCGGTCTACGGTCATTGTCTTCCTGCCTTTTGAATACTTCCCTTGGTACCAAGGTAGATTATGATTTGGCTGGGGTCACTCCCAAGATTTAACTTCTAACTTCGGATACAGATATGACTATCAAGAAGAATCCTAATGAAGATTGCAATTTTACTGGCTATTGTGAGCCATGAGCCTTCATAAGATCTTTCCACTTCTCCTTTCTCGATTTCTTTATCATCCTTAAATAGATTCCACAAGGCTTTGAGAATTGTAGCATGCTAATAGAAATTGTCCCCATTACTATAAGACAGGGTCTTATTGCGAGTTTATATCTTGCTTACTTGAGTAGTTTCTACCTCTAATAAGATTTTTAACATGCTCTTGATGTTTGAAACTATATATGAATACTCCCATACTAATAGAGTATGGAGATAGCAAGATAAAAACAATAAAAGAGTTGTTTTAGAGATTTTAACACAAAGTTTGTTCATTATCTTCTTTATCTTCACTTTCTACTTGTGGGCAACGACAAGATCGTTTGAAAGTACATTGTTTTTGTAGTCGATATGCATTATCATGCCATTGTAGTGAGGTTGTTATGACACATTGCAAATTATTGACATTGTGCATGATGTGCTAGTAGTTAGCAACAATCTTCTTTTAATTTTTCTAGCTAGCCTTGTAAATATAAGAAGCCATAAAACAAGCCCCAACAAGATTGTAATAGTTACAACAAATTTGTGGTTGATGAAAATGGATATTGTTGTAGTAGCAATGCTGGCAGCATGCAATTGTTTTATCAACACTATTTGCATGATAACAATAATGGTTGAAATATAGAACTACTAAAAGTTGAGAATTCTGAATGGAAAGAAAAACTCAATTAAGTGACAAGCTTAAGAACACCTCCAAATGTATATGGAGATGAAGGATCCAAGATAGAGTAGCAAATAAAATTAGAGTTGAAGAATCACTTGACACCCTTGGGGAGAAACACTTCCAAAGGTACATGAAGACCAAGGATGAAAGATAGAGTAGCAAATGAAAAGATAATTGAACATTTTGGTGAATTTTCATTTTCATTCAAGCTTTGTAGGGAGAGTAATTAGGGTTTTGATCACTCCTCTTACCTCTACAATTTCTTCTCCTTGAAATTGTAGATTATGGACAAAACATAGTTGCCCATCTCTCTTTGTGGTTTCTTTTTGTTTGTTGTTCTTAAAACTAGGATTTAATGTTGGTTCTAACTCTTGTTGTTGTCTTCTTACAAAGATTGTTTTGGGATAAGAGGCAATGATGCTAGGGTATCTCTTTTTGTTGTTTTTTGTGAAGCATGATATTGGTTCTGAATTTTGTTGTTATCTTCTTACAGATATTAGGGCAACAGGCTTAAGTATTCGTGTGTGTGTGTGTGTGTGTGTGTGTGTGTGTGTGTGTGTGTGTGTGTGTGTGTGTGTGTGTGTGTGTGTGTGTGTGTGTGTGTGTGTGTGTGTGTGTGTGTGTGTGTGTGTGTGTGTGTGTGTGTGTGTGTGTGTGTGTGTGTGTGTGTGTGTGTGTGTGTGTGTGTGTGTGTGTGTGTTCTCTTTTTGATTATTTTCATAGTAGAGTTTGATATCGATTCTAAGTTTAGAATCGATTGTTGTTGCAACAAAACATAGAGCAATGGTACCTTATATTCTATAAATAAACTTATAAGGTAATTTTTTATATGTTGCATTGCCAAAATTCATGCAATTGATTAGTTATTTTTGGTTAAGAGGGATTGATGTTTTCTTGTAGAGCAGAGATTCCATCTTGTCTTCTATAAATAGACTTATAAGTAAATCTTCTCTCTTTTACATTGCCGTGATTCTTATTAGTTATTTTGGTTTTTATTAAAGTGCTATGTTTTATCAATATGCAAGTGCAATACAAGATTTAGGTGAAGCCTTCAACTCTCAATTTACTTTGATGTAGTAAGTTCTTCGTTATGTCGGACAATATTAGAAGTTGACGTTTAAAAATCCTCTAAAGTGTTTGTTCTTTGTGCCTATTTGGATTTGCATGCCATTTGGCTAACATCCATATAACTCCTATGTCATATTCTCCATATATCACACAATGTATAGAGTTATAGAACATCTAAGGTGTGTTAATCAAACATGTCCATTTGGATATGCATGCCCTTTGGTTGTATCCTTGTGACTACTACTACATGTCACCCATCTACGCATGAAATGTATTGAGTTAGACTAGATTATGTTAAAATAATACGATTTTTTAAAATTTGATCTTTTGGAGTATTTATTTATTTCATTTTATTTGATTTGAATATGATGATTGGTATGACACTTTCAAATTTAATCTACATTTATGTTAGCATACACATATATATATGTATTTTGGTTGTGACTATGAAAGGGCTAATGCCTCTTGATGCCATAGTTAATTTGTATTCGGTATTAAAATATATATTGTTTAGGGTTTAACATGTAATTCTTTACATGCATTGTCTAGGTCGTAATACTAAAGAGAAGAACAAGCATTCTCTCAATATAAATGTATAATAGAGAGATGAAGAGGGGAAGTGAATCAGTGATACATATCATTGTTCATCTTGTTTGGTATGCATGTGTCTAAGTATGAAGTGTTGAGATATCGAGCTCCACTCGTGATATGCTAGGGTGACCGTTGTGCATTTATGTCACCGATTTGTTAGTTGCAGATGCGGTTGGTACACCGCCCATGAATAATAGCTAGATGACAGGTATCCTTATCTACTCTAGTTTGTGGCTCAGTTAGTATGCCACCTTAGTTAGTTGAGTTTGGTTTGAGACCCATATATAGGGTTCTTCTATTTCTATGTACTTGAGTTCTTTTTGGCTTACACAATTAAGAAGAGGAAAACTGTTTTCAGCCTCCACCTGTGTGTGTATTCCCCCATTGTGCAAGCAAGAAAGCTACAAGTGAGACTCCTTCCTTCTCTCCCACAATCTTGACATGGTATCAGAGCCTGGTTCGTGGTAAGGAGCTCAAGAAAGCAAACCAAGTTCGCGGCGTTCTGGTAAGAGGACCAGTGTTGCTTTCATTTTTCGAGTTTGGGAGTAAGTCTCTACAGGTAGCATAGCCGGAAAGTGCAAGAGTGCATTATCTCAGATTGAGACGCCCATCGTGGTGTAGCAAGAGGGTAGTATATGCTGCGGGATAGGGCTTTAGCCTTTGGTTGCTCTATTTTTTTGATTTGAGGCCATTTCGGGGCCTGTTTTGGAGGCGGAAGTTTTCTGCACACACTCAGGAAAAGGCCTTGTTTATGCTGTGCGACCACTGTTCTACAGGTCGGTGAAAAGTTACTGTAGAAATTGCATCGTATGCCTATGCGCAGAGACATTGGGAGTTACAGAATCATCCTTGTTGCCTGTTGATGCAAAATCGTCACTAGGAAGTGACTGTGTGGTCAAATACCACTTTTGTCAATTTTGCAAATTTGCCCTTGTGAGGCTGAAGGTGTGTTCTTTGCAGTGACAGAATTTTTTGTAGTATTCTGTAATGGCGTCTGATTCTCTTTCACAGATTGTCAGTGAAAAGCTTGACAAGAACAACTTCCAAGCATGGAAGTTTAGAATGATGAATTTCCTTATGGGAAAAGGATATTGGGAATTCGTTGCAGGAAATGAAGAAGAACCAGTTCTTCCTGATGTTCCCAATCAACAGCAAATGCAGGCATTTAAAGGATGGCATAAGAGAGCAAGAAAAGTTATGTACTGGCTGTCTATCAGTATTTCAGACTCTATGATTGTGCATATTCAGGATGCAAGTACGCCAAAGGAGGCATGGGATACTTTGTCAAAAATGTATAGCACAAATACGCAAGCCAGGAAAATGCAGCTCAAGCAAGAGTTGCACAATGTGCAAAGAGAAAGTATGAGCATCAATGACTACCACATGAAGGTGAAGAAGATTGCAGATGCACTTGCTTCCATTGGGTCACCAGTGGAAGATGATGATTTAGTTTCTGTGACCTTGAATAGTCTAGGAAAGGATTATGCACAATTCCGAACATCCATTTCCGTTCGTGAAAGATTTCCTGATTTTGAGGAGTTGATTGCTCTTCTAATTTCTGAGGAGCAGAGAAATGGTGGTGCATCTTCTTCAGGAGGAACTTCAAAAGAAGCTGTCTTCTACTCAAATGCTGGAAGAGGTAGAGGCAGAGGTAGAGGAGGCCGATCTGGAGGCCGTGGTAGAAATCAGAATATGCAGCAAACTCAAGAAAATCAGTCCTATGGAGGAGGACGTGGTAACTCTAGAGGCAGGGGGAGCCAAAGAGGTCATGGTGGATGGCAAAGAGGCCAAAATGCAAATAGCAATGTTGAATGCTACTGCTGTGGTAAAATGGGTCATATGGCTAAAGATTGCTATAAAAAGCAGAATGACATCATGAATGGAAAATTGCAACAAGGAAATTATGCATCTTCTAGTAGACAGGGTGATGATAGAAATGAGCATTTGTTTATGGTGCAGCACATGACCAATTTTGTGACAAGTGCAGAAGAAAGCAACGATGTGTGGTATGTTGACTCAGGTGCATCAAACCACATGACAGGTCATGCAGAATGGATGCAGGATGCAAGGAAAATGGAAAAACCAGGATTTAGGTCATGCAGAATGGATGCAGGATGCAAGGAAAATGGAAAAACCAGGATTTGTGGAGACTGGTGATGATACTGCACATCCTATTGTGCAGATTGAAAAAATTCCTTTGTCTATGCAGGATGGGAAAAAGAAATACCCGTCGGATGTATTTCATGTCCCGAATATCACCAAGAACCTGGTTTCTATTGGTCAAATGGTTGAGCAGGGCTTGCAGGTCAGATTTAATTCTCATGGATGCTTTGTTGAGGATATGAAAAATAAAGGTCGCTTGATAGCAAAAGGAAAGAAGAAGGGTAGAATGTTTACATTGGATGCAGACATGCCTGAATTGAGTGCAACAATGTTTGCACATGGGACCAGTGTAGTTGCAGATATTGATATCTGGCATAAACGCATTGGTCATGTTAATGTACAACGACTTAAATCAATGCAAGCCCAAAATATTGTTGCAGGATTGCCTAAATTCAAGGTTGAAGAAATGCCTAAGATATGTGAAGCCTGTCAGTTTGGAATACAGGCAAGGAAACCATTTCCTAGACATGTCCAAGAGAGTAAGAAGCCATTGGAATTAATCCACTCTGATGTGTGGACTGCTAAAGCTGTATCTCTTGGAGGCTATCATTATTTTGTCACTTTTATTGATGACTATAGCAGAAAAGTTTGGGTGTATTTTATGAAAAAGAAAAGTGAAGTTTTTGGGCATTTCAAAACTCTTAAAGCTATGGTTGCAAAAGAAATAGGCTTGCAAATAAAATACCTAAGGTCAGATGGAGGGGGAGAGTACCTCTCAAATGAGTTTGCAAGGTTCATGCAGGAGCATGGCATAAAGAAGCAATATTCATGCAGTCATACCCCACAACAAAATGGAATTGCCAAAAGGAAAAACAGGTATATTGGAGAGATATCTCATGCCATGCTCAATGAAAAAGACTTGCTAGATTTTTACTGGGCTGAAGCAGTTGCTACAGCAGTCTACATAATGAACAGGACTCCCACTGCAGCAATACATGGGATGACTCCAGAGGAGAGGTATACTGGTAGGAAACCAGATATTTCTCATTTGAAGATTTTTGGTTGCATTGCCTATGTTCATGTGCCAGATGAGTTGAGATCCAAGTTGGATCCAAAAGCTGAGAAGTGCATCTTTATTGGTTACTCTCTGCAACAGAAAGGGTATAGGTGCTATAACCCTTCTACTCGTAAGTTTACAGTGAGCAGAGATATTGTTTTTGATGAGATGAGTAGCTGGTATAAACCAGTAAATGTGATTGATGATGTAGATGCACAAAATGGTAATGCTGCACAGAATTCACAGCAGCAGTCACAAAATATTAGTGGACATGGAGTGTCCTCTAGCAGTGGTTCACATTCTTCGCCATGGACAAGCAGATTGAGATCCGGAGAATCTCCTCAAAACAATGCAGATATTGGTATGCAGGTTTCACGAAAAGGAAAAGAGAAGGTAGATCAATCCATGTTTGATGTGAATACAAGTCACTCTTATGTGGATGGTGAATCCAGTGGCTCAGAACAGAGCATTAATGATGAGTTGGGTATTCCTTCTATTGTTACACCTGGAGTAAGGAAGACCAAGGATGTTTTGAGAGCACCTGGGAGTGAACCTACTTTGCGCAGGTCTACCAGAGCTAGGTATCCTGTGGATAGGCTAAAATATGATGGATTTACAGTCATTCACTATGCCTATATGGTCAAAGTGATAAACCCACTTCTTTTGAGAAAGCCATGGGAAAAGAAAAATGGGAGAAAGCCATGGATGCCTTGGAAGCAAATGGTACATGGGAATTGGTACCTTTGCCTAAAGATAAGAATGCAATTGGTTGTAAGTGGGTTTATAAGGTGAAGCACAATGCAGATGGTTCTGTGAACAGATACAAGGCAAGATTAGTAGTCAAGGGGTATGCACAAACATATGCCATTGATTATGAAGAAACATTCAGTCCGGTTGCAAGGATGGCAACCGTAAGAGCGGTCATTGCTATGGCTACATCAAAGGAATGGTCTTTACATCAGATGGATGTAAAGAATGCCTTCTTGTATGGTGATTTGCAAGAAGAGGTATATATGGAGTAACCACCAGGTTATGTGCATACTGTTCATCCTGAGTTTGTTTGTAGGTTGAAGAAAGCCTTGTATGGCTTGAAGCAAGCACCTAGAGCATGGTTTGACAAGATAGGACAGTATCTTGTCACTATTGGCTTTCAGATTTCCAAGGTAGATTTCTCACTTTATGTGAGAAAAACAGAGAAAGGTATTATGCTACTTGTCTTTTATGTTGATGATTTGATTATGACAGGTGACAATGATGAAGATATCATTCATGTGAAAATACTATTGAAGTAGAAGTTTGAGATGAAGGATTTGGGGGAGCTACGTTATTTCTTGGGCATTAAGGTGATTAGATCACCAAGTGGGATACAGCTCTTGCAGAGGCAGTATGGATTGGACATGCTGTCCAAATATGGGATGACAGGCTGTAAGCCTATTTCAGTTCCTTTGGAGCAGAATGTGAAGCTGAGCGCAGATGCAGGTGAGCTTCTGGAGACCCTACTATGTACAGGCGCATAGTAGGAAGTTTGATTTATATGACTATTACCAGGCCAGATTTGAGCTATGTTGTTGGATTGGTAAGTCAGTTTATGCAGGCTCCAAGGAAACCGCATTTGGATGCGGCTAGACGCATACTCAGGTATGTGAAGTTCACATTGCAGTATGGACTACTTTATGAGACTGGGGTTCAGATACAGTTGTATGGATACACTGATGCTGATTGGGCTGGTAGTATTTTTGATAGACGATCTACCAGTGGATATGTGTTCTCTTTTGGGAGTGTTGCAGTCACTTGGAGCAGTAAGAAACAGCCTATAGTTGCCTTGTCGAGCACAGAGGCTGAGTACAGGGGCGCAGCAATGGCTGCATGTGAGGTAGCTTGGTTGCATAAGCTACTTTATGATATGCATCAGCCTACAGATGGGCCAGTTGCATTTATTGTGACAACATGAGTAGTATACACTTGGAAAATAACCCAGTCTATCATGCTAGAACAAAGCACATTGAGGTGCATTATCACTATGTGTGGGAGAGGGTTTTACTAGGTCTTATTGATCTAGTTTATGTCAGCACAGAGAATCAGGTAGCTGACATATTCACGAAGGCATTGGGTGCAGAGAAGCTGCGCAAGTTCAGAGAATTGCTTGGTGTGCAGGAATTGAGATTGAGCTCGAGGGGGAGTGTTGAGATATCGAGCTCCACTCGTGATATGCCAGGGTGACCATTGTGCATTTATGTCACCCACTTGTCAGTTGCAGATGCGGTTGGTACACCGCCCATGAATAATAGCTAGATGACAGCTATCCTTATCTACTCTAGTTCGTGGCTCAGTTAGTATGCCACCTTAGTTAGTTGAGTTTGGTTTGAGACCCATATATAGGGTTCTTCTATTTCTATGTACTTGAGTTCTTTTTGGCTTACACAACTAAGAAGAGGAAAACAGTTTTCAGTCTCCACCTGTGTGTGTATTCTCCCATTGTGCAAGCAAGAAAGCTACAAGTGAGACTCCTTCCTTCTCTCCCACAATCTTGACATGAAGGGAGTTTTCAAGGTGAAAGCATTTGTAATTGATGATGTATTGAAGCACTAGAAGGATAGAATTTTAGCTCTCAAACAAAGAAAGGTTGATTGTCACCTTGTGATGATAGAAGTATTGGTGTAATATTTATTCATGCACAAACAACTACATGTCACACCCATAATATGTATTCAACAAAACATTACAAATAGTAAGCCTTTATAGTACATTGAGAATGAGCAAATCGATTATATCTATATGACTAATTTTCTTGTGTACACACAAGTATACCCTTGAAATTGTTGTAGATACCAAAGTATCGAGTGCTTTAGAAGTGCTTTCAAGTGCTACCACATCAAAATTGGTTGGGTGGTTTTTGAGGGATGTATGCCCAAGCAACTTTCAAAGGAACTCTTTTTTCTTCGATTCCAAGTGTATACTATCCAAGGGTGGTCGAGAATTTGGAACCCTTGAGTGTTTGCATGTACAAAATCCTAATAGGGTGGAATAGTCATCCTGTAGTGGTGATGTTTTACACATAAATGTGTGGCACAAAAATCTTAGTAGACATATTGACCTCTATGAAGCCAAGCACTAGCCCAAAGAATGTGCACCTAAGTTGGTTATCAATTGCATTTTTTATACGCATGTTCAAGGAATACAAGGGTTTGAGACATACCAAGAGCATACACACAATTAAAAGCATGTTAGAGGATGGTCTAATGAGAATTATAGACAAAACTTGGATATTGATGATCACTCATAGTGCTAACACAATAAAATATCAAGTCACAACAAGGGGCATGGCTTCAATGTGAATTTCTACCCTTTAAACTAAATACATTCTCACTTTTTGGTTGCTTAGCTAACTTTCATTTTCAAATATAGGTACTTTGTTGCACAACAAACTTTATGTTTCGTATTCAAATATCGTACATGGAGGATACTCAAGGGCAAATGGTTGTGCCTTGACCAAGACACATGTGATAGTACAGTTGTGGATGTTATTTTCATATGTAAAGGTAGCGATTGCCAAGTGTTAAAAATGGAGGATGATTGGCCCTTGAGTATAATACATTAAGAAACCATAATGTTAATGGAGAATCTACTTGCTAACTTCCATATCAAATTATATAATTGAAAATTTAAAGCTAATATAAGAGAATAATTACTAGTTGAAAGTTTATGGCTTCACAAATCTTAGAAATTATGGAGTCTCCTTAAATATCCCAACTCTACAAGTTGTAATACCAAGGATATAATTGTTAGAATTTCGGCTAATAGAATACAATACTTTGTAGTATCCTGTGCTTGTAATCTTTTAAATTTTTATTAATTTCTAAGTTGTTATATGTACATTCACTTTTTTCATAATTATTTGAATGTGTATATGCACATTTTAATGTTTGAGAAAGCATACATGCATATAAACAACCACCAAGAGAGGAGATGCCTCCACTAATTCTGATTTTTTTACACATGTATACATGCATTTTTAAATCAAAATAAGAAACATATACCCAAACATTGATCGAGGGGCAAGGGTTCTCCCCTTTAAAATTAGTTGATAGAGTACTTTTATATTCTAGAGAGAGAGAGAGAGAGAGAGAGAGAGAGAGAGAGAGAGAGAGAGAGAGAGAGATTAAACAATACAATGGGCAAGTGCCACATTAGTACATTTATATATGCATAAAGATGTTGGCTTAAAGCATAAGTTAATATCGTGGTATAAACAATCCCTTAATGTCAAGAAGTTAGGGTTTTTAATATAGATCTAGTTTACTTTTTGTCTCATTGTTTCATTTCACAAACTCTCTCTTTATCTCTTCACATCGGACACATCCCTCCTACCTATTGTAGTGGATGTTCGTGCACACATCAATAAGTTGATATATGAAATGCGGGTGTGAGGAGACCTTGAGGTGTTGTCAAAGATCTTCAATTTGGAACATGTTTTATTAATGCTAGATCTTGATCTCTTAGTCATAGAGGAATTTATGAGTATCTTCATTGCTCACTCATACTCTATTGATAAATCTGACATGTTGTGGGTGTCTTTGGATTGGTTGATGGGTATGCAAGATGGAAAGAACCACCAAAAGGTGACAAATAGGTTCTTGGCCCATGTGGCTCCATGGCACAGAGAATCCACTATACATGTGGGCAATGCACTAGGTATGATACCCTTCGAGCAATGGACATACCTTACTTACATCAGGCGTATCCATAGAGAAGGAGAGCGATGAAGATGCAAGTTTGATGGCTCCCACTATCACTTATAGGGGAGAAAGGCTTGTCAAAGAGCCTATCAACCTTGAAGAGAAGAACTAGATCATGATAGAGTAAGGGTTGATTCTCATAATTCCATCATCTTCAGAAGAGCCAATCTTGGACAAACCCAACTTTGCTTTCTTGGTACATGCAGAGATAGAGGGTGTACAATATTTGGTATTATTTGATGTGATAAAGTACTTGAGATGAAGGAGGAAGAGCTTTTCTTGAATCTCATTAGAGATTCGATAGATGACATCGTTGACTACGATTATGTGGACATGCATCCAATAGTGGCAAAGGTTGGAAGGTATGATGGCACAAGCTTGGACACAATAAGTATAACCATGGTTGCTCAAGAGGACATTGTCCCCCTACTAAGGCCAATTACAATATTTTTGAGGCACCTTGCAAGCTTTGGAACATGACCTATTCTAATCAAGGCTTGAGATTCAACCAAAGGAATTTGTTGATCCCTCTGCTCAAAAGGGGTCTTCATTAACATATCAAAAGTTGAAATTGCAAGATAAGATGAAGAAAGTAATAATTATAAGTTATGTATATTTTCATATGACAAACTTGACATGGGTGTGCATCCGATTTTGATGAGATTGCTCGAATCTTGGTGGAAATTGAATGCCACAAGGCTCTGATCTAAAGTCAAGTGTTTGGGGCCATTTTCTTGGCAATCAAATGCTACAATGCCCTAAAATTTGCCATCTAGGGCCAATTTCTTGGCAATTGAATGCTAGAAGGCCCTAAATCTGAAGTCTAGTGTCTAAGGTCATTTTCTTGGAAAGAAAATGGCCCCAAACACTAGATTAGGGCCTTACAACATTCGATTTTTGACAACGTGATAAAAGACTTACGCTACATTGATGAGTCCACATCACATCAAGGAGGATAAAGCATGCAGATCAAGGCAAGGATTCAACCATGAATGTGTACATCGGTAACCTTGCTACTACTGATGTGGCCATCTTCCACAAGTAGTGCTTACCTAGAGAGGATGATACCATAATCAAGGTTCAAGCATTGACAAAATTCACACCCTTCCATACAATACCTAACAATGCCTAGTGTGGAGAGTGTGGAGAAGGTGGTGCTTATGAAGCACCAAAAGCTTATGTACATGCTTGATCAAGTGTGTGGTGGAGCAATCTATACACTCGCTACATCAAGTGAGCTTGGGAATATGTTTGACCCACTTTCTCCTATAAGAAAAAGCTGAAGGGTACATGCCTCGTATTCAACTTAAAGAAATAACTATTGTTCACATTTGAAGACTCCTCATCTCCATCATCAAAGAAATCGAATAATCATTGAGTTTCTTCATTTGCATGTCTTTGTTAATGCATTTTGTATCATGCATGATTAGCTTTCGTATGTTGTATCTTGTTTGGTTAATAAAATCTACTTTGCTTTGTCTCAATAAGTTCAAATTTATTAAATAAATGTGTGGTGCACATGCATGTGATGATAATGTGCAGTAATACAAATATTTATGCTAACATGTAGTGTTTTTACACACAATAGCACAATATGTTTTCGTCTGATAGCATAAAGCAACTCAATTAAATAAATGCGTGGTACATTTTTATGTAATAAGTAAGCCCTAAATTGATTAGATAGATGTGGGTTACTTGTTTACATGACAAAGTATCTTGAATAAATTAAACACACATATGTTACATCTAATGTGATCACATGTAGTACGTGTACATATGACAATGTATGATGAATGCCCATGCTAAAGTATTTTAGATTTCTTAAACATGTGTGTCTATAGCTATGTGGAGTAATTAAAGAACCACAACAATTAATTTTACTCAAAATAAAGAGAATGAAAATGCAGAACATATATATTCATTGGTGAAAAATTTGTACAAGGTATTAACTTTCAAGCTTTTTATAGTGCATTGCCATACACAACAAAAACTCGTATATGTAAGAATCCTAAGAGCAAGGCCCCTTACCTTGATAAAACAATGAAGTTCATATCCTTGTCAATCACATGGTGGCTCTAATTGTGTGTCATTGAAGAGGTCAATGAGATACCCCTCTCCATCTATTTACAAGGTGCCTATGGGGCTATAGTAGTCCAGTTCCACAGCGTTGGGCCAACAATCACTCCATTCCAAGACCTTCCCAAGTTCATGAGACACAAGTCATGCAAGATGTTTCGTGCCATGTTTTGGAATGATACATTTGGTATAAAGAACTTGTAGCTACACTAGATTCTTCTAATTTCTCTCAAAAGGCCATGGGATCTAGTCACAATCTTCTCTTCTTCAATGGAGATTGTGATGATTGTCATTTAAGGACAATTGTGTTTGATTGGATGGATAAATTTTTTGATCTTGTTTAGAGGTAGCTAGAGAAGATAAGACCCATGAATGAGAGGTAATTACTAAATCAACTTTGAGTTAGGGGACTATTACAGTGATTGCACCTTGATTAATGATTTAAGGGACTATTATAGTGGTTGTGCCTTGTTTAATCAAGGACAAAAGCATTATCATCCTTGAACCAAGTGTAAAGTTAATTGCTCTTGCCTCTTACAGTTTGCCAAGTGGCTTACTAGGAGCAAGCATTAGACAGCTACAATTTTGGATTGAGAAACACTTCTTTGCGTGGTTGAATCAAAGTTCCCATGATCAATTAGGTCAATATACCCTTGAGAAAAGGGGCTAGACAACACATTATTAAGAGGGGCCCCCTTGCAAGGGGACCTTACATGTGGTATCAAAAATGCAGCTTTTCTAGAGCAAAACTCAATTAAACTCAAACTTTAATGAGACAGAGGAAAAACTAAATAGCAATGAAAGAATATTCCATAGAAAAATATGAGTATTTAGGGATTTATTATCGCCATTTAGTTTCTTTTCTTAGTTTCCTCCTAATGAGCCTTAAACTCATCAAATTTTATTCTAAAGGAAACATATGATGCATATTGTATGTTCATGGCATTTGAAATCATCTACAAGGAAGTGTGCATCTCAATGAACTTTGAAATTTGGGTATCTATGATGACTACATTGGACTTCATGCTTCTTCCATGTCTCTTGTGTTAAGATATGACTTGGTTTATCAAAATACAAGATAATCACAATCTTCTTATACTTCTGCATCCATATACACCATTAAGACATATCCTTGCCAATCATGAAACGATTTGATGGGCTAAAGGAGTGAAGCTAGTATATATGCTAAATGAATAGAAAATTAATGCCTTTAAATCTCGAGATCCATAAAGGTTATTCAAACCATTTCCATAGATAGAGTAGTAATAAAATGAAGGAAGAAAAAGAATGATTACAAACTAAAGGATTATTTGAAACTATCCAATATTTTCCAAAGTCTAGTTGCCATGAAGAGTCCATGTAAATTTGTTAAACTTATACCAATACCAAAATCAAATGGAAATGTTTAAAATATTGACAATGAGATGAAACACCTATTTCATCTCTTATCTCAAGGGGTACTATTTGGATCAATTATTGTAGATCACCTGTCAAACATTTGAACATTACATTTTCAAGAAATTGATGGTTAGATGAAAGTGACTATGTGCTAATCATCTAGGAAAGTGAAATAAAATGGCTGAAAGAAAAGAACACTTTGTAATAAATGAAAAATTCCAATTGACAAAATGATTTTTTTAATAAAAGAAAAGGCTTTTGTTGGAAAGAAAAAGGAAAGAAAAGGATTATAGATAAATCCTTTCCAATATAAGATGTACTAGAGTAAGCAAATAGATCATTTGCTAGCTTTTTTATGAAGATAATCAAGAGTCTTTCTAATCCAAGAAACTAGATTATGTGTATGAGATAATCTACCTTATACTATACTTTGAGGGGGGAAGTTCATTTTTAAATAAGTTTGATACTAGTAGCATTGTTGTTGAAATTCCACAGTTGGAATAGGTTTTGGATTATTATCTCCTATTATTGAAATATCATGAAGCTAAATTTTGATGGAGGCAATGGTACGAACTCCAATCCTAGAAATTAACTAAGCACCTTGTAAAACAAAAATATCTATGACTAATTTTTACATCCCTAAAGATGAATGAACTCTATAGCTTTCACTAACTTAGCTCAACTCTCAAAGGGTAAAATTCAAAAACAAAGTGTGATCTTTCAGATCCATGCTTCGTAGATATCATAAGCTTAGTAAAGTACTAGGTCTCATTGGAGATTAGATCCACCCTCAAATTCACATTGGTCAACTCAATCTCTTTCTTCAAAAGATGGTTGTCTTATGCACAATAGAAAGGAAAACTACAAACTAGATTTAACAAATGAAGTTATAACCAAATGAAAAATTAGGAGAACTACCAAGGCTCTAACCTTGAACAAAAAAAGGTGTATCTTGTGTAGCAATGCCTAGTCTAGGATCTTGAAGTAACCATCAATGCTCTCCAAAAAGGAGGATGGGACAGATAATAGCCAAAATCAAGCTAGAACCACCAACCTCCATTCTTTGACATCCATGTGAAGAAAAAGGGTTGCACCATACATAGAGAAGGAAGAGCTTGGATATGTGAAAGAACTACCCTAGGAGAGGAGATAAAGTATGAAAATGTACATGCTTTTATGAACTCAAATGAACTAGTAGTAGTTTCCAATCATCCATACTATAGTAAATTATTAGAGTAAATCTTACAAATTTGGTTGGTTGTGACTTGTTTCTTCTCCCAAAATGTGTAAAGATTTGTAGCTAAGTGTAGGACATTTTTTCAAAAAGTAGAGTTAACCAATAGAAGAGGAACTAAATCTAACCAAATGATTGGTAAAGTTAAAAGGCTAAGCTTACCAATTAGATAATTGCTAAGGATCTATCATGATCACAATAAGAATAGGATGACTAGGAGCAAACTAGGTCTTGAATAGTTACTTTCATGATTCTACGAGTGAAGGTTCAAACACCAAAAATCTAAGGAGGGTCACCTTGAGTACATATAGCCAGAGCTAAAGCATACTTGCAAAAGTCCAAGAAAGGGACAGCTAATGTAGCTAATCAAAATTTAACATGTAAACAAACTTGAGATAGCAAAAGAACCTTCTTGGCTCCATAAGCATTTAAATTGCTTTGTAAAAACTTATTGAATGAACTTATGAGAAGTACCTAACCCAAATTTGTGGTAGCAATCAAATACTACATAAGATTTCCATTCCTAAGGCCATACGAGCTTAATGAGTAATTAAGTTAGAAATTAGAATAGATATTTGTACACCTTTTCCATTCTCCTAGGAAAGAAATAATTCTTCACTAGCATAAGAAGAGATGAGTCTTAACATGTTCTATGTTTATTACAAGAGATCAATCAACATTCTACAAGCATAATTATGCTATTAAAAGGATAGACTTGACCAACATCGTGAATCAAAATTCTATTCAAAAGTGAATCCAAATTTAGTATCTTTTGAATGACAAAAAAATCCTAAGACTACTTCAATAGTTGATAGGACCACTTTGAATTCCTAGTAATGCCCATTGAGATAAACATGGACACCTTTAAATGCTAAATGTAGAATATATATTTCCCTTTTTTGGATCATTTTATCCTATTCAATGTTGACTTTGAAACATGAGCGAAAGGTGAAAGCACGAGTGGAAGTAAGAAGAGTGCAAGAGCTATTGAGGTTCAAGTAAGAAGAAGAGAGATCAATGTGTGGAAACTCCAAGAGTCACAATCTGTGACATGTCTTCCATCCCTTATTCTATTTTTCACTAAAAGAACAAAAAATAAAGTGACAGTGATGGGCACCCACCACCTACAATATACAAATGTGCAGGTTTTAATACAATAAATATAGGCAACTAGGCATAGGCAACCTTTAACCTCCAACAACCTCCCACTTAAAGGCGAATGTGTCTCATTGAGGACTAAAAGAAAATGAGAAAAAATACAACATATACATAGAGTACAATAGGATGAGGAAAGATGTCACCTCATCATATACCCATCGACCTCCTAAGGAAGGCATATCATTTCATTAGGAGACCTTTAGTGAGAAAATTTGCAGGATTCATATCCCTAGGTATCTTGACAAGCATGGCAAATAATTGACTTGACCAACCTTCACATGAGAAGGTAAAGGACAACCAATATGCTTACCATCCTACATATGCAATCACTCAAGTACTCTATGTATATGCTCCTTCTAGGACAAGTAGAGAAGTCCCTTAGAGTGATTGCATCTAATGCACGTACCAAGAATATATGAGGCCCGTCATCTCAAAGCTCTTCTTGAGCTGAGTCTTCATAGCATTCAGTTGAGCATAAGCACTCCCAACTATAAGCACATCATCAATTTAAAGCACCACGATAACAAGGCTACCATCATGGGTCTTATTGGTGTACAAACACGAATCCATATCATTGCAAAGATATCCTTGTAAATGTATGAAAGTATCAAACTTATGGTGCCACTCCCTAGGTGCTTACTTAAGTCCATAAAGACTCTTCTTCAATTTGCACACTAGGTGTTTTCTACCTTTCTCTTTGAAGTCCTTAGACTGCTACATATAAATCTCATCATTTAAATCCCCATTTAAGAAAGCCATCTTTACATATATCTGATAAAGATCCAAATCTAATCAAGCAACCAAGGCCAAGACCAAGTGTAGAGTATTCATCTTGACTAGAGGAGAAAAGACTTCATCATAGTCAATACCATACTTTTATTTAAAACCCTTTGCAACCAATCTACCCTTATATGCTGGCTTAGGGTGACCAAGGATCCTCTTCAACTTGTATACCCACTTGTATGGCAATGTACATTTTCTATGAGGCAAGAAAACTAGGCCCCAAGTATGGTTCTTATCTCATGGGAAACGTGCATTGCCATGCAAGTGGGTGCACAAGTTGAAGAGTACCCTTGGTCACCCTAAGCCAGCATATAAGGCTAGATTGGTTGCAAAGGGTTTTAAGCAAAAGCATGGTGTTGACTTCGATGAAGTCTTTTCTCCTATAGTTAAGAAAACTATTGTATACTTGGTCTTGGCCTTGGTTGCTCGGTTAGTTTGGATCTTTATCAAATCTATGTAAAGATGGCTTTCTTACATGGGGATTTGAATGATGAGATTTATATATATCATTAATGGGCTCTGCAGAGAAAGGCAAGGAACACCTAGTGTGAAAATTGAAGAGTCTTTATGGACTTGAGCAAGCACCTAGGGAGTGGTACCATAAGTTTGATGCTTTCATACACTCGTAGGGTTATTTTTGCAATGATATGGATTTCTGTTTATACATGAATAAGGCACATGATGATAGCCTTATTATCTTGGTGCTTTATGTTGATGATATGATTATAGTTGAGAATGATCATGCTGAGTTGGATGCTTTAAAGACTTAGCTCAAGAAAATCTTTGAGATGACAAGCCTCATATATCCTTGGTATGTGCATTAAGTGTAATCACTCTAAGGGACTTCTCTACTTGTCCCAGAAGGAGTATATACATAGAGTACTTGAGCAATTTCATATTTAAGATAGTAAGCCTATTGGTTGTCCTTTACCTTCTCATGTGATAGTGGTACCATAAGTTTGATGCTTTCATACACTCGTAGGGTTATTTTTGCAATGATATGAATTTTTGTTTATACATGAATAAGGCACATGATGATAGCCTTATTATCTTGGTGCTTTATGTTGATGATATGATTATAGTTGAGAATGATCATGTTGAGTTGGATGCTTTAAAGACTTAGCTCAAGAAAATCTTTGAGATGACAGGCCTCATATATCCTTGGTATGTACATTACGTGTAATCACTCTAAGGGACTTCTCTACTTATCCCAAAAGGAGTATATACATAGAGTACTTGAGCAATTTCATATTTAAGATAGTAAGCCTATTGGTTGTCCTTTACCTTCTCATGTGAAGGATAGTTAGGCCGATTATCTACAATCTAGACAATGAGATGGCTGAGATGGCCAAGGTTCTATATGCATCTGTAGTGGGCAATTTGATGTATTCCATGATAGCCACTTGTCTTAACATATCATTCAGTAGGAGTTGTGGCATGTTACATAGCTATACTTAGCAGGTGAAATTGGGACACCATGAAGGGTATCATGCAATACCTTAAAGGCATAGTAAATATGTGCATTTGCTATGGTAGCTAGGATACAAGGGTCATGGGTTACACTGACTCAAATTATGCAGGACGTGTAGATAGTAGAAAGTCCACCTCTAGGTATGTCTTTACCAATGTTGGAGATGTTATCTCTCGATGTCCATGGTATAGAAATGCATAACCTTGTCTACTACCAAGGCTAAGTACATTGAAAATACTAATTTAGACTACATAGCCCTCTCCCAAGAATGAGGATCACCTCTATGCATGTACGGTTCTTCTATAGTGAATCAAACTTGGACTGCATAGCCCTTTCCCAAGAATGAGAATCACCTTTGCACATGTACGGTTCTTGTCCTATGTATAGTTCTTCTATAGTGAACCAAACTTAGACTGCATAGCCCTCTTCCAAGAATGAGAATCACCTCTATGCATAGCCTCCTCATAGTAAGTGCCTCAATAGAGTCTATCACCATGACATAATCCATAGAGATCTCATAGTGAGTAGGAGGACGACAAGCTCTTGGAGAGTGCTTCAAAGCTAGTTATGAGGCATATACAATAGGTGCCTCAAAGCTAGCTATGGAGCTTGTACGACATGTCTTCTTTGTTTAATAGCATGATCTTGCAAGCGGGCAAATCCTAGGCTACTACATCATCAACAACTGCAACAAGCTATCACATTAGGGTTAGATGTATTGTGACAGGAGGCTCCTTTTGAAAGATCACCTTGCATGCCTTAATCACTTGATCTAGTTGCATATGAATCTTATCCTCACAGAAGATAACATCATGGCAACGGATAACCTTCTAAGCCTGTGGATCCCAAAGATGATAGTCCATCTCACCCACATTCCCATATCCAAGAAAGATGCATTTAACAGAGTTCAGATCTAGCTTATTGAGCTTATCTTTGAGAATATGCTAGAAAACCTCACATTTAAAGACTTGCAAGTGCATACAAGGGAGGTTGTTTAGACCATATCTCCTTAGCAACTCGACCACCAAGAGTAGTACATGGGGATCTATTAATGAGATGTATGGTAGTAATAATTACCTCAGCCCAAAAGTACTGTGGTAATCTTGCTTGACTAAGCATACTATGGACTCGTTCCTAAATAGTCTTGTTCATATGCTTTACAATACCATTCTAGGATGGGGTGTATGGGGTGGTCAGCTAACACTTAATATCTCTCTCATCACATCGCTCCTCAAAAGCCTTAGATACATATTCACCCCCATTATCAAACCATAGGCATTTCAGCCTATATCCACATCAGTTCTCAACCATGGTGAGAAAGCACTGAAATGTAGGCAAGACATCCAATTTCTACTTAATGGGATAGGCCCAAACCTTATGCAAAAAATCATTTATAAACGTAATGGAATACTTCACACCACCCAAGGACTAACAAGGCATGGGGCCATAAACAACTGAATGCAAAGAGTCAAAGGCTTATCCATACACGTAGAACTAGACATCTTATCTGATTTACAATTCTATCTGCCATTAAGGCAATGATCACAAGAGTCAAAACAAGAGTAATCCAAGGGTAGGAGATACTACAAATGGATCAGGACTTTCATTCCTTTCAAAGACATGTAGCTAAGGCAATGATGCCATAAAGATATATGTAGAAGATTGATCATAGCCAATACATGGTCAAAAAACCTAAAAATAAGCAAAGGGTAGAGGCTGCCAACCTTGGCACCTCTAACAAAAACCAAACTGCCATGGGTGATCTTCCATGAAGAATCACCAAAGGATACATAGTACCTAGCATCATCGAATTGAAATAAGGCTTTTCTAATATGCATGACTTTGCTTATCATGAAGATCACAAATCTTTTTCCATAATGCATAAGCACCACCTTTTAGTGTCAATGACATTGTAATACACCTGCTTTGATAATGGACTTGCATGACTCATCAAATTCTACTTAATCTTCTGCATCATAAAGCTTGAGCTTTATGCTCTCTAACTTCAATGGTTTAATCTACCTCTTCTACACCAACACTTGCCATATTTGTGTCTTCCAATATTGGAAGTTATTTTCATCAAGCTTTTCAATGTTGAAAATAGCACTATTGACAGATGAACTTGCCAGAATGACTGCAAACAAGGGTATGGGCTACTATAAATTCAACAAAACAACCCCAAAACTTATCCAAAAGGGCAAGAAAAAGGATGGAAACAAATGAGGGGATAGTTATCCAAAAATTACAATCAAAAAAATGCCAAAATAAACTATTTTCTCTCCAAAGAAAGTGGAAAATTGTAATTACATCAAGCTTTGAGTGCCATGGATATCTGGGTAGCAACTAGGATAAAAAGAATGTAATTAGTAGTGAATGAGCATAGAACACCGATATCAAAGAATGTCACAAAATCAATGCATTAGTAAACCATACATCCAATAAGCATATGCATCATGTGTGTAGAAGATCTTGAGAGGAATTGCTAAGATAATGTACAATGACTGAGCAAAGAGCAATGAGGTTTAGTACATAACCAATATGCATGTGTAGATCACTCACAAACTGCTGAAAAAGGTAAGTGCCAGTGTCCAAAGCATATGGAATCAAATCAGCCCACAAGTAGAGGTGATTGCATCCAATAGCATACAAGAGAGCATATACATGAACCAAGAGTCCCACTATCTCAAAGAACCAATATCTACCAATCCCCTTAAGACATACACATCAAAGCATCCAAGAAGCCCAAGTGCATCACAAATACATCCGAGAGTATAAGTGTCCAATGAAGCTTCAATATCCATAAGTGAATAAGTACAAAAGCTCAAAGCAACTAACCAAATCCCAAGCAGATCAAAGGTAGCTCAAATCCAAGTGTCAAAGCATGTCATAACCATATCATGGCTCATGCATCAATGCTAGATATCAAAGTAGATATGTAGTATACCTAAAATACCATACAAGCACAATAGGCATAAAACCTTCTTATAGTAAAAGATTGTTGTCCACACTGTTATAGCAATGAATAACCTATCAAAACTAAGGTAATGAAAGCTCAAATCTCAAGACATCCACAAATGATCCATCATCAATACATGAGTATACATGCATCAATAGAAGCATAAATGAGCTCCAAACCCTAAAGTAAAACTATCCTAGACCTATATATAGCAAGTATTTTGTATATAACAACAATGACAAAGGTTGGGGAGCTCTCAAATGATTCCCAAGAGCAAGCACCAATGCCAAGAAGGAAGTCAAATTGTTTGTCAAGTGCTAGAGGGCCAAAGTAAGAGTTGTAGATGATGCAAACTATTACGAATGGGGAGCTAAAAACTGATGCAAATCACATGATGTTGTTGGTCACTTTGCTACTTATATTGATTGCTATTGAGCCTCAACCAAGGCTCAATGAAGCCCTAGAACCCTCGGAACACATCTTGACTAGTGGGAACAAGTTGGGAGAAGGAAAATGATCAATGGATACCTTGGGATAATGAACCAACGGCTACCACAAAACCTTGAGTTGAAGCTTTGAATCCGAGTTGAAGTAAAGGAAGATGAAGCTCCTCAATGCATGTGCTTTGATACTAGTTGAAAGGTGAGTAGAAGGTGGAAGCATGAGTGGAAGCAAGAAGAGTGCAAGAGCTATGGAGGTTCAACCAAAAAGAAGAGAGACCAATGTGTGGGAATTCCAACAATCACAATATGTGACCTACCTTCCCTTATTCTATTTGTTACTAAGAGAATAAAAAATAAAGTGATAGTGATGGGCACCTACCACCTATTATATACAGGTGTGCAAATCTATATATAATAAATACAAGCAACTAGGCATAGGTAGCCTTTAAGCCCCAATAGTCTCTATGTCAATAAGATACCATGAGATTTATCTTTTTTGTGTAGTATTCAAGATGATAAAACCAACCACATGCTGAGAGAAAGAACACTTTCTCCTCATCCATATTGATCACATGAGATTTATAGTTTTAGTGAAAGGAATATAGAAATTTGTATTTTTCCAAGGTTAATCACTTAAGTTAGTTAAGGAAATTTAAGGGATTCTAAACCTCAAAGGACAATGTAGGATCCTTATCAAAAGCATTATACTAAGGCATTTCACCCTTAGCAATCTCCTTAGATGGATAAGTGTGATAAAGAGCAAGGAAGCTAAATGATGAAAAATTGTCCATCTAAGGTGATTTTTTTATGTCTATCTTATTTTGAATTAACTAACCTTAGCAAATAATTTTAAGAAGTGTGTAGAACTCATTGACTCTTGAATGCAAAAAGGGAAACCTCTAGGAAAATTTGAACCCAACAAACCTAATTATACTATTTTCAAGTCTATATTATTCCAAAATTAAGCAGACATTACTTTCTTACTTGTTAATTCCCACTACTCATTGGCCACAAGGGCCGAAACTAGTTTTTCACCTTATCAAATCTTAGTATGAAACAAAGATGATGGATTGAAGTAATTGATGAATTTGATCTTGACATTAAGTTCCAAATAAGAAAGGATAATGTTGTGGATGATGCAATCAGTAGTAAAATTTCTTGAATCTTCTAGCCTCAAAAGGAAATGCACATCCATTGCAACTATTAGCCATTGTTCCACATCTATGCCAAACAATCTTGTCTTAAAGCTATTAGCCATTGTTCCACGTCTATGCCAAGCAATCTTATCTTAAAACTATTGCACTCAAATCAAGAGTACTAAATCCTAGCAATTTTAGCACATTGAAAAGGTCATGGGATCTTAAGATGAAAAATATATGGGAAGCCCATGATAGCCTAATAGTTGGTCATTTAGGTTATGCTAAGACCTTGAATGCAATAATAATAAAAAAGAAAATATACTTGTTTATGTGTCACAATCTTATTTTAGTGGAGAAAACCTTCAAGTCATTTTATATCATTCAACTCTTTGTCAAGTAAATTTTTTGACCTCATAGATTACAAAAGAGGATTGTTAGTGACAAAGACTCAAGTTTACCTCAAACTTTTAAACATCTTTGTTTGAAGTTGTAGCCAATCAAATGAGTTTCAATACCACCTATCACTTAGAAATAGATATACAAATTGAAATTGCTTGAAGATACTTGTAGTGCTTATAATGAAGAAGAACCTTAAAGATGAATTGAGTATATACCTCTAAGATGGATTGAGTATGTATCTCTAGTGGAGTTTACCTATATTGCCGCTTATCAACAAATCATTTGCATGGCTCCATTCTAAGCTTTATGTGGTCAAGATTTCTTGTCAACTCTTAACTTTTCCAATGCAACCTTAAGAATAGAGGAACCTTGAGCAAATCTTGAGGATGTGGATGAGCAAGTTGAAACAATCCGTGTAGACATCAAGGGAGTCCAAAATCATCAAAAGGTGTATCTCAGGCTTCATACACAACAAGTGGGAAATAGAATGTGGGAAATAGAATGATGGACTCTTATTGTTTTAAGAGTTGCAACCATGTTGGGCAGCTCTCTCACACCTAACCATCTCATGCTTCTCTCAAATGGATCACGCACCCACCCTTCCAATCCTTGAAAGCAACAAATGCAAAACCAAGATTGAGACACAATGAACATGCAACTTACCTCTTTCAATGTAGTCCAAAATCCAATGTTTGCTGAATACTCCATGATCCATGCAATGCTCCAAAGTCATATCGCCATGTACTCATAACCACCTTCACATGCCATGTAGAGAGGAGATGATAAACAAGAAGGGGAGAAGAAAAGTAAAGAGAGAACTTCAAGGCGAGTCACTTACTCTCTCTCAACTCAACCTCACACACACACACACACCCTTGACTCCACTTCTCACCACAAGAGGATGGATAAGAGGAAATGAGAATGGCAATAACTTCACCTCTCTAGTCCCTCACCCTCACATGCACTCTCAATTATTACCTCTCCTTCACTCTCCACAACCAAGAAAAAAGGATAATAAGATGTGTAAGGACTCGAGTTTTCACAACACTTGCACACACATGAATAGCTTGCTCTATTCTTTGTCATCATTTTTATACAAAAATTTAGGGTTTCCACCCCTTTTGGGCATCTTTCCCACTTTATGGTCTCATTATTGGTCCTTTTTTCATTGCATGCTTCCTCTAACATTTAAAGACTAGCCTATGATGAAAAATAAAATAGAGAACATTGTTGCTACCTTGTGCATTGATGAGTCTACAAAAATTAATACAAGTTTTATAGAATTGATCCCAACTCTCATAATCTATATACCAATTTTACAAAATTATAAGTGCCTTAAACTAATACCATGGAGCTCTGGAATTTGTGTCTTGAAAATAATGTTTGGCACTTTTACACTTGAATTTTGCTTTATTTGCACTTTAATTTTGCCATTAACATCATATCATGATACTAAGATAATGGTTCTTCCTTAAATTGGATCAAACCTAAACAAAGCTCACTATATTCATGGAACTATAAGAAAAGTCCAAGATATTGTGGTCCCTATGAATTTACTAAGTACTCATATTGATTTGTTGAAGCTACATGCACCTAACCTTGAAATACCTTAGTAAGTGATAATCAAAATATAATATGTACTAAATGGAAAATAGAAATACAAATTGAGGGCATTTAGATACTTGAAGAAACCTCTCAGAAATTGCATACTTTGAAATTGAAAGAATTCCTAGAGGAATATGATAAGCGGGTTGATAAATCCACTATTGTGAAAGAAATGGCCCTAGCTTTTGTTAAAATGAGGACATTTTGATTTCTCAAAGGAGTGAATGTGATGAACCAAGATTACTCTATTTATCATGCTTAGAAGATTCACTCACAAGCATCATTCCAAGGCTTGGTTTCTTGATATGGCCTTCACCACAAGTGTTGGTGGCTAAGGGAGTGGGACACTCTTACTTTTTTATTAAAAAAAGGGTTTTTCAAAATTCTCCAACCCTTTATGTTGGAGGGTGATGACTTGACTCTCAAGGTATAGGAATAACTTAAAGGGGCTTTGAGTGAGTAAATCCCTCTTATAACCAATTATTAGAGTGCAATCGTTGTCTAACCATACAAGGTAGAAGGCTTTATTCTAGACATAAGAAAAGTTATATTATCTTAAAAAGAGCTTTTAAAATTTATAAACAATGAGTTTGTGCCTCACTTTAAAATGATTGTCTTGTGAAAAGGGATTGTATGAAACAACACCATCTTATGGGTAATTACAAAGAAGTTTTTTCCTTTGTGTATCATAGCATACTAACTTAGACTATTTGTGAAAGGTGAGAAGGATTGAAGCTTGCACTCGAGAGCCATGGCGGGAGAGCAAGAGCAAGAATGAGAGAGACAAGAAATGGGAACTCCAACAATCACAATGTGTGACCGAGCCTTCCTTTATTCAAACTGTCACTAAAAGAATAAAGAATAAAGTGACGGTGACGGGTGCCCGCCACCTATAGTGTGCAGTGGCAGTGACTGTCAGTGTAGTAATACACAGGCGGCTAGGCAGAGGCGCCTTTACCTCCAACAACCTCCCACTTAAAGGTGAATCTGCCCTAGTGAGGAGTGAAAAGAAAAAGAAAAAGACAGTACAACATGTACACATGTACAACAGGATGAGGAAAGACGCCATCTCATCCCATGCCTATCAACCTCCTGAGGAAGGCAAAGCCCTCTATAGAGAGGCTTTTCGTGAGCAAATATGCAGGATTTTGGTCAGTCAAGATCTTGACAAGATCAACAGACTTGTCGTCAATGACCCCACATATGAAGTGATACCTCACCTCAATGTGTTTCGTCTTCACATGGAAGACCAGATTCTTGGCTAACTGAATAGCACTCATAGAATCCGAATGCAGTGTAGGGATAGCATCAATACCAAGGTCAGCACAACCAAACGACCCAAACAAATGGCCTCCTTGCAAGCCTCAGTGGTGGCTGCAACATACTCGGCCTCTATATGTATTAGAAAGGACCGTGCATTTCTGCACCCTGGACATCCAAGAAACAACACCTCCAACATAGGTGAATACATAGCCGGAAGTGGACTTCCTACTATCTGTATGTCCTGTATAATCAGAGTCAGTGTACCCCACGACTCCTGTATCTTGGCTGCCATAGCATATGCACATATCTGCAGTGCCCTTCAGGTACCTCATGATACCCTTCACGGCATCCCAATGCTTCTTGCCATGTGTAGCCATATAGCGTGCCACAACACCAACTGCAAAGGCAATATCTGGATGAGTGCCTATCATGGCATACATAAGACTGCCAGAATCTTGGCCATCTCAGTCCTCTGCTCATCTATCTGTGGACAATCAGCCTGTGATACCTTCACATAAGAAGGCAATGGACAGCCAATAG
Source organism: Lygodium microphyllum (assembly GCF_053477565.2). Taxonomy (NCBI): domain Eukaryota; kingdom Viridiplantae; phylum Streptophyta; class Polypodiopsida; order Schizaeales; family Lygodiaceae; genus Lygodium; species Lygodium microphyllum. The sequence goes on along the minus strand of NC_141157.1, from coordinate 29,476,213 downwards.
GCTTTACGTCTTACATACGAAAGCACTCAAGGACTTTATGGATGTACTCCCTCTGTGACAAGTAGAGCAGTCCCTGATGCCTGTCACGTCTAATGCACATACCAAGTATGTGAGCAGCTTGTCACAGATCTTTCATCTCAAAGCTCTTCTTGAGCTGAGCCTTAAGAGCATCTAGCTCATCATGAGCTTTCCCTGCTATCAACATATCATCCACATAGAGTACCAAAATCAATAAAAAACCATCACGGGCTTTCTTCGTGTAAAGACACGGATCCATAGCACTCCTGCTGCTGTAGCCCTGTGATTACATAAAGGCATCAAACTTATGATACCACTCCCTAGGTGCCTGCTTCAAGCCATAAAGACATTTCTTCAATTTGCACACTAGATGCTCCCTGTCAGGTTCTGCAAAGCCCTTAGGCTGCTCCATATAAATCTCATCATACAAGTCCCCATGTAAGAAAGCCATCATGATATCCGTCTGGTATAAATCCAAGTCAAGCTGAGAAACCAAAGCCAAGACTAAGCACAGGGTGGTCATCTTAACCACAAGAGAAAAGATCTCATCAAAGTCCACACCATGCTCCTGCTTAAAACCCTTTGCTACCAGTCTAGCCTTGTATGCCAGCTTGGGGTGTCCAGGGGTACTTTTCAGCTTGTACACCCACTTGCATGGCAAAGCCTTATTGCCCGTAGGCAAGGAAACCAAATCCCAAGTGCCATTCTTATGCAAGGAGTCTATCTCAGACTGCATAGCCCTCTCCCAGGAGTGACTGTCACTCCTGCGCATAGCCTCATCATAGGTGAAAGGCTCTCATGCATCTGTAACCAAGACATAATGCATCGAGGGCTGAAATCTGTCAAGTGGACGTCTGTCTCTAGTACGGCAGGCTCTGCTACCTATCCAGCTGCTTATCCAACACCCTGACCATGAGCATCTGCTGCAGCTGTAGGCTGTCCAACTGGCTGTGCGGGAGCTCTCGGCTCCTCCTAAAATATGACCCTGCGAATCTCAACAACTCTGTCAGACTACCTATGCATCTTATCTTCATGGAAGACTACATCATGACTGCGGATGACTTTCTGCGCTTGCAGATATCCCAGAGATGGTAACCCATCTCACCTGCATCCCCATAACCAAGGAAAATGCATTTGATACTCTTAGGATCCAGCTTACTTCTCTTGTCCCTAGGCACATGGCAAAATGCCTCACATCCAAAGACACGAAGATGAGCATAAGAGGGAGGTTTTCCAGTCCATACCTCCTCGGCAACCTGGAAATCCAAACCACTAGAAGGTGATCTGTTTATGATATGCATAGCTGTACTAATTGCCTCAGCCCAAAAGCTCTGTGGTAGGCCTCCATGGCTAAGCATATTGCGTACATGCTCCTGGATGGTTCTATTCATCTGCTCAGCCAAACCATTCTGGGGGGGGGGGGTGTAGGGGGCGGTCAACTAACGCTTAATACCCCTCTCATCACATAACTGCTCAAAAGCACGTGAGACATACTCACCTCCATTATCTGTTCTTAGGCATTTTAGTCTATACCCAGACTGGTTCTCAACCAATGCAAGCCATCTCTAAAACACAGCCAACACATCAGATTTCAGCTTAATGGGATAAGCCCAACCTTTTCGTGAAAAATCATCTATGAAAGTAACAAAATACTTTGCACCATCCATAGACTAACAAGGCATGGGCCCACAGACATTCGAATGTACCAATGTTAAGGGCTCACTCATGCGTGGCCTACCAGGCTTCTTATGCGTAGACCTAGTCTACCTGCCATAAAGACAATACTCACATGAATCAAAACATGCATAATCAAGGGGCAGTAAGTACTGCAAACTAGAAAGCATTTCCATTCCCTTCAAAGACATATGGCCCAAATGGGCATGCCAAAGAGATACATGTGGGATAGAACCCACAGACAAAACATGATCAAGGAAAGAAGCGGATACAATCAAGGGATAGAGGCTGCCAGCCTTGGCACCTCTCACAATCACAAGTCTACCACAAGTGATCTTCCATGCAGAGTCTCCAAACGATACATGATAACCTACGTCATCAAGCTGTCCAGCTGACAGGAGACTGCGTGTCAAAGCAGGTACATGACATACATCCTGCATAATAAAGCTGTTGCCAGAAGAAAATTGTAGCCTAACATCACTAATGCCCACAATATCAAGAGAGCTGTCATCACCCAAGCGCACAAAACCCGAAACAATACGATATGAATGAAACCACTCTCGACAAGGTGTCACATGAAAGGACGCACCTGAGTCCAAGAGCCAACACTGTGCATACATAGAGTGTATCTCTATTATCTACGAAGCACTAGAAGAAGCTACAAGGATATAATCATCATCAACATCCTCAGGCTGCATAACATTGATCTCTTCAATTTTAACACTAGACTTTGCTGCGATCAGAAGGCTTATCCTGCACTTTGTCTTTCCCCTTATCTTTGCACCTTTCATTGCGCAGTTCATGGCATTATGGCCTAATATGGCCCTTTTTTCCACAATGGTGACAAGTAGCATCTGCATTCGTGCCACGGGTTTTGCTACGTGACTTCCCACGAGACTTGGACCGAGATTTCTGAGAATCCTGTCCATGATCACTGCCACTGCCATGCTTTCCATATCCATCATTCTTGCCTCTAACTGTCATAGCATGCGACACATGAGAGGCATCCAAATTCTTACGGTTAACCTCTTCCTGCAGAAGAGCACTCTCAACATCAAATAATTTCAAGGTAGCAATAGAGATACATAATGTAGTGTGGAATACATCCCATGAATCATTAAGAGTACCAAGCAAGAAAAGAGGAGTGACATCCTCTGCAAAAGTGATATCCTGCGAAGTCAAGTTCTTGAGTATAGCATGGAACTGGCTCAAGTGGACACACATGGTTACATTCTCCTTCATACGCAGATCCATAAGCTGCTTCAACCAATACATCTGACTCGCTGGACTTTTCTTGTCATAGAGATTCTTGATTTCATCCCACAACTGCCATGCACTATGTTCTTCCTCAAATACATTGTAGTGAACCTGTTCTGTGAGAGATAATACAATAGTGAACTTGCATAACTCTTCAAGCTCAAGCCATTCCTCATATGGCATAGTTGCAGACGGATGCCCGCTCAACCTCAAAGGTTTGATCTGCGATTTCTGCACCAACACCTTCCAAATCTGGCTCTTCCAGTAAGAGTAATTCGTACCATCAAGCTTAGTGATGTTGAAAATAGCATGATCAGTGGATGAACTCGCCATAATGCAAACTGGAAGACTGCAGACAATTTAAAACTGCTTGTTGTGCAGAAAATGACCAAAAAATCACCAAAATCGAGAGAAAAATGGTGAGAAAAGTGTAACCAAGGCTGCTGCCCACCAAGTACTAGTGAAAGTACATCATTTCAGAATATTTCAGCATGAAAAATCCATGTCAGTCCAAAGCTATATGCTTGCTGTAATAAATGGCAGCAAGGTACTGTGAGAGTCAATTGCTGACCAAATCACTGCACCAAGTCAATAAATGACAGCCAAGACATGACCAGCCATAAATGGGCATAAATCAGTACCAAACAGTCATCAAGACTCTGAGCAAACACCCAAACATGTCACCAAAGCATCCGTCAGTGAGCATACCCCTTGGATATTAGGGCAAAGTATACATAACACTGGCAAGACCTGACACTAGTAGATGTATGCTCACTAGAGTGCAAAGCCCAAGCCAAGTCAAAAGCAATTCCAATATATCAGTGCATGAACCATGCAACATTTAAGTGTAAGAGATCCCAAAGTCTCAAGTATCTACAAAATGCTCAAAATAGCATAAACCTCCTACTCAATGTCGGTCAAACATACAAGATGCTCCCACTGGCACAAAAGGCAGATAAACGAGCTCAACAGCTCAATCAAACCAAGTCAGAGTACCAAATACAGGTAACCAAGATAGTGCCTCAATAGCATCCAAGGTCGTAATGGAAAAAGCCAAGTCGTAACGGAAAAATCCAAGTCAATGTCCAATTGCTCAAGGGAATACTCAAATGAATGTCGATATGAGCTCAAACAACTGCCATCCACAGCCAAAGCATAAAGCATTCACCAAGACATCATAACCCGTACTAGGTAGCCTAGGCATAAACCATGTCATAGATGAAATGCCAGCTGCAAAGAAGTGATAGTCAAACCCAAATCGAGCTCTAATCTCAGCTCAAAAGCATTCCGGAGCATAAACAAGACATGGGCATAGTCCAAATACATCATGACATCATACCGAGTAGCAGGGAGCACCCCGTGACCAATAAGCATAACCCAACTATAGCATAAATAGCTTCAACCGCCCTGAAGTTTCCAGCAGCATATAACCTCTATAAACTGAGCAAATCAGTGCTCAATCCAAGCTCAAATATATAGGCAAACCATAGAGATACATTTCCGTATGTATAGGCACCATAATTGGGCATCAAATGCCAAGAGCTGTAAGCATAAAATTGAAGTAACAGGTGGCTATCCTATTTTGGACAGATCTGGGATTGTTCAAAACAGTCAATGGCTGAGCTAGATCAGCTCCTAATGCATCTCACATAAGAGGCATAACATCCACAAGTGATCCGGTATCAATAGACATCAGTAGAAGCATCACATAAGCCATAGGCATACAAATACATGTTGCCTCAGACCTAAAATCTGTTGCAAAATATTTTGTCATCAGAATTTGGCAAATCCAACATCACCATTGCATCCGGGGTGTGCCAAAATCCCAACTTAGACTCTTACCTTGCCTGAATCGGGTTCCGAATGCCCGAGATATGACAAAAAGAGTGATTTTTGGGCCAGATTTTGAAACATGCGCAAAAAAAACGTGAGCTAGCTGGGGGGGGTCTGCTATCCCACGTGTCAACAATGGGACCCAAAGGGGGCACAAATGGGGGCCAAAGAAGACCTACACCAAGCCTCAGCAAGCCTTGATAGGCTGGAAGCAAGATCCAAGTGAAGGAAGCTCCAAGAGGTGTGAGCTATGGCTGCCCACAACCTGTGAAAACCCTGTTTACCTAGACCTATGGACTGAGATAAATCTCTGAAATAATGAAGCAATACCTCAAAGTCAATGCCCTGATGGTGCCTCAATAGACCGGGAAGTCGGGGAGTGATGGGAGCTCAAGAGAATGAGCTATGGCTGCCGGGAAGGAGACCCAATGCGAGTGGGGAGTCAATGGAAAGCTGAGAATGCCACGAGCCAAGCTCAAGAGTCAGGAAGTTGTGCTCTGATACCACTTGAAAGGTGAGAAGGATCGAAGCTTGCACTCGAGAGTTATGGCGGGAGAGCAAGAGTAAGAATGAGAGAGACAAGAAATGGGAACTCCAACAATCACAATGTGTAACCAGGCCTTCCTTTATTCAAACAGTCACTAAAAGAATAAAGAATAAAGTGACGGTGATGTGAGTGGGTGAAAAGTGGGAGATTGCAACCTCAATGCTGAAAGGTGAGAAGGATCAAGCAAGAGAGCATGGAGGTAAGAGCTATGGTGGATGGAACAAGAGCAAGAAAGAGAGAGGCTCCAAATGTGGGAACTCCAACAGTCACAATGTGTGACGAGCCTTCCCTTTATTCAAATGTCACTGAAAGAATAAAGAATGAAGTGACAGTGATGGGCGCCCACTGCCTGCAATGTGCATGTGCAAGTATTGTCAATGTAGTAATATATGGGTGGCTAGGCAAAGGTGCCTTTACTCCCAACAACCTCCCACTTAAAGGCGAATCTACCTCAGTGAGAAGGAGTGAGAAAAAAAAAAGTCAGTACAATATATACATAGATACAAGAGGATGAGGAAAGATGCCATCTCATCCAATGCCCATCAACTTCCTAAGGAAGGCAAAGCGCTCTATAGAGAGGCTTTTCGTAAGCAAGTCTACAGGATTCTCATCAGTTGAGATCTTGACAAGGTCAACAGACTTGTCCTTAATGACTCCACGAATGAAGTGATATCTCACCTCAATGTGTTTTGTCTTCGCATGGAAGAACAAATTATTGGCTAACTAGATAGCACTCAAAGAATCCGAATGCAGTGTAGTGATAGCATCTGCAATACCAAGGTCGACAACCAAACCACCCAACCAAATGACCTCCTTACAAGCCTCAGTGGCTACAACATACTCGGCCTCTGTAATAGAAAGGGCGGTGCATTTCTACACCCTAGACATCCATGAAACAACACCTCCAGCAAAAGTGAACACATAGCCACATGTGGAGTTCCTACTATCTGCATGTCATGCATAGTCGGAGTTAATGTATCCCATGACTCTTGTATCATGGCTGCTATAACATATGCATATATCAGCACTGCCCTTCAGGTACCTCACGATACCCTTCACAGCTTCCCAATGCCTCTTGCCAGGTGTAGTCATATAGCGTGCCACAACACCAATTGCAAAAGCAATATCTGGACAAGTGGCTATCATGGCATATATAAGACTGCCCACTGTGGATGCATGGGGAATCTTGGCCCTCTGCTCATCTGTCTGCGGACAATTGACATGTGATACCTTCACATGAGAAGGCAAAGGCAATGGACAACCAATAGGATTTACATCCTACAAACGGAAGCGCTCAAGGACTTTATGAATGTACTCTCTCTATGATAGATAGAGTAGTCCTTGATGCATATCAGGCATAATGCGCATACCAAGAATATGAGAGGCTTGTCCCAGTTCTTTCATCTCAAAGCTCTTCTTGAGTTGAGCCTTAAGAGCATCTAGCTCACCGTGAGCTTTCCCTGCCAAAAGCATGTCATCCACATAGAGTACCAAAATCAATAAAGATCCATCATGGGCTTTCTTTGTGTACAACTACGGATCCATAGCACTAGGCCGTAGCCCTATGATTGCATAAATGCATCGAACTTATAATACCATTCCCTAGGTGCTTGCTTCAAGCTATAAACACTTTTCCTCAATCTGCACACTAGGTGTTCCCTGCCAAGCTCTGCAAAGCCCTTAGGCTGCTCCATGTGAATTTCATCATGCAAGTCCCCATGTAAGAAAGCCTCTTGAAATCCAACTAATGGAAGTCCAAGTCAAGTTGTGCAGTCAAAGCGAAGACTAAGTGTAGGTCATATTAACCACAAGAGAGAAGACCTCATCAAAGTCAACACCATGCTCCTACTTTAAACCCTTTACTACCAATCTGGCCTTGTATACCGGCCTGGGGTGTCTAGGGGTGCTTTTCAACTTATACACCCACTTACAAGGCAAAGCCCTCTTGCCACTATAGGCAAGGAAACCAAATCCCACATATAATTTTTATGCAACAAGTCAATCTCGGATTACATAGCCCCCCTCTCCCAAGAGTAACTATCACCCCTACACATAGCCTCATCATAGGTGAGAGGCTCTCCTACATATGTAACTAAGACATAATTTATGGAGGTCTCATAGTGGTCATGAGGTCATCTATCTCTAGTAGAACGCATCAATCCATGATGTGCTGCATGTCCAATATCCTCTCTAACATCCTATATAACATCCTATCTAACATCCTAGCCATGAGGATCAACTAGTGTAGGTTGTTTAGCTAATTGTGCAGGAGCAAGGGGCTCCTCTTAAAAGATAACCTTGCATATCTCAGCAACTTTCTCATGCTGTATATGCATTTCGTCCTCATGGAACACAACATTAGGGCTGCAAATCACTTTTCATGCATGCCTACGGATCCCAAAGACAATAACCCATCTCACTTGCATCTCCATAGCCAAGGAAAATGCATTTCACATTTTTAGGATCCAGCTTATTGTGTTTATCCTTGGGCACATGGCAAAAGGCCTCACATCCAAAGACACACAAATGAGCATATGAGGGAGGCTTTCCTATCCATACCTCCTCTACAACCTAGAAGTCAGTACTAGTGCAAGGTGACCTTTTAATGAGATGCACAGTAGTAGAGACTACCTCAGCCCAAAAATGCTATGGTAAGCATGCTTGGTTAAGCATACTACGTACCATCTCCTAGATAGTCCTATTCATGCACTCAGCCATACCATTTTGGGGAGGGGTGTAAGGGGTAGTCAACTAATGCTTAATACCCCGCTCATTACCAAACTGCTCAAAGGCACGTGAGACATACTCACCCCCATTATCTATCCTTAGGCATTTCAACCTATGCCCAGACTAGTTCTCGACTAAAGCAAGCCAACGATGAAATACTACCAAGACATCAAACTTCTACTTTGTGGGATGAGCCCAAACCTTACGTGAAAAGTCATCAATAAATGTAACGAAGTACTTTGCACCACCTAGTGACTGACATGGCATGGGTCCATAAACATCAGAATGCACAAGAGCCAATGGCTCACCCATGCGTGCCATACCAAACTTCTTATGTGAGTCCCTAGTCTGCCTGCCATTTAAACAATCATCATATGACGCAAAGTCAAAAGAGTCAAAAGGCGGGATATACTGCAAAGCACAAAGCATTTTCATTCCTTTAAGAGACATATGCCCCAAACGAGCATGCCAAAGAGATACATGTGGGATAGAATCCACTGCCAAAACATTTTCATTCCTTTAAGAGACAAATGCCGCAAACGAGCATGCCAAAGAGATACATGTGGGATAGAATCCACTGCCAAAACATGGTCAATAGTACTAGATACAACCAAGGGGTAGAGGCTACCAGACTTGGCAACTCTTGTTACAAGAACAAGCATGCCACGAGTTATCTTCCATACAGAATCACCAAAGCATATATGATAACTTGCATCATCCAACTGCCTAGCAGTCATAAGGCTTTTAGTTAGTGCGAGTACATGATGTACATTATGTAGAATAAAAGTGCTACCAAAGGAAAACTGTAGAGTGACATCATGAATGCCAACAATAGCAAGAGACAATACCAGATACACTACAATAGGTATAAAAACACTCGCGATAGGGGGTCACATGAAAAGGCGCACCCGAATCCAAGAGCCAACATTGTGCATGAATGGACTGAGCCTCAATCAGCTCAGAGGCATCACATGAAGAGGCTGCTAAGATATAGTCACCATTGGACTCCTCAAGCTACATGACATTTATCTCCTCAATCTTTACACTGGACTTTGCAAGTATAATGATGCAATCATTGGATTTCTCCAGCTCTTTTTATTTCCCCTTTTCTTTGTGCTTATCATCGCACATCTTATGGCACTACGGTCATGTCTTTCTTTTCCACAATAATGGCATGTAAGATCTGACTTACATCCACAGAACTTGTTATGTCCACGTGACTCAAGACTTGTGAGAGTCCTTCCCATGATGATCATTATCTTTCTTGCCACCTCTAACGGATAAAGCATGTGAAGTGCAGGAAGCATCATTGTTTTTCCTGTTAATTTCTTCAGTCAAAAGAGCACTCTCTACATCTTTTGCAATTTCAGCCCATCAAGTTTGTTGGTATAGATCACAGTGCGAAATACATCCCAAGACTCAGGTAAAGTGCCAAGCAAAAACAAAGGATGCAGATTATCTCGAAACTCAATACCTTGTTGAAGTAGATTCTTCATGATAGAATGAAACTGGCTAAAGTGAGTAGACAATGGGGTCCCCTCCTTCATGTGGAGATCCATCAACTGTTTAAGCCAATAGATCTGTGAAGCAAGGCTCTGTTTTGCATAAAGTTCATGAATCTTTTCCCATAGATTCCATGCACTCTAGTCTTCATCTTCAACAACATTATTATGGACCTCTTAAGAGAGTGACAAAATGATAGTGGACTTAAAAAATGCATCTAAATCAACCTAGTCATCATCATCCATATTCTTAGTTTAATATCCTTGTTTCTTAGTCGCTTAATCTGCAATTTCTATACCAAAACCTGCCATATTTAAGATTTCCAGTAGCCATAGTTGGTGCCATCCAACTTAGCAATGTTAAACAAAGCCATATCTTTGAGATGGCTAGCCATAATGAGTCAAACAAAGGTAGACTATGCAAAAAACAACCTGTTGTAATTAGCAATAAATAGGTCAAAACCACTTCCAAAACAAGCTAAAAATAAGAGAAACTGCTAGAATGACCAACTATCCACCAAATAGTACCAAATGTACATCAAAAGGACATGATTGAGCTCAATAAATATGTCACTGTCCACATAAAACAGCTTGTTGTAATAAATGATAGCAGTGAGTCAATGAGAGCAAACAGTGAGCTAATAGAGATCCAATGACAACAGTGACTGGCAAGTCCCAATCCTACATCAAGGAGGCATAACAGAGGCACTATGACAGCCAATGAACATGAGCCAAATACCCAAATGTGTCAAAAGAGTCCATCAGTAGTATAACCGATTATCCCCTGAGTAATAAGAAGATGTACACACCACTGGCAAGACCTAGTCGGTGTATGCTCAATGAAGACGGATCAAATCAGGTCATAAGAATCCAAGAGCAGACATGAAAGCAAATATCATAGTTAAGGGCGTAAGAGATCCCAGCCTCAAATCTCAAGTAATAGCTCAAATGCATAACCTGCAAGCTCTAGGTAAATCCAAGACCATAAGCAAAAAGCTCCCATTGGCACAAAATTCGATGGAAAATGAGCAACCAAGCTCAGAGATAGCATGTAAATGTATAAGACATCTCATAGCCAAGATCGTACATCATGAGAGCACCAAGAGCATGTAAGCGGTCAAGCATCTAATAACATCCAAGTACATCATGTACGAACCCAAGTCAATCTCTGACAAGCCAAGAAACATCCAAAAGAGGTTCCAAAGTATCCAAGTACAAGCCCAACTGAAGCTCCAAGTGGCAAAGAAGCTCAAATAATGTAGGCATAGCATGCATCACTAGCATATGCTTCAAAGCATGTACCAATGGGTCTTGCATATACCATAGGTATAACCTCCGTCACAAAGCATGCCAGTGTAGACCAATTTCAAGTAAGTTCCAACCAACACAAAGCTCACACGAGGCTCAAAATACATTCCAGAACCATCGAAGACATTTTCAAACCTCCATTTGCATCCAAATAGTCATAGCAAGCATCTGAGAAGCATCCGAATCCAATAGGCTTAACGTAACCTGAGTTAAATAACTTTAGCCCTACTCTATAACAGCAATAAATTCACTTTCAAAGTGAGCATAAACAGGTCAAAAATCAAAACCAAATCAATGGCATATCATATGCATAGCTTCCCATAACATTCGGGCATGATTCATGTATCAAATGGCATCAATAGCTAGTACTAAGCAAGCATAAACATCAAATGCTAATGTAGCACTGTTTGGGGCTGCCTATGGACTGTTATGATAGTCCTAGACTAAAGTATATCAAACCCAAATGTCAATGCTAAGCTCAAGCCTTCAATGCCATGGTTGAAGCATGCTCCTACACCTCAAATGAGACGTTTGTGTAGTGCCAATGGCCTGAAGAGGTGCTAGAGATGAAGACCACATTTTGACAGATTGAGAAAATGGTGCAACCTACTAAAATCACGTTTTTGATGTTGCTAAGGGAGCTAGGCACTACTTGATGGTTAGGGAGCTTCTATGGCTCCCAAAGAAGCTTTCCAAGAGGCCTCAATAGATATAGAAGAGAGAGAAATCAGTTCCAAACCTTCATGGGGACTGAGCCATGGCTGCCCTGTTCTTCAAACCATGTGGACTAAAATAAAGAGTGGAATGAGAGCTCCAATACTTGTAGATGAATTCCCTAAGGTTTCCCAAGAAGGCCCAATGCTTGCCCAAGAAGGATGAGACTGGAAGACCGGAAGCTCAAAAGGAGTGGCTATGACTACCAAGAGTCAAGACAAGAATGTAGGTATTTGAATGAATGTTGAAGGAGTGCCTAACCATGTTCAAGACCTCAAAGAGCCAAGCTCTAATACCAGTTGAAAGGTGAGAAGGATCGAGCAAGAGAGCACGAAGGTGAGAGCTATGGCAAATGGAGCAAGAGCAAGAAATAGAGAGACTCCAAATGTGGGAACTCCAAGAGTCATAGTGTGTGACCGGCCTTCCCTTTATTCAAATGTCACTGAAAGAATAAAGAATGAAGTGACAATGATGGGTGCCCATCGCCTACAGTGTGCAACAAGTGCGGGTACTGTCAGTGTAGTAATACACGGGCGGCTAGGTACAGACACCTTTATCCCCAACAAATAATTGTAATCTAAGAATTGGTAGATCTAATTAGTCACATAAAATTTACAATCTTGTCTACGCTTAGTAAGAGAATGTGAGGGCAATCAAAAGAACTAGAACCCAAACCAACTTTGCTTTTGTGAGATTTGACATTGTGGTTGTGATGTATAAACAATTCATCATTTATAAATATTTATTACAAAAACAACTTGGTTAACCAAGGAAAAAAGAATTGTCATCCTTGGACTAAGCAAAAGATAAGTCCCTCTTGACTTGTTTGGATTTCCAAGTAGTCTAAAAGGAGGAAGCATTAGAAGGCTATAGATTTTGCATGAGTAGGGCTTAAGTATAACATAAGTCTCTCTTGACTTGTGTGGATTTCTAAGTAGCCTTAAAGGACAAAGCATTAGAAGATTATAGATTTTGCATGAGAAGGGCTTCCCTGTTGTTAACCCTCAGATGAATAAGGTGGAAAATCTAGAAAATCTAAAGTGGAAGACAAGGCCAAGGTAAAAGTGAAACGGAAGACGAAGGTGCGCCAAGAAAAATATGGAAACACAAGGTGCAGAAAAGTCCTAAATCAAGGAGAAAGGCGCACAAGAAAAAGTGCAAGTCAATACTTTTGTAAAAGAGCGCAAGGTGTACTATGATTTATCTTAAGAGTGCCAGTGAGCTCTCACCCGTGCAAATTATAAAGGTAGATGGGCGATAGGAAGGAAGCTAGGAAGATAGGAGGACAATGGGAAAAGGGGCCTAGGCCACGGTCGGCCATGTAAAAAAGGGGATAAGGAGATGACCGTCCAAAAGGGATTTAGGGTTTTATATATAAAGTTAAAAAGTGAATGAGAAGCTCATTCTTGTGTGTGGCCAAAAGTGGCTCTCCTCTTCTTCCTCTTCTTCTTGTTCTTGCTTGCTTAAACTTCTGCTTAAGAGAGGGTGTGTGAGAGTGTGAGGGAATGAGTGTATGAGGGTGAGGGACTGTGGTGGAGAAGCTCTCCTTCTTCTCCTCTCTTCTTCTCTTCTCTCTCTTCTCTTCTCTTCTCTTCCAGAGACTATGAGTGTATGAGTGAGTGTATGAGTATATGAGGGTAAGGGAGTGAGTGTATGAGGGTGAGGAACTATGAGGGAGTGTGAGGGAGTGAGTATATGAGAGAGTGTGAGGGAGTGAGTGTATGAGGGTGAAGGACTGTGAGTGTATGAGTGAGTGTATGAGGGTGAGAGCAATGAAGCTTGAGGATGGAGCTCACTTGAAGCATACACTTGGATCGTGGAGCTACCAGAGTGCTCGAGAGAGGAAGTAACTCGATCAAGCATGGAGGTAAGCTCACTACACCTGTAGGGATAGATGGCACGTCGGCTATGTGAGAGGTAGCCATTAGTGCTCGGCTTGGAACGCTTGAAGCAATGAGCAATTCGTGGGTCTCGACGGTTGATCGCCTCTACATTTTGGTTACATTATCATGACCAATGGATTCAAGCCTTGAGCGCTTGTATGCTTCAAATCGAGTATTAAAGTAGGGTTTTCCCCAAACTGGTGCTTGAGCTAGATAGGTAGGAAGTGAGGGAGTTTAAAGAGGCATTCGATCTCCCTAGCAAGTAAATTTTTGGTTTTTTGGATTTGGAAAAGTAGGTTGGAGTAGTGTAGGTATTTGCTTTGTGGTTTGGATGTATTAGGGTAGAAAAAAAACAAAGAAAAAAGAAAAAAAACAAGCATTAGGATTTCTGACGTCATAACAAGACAAGAGGGTTTGATATGTTTGTTGATTTGCATTTTGGAGTTTATTTGCTATTCCAGGTATATACAACTCTTCTCCTCTATCCATAACTTTGATCTAGATGTGTGTGCGATATGCCGTGACTAAATCGTGTGATTCAAGAGATTTATCGTTGCATCAATCAAAATCGTGCCACGTTCTGCCCATCTGAGTGACGGTGATCTTGGGCCAAGTCCCAGAATCGGCCCTCGGACCACTTGACTCGGATGCCCATCGCTCGACCGCCGTCCGAGTCAACCATTTGGACCAACTTAGCATTCAACCCACACGATTCGGCCCTCTGCCCTACTGACTCGGCCCAACCCCACTCAAACAAGCTGACATTCGGCCCTCGGCCTTGTCGACACAGCCCAACCCCACTCGAACAAGTTGACATTCGGCCCTCGTCCAAATTCACCATTGGACCTCGGCTCACCTGACTCGGCTCTCAACCATTCGGCCATTTGGCCCTCGGACAACCACATTTGGACTGGCCAAATTTGACATTCGGACCAGTTGCATTCGGCCCTTTTCTCATTCGGCCCTTGACCATTTGAACGGGAAGAATCGGGCATTCGGCCCCCTTGCAATTCGAACATGTTGGGCCAAGTTTTGATTTTTTCACATTTTAATGTGTAGACCCTAAAACCAACCTCGAGACCATATAGAGCCAAAGGCACATCATAGATCTATCACTAGATTGAAATCTAGAGCAAGTAGTTCAAAACTTGGCTACGAATGGTCCTTCAAATCGCGCATGGTGTTTAGGGTAATGGCCCTACGGGCTGGGGGAGACTGTTTGGACCCCCGCAGAGGGGGCTCTACCCCCTTCACACCTCCCCCAAGTAGGTTGGAGAGAAAATGTGTGCCGTGACAGGTCCTCCAAATTAAATCCTAGTGTAGTAACGGCTCTGCACAAGCATAGATTCTCACTTGCAAAACAACAATCAAAAGCCCATAGCTAAACAAAGATAAACAGAGACCCTAGAATCTCAATGGGCCAATCTAGCCAACAAGGGCAAAAAGACCACACCACAAAGACATGTATAGGTTGCATTCGAACTTCATCTAGTCAAAGCGAAATGCAACAACATCAAGCTACAACTGCGCGGATGACTAGACATGACAGCTCTAACGATAGATGCACCTTGAACGACACTACACATACGACCCAAGACATGAGTGGAGAATCCACATCTGGCCGTACAATTGGGGACTCAAAGACATGTATCAAAAAGCTTCAATTTATAAGCCAAGACCTGAAAGATAAAGACATAGTACCGCCTGCTTCTCTTAGGGTCAAACTCACCGCAAAAAGAGAGCACACTATCGATGCTCTCATTGATCAAGGAGTTGATTTTAATATCTTGACCTATGAAGCATGGACCCTACTAGACTAACCAGAGCTCACACCGACTAATGTAACTCTTAGTCCTTATAGGGGACACCCACAAGCACTTATAGGGAAGTGTGAAATCCTTCTAACTATTGAAACTGAAAGCTTGCCTATCATATTCCATGTTCCTCCAAATAGTGCTCATTGTGGAAAGGAAACCCTCCTAGGAAGACCCTTCAAAAGGGTGATGAAGTGTGAGGTCGACTCTGTAGCACACAGGATACACTTGACACTACCGGGTGTGAGGATAATCACAACCTTTAGTAAGGTTGATCTTATCAAACCTCGAGGGAAAGACAAGGAACATTCTGACATGCCAAGCAAGCCTAGTGCTGAGAGCAAGGACTTGTTGAAAGAGTTGATACAAGCACATGTTGAGCAGAGAGAACCAGTGAGCAAGGCCATGCTTGAAACAAGAAGGTCAGGAGACAATGCCAAGGACAGGCTTTGGACTTACAAATATTGTAGAAGACCACAAAAGAAGCCCAAGCCTTATAGACAAAGGTATCGATGGAGAGCCAACACAACGCCGCAATGGATATCCAAAGCATTGCTATGTGCTCAAGGGTATTACGCAGGTAACCGATGGATTTGGGTGCCAAAACCCCCTACTAAACCACCTCTGTCATTTGAAGACTAGATCGTATCAAAAGCAAAGAAGCGCAAGAGGAAATCTAGACAAAAATCCAAGTCTTCACTCAACAAGGTTGGAGTGACCGAGTCACTCACGATTGAAATCAAGAAACCAAACGGGACTATTCGAAGGGCAGATCCTCAGCCTAGCATGCTTAACAAGTGGATATTAGATGTAACCGTCGAATGTGCACAAAAGCCACTAGTGGCCAAGGAGCCTATGACTTCCCAAGAGGATGATGAGCACCACAGGCACAATGTTGCTCATGATAAGGCTAATTGCTCAATAAAGCAAATGGCAGAATCCTCTAATATCCATGAGCAAATCTTTCAGCCAGTGCCAAGTCCACCTAGGAGTCCCAAGTCTTCTACATCCTCTTTTCCCTAGACGAACACAGGAAGCACAACAACAGTCATCAAGTGCGGCTACTCAATCCCAATCTCTATATCCACCTGAGCTTCCAAATGTCCAAGGTGTGGGACATGATAGCACCCCTAATTCTCAAGCTAGGGATATGCCTATGTAATCCACTGTGGCTAGCTCATTTGCACAAGTAAATGCTCAAAGGGCAACAAAAGACACGGCCACTTTTGATCTACTTAAGGACTTGACATAGCAGTCGGTCAACAACAATAGCTAGTAGTCCACTAGACTAGCCACTACTACGTCCAATTGGGAATCGCAGCAATCACAGCCCTTGGCCGTGAGATGCCCCTTGCATAACGTGTCCTTAGCAATTCACGTGTAGAAGAGATGGCGTGAACAACATCCTTGACACCTCCAGCACTTTTGAAGCACATAAAACCTAGGCTTGAGGAGAAATCTCTCGAAGATTTGGCCAAGGAGATGGCGCATCTGACCAATGAACCAGAGATGAAGTGCTTGATGAAGCTTTATCACAAGCTAACAACCATCACATGTGCATACGTGCATATGGACATCAAAAGGCCAACACCAGAGCACACAAAGCTCATAGCCAAACCCCTGACGTGAAACAAGCAACAACATATTTGCTCCCGCTATGTAATTATCGCCGAAAAGGTCATGAAGGACATCCCAACGGCCACAACTAGAACATTGTGCTTGATACCCTCACTTTATACTGCTCAATGTGAGACAAACAAGGAAAGGCTTGAAGCGATCAAACGAAAAGGAAAAGGACAGGGTAACTTTGTGCAAAAATGGTACTCCAATCAAAGTTTGGTAGGCAAAATCGGCCACCAACTAGCGACACTCTCGCTGAGCAAAGGAAAGTCCTTTGGACATCAATTCATGATCCCACGTATGTTGCCCCAACCTCATTACGAGTGTTTGGACATCAAGACATGATCCCACGTATGTTGCCCCAACCTCATTACGAGTATTCATAGCGGTCCATGAGGTCCAGCTTTCTGCCACTGTCCAAAAACATCCCTTGTATGATAAACTGCTTCTAGAAGAAGATCTACACGTGGCTAGCAAGCTAAGAGTAGGGAGCATGGTTCTTGATGTTAGTGCATATGACTTTTTCCTCACTCAAGTCCCTACAATCCTAGATCTCTATGCTTCCCATCAATACAACCCTGAGTTCTTCAGCTGGTTTTGTCCAAGCCTATATGGTAGGAACCCTAAGCCGTCTCATGGCTCTACACTAGAGTCACCTAAACCCCCAAAGTAAGAGAAAAACAACTCTAAATACAACACCCGCTCTGATAAGAAGCAATGGAGGCATATTCCAATGGGTAAGGGGAAGAGCCTAGAGCAAACGCCCCTCGACCAAGAGCAACTGCCAATGCAATCGGATGAGGGGCTAAACGAAAGAGAATTGGCCAAATAACTAGACTCTCCAAAAAGAGAGGTAGTTGTACCCTCACAACCTAGCGAGATTGTTCAACAGGCCGTGGCTATGTCCCATGAGGACACGCCAAAGAAAGAGAAGGCTGAGGCCCAACCAAGCACATCAATGGCTGACCTAGTTCAGTGTCCCGAGTCTTCAAGGGATACACCTCAATTGCCCAAGAAAAAGAGGAGAAAACAATGAAAACAATGGCAGTTGCAAGTGGTTGTAGACGTCAAGAAGATTGAGACCAAGAGTGCTAAAGAGCTGAGGAATAAAGCATCGAGTCCACCCACCAAGGAACCCATTGCCATCTCTCCTAACAATGGTAAAACCTCAGACACATCTGTGTGTTCTGATATGTCTCCATGGACGACATAGGTCTCTATATGAAAGCATTCAATGTCCAAGTCACCACAAGACCACCAACCCCACAAGAACCATTATGGAGAAAGTGATAGAAATACCAAGAAACAAGCTCTAGAACCGTGATAGAAGCCCCGCTGGAAGAGAAAATCACCCCTGCAAAAAGCGCACATTGCAATTGAGCATGGCCCAAAGCATTGTCATTGGCTACTCTCCCTTTCTTAGCCAGACTCTACATTCGGCTCACTTCAGTGCTACCTTGATTGTTCCGATGTATCACAAGTTAGAAAGAGGTTTGCAAAATCTCAAAGGTATCTCTTCATCTCAAAAATTGCTCCTCTGGCATCAAGGCGAGTAACACAATCATCCTTGTAATATCTATTTTTCATAGCCTTTAGATCTCAACATTTCTTAGTCCAAATGAAAGGTTGATTGCCTCAATGTATTGCATTGGTTGTATTCATTTTATCAACAACAAAAAAGAGAGAGAGAAAAAAAACAACAAAAAAAGAGAAAAGAAAAAGAAAAGAAAAACTCATGATCACAGCACATCACCTAGGGGTTCTCAAATTAGGTACGGCCAGTGACCTTGGTCAGCTAGCTCCATCCCTAATCCCCTAGCCCTTTTACACATCCCCCACAATTGTTCAAGGCACATCAAGGGCAGGACATACCTAGGGAGCTCGTCTCGCCTATGGTTCAACCAGTCACCCTGAACCATTTGCACAATTCTTTTTCGCACTCCATCTTAGTGCCATTGCAATCAACGGTGGTAAGCAAGGCATGGAAGACCATGTAAAGTACATTGCACTCTTCAACCACTACACGTAGCCACCAGCTACCAAAGCTAAGGCATCAATGAGCCCAATTATGCTACATCGTGTTGTCAAAATCACACATGATGTTTCAAGAAGGCTTCAAGTGTACTTCTCCTCAACATCGACAAATTTTCCCACCCCATCGAACCCTTGCTTCATCCACCCATTGCTACGAGGAAATAGACCAGCAATCTCCTAACTACGTACTATCTAAGTATGCACATGCACTCGCATAATATTTGCACCACAATCTATACAGGACAATACTCTTAGCTTGCTTAGAGTTTGACCTATCTCCCAAACTAATCAAACTACGTATTGTGCACGATTAGAAGACTAGCACTACCCCCAAGGAGAAACCACATATGAGAGGTTTTCAATTGCAGATATTGAAGACTCCAACGAAAGTGTCGTCAGTCATTCATCAATACTCAACTTTGAATTCTTATACTTTATCATCATGCAAGCCCCACCAAAGAATTGTCACACGCAAAATCCCTAGAACACCAACACCTATTGACAACCATGAGTGCAACTCCTAACAAAGAACAACCCTATCTCCAACTACAACAACCCTATCACCATCCAATCCTACCACCAAAGTACCACCAACAACCTTCATCCGCACCACCACCACAACTCCTCCATGGCAAACCTCAGTAGTTCCTTTTAACCACGCCTTCGGTGCTTGCCAAGGCCTACTACCTACGACGGTGAGTGCCATGGGAATGGCACTCGTCTAGGAGGGGGATAATGTTAAACCTCAAACGAATAAGGTGGAAAATCTAGAAAATCTAAAGTGGAAGACAAGGCCAAGGCAAAAGTGAAACAAAAGATGAAGGTGCGCCAAGAAAAATATGGAAACATAAGAAGTGCAGAAAAGTCCTAAATCAAGGAGAAAGGTGCACAAGAAAAAGCACAGGTCAATACTTTTGTAAAAGAGTGCAAGGTGCACCATGATTTATCTTAAGAGCGTCGGGCTCTCACCCGTGCAAATTGTAAATGTAGATGGGTGGTAGGAAGGAAGCTAGGAAGATAGGAGGACAATGGGAAAAAGGGCTTAGGCCACGGTCGGCCATGTAAAAAAGGGGATAAGGGGATGCCCGCCCAAAAGGGATTTAGGGTTTTGTATATAAAGTTGAAAAGTGAATGAGAGGCTCATTCTTGTGTGTGACCAAAAGTGGCTCTCCTCTTCTTCTTGTTCTTGCTTGCTTGAGCTTGTACTTGAGAGAGGGAGTGTGAGAGTGTGAGGGAGTGAGTGTGTGAGAGTGAGGGACTGTGGTGGAGAAGCTCTTCTTCTTCTTCTCTCTTCTTCTCTTCTCTCCTCTTCTCTTCTCTTATCTTGCTTGCAGCAATGGAGCTTGGAGCGTGGAGCTTGAGGATGGAGTTCGCTTGAAGCTTGCACTTGGATCGTGGAGCTATCAAAGTGCTCGGGAGAGGAGGTAACTCGATTGGGCATGGAGGTAAGCTCACTACACCCGTAGGGATAGATAACGCATTGGATATGTGAGAGGTAGCCATTAGTGCTCGACTTGGAATGCTTGAAGTAATAAGCGATCAGTGGGTCTTGGCGGTTGGTTGCCTCTACACCTGTGTGGTAGAATTGAAGTTTCCATAATCAACTAAGTTTGTTGTGCTCTTGAAAAGGGACTTCATAGTGTTGATTGTGGGTAAGAGATTTAATCAACTATTAAGAGAGACACTCTACAAAAGGTACCTTACAATGGATGCACTTGTTGATGAACGAGTGTATCGTAATACTTACACATTGCCTTGATCAAAATAGGACAACCAAATAGTGTCCTTGAGACTACAAAGATCAAATCTATGGGAATCAACCATAATCATTGTTAGGAAAGTGAAAATTTGTAATGACCATTGAACCAAAAGTGTGCCAATATTGCTTTATGTCTTGCCTTAATTATGCATTCCATTAGGAAAGGGTGTTTCTTGGTAGGCATAAAGTCCCGAATCAACTACAACATGGACTACTCAATGAAAGGGACCCAACTGAACCTAATAGGTGCAATGATTATTGTGTCATTTAGCCATGGAAATCAAATAAAAGAACAAGAGAGAAAACAAACGCCACCCATCCCTCAACTTACTATATCGGCTATAACAAGAGAGGGTAAGGACTTTGTGAAGACAATACAAGTTCTAGTGAGAAAACCTTGAGCCAGTGATCCAAGTCACCTTGTTTAATGGAAGAGAAAGCAAAGTATGAGTAGGTAAAGAGTATCTTGAGAACTAGAACCTCATTCTTAAGAATGGAGATCAAGAAACAATCCTTAGAGAGGCCAATGAGATGACAAAGCAAATACCACAAGAGGAAAAACGTGAAGCCAAGGTGGGTGCTCAAGAACCATTTGTGTGCATGAAGCGACTATGAGATAGCAATCACACCATTCGGCTACCCATGCTAGGAAAAAAAGGAACCTTCTGATATGCATGGACTTTGATGTCTTCATATGATAAAAAGGATTGAGCATCATGCTTATCCTAGTATTGGATTGGTTTGGCTTGTTAGGGCTCACAACCTTACCTTTGATTATCCTTCTTATTTTCGAAAACCATAACTTGATTTCCAATGCAAATAGGTGTTCATACATATGTTGGATTAGGAGCATAGTAGTTGTAGCTCTTTTATTCAAGATAATATGAAGGAAAAAAGTGCAAAAGATAAGTCATGACCAAAATGAGAAAGAGTATTGTGTATATAATAATCAAGGGACAAAACATGGGAGGTCATAACTATGTTCACATGTCATTATCATAGTTCTTATTACAAAAACTATCATCCACTTAAGAACTAGAGATGACAAGGATGTCCACTAGGAAATATGGTGATGCTAAACTTGGGATTCACAATTAAATCAGGAAGATAACTTCTTTAAGCAAGTAAGGGGGTGGAAGCATTGGAGTAGTTTTATTACAAGATATGTGGGTTGACATTGATTCCTTTCTTGATTTAGAAGGAATGGCACATGGAGGGGCTTGGCTCCTTTTCAAGTAGGGGCATATGTGTTGCTAGTACATTGTCATGTAATGTTGTGATAAGGGGGCAAGGGTGGCTCACATGGATATGGAGACACGGTTGGGCTTGGTCTAATCATTAACTAGGCTTTATTATTGGATTCAATGCCCTTTAAACATTTTTAGTGGCCATATTTTACTTAGGAAATGGTTAACGTCTAGTCTTTTGTTGGTATCATCAAGGCTCAATGCTTAACTTTTCCATATTAAGTTGAAGTCCATTTTTTTGAGATGCTTTCTTGATTGGAGGTTGGACTAGCCAACAAAATTATTTTTCCACTTAGTATTGATTGAGACATGTTTATATATGCTATGGTGGGTGAGGCTCGTACATTTTCAATAGAACCATGGCTTTGCACCTATTGTGATACCAAGTATACATCAATGGAGAATAGGGTTAGTGTTGTAGGTTTTGCACATCTGATATTTGGTAGGGCATCGAGGTCTTACCATGAGATGAAATCGCATGACTGTGTGTAGGTCATGTTTGTTCTTACATAGACCTCAACATGTTGCTTAGTATTATAGTAGGAGATATGGACATTAACTCAAGCTCATTCATATGCATGAATATGCCAATTTGAAGCTCAAAAGGCATGGTACCTAATTATTCACTCTATGGCTTGTCCTTGCCTACTACTATTGAGGTGATGCCATTAGTCTGCGTTAACCTCTTATCATTTTTTGCATTTAACATTTAAACTAGGATATGGGTGCATTAATGCACTAATATCAGAACTTTAGATTAAGAACCTTGATCCTAAATTTTTTGTAAAAATCAAAACGTAAGTGGAAGTTGACCCATGAAGAGAATCAAATGTGCAAGTTTAGGGGTGGAATAGGTGAACTTAGTAGCACAACATAATTGCTAGACACGTTGTGCATGCATGTATGAGAAGAATAAGAGAGAGCAAAGGATAAAAGAACAACAATAAAGCAAAGAATTAAGAGTGAAATAATTGAAATTAGTGGTACAACATAATGATGGATAGCATAATGTGCATTTATGTATCATTAAGAGTGTGATTGAGAAAACGAGAAGAATGAGAGAGACCAAAGGGAAAAAAATAACCAAAAGGTAATCAATTAAGAATGAAATAGGTGAGCTTAGTAGTGCAAAATAATGATTGCTAGACATTATGTGCATGGTTCAACAATAAACAAAAGAAACAAGTGTACTAAAGCATTCCATTAACAATGAATAAAGAATTATAGCAACAATCGCACATTATATTCATTTAATTACAAAATGCACATGATTAAGAGTGTGATTGAGAAAATGAGAGAGAGAGAGAGAGAGAGAGAGAGAGAGAGAGAGAGAGAGAGAGAGAGAGAGAGAGAGGGGGGGGGGGGGGGGGATGGAGGAGGAGGAGGATAGACATGTTATGGAGCTCATTTGATCCCATTAGTACCCCTTAAATTTTCTCAACCAACCTTTTATATAACAATGTTAAGTTTAAGGTTATCATATTTTCCAAACCAACATCATATGATGTGTGATAATCTCTTGAATTATCTCAAATTGACATAGCATATAAGGAAATTAGTTTTAGGATTACTACAATTCCCATCCTTTTATGGGTTGTCCACATGTGTGAAGCTTTGCCACCCATTGGAAGTGCAAGCATAATTATTCTCTAAAATATCTTTAAGACTCTCCACTCAATTGTTCATACCATGTAAAGTACCCAAAAACAAAAGTACAAAAGTGTTTGTCCAATATACTATTCTTTTCCATTATTAGATTGCCTAGATAGTGCTCTAAAATATCTTTAGATCCACTCAATTGTTCATGCCATGTAAAGTACCCAAAAACAAAAAGTACAAAAGTGTTTGTCTAATATACTACTCTTTCCCATTATTAACATTAGCTTGCCTAGATAGAGCTCTAATGTTGCATAGGGTGTCAACATGCATAACTTTCCAAACTAGTGGAGGGAGGCTACAACATTATGTAGTAGTTTAATAAGGATGTGTTATGCTAAATACTAAACTATCCATCCTTGAATGGTTGTACATATACTCGTTTCTTCATGTTGTTTTGTGCTTGAGTAGATGTTTGACATATGAGAATTTATAGAGAAAAGAGGATCTTCATATTTGTTGGTACCAAAAATCAATCTAGCAGAGTCATTAGAGATAATCAAAGAATGTGAGGACCCATCAAGCAAATAGTGCACATTTTGGTCTTGCAAATGTTGAGAGTTATTTGTTAAGACAAAATGACATTTATAAGAACTAGTTTGAGATTTTTGAAAATGCAAAAGTTAGTTTAATAACAATATGAAGTAATTACAACTTCCATTGAAAATACAAGTAATGCCACCACAAAAAAGCCAAAGTGTCACAATAACATGTTTATATAGCTCTATCTAATTGCTTTAGCAACATCTCTATTGCTACTCCCCTTTAAACACTTCAAATTTGGCAAAAGGTCTCGAATACTCTTCCCTACTAAAGCACCAAAGGAGTTCCCCCGCCTATCAAAAACCACTTCACTCTTGACATTCTAGATTTCCCTTAAGACAAGTGCTCTCAGCATATTCCAATACTTTCACTATTCCTCATTTAACTTGCCTTTATCCCCAATACACTTGCTTGGGGCCAAATACATGGGCCAAGCTAACTTTACTCAACAACTTCCTTAAGTCTAACTAGACTACTTTCACCTCCAAACAAATCCAAAATAGATGCATGATATCCTCCTCCTTTCTTCTATAAAGTATGCAAATGGGGTAGATAGCAGTGGGCAAGTCCTCCTTTAGTCTCTCCAAAATACGTAATAGCCACCTTGTTCCTCTACAATAAGTACTAGGCTATTGACAACTCAAGAATCTTAATTTTGCCATGAACCATGAACAACCCATCCATAGTAGTAGCAGTTTTAGTTGACAACCCACAACAAACGAAAAATTCTCCATGTCCTCTTGAGCATATAGAAGTTAAGTTGAAACACTATTTCTTGAGTTTTTTCCAGGCTAAGCTCCTTCCTCCTTAGTTGAAGGAACTTGTTTCCAAGCAACTGCATCATTATTGGCCTATAAGAACTAATTTGTGAGCTGTAAGTTCCTATTTTTCCATGACACTTGGAGATTCACAAACACCTAGCATTCCCAATTTAGTCATAACATATTGTAATTTGAAGCCACTCAAGTATTATTGATAACATGCTGAAGACATAAATGATTTTTGATGAAGCAACTAGAGTAGCATATATGTTTAAAAGTACAAATATATTTAAACTTTGAAAAGTTAGTACGATGATTAATTGAGTGTTGTAGCCATCAAATATGGAGGACAAGACGTGAGGAGTTGGAAATACATTGTCAAGACCTTGTGATTATAAGTACCATCTAAATAAAATGATGAGTGTCAAGTTGACTCTAGAAGGACTTTTTGTTTAAAATAATGTTGAATGTCTTATCCCATGCCACATAGATCTAATGTGACTTGTTGGTCTAAAGCTTTTTATGCCTAAGAAGTAGTAATGTCACATGTTGTAGATAAAAAATATATACACATTACACTAACTTTGAAAAGTCTTATATCTACTAGTAGCCCATTTTTCTCATGGTGAGAATGACCTTTTTTGATTTAACGTTAAAATAAGATGCAGAGAGGAACAACTTATCCCAATTTCAAACACTGTTCACTAAACAAAACTTCAACTACAAAGGTCCTTATCACATGTTTGCAAGAGTTGATAGTTCTAGGTGATGATACTAATGATTTTTGGTTGGGTGAGGTTATGATTTATCAAATATAGAATCCTGTTCTTTGTTGGGAAAAAGACATGTTTTGTTAGATCAACTCTATATTTTTTCCGAAAAAAGGGATAGCATGTAAGAGAAAGAAAGAAATACATGACATCTCATGGCATAAAATTAAAGAGAGAGAAAAGGGATGGCACTTTGCATTGAGCTTCAAGGGATGACTCTTTTCCACCACTTAGTGTAGTCATTGGTCAAATGTACTTGGTTCAAAGGTTACCATGTAGAACCTGGTGGCCACACCCCACTTGCATGGCCAGCTCCTTTCCATGTAGGCATCCCTAGTCCTTGTGACCCAAATTAAATGATCTCTTCACATGTTATTTCCATTTCCAATAGTAAAGTGTTTTGGCAATTAAACTCTTGAAGGTTTTTGTCTCCAACATGTTAAAGCTTAATTTTTTAATGCTTATAAAGAAAGCTATAAAGCTTGGAAACGGTTTGCTTTATCTAGTTTCTTTAAATCTTTTGATGCTTAGGAAGAAAACGATAAAGCTTGAAGAATATTTGCTTTATTTAGTTTTTTTGAACATTAATGTAAATTGTATAAAGGAAGTTTTAATTATCAGCATCATTGGGAATAACTTCCCACAAAATGAGCTAGGTCATAAGCCTTTTAAACAAGCCAAGGTCATAGCACTTATATATCCTTACTTGGTAAATAAAAACATAAGGCCATGTCCTATAACTATCTACATAACACTCTAAAGGGGCAAGTTGGTTACCAAATCTTCTTTGATATATTCCTACCTCATGATACTACAACATAACAAAGTACTTTATCATGTTGCACATAATATAGCAAATTTAGAATATGTACTTGAGAACTTGGTATCAAATTTACTAATTTTATGAATTACATATTTAGATCCCAAATATTTTCAATGATTTATAATTCAATCCACTCAACCTTAAATCTTTTTTTCTTTGTTTATTCTTGCAATTTGCTCGATGTAGATTCAACTTTGTAAATTGGCTCGATGTAGATTCAACTTTGTAAATTGATGGTCAAAGTTGCTAATGATCATACAAAAGATATTAGAAAATGGGTTGAAATTCTACCAAAAAACCTTGATTTTAAGATTTTAGAGGTGAATTATCTATTAAAATCTCCTTATTTTGCATATATAAGTTATTACGAGCTTGATATATTAGCTTGATTACTATAAAAACCTCCAAGAATAGACATTTGATGAAACTTTGAACCTCAGCATTTCCTTGGTGTTTATTGGCTTGAACCATCCTTAAGTAAATACAAGTGATTATGGAAAATAATCTAAAAGAGAGAGGAGTAATAGAGGAAGAGGTAATTCCCACAATGTCATGTGTATTTGTGAGCTTTTAAACTTTGGTAAATTTAATGTTCCCGCAATGGCATGTGTATTTGTGAACTTTCAAACTTTGGCAAAATTTGATGTATTGTCCCTTTCCAAAGTCCACATCAACCATTATGATAGCAATTCTCAATGTAAATAAGTAAACAAGGGTGCATTAGAGTGCATTTAAACATGACCTCAAAGGAACACATGTATGCACCAATGCACATGCTAATAGTTGCTATGAGCATTGCAATACTAACATAGGTTGTGAGGACTATAGTTATACATTGGTTCATTGTGATTATTGACACACTTTTTCTTAAGTGTATTGCCCTAATTGAGGCCCTATTGTTGGTGACCAAAGTTAGAATGGCTATGTCTAGCTAGGGGGCTTCATCTAAGGTAGTGATCCGATGACTTTACATGTTGGATTGCTTTGGCCATCTAAACCTAGTTACTCCAATTATATAGCCTCATTTGAGGCTTTAAACAAAGCATAGTGTAGTCCTATCTAGCTAGTTAATTCCCTTTTTTTCCTACATGCTTGATGCATTAGTTGGTTCAAATCATATGCACAATATAAGATGCATTGAGGATTGATAGTTAGCATCCTCTCCCCTTTCTTAAAAAGAGCATTCATGCTCCAATGATTCTCTCTCTCTCTCTCTCTCTCCCCTTGTTCCATCGCTAAGTCTTTAACACTACAATTTTGAAACTATGGCAAGTAGCCTTGAAGTCTCACTACTTATGACTACATTCAACATACATGTATAAAACTTAAAATAACACTTTCACTCATTAATGTTCCATAAATGGAACTATATTTATGCTAGCTCAATTGACATTTTGAGCAATATAAACAAGGTATTTGGGATCTAATTGGATATGGTGAAAGGAATGGCAACCAGGTTGCTTTGTCGTCACCTACAACATAGGATATCTTCCATTAGTCCTCACTAATCATCCACCTAACCAATATAAACAAGGTATTTGGGATCTAATTGGATATGGTGAAAGGAATGGTAACTGGGTTGGTTTGTCGTCACCTGCAACATAGGATATCTTCCATTAGTCCTCACTAATCATCCACCTAGCCAATTTTGTAGGTAACAAGAGCAACCTCTCCATATATTGATACATTCCAGATTCTCTTTTCCATGATTGCTTTATTTTATTGCAACTAATTACTCCCAAAATGTGGGCTCCCTTACATATACCCCTTGTAACTTTCATCTTCTTTTATTTGAACATTTTCTTTGTATCTCGATTCATTTGCCAATTATGAGCATGAATTTGATACATGTTGTGGGTTGATATTCATTGTCTCGTAGTAACATGTTGCATGCGTGTGTGCGAAGGGGTTGATATTCATTACCTAGTTTGTTGATAGGGGGACTTAATATGTATGTGGATACCTCTTAATCTGCCTCTAGTCATGGCTTTATGGACACACTTGAAAGCAATGACTAGAATGCTCTTGCATTGGTCAATCTTAAGTAAGATCTATGGCCTTTGTTATACCCATCGGACCAAGGTTGTACTTTCTCCTCTACTTAGTATAAGGATGCTCGGAGTAGGCTAGATTGCATGTATGTTTTGCATGATTATTCCTTTATTAGAGGTGTTGGAGATTATAACCATTGGCAATATACCCTTTTTTATCACTTTCATTTGGGATTTACAATTCTCGAATTGTTATAAACCTATTATAATGTTGTTGAAGTAGGCTACCATTGCATTTTAGCTCTTCATTTTTTGAGCATGATGTCTTTGAGAGTGACATGAGGTAGCTTGTAGATTAGATTTTTCTTGGCCTCCCAATTTATGAATCTTCTTCTCATGACCTGCTTGTATGCAATGTGTAAAGAGTGACCAGAAAATGTGGATCATGCTATATTTTCAAGATGGAGATCGTAGGCAATGCAACAACTATTGGAATTTGTGTATCCTCTTTTGGTAACACATTCAATTTTGATGATATTGTCCCATCCAACATCAAATGATGATGTGATCAGTTCGTCTCTCCCTTCTTCTTAACAACAATAAATAGGCTAAGCCTTAGTAGATGGTACATTTGTTCTCGAAAGTTGACACAAATAATGCTCCCAATGACCTAGACATATGGAGTTGTTTTCTTTGGTACACAAAAGGAAACTTATTGGCATTGGGATGCCTAGGGAAGGTGGTAACACATGGTAGCATTATGAGATGCTCGGGAAATCCCATGGGCATCCGACACCTGATTGATTAGATTTTAGCTTACATTATAAACAAATTTACCAACTAGAAATTACTGGCATGGCTTTGTTTGTATGCATCTAATGGTTACTCAAACAAAAAATGTTACACGTGATTTCACATTGCTTGCCATTGCTATCTAGACTTATCACATAGTCCATCCCTTCATGTTGTAGAAAAAATACTATACATTTTCATGCATCACTTGAATTCCTACGATCATATATGTACATGTAAACAAATGGAGGAGGTGCAATTTTGGCCACCATTGCCCAATTATTTTTGGGAGACATGGGTATTTTGCATGGTAGCACTTGAATTCAGGCCTCATGGCATATCCTTAACGTTGACTACTTTGTGTGATTAAAATCCTTGGTATTATTGACTTGTCTTTGTTTGTTCTTGGGAAGTGGTAGTAATGAAGACCTTGATCTCTAGCATATAATCGACTTCAAGCAAATTCCTTTTGCCAATTAAAACTTTGGCTACTTCTAGAATTGTTTGTTGGGATATAAAATAGCAAGCTTCCCCCAAGTTGAGTAGGATGGCTGGACTTAGCATAGTCTCTACTTTGATGTGTTGGAATTTCCACAAAATTCTTTGTTATTGTCTTATTTATGCAAAGGATTTGTCATGTGCATAGGATATCATGATTTATGGGCAATGACCTTCCCACTTGGACTTGGAAAGTTATTCATAGTTGATTGAAGGGCAATTCCCTAAAGATTTTATGCAAGGGTAAGCACATTTGATTGATAAGGGCAATTCCTTGTGGAGTTTATGCAAGGGTAGAGCATAGTTGATTGATAAGGGCAATTCCCTATGGAGTTTATGCAAGGGTTGAGCTTGGTGGAAATCCATGGTGATGGTGGGTTGGCTTAATATAAATTGTGTCCTACGAGTCCAAAACTAGTTTCCTTCAATTAAGCATAACCTATCAAGTAAAGGAGTTGCATGAAGGTGAAGTATATGCATAACCACTGGAGTAAGAGAGGAAAGGCAAGGTTGTCTTACGAGGTTGAGATCAATGAGAGGGGCCCATGGGAGTGGCTACACCCATGGTGGTCATCTTCAATGTTCACCTTGCAATAAATGACCTAGCTATGGAGTCTACCTACAATCAAAAATCTTGATCTATAGCTCTAGCTACGTGGGATGAATGTCAATCCCCCTTGTTAATTTGAATCAAACCTCTCTTGTCATTAAGATTAATGCCATTTTGTTATAGTCTTCATTAAACTTATTGATTTTGTTTCAACACAACACAACCAATTTTACCTAGATGAATCACATCCCCCCGCCCACCCATGCGAGAGAGAGAGAGAGAGAGAGAGAGAGAGAGAGAGAGAGAGAGAGAGAGAGAGAGAGAGAGAGAGAGAGAGAGAGAGAGAGAGAGAGAGAGAGAGTTAGTTAGAGAGGCTAAAGATATTGTAAGATGATAAAGAGCATACAAAACACATTTAGTGCAACTAGTTAAGCATGTTTGCATATGCATATCTTTAAGATTTAGGACTTCTCTAAAAGGTATGAACAGGCTCGAGAGAAAAATGATTGCTTCGGACATTTTCTTCAATAATACATCATATAAAAATACAAGAATATAAGTACAGGGAAAGAACAAAGCAAAAACCAACCAAACAAGGCCCAAGAATCTTGAAAGATATGGATATTTACCTTATAACCGACCAAATATTATGGCGAATAAAAAATAGGCTTTGTCTAAGAAGCACAAGTAGAAATAAGTGATGGTCCTAATGCTTTTGACTTACGTATACCTCATGGATCCAATCAGGTTGACTATGTTAGTTTTTCCACTATAAAGGATAAACAGTAAACGGGATTCATATAGTTTATTCAAGAACACTCGCTTTTACAGCCAGGCTTCGCAGGGTATGGTGTCGATGACTATGACGAGGATCTGCAGCAGACGAATCTTGGTCCTTTGATCTCATACGGCAGGATTTATGGACGAGTGTGGAGCTTCCTTCCAGGTCGCTTCTTGCGTTCGTGCTGCTTCTGCAGGGTCTCTGCTTCCGTAGGGTTTTTTCTAACACAAAACCCCTTCAAGAAGAACACTGGATCATCTAGTGTCTGCCTCTGGCGCATTCCATATCAAGGGAGACAAGTTGGTAGGGTTTTCTCTTTCACAGAACCGGGAAGAAGAGGCATGGGTTCACAAAGTGGCTGCCTTTAAAACATTCCATATCAAGACAGAAAGGGCAGGCCTTCAAACCTAGGCCGCTTTTTTTTTTCCTGGCCAGTCATGGCTTCTCAGGAGCAGGATGGGAGAACCAATAATGCCTTTCCTGAATCCAGCGCAGACGATGACGAAGAGTATGACAGTGATAGTGAAGGGACTTCAGCTCTGGCTCTCCGTAGGCGGGAGGCTAGTGATGATGATGAAGACCATCAGGAGCCCAATGTTATCAGCAGAAGACCCCGCTTCTATGAGGAGGATGCAGAAGATGAAGGTGCTGCTCCTGTTGAAGAGGAGGAAGAGGAAGACTACGAGGATGCTGTGGATGGTGATAGGCCTGCTGAGAATCAAGTCGAGGATGATGAAGAGGTGTCACAACATCATAGGGAAGGTGTAGCAAAAAATGCAGGCAGTCATGCTGAAGGGACTGTGAAGCAAGGTCCTGCAGGCAGCAAAGGTGCAGAGGACAAGAAGGATGCTGAACCTTTTGTTGTACCAACAGCAGGGGCATTTTACATGCATGATGATCGCTTCCGATATAATGGAGGAGTCCGGCCAAGGTAGGCATGTTTATTTTATCCTTTAGAAATTTCTTTCTGTTTGCTGTATCGGTTATCCAATTCTTCACATGTGTATTGTTTTTAGACAGGTAAATTGTTAATGTATGTTTCAGTTTGCTGTATCAACACACAATTCTTTTGATGTGTATTGTATTCACATAGGTAAATGTTAATTTATATGTTTGTATGCCAGAAGATCATTGGCAGATTATGACATTTACCATCAAAATGCATTCTGATACATGAAAACATATGCCTTCTCTCTTCATTTTAAGATGACTTGACCTATCTTGAAATAAGAACAAATGACTGTTTTTGGGAATCTGGTTAATAAAGCAGGGTTTGTAGCTTTTTTTGCCAGACACTTGGCTTGGCTGAGGCTGTGCTGTACAGCAGAGCTTCTAGGAGAAAATCCCTTAACTGCTTCTGTCGTTTCCTTATTTGGGAATTCTAGCAAGCATGTGTTCATTATAAGGGGTAGAATTTCCCCCTCTCAATTGTTTTGCTTAGGTCTATTGATGTGTTTGGGGACTGCTAAGTTGCAGAATCCTTCATCATTCAGGATTGGCTGCTGACCAAATATGCAGCTGTAGATGGCCACCTCTGCTACTGCACTGAGCTGTACAGCAGAGCTTCTAGGAGAAAATCCCTTAGCTGCTTATATCGTTTCCTTATTTAGGAATTCTAGCAAGCATGTGCTCGTTACAAGGGGTAGAATTTCCCCCTCTCAATTGTTTTGTTTAGGTCTATTGATGTGTTTGGGGAATGCTAAGTTGCAGAATCCTTCATCATACAGGACTGGCTGCTGACCAAATATGCAGCTGTAGATGGCCTCCTCTGCTATTGCACTGCTTTGACTGTTATTCCAGCTCAATATGCATGTGTTTGCTGCCCCTTGACAGCCTATCATGTCATCCCTTTCTGCCCTGGACTGTCCATGCTGTTGTTGCTAACCTAAACACAGCCTTTGCTGCCTCGTAACTGCAATTGTTGCACATGCTGCAGCTTTTGCACCGGACACAGCATTCTCCAGGTGAAAAACACAGTCTCTGTGCTACCAAACACAGATTTTCTTGTTCTTGGACTGCTCCTACAGCCAAACAGGGATATTTCTTCTTCATTGGCATCATCTTTGCAGTCTTGAACCTCTCTCAGTGCTGGCTGGCTGCTCTCTTTGGGATCCATTTGAGTGATGATACACTCCATCTGATTATTCTTGGCGTCTTTGTCTTTGTATTTGGCTTTGGACAGCCTAGACTGCCCCCTCAAGTGTCTCTGATCCCTATGCTTTGCCTTTTGCATTGAACCTTTACATTTGCTTGGGTTATTTTTGTCTTTGGCTCAGACTTTCTTGCTTCTTTGTTTCGTAAACCTCCTTGTGTAGAGGTTGTTGAGCTATGAAAACTTAGGTGAAAATACATCGTAATTATTAGCTAAAGGATAGAGATATGATTGGACTTGAAACTTTAAAGAGTTCGTGCCTAGACATGGCAAAGTTGGTGTTTGGATATGGCATTGACAATGGTATGTATATATTAAGGCAGACAAGGGCTCTCAACACCCATTCTCTAGAATGTATTAGGAAGAAACGAGTTGAGAGTCCAGACAAGTATATAGACAATGAGGCAAAACATGGTCCCTGTTTGACCAAAGAAAGATACAATTGCACATGTCCACCAACCCTGGCTCTATAATAAGAAGTTTTTGAGGTTGTGATGGTAATGCTTTGATGGAGAAATCTGCTATAGTGTCTCACATTGGGACATACTCTAGTCAAATAGTTGCTGGGTTGGTCTTCTCACAAACAAGATGGTAACAAATCCCAATATGCATGGTCTTCAAATGGAAGACCTGGTTTGAGCTAATGTAATGTGTAACCAGCCTTCCTTCTGTGGATGGGTGGTAAATCCTTGATTACAACTTAATTACAGTAGCAAACAATAAACACAAATTTGAAAAATACAAATTTACCTATTGATCTTGGACAATGCACACCCAATTGGCCCCAAAATTGGCACCCCTTTATGCACACCCAATTGGCCCCAAAATTGGCACCCCTTTCGGTATTTCTTTAGCTTTATTGATAAAAAAGTTGATTTACAATGGGATTCTCTTGATCCCCTTCTCAATCCAAACTCCCCTTGCTGTCCAAAGTGATCAACAAGTCTTTAATCTGATTTGCCCCTTGATTCGGGCACTTAATTGGCCTTTACTCACTTCATAGACGGTGGAAATACCCCAAATTCAATGGCTGGCTAGTCCTCCACTTGAATTCAGCTGAAATTCATCTTCAGCCCCAAAAAATCCAAGTCTTGGAGCTTCCAATTTTTGACACGCTTCTCGAGGCTGTTGCCAAACCCTAATTTCTGCTGTAAATTAGGGTTTACAGCAGAGAAATTTGCAATTTCTCAGCCTTTGGTGATCTCAATGCTGAAATCTTTGGAGCAAGGCTGTAGAAAGGTTGGGAGATGAGAGAGAATGCTGAGGAGAAAAAATTCAGACATTCTTCGTGAAGAATTGAAGAAACCTGTCATTTATTGTTGCTACCCTGTCTCAACAGCTTGTAGATGCTAAGAACTGAAGAAAATCAGTCATTTATTGCTGCTGCCCTGTTTCAATAGCCTGTAGATACTGTCACCTGGTGTCGATTGATCTGCTCTTGCCCCTGGCTGCCTCTAAAGGTCCTCCAATGGCTGCAAATCAGATCAACAACAACTCCTCCCTCTCTCTTGTAGGTTGAATACCTTAAAAATGCCTCTTTCTAGCCTCTAAAGACGTTTTTCAGTATTGCACGTGCATTTTTGATAAGTCTCAGAAGCTGGGATTTGACCCTTTCCATCGATCGGGCAGCCTTTTCAAATGATTTTTCAAGCATTAGCCATAATTAAATATTAATTTTCAGTCTTTAAATACTGAAAAATAATCTAATAATTATTTTAGTGCCTTGAAAAATAATTTGATTTGCCAATAATTAAATTGGCTAGGCAACTTCCATTCCCGAGTGTCTTTGCGCAATCTTTGACTATCAGATTGGCGTTAGGTACCATTAAACGCCACTTCTCTAGTGTCACCAATCGACACTGATGGCCAAATGAATGACCTAGGCCAACAATTGGCACTAGATACCACCAAGTATCTATGCAACATAACTCATAGTAACTCTTGCCTTCAACATCCCGTGATTTTCTCGAGTCCCGGTCTCGTAAATTTACTCTTAATCCAATTGCACCTCACATGTGTAACATTTACTTAATCATGTGATTAATAATTAATTCACATGTTAAGTGAGGTTTCAAAAATACATATCCTCATGACAGCCCTCCCCCTTGAAATCCTTGCAATCATCCTTGATTGCATTGCCAAATTCATCAAAAGCAAAGTACCACATTGGAATTTCCATAGGGTATCATAGTCAACACAACATTGCACACTGTTGTTCAACCATTCCATATGTCCAACATATGCTGAAAATTACTAGCCAACATAGCATAACATAAGACTTACAAAGAATCTCAAAAACATTGCCAGAAGCCTTCGGTGTTTCATGTACAACTCTTCTTCCAGATCACCATGCAGAAATGCAATTCTAACATCCATCTGATCAAGTTCAAGATCCAAAGATGCTGCAATGGCAAATAACACTCGAAGAGTAGTCATTTTGACAACCGGAGAAAGCATTCCTGAAAATCAATGCCCTCCTTTTGTGTATAGCCCTTAGCCACAAGTCTGGCTTTGTATTTGGGTGTGCTATCCACACATTTGATTTTATAGACCCATTTGTTAGGAATGGCTTTTCTATCCTTGGGGAATGTAACCAAATCCCAAGTATCATTGTGATACAATGACTTCATTTCTTCCTACATAGCTAGATTTCACTTTTTCTTTAACTCACACAATAAGGCCTCTTTATATGTAAGAGAAGAAGGATCAAATCTTTCTATAGGTCTTCTAACACGTGTAGACCTTCTTATTCAATGATCTGTGTTATCAATTAATGGATCTACATCCAAAGGAATGTCAATGACCTCATTGTTTGGCTGCTGAACTGCATGTTCAGGCTGTTGTAATACAATTTCAGGCTGTTGTAATTCATTTTCAGCAGATTGATTTTGGTGCTCAAGTTGATGTTTAGCCTCCCCTTGTTGCCCATTTTCATCTGGCTCAATAATGATACGCCGATTGTCATAATCAGCATCAAAAGGAGCTGAATTTCCAGTGGCTGATGGCTGCTCAAGTAATTGATCATGCTGAAATTTAACTTTCTTTTTGTTTGAGTCATTAGATGTGACATTTTTCAGTAGCTTCGACTCATTGAATATCACATCTCGGCTGCGTAGCACCCTTTTTATGCTTGGAACCCAAACTCGATAGCCCATTTCACCTTCATCTCCATAACCCATGAAGATGTCTCTATGAGATTTCATGTCAAGTTTGGTTCTGCTATCAACATGGACATGTACATAGCATTGGCAACCAAAGACTCTTAAGTGGTCATATGAAGTAGGTTTGCTAGACCAAACCTCTTGAGGGATGCCACTTTCAAGTGCACAATGTGGAGATTGGTTGCAAATATGCACCGCGGTATTAAGTGCCTCTCCCCAAAATGATTGCGAGAGATTAGCTGTGGACAACATGCACCGAATCTTCTCACATAATGTGCGATTCATTCGCTCAGTCACACCATTAGAAGATGGATTGTAAGGAGCTGTAAGCTCTCGTTTAATCCCATTGTCATCACAAAACTTATTGAATTCTTTAGATACATACTCTTCCCTATTATTTGTTCTTGTGCATTTTAACTTTAGGCCTTTTTGAGTATTAACCAATGCATAAAACCTTTTAAAAGCATCCAATGCCTCATCTGACAAAGCAACATGCTTATGTTCTTCTAAAGCATCATCACAATCCTTTAGAAAGAGTATACCTTGGATACGCTCTTTCCAAAGATTAAAACCATTTCCATCAAATTTACGAATCTCAAAGAGATTCTTTCTGTCAGATGTGGATGCATTGCCAGCCATCTTCAGCAATACACAATTGCAATGAAGGGCTGAATGCTTTCAGCCAATAGTAAGGTTTCTGAATTGTAACAACAAGTACATACTCTTGTACTTCCAAAGTGTCCAAGAAGCAGATGTTTAGCTGCAAATTTCAGTCTCAAGTACTGATTACAGCATGTGCACGAATCATTTGATACATTTGCATTAAGGATAGCTTCCACTTCAGTAGTACATCACCAAAATTCCCAAATGCAATGACCCAAATGCTGTATTTACTACTGTTTCACTGCATAATGAGTATTTTGCAATGCATGTACTAAGAGAAGATGCCCCTTTTCAACATTTTGAAGCATCCAAAACTCTAAAGACTCCCACTCAGCAGTGAATTTGTTGCAAATTTCACTGTCCAGTCTCAAAACGACTCAAAAATACGTCATCAATGTGAAAAGCTCCAAAATTTCTGCAATGAATGCTCCAATTGCATTAATTCATCATCCTGAGCATCAAGTGTGGGCTAATGTTGCAGAAATTTCATGATTTCTGCAAAAGCCCAAAATTTCGGGGTCTAACAGTGCACAATTTCCAAGAAATTGGCTCATCCAAGCAAATATTTCAATTTAATTTGAGAATCCCCAAAGTTTTTTGAGGCTTGTGCACTCAATGTTTGCAGTTTATGGTCCAGAGGTCATTGCAATATGTGATAGGCACCAAATTTGGGAAAAGCCCCAAATTTTAAGACACAGATTTGCACATTGTGCTTGTATGTGTGAACTCCCAGTATAAGGGGAAAAATTAGATGAAGTAAATCAAAGAAAAGTAGGCCGTTGACCTTTTGTCTATGTGCGTCGTTTGTGCGGTCGAAAAGCACTGTTGCCCTTCACGTGGAAGCCTTCTGTTCGCGTCACGCAATGGTCGTTGTGCAGCCCCGTCGCGCAGTAGTGTTGCCTCCAGCCCCATTGGGTAGTAACCTCGTGAAGCAGTCGCCTGTCGATCAGTAACGTCATGCAGTAGCCATCTGTCAGAGTCGTCAATCCGTCTGACACCTATTATGCTTGCATGTTACGCCCGACCAGTCACTTGACCAGTCACTCGGCTTGATGCCTGCTCATCTACTCCTCAATAGCTTGCGTGAGCCATATGCTCTGATATGAGTTTACAGAGGTGAAATTGAAGCGCGCGCGCGCGCGCGCACACACACACACACACACACACACACACACACAGAGAGAGAGAGAGAGAGAGAGAGAGAGAGAGAGAGAGAGAGTTGTGAGCTGAGAGCAGACACAGTGATCGAGGAGTTTAATGATCCAGAGCTGGAGAGTGTTTGATAGTGATAGAGCGAGAGTGAGTCGTCGGATAGGGGTGTACTAGCGTGGTACACACAAAGAATAAAGAATGTATTTATACTTAGGGTATGGTACACTAACACTCGTTAGGGTGGGTTCACATGATATATGCACGGGAGAGCGCGTAAAGGGCTTTTGCACCCAACAATTCAGACTTCTCCCTAATGTCAAAAAGGGCTTGGATATCAATTAGGAGAATGTGACAGCTTGTAGATGCAAAGAACTGAAGAAAATCAGTCATTTACTATTGCTGCCCCGTCTCAACAGCTTCTAGATGTTGTCATTGTCACGGGGACGTGAATTTTTGAGATTTTAATCTTGCTAGTTACATTTGATTAAGTCTGTTTTACGAGGACGTGAAATTTTGAGATGCTTTAATCTTGCTAGTAACATTTGATCAAGTTATTTCATGGGAAACGGGCCAAGGATCCCGAGGATGCAGTGGGTGTTAAAGGCAAAAGTTGTGTTAAGTTATGCCAACTGGGTTTTGGTGGTCGATTGGTGCCCGGTTGGACCCTAGGACAATTGTTTGGCCATTAAGTGTCAGTGGTGACACTAGGGACTAGCATTAATTAATTAATTAATGCTAGTCTAAGGGTCAACAGAGGTTGGAAACCACTTCCAAGTTGCAAATGGCCTAGCCAATTTCATTACAGATGGGCATGTTTGATTTTGGGCAGGGTCCAAAGGGCTGAAATTAATTTTGAGAATTAATTAATTTTGAAAAATTAATTTAATGGTTGAAAATGCATTAGGAAGGCTGCCACTTGGCAAAACTTTCCCATGCAACTAGGGAGAAGGTTGTTGGAGGGTGGTGGAAGCTGAATGGCAGCCATTTTGAGCTTGGTGGAGGGAGAGGAGGTGATCAAATTTGGTTCTGAGAGGCGATGACGATTGATTGCGCACCGCGACAGGACAAGGGGCAGCAGGTTTTCTCTTCTGCCTCAAGAGAGGCGGTGGTAGAAGAGGAGGGCTCGCTAGCCCCCCTTTTGAAGCTGTTGGTGCCATCAGATTTGTCATCAGAGCTACTAATTAAAATATACATTTCAGCTGATTTTCTCCCTCTTTATAGGATTCTCTCATCTCCTCCAGTCTATGCTCAAGCATTCTCAGTAATTCTCAGCCATTGGTAGTAGAGTACAACCAAATTTGGTGGACAACAGAGAGTTTGCCGCTGCAAACCCTAAATTACAGCAGTAATCAGGGTTTAGCAGCCACCTTGGGACCCTTGCCATCAGTCAAAGGCATTGTACACTGCAATCAGCACCGGAAATTCATGGAATTGTGAGGATTTTAGATGCCAGCCCATCTATTGTGAATTTGGGGCAGCATTTGACTAGTTGGGGTTCCATTAGAGCAAGTCCAGGGTGAAAATCAAGGGGCAATTTGCCCGAATGCTTTGCTGATTATTGGAACAGCAAGGGGCTTTTGAATCAGCCAAGGAGATCGTGAAATCTCGGCTTGTAATATTTCCATTAGCAATTGAAATTAAAGAAATACCGAAAGGGGCGCCAGTTTTGGGGCCAACAGGGTGTCCACTGCCCAAGTTTATGAAGGTAAAGTGAGCATTTCAGTTTATGTTCATTTGCTGATTGCTGTAATTAAGTGCTTAATCAGGTTAAACCACCCTATCCGAGAAGGAAGGCTGGTTTCAGTCACCTACTGTTGATTGGTCTTCTCTTGCCTCTGGCGGCCTCAGAAGGTCCTCCAATGGCTGCAAATTAAACTAGTTGCATCTCCTCCCTCTCTCTTGCAGGTTGAACACCTTAAAAATGCCTCTCTCCAGTCTCTAAAGACGTTTTTCAGTCTTGCATGGGCATTTTTGACAAGTAGCAGCCTTCCAAATGATTTTTCCAGCATTAGC
The DNA here is from genome assembly GCF_053477565.2 of Lygodium microphyllum. Lineage (NCBI taxonomy): Eukaryota > Viridiplantae > Streptophyta > Polypodiopsida > Schizaeales > Lygodiaceae > Lygodium > Lygodium microphyllum. Next base: position 29,435,970 of record NC_141157.1, on the reverse strand, counting down.
CATAATTAAATATTAATTTTTAGTCTTTAAATACTGAAAATTAATCTAATAATTATTTCGGTGCCCTGAAAAATAATTTGATTAGCCAATAATTAAATTGGCTAGGCAACTTCCATTCCCGAGTGTCTCTGCGCCATCTTTGACCATTGGATTGGCGTTAGGTATCATTAAACGCCACTTCTCTAGTGTCACCAATCGACACTGATGGCCAAATGAATGACCTAGGCCAACAATTGATACTAGATACTACCAATTACATGTGTAACATAACTTATAGCAACTCTTGCCTTCGACATCTCGTGATTTTCTTGAATCTCGGGCTCGTAAATTTACTCTTACCCCAATCGCACCTCACATGTGCAACATTTATTTAATAATGTGATTAAAAATTAATCCACATGTTAAGTGAGATTTCAAAAATACATTTTCTCGTGACAAATGGCTCTTTGGCTGTTGGATATGATGTTGGCTCATGATTTTGGGAGTGCCCTACCTGTAGTAGAAGTTGATGAGATATAGGAGCTCAAGGATAGCATCATAATATTTCTCCTATGCTTTAGTCTCTAGCTTTGCTGAAGAAGCACTTAAGAGACTGAAAAGAGATAAATGCATATAGACTCATGTTTACATGAATAGAGCGTGAATGCATTGGAGTTAAGCAAGAGGGTGCATGCTCATGCAAAATTCTGTTCAACGGTGCTATTGGACAGTGCCCTCACAAGGGAAGTGTTCTCTTGTCCAATGCCCTTTTACAATCACATCATCATGATAGTGCGGATGAGAACATAAGAGTACAAAAATCACAAATGTTTGAAGCAAAGTGAAACCAGCCTTCCTTATGTGGATGGGTGGTCAATCCTTGATTACAACTTAAATTACATCGAGTAAATAATAAATGCAAATTTAAAAAATACAAATTTACCTATTGATCTTGGACAATGCACACCCTATTGGCCCCAAAATTGGCGCCCCTTTCAGTATTTCTTTAGCTTTATTGAAGAAGAAGTTGATTTACAATGGGATTCTCTTGATTCCCTTCACAATCCAAACTCCCCTTACTGTCCAAAGTGACTAGGAAGTCTTCAATCCGTTTTGCCCCTTGATTCAGGTACTTAATTGGCCTTCACCCACTTCATAGACGATAGAAATGCCCCAAATTCAATGGCTGGCTAGTCCTCCACCTGAATTTAGTTGAAATTCACCTTCAGCCCTAAAGAATCCAAGTCTTGGAGCTTCCAATTTTCTGGCATGCTAAAATACAGCAGAGAAATTTGCAATTTCTCAATCTCCAAGGGTCCACAGTCTGAGATTTTCAAAGCAAGGCTGTGAAATATGTGGGAGATGAGAGAGAAAGCTGTAGAGAGAGAATTCAGAGTTTTGTTGCGAAGAATGACTGAAAATTAGTCCAATGCAGTTGTTGCCCTGCCACAACAACATTAAATGTTGTTGCCTACGGTTGAGACATCCAAATCAGCTGCCACCTTATACTTGGATGCAATCACCCAGTTGTGGAGGGTTCGAATTTGCAATCGCCTCCTCAAAACTCACTCGTGGTTGGCTACAATGGCTGAAAATAGGCTGGCCATGGCTGCTCACAGCTCTCCTACATTTGCTACAACAAGAATGATCTCGTTTTTCCTCTTCTTCAGCCTTTTATCAGCTTGTATGGACAAGTTTGCCAAGTGGCAACCTTCTCAAATGGTTTTTTCAACATTATTCTTTATTAAATATTAGTTTTCAGCCTTTAATTATTGAAAATTAATCTAATAATTATTTTGATGCCTAGAAAAATAATCTGATTGGCCAATAATTAAATTGGCTAGGCATCTTTCACTCCCAAGTCTCTCTGTGCCATCTTTGACCATTAGATCGGCATTAGGTACCATTAAACGCCATATCTCTAGTGTCACGAATTGACACTTATAGCCAAATGAATGACCTAGGCTAGCAATTGACACCAGATACCACCAAGTACCTGTGCAACATAACTTATAGCAACTTTTGCCTTGACATCCCATAATTTTCTCAAGTCCCGGGCTTGTAAATTTACTCTAATCCCAGTTGCACCTTACATGTGCAACACTTGCTTAATCATGTGATTAAAAATTAATTGACATGTTAAGTGAGGTTTCAAAAATACATGTTCTCATGACACAAAGATTGTAAAACCATCTCGACCATCTTGTCAACACCAAGAGAAGAAAGCCGTCCACTCTCAAATTGGAAGGGAAAGGTGGAGGGTTGCACCTAGGCCATCCCCAACAACGATTTTGAAGATTTGAAGCTCACGGTCCAAGTTTATACGATGGGTCCTATCTCGAGCCTCATAGTGGTTAGTCAAGTGTTCTCAATGCTCAAATGGTAAATCAAAGTGCTGAAGTTGAGAATGAAACTTAGGCAATAAGCCTTGCATCAACTCAATATTAATAGAGGTATGCCTAGCCCATGAGCAGACAACCTTGTATGGAATAAGTGTAGGATCAAGTTGGGGTTTCAACTTGTGGACAATATAGCATAGGCTTTGTGAGTCAAGGAAATATCTCATTGTAAGAGATGGAAAGTAGGGTACATAGGGGCGAGTAAAAAAGGAGAAAGTACCAATTATTTTGTAACCAGTTTTGACATTAGTACAAGTGTCTTCTCTTGTTCTATCTTTCTCTTTCTGACCTTTCATGGCTGCCAGCCATCTCTTTCCTACTTTCTTGTCTTTCTCTCTCCTCGACTAGACTTTATCTCACTTCTACACTTCATGTCTCTTTTGCAGTCTTCTGTCTCTTTCTCTCTCTCTAGTTCACTTCTTGACAAGTGGTATCAGAGCTTAGGCTTTTGGTCCATTTAATTTTCTCATTTTAGATATAATTTTCTTAAATTTTCCACCATTACTGCAGGTAAAGGAGCCACATGGCAAGTACTTGCAGATGTTCTACTTGGAGCAGAGACTAAACTTGGGTCTTTGACAAAGATTTTGAAGAGATTTGGCCAAATTGTGGCTAAAATGGTAGGTCATACATCCACTACAAGCTATTTTGAAGGTAACTTGATAAAATAGGGGTTAACCGGAAGAATAAACTGTGGTTACTTTTTGGAAAAGAGCTTCTCCTTCTTCATGTTTGTGACTTCCATGGAACCATCAGTCTTCAACTTCATCTTTCTCCATGAATCTTGCCTCTCTCCAACAATGGACTGTGTAGAAGGCTTATAGGCATCAAGTACAAGCAGTTGCATACCATTTTACCCTGTTTTGTTGGTGCCATGTCAGCAAAACAACCCGAAATTTGTGCTGATTTCCTGTCTTGGACAATAATAAACGTGGCAGCAATCTCTCTTGTAGAGGTTGATTAGATCACTTCTATTCTTCATTCATATCAAGATCAGCATCCTTGACAAGCTATGGAGCTTTCTATTGCTTCAAACATGGACTTCTTCTTCTTCTCCAAACCCTAACTATGTAGTCCATGGGCAGCCATTAAAGCTTGAACAAAGCTTTTCAAATTCAATGGGCTTTTGCCTCATTTCATCTCTGGAGTTCACCTACAGCAAGATTCTCTCAAGATTTGAGCAAGTTTAGAGGCATTGGAGCTTCTTCAACTCATCAAGTTTCCATGGGGGATTTGGGGATTTTTTTCAAGCTTGACATTCTTTGTTTCTGAAGTATAAAGAGAGCTGAAGTTTTCTCATTACAAGGATTCTACATGGTTTGCTTCTCATGGCCAACATTGAAGCTCATACATTGAAGATTGAAGGTTAGTTCTCTTCCATTGAAGCAACATGGAGCTTCTTTTGTTGAATTAAGTAGGGAATCATCAAATATTTTCTTCTTCAACTTCCTCAATAATTGAAGTACCAAGAGGCATTCGCTAATGTTGAATGCTCAATGATAAGCTCCAACCATAGCTATGAGTTCAGCAACTTCATTGTCTTCTTTGAGTAAGGCTCTTCGACCTTGGTAAGATTGAAGATTATGGAGTTATGAGATTCAACTTAGAAGCAACATTTTGGGGCTTTTGATGGCAAGAAGCTGGAAAGTCATTACTCTTTTTTGAGCTCTTGGATTATAAAGCATTACTTGTTACATGGGTTATGCTGATGACATATTTGTGATGGCATGGGATCTTCAATTAGCCACTTAAATGCTTATGTTGATTTATCTACAACAATGTCTTGTTATTGTTGGCAATGGTGATAAGATGATGCTTATGTTAGCATTGCAAATGCTTAAGTTGGCATTGCTTGATTCATCTTGGCAGTGATTCCATTCATATTGTGATTACAAGACATTACTCCTTCATTGTAGTCATTAAAATGGGTGGTCTAGGACTTTGATTACTTTTCATTGATCATGAATTGATGTCTTGGTACCCTCGAGAGTGCCCACAGTTCTACTTGTGAGTATACAAGGTTCAACAAGGTCAAAGTTGGATTTATAGATCTCTTATAGACTCATTCAAGCAGGGCAAGTTGTAAACAGTTTCAGTTAGTCAACTTTGGGCTATCATATCTTTTTCTGACCTGCCCTGAAATTTACTATTAAGTGCTCTTTTGAAGAGGAAAGTGTTAGCTTCGATTTGAAACAAAAAGTTTGTCGATTAGAGCTTTTAGTCAAAAGTTATGGCTGATTTAGTACCTGTAGGTACTACAGGACTGCACTTTCCATAGGCAGGAAAACAAAGTATTATGGGTCTAATTAGAGATGTTGGTTCTAATAGGTTGGATTTTCCTTTGGTAGACATTATGGGTACTTTGGCACATGCTTTTTAGACTTATGATGACTCGCAAATGGCATTGGAAGTAATAGATACGAGTTTGGTTGAGCAAGTACTTATCCATCAATTGCAATCACATACCTCTCAATTGGTTCAACAAGGTGTAATGCAAGCTATCATCAATCTCTATGATAACAACATCTTACAAGGATGTATATGTAATGTTGAAGCTAAACGCATGTTGTTGGGACTACCAACCATGGAAAAATTGGAGCTTCAAGCTGATTTGTGGGCATCAATGAAGTATTTTTGCAGCAGTGGTACTACTCTTTTACAGTCTCTTCAAGGCAAGGATGCATTACATTGGTTGGCATCATTTCTTAATCAATCGTCTCATCAACAATTAGAATATGCATAAGTATTGCTTTCTGCTCTCTTTCCTGAGAGTGATGCTAATCAGTGGGCTACGATGGTTCATACACCTCCATTGGTTAGTAGGTGATCATGGGCTTCATTAGAAGGATAGCTAGCATGGGAAATCTTGGATATTGGTATGCTTTCATTGGTCAAACTTCTTGGGAAATGTTCTACCAAGATAGAAGAATATGCTACCTACATCTTGATTCATTTTTGTATCTACCATGAGGATATTTGCCATTGTGTAGAGATGGCTATAAATCTTTTGCTGAAGCATGTTGCATGGAAAAAGAAAATGCTTGCATTGATTGCTACTTGGTGCAATCACTTCAAGGATAGTGTTCAGCCTAGTCAACAATATGTGATTACTTTTTTGGAATATTTTGATGCTGGTCTTATGTCTAAATCTGTAGAAGTAAACCATGGACAGCAAGTATACTTTGTATAAAGCCAGGATGAAGAGGATTATTCCATAGATCTTGGATTGCAAATCAATGGGAATCAACCAACTGCATTGCTGAATTTTTTGTTTCTTCATGGTATTGATGATACTGAAGTGGACAATGGGTTCTATGATGGGCAAGACGAAGAGCATGAAGAGACTAATGACCAAGATGAAGATCAACCATATGAAGAAGACCAAGCTGATAAGCAAGTTGATCCTCTAGTAGAAGACAATATATATGAAGATCACTTGGTAAGTGATTAGCTGTTTGGACCATTTGAGGAAGAATATGCGCATGCTGAAAATGAAGACTCTGAAGTTTTTGATCATGCATATGATGGATCATAGAGATAGGGAACGCCCGTTCTAGCACATAGGAATGAATTAACACATTTCGAGAGGTTTGAGCTTAGGAAATGCTGGCCGAATGTTCCAGCTCGTTCCCTGATCCGTTCCCTCCTGTTCCAAGGCTGTTCCCTATTTGGAACGGCCATTCCAACAGTGGACCTTTAAAAAAAAAACTTTCGTTTCATCGGGCGCAACTCCCTAGCCCGTTTCCCGCCCGTTGCCCGTTGCTTGCCGATTGTCCCTCACTCGCGCTACTCCCCTCGCCCGTCGCTCCCGTCGAGTGTCCCTTGCTCACGCTACTCCCGCCGACTGTCGCGCCTGCCCCGACTGCCTACTCTCGTCTACTCCCGTCTACTCCCGTCGACTGTCTTGCCTGCTCCGGCTGCTCCTGTCTGCTCTCGCCTGCCCTGCCTTACCCCGATTGCCTACTCCTACTTGCTTGGCCCGCCTCTCTCGCTTGGCATGACTCCCGCCTGCGATCAAGTGAGGTCTCGAGAAATTTTATCTCGATTTTCCCCCAAACTTGGGGCATTTTGTCGGTAGTTGCCCCAAAATTTGGGCCTTTCTCAAGGATTGGAATTTGGGACCTAAATTTTGCTGCAATGTCCCCAAATTTGGGGCGTTGGGATCCATCATCCCGGGTTCTAAAAGAGCCCCCAAATTTGGGGCATTTTAAATCAGTCACTGCCCCAAATTTGGGAGCTGAAAATGCGCCAAATTTTGGGTCATTTTCAGCAAGGGAATGCAGGTTGGAATGCCTCAAATTTGGGGCATTATGAGTCAGTCATTGCCCCAAATTCGGGAGCTGAAAATACACCAAATTTTGGGGCATTTTCAGCAAGGGAATGTAGGCTAGAATGCCCCAAATTTGTGGCATTTTCAATAAAAGGAATGCAGGCTGAAGTAGCACCAAAGGTCTGACATTTTTAGCAAACATTTAACTGTTGAAATTTTGGCTGCAAATTTCTGTAATTTTATTGAACTTTATTGATTATTTATCACTTTTATATAAATGACAACATTGACATCTATGGGATCTTCATCATCCTCAATAGGTACTTCGTCAACAACTGGACGAAGTCGAAGCACTACTTGGTCATGGTGGGATGAGGTAGATGCAGAGGTGCCATTGAGAGGTGGAGGGGATTGCCCTTGGAAATGCAAACTTTACTCTTATGCTCGCACTAGTGGGGTTGATAAAGTGAGAGCCCGTCATCTACACGAGGAGGGGAAAGAGGTGCGTTTTTGCACCAATGTATCAACTGAGAAAAGACGGGAGTTACTTGACCGCATAGCCACTTCTATGGGGAATTCACATACTAGAATGACTCCAAATATAGAAGTGGATCCAACAACATGGACTCCAAGGCCAGCAGGGCATGGTGCTTCATGTAGAAGACCACCAGTATTAGTGGCTATGCAGCCTTCTCGTGGGCCATCAATGGTAGCAGGTCATGGCATTAGATAGAGTTCATTGCACATTTCATGGGAACCAAAGAAAAAAGAGGAAACATATGCAATAGTGGCACACGTTTTTTACCATGACCATATTGCATTCAAATCAGCCAGGTCACGTTATTTTTTAAATATGGTGACAAAGATTGCAGAGTATGGACCCACATATAAGCCCCCTACAGCAGAAACTATTAGGACTACATTGCTTTAGAAGGAGAAAGCAGCCATAGAGATTGCAACAGCAAATATTCGCAATCAATGGGCAAGAAATGGAGTGACATTGATAGCAGATGGATGGAGTGACACACGCCATAGGTCCATACATGGCGTTGTCGCATATTCTCATGAGATGAGGGGAAAAGCCAATGTCGAAGACAAAGTGCTGAAGCCTGTAGAATACCTAGAAGGGTAGGAACTTCCTCTCAACCTGGATGTAGCTGTTGAAGAAGGAAGAGGAGCCTAATGTCGGTCTTTTGATGGTGGCGAGAACCATAAGGAATGAAAGAAGAGGAAGTGGATGAATTGGATGAAGCACCTGGCTAGAAGAGCAAGGTAGAAGTCACTGCCATGATAGCATCGAGAGAGATGCTGCATGATCCGCCTCGGGAAGGGAAACCACCATGCTTGAAGAAGAGCAAGGACTCCTAGGATGATGAAACCATGAAAGAAACAGTGCGTATCCCCATGTCTCTAGCCCAAGTAGGACCAAAGCAATCTGCAAGTTAGCCCTGCACTGAAAGACAAAACCTTGCAAAAGGGATGAGAATCTCCAAACATAGAGGTTAGTGGTGAGATGCTTTAAAGCAAAACATAACAGAAAGGAAATCTAACTCAAAATAAATGCAATGAATGTGTATGTGTGTGAGTAAATGCAACGGAAGACAAAAGAGTGAAAAAGCTAAGGACAATGAATCCTATGGGCTCGACTCTAAGAGTGCGAAAAATGAATGCTAGACTGACCTAGGGTATCCAAAAAGACCTAGAGACATGCTAGTCTAAGAAGGTGGCCACCATCGCGTACATCCAGTAGCAGGGCTTTGCCAAGGGAATGCTTGACGAGGTGGGGAGGAAGGTGAGATAGATGCATGAAGTGCAACGGGATAAGAACTTGCAGACTAATTAGCCAATCCCTCAGGGGTAGTAAAAGAGATGGGCTGCTGAGGCTGTACTTGAGCCACATGTCGAGCAGCAACAACGGGTGCTGAAAGAGCAGATGAAGTAGGAGCGGAAGGCGAAGCCCCACTGGACTGTGCAGTGTTCCATTGAGGCTTTTTAGGTGGAAGACCTTGGGCCTTGGAGCAACACTCCTCGTCCACATGGCTTGCTCTCTGGCAGTGTATGTAGAACCGATTATTCTTAGGGAGTTGTTGCCAAATAGGTCTAGATTCTTTGGTTCCATTTGAGAAAGAGGAGTCACCCTTTGACTAGCTTGCCTTCGCATCTTGCGACCTCTTGCCACTGGTGCCTCCCAAAGAAGAGGCAACCAATCCCCTCTGCTCTGAATAAGGTTGTGATGAGGATTTCTTGTGGACTTGATCACGCAGCCTTGCATAATTCAAGAACTGGCACTCAAACTCGTAGAAGGTTGGCAATCGAGGTTGGGAGATAACGTGTTGAATGAAATTGAAGTATTTTTCGGGCAACTTATTCAAGAAGAATGTAACCTGATCGCCATCTGACTTTGGAGAGCTAGTAGTGGCGAACTTTTTCGAGCAACTTATTTAAGAAGAATGTAACTTGATTGTCATTTGACTTTGGAGGGCCAGTAGTGGCGAACTCGGCAAGTAACTACCTATATTCAGCCAGCTTGACTTTCAAATCATCCCCTTCCTTAATAGAGAACTCTTGAAGCTCAAAGTCGAGATTGATGTGCCAAGTATGGTCACGAGCCACATGGCGATCGAGAAGGTGACTCCAACGCTCTGACGCGAGCGGAAAGTGCTGCAACTGAGAGTAAAACTCAGGAAGCAATCCGTGCATCAACTCAACATTGGTTGTGGCATTGCAGGCTCTCCATCGATGGATGTAATCAGGGTGAGCTAGTCGAGGGTCCGGCATAGGCTCTAGACCAATGACGAGGCCCCAAAAACCCTGAGACTCAAACACTTGTTGCATGAAATTAGACCAAGTGGTGAAATTCAACCCATTAAAACGTGTCCTGTCCGTGAAGGCATTCTTGGCCATTGCAATAGGATTGGTAGTGCTTGGAGATGAATAGTGTGAAAAAGTGTAGCGGGGGTAAGATGGGAGAGTGGAGTACACTTGGGAATGGGCCCCAGAGTGCCCACTAGGCATGCGGGTAGTGTGCAAGGTAGATCCATAGGTAGGGATGGACTGACTAGGCATGGGCATGGTAGCCACATGAGAAACTCAAGGAGGTGGAATGGGAATACGGGGAGCAGAAGATGGGAATCCTTGCATAGGTGTAACCCAAGGAGAGTGTGAAGACACACCATAAGCTGAGGATGGAAACCCTTGCGTTTGAGTGGCCATGTGAGATGTGAAGCTGGGGATAGTGAGGGGGATGTGTTACCTTGTCCTGGGCCAGTTGGTTAGCTCCTGGGTGTAGGTAGTCGGCCCATATTATGGGCAGGATAGACATTATGGTGCAGTCGGCCAGTTTTGGGCTAGGTCGGCCAGTTTGAAGGCTGGGGGGTTATATTTAGCAGCGCGTCCCCCCTCTCCCCCCACCCCCCCCCCCCCCCCCCCCCAACAAATCAATCCCTTACATTGTCTTGCAGATTTTAGCACACTCTCCCTTCTCTCCCACTCTAGCATTGGTGCTGCCATTGCTTCCAGCCTGATCTAGTGCCTTCACTGATGCTCCGGGCTGCGTGCAGGGACTGATCAGTCCACACCTTTGTATTCAGCATTCATTTTAGTCAGTGCAGATTTTCTTTCTTCATTTTCTGCTTTCTCTCTCTTCCTCTGTGTTCGTGTTTCTTCTTCCATTGTGCACTCTCACATGGTATTAGAGCCTAACTGAGAGCACAGAGGAGAGCTTTCAGAGAAAGACACCATCCGGTTTCTTCTGTTGCTGCCATACCTTCACCATCAGCTAGGCGGCTCTTCTTGCAAGTCCCAACCCTTGCATTTGCTGCAGGCGCCTTCTCCAATGGCTGCCACATCACCATCTACCTCCTCCTGGTTGCGTTTTGCTGCAAAGCGGCCTTCTATCAGTTGGGCGACACTTCTCCTAGTGGCGTTTTGCTCTTCATGTGGTTTTTTCCTCCTCTGGTGGCCCTCTTCTTGCAGGCGACTCCCCGCCAAGCTGTGTTTTGGTGTCTGACGGTTTCTGCATCAGCGTTTGCATCATCTCCGGTTGCATTTACAGCTTCTGGTTCTTGGTGACCTTAGTTTCTTGCCATTTGCAGTCTGATCGGTGGTTGGTGACTCTTCTGGTGGTTATCCCTTGGCATCGGCTAACTTTGTTTGGTGTTTGCAGATTTGGAAGATGCCTTACTAGTTTTCAGGCTTCGATGACTCAGAGGATGAGCTTCTTTCTCATCATTCCTCTGAGCGGAGACAAGATTATTAGGAGTTTCGTGATCGATGACGGGAGGAGTCTCCTCGTACCCGTCCTTCCTCTGTCCATGCATCTCAGAGGGTTCCATCTACCGTGAAGGTTCCATCGGCAACGACTGCTTCTGATGTTCGTATGCCTTCCTTGATTTCCTCGATACAGGTGCCCATACTCCCTTCCTTTCTAAAGGAAGACAAGTTGGATGGCTCCAACTATTCCCTCTGGTCGTGTAAGGTGGAGTACATCCTCGACACATTCGACCTATGGGAGCTTGTTTCTTCACCCATCGACCGTCCCTTGGTGGATCCGTCAGATGGGGCTTCTATGGACTGTGCAGCCTTGTGGGGTAGTCTCAACTCTCGAGCTCATTCCTTTCTCTTTATGAGTCTTCACGACTTTGTTCTTGTTCATGTTCACAGGTTAAAGACTGTAGCGGAAGTGTGGAAGAAGCTTGCGTCTTTGTATCAGCATAAGACGTTTGCCCACAAGATTTCGTTGGAGAAGAAATTGCGGACGCTCAGTCTTGATGACTCTTCTGCCATGAAGGAGCACATCACGAAGATGGAGGATATGCGAGGCGAGTTAGCCTCTCTTGGTCGGGTGATTTCGTCCGAGGATATGGCGATGATTCTCTTGACTCAACTGCCCTCATCCCAGTATGATGTCTTCTATACCAGCCTCATCACCTCGAGGACCCGCAAGAAACTTCTATGGGAGGAACTTTCCCTGCTTGTCTTGGAGCATGACGAGCGTGTCAGAGAGGTGGGTGCCAGTGGCTCCACCAAGGCTTTTACTGGAGGTACTTGTGGCGGCGAGAAGAAGAAGCAACAAAAGGAGAAGGCCAAGGACACGAAGGAGGAGCACAAAAAGGATGCGAAGGAGAAGAAGCCCAAGTGCCCACACTGTGGGAAGGACACTCATCCCGAGGAGAAGTGTTGGCAGAAGTACCCCCATCTGAACCCCAAGGAGGACTCAAAGGCGGCCCCAGCCACGACAGAGTCTGCTTTTGTGCATGTCTTTGTTGAGGAGGATATAGCCCTAGCTTCTACCACTTAGGAGAAGCCTTGGCTAGTGGACAGTGGAGCATCTTCTCATATGACCTTTCGACAGGATTGGCTTCAAGATCTTCGTTCGAGAGGGGGCACTGTCACCATTGGTGACAACTCTACAGTTCCTGTTCGTGGCATGGGGACTTTACCTCTGTTTTCTGACAGTCGGTCTTCTTCCGCCAAAGTTCTTTATGTTTCTGATTTGAGTTTTAACCTATTGTCTATGCATGGTCTTACTCAGCTAGGTACTCGAGTCATTTTTACCCAGGATGCAGTCACAGTGGAGGATGCTTCTACAGGTGATGCTCTTTGGAGAGGTACACAGGAGGGTGGGCTCTTCACGCTCACAGCCTTGGCTGCGAGGGATTCCCACGAGCTTTGGGCTACTTTGGCACGCTCGTTACGTGCATCTAAACCTTGATGCCATTTGGCGGGCTTCTAGGAGGAAGATGGTGGAGGGACTTCTAGATTTCCCTCCTTTTCACACTTGATGCCCCAGTTGCTTGCGGGGCAAGCAGCATAGGCAGCCTCACCCACAGGTTGCTTCCAGGAGGGCTACTTCCCTGCGCGAGTTGGTATATACCAACCTTTGCGGACCGATGGGCACGGCCTCCCTTGGGAAGGCCAAGTATCTGATGCTAGTTGTGGATGACTTTAGTTGTTATGTGTGGCCTTATTTCTTGGAGTACAAGAGTGAGGCGTACTCCCGTTTCTGCAAGTGGAAGGTGTTTGTGGAGACCCAGACTTCTTCCAAAGTTTGCGGCGTTCGAGTTGACCACGGTGGAGAGTTCACTTTTCACATTTTCTCTTAGTTTTGCAGGGATCACGGCATTCGGGTGGAGTATTCCCATCAAACACACCTTCTGAGAATGGTGTGGTGGAGCATGTGAATCGAACCATCGTGGAGATGGCCCCGATCCATGCTAGAGCATCGGAGTCTTCCTCATTCCCTTTGGGGTGAGGTGGTGGCTACGGCGGTGCATATACGTAACCGCTCTCCGACTTCGGCATTGTAGGACATGACTCCTTTTGAGGCTTTCTTTGGGAGGAAGCCTTTCGTGTCTCACTTTCGCATCTTTGGATGTGATACTTTTGTTCATGTGGACAAGAAGAAGAGGAAGATGAAGCTCGACTCTAAGTCGAGACAGCTTATCTTCGTGGGCTATAGCATGACCACGAAGGGATATTGGCTCTACGACCCGACGATATGGAAGATTGAGGTGAGCAGGGATGTGATCTTCGATGAGGCTTCAGCCTCTGAGGATCCGATTGATGGTTCTATTACAGGTGCTTCTTCGTCATTGACAGACCCTCTCCCCACCTTCTTTTCCTACTCTTCCTTGGAGGATGCCTCTTAGCTCCTCTCTTTCTTCTTCGGTTCCTCCCCCTCCTATTCCTCCTTCTGTTCCCTCTACTTCGGCTTCCCCTCCCCCTTTGGCGGATGTGACTCCTTCCTCTTCGAGTACTTCCACCCCTTTAGCCTCCCCTCCGGAGTCTTCTAGGGATACACCGCCATCTGATGGGGAGCCTTCTTCAGATGAGGAGGATCTACCTTCCCTTGGTGAGGGGGAGTCCCTTTCTCAGACAGGTGCTTTGAAGGTTCCTGAGGCTTCTCGGTCTCCCTCGCAGCAGGCGGAGTCTCTTATGGTATCGCCGGCTTATGCAGGATTCTGGTGTTACTCTCTTTCCTGCTTCTTCTACAGGTCCACGCAGATCAGTCGATTACGGGCCCCACGGGATAGTTCACTTGTGTGAACTATGCTCTTATGTCCAAGATTCTTCAGGATTCTGAGTCTTCCACTATTGAAGAGGCTCTTGCACAGGATGTTTGGAGACAGGCTATGCAAGCAGAGCTTGATTCCATCGAGTGAAATCAGACTTGGGACCTTGTACCGCGTCCCAAGAAATGGAAGGTGATAGGTGTCAAATGGGTCTTTAAGGCCAAGTATCTTGCCGATGGCTCCTTGGACAAGCACAAAGCCCGGCTTGTTGCCAAGGGTTTTGCATAGCGGGCGGGTTTGGATTACTTTGAGACTTTTGCTCCTATAGCTCGGATGTCCACCATTTGAGTTCTTTTGGCTCTTGCAACTCACCACCGTTGGCCTGTTTACCAGATGGACGTTAAGTCAGCCTTTTTGAATGGCATCCTTGAGGAGGAGATCTATGTTTTATAGCCTCTAGGTTTTCTTGTGCAAGGGAAGGAGGATCATGTCTACAGGCTGCGGAGCAAGCTCCTCGTGCTTGGTACCAACAAATTGACCGCTTCTTTCTACAGTGTGGTTTTCGGCACTCCGATCATGACCCCAATCTCTACTTTAGGGTTGTGGGTGACCTTTGTGTTTTGCCGATCTTGTATGTGGATGATCTTATTATTACAGGAAGTGACACTCAGTAGGTGGAGCACACTCGGTCTATTCTACGGCAGGAGTTTGACATGACGGATCTAGGGATCCTTCACTTCTTTCTTGGTTTGGAGATCTATTAGCTAGCACAGGGCATCTTTATCTCACAGCACAGGTACATCTCCGAGCTTCTTTCGGAGTTTCGTATGGCCGAGTGCCGGCCTATTTCATGCCCCATGGACTCTGAGTCCAAGGTTTTGGTAGATGGAGTTCCCCTTCCTGACCCCACCCATTACAGGTGCCTTGTTGGCTCACTTATCTGGCTTCTTCACACTCGGTTGGATCTCTCTTTTGTGGTGGCTTTGTTGTCTTCTTTCATGAAGACTCCTACTCATGATCATTGGCGCGCCGCCTTGCGTGTCCTTCGGTATTTGCAGGGGACTCGATCGTACGGGATCCTGTATGGAGATGGGACCACTCTTTCTGGATGGAGTGATTCTGATTGGGCAGGTGATGTGGATTTTAGACGATCCACTACAGGTTATGCTTTCACCCTTGGATCCGGTGCTGTCTCTTGGAGCAGCAAGAAGCAGCCTACTGTGGCACTTTCTTCGACAGAGGCCGAGTATTGGGCCTTATGTTCTACCGCTATGGAGGTAGTTTGGCTCCTTCGTATGTTGGCAGAGATTGGCTTTTCCCCGCCGACAGGACCTATGGAGCTGCACGTGGACAACCAGAGTGCTCTTGCTCTGGCAAAGAACCCAGTGTTTCATGCTCATACGAAGCACATTGAGGTTCAGTATCACTATGTTCGAGAACGGATCGTGGATTCGGAGCTAGTGGTGGCCTACTGTCCCACGGCGGACAATGCGGCTGATCTCTTCACGAAGCCTTTGTCTCAAGCTTCTTTGCTTCATCATATGCGGATATTAGGTCTTCAGACCCTCCCAGGATTTGGCCTACTGTCCCACGGCGGACAATGCGGCTGATCTCTTCACGAAGCCTTTGTCTCAAGCTTCTTTGCTTCATCATATGCAGATATTAGGTCTTCAGACCCTCCCAGGATTTGAGAGGGGGTGTTAGCATGTCCTGGGCCAGTTGGTCAGCTCCTGGGTGTAGGCAGTCGGCCCATATTATGGGCAGGATGGACATTATGGTGCAGTCGGCCAGTTTTGGGCTAGTCGGTCAGTTTTGGGCGAGGTCGGACAATTTGGAGGTTGGGGGGCTATATATAGCAGCCCCCCCCCATCAGTCCCTTACATTGTCTTGCAGATTTTAGCACACTTTCCCTTCTCTCCCACTCTGGCATTGGTGCTGCCGTTGCTTCCAGCCTGATCTGGTGCCCTCATTGACGCTCCGGGTTGCGTGCAGGGACTGATTAGTCCACACCTTTGTATTCAGCATTCATTTCAGTCAATGCAGATTTTCTTCCTTCATTTTCTGCTTTCTCGTTCTTCCTTTATGTTCGTGTTTCTTCTTCCGTTGCGCACTCCCATAGGATGCCCATCATAGTCAACCCAAGAGTTATGGGTGTGCTCCTTTGCTGAAAGGTGAGAGACACTGTGTTAAAGGGTGGCATTCCCCCTAACGAAGTACCATGGTGCAAAGAGGTAGAGAATGGGTGGGAGAAGGAAAAGGTGCTAGGAGCGGAGATGGAAGATCCAATCCCTAGGGTGTGTGATGTAGATGTGGAGTGTAATCCAAGGTTTCGGAAAGATGATGAGAGGTGATCAAGGTGTGATATAGAAGAGGGTGGGATGGGAGGGAAGTAAGAAGTGTGCGTGATATGCTCAAATGAAACAGAAGTTGTAGATGTACCTGAATTCTGTTTGCTTTGTGAGCCCCCTCTATTGAAGTTTACATACGCAAAGTCATCTAGATCCTTTACCTCAAAAGAAGAAACAAGTGAGGGTTTTGAATCATGCAACACAAAAGAATTGTACAAACCTGACATTGGACCTGGCTGAGATGATGAAGATGGATTGCCAGACGTTTCGAATGCCGTATGTCCTCCATGATTGGAGAGGTGGCCAGCCTCACCAACTGGTCCGGATATGGTAGCAAAATTGGTAGGAGGGGTGTACACATCACCATACTTGTTGCGATAGTACTCCTCAAAGTCCTCCTCTATCATGTTAGTTAAATTTGGTGAAGGTGGAGTGTCATCCTTCTCACTGAGTCCATAATGCCGTCTCAGGGTTTCCAATGATGAAGAAGCCTGATAAGACATCATAGGAACTGGAGGAAAAGATGTTTGGGACATTGTGATTCGGTTACGAGTCATATTGTGTGTCTCACACAAAGACTAGCTCTCCACAATATCCACAAGATACTCTTAAGAAGAGCACCGGCCCTGATACCATGTGAAGAAAACTGCTAGGGTTTGCACTGAGGACACACAGATTGTACGACCACGATAGAAACACGAAGAGACAGACACAAACATAGAGAGAAAAACTCAAACCCTAAACGCAAAACTCAAAAACTCAAACCCTAAATGCAAAACTCAAAACTCAAACACAAACAGAAGAAGGGAGAGAGGCAACACAACTCTGAAGTGAATGAAGGGCAGAGCTATGTCGGAGTGTGATGTCCACTGGAGACGGATCCTAAGTCTGTGACTACTTGTTAGAGTATAGGAGTGTTGAATAGTGAATGGCAGTAGGCTGGTCTCCAAAACACAGCAGTTTGGAGGCTGGAAACTGCTAAACGCAGCAGTATACCACCGATCAAAGCTTGGAAACTGTGCACAGTCTACTGCAAACAGCAGGCTGAAATAGTGTCTGATGGTTGCTGGCGATGACTGGATGATCAGATCGCAGCAGATGATGATGTTGCCAGTAGCTGACGTCAGTATGGATGAAGTCACCAGCAGTAGGAGCAAACACGGATGGAGTGGCAACAGTCTCGAGGGTTGGACAGCCACGTGGGAGGAGGTTGATGGTTGAAATCTGCACGTTAAGTGAGAAACCTGGATAGATGGAATGAGGTTGAATGGGGGAAGCTTGTCTATTTATAGATGTGAAAGGACGTCCCAAAAATTAGGGTTTCCACTAAACTCTCTCAAACCGCTCCCCGTTTTAGGGTTTCCACTGAACTCTCTCGAACTGCTCCTCGTTTTAGGGTTTTACTTTAAACGAGCATTTTTTAGTGTGTTTTGGGGCTGTTAAAGAGGCTAATCAGTAAGTAATGCATGTTCTAGCTCAACTTTCTCAAGGAGAGGCAAAGGGAAGTGGAAATAGAGATTGAGTGTAATTTCTCTTTCCATATTCTCAAAGTGGATTGATGGACGATGCTTGCACAGTTGTTGACTTGTCAACTCCAATGTTCGAGTTCTTGTGATTTATTGCTTATACTTGGACTTGGAGTTGAAGAGGCCTACGAAGACTCGGTTTGTGGTCGTGTGGCTTCTCCTCGAGTCTCAATGACGTTTGTAATAAGCTACTGAAAATGGTCATGCTGGATGAGTTCAAGCAGTAGCTTGAAGGGCTATTCAAAGGCTTAGCTTAAAGGAGAAATTTTGGATGGATGTGAGAGGCATTGTCGTTGTTGTCACTCCTATCTATAAGGTGCTTTGGATGACGGACATGGAGGGGGTTACTATTGGCCTCTCTATCATCTTATAGCAGTTGTGATGAAGGAGATACAATCATTGACCATCTTGGATGGGGAGGCCTCTTCTTCATGGTATTTTTTATTTTTATTTTTAAATAACTGATTCATGCTTCTTTTTAGTTTTAGAATTTATAATTCACATTGTCTCACTCTTTTTTTTTTCAAATTTCACCTCTAAATCTCTCTTTAAATCTCTATCCTCTTACACCTATTGTAGTGACATATTGGATACCATCCCTAAAAGAGATGATATTATCTTTTTGATGAAGAAGAGATGGGAGTGGATGAAGTGACCCATACATGGGTTTGTAGCACTCTTACAGCTCGCTTTAAAAAAACCCTCTCTCTTGATGGATGCCAATGTTCTTGTCAATTTCGATGTCTTTCTTTCAAAGGCTTCGGCGGAAGAGCACCATGGTGCCTTCCTCCAAGAGCTCATCAATTATAGCGATCAAAGGGTTACCACTTTCGCATCTACCATTTGTTGGAAGCAGGAATCGTTGGTGAATCCTCTTTTTTGGTGGGAGTCATTCAGCTACCAATTGTCCTACCGTCAAAGAGTGGCCTTATGCATTCTTACACAAGTTTGAAAATCTCTTTTATTTTTTCATTTGATTCTAGTTACAACTTGCAAGTTTGAAGTTTAAACTTACATGGTCTAGGATTGTTTATCGGGTGTATGTGAGAGGAATTGGCTCACCTATTTCTTTGTGCATACCAAAATTGGTAATTAGCTTAGCTCGCAGCAATTGAAGCTCCAATTTACACATGCTATGCAATATGAATGAGATGTCTATGGCAAGACAAGTATTGTATATTGGATTTTTAGGGAGCTTTATTTGGAGCTCGAGGAGATAGACCGGCGGGTCTCTCACAGTTATGCAAGTCGTGCCCGTGTTATTATTTGCCCTCACGCTTGTTGGATGTAAAGTTCCTCGTCTCCGTGTAAAGTCATACGGATGTGAACACACCCTTATTTGTACCCTTAGATATAAATACATTATTTATTCTTTGTGTACCATTAGAATTTGGTACTCATCTTTGCGTTCACTCTCTCTCGCTCTCAACATTGTTGCTTCACTTTTGACTCACACTCCTATTGTGCACTCTTCTCTTCAAATTGGTATTAGAGCCATGGCTAATGTGTGCGTGCTTTCTGAAGTTTGTGCATGTTAGTTTCAGCTCATCCGTGTGAAGAAACATCATTTCAGATCAGTAGGAGTGTAGATGATAGCTTACTAAACTGCAGACAAGTTAGGGGCAGGCAGTGACTGGGCGAAACAATTGTTTTCCAGCTAGCATGAGGTTAGACGATTGTTTTAGGCAGCAACAGGCTAGGGCGCACGTTCATCAGTCTTGCAGGTCATGCGTAGGCTGAATTGATGCAGTCATATTGGCCGCCAAGTCAACGGATGTGCATGCCATGTTCCCAACACAGTTCGTCATTTTTTAAAATATCTTTTGTAACCAACCCCCTTGCTCACTGACTGGGGTTCGCGTGAATAGGCATAGTTCACAGATTTGTGCCCGAAATTCGGGGTTTTTCCCAGATTTGCTCAGCTGAACTGAATTTATTAACATTGGTGCACATTTGGACTCGAGAAATTGCGTCTTTTGCAAATTTTTTGAAATTTTCTAAATTTGCTCATTTTATGCTCTCAAGAACATGTATTAATGCAATTGGGGCAGATTAGTTAGTGAAATTTAGGGGCTTTTGCTGAAGTTTATGGATTTTAGCAAAATTGATGTGTGAAATGCACCTTGGGAACATTGTTGAAGCAATCTTGGTGCTGTAAGTAGTGTAATTTGAGTCTTAAATCTCCCACTTGTGAGATTTTGGAGAAATTTCAGAGAATTTTTTGGGTACTTTGTGTATCAGAAGTTGATTTGGACACATATATATGCAGTATACATGTTAGGCAGCTGCCATTAAGTTGATTTATTGTTGAATATTCATGGTACAACAGTTTTAGAGATCATTTGCAGATTTGGGTTGTTGTGGATGTGTTTTTGGTGACATTGCTGAAGTGGGAGTTACTTGACAGTGATGTATGCATGTAATATATGCTGAAATTTCAGTCATATTGCTGAAAGTCATTCTCTCTACTGCTGTGCTTGTATGTGGGCACTATTTGTAATATAGTGACACTAAATCTTGCTCTTATTTCCTAAAATTTTGGGCTTAAATTAGTTGAATATTCAGCCTATTGTTTGCTATCACAAACTACAGCATTGGTACTCTCTTGGAAAATAAGCTTGTAGCTACGGCAGATGAGGATTGGGCTAGACTCAACAATAAGGCCATTGCATACATTAAAATAGCTATATTTGACGATGTACTTATAGACATTAAGTGTCTTGATACACTTACGTTGTATGGAAAAAGTTAATGGATACTTTTGAAAATACAACTCTAGTAAATCAAATGCAACTCATGCGTAAGCTTGTGAACATGGAGTTGGATGAGCCTAAGCTAGCATCTGAGCATTTTGAGTGCTTTCACAAGGATTTTGAGTTAGTTGCAAGACTCTAGTTTGTAGCCTTTCAATGATAAATTGAAAGCTATTTTCTTGATGATGAGTTTACCTATTAGTTGGGAGGCTTTGGTTGTTTCACTTAGCAACAACATTGCTTTAAAAGTCGAGTGAAGAAAGTAGTGGTTCAGCCTATCATCCTAGAGGTAGGTTAGAGAAGGGGGGTAATGTTACAAATAAAGACAAAAGGAGGAGTAAAAGCAAGGGCAAAGAGTAGGATGTTACTTGCTATCAATGTGGGCGTAAAGGGCGTAAAAAGCCGGAGTGTCGATATTACAAGAAAGAGCAAGAAAAAAAGAAACAACAAGGAAAGAAAAAAGAAAGATGGCAAGAAAGATGATGACAGTTTTCCCTCAAAGGAAGTTGCAAAGGCAATGTGGCATCTAGTGTGGTCATTGAAGAGCTCTCTGACAGTGGAGAGATACTTGTTGCAACCTCATGCAATGATGAAGACATTATGGCAATAGCAGGTGATATGCACATTACCAAAAAGGAGGTAATTGATGCCTTACTTTTAGCTCATGATGGGCTGTCCCAATCATGGATAGTGGACAACGATGTCTCTTTTCATGTTACTCCCTCTTTGGAGCTATTTTTTGAATAAATTGTATGTTGTCTAGACAAGGTTTACTTGGGCAACAACTATCCATGTGAGATAGAGGGCGTAGGTGCCATTCATTTGGTCCTTGAAAATGGCCAAGAGCTGTTTTTATAGGATGTCAGATATGGACTTGGCATAAAGAAAAGTTTACTATCAGTTGGGCAACTTGACGCAAGAGGGTAGTTTACTACCTTTGTTGGTGGATCTTGGAAGGTCCACAAAGGCTCTATGCTGATTGTTAAAGGTAGAGAAAAGGGGACCTTGTATTATTTGCATTGTAAAGGATTACTTCTCAATTTCTTGAATGTGGTTGAAGTTCATTCACGCATGAAACTTTTGCACAAAAGACTTGGCCATATGAGCAAAAAGGGCATTGAGTTTCTCCCCTCTTTAGGGAGATTTGATGTGAAAGGCACTGGTCTCAAATTTTGTAATGATTGTATATATGGAAAAGATGTGAATTCTCCTTATTACTTTGGTGTCATTAAGAAGTCCAATGCTCTTGATTTAGTACACTTTGATGTGTGCTCTATGCTTGTTAATTCATATGGGTTTGCATGGTACTTTGTCACATTTATTGACTATTTCACTTTTGTTAAAGAGCAAAGATGAAGTGTTGGATGCTTTTAAAAGGTTTCATGCTTTTGTTGCCACACAGAAAGGACTTGAGTTAAAAGCTATAAGAACGGATAATGGGGGTGAATATGGTTTTCATGAGTTCAAAAAGTTTTGTGAGATGCATGGCATTAAGAGGAGTTAGCAGCCCCTTACAATCCTGCATCAAATAGCATGGTTGAAAGATATAATTGCACACTTTGTGAGGGAGTCAGATACATGCTGTCCATAACTAATCTTTTGTAGTAGTTTTAGGGAGTGGCTCTTAAAGTGGTAGTTCATGTATGCAATTGCTCTCCAAATCGTACATTGGAAAATGGCATTCCTGAAGAGGTTTGGTCTGGGAAACCTACTTCATATGACCATTTGCGTATCTTTGGTTGTGATGCCTTTGTGCATGTACCTGTAAAATAGAGGACCAAACTACACATGAAATCCATCAAGGGCATCTTCATGGGATATGGAGATGAGGGAGAGATGGGTTATAGAGTTTGGCTTCCTCAGGGTAGGAATATAGTACGTAGCTGAGATGTAGTATTTAATGAGGCAAAGTTGCTGAAACATGTTACACAAGGTGGCCTTGACAAAAATAAGGTTAAATTTCAGGATGAATAGCCAGCCATTCAGCAGCCATTAGTTGAAGATTTTGTTTCTTTTGATGCTGAAAATGAGCAGCAACCCATTGTGCTACAGCCATCAGGTAATGGACAGCAAATAGATGCATAGGATGGAATAGGACAGCAAGGAGAACATGCTGATAACAGGTTACAGCAGCAAGAAAATGCTGAATATCAGCAACTTGGTGATGATATACACATATCTGAGGATGCAGGCCCATTGCCGGACAATATAGATTATTGGGTAAGAAGGTCTATATGTGTCAGAAGGCAACCACAAAGGTTTCAGCTATCTTTGGATTTCACTTTGTTGATTGATGAGGGTGAGCCTTTGACATTTAGAGAGGCACAGTCATGTGAAAACAAGAGAAAGTGGGAGTTTGCCATGCAAGAAGAGATGAGGTCTCTGTATGTAAATAACACTTGGGAGCTTGTATCTTTGCCCAAGGATAGGAAAGCTATCCTTAATAAATGGGTTTACAAAGTGAAATGTATTGATGGGAAACCCAAGTACAAGGCACGGTTGGTTGCTAAGGGCTATACATAGAAGAAAGGCATAGACTTCTAGGAGGTCTTTTCACTAGTTGTGAAGATGACTCTGCTCCGTGTTTTGTTTGCTTTCGCTGCATCCTTGGATTTAGAGTTAGATCAGATGGATGTAAAGATTGCTTTTCTTCATGGTGATGTGGATAAAGAGTTGTATATGAAACAACTAGAAGATTTTATAATTCCAAGAAAAAAACATTTGATTTGTAAGTTGAAATGCAACTTCTATGGGTTGAAACAAGCCCCTAGATAATGGTACAAAAAGTTTCATATCTTCATGCTCAGCCATGGATTTAACAGAGTCATGCAAATCACTGCTTATAAACTAAAAAGGTTGATGATGAAAGTCTTATTGTGCTGGTCTTATATGTGGTTGACATGTTGATTGTAGGAAAGCATGAGAGTATTTTGAATGCTCTTAAAAGGAAGCTAGGTTCAACCTTCTCTATGAAAGATTTGGGAGCACTTGAACATATTTTGGGCATGCGCATTAAAAGAGATAGAGGGCAACACTTCTTGTTTCTCTTACAAGATAAGTACATTAGCAAAGTACTTGACAGGTTTAATGTGGCTAATGCTAAGCTCCTTGGTGTGCCTTTACTGCCACATACAAAGCTTAGCAAAGTTGATTGCCCAAAGGATGATGCAGCTACTAGTGCTATGAAGGGCATACCTTGTGCATAAGCTTGTGGATCTTTTATGTATGCTATGGTTGCAGCTCGCCTTGATATCGCTCATGCAGTGGGAGTTATTAGTAGATTCATGTCCAACCTTGGCAAGCCACATTGGGAATCAATGAAATGTATTTTCCAATACATAGAAGGTACACAAGAAAAGTGTATATGCTATTGAAAGGGTAGAGTAGAGTTGTAGGGATTTTGTGATTCAGACATGGCAGAAGGTCTTGACACTAGGAAATCTGCCAGTGGGTATGTCTTTACTTTGGCTGGTGGGGCTATCTCTTGGTGTTCAAGGTTGCAAAAAATATTTGGCACTAAGTACTATAGAGGCTGAATATATTTCAGCCACTGAGGCTTCTAAGGAAGCTATTTGGCTTGACCGTTTGGTCAAGGATTTTGATCTTTCTTCTTGTATTCCAGTACTTGGATGTGATAGCCAAACTACAATATTTTTGGCTAAGAATGCCATGTTCCATGCATGTACCAAACACATAGATGTTTGGCACCACTTCATTCGATAGGTCTTGGATGATGGTCTTGTTACACTGACTAAGATCAAAACCCAAGATAACCTTGTAAATGTTCTCACTAAGAGTCTTGCAAGGGCTCAGCATGAGCATTGCATTCAATTAGTGGGAGTTGGTTACCTTAAAGGTACCACTTCGGGCCTTTAAGTGGGAGGTTGTTGGATGTAAAGTCCTTTGTCTTCGTGTAAAGTTATACGGGTGTGAACACACTCTTATTTGTACTCTAACATATAAATACATTCTTTATTTTTTGTACGCTATCACAATGTGGTACACTCATCTTTGCGTTCACTCTCTCACTCTTAACACAGTTACTCCAATTTTGACTCGCACTCCCATTGCGCACTCTTCCCTTCAAAGCCAATGGTGATGGAGCTTTCACTTTGGCATCCACATTGGCTGCCCATGATGTTTGTGGGGCCCTTAGATGCTACAGGAGGTGTGGGAGTGGCTCAAAAAGTAATCCTAGTTCAGTCCAAGAGGATATACCTATCATTGCTTCTCACATAGAGGTAAGAGAGCCCAAGTAAAATGACGAGGGCAATGTCATTAGTGAGGATGATTTTTTGTTGAGGAGGGTGATGGCTCCTTTAGTAGTGACGAGGATGCCTCTACCTTCGATGCTGAGAGTAATATGAGCACTTAGAGTAGTCATGCATCTTGATTCGGATTGAGACATGGATGAGGCTTTTATCTTAATCCATTTTTGTGTACTTTTTGTATGAGATTGTATATTTGGCTTAGTTGTTGGTTTCATTATCCATACTATACTCTTGGGTCTTGACCCTTGAGTATTGTTTCAACTCTCTTTTGCATTTTCTTTTGACTTGAATCTCCAAGTTTATGTTTTAAGTCCAAACATTAAGTATAGACTTAAAATTATACATATATATTTTTTTTCATTGGATGTAACATGGGATGTAGGCCCAAGATTTATTAGTCTGATTAGTACCGTATTAGCATCGAACTATACAAATCAGACACCATCAAACGTAACAACCCTGGTTGGGATCATGAGCTTTCCTATCTTGTCATTTGGAGTATATGTGTATGTAGGGTTGTGAAAGACTCTTAGGTGAGAAAAGAGAGGCTGAGTGGCAAAGAAAGCCTCGAAGGGGGTCTTATGAGGTATTATCTCAATTGGACATGGGTTGAGGATGTACATCAAAGTGTTAACACCCTCAGTAGAATAGGTACTCAGGAAGCTCTGTTGTGAACAACTTATAGTGTGCCATATTTATCATGGTCCGATTTCTACGATCTAAGACTTCATTTTTGTGAAGGGGAGTTGGTAGAGGTGAGGTGGCGATGAATGTCTTGCTCAAATAAGAACTTGGAAGATTGGTGGGATACAAAACTATCCACCACTATCATTTCTCATTGACCTTATACAGACACTCATTTGATTTTGCATAAGGTGCACCCATGTAGAGAAATATGCAAAGATGTCATATCTATTCTTGAGAAGATAGACCCACATATACCTTGAATAGTCATCCACAATGAGAAAGAAGTACAATGCGCCATAATGGTAGTTGTGGATGCTAGCAACTGGCCTAGAGAGGTCAATGTGAATCAACTTAAGTAGCCCCTCAGCTCTAGGTGTGATTTGTTGAGGATAAGGTGTGTAATGTTGTTTTCCCAACCAACAAGCTTTATGGATGTGTCCTTGGACAGTTTTAGATGTGAAAGGCCCTCAACCATTTGATGGTGTGACAACTTGTAAAGAGAGTCATACCCAAGGTATCCTAAGCAAAGATGCCAGAGATGCTCTTTATCGTATAGAATTCCTAGAAGTAGCTAGAGCATGAAGTCTGTGGAATGCGGAGCCCTCTAATGTCAGTTATGAGAGAAATGATGTCATTAGATAGAGACCTTTTGCTTGCACTTTGCCATGAGCAATCGCTAAACCGGTTTTGGCATCAAGGACCTGGATTGTGGTCATTGTAAAGAGGATTGCTTGCCGCAACTAACCAAGCTAATGGACGGATAAAAGGTTCTCACCTCGAGGCATAGAAACATGAAACGGGGAACGAGGACGGGGACGGGAACGCCAAACCTAGGGAACGGGGACGTGGGAACGGGAACGGCATTTAAAAAATCAAAATTCATGAAAAAAATTTAATATTTCACTTATAATCCATATGGACTCTGGAGTGTTAAAACTTAAAACCAAGGTATATAATCCACAAGGACAAATCATTTTAAGTTTTAACTTTAAGATATCATGCATTATTCTAAAACTACTCATTAGAAATTGAATTGCAACTTACAAGGCTCAAGAGGTAAGCTATTCAATTATAAATAATAAAATCCATAATACATATGCCAAAAATCATAAATGATAAAACAATAAACAATGAACTAAACTTTAAAGTCTCAGCTAAATAGTAAAAGAACATGCCTATGGTACCATTGCCAAAAAACTTAAAAGATTGCCAAAAAACTTAAAAGATTACAAATATGAAATTGAAGTCTAATCTTTGAAAGAACATGCTCATTGCCCCAAAAAAGACTACAAATATAAAGTCTAATCTCTAGACTGAAGCAAAATGCGGCATGCCATAATAGCCTAAAGGGCAACTACAAGACTGCAAGACTCAAGTACAAATATAATATCGGCATGGCACAACTGTCAATAGCCCAAGTGTCACAGTGTCATCAATGATCATAATATCATATATAATGTAAATGTGTCATGACTCATGTATCATGAGACTCGTGATAAGTAAGCTAAATCAAAGATCATGATCATGATCTGAGGCTGCTCTAGCCACTCCTGAAGTGCTAGCCTCATCATCATCTGTACCATGAATTGCTGCATCTCCCTCAACATCAGCATGTGTCTCCTCTTCTTGCTGTATCTCCCACTCTGTATACTAGATCGTTTGCCCTCTCCACACCAAGACGGTTCCTCTTCTTTGAAGCAATGTGAGCGTAGGTACTCCACAATTGCTCCAAACAAGAGGAGCTAACTGACTGACTCAAAATACGGATGGCTAGTTGCTGCAACTCAGGACCATCCGAACCATAGTCCTCCCACCACAAAGCTGCCCCAATCTTACAACGATTCTCCTGTGCATCCCCACAACCAAAAGAACCCCGAAAGGTCCTATAACATGAAAGCTGATCTCTGATCTTTCGTCTAGTGCCATGATCAGGCACTAGACGAGACAATATAAGTCTCCATGCATCCATAACCTCAGTGTCATTCTCCTGACCCTTGCCCTGGAACTCAGGATCCACAACAAATGGAGCTGCATGTATGGGTGAGCTATAGGAGTTCCACCTCGTCACAACTAAATGGTGTATTTCCTCATACGCCTCATCATTTGGTGCCAACTCCTGCAACTTTTCATTCAGTCTGTCCATAGCCTCATATACCTTGCCAATGCAAGGTTGCATAGCATCCATAACCCTAAATAAATGTACAATGGGTGATACCATAGCATCTATCCGCTTTACATCATCCCAAAAAGTGGAGTTATTTGCTTTCTCCAAGCATAAGATACCTATAGGAGTATCTGCCAATGTTGATGAGGTAAGCTCATCACTAAGAAATAACTGCCTCAAGGCACCACTGCATTCTCTTAACCTGCCTAGCATCAAGAAGTTAAAGGCAAATTTGGTATCAGAGTATTTTAAAAGTGTCTTCTTCGACCGCAAAGAGAAGTGATGGCGAAGAAACTGGTGATTCAAAACAAAGCTAACCATTTGAGCTCCTTGCTCTATGACAGGTGCAATCCATGATAGGTTACCAATATCCTTTAGTAGGTTGTTCAAGCAATGAGCCATACAATATGAAACTGTGATATGCGGATAATATCCCTGAATAATAGCACCTGCTGTCCTATTTGCAGGCTCTCCATCTGCAACAAATCCCACAACATGCTCTGGGCCAATAAGCTCAACACCTATAACCCACTCTGCTGCAAGTACATCTGCTGACTTTCCTGTCCCCGATGCATCATGTGAAGATATGAAATACATTTCTCCACGAGAATAAGCAACCATACCATGAATTGATCGCTTGCGTGTATCACTCCAACAATCAGCAATCAAGGAAACTCCATTTTTAGCCCACATGCTCTTTCGAGTCACTGCTGCTTGCTCAACAAGGCGCTTTTCCTTGTCGAGCAAAGTGGTGCGTAAGGTCTCTGATGATGGAGGTACATACGAAGGGCCATACTCACCAATCTTCTTGCACATCAATTTAAAATACTTTGACCTGGCTGCACGAAATTGAATGTGGTCATGATAAAAAAAGTGTGCCACTGATGTATCCACCTCTTCCTTCTTCTTGGGATCCCAACTAGCATCAAGTGTGCTTTGTCTACGTGCAACATGTGGCGTTGTTGATGCCATGGCCGATGCAATGCCTGCAGTAAGTGTGGAGGTAGCACTTCTTGATACTGACCCTGCTCTAGATACATCTGATGGGGATGGTATCACAAAAGTTGCAGGGTCAATTGCAACACGTCGTGGTCTAGATGCAAGATAAGCTTATTGACCTGCTATACGGTCACGAAGCTCCCTTTGCTTCTCCAAGGTCACATTTGGACAAAACTGCACCTCTGAATTTGGCTCATGTAGGAGATGAGCTCGGACCTGATTATGCATAAATATTAAAATGGAACAAGTGGCAATTGGTAGTCCATATTCTAATGTTTAACTTAGAAAAATTAAAATCAATAAAAATTTGAAATACAAATGCTCGGCTCAATGGATTACCTTGTTTGCTCCACTAGTTCGCTTGTATGGGCAAAGCTTGCAAGTCCATGGTCGAGATCCTCCACCACTCAAAGGGCGGTCAGCATTTACTTCTTCCCACCGTGACCAATCATCAGACCTTCTTCCTCGACCACCAACCCGACGAGCGGGGCGGGAAGATGAAGCCATTTATGATTTCAAGCTGAAAATTGAAGGTTCAAGAGTTGAGAGAAGGAAAAGTTGAAGGCTCGAGAGAAGGGAGAAGGCTCAAGAGTCGAGAGAGAAGGGAAAGGGAGAGAAGGGAGAAGAAGAAGAAAAGAGGAGAACTTGGGACTTGGAAAAGAGCTTAGAAGGAAGACTCAAGAGAAGAGAAGAAGAAGGAAGAGAAGGAAGAAGGTTCAAGGAAGAAGGAAGAAGAGAAGGGAGAAGTGAAGAGAAGGTAGAAGGAAGAAGAGAAGGAAGAGAAGAAAGAGAAAGAAGAGAAAGAAGAGAAAGAAGAAGAAGGAAGAGGTTGGAGGTGGGAGGAGAAAGAAGAGAAAGAAGAAGAAGGAAGAGAGGGAAGAGAAGGAAGAGAAGAAAGAAGAAGAAGGAAGAGAATGAAGGTGGCTGGCCGCTGGGGGCAGGATGTAGGCGGGTCTCGGGAGCAGGATGCAGGCAGGAGTAGAATACGAAGAGTAGGATGTAGGATGTAGGCGGAAGTAGAACGCGAAGCGCAGGCGGAAGCAGAATGCGGGCGACCGGGCGTAGGAAGGTTTTGCCTGCCACGTGGCGTTCCCTGTCCCGTTTCAGACAGGGTTCCCTGCTGCGTTCCCTGTCTGAAACGGGACAGGGAACGTTCCATCATTTGGAAACATGGTCCATGATGGATACATTCCGAGGACGGCGATTCCACGTGCCAGGGGGCCGTTCCGGCCGTTTCCTGTCACTATGCCTCGAGGTAGGGCACATTATAGACGTCCAATGAAGCGAGATTAGGGTCTACGCGAGTATGAAACTTGACGCGATTGATGCCCCGAATCTTGGTTGATGCGATTGATGCCTTGAATCTTGGTTGACGAGTTGTTCATGCATTTGCCATTCTCGATTGCAGGGGCTCGGGAGATGAACAGGTCATCAAGTGGGTCATGTGATGAGTAGCTCCACTGTACACAATACAAGTGGGTGAATGGCCACAAGATCGTGTAGGGTGGGTTTGTGTGGTTGCCTCATTAGTGAATAACTCGTGAATGTGGACCAAGCTTGCAACCTCGGATGTCTCTATAGAGATGAGGTGGGCTTGAGGATGGAAGTTCATCCCCTACAAACTAGTTTGACATGCCCTTTGGAGTTGAGAATAGTGCAGATTGTGATGACTAACTGATGGGCAATGCGATCGTGAGACGTCCCCTACTCTTGATTTTATTGGTAGCCACCTTTGTGCCTCCACTATGAGGGATTACCTTGCGATTGTAGGGTGGGGATTCGTGGAGGGGTTTTTTTGTTAGGAGATTGAGTGAGCCTGTTAGCAAAGTCATTAAGCACATTGTATTCCAATTCCTAAATGTAGACACAGTGGGATGTGAGATCACTTGTTGAACAAAGTCAAAATATTTACGTGCAAGCTTGTTTAGGAACAAGGTGACCTAGTCATTAAGGGGACTTAAGAAGCCTTGTAGTGGCAAACTTGGTGAGTAAACGCCTATATTTGTGCACATCAAGGGCTTGGTTGGGGTCCCAACCATTATGTTGAGTCCCACACGTTTTGAGAGTCAAGTACATGCCTCATCGAATTGGACCAAGTAGTGTAACTAGATCCATTGAAATGAGTCTTATAAATTAATGCATTTTTGGTAGACGTGGAAGTGGTGATGAGAATCTTGAGGTGTTGGCCAAAAGGAGTAAGATGGGTGGGGTGGAAAGACAAGAATAGGATTAGGGTTTCCATAAGGTGTTGAAGGAGGTGGCATTGGAACATAACTAGAAGGTCCACTAGGTATAGCCATGCTAGCAAACTGTGGTACCAAATGGTTAACTCTCGGAAGTGTGAATGCAGGGGTAGGTACCCATGTGAGGAGTAAGTCGGTGGTTTGGAGGACGAGCCTCCCATGTCATGGGGACGGGTTTTTTTTTGCTTCCAAGTAAAATGTTGCTAATTATATTACTCAAAAAAATTGATTACAATGGAGTGCTCATGCTCAACAGACTAGTTGGAGGTGATGCAAAGTCACCAATACATCATGTATACAAGCCTCTCAAGGCGGTCTGAGGGGGATGGGGGCAAGAAGCCATTGGGGGGGGGGGGGGGGTGTATCGCCAACTGGGGCTGCCTGCTTGCATTACGAAAAATAGACCCTGGCTGCCCCGAGTGCGCATGAAGTGGCCTCAGAGCTCCTAACGAGCCCTGGACTCGCCCTGCACCTGATTCCATTGGCCGCGGAGGGAGTGGATGATGGAGGTCTAGAGCTCTGCTAAGGTCATATGTGCTGAAAGTGTCTCTCCGCCAAAAGCCTCCTGACACCGCGCCTTCCAGATATGCCATCCAGTAAGACTCCCTATGATCTCCCATACCTCTGAGCTGTCTGTTGTGGGCTCCGATACATGGCGGATAGGTAGAGTCTCCAAACCGACCACTGTGCACAACCCTGCCTCGATAATGAATATCGTGTCCTACATCCCGGCCTCATACAGAAGGTGATGGCCTTGGTTGATTGCCTGCCAACAGAAAGCTCCCCATGAGATACATCCAAGGCTGGGTGCTATACGGCGAAGGATACGGCATGCTCCTCTCCACACGAGCTACACCTCCTCACATGACCAAAGGCAGTGCTTGGGGGTTTCTAGAGGCTGCTATGTGCAGCACTTACAACCTCCCCCCTTTTGCATTTGGGCAAGCCAACTTCCCACCGCCAAGCCTCCATGTGCCACCAGCCATAAGAAATACAACACCCTCCTCGGCCTCTAGCTATCCCATAGGCGGCGCCAAAAGGTCCGTCAGAAGGGCTCCGTGATGCCATGTTCTGCCCAGTGCCTGCTATGTGACGGTGCCCAGTCCATATCCTCCTGCATCAGTACATGTCTACCAATCCTGGCAGTGTACTCTAGGAACCTAGGTGGCTTCTTGGCGACCGCAGAGGCCGGCCATAGCCACTCTCCTGGATCCCACTCCAGCTCATCAAGTGGTCTGCCCTCCGAGATCCAAAGGCACCACTCCCTTAACTCCTAGAAAACATAGGGGTCCAGTCGCCATGTCTTCCCCTGAAGGCCCACCACCCGAATCCTCCTCCATGAATGTTTTTTTATGCTTAGCTTTGGCATCATTGAGTTGTGCACATGTGAGGTGCACATGTGAAGTGACAAGTACTTGTGGGTGCTTGGTGGCAGTTTGGGCCTAGGACATTAATTGGGCCTTTGAAATATCTTGTGGCGACATTAGGACTCGGCATTAATTAATAAATTGATGCTAGTCTAAGGCCAATTAATGTTGAAAGCAACTTAAAGTTTAAGAAGGGTGGTTAGCACATTAAATGTGGATGGTCACCAGCCAAATATTGGGCAGGGTCAAATGGATAATATGGCTGTCAACTGCACCAGGCTACTGCAAAGGCAAGAGGAGGCTGAATGGAGTAATGGCTGAAGGCTGGCTTTAGTATAAAGACTGCCTTTGCATTCACAGTCAGGTTTGCTGTCAATAATGTATCAAATG
Source organism: Lygodium microphyllum (assembly GCF_053477565.2). Lineage (NCBI taxonomy): Eukaryota > Viridiplantae > Streptophyta > Polypodiopsida > Schizaeales > Lygodiaceae > Lygodium > Lygodium microphyllum. The sequence continues at coordinate 29,403,561 of NC_141157.1, read as the reverse complement.
TCTTAGATGACCAGTGTGAATCTGGCAAATTAGAGTTCTAATACATACATGTGTGCTCTTACTTTTTACTGTATCAAGATTATAAAATTTGCTTTGCTGGCACAGTTTGTCCAAAACATTTCCTAAAGTGCCCAACTGTTAGGGAGGAATCTCTAAAATAGGGTTACAAACTTTGCACTTTTTACTAATATATACACTTTAATTATATCTTTTTTTTACACATCGCAACAGATGTTTGATACATAACAATGTTGTTGCATATTACAATTTTATAGCTTCCTTGTGTGCACTAAATTTGAAAGAGCTATATTCCATTTGTGAAAGTTGCCAGATTAATGCATTTTCTCACAAATGTTTCTTAGTACTCTATTCCCAGTGATTATGGTATTTTTCTTAGGCCTTCAGGTTCGAATGCTTTCATTGTTTTGAAGTTTTTCCTGTTTGTCATTAGGACTATCTTAGTGGATGTTGATTACATGTGGTAATTTTGGCAGTGCTGTAAGTGCAAAGCTGAAGAAATAGTGTATTTTTTACATTGCAGACGTACTGCTGGAGGCAGGAGGCTGTGGGAGGCTAAAGATGAAAAACCCTGGGTGCATGATAGGTTTGAAGAGCTGAACTTGCAGGAAGAAGCTCATCCTGGGCAGGTCTGTGCATCTTGATTTGCTACATTGATTCTTTTTTGCTCTGAATTCCTTACGTAATGATGCATGATTATTAATTTTACACTACAGGCAGTTTGAAATGTTATGTAGCTAGAGAGAATAGTTAAGACCGTGCAATCAGAGTATGCTTGAACTTTTCGACTGTTGGAACTATATTTCAGAAAGTTTATGCAGATAGGGGAGGTAGTTAACACTACATAGTACGGAGTGGACTCGAATTTGTTATGTAGCTAGAGAGAGAGTCGAAACTGTATACTAAACCTGCATGTTAATATATTTTACACAATAGGCAGTTCAAAAGTTATGTAGATAGAAAGAATGGTCAACACTGCCTGATCAGACTACACTTGAACCTGAAGACTGTTGGAGCTTTTTTTTTTTTTTTTGCAAATAAGGTATGGCTAATTAAATTAGTTCAGGAACAAAATCTTTGAATACAAGGAAGTGCTCATGCTCAACAGACGAACTGGAGCTGATGCAGAGGCGCAAATATATCAAATGTACAAGCCTCTCTGGGGGGATGGGAGCAAGAAGCCATGGAGGGGGGGTGTAACGCCATTTGGGGCTGCCTGCTTGCATCTCGAAAAACAGGTCTTGGCCGCCCCAAGTGCGCATGAAATGACAGCGGAACTCTTGGTGAGCCTTGGACTTTCCCTGCACCTGATCCCATCGTCCGTGGAGGGAGTGGATGATGGAGGTCTAGAGCTCTGCTAAGGTTGTCTGTACTAAAAGTCTCTCTCCGCCAAAAACCTCCTGACACCGTGCCTTTCAGATATGCCATCCAGTAAGACTCCCTATGATCTCCCATACTTTAGAGCGATCTGCTGTGTTCTCCAGTACCTGGGGAATGGGTAGAGCCTCCAAACCGACCACTGCGCATGACCTTGCCTCGATAATGAATATCCTGTCTTGCATCTGGGCCTCATACAAAAGGTGACGGCCTTGGCTGACTGCCTCCCAACAAAAAGCTCCTCTCCACACTAGCTGTGCCATCTCGCACGACCAAAGGCAGTGTTTTGGGGTTTCCAAAGGTTGCTGTGTACAACGCTTACAAACTCCCTCCTTTTGCATTTGGGCAAGCCAACTTCCCACCGCTAAGCCTCCGTGTGCCACCAGCCATAAGAAGTATGATACTCTCCTTGGTCTCTAGCTATCCCATAGGGGGCGTTAGATGGTCCGTTGAAAAGGCTCGGTGATGCCATGCTCCGCCCAATGCCTGCTACGCGATGACGCCGAAACCATATCCTCCTGTATTAGCACGCGTCTGCCAATCCTAGCAGTGCACTCCAGGAGTCTCGGTGGCTTCTTGGCGATAGCAATGGCCGGCCATAGCCACTCCCTTGGATCCCACTCTAGCTCATCAAGTGGCCTGCCCTCCCAGATCCAAAGGCGTCACTCCTTGAACTCCTCCCAGAACACAAAGGGGTCCATTCGCCGTGTCTTCCCTTGCAGGCCAATCACTTAGATTCCCCTCCATGTGAGAACGACGATCTCCTCATGCTACTACCCCCTATCAAAAGCCAGACGCCTCTCCCTCCTGTACAGTGAAGAATGTCCTAGGTGGAGTGCCGCCCACTCTCCTTGCCACTTGGAGGGGGATGCCTGGTGGAGAAAACCTAGCGGCCCATATCTCCCTAGACTCTATTGGCTCTCGTATCGGGGGAGCAAGCCAACATGAGGAATTGCTGCATCTATCTCCCTTCTCCTCAGTTACACTCCTCTCTGCTAGCTTGATGCCCGCCGCAATACCTTATCATCCACCAACCTGTGCACCTCCCGCCATGTCCTTATGGTACGAGCCGGGTCGGCCTACCACCCAACCCCCTGGTTGTGGGGCCATTCGTCAATCTGAGCCTCATCTTGATCTTTGACCTAGGGGTTCTAGATCATTGGCGAACGGTCTAACTCTTCCTAGTAGCCTGGGGGGCTCTGTATCAGGGCCTTGCGAAGGCCATGCCACACTCGGAGCAAGCTGCGTAGGAAAGGTGATTTGGGGGGGGGGGGGGTGATCTGGACTGATGTGAAGATCCATCTCAGGAACGGTCTCCACTCACCACTCACCACCGAGCCTTGTTCTGCACTCTTGAAGACCCTCCTGCAGTAGGATCTTCCAAGTTTTCCCTCCTAGTGTGAGACCACGGACGACTACCTTGTCCAAGAGGACTATACTCTGATACTCTGGGTCTATGATCTCGAGCTCTCCCTCTGAAGGATGCCATATGATGGTCGCCCACGCCACCTCGGCCATGGGATCCCTGGAGTTTTCTAACTTGGATCACAAGAAGTTCCGCACCAAGCGGCGAAGCTGCCTTGCACGTGATGACAAGAAACACCAACATGAGGCGATGTACCAGGCCGTTACTAGGAGGACCTGATTAACCACCAGGGCTTGGCCTGCTAGTGAGAGATGAGCCATGTCCCAGTAGGTTAGCTTCCTCCGAATAGAGTTAAGGATTGGAAGAAATTGCTGGGCAGGAGTGACGTCGAGTCCTACCTGGAACCCTAGATAACGGATGGTCTGCCCTCTGTTCACCCATTTGAATCCTAGGTGGATGCCCCACTCCGTGCTAGAGTCTGGGTCTGTGAGAAAACCAACCGACTTTCGCTAGCTGATTTTTGCTCCCGTTGCAGAATAAAACACCTCAAGAGCCAGCCTCACTCTCTCCAGAATCAACACATTGTCCTCAATGTAGAGTGCTTATATCATCTGCATATTCCGAGTCTAGCAACTCAATCTCCTCCTTCACAGGAAGGTAGAGATTGCGTAATCCGCTCACGCGAGATCTGAGGAAGCGGTACATCGTCTCTGCAAAGAGTAGGAACGGGTATTGGGCCAGGGGGAACCTTGCTGGACTGATCTCTCCAGCCGAAACTCCTCCCCCCGCCTACCTCCTATGAGAACCTTGCTGGTGGCCGATCTGTAGAGTGCGGAGACCCCACGAATCCAAGCATGGGGGAAACCCAACCTCACCATGGTGCCCTCTAGGAAATCCTAGTCCACTCTGTCATAAGCTTTCTCAAAATCGAGTAGTAGTACGGCCAGTCTTTGTCCACTGTGCTGGGCCTACCCTGTTGTCTCAAAGAAGGTGAATACATTGTCAAGGATGCTTCTATCCTGGACAAAGGCTATTTGTGTGTCATGGATAATGTCTGGAAGGACAGGGCGTAGTCTCCTACCAATCATCTTTGCCAGTGCCTTATAGGCCACTAGCAATAAGGTGATCGGTCTCCACTGGGAAAGCTTCAACCTGTCTTCCCCTTTGGGGAGAAGACTGATAAGGCCTATTGAGAGACTCCCTGGCATCTGTTCTGAGGTGAAAATCTGGTGGAATGCTATTAGTAGGGGGTTCTTCACCACCTCCCAGAAGATAGTGAAGAAGGCCTTAGAGAGGCCATTCTCTCCCGGGCATTTTTGCCCATCCTGTGTTTGGAAGGCCTCCTTGAGTTCCTTCTCTGTGAAGGGGGCTAGGAGGCAGCGTCCCATGTCCTTTGTGACAAGGGACGGGATGTAATCCCAAGCCTGCTGTCTACATCGGTGTCCCTTGGTTGAGGTTGTCTCCTATTGGAACAGGCGCCTGTAGTAGTCAGTGGCAATTTCCATGACTTTGTTTGGGCTAGAACGAGTCCTCTCATACTGATCTTGAAGGCTGCGTATCTGCACTCCTGAGGTGCGAGGCTGGCGCACTTGGAAAAACTCCTTGCACATTGTGTTCCCTTTTTGTGCCCAGAAAGCTGCTGAGGCGCAGAAGGAAAACTCCGAATGCCTATCCTCAAGGCCAGCAATGGCAGCTCGTCCACGCACCTCCTGCGCCTGGAGGGTGGGATCCTCTGGTAACTCAAAAGATAATACTCAAATGAGGAACCTTGGTCCCTACCCACTAGTTGATGTCCATCATGCAGCCCGGCCACTGCTGGGAGAAGAGCGTCAAGTCCCCCTTCTTCCATCCACTGGGAGATGTGTGTCTGCCACTTGGCTCTTCACCTCCTTCTCTACTTGAGTCATCGTCCATCCTCCTATGTGAGAGGTTTGCCAAAAGATGACGTACCAACGAGACAGTAGGGTTTGCGGGGAGGAACATGTAGTGAACTCGGCAAACATGGGCAAGAGAAGAGAAGAGAAAAGAAACTCTAATGAATGGAATGATGAAGTTCCGAATCATGGAGTGAATGTGAAACAAGGGAAGAAGGGTGCCGTAACACAAGGAAGATGATGAAGACAGCCATGAATCATGAACCGCAATGTCCTCCTAAAGGGGTGTGAGGGTAGTGGAGAGGCTCGAGAGAAGAGGTGAGAGACTGAATGAATCAGCCGTGAGGAATGAATGAGAGAGTGGCCTATAAATAGGCACAGTCGGTCTAGGATGGCACCTCTTTTTGGGACTACAAACCCTAAACGCAAAAACGCAAAAACGCAAACTGCGAGTGAAGGGTTTCTCAATATCCCCTTTCAGGCCCAAAAAGGGGAACAAGAGAAGAGTGAGGTGGAGATGCAATGCTACATGTTGAAGAATCCTCATGCAGTAGGTGCCACTTGGACAGTGTCCCTCGTGGGGAAATTGTTCACTTGCCCAAGCGCCCTAGTATATAGATGATGAAAATATGCAATACATAGGAGGAATGCTGGACTTTGTGTGGTGCCGAGAACCATAAGGATATGCATGTACTCGATCTCGGGAGGTGGCTCCATGTTAACCAAGTGATCAAGGCAAGAAGAGAAGAGGAGGAAGAAGATGTAGAGGGTCTCTAAGATTTAAGATTTCCACTGGAAAGGGAACCCGCAGTAAAGAACACGAGACAAAGTGAACTGGAGAACCCGAAACTCAACCTCGGGAGAAAAGCCACTAGCTTCGTGCATCCATGTTGGAAGGAATATGAAGGCCTCGTCACCAAGTCGCGGCTGAACCTCGGAGGTCCCGATCTAGGTGGTACCTGAAGATCTTGGGTATTAGTAGAAGAGATGACTGGTCGAAGACAGCCACCCCAAGAAAGTAGAGGATGGGTGAAGAGCTTCATGTCGAGTAGGTTCCCCCTCTGAGGTGGGAGGTGGAGGGGCCCCTACTAAAGTCGAAGAAGAAGTAGATGCTCCCTTTGAGGGCAAAGAAATAACATCCCCCTCTGAATCCCCCTCTGAAGTAGATAGGGAATCAAAAAAATCATGGATCACGGACTCCGAAATGTTTGATGATGAAGAAACTGCCGCCGATCGTGCCGAAGAAGGTATCTGGGGTGCGGAAGAGCTCCTAGAGGTAGCCTCTCAAACTTGAGGAGTTGAGGGTGGGGCTCAGAATGAGCAATAGGTGGGCAACAGTCGTTGTCTCTCAATGGAGCGGACTGGGTAGCCAAAGAAGAGGAAGGAGTCGAGTAGCCACTGTCTCTCGAAGGAGCAGACGGACAAGGATACAGTATCAAACAATCATTGTCTTTCGATGGAGTTGATTGCAGATCCATAGATCGTGGAAGCCATTGCACCTGAAGATAAATGGAAGAAGACTGGCGTTGGCATTGCGACGATCTTTAGGAGGTGATAGCGCCAATCGATCCTCCATGTGCTCAAAAGGACTTAGTGTGCATTGGATGCGTCTTATTGGCTTGAGCATAGTACTGCGATAGCCGATGTAGAACGATCTTTTTGGCCGAGAAAGGAGAGGTGGCACAAGGAGTGCCTGGTGGAAGACGCATATATTTCGGGGGGATTGGGAAGCAAAGCTCGAAGTCGGCAAGCATCGGTGGTGTGTCTGGTGATGCCGCAGTAAGAGCACCCAATAGTCATCTGTTGGTAAAGAAGCCATGGATACCAGTGTGCCTTGCTGAAGAAGGAAGAGGTTAACCACCATGAACCATGAACCGCAATGTTCGTCTCAAGGAGTGGGAGGGCAGTGGAAGGGTTAGAAGTGAGCTGCCAGTGGGTGGAGGATACGACTAGCAGTAATAGGTCGCAACTAGTAGGAAAACGTAGGTGAGGAGAGAGAAATACTAAAAACGTAGGCAGTAGGTGAGAGAAAGACTAAAAACGCAGGTAGGACAACCTGCAAGGGAGAAAAACTAAAAACGCAAGTTGCAAGAGAGAGGACAAAAAACGTAGGTAGGACAACCTGCAAGAGAGAGAGACTAAAAACGTAAGAAGCAGGAGAGAGGAAGACTGAAAACGCAGGCACCAGGACTATGATGACGTGGTAGGCTGTACGGCAGCAGGTCTGCATAGGAACAACAATCGCGTAGTTGGAATCAACTCCAAATTGCATGAAGAGGGCTGGAAATCAGGTGTGATGTCCTTCGCGAACGGGGTGTGGGCAGCAAGCTAAAACACCCGAAATCTGCAAAAACGAGATTTTGATGCAGCGGAAGAAGAAAAGTGAATGCCGAACCCGCCACTGGTCTTTGTCTTCACTGGAGTGGAGAATCTTCGCTGCTAGGTGAGCAGATCCAGCTCTGATACCATGTCAAAAGATGACGTACCAACGAGACAATAGGGTTTGTGTTGAGGAATACGGAGTAAACTCAGCAAACATGGAGAAGAGAGAAGAAACTGGAGTGAATGTGATACAAGGGAACAAGGGTGCCGTAGCATAAGGAAGATGATGAAGACAGCCACAAACCACGAACCGCAATGTCCTCTTGAAGGGGTGTGAGGGTAGTGGAGAGGCTGGAGAGAAGAGGTGACGGACTGAATGAATCAGCTGTGAGGAATGAATGAGAGAGTGGCCTATAAATAGGCACAGTCAGTCTAAGATGGCGCCCCTTTTTGGGGCTGCAAACCCTAAACGCAAAACGCAGAAACGCAAGAACACAAACTGCAAGTGAAGGGTGAAGGGATTCTCAACAAGGTTTGACAGACGAAGGCGTAATTTGGTCCATTCCATGGTGCTAGTAGATGGACCTTGCTGCTCCTAGCCTTGCGTACCACGAAGAGTCCTACCTCTAGGGTTAGTGGAAAAACTCCATGCTCCGCAACTCTCAAATAAGACCACGGCCCACTGCGAAAGAATTCCTGTAGTAGCAGCTGCGTCTGTCTCAGGCAAGTGTGGGGTGCGGCACGGGCAGATGAACTGGTGGATGTGTGAGAGGGGTAGGAGGGACTGGAGAACTGATGGGTGGAGATGTCGGTGTCTGGGGCTCCTCCTCTCCTGTGGGGGGGACGGGGATGGGTGGGGGAGGGGTTACCTGAACTGGGTGGATATCAGGGGAGAAAGGGCGGGGCGGCAGGGGTGATGGGGGCCGGGGGTGAGGATCGAGAGACGGTAAGGGGGGCGGAGGCACCTGGTGGGCATGGGGGGGCCCGTGTTTGTGGGAGGGGGAGGGGGGTGTATGCTAGGGTTAGAAGAGGGGCCGGGAGGGGGGGGGGGGGGGGTGTATGCTAGGGTCGGGGGGGAGTTGGGGGGGTGAAGAGGGTGGAGGCTGTGGGCCCTCAGGTGAGGTAGCTTGAAATGCCTTTGTGGGGGTGGATGTGGAGATCTATGGATTTGTCGGGCGGGGCAAAGGAGGGGGGGGGGGGGCATGGTGCTCTGTCTGGGGGGGATGCTGGCTCTCCATCACCCTGCCGTGGCTGTGTCTGAGGAGTTTCCTGCGGTCCCCCCCTGTCGTCTCTGTACTCATGTAAAACTGTCTGCATCCACCTGTGGGCTGCCCTCGTACCGAAGCGCGTACACGCTGCTGCCTGGTGCCCAAAGTCATTGCAGCGCAGGCACTGCTTTGGCTGCCCCGTCACAATGACCTCCTGCCTAAAGGAGTGCCCACCCGCCTCAATCTCTAGGAACTGTGGAATATTCTTGACCTCTTTCACTGCCACCCGTACCTCTTTCACTGCAATCAGACGGAGCGGGGGGTAGCTTGCGACGTGACGGGTGTGAGCTCTTCTGCTTACAGTTAGACTGTTGGAGCTATATTTTTGGTACTATATGTACTTGACAATCAAATGTGTGTTTGGGGTACCACGGACACAAAGTATGTCCGACACTGTAGTTAATATGTACATGATTACACATCTCAATGGATGGGCTTCTTGTTGAGTGCACTGTTCTCCAAACTGTGTGTCATAACCTTGAGCCAGCATGTTTTTGCCAGAAGGTTGATGTTGTGTGTGGGCCCCAGGCTGTAGTTAAAAAACTGCTACATGATGGGTCCATGTGATGCAAACCGCCTAGGGTACTTATGTTGATCTTAGTGCAGACATGAAGGCAGACTAGGGACTTGTCAGTAATAAGGTGATAAAATAGGATTTTAAGTTATGAAATATATGAACCTGGGGAATTATGGAACATGCTATGCTAAGATCCCCAACTGGACAAATTAGGAGGCATGATGCAATCGATTGTGGTCTTAGTGTTTAGGACATTAAAGTGTATTTTGAACTTGTGAACTTACACATACATGTATCTCAGTACCTACTTTTACACCTCACTCTTATACTAGCCTGTCTTGCACAAAATTGTAGGCAAGGGGGAAATAATTGTGATGTTAGGTCTGCGATGAGGTTTTTGTTTGTCCATGTCTATTGTTATTGTTTGATTCATAGAGGAGAGAAGTCCATTATTAAACTTTTCTGGAAAGTTACTGATGTACCAGAATACTCTTTTTGATGCTGTTCTTAGCTTTTCCCCCCTTTTTTTTGCATAGAGCTACCGTGGCCGAGGTGGAAGAGGTAGAGGAAGAGGGCAGGGAAGGGGAAGAGGTAGAGGCAGGGACTCAGGTTTTACGAAGAGCAGAAACAGTAGAGAGAGAGTGTTTATAGAATCTCTTAAGCCATTTGCCCATCGTGGATCAAGAAGGCTACAAGGACTAAGGAGGGCGAAGATGGATGATTATGAGTACAGAGAGAACCGTTCAAGAGTCAACAGGCGGTAAGCTTGAGCAACGTTTTCTGGGTATTCTAATTTTATGCTCAAAACTCTTATACGGTCTTGAACTTATAATGTTTGTTTCCATTTAAAGCTTTGCTGCATCATCACAAGAGACGACCACAAATAGCAGTTTGACACAGGCAGTGAAAACAGAACCACCAAAGCTGATGGTCAAGACAGAAGAGTCTTCTGTTACAGCAAAGAAACCTTTAACAGGCTCTACCCTTAACTCAGCATCTCCCCCGTTTTATCCTACCGGGCAACTTGCTTTGACTGGTTTGCTGGCCACTGCAAGTAAATCAATGCAGGGCATTGATGAAAAATTGATCGTAAAGGATGTGCAGCAGGTAGGAAGAGGGACTAGTACAAATGCGACAGAGATGGGGGTTGTAGGTCTTACGGTGACAAGGCAGCCTTCTCTCCCTGTAACTAATGCAAATCTTGCCCTAGTTTCCAAGACAACTGATGTGGATACTACATTGCAAGGAAACTTCATGAGAGGTCCAAATTCGCTACAGCCACAGGTGCTCCAAACAGTATCTGCATCCAAGATTCAGCAGCAGCAAGCTGCAAAAGTTGATGGGGGTTCACAGCCTCTGGTGGATCAAAAACTGCGTTATGCAGCTTCTCAACAACATACAAATAGAGGAGTTTTGCTGGCTGAGCCACTTCGAGCTTCACAAGCACAGTCACAGGAATCAAAACAAGGGCAAACAACTCAGCGTCAAGTGGTGCAGTCACCAATTGTGATATCTCCAGGTGCTCCTGCCAAGACAACTATTGACAACAAGCCTGCTTCTGTGACATTGGGGAGCACCATTGCTAGTAGTGGTTCTGGAAGGGCTACTCAACCAACCAGTTTGCAGGCTGGAAGAGGGTCTTTGATGCTAAGCGGGGCTGGTTCTGGTAGCTTGGCAAATGGTTTACGCAATGGTGAGATAAGCCTCCACTCTCCAATATCCATAGATGTGCAAGCTGGTTGTTTTCTTTTTCAATGTACTGTTGACTCAATTTTGCATTGAGGATATTTGAATTTCCATAGATGTGCAAGCCGGTTGGTTGTCTCATTTCATACATGTGCAAGCCAGTTGTTTTTGTTTTTAAGCGTACTGTTGTCTCATTTTTACATTGAGGGTATTTGAAATCGATTGATATTGGCTAGGGGGGGCACTTGCAGTTGTGCAATTTGCTGGTCAACCACAAGCTGGTCTTGGTGTCCCTGCAGTGGGTGTGGCCTTACCAGGATATTCGAGACAGCCTCAGTTTGGGTTTTCCAACTCTGAAGTAACATGGTGCGTACCTCACCTTTTTTTTAATGATAAGTGTTTGTCTAAATTTCAACTCTGGAATCACTACTAAGCATCAGTATTTATTGTGTACATTTGTTTGAACTCTCCTGTGTAGATATTTGGCTATTGCAACTGTAGGACCTTGTGTTGTTAGGCTTAGCATAACTCAATCAAAAGACTCATCAAGACACATGTCTACAAGATCTTTGTAGAAGAGTTTCTAATTCAAGAGTGCTTATAAAATTATCTTTATTCAAACCCTTAAATATATAGCTCTAGAATTAATATTGAGTATTAAGCATCATGGCAATCTTGAAAGTTATCACGTTAACATTGGTAGCAGGGCCATTTAGAGGTATATGGCTATGGAGGCTCACTTGCACATACCTTTCACATGTACTTAAGTGTGCTGTTGCTCATGTAAAATAAGCCTTTCAACACAATGCGCATGAAGTATAATACTATTACTGGTGTTAAAACCTTGTCAGGAAGGACATCCTGCCAACTCCTTTACATATTCTGTGTCTGCATAGGCATCACATGTCATCTATTACTTGGGATCACATAATAAATCCATACTGCACAGGTGCAATGCATGGTGTGAAACTAGCCTTCAGGCACCCAATGGGCAGTAAACCACAATAAGTCAAAGTCAGAAAAATAGCAAATTCAGCAACTTTAATTCACATTCACCTAGAGCTAGAATGCTCCTGCACCACCTTTTTAGTCTTTGTTGGCTCCAAAGCTTGGTGCCCCTAGCTGTATTTCTTTGTGCTAACAATAGAAATTTCCGAATTAAATTCATATGGCTGGATTTCCAGGAGTTTCTAGCAACATAACTGATCCACAGGTGCTCAATGACATTGTCACCTTTATATTCTTGGAGTTCAATGAACTTTGGGCTGTTCAAAGGTTAACATGAAGACTTTAGCCTGCCAAACTCTAGAAAACATAGGCAACAATGAAGCTTAAATTCATGGAGCATTCCTCATGTAAATGTGTGCTCGATTGTTCCCGTGCACGCCCACACTGTTTCTCTCACAAGCAATGATTTATCATATCAACTATGAAAAACACACTTTGTGACAAAAGTGTCCTAAAAGTGCACGAGGGTAGAGATCTCTGAGAAGATAAGAGAATCTCAGGCCAAGGTGTTACAGAAACTTGTTGTATTATGGTTTAGATTACAATCTTCAACAATGATACCTGCTGAGAATGGAGATTTAGAGCTGCCCAGTAGATCCCTAATACCTTCGTGATTCCATTCCTATTGTCACCACATTCTCCATGGCTGAAAATCAGAAAATCTACAGCCAAACTGAATGAATTGTAGTCAAATTGGGTGTGGATTGCTTTTTGGGGGGGGAGAGAGAGAGAGAGAGAGAGAGAGAGAGCTGCAAATGGCAATAGATGCCACATATTTTTCCTCTACAAACTCATTAAAATACAAGAGAACTTTTAGGCATTTTACAATTTCTCACTAGGCAAAGCTTTCAAAGTGACTCAGTTCTAAGGTCCCAACTTTGGATTTTATGGAAATTTCAGATTTGACCTTGTTCCTTGCCCCTCCCTTTGCCACATAGCCCTACACTTCTTTCCTACACGTACAATGTCAAATCCTTCATTGTTAGTGCAATGGTCACCATGCCCAGAGCTAGGGATACTAGAGTTAGAACTCATGTTAATGAAAAAATTAGGTGAAGTTTAATTAAGTCATTAAAAGTTCTTTCACATTTCTCATTCTATTGACATAGCCCCCTGTTGAAACATTGCAAGAACCTCTATTTTGCATGTGGCCAAGGACATGTATTGCTAATGTACATCTATCAAAGTGGTAGTCATTATGGAGATATGCTAGGGTTTACAAAAGGAAACACCAAGTGTACAACCACAATTGAAACATAGATTACTCAAACACCAACGCATAGTGCAAAATGCAATGCTTGTATACTTAGTGAGCATAGCTACATCACGTGATCTCATAGCCATGTTCTTGCAAGTTAGTTCCTCTTGTAATAATAGGTTGGTTAATTCCATGAATGTGAGGGGTTGTTGTGCCCCCTTCAAAGACAAATTCAATGAAATGTGAAAACCAAGATAAGACTCTAGAAGAGAGTTCAAGGTGGTGTTGATCATCTCCTCATTGGTCATAACCTCATCAATATTCAATAGTTACTCTCTCAAATCTTGAATATAAGCAAGGTGATGTGTCATAACATCACCCTCATCCATGTGTGCATTTTTCAATTCTCTTCTCAAGTAAGAGATTTTGGCCTCATTTCACACTGCAAACATTTGGTCAAGAATATCCCAAGCTGCCTTCTAGGTCTTACAAGACCAAATATGAGGTATTATTGCCCTCTTGATTGAAAGAGCAATCGAAGATAAGGGTTGTGCATCTTAGAGTCCCATTTTCTTTGTTCTTGTGTAGTAGGAATGTGGGTAGCAATAGGGCCGGATTGCTATCCTCTAGCTCCTTTTTGAGGCCATTTAGGCATTGAAACAGGGAACGGCCGTTCCGGCCTGTAGGAACGGCCCAAGGCGTTCCAAACCCTCCAAGGAGGTGAAACGGCCAGGGAACGTTCCCTGCCGTTCCTTGTCATTCCCTGCCGTTCCCCCTGCCGTTTTCTGTTTGGAACGGCCATTCCAGGCCTATTTACTGAAAATTGACGTTTTTTCTTGTTTTTTTTTTTGCTTGGGTCATAGTCCTACCACATATTCACCCATCTCCATTGCCTAATGTGCACACACTAATCTCTCTCTCTCTCTCTCTCTCTCTCTCTCTCTCGGGTTGAAGATTCAAAGTGTCAAGACAACCCACAAGCTAATTAGGAGTCCATGCAAAGTTCAAATTTGATGCATTATCAACTCTTGCAAATCAAAATCAAATTTCAGCCGATCCTCAATTCCAAGGTATTCATCCATTTATATCGTCTAATTTCAAGGGAAATTGGGATAATTGGGGCAATTCAAGGCAATTTGGAGCTATGGGGGTAATCGAGTCAATTTTGGGACATTTGGGTCAATTTCATGCATTGACAAGTATTGGGGCAATTAAAGGGACATTCTTTGGGGCAATTTGGGTCATGCAGGCCATATTTGGGGCACTTAAGACATGTGCCGTTCCCCCCATTCCCGTTCCCCTACCTTGGACGTTCCCCCCGTTCCATGGGGTCACATTCCCGTTCCCGTTCCCTGTTCTAGGTAACTATGATTTTAGGTGCAAACCCTTTTGTTCTAGATGAATCGCCGGTCAGAAAATTCCAAAGACACCCTTGGCAACAAGCAAATTGGGCACCATGAAACTCCACGAGTAGTTGGTGCCATCCAATTTGTCCTCTATTGAGGACACCCAAAATGTTGCTATGGTCACTATGACCTTGTTGAGCTATTGCTGAAATCAAAGATAAGGCATGTGCATCTTAGATTCCCATTTCCTTTGTTCTTCTATAGGAGGAATATGGGCAGCAATAGGGGCAGCTTGTTGTCCTCTGGCCCTCTTTGAGGTGTCTTGAGGTGCAAATCCTCATGGTCTAGCTGAATCGCCAGTCACAAAATCCCAAAGACCCCTGGCAACAAGTAGATTGCAGACCATGAAACTCTAGGAGTAGTTGATACCATTCAATTTGTCATCTCAAAATGTGCATAAACCGCAACCAAATACTTCCAAGTTGAAATACAGAATATTCATGACAAAATGAAAGTACAAAGTACACCTAAGGTCTAAGGTTGACCTAACCACACTTCTACACCTTGAGTAGAGTTGGAATAACTTAACTCTCAAGTCTAGTGTCACTACATTTAAAGTCCTAGAAACACTACATTTTGACACTTTGAGTTGGATTAACTTAACTGTAGAGTCTAGTGTCATTGCATTTAAAGTCCTAGACACGCTACAAAAATTACATTGGGCGTTGCCTAGAATTGATGAATTCTAACATAACAACTACTTACTAGGCAAAAGTTTCAAGTTTCAACGTTATTTAATTCTAAGGTCCAAGCTTCAGTTTAATGAAAGTTTCATATTTAACCTTGTTTGTTTGCCTTGTCCTTGTTGCCACATAGCCCATACACTTGTCCATTCAACATTGCATGCCTAGTGTCAAATTCTTCACTACTCGTGTGATGGTCACCATGCTGAGAGCAAGGGGTGGTAGAATTAGAACTTATTTTAAATCAAAATCTTCGGTGAAGTTTAATTAAATAATTAGAAGTTCTTTTACATTTCTCATTCTTGGTACATGACGTGACACACCTTCCTTATCTAAGCCTCCTGTTGTGATGGGCAAAAGTGGGAAATTGTCAAACGCTGCTGCTGTTAACAGCTGCCATATATATTGAGCCAGGGTGCTGTCATATTATGTTACAACTCACATCATTGGCAAATTACAGTGTGCACGGAAGGGAGAGATGGATATCTTCTCGATTTCTAGCTAAGTTTTCATGAATCCACAGCTGGCCCACCATCTCAGTTGTATGCATCTTCCAGCTAAACATTACGTTAGCACAAGAATTCTAAGTTTTTAGTAAATTCATTTGTAACTGCAGGGTTCCAATTCTAGCTGGTGGTGGCTCTCTTGGTTCAAACTATGGTTCTCCATATATAACAGTAGATGGGGGTTCACAAGCTGTTTATTACACACCACAGACATCTCAGCCTGCTACCTTTGCAATTCCAGCGTAAGAAGCTTACTCTATCCAAATTGAAAGCTTTAATGTGTTTTACACTAGCGTTGGGTAACTACTAACAGTGTCTGTCACCTTGTAGTCTTATGTATTCTTGTAATAGTCTTGTGTATCCTTACAAGGACTCAAGCTTGGATATTATAGTGAGACTAATGGACAAGGTATTTCGTTTGTTTATTATGATATATAGGAGGGAGGTAAACGGCTCAAAACCAAGCAGCAGCAACTTGTTCAAGCCAGTGACAAGATCAGGTACATGCATAGGTTTACAAAGATAAACATTGCGGCTTGAGGCTGTATTACAGCAGAGCTTTTACGATGCTTAAACTTTTGACATAGATTTTGCAAATGACGAATTCGGACAACGGCAAAGCAAGCCTCGAAGGTAAGTCTTTCATGATTGGCTTGCAGTGTCTGTCTATTTTCTATTTTTCAATGAGAAGCTAGAAATGCACTGTAAAATTTAGTATGCTTTTTTAGACTAAAGGAGAGTGAAGTGTGCAGGGCCATGCTTTGCAAGTGCTGACTAATGTATGTATTAGAATTTGCATTGTGCATGTGTATGCAGATGGGAGCCATATATGAGGCTGGGAGGTTGCCAGTGCACCCCGACATGTAGTTTAGCCTTGGGAGGTTGCCAGTGCACCCCAACATGTAGTTTAGCCTTGAGCTGTTTGATAGAATAATGCTGGTCTTGAAAGTATTGGTTCTGCTTGGGTGTAACATAATAAGTATTCAGACTTCTTTCTTGGTTCTTCGGGTTCTTTGGAGAGTGACATGGATGTGTGATTCATCTGTGGCAGATATTCGGAGATGAACTTTGGCCAGTGATACTGGAGGAAAGATCTTGAAATCCTGATGAGTATGCCTAATGAAGTGGTGTGGATTTTCTTTCTTGCATTAAAAGCAGTTTTGTCAGGCAGGATATTTGAGATTTTAATGCTTGAATTTGTTTCAATCCCTATGCAGGCTTCACCCATCAAGCAGCATCCAGTTCAGTATATTTATATCTGGTATGTTGAGATCCTCGAGCATTCAGAAAAAACATTCAATTTCCCAATATTTCAGTTGGACAAAAACATGTAAATTTAACTGATTGGATTATTTTTGGTAGTTCCAAAGTCATTTAGTTTTCTTAAAATAGCCAAACCTGAATATGCTTAAACAAAGGCTCAGCAGTGAGCCCACATAATTAGATATTTCCCTTTTCTTACAGTGGCCGTCTCTCACAAGATTTTCAGCGAATCATTATGCCTTATGCCTTGATGATCGTATTGCACATCTTGCATATTTTGTATCACTGAGCACACATGAGGTTTCCAATGTGCATACAGTAGGTGGGTGGAAAAACATTAAAACAATGGGGTAGTTGATACAGGGATATCAGTGCTATGAAACTTGAAATTCTGAAAGTGAGTGCTTAAATTCTCCTACTTCAAAGTTTGTAAATATTGTGCTGATGACAACTTTCTTTGTGGTTCTTTGGCAGTGGCGGTGCGTAATGATTATCCTTCTTCACCATAAACTTGAGTGGGCTATTTGTGTTCAATGCATACCTGTTGACTGCAGAGGAATTTTACATTTGCATATTTGGTTTCAAGGATGAACCTGTGCCAGGTGGTCTAGAGTTGGGGATTCCTCTTGGAGATATTTGATAGGCTGGGTGTAGTTTTTGAGTGCTAACCTTGCATAAGGGGCCTCAATTGGCAACATCAACTTGCAAATGATTTGTTCTCTTCCAGCAGCATGTTGTTATGTACTGGTCTAGATGATGTGCAGATGCTTGGGATATCACAAGTATTGTGCTTGTGAGTCTACAGCTTTTGTGTATTATACAAAAGAAGGAAGCTGTTGATGAAAATTTTACTTGTATAGTGGACAGCTAGATTTGGATGGCTTAAAAAGGCAGATTTCCTTCATTGCCTGTGCAGGTTAGCCTAGCTCCTCATCCCATTTTATCCAAGCATCATATTTAAGGATTCAATGAGCAGATTCTGCCCATATCTCTTGGTGTATATTGGACACCATTGACAAAGCATGATACTTGAAAAATTGTAGCTCATGGAGGAAAGCTTGTAGACAGTACTCATAATTGTAAGCTAGGCTTGCCTTTCGTTGAAGTCTCAGGTATATTCTTGGATTCTAAGGATGACTGGATTTTATGTTTACATGGTGGGGTAAACCTCCTGTAACCCATTGTGCTGTCCACTTGTTTTTGTTTATGTGATACTTTCCTGTGTTCTGGACATTCCGAATATGTACTTCATTCAACCAACACAAGACAGTTTCGGCCAGTGTTAAGCTTTGAACAGCATCTGTAATTGCTTCACTTGAGCAAAACTGTCATGATGTAAACACTAGCCAGTTTTTATATGAGGGCTTTTAAGCTTGTCAGTTACTAAATTACAAGGAAGAACAGAGGCTGTTATGTTAAATCTTTCAAGTTACAACATAATTAGATTGGTGGCAGTCCTGTAGGGTTGATGGGGGCCAAGATGCATGCGGAATAATGCATTGATTGAGGCAGATAACAAGGATGAAAAAGTTGAATAGATGCACACTAGGCATGCCTTTAAGATGTATCTCTTCCATCCCTATATGAATATGCCAGAATAAAAGAATATTAAATAAGATCATACTAGAAATATTGGTTACTATAAAAAATGGGGCTAGACAAGCTGCACTGCCTTTCTAAATAAACCAATGGTTCAAGGGTGCTCTATGAACCTCCATCGTTTCTTTGATGTATCTATGTGTCTATGCATTCACTTACTTGCACACATCTGATTGAGTGTAGTTTATCATTGGTTTTTATCTTATCAAGGGGAAGCATAGCCTTTTTTTATAAGATAGTTTCATATTAAGACTTTTCTTTGCTCCATCAGGGGGAAGGGGAGGACTTGAAGAGATCTTGCCCCGCCCATATAACCCAAATCAACAATCGATAGAAAATAGGGATCATTCTCATCCATAATTGATTTCTATAAAATATATTTTTGCATAATGATTTGTTTGTTCCTCTGTTGTGCCTATTATTAGTTTAATAAAGTGATTTTTTTTCATTTTGCTTTTCTTTTACAGCAAGCTATGGAAAAAACTATGCTAGGTTGGGCAAGAAAGTAGGCAAATTTTGCACCCATTGGAAAGTGAAAACAATTTACTATTTTGTCTCATTCTCAAAGGCATGAATGCTCTTGAATAGCTACCAATGCTTTCGACTAAATTTCCATTTTTTAATGCAACAAAGCATGTGTTTGTTTATATAGCGATGCACAATGTTTTATCATCTCATTTAGAAATGATTGTGCAATCATTTCTATATTTGAATGCAAGCAAGACAATAATAGTTTATCTGTCCACAACCAAGTATGAGGACACAAAATTTCTTGATAAAGCAGCTCTAATCAATGCATAAAATGTCAATATACTATCATGGTGGATAGACAATTGTATCTAGTGAATGTCCAAGTGATGAGGCACTAATGCAATGCTTAAATATCTTGTTTTGTAAGAGAGGAGAAGTGATGTTAAGTTTGCATGATTTGTAAGATGTGAATCAAGCTTTACTTGTACAATCAAAATCTATATTATTTTATGAATTTCCTTGTAGCAAATAAAATTTTTGCATCTCCATGAGCTCCTTGGTTCCTCTATTATAGTGAATAGAAAATTGTATCTAGTGAAATGAAGTGGTAAGGCACAAATGCAGTGCTTAATCTCTTGGTTTAAGAGAGAATTGAACCTACATTGTAAGTCTACACATCTATAAGATGTGAACCAAGCTTTATTACTTATGATCAAAGCTTATGCTTATTTTAAAGTTTCCTTGTCGCAGAGAAAGTTTTTGAACTTCCACAAGGTTCCTTGGCTTGTCTTGAACTTGTAACCACAAAAGCATAAAATGTAGAGTGGAAAGGAGTGCATATAATATATCAATAAGAAATCCTTGTATAATTCATAATTAAAGTAAAACACACAAAGCATGCCTTGAGACTCCTCTTGTGATACCTTACAAGGGTTCACAACGAAGTACACGTAGATTACGTGTATGATGCATTGATTGAGCACATACTTGCCTCCATATTGATGCATTTGGCTCCAATGTCAAAAGCATACCTATAAAGACTCAAAGGAGAAGGGAGGTGTGTCCTTACCCTCACCTTTGCATATTGCTATTCTTAGACCTCTCGCCTTGACTCTTTTGGAGGTCTTATCACAATTTATTTATCAAGTTGGCCATTGTTTGTTGGTTAATGACTTGGGGGTCTTAACATAACTTTTCTTATCAGGGTGGTTAATGTTTGTGCATCTAGACTCTTTTTCCTTACTCCTTTTAATTCAAGTGCTCCCTTGGTTCAATTACATTTGAGGAGTGGAGGCTAGAAAGTCCTATTCTAGCTTGGCTTAGCTCTTACGACATTGTTTACCAAGCTTTGAAGGTGCAATCCTAAGTGGTCCTCTTGGTGGTGTAAATGTGTGGTGGAGTCTTTGCCATGTTTTGTGATGCCTTGAGGTAGGCAATCCATTGGTCACTCCTTATGCAGTTTCTTCCTTCGCCTTCACCTTTTCATTCCAATCCACCCTCGAATCCATTACGTTTGAGGATTGGAGGCTTCAAAATCCTTCTAATGTGGCTCATTTCATATGGGTTTACATGCCAAGCTCCATAAGGTGCGGTATGAAGTGGTCACAATATTGGGTCAAGGTGCTGCTACATGACACTAGCACATGATCCACATAAACAAGTCTTCCCTTTGTGGAAAATGATGTTTTCTACACCAAATAATAGTTGTAGCTTGCCATGCATCTCCTCAATGCTTCCAAGTCTTTCTCCCCCCCCCCCCCCCCCCCTTTCCCTCGTCATCATATGGCCCTCACTCAAGCACTCTTCATTCGATCTCCCATCTTTGATCTTTCAATAGTAGGCCCCTTCTTTTTCCATTCAACCTTTAAGCTCCTCTTGAAGTCCCAACTTCTCCTTTCATCACCCTCTCCTATTTTCCATGAATGATTATTTAAGTCCTTATCCAAGCCTTATGGACTAGCTTGACTCTTTGCACGAAAGGTGTAATTAAATTCCACGCCACCTTATCTTTGGCTCTTATCAACTTCATTTGGACTTGAAGTTCCTAAAGGGGCATAGACTAAGTTTTCACACTCAGCTTGGATTTCAAGCATCAAAAGAAGAGATGTTGTCTAGGTGTTTGGGATAACATCGATATTTGGAGTGCTTGGTGTCACAAATCCATAGGATCAAAATGACATTGCCTTGTATTTCTTGGAGTTTCAATGGAAAGATCTTAACCAACATTGAGTATGGTCCCATTGGGTACTATACATCCCAAAGACGCTCACCTTAAGAATGAGTTGGATATCTCTAAGCCTCAACTAGTGAGGTTCCATTCCATGAGACTAAGTTGCCTTGGTTGGACCATCTCCTCAATATTCCCTCATCCTAACCCTTCATAACATCACAAAATTGTATTCTTTGGGTTCAAAGGAGTAGAGAATGACTTCATAGCTAAAGCACAATTGTTTCTTCCTCCCTTTATCTAAT
This sequence comes from Lygodium microphyllum, assembly GCF_053477565.2. Classification (NCBI taxonomy): domain Eukaryota; kingdom Viridiplantae; phylum Streptophyta; class Polypodiopsida; order Schizaeales; family Lygodiaceae; genus Lygodium; species Lygodium microphyllum. Next base: position 29,382,527 of record NC_141157.1, on the reverse strand, counting down.
TTGGTGGTCTTGAATTTCACCATTGCTTTGCCTCATCCTTAGCCACTTGTGTTGCTTGGGTTGTGGAGGCATTTTCTTTCTCAGCCTTTGCTTGCCTCAATTTCTTGGCTTTTGGCTTTGCCTTCGTCTTTTCTTTCTCATATATCTCTTTGTCTTTCTTATTCTCTTCTCCTTGGCCTTCTTTGGCTAAGTCTATCTTTTCTTCCTCTTTTTACTTCACCTTGGTTCTAAGTCTTAGACAAGATATAGTGCCCGCCCCGATTCCACTGACTTGGATCACAGGATGGAGATAAGCGGACTCGAACTGCTGGCATCCGCCACAGGGTAAGCCGCCGCCTATCAGGCATCTTTTTCTATATCCTCTTCCTTGATCTTCAGATTTAGTCCTATCTTTCCTTGCCTTTCTTCTAACTTAGCTTTCTTTTTCCACTCATCTTTTTCTTTTGCCTTTCTAGCTCTCCACACTCTTTCTTCTAAATTGGCTCCTAACTTTTTTGGCCTTTGCCTATTTGGAATTTCTTCTTCTCGTTTTCTTCTATCGGTCTAGTTTCTTTCTCATCCTCTTCTTATCTTTGCCTCGTTTCTCTTAAATATCAATTCTCTTTGTTTATTGCTTATCTCTTCTTCTATTCTAGCTATTGCTCCATCTGACATGTCTTTTTCTTCTTCTTTCTATCCTTTTCTTCTATGTCTTCCCATATCTTCATGATTCTGTCCTTGAACTCTCCTTCTAGTCTATCATAGTTGAACTTGGGTTGGTTGTTGAGGTTTGGTTTTTGGGGGTCGAGGTGTTTCTAGAATCCTATAGTCACATGTCTCCTCTCTCTACTTCTTCTTCTTCTTCTCTTCTTCAATCTTTAGGGTCTCACCTTGCACAACAACTTGTTGGATCCATGTAGAGGATTTGCTACCCCCGATGCTAACACCCTTTCACTCTCATCTTCCAAGTCTTGTTCTTCATGTACTTGATGGTCTTCATCAAAGGCATTTTGTGCACCTTCAAGGAGGGTCCCCCTCATGGCCTCACTCTTAATTTCTTAGGTAGAGGTGTCTCTTGGCTCTTACATTCATGCATATCCTATCCCTTGTTCATTTATATCTTCTTCTAAGATTGGTTCTTCTTCAAGTTTGACAACCTTTGGGTGTGAGGGCTCATCCTTCTCCCAGGTCCATTCATCCTCATTCTTCATCGTATTGTCTAAGTTTTTCATGATGTCTTCTAGCCTTTGCTTTGGACATTAGATTTCTTCTTCTTGCTTATAGATGTCTTTGGGTTGGTCTTCGATTGTAGAGCCTTTTTGGTTGAATTCTTCTTCTTCTTCTAAGTAGTAGTTATCGGGGTATTCCCTTTTAAGGAGGTGTCCTACCACACTTGGAGGTCTTTCCATCATCTTGAATAAGACAATTACGATCCCCTATCTAGCTTCAACTTTATAGTTTGGTTGGCATATTAGGGTTAGCTTCATGCTCCATCAAGATAGCCTCTATGACCATGAGCTCATTTCCCTATCAAGCTGATAGCTTTGCAACTTTGTTACTTTTGTACCAAGTGTTATGTTCCTAAGTGGAAGCTATGATACCAAGTATAAATCCTCACGGGATTTCAAGTGGAAAAATGGAGCAAATAGATACAATGACAAGGGACATAAAGTAATGAAAATACTTATATTCCTCATAAGAAAGGTATAGCACATAAAGTATGCCTTCAAACCACACCATTGTGATGCCGCACGTGTGGTTCACCACATAGTATGAATGTCACTTGTAGGATGCCTTGCTTGATTGTACTATTATTGCTATATAGGTGTGCTTGGCTCCACTGTCAAAGCATACTTACAAAGCAGGGAGGGAGGACTATCCTTGAATGCCACACCCCCCCCCCCCCCCCAAACAACTCCTTCCCAAAAAAGGACAAAACCTTTGAACCACATTGATGATGCCACACATGCAGTTCACCATAAAGTATGGATATCATTTGTAGGATTCTTGCTTGAGTGTACCACTACCTCCATATAGGTGCATTTGGCTCCATTGTCAAAGCATATCTACAAAACCCAAATAGGGATACTCCTTGGCTCCAAATTAGGGAAACCCTTCCTTGCTTCTTCTTTCAATTCAGTTTATTTATTTTCCAATCCCTTGATATCACACATGTGAAGTTCACCACAAAGTATGGATATCGTTTTGCAAGCCTACTCAACTCTATGTAATAGACAAGAATACAAGAGGAGTTTGAATTTTTTCTTGTCATGGCATTCACATTGGCTTATTTATGATATAATTCGGAGGATCCCATTCTAGATTGAAGACACTTGAGCTAGACATTTTGTGAGCTATATTCATACTTGAAACCTAAAAATTAGATATTTTAGACTTGTTTCACACTTGGACGCATCTGAAATATTAAACCAATTAGCAAAATAACTATGTTCACACATGGAAGAAAATATTTTCACAATGGGAAGCATCTTAATTGGCTATCTCAGTGAACTAGTTTTGTCAATTTATGTTTGACGCTACAAATAGAAAAACCATTCTTAAAGAAGATATCAAAGGTGGTTTCTATGCAAATTTTTTAGGGTTGTTTTTGCATAGAAAAATTGCCAAAATTTTGCATGTATTGTGAGGAGCACTTGGACTGCATTTTGATGATCAAAATTTGGCTATTTGGAATTGGGTTTGCCATTGCTTAGCTATGTTAGTAGTTACCACTTCATCATCTGATTCAAAAAATGCACTATTGAATATTGAGGAGTTGAATGGCACCAACTTCTCCTATTGGAAGGAATAGATCGACAATTATTTGATGTAAAGGAAACATGTTAAGTCCATCAAATTAGAATGTTCAAATCTTTAAGACATGCACATAGATATTTGGGATGAAATGGATGAGCTTGCACATGCTATTATCATATTGACACTCTTTAAGTCCATTTACTTTAATGTAAAGGGCACACATGGTGGTGCATATAGCGTAGAGCACTTGCACAACTTGTTAAGTATACATGACTCACAAAGCAAAACAAAGTTTGAAAAAGGACATGTCACCTATATGACAAGAAAATCCTTGCATCTTAGGTTTATTGATTGAAAAATATCATCAATCTTTATATGGAAGAGCATACATCCATGTCTAGCTACTTATATGACTTTAACACTATTTTGAAATGCTTGTCTACTCAAAAGATTGCTTTTGAGGACTGTGTCAAAGACATGTTTTTACTTGTGACGTTGTTCGAAAGTTGGGATACTTCTAGGACTGCTATTGCCAATCCAACACCTAGTAGGGGCTTGACTAGTTCAAATAGTAAGAGAAATTTTCTTATGGAAGAGGTCAATTAAGAATGTAGGTACTAAAGGTTCCAATACACTATAAGAGGGAGGTCTAATGTAAGGGGAAAGTGCTATGAAAGAGGAAACTCTAGAAACACTCTTGCATGAAGAAGGATATAGAATGTTTCTACTCCAAGGGAAGTGTCACATAAAAAGGATTGCTTCAAATGGAAGAATAAAGGAAAGGGAAAGAAAAATGATGACAAGGATGGCAAAAAAAGAAGAGGAACACAAGGCAAAGATTGAGGAATTAAACACCATTTGCAGTAATATTGACGATGACAATGTCTTATATGTCTCTACTCTTCATGTGCATTTTTTGTTATCATTGATGATGGAATGTCATAGGATTGGATTATTGAATTAGGAGCATCCTTTCATGTTACTCCACATAGAGAGTGGTTAGCTTCTTATGATGCATGTAGAAGAAGACGTCTCAATTTGGGTAATCACTATGCATGTAACATTGTTGGAGTGGGATATGTACATCTATCTTTTACTAATGTTTCTTCTTTTGTGCTAAAAATTATATGACATGTATCATGTCTAAAAAAGAGCTCGATTAGTTAGATGACTATGGACACCATGTTGTATTTGATAGTCATTCTTGGAATATTTGCAAAGTATCTCTTGTTGTTGCATAAGGGCAAAATTTTGGCACTTATACTCTTTTAAGTGTGCCTAGTATTAATGATCATGTTTTTGCTACTAGTAGCTACCTATATCTCTTTAGCATCACCATTTGGGTTGCATGCTTATGATACAAATGTTTATCCGAGTTGTAGTATCTTCCTTCTTTTAACTTTTTAGACTTTGAGATGTGTGAACATCGTAATTATGGAAAGAAAATTGAGTCATCACACAGAAAAATATTGGTCATAAGAAGTTCAAATCATTGCAATTAGTTCAAGTGATGTGTGTAGGCCTATGCCTATAGTGTCAATAGAAGGAGCATCATACTTTGTCATGTTTACTAATGATGTTGCATGGAAAGTTTGGCCTTGTTCTCTTTGCAAAATGAGGATACCTTTTATGCCTTTCAAAAGTTTTTAGCTTATGTAGGGAATTAACAAGAAAGAAACTCAAATGCTTGTGCATTAATAATGGTGGGGAGTAACTTTTTGATGTCTTTCAAAACTTTTGTGAGATGTGGGATATCAAGAGGGAGATGACTATTCCTAAAAACCCAACTCAAAATGGGGTTGTAGAAATTATGACAAGAAAGGATTTAGGGTATGCTATCAAGTGCATATCTTACTTATGGATTTTGGGTTGAGGTTGTTAAGACAACTATTAAGTTGATCAACAGATTACCTAGCAAGCCATTAGGTGGAAGGATTCTTGAAAAGACGTGTGGTTGGGAAAGTAACCCTCTTATGAGCACTTACATGTGTTTGGCTATGAGGCCTATATATATATTTCCAAGGACAAGAGGAACAACCTTCATCCTAAGTCATGAAAATGCATCTTTCTTAGATATGGAGATTTTGGAGGGTTAAGATATTGATTATGGAGTCTAGAGACCAAAAAGATATTATGCAACCATGGTATAATTAATGTTCAATGAAGAGAAGATACATAAATAAACCATGAAGACCATTGAGATATAGGGGTGGTACTTCGAGAGGATGCAGCCACCATATGCGCAATATGTATGGCATGTTTCACATGATGTAGTGCTAGGAAAGTGAGGAAACGTTAAGGTAGATGTATACATCCAAGTGGGGATACTCACGTTTAGTAGGATAAAAATTTGAGACAATAAAAGTCTTAGGTTAACTAGGTATTGAAATGATACACTCTCCATAGAGATACACTCTCCATCTCTTTATTATGTCATGGTGGAAAATTGCAAAGAGTGCTTATCTTATGTGGATGATATGTCCAAGGATGATAGTCATAAGTGGAAAAAGAATATGAGCTCAAATATGGATTTTTTGATATTGAATGCAACTTGGGAGTTGGCTCCATTGTCCAACCAAAGGTAGGTATAATAATTCTATAAATGTCTCCATCATATACATTACTTAAGTATAAGGTCGGATATTCTCATCAGTAGTCAAGGTGACCACTCTTCTCATCAGCAATCAAATGATTGAAGCATAAAGCCCGATTGGAAGTGTGAGCAAGTGAAAGAAAGAGAGATGCGAGCTATGGCAAATGGAGAAAGAGAGCAAGAGAGAGACACACACAAGATGTGGGAACTTCAACAATCACAATGTGTGACTAGTCTTTTCTTATTCAATAGTCACAAAAAGAATAAAGAATACAACGATAGTAATGGATACCTACTACCTGTAGTGTATAGATATGTGGGCATGGTGTGTATAGTAAATACAGAGTGGCTTAGACATAAGTGCCCTTAAACCCAACAACCTCCCACTTAAAGGTGAATGTGGCTTGAGTGAGGATAAAACACAAAAAAAGTAACAAAGTACAATAGGATGAGGAATAAACGTCATCTTAGACTATGTCCATCATCTTTCTAATAAGGAAAAATGTTCCACTAAGAGACTTTTAGTGAGCAAATCTATAGGATTCTCATCGATTGAGATCTTGACAAGCTCAATAGACTTTTTCTCTACTACCTCCCTAATGGAGTGATAGCTCTCCTCAATGTACTTTGTCTTCACATGGAAGTCTTGATTCTTAGCCAATTAAATAGCAATCATAGAATCCAAATATAGTGTAGGAGTAACAATAATACCAAGGTCTACACCACTGCCAAACAACCTAGTTATAGGGCCTCCTTGTAAGCCTCAGTGTGGTTGCAATATACTATGTCTTAGTAGTAGATAAGGCTGTGCATTTCTGCACCCTAGATATCACATAACAACACCTTTAGTAAAAGTGAAGACATACTAAGAGGTGGATTTCCTATTGTCTGCATATCCTACATAATTAGAGTTAGTGTAACCCACCATAGAAAATGCACATATCTATAGTGCCTTTCAAGTACATCATGATACCCTTCACAGCGTCCCAATGTTGTTGGCTAGGTGTAATTGTATAGCATATCACAACTCCCACTATAAATGCTATGTATGGGCGAGTGACTACCATGGCATACATCAAATTTTCCACTACAAATGCATAAGGGAACTTGGCCATCTTGGCCTTCTGCCCATTTGAGTGGGGAGAATTGGCATGTCTAACCTTCACATGGGAAGATATAGGCTTAATATCCTACATATGGAATTGCTCAACAAGCACCTTTTGTATGTATGCTTGTTGTGACAAGTAAAGGAGCCCCCTAGAGCAATTGCACGTGATGTGCATACCAAGAATATGTGAGGCTTGCCCCATATCCTTCATCTCAAAGCTCTTCTTGAGCTAAGTCTTGAAGGCATCCATCTCATCATAAGCTCTCCCAACAATTGACATAAAGTACCAAGATAATAAGGCTACCATCACAGGTCTTTTCGTGTATAAACACAGATCTATATCATAGTGAGTATATCCCTGTGAATGCATAAAAGTATCAAACTTATGGTACCATTCCCTAGGTTGCTAAAAGCCATAAGGCTCTTTCTGAACTTGCAAACTAGGTGCTACCTGCCCTTTTCCATAAAGCCCTTAGGATGCTGCATATAGATATCCTTATGCAAGTCCCCTTAGAGAAAAGTCATTTTCATATCTATATGATAAAGTCCAGATCTAACTGTGCAATCAAGGCCAAAACCAATCAAAGGATAGCCATTTTGACTACAAAAAAGAAGATTTCATCAAAAGACAAACACCTTGCTCTTGCTTAAAACCCTTTGCAACCAATATAGCCTTATATATACTAGATGGGGGAATCTATGGGTACTCTTCAACTTGTATGTCCACTTGCCTAGTGATACATGTTTTCCATTGGGCAAAGAAACCAAATCTCATGTATAATTTTTCTATAATGAATCAAACTCAAACTTCATGGCCCTCTCCCACCAAGAATAACTATCACCTCCATGCATGGCCTCCTCATAAGTAAGAGGCTCACTGAAATCTATCACCAAACCATGACACAGTCCATGGAGGGCACGAAATGATTATGATGACATCTATCTCTAATAGACTCTCAAAATAGGATGTGGGGCCTATACAGCTTGTCCAACATCATGATCATGGGGGCCACGTGAACATCAGCTATAAGTTGTCTAGCTAGTTGTAGAATAACAGGAGGCTTCTCCTGAGAGATCATCTTGTGTACCTCAAATACCTGCTCATGCTGCTTATGCATCTTCTTCTCATGGAAAATAACATCATGGCTGCAAATGACCCTCCGAGCTTGTAGATCCCATAGGCGATATCCCATCACACTTTCATCCTCATAACCAAGAAAGATGCATTTTACTGACTTAGGATCCAACTAATTACATTTGTCTTTCGGTACATGGTAGAAAGCCTCACATCCAAAGACTTTAAGATGCATATATGAGGGAGATTTTCTAGACCATACCTCCTCTTCTACAACTTGACAATCAATAGGAGTGCATGGGGATCTATTTTTCAAATGTACAATAGTAGTAACTCCCGTAGCCAAGGTGTTGCAGTGAGCTTGCCTAACTAAGCATACCTCCGACTCTTTCCTGAATGGTCATGTTCATGTCCTTGAAAACACCATTTTTGAGTGGTCAACTGACGATTAATACCCCTCTCATCACAAAGATGATCAAATGCTTTTGGATATATACTCACCCCCATTGTCAGACCTTAGGCATTTCAGTTTATATCTAGATTGGTTCTCAACAAGAGCAAGCCAACACTGAAAGGTAGATAAGACATCTAATTTTTACTTAATAGGATATACCCAAACCTTATCCGAATAATCATCAATTAATATAACAAAGTACTTCATACCACCCAATGGTGACTTACATGGCATGAGACCACATATATTAGAATGTACAAGAGCCAAAGCAAGTGCTCATTCTATGAATGCATTACAAATCCATGCTCATATATGTGTTGCCATTTTTGCTGTGACACTGACAAGGCCATTCTCTACCTAGACAAAGCAACACCTCCCAAATATGTTGGGAATATCTTGGCCAAGAAGAGGTTTAGGAAGGCCAATGAACAATGCATTGAAAAGTTCTTACGAAGCTTTGAGACATTGAAGAAGAAAAGGGTAAAGGGGTTTCTACTTCTAAATTCATACTTAGTTCAACAAACAAGATGTAACATCAAACAAAGAGTCTTAGAAGTCCTTGTGATTCCTTTCACATCATAGATAGCTATCTTGGAAAGAAGACAAAGCTACATTTAGCTCTTCAAAATCATGCAAGCGACAATGAAGAAGAAAAGGGTAAAGCGGTCTCTACTTCCAAAGCCATCCTTAGTTCAACAAACAAGATGCAATATTAGCCAACAAGTCTTAGAAGTCCTTGGTGAGCCCTTTCACATTATAGATAGCTATCCTAGAAAGAAGAGAGTGTCAAAGTATGAAAGTTGTAACAACGTATTCTTTGACTTGAGGACTTTACACAAAGCTATGATTAGGTTTTACAAGCTAGATTATACAATAGCAAATGGGTTGCCATTTTTATTATCAAGTTGGATGAAACAAAGATTGTAAAGGGTAAGAAGATGGAGAGAGTTTCTATTATCCTAATGAACATGGCTCTATAGCTAGGTAGCAAGGGCGATGAAGGTGTGGAGGGCTCAATGCACTTCAATGTGCAGTCAAAGCAATACATTTGGTGGTTGAGAGTAGTTCAAGTTGACACTGAATATTTTGATGTGTTGCATTGGGTGTTTCAACAAGCTTCTATGCCTGAGGTGATAAGTGCACAACAAGAAAGGGAGGAACTAAGTGTTAAAAGTTTGGACAATATAAAGTCGACTCACACATGGCATATTTAAAGACACTGAATTGCATATATAACGTGTCAAGAGATGCTACTTCTAACATCCCTGCATTTCATATATGGTAATGGCCAAGGAGTGCAATGCTACTAGTTGAAATAAGGGCATAATAGACACACCAAAGATCCAAACTTTCAAGCCATTCTAGATATCCCTTTATCAAACATCCACATGTACACATTGCATGCTTTGTAGAGAACAATAGAGAAATTTTCATTTTAATTATACGAACAGCAAGAATCAACTGAGAATTTTGATTTTTTAGGCAGTAGAAATCATATTCGAATATTTTGGACCATTTTCCATAATATGCACAAAAGATTCATCATAAAACAGTAAAATCGAGCACTTACACATTTAATTTAATATGAATCCGCATGCATTTCAAAGTTGAGAAGCGGTTGACGCTCTTCCATGGCCACTTATACATCCCTAAACTTCAATTTATGCTCCATAATACTTCAGTATCATCACACGTCCAAAATCTATTGCTTGACCCCATCCCTCTCTCACATAGACTAAGCCATGGGAACAATGTGCAGAGAGGAGAGAGAAAGATTGAAGTCGGAGATTTTCATTCGTTGCATATACAATCAAATTGAAGCCTTCAACGTGTAGATCAAGGATATGCCTTCTTCCATCTTTGATGATCTTGCGCGAATCAGAAAGTCACACTTGATAAATCAAAGGAGCATTAAAAAATTGCGGCCCCCCCTTCTCCACACTGAAAAAACGTTTTTTGTTTGAGCCCTTAGCTTAATCATTAAATTTACAATTTTTTTTTCAAATTGCAATTTAAAATTCCCTTTTGTAAATATAATCTTGTAAATTTTACTAAATACAATACCCTTTTTTTTAGCTGACGTGGCATCTTACATGTTCTCTAAGGTGGACTCCCTAGGAATCCTACCAATTCAAGTTTCTGCATGGATAATCTAGTCGTAATCAAATGAGTTCTTTGCTCCTCCACACAGCTAGTGCCACGTTTGGGTGCCTTAATTTTAATGGTATCAAAGCTTAGTTATCTAAAGTCTTCACCTTAGAATCAACATGCTCTCTATTTCATTCAAAACTAGCAAGAGGCTAGAGACATTCTTCCTAGTTCTTGGCTAGAGGTTATTCCCAATAGCTCATGGAGGTGAACAAAATGATTGGGATAAAATAGCAACCCAAGCTCAAGGCTTCATTAACATCAATGTAAGTGATAGCATAATTGGCTACATTCAGAATGCAACAAGTGCAAAAGAGGCATGTGACATCTTAGCAAAGATGTTGAAGAGTAAAAGCACCATTAGAGTAATGCATTTGAAGTCTAAGTTGAATGAAAGAACTAAAAATTAAAATAAAAGTATGCATGATTACTTCTTGAAGATTAAAGATATTGAGGATGAGCTAACTCCATTGGTTGAGGATGTTAAAGAGGAAGAGAACTCACAATTTATTCTCAAATATATGTGGAAATATTTATTTACTTGAAGACATCAAAACCCTTCTTATTCAAGAAGAAGAAAGGTTCAAGGGAGATAGACCCATCCCCAACAAACAAGATTCAACCCTTATAATGGTAAGAGGAGAAAGAGCAACCACAAGATAATCAAGAAGAATTCATCGAAAATGAAGGCAATTAGCCCAATCAATAAAGTTCATCCTTATATTATAGGCTTATCATCTTCACTTATGTCACACAGGCTATGATTGCATTTGCATGAGTAAAACAAATACGTATAAAGCCCAAAGATTTGGTTGATGCAACTCATACCAACTACGTGCAAGTAATAGAAACATGATATTCACCAAGAAGACAAGGCAAATGTAACTATTGTGGCTATCAAGGCTATTGGGAAAGAGATTGTAGAAAGAAGATGGCTAATCAATGACCTAGAAGAAAACCCTTGCTTCAAAATGGACTATCTAATGGAAGAGCTTCGAATAACTAACTACATGATATCAATCTCAAATCAATTCAACAATGGTGGTGAGCAAGTGTTTCATATCCACTTGCATGAGCCACTCAAATCAGCAACTTCAAGATGAATGGGACATGGAATTTACAGCCTCTAATCACATGACTCGTCACTTAGAATAGTTCAATTTAGCTTAACCCTTCAATACTAGACAAACACTTAGCACACAGGAGATGATTCACAATATACTATGGAAGGAGAAGACACTATTCCCATTCAAATATCCTTAGCCAAGGTAAAAGACTTGTCTAATGTCCTTTTGGTTCTTGGCATTACTAAGAATCTACTTTCAATTGGTCAATTTTTTGAGAAAGGGTATACAATTAGATTCAATCCAAATTGATGCTTTGTGTAAGAGCTGAAAGAGAATGGCAAACTAGTTGCACAAGGAGGTAAGATTGGAAGATTTTTCAAAATGAAGACATTCTCACTTCATCAAGCAAACTACTCCAATGAGACCCCTTCTATCTTAATGACATTATGGCATAGAAAATTAGGATACATAAACAACAAAAGCATCATGCCTTTGAGGAGAGAGAAGGTAGTTGAAGGATTGCATGTACTCTAGCTCAATGAAGACAACTGGGAAGCAACAAAGAATAAGGTTTAAAAAGAGCACCTATATAGCAAAGCAAAGACTTGAGAATAATCCATACAAACATATGGGGAATAGCCTAAACAACATCTTTAGGAGGTTGTAAGTGCTTCATCAATTTCATTGATGACTTGACAAGGAAGCTATGGATTTATCCCATCACGCAAAATATGAAGTATTTTCTAAGTTTCAAGAGTTCAAAGCAATGGTGGAGAAGAAATGTAATGCATATATCAAGGTTTTAAGATGAGTGAAGGGGGGTGAGGAGATCATCTTAAAAGAGTTTGAAGAATTTTTTTGAAAATTTTGTATGACAAGATAAGACACTTAACAAGTACACCCCTTAGCAAAATTGGGTTGCAGAGAGGAAGAAGAAAGTTATTATTGAGTATGCTAAGTTTATGCTAAATAATGCTAATATTTCAAATGCTTATTTAGCTAAACATATAAATACTTCAATGTATATAATGAATAGAACTCCCATAGAAGCACTTACTAATCTTACTCTCCAGAAGATGCATATATAGACAAAAAACCAAATTTCTCTCATCTTAAAGTGTTTGATTGTATTGCATAACATGCATATTGATGACTGAGTTGAGAAGGAAGCGTGATCCTAAATCTAACTCATGTTAATGTTGATGTATGGTTAGAGGAAGATTTAGACAATATAGCTAATAATTGAGCACAACTAGCCCTAAAACATCATGCTTCAAAGGGACTCACCTATAACACCAATCTTGCTACTACACGGACAAAAGTACATGGAAACTTGCTAATCTATTAGAGGTTAAGAAGGCCATTGGATATAAGTGGGTCTATAAGGTTAAGTTTAATGTTGATGGTACAATCATAGATACAAAACTAAGTTATATGTTGAAGGAATTACTCAAATGTATGGTGAAGATTATGATAAAACCTTTTCTCCGGTCACAAAGATGACAAGTGTGAGACTTGTGATTGCTCTTGCTAGTCACTATGGATGGCTCATATACCAAATGGATGTAAAAAATGCATTCTTGATTGGAGATTTGTAGGAAGAAATTTACATGCAACAACCACTATGATATATAGATGCCAACCATTAACACAAGGTATGCAAACCAAGGAAGTATCTTTACATACTAAACCAAGCTCCTAGATCTTGGTACACCAAGACAAACTCCTTCTTGCAAGCTCATAGATTTTGGAACAACAATGCTAATAAGCATGAAGGTAAGGAAACTACATTGATTGTCTTCTATATTGATAATCTCGTACTTATCGATAGTAGATTTGCAAGCATGGAGGCTACATATGTTGATTATGGGATACAATGTGAAAGATGTTAGAGAATTAACATATTTTCCTAGGATTGAAGTCTCAAGGTATGCGAATCAATTTTTTATTTCTCAACATAAGTATGCTAATGATTTCTTGAAGCATTTTAACATGCAATCCTATAAACCAACCTCCACTCCAATGAAAGTCAATCTGAAGCTTGTGAAAGATGACGTATCTAAACCTATAAATGCCAATTTATATGGGCTTTATTTTGCTTGTAATGTCCCAAAGAGACTTGGCAATAAAAATCAACACTTTACTTGGTCACAACAATCTCACATGCACTCTTTCTCTATCCCTATCATCATTTATAAAAGCACATGTCATAAAAATAGCTAAGGTTCATTTTCATAAGTGATAAAGCAAATATGTGTTTGAACAAAGGCTTTAAAGAATAACAATGGTCAAAGGATTAAAAATCTTAGGAAACTTAAATAAAAATAATCAAAACATTATAGCCCTTTTCTCTCTCTCCATTGTCAAGATCAATGTCATTATCATCCAAAAGGAGGCTACCATGTGGCATGATCATCAACTTTGCCTTCTTGAGTAGAACACAAGGAAGAGACAAACTCATACTACCATGCACCAATTGTGAAGGTGATGAGACTGAAAAATCGCCATGCCAAGGTGCAAAGAGCTCGATCAATCCAAAAAGGATGAGAAGAAGAGAGCATGATGTGTCTAAAAAGAATAAGAAGAAGAGAGTTTAAGACTACGCTATAGGGTGAAACCTTAGCAAAAGCTATATAATGAAGCCTTAGGAGAAGCATAACATTTGTTCTTACACTTCCTTGGAAAAAAATCAAATAATGTGGAGAGAAGACAGGGGAGAGAGAGAGAGAGAGAGAGGTAGGAGGGAGCATATAGAAGCAGAAAGATAGAGAGGAGTTGAGGAGAAATCGAAGACAAGTAGCTCATCATAACTTGCGAATTGGAGAGTTATATCGTTCTATTTTTTTCTCTACCCACCATTCTCATTGGTCTTCTTCCCCCTCCCCCCTCTCACTTACTCATACTTGGCTCATCATCTCCCTATCCCAAAACCTCCTTATCAATCTTCCTCACTACCTATTTTCCACCCCTCATCTTGTCTATCTGAAGATTCAAGGAAATTTTCTATCCCAACAACATCTTGAAACAAGTTATATTTATTGCTTAAACTCCAAATTCTTACCCTATTGTATGTTGAAACTCATCCAAAAATCTATCTCCCTAATTCAAAGTGCAAACTCACTTTCCTACTTCTATCCATAACCATTTGTCAAAGTAATCCCCATTTCCAAGCAAAAGACCCTTCTTCCTTGCCAAAGTTCTACTTTGAAGGACATACAAGCTAAGGAGCACTATAGAGATTAAAGAAGAAGCTAAGCAAGGAGCATGTAAGAAATCATTTCTGTGTTTGTGATGGCCCCTAAAAGGAGAAGCACCAAAATTGGACAAGAGATCACCCAAGCAAACAAGATCTTACCTGCATTAGTCCAAGTTTCGGTGCCCCGCATAGCATCTAGTTGACCGTTCTTCATTATAAATTAGTTAAAGTGACAATAGAGCTAGAGAAAGAGTGTATGTGAGATCTCTTATGACCAAGTAAAGTGTTGATTTTGATTGTTGAGTCTCTTTCTTTGGAACGCTATATTGCTTCGATTTTTATCTTGAGTCTCTTTGGGACACTACATTGCTTTTATTGTCATTGTTGTGAGTTCGTTCATATATGAACATAAGCAAACTCATTGGATTGTAGCTAAGTGGATGCTCATATATTTCAAAGAAATTTTAGAATTTGGATTGCAGTATGACTCTAGATACATTATGACTTCACCCCAAAGAAAGTTTTGAATCAAGAAATTGATTTGATATACTACTCTACACATGATCAAATTGCAATATATTCACAAAGTTGCTTGAACCAAATAAGTTCGCCATCATTAGGAACAAGCTTAGTGTATGCAAAAGTACACTTCTGTACTTGAGGGGAGGCGTTAGGTAGTTCTAGAAAATGGTTGATAGAAAATGAGGACCTATGTAAGGTAGTCTTGGATGATTTTGGACAAAAGGCAAAGTACCTATGAACATGAAAAAGTACCCAACAATAGCATGATATAGCGAGAGGGAAAATTATCATGGAATGACATAGCATAAAGATGTTCCATTTTGGACCTATCATTTTGCATATGGGTGGTCAAAGAACTCCTATATTCTGGGCTTCACTTTTCTCAAAAGCTCAACAATCCACATAGATTCTAAGGATTGCAACACATAGTTAACTTCATTTTCTCAACAATTTAGGTATCTATCTTTTCCTACATTCAAGGGATTGTAGCATACACCTAACTTCCTTTTCTCAACAACTCAACTATATGTACCTTTGCCTAAGCATACACCTAACTTCTAAAGCAAATCTAGAATAATTAAATGAGTGGACCAACTTAACATCTTCTAAGAAGTTGTTCCTCTTTCATGATCTATGTTCTCACTTGTCAGATTTTCCATATTTTACTTCACCTAATACAAAATAGACATTTATTGAGTTGCAAAATTCAAATAGCAAAGCAATCTGTGACATCCAATATTATATAATAAGCAAGTCTTAAGTAACAACTATATATGAGGGATTGTATGAACATTGTATGAGAGCAAGAGAGTGTGAGCAAACCTCATCTATCTCATCATAGAACTAATATTTAATCGATGCATTATCTCTTTGAGTGTGCCCATTAGTTCTACTACTATTACATTGTTTGCTTTTGTTACAATACACTTGATTGTGGGTTCATTTGAATCGATTGTTTGTGTCATCTCATTATTATCTACTTTTGATTGAGTCAATTGAAGCATTGGGCATCTCATTCTCAAATTTTTGAACCTTCGCCTTCTTCATCAAGAACAACTTCATCAATAGCATATATTACTACTCTAAGAGCTTCATCAGCCATCCAAACATTTTGTGTCTTCTATGTAAGTTATAATTTCCCGGTTTCAATGTGAGTACCATGGGACTAGGACTTCTCTAGAAGGGGGATAATGCTAACTACAAATGGTGAAGGAGGATCAAGTCCAACAAAGGTATAATGTGCCAAAAACATTCTAGAAGGATTCACTCTTTTTGGGTACATTAACTTAATTTAGGCACAACCATCCATCAAGTGCAACTATAGTACTATTTTGTAATATTGTTCAAATCTAGACTCACTATTGCGCAAATTGTAACATCTCCTAAAGTTAGATGGGAAGGCCCAAAACTAGATGAGGTTGTGGGCACTTAGCCTAAGCTTCTATTCATTTTTTATAGAATTGATCCAATAAACCTAAAATATATGCATAAATCAAAGGAGATTGGTCAATGGCCAAAAAGATGAGTAGGGTTCCCAACTTATGGAAGGAAGCCTAGAATCAAATTGAAAAGCGAATAGAGGAGTTTATTCTTTTGTATAGTAGCTTTGAGAGATCTTCTTCTTGCTTCTGTCGTATCCATTTAAGCACCTTGAGAGAGTGTGAGAGTGAAATTGAGTGAGTGAGTATGGGACCATTAAAGAAGCTGTTCTCCAACACTTGTACTATTCTCTTCTACTTTTCTTCCTTTAAAATCACTTGGAGCATACATGGATCAAGTGGGAGAAAAAGTAGTAGAACAAGAGGCATAATGCTTGAATCATGGAGCCACTTGCAAGCCCATCAAGCAAATGATTGCAACCTAATAGGTAAGTGGATAAGCTCTCTAGAACTCAAATCTAGTCTTGCATTTGTATTCTATTTGTGAATCGATTAGTGCTAGATTTGATAGAGGAGTGTTTGCTATTAAGTGACAGATAGTATAGCTAACACAAATAAGAGTTCCAAATTCTTATCGTTCAGTGAAAAGCCCAATAGTATTTGACTCAAATATTCTACTTATATAGTTATTGTCATTGAAGCACACCATCTCTCTCTCTCTCTCTCTCTCTCTCTCTCTCTCTCTCTCTCTCTCTCTCTCTCTCTCTCTCTCTCTCTCTCTCTCTCTCTCTCTCTCTCTCTCTCTCTCTCTCTCTCTCTCTCTCTCTCTCTCTCAAGACTTACATGATTGTGATGATTATCGTGGTGCTATGACATGCTACCTTCAACGAAGGCTTACAAAGGACTACAACTCATGTGGAAAGGAGGAACATAATTGGAAGGAGCTACATAGGCAAATCCATATTGTGAAGAGCCTACAACAATCACAGATGTATTGTGGTCTACTTGATTACTAGCTGAGGCAGCATGCCTTTGCAACATCGACTCTCAATATCAACTAGCCTTTCAAGTTAATTATTTTTTGAATCAATTTTTTAAAAATCACCATATAAAGATAGCTCTACTCACGAGCTAGTGGAAAGCATGGCCCACATAGTCATCATGCTGTAAGTTCTCATGCTTTGAGTTGCATTTGAGCTACATGGGTCCATAACTAGTAGGCTTGTTTGCATGTTCTTGATAACATATTTGAGCTAAGTATACTAATGGTAGATGCTAAAATTGTAATGTTTTCTTCTAACTACTTAGTCTTGGTTTGATTAATCTATTGCTCACTACTATTGAATAGATCAGTCGATTTATACAAACAATGATTGTGCAAATGAAGATCTTGCTCTATAATGCTCTTTCATTATAGTAGGCATGCCCTTGATATATGAATCTAAGTTAAATTTGGAGGCTTTGTACTTACTTTTGTTGTTGCATGCACAATAAGCTTTCTTCTAAGTGCCATTAATGTCATTGGTGTTGGTCTCTCAATTCGGTTGGAGCGCATCTAGATTAAGTATGGTTGATGGGACAAATGGAGGGTTGTGTTGGTCAAAAACTAATCTTGGCTATGGTTTGTGCTAGTAAGTAGGTTGCATCTATTGCTATATAGCATAGTTTTGTAAGGTATAGCAATAATGTTAACACATTAATAGCAATATCAACAAATGCATAGCCATAAACATGCCTTAAATATAAACATAGATACACAATAGAGATAGACTAATTGTAAACAAGTAATATGAAGTGCACAATATACATAGTGAAATACTTTGCATATGACTAGATAAGCATTTTACATCCCCCCCCAAACCCCAATATTGTTGTCATACCCTTTCATATAAGTGGGACTTCATGAACACTAATTGTCCTTCTACCACTCTTATCATGGTGGGTTCATTGAGCACACATAGAAACCACAAAAGTTGAGATGGTGAGAACCCAATTGGTTTTTAAAACTCCTTGTCATATACTATTGAGAAAGGGATAAATAAAGCTACAACAATAACCCCTGTAATTAGATCATGAAGGAATTGGCAAGTTGGTCAATCAACATATCAATGATCATGATTCATTCCATTAGATAAAATTGGCAAACTTTGGTACAATCATCATGTCAACTCACACTGAATTCTCTACCTAAGCTTGTACTATTTTTATGACATGCAAAAAGCTTGCTTATAGGAGGAGGAAGGCAAGGCCAAGCTAAACAAGTAGGCCAATGGCAACTAAAGAGCAAGGAGGTTATATATGGTAAGGGCAAGTGACAAATGTGTGAAGAAGTATGAGTCCCTACAATAACTAATTTGGTAATTTCCAATTGTGTCATCCTCAAGTTGGGAAAGAGAAAGGAGGGGCATCACTACTACACCATGAGAGAGAGAGAGAGAGAGAGAGAGAGTTGTATAAAACTTGGGCATAATATGATATGAAAGGATGTGACATCATGGGAGAACTCAAATGCCATGATAAGAGTCTTGTATCAAAAAGTTTTAATTTTTATTGTTTCTATTTTTGTCGCAAGGAAAATTATCACCCAAAAGTGAACACTATTGGAAAGCATACGCCAAAAAGAGATAGCACTAAGTTTATTACTATTTTCACCATTTAGCCTTTTTTTGTTCATTTCATCTTGTACTCACTTTTGTATAAAAGCCTAATTGCATGATAGTTAGGCCAAACATTTATAATTTTAAAAAATCCCATTATATGACACCAAATTGTTGATTGGAAAAGCATCCCACAAGACCCATGTGCCTTCAAGAAGCCCCTCTACCCTATTGCAACTAAAAATCTTACCCTCCGCTTTGTCCCATCCACATTACCACACCACCCCGAGTGAGAACATGTCCCATGGAAGACATCCGTGCCATTATCAATCTATTGCACATCACCTCAAAGGCACATCACAAAGCACATCCTCACCCTTGACCATTGTGTCTTGGGATGGCTATCTCCCCATAGTCTCTTATGGTGGCCAACGAGTCTCCTCTCTCTATAACATCTAGCATTCTTTCAGTGGAGAGAAATGAAGCCTTGAACTAAAGACTTGAGAAGTAGGTGCTGGTTGGAGACCTATTACTAATGTCAAGCACAAGATTAGTGGCAAGAGAAAGGGAAAAAGAGAGAAACTCATCAATGAACGTAGCGTGGGTGGCTCATTCAAATGGAGATGAGAGAGAGAGGGGAGGAAGGAGGCAGAGCCTGGAGGTGCCTCATCAATTATAATGTCGATCGTATAGAGTAGATGGGTACACCATTAAAGGCTTTTCATGCTAATGATACATGATATGTCACACACAAGGTACAAGTTTTTGGTACTTGTACTCACTCTCCACTAATGAGTATTTAGTTAGATGCACACGAGGGTTGAAAAATGAGCACTTTCTTCTTTGCATATTTGAGACAAACAAATTTGTGGTAGCTAAACAGCCAATGGAAAATATTCTCCACTTGAGCTTACAAAGCTTCACTGCTTTACGAGGTCTTTTTGCATTGTTAAAAAAGCAAATATTGGTAACAAAAAAGGGGAAGCCACCTTAGCAGATGCTTATGGAACATGCTTTAGGACCTCAAAAACTTTACCACATAAATAGTCTTGATGCTCCAGTGCATGTGTGAAAGCAAAATGTTATTTTAGGATGCCATAGCTTGGCCTAGTACAGCATATATGAGCCCAATCTTAGCTTGTGGGAGGTAATTGTGCATAGAAAAGGGGACCTGGGGGGATCGCAAGACTGAAAAAGTGAAGCTTGCATGGGAAAAGGTTTATATCCACTAATGTACATTCAAGCCGAAATGTGCAACCATAGCAATCACACATATAATGATTGTCATCTTGGATGTAGGAGCAAATGTCTCCTCATAGTCAATGCCCAATTCCTGAGCATCTTTCTTGGCAACCAACCTTGCCTTTTATCTATCAATAGACTGATCAGATTTCCTTTTTAGCTCATAAACCTAGCATGTGTCAATGGCTTTTTATGAGAGGGCAACTCAATAAGACTCCATGTGTTGTTCTGCTCAATAGAGTGCATCTCATCACTCATAGTCGCACCCAATGCACATCTTGTTGTGCATCCTCAAAACATGTAGGCTCGTCTTCATCCAAAAGAGTACTATCAAAAGCACATGCTTCCTCATCATCAATAAGATGGCCTATATCAACAAAATGTGCCCCCTACATTTCTAGCACCCAAATGTATACATTGAGGCTAAGGAGCATCCATATCACTCTCTCTAGGAGTTTGTAATAGCCATCTAGGGACCCCTTTGCCTATATGTATAACAACCCTTTTGCACAACAATGTCATCCACCACTACCTTAGGAGAAATTAAATTAGCTCTAGAGGCCAATTTTGGGAAAGTGGGGCAAGTTCAACATGTTCTAATGGCCAATTTTCTACATCAAAATCAATCTCCCATACAAATAGCATATGGAAGGAGACCCCCAAATACATCCAAAGTGTTTGATGAGGATGGGATTTCAAATTTAGCATGTATATGTGCTAAATTTTCAAAGAGATTTGACACCTTTACTCACAAAAACCTTGCATATAGAAGGATTATATAGTCAATACCCTTTGCTTTCCATGTTACATCCAACAAAAATGCATTTTATTGCCTTGTCATCAAGCTTTCCATGAAAATTTATGGGTATATGTGTGCATGCAACACAACCAAAAACATGAAAGTAATCCACACTAGGCTTCTTGCCCTATCATGCCTTATATAGTGTAATGGTCTTCAATGCTTTTGTAGGATTAGGATTCAAAACATGATTTTCCTTCAAGATAAAATCTATGAGGCAATCCTTTGCTCTTCAACATGCATCTAGTCATTTCCATAAGAGTGCGGTTCTTACATTGTTAAGCAATTTTTGGTAAATTTTATCTACATTAATGAAGTGTGGAAACCACCCCCAGTGAATGGTATGAGTTAGCAATGGCATGGCATGAGAGCCTTACTAAGTGCAAGATAGTAGTTGCTATTATGAAGGTATTAGATAACAAACATCGTGCAAATTTTCATGAGGACTTTACCTTGAGTACATGCGTTGAAGTGTTGGAAATTGTGTGAAACACAAAAGATATGAAATTCTAGAAATAAAAGAGACATTGAAGGCTACATGGACAAGCAATGTCAGACATGGTTAAGGTGATTAAGCCTTAGTCATATCTTTAAAAAAGAGGAAAATCTTTGAAAAGATTAGGAAATACAAATTTTTCCTTGAGGAAAGCTATTTATTTATGGTCGTGTTTGTGATTTTAGGGTGGATGACACGTAAGTCAATCTGTGTGTGTACGATGACAAAGATTGTGGCTTGCCTACGTTTTTGAGAGATGATTGGCTATTTGTCAATGTGATGAATGGTTGCTTGTCATGTTGAGGTCGGGATGGAGCTAATGGAGTTATGGGAGTATAAACATGGAAGGATTGTAGCACAAAGTTCATGGGGGGGTGGCCAATGTGTATCTAGATGGAGGAGTCGTCAATGTTTCATGATGGGAGATGCAATCATGATGATAATGCAAGATGACACAAATTGAGGGGATGAGGATCTAGAAGCTGTGAGGAGTGTTTTAGATCCATGCTTTTATGAGAGACATGTTTTGTGGAGGAGAAGAAACATCAGTATGTAAGCCAAGGGAGTAGCATACATAGGGAGAGAAATGGGATTGAAGATGCTTTCTATGTGCATGTTTGGGGATTCCATGGCTATTGCAAGAGCATGATTTATGAAGGAAATGCATGTGAACATTCTAGAGAGAGTTGTTGAAGGAGGGTTGTCATCACTAATATGTGTCTTTGTGTGCTAGTCATGCCCACTCTAGTGCTAATCATGTTGTCCTTCAAGCTTGCAATGACGTCCTTTAGGTTGGCAAAACTATCCTCCATGTTGGGAACTGAGTCCTACAAGCTGGCATATGCCAAGGTGGTGATGTAGTTTGGAGTTTCCCGAGTGGTTATGAGCAATTCTAGTTGAAAGAGATCTGTCACACTAAATTAGGTTAGAAGAGAATCTGAAGCAATTGGCATGATGATCAATATGAATTTCACAATGATGGTATTTAATGGTGGTTTGCTCGATCAGCTTTGTATAGTCAACATATTCCCGAGATACTAAATATTGCTATGAAGAGTGTTTGAGCTAGGATGCATCATATTGAAGCTAAACATCAAGCTACAAATGTCTACAAGTGCTCCATTTCCCTTGTATTTTCAAGTTGTGAGAGAGTTTTATCCTTAATCACCTCTCATGTGACATACTTGGATGCATTCAAGTTCTTGCACAGTTTGCATGTTATGAGAAAGATGCTATGGTGTTTAGAGATAGGAATTAGAGTGAGCAAGATGATGAAGTAGTTTATACATGCATGTTTCTTTGGGGTCATAGTATATGGAATGGCAAGTTGGGGTCATTTTATGCATATGAGTTCAATATTATTACTATGCTTTCTTCAAGTTTATGGTTTTATCTCGCTTGGGATGATGAGGATATTATCTAAGTGTTTTATTTTTTACTCAAGTATTTTTTATTACTAGTCTTAGCATGGTGAGAGTGGGATTATCTTTGTATTGGATCCAAGGAGACCACTATGCATGAATGCTGACTGGGGGGAAGGCTAAATATGTTAAGTGATTTTGGCAAATTTTATCTACATTAATAGAGTGTGGAAATGTAATGAAGGAGACCTAGGAGAGAGAAGAGAGAAGGAAGAAGATTGTAGAGGGGAGAGAGAGAGGGAGAAGAAGAGAGAAAGACTAGCAAAAGAGAGAAAAAGATGGAGAAAGAGAGAGAAATAGAAGGAAAGCCATGAAAGCTAGATGGAAGGTAAAGAGAGACTTGATTATTGATATAATTAATGCCCTAATTGAGTCTCTCAACACCTTAAATACCATGTCAATGTAATTGGGTATTCTTGTGCTAACCCCATGTGTCTTACCCATCTATCCACTCTCTTACATTCCCTAAGGTTTTTGCCTTTAAAAACAAAAAGAGGACTTGTTGGTGTGGCTCACAATGGGGCTACAGAGTGCTACTTTATTTAGCATTCCAAGGGTAATATATATATGAGGAAGCTCAATCTCATGTGGAATTGGGGTATATAGATGTATATGGGATATGTATAACATATAAAACAAACCTACTAGAGAAAACTAGTCGTATCTTTCCATGGGTGGCTCCCATTGAGACATGTGACATATCCACATGCCAAACTAGGCCAAACGAGCTAGTCTTCAACCAAAATTGCATCCTTTAGATAGGGAAACTCCTTTAAGATTGTTGTTGGCCTCCAAGAGGCTTCTCCCAAGGGTAAACTATGCCACTTGATCAAATATTCATGAATGGATCAAGTTCTTAGCTTATTTTCCCTTTGTCTAATGACTGCCTTAGGAGTGTACTAGATTATGCCCTCTTCATCTATGGGTGGTAGCTCCTCTACATAGTCTTTAGGAGTCCCAAGAAAAGGTTTCAATTGACTCACATGAAAACTATTATGGATCTTAGTGGAGAGAGGAAGTTGGAGATGTTAGGCCAAGTCATCCACTCTCTTGACTATCTTGTAAGGCCCATAATAGCAATATGCTAACTTGTTGCTAGATCCATATTTTATTGTGGAATACCGGGACTTGGGTACCTTTAGAAGAACCAACTCGCCTTCTTGAAACTCAAGGGAGCACCTTTTTTCATCAATATAGTCATCCTAAAAGAAGGCCTCCTTTTTCACCCTATCAATCAAAGGTGCTATGATTGTTACATGGTGGAAAATAAATCTCTGATAGAACAAAGAAAGACCTATTAACCCATGTAAAGAAGTGGTATTATTTTGTGTGGGCCAATCCCTAACATATTGCACCTTTTTGGGGTTAGCTTGTATGCCACGCTCACTCACAATGTAACCCAAGTACTCTACCTCAGTCTACATGAACATGCATTTACTCTCCTTTGCAAACATTTTATTCTCCCTTAATGTCAAGCCCCCTTGTGGTGTGGTAGTAAGTGCTCTCTCAATTATCTACTATAAATGAGAATGTCATCAAAGGATACAAGCACAAATTGATGGCATTACAAGGAAAGATAAAGCCCTTGATCTATACAAACTGTTGTTTTGATCTCATTACTTGCTCTCAAGCATATCTAATGATAGTCAGATCTGAGATCAAACTTTGTGAAATATTTTTCCCCCTTTAGTTCATCAAGCAAGTCATCAGTCTATTCATGCATCCTTAGAGATAGAGCATATGGAAGTGATGGCATCCGAGGGTATGGTAAAAGCATTTCCACCTGGGTCACAAGGCAAGCATCCACACAAGTCAAAGAAAAAGTCATCCAAGGGATCATAGAATTGCTCTCATGACCAATATGTACCGTAATGTCTTTCTTGTATTTGCAACCATACCTTTCAACCAACTCTATCGCTTGGAAAAGTGCAGTGGGCTTTTGTGCCATCAGATCAACAAAAAATTGGGCTCCAATCCATATATATATTTATGCAATTTTACATCATCACTAACAGTTTTCACCTCATTATCAAGTTAAGGAATTGATTCATGTAGTCTCTCATAAATAAGCTATGTTGCTCTAGTTGGCACCACCTCCTAGCCAACCGTTTCACTTCAACCAGAGAGATAAATACTTGCACCATATGTACCTTGAAGTCCTCCCATCCATGAGTAGGCTGATTTTTACATTTTATAGAGCACCACCAAGTATGCGTAAAACCCTCAAGTCAAAGTGTGGCAAAGTGTATTGTTTGCTCATCGATCTTGGAGCAGATATCAAAGTAGCATTCCAACTTGGCCATCCACTCCTCTAGATCTAAAGAAACTCTACATCAAAGAAGGCAAAGATGGGTTGTAGAAGTAGGAACATTTTCTAATTACCGCTCCATTTCTATTGCATCATCAGGGTTTATCCTTATATTTTCCCTCCCACCCTCCCTTTTATAGGTTGACACACTGGTGATATGGCTTCTCCTAACAGATAGTCCACTGGGTGCTCCTATTATAGCAAGAATGGTGATACCACCAAAGATTTTTGACTTCAACCTTTGCTTCCCACACCATTGGAGTATATGCTATTAGTCTACCTATTTTAGGATTTTTCAGTGGGGATATAGATTGGCCATTCAATTTGGTAAGAATTACCTTGTCCCTAGTTTCTCGATCATAGGCATTTGTATGCCCACTCAAGCCATGTTGGTCATTGTAAGCATGCTTCCCACTATATCCACAATCCCCATTGTATCCATCCTACCCATTGTGGTCATGGTTCCCATTAAAAGCATGTTGCCCATTAAATGTATCTTGCCTATTGGGACCTTGTTGTTCATTGTATGCACGTTGTCCATTGTGGCCATATTGTCCATTATGTGCATGCTACCTAGGAGTATCAAATTTTCTATTTTGGCCATTGTGAGGTTAAAAGCAATTCAAAAGTGGGAGTTGACATCTAATGCCAAGGAGCTTAGGGAAAACACTCATCATCAACTCTTCATTCTTGGATGGTTCACCCACTTCAAAGCTGCCAATGGGGAGGTCTCTATTGTCGATAATACCAGGCTACAAGTTTGCATTGGGGGGTAGAGTGGGCTGCATTGGCTGAGAATTACCATTTGGGGATGAAGTGGGCCGCCTCAATTTGGTCTTATCTCAACTTTTTTTATCTTGCAAAATTATCCCAAAACTATCTCAAAGCAAAATCCACCTTCATTGCTTCATAAAGTGTGCCAATATTACTCCGCACAATAATACATTGTGGTACCTTGAAATGTGTGCCCAAAAAAGTCAATGTTAGTAATGTAATGTTGTAAATATCAAATATTTCACAAATTTCCATAACCAATCTATATTAATAAGCAAATAGATGTTGTACCTACACTTGTTTGCTACCTTGGGATGAGTGAAATGCAAAAGCCCCAAATTTTCTTAATCAAATTTTGAGAAATTAAAGAAATTTAATATTTACAACCTTATGATTTGATAAAATGTCATCTCAAGATGTGAATTGATTGCAAACAACAACTTCACTACACCTCAAGATGAGTGCCATATCCAAAGATCACACGCCCAATTTTATTATGAAATTTTAATGAAATTTCAAAAATTATGCAGGCTGATCAAAACCTCCCAAATTTATTGGCACTAACTATGAGAAATTAAAATTTCCTTTGAAATCAAAGATGAGATAAGCAAGATGGATGAGAAATTTCACAAATTTTCAAAAATCCCCAAAATTTTAAATTAGGTTTTTTTACATATTTAGGGTTTTTGAGTATTTTCTGCATAGCAAAAAATAGTAAAGATGCAAGATGGACCAAAAATTACACATATTTTTTAGAATCCCCAAATTAAAAAATTAGGATTTCTATGTTTTTTTAAAGATATGTAGAAAATGGTAGGCAAAGTTGAGAAATTGGCAAGGAGGGCTGAGAATATTAGGAGCAGGATAGAGAGGCTATGTGCACAAGGTTGTGTGCAATATTGCATACGGGATTGCATGTAGGTTGAGAAGAGCAACAGCTCCTCCAAAATAGCAACTTCCCTTCTACAACAATAGCTCCAAAATAGCAACTTCTCTTCTAAAACAATAGCTCCTCCCTCCAAAATAGCAGCTCCTCTTCCTTTCTGAGCTAAGGGGACTTTACGTGGGTGGCACTAGTTTAGTGGTGAGATAGGACCCATGTGTCAAGCTCTAATACCAACTATTGAAAATGGAGAGAGAGAGATTGTTTGTGTGTGTGTGTGTGTGTGTGTGTGTGTGTGTGTGTGTGTGTGTGTGTGTGTGTGTGTGTGTGTGTGTGTGTGTGTGTGTGTGTGTGTGTGTGTGTGTGTGTGTGTGTGTGTGTGTGTGTGTGTGTGTGTGTGCGTGTGCGTGTGCGTGTGCGTGTGCGCGCGCGCGTGCGTGCGCGTGCGTGCGTGCGTGCGTGCGTGCGTGTGTGTGTGTGTGTGATACCAGTTAGCACAACACATAGCGAAAATGTGAAAACACAACGGAAACACTGATGATTAGAGGCACAGTGACACCCAAAGAAGAGTGGACACAAGAGTCAAATATATATTGCTTAGAGAATGAGGATGCTCGATTACAAGGGGGTTCTGAAAAGAGTTCTAGTAAGAGTTTGAAAATAGTTGTTCCTTGTCTCTAGCTCTCGGTATTTATAGATTTTACAAGGCCGATGGGTTTGAGAGACCCCAATAATAGAGGTTAATGGAAGGAGAATAACATCTTTTAGTGGGCATCTTTGTACAGTGCAAAAGAGTGCGCACATTGTAGTGGCTACAGTGCCATTGTGGTTACGGTGGCTATACAGTGCATAGTGGCTACAGTAGTCAAGGTGGTCGATGGGATAGCAAATCTGCCACAATATTGTATTTCCCATTTACATGCTCAAAAGTCACAACTAGGTCATCAAAGAAAAGGGACCACTATAATAGTCTTTTGTTGCCAATTTCATTTGGAGCCTTTTTGGTCAAATAGCCTTGCACATGGTGTGAATCCATGCCGACCATGAAAGGCATGAATTCAATGAAGATTCTGAAGGCTTTGATAGCCTTGATAATAGCTAAAATCTCTCTTTGGTATGATGGGTAATTTTGCTATATTGAGAATATCCTGAAAGCATAACGGCAAATATTCAATTGTTTACTTGTTTGGGTTTTGGCTTCTTCGCAAAAAAGTGCTCCCCATCCAGAATTTGAAGCATTTGTTAAAAGGACAAGAGGTAACCGTGTAGGGAGATGCAATGGCGGCAGATGTTGGATGATTTGCTTGATTTTTTGTAAGGCTAACATATGTAGGGGCTTCTAGTTGAAGTGGCCTTTGCACAAAAAGAGGGTAAAGATCTTTGGTATACATTACCAAATTGGGGGTTGATGAATTAATCTAATGTAGGCAGCCCGACAACTGTTGTAGTTGCTTTGGAGAAGTTAATTCTTTAGGGAAATCCAAATTTTTTTAAAGAACATGATCCTACAAATCAATCATGCCATGATGAAACTTCAAGTTTAGAAATTCTACTTTAGTAGTGAAGAGAATGGACTTGGTAGGAGAGAGCACCATTCTAGCTTTTTCGACAGCTTCAACAATTTTATATAAGTGTTTAACATGTTCAAAAATGGTTTTTGAGAAAACAAGAATATCATCTATATAAACAAGGCAAAATGGAAATTTAGAAAAAACCATAGCAGTCCAACCTTGGAAATAAGTAGGGGCAGTTTTAATTCCAAAGGGTAACACCATCCACTAGGAGTGACCATGTGGTACACAAAATGCTATCTTACAGCAATCTTCCTTTTTTAGAGGTAGTTGCCAAAAATTTGACTTGAGATCAGACTTGCTAAATATTTTTGCTTTCTTGATGCGTTTGATCAATGCATCCCTTAAGGGGATTGGATGCCCATGACCAATCAAGTACTTATTTAGGGGTTTGTAGTTAATGACCAACCTTTTCTTACCTCATTTTTGCTCCAAATGCTTATTCACATAAAAAGCTTGACATGACTAAGGAGAAGTTGTTGGCTCAATTAGTCCTTTGTCCAATAGTGTTTGGATTTCTTGATTGCAAAGCTCCATGTCAACCTCTCTCATGCCTTTGTGTACGGCTTTAGTGGGGACTGCATTATCTTTGAGAGGTAATCCAATAGCATACTAAGTTTGTTTCTCCTAGAAGATGAGGAGATCCTCATGTATGAACAACTGTAATTTGGATTTGACTTGCTCTATTTTAGTGTCATGCTTTGACATTTCTTGTTGAAGCCATTCTTCAGTTTCATTAATCTTCTAGTGAGGTGCACTTTCAATAAGATAATGAATACTTCTGCCAATTTTGTCAAGGAGAGGAATATCCGCTTTAGCTCCCAAATACGAAATAGTAAAATGATCCTACCAAAAAGTACATGGGACCAAATGTTGTAAGTTATTTGTTCCTAAGAGCAGATCATACCGCATTTGCTTCATGAGTTGAATTTCTATAGGCACTTTGATTTTTCCTAAATAAAAATATGCTTGAGTCATGTGTGTCAAAGTAATTCTTTTGTTGTTTGAAAGTTCAACAACAATAGGACTATTGGCTTTGCATACAATCTGGAGAGAACAATTCAAAAGGGGCAAGTGTGAGATTAGAGCCAATATCAATGAGGGCTCAAGATAGAGACTAGATTTTCCTGCACTTTTCAATTTCATAGAAATGGTTGGGATTGGCCCACCATTATTCAATGCATTAATTTTGTGCCTAATTGAAGGAGACTGCCTAATTTGATTTATGGGCTTAGGCATATTGTCTTTGGGAGAGTGCAAAGAAGATGTTAGTTTTGTCAAAATCTCTATAGAAGTCACAGATATCTGCTTCTGTGCTCTTAATGTCCTTTTTAGCACTTTGCACAATGAATATAGCTCTATTTGCATTTGTCTAAATGCAACAACCATAGCTTCACATTCACCTTGAATCTCTCTTGAAGCCTTGTGTAGGTCTTGGAGGAAATGGGTCGCTCTCCTAGGAGTATGCACATGTTCTAAATTGTGAGGGACAAAGTGATTAGCCTTTTTCATTGTCTCAAGACTTAACACACCTTGTTTTGGTAAATCATGCAGATTTTTAAAAAACTATTCTCTAATTTTTGCTTTGCCTTTTTTAGTTTTCTCAGAAGATTCTTTAGTGCTTGAACTAGAACTATTGTCATTATCGGAGTGATGGCCAACTTCCTCTTCATCTAAACTATTCTTCTTAAATTTTCATTTATGTTTGCCATAAGATTTGGAAGGCAAGGGCACATTAACAAGTGTAAACACAATTGGAATTGGAGACTATGACTCTACATGTACAGAACCTTTTGAAGGAATAGAATCATCAAAACTATGAAAACTTTCTTCATCTGAGTCACATGAATCATTCCAATCAGATAGGATACTTTTAGTGTGTCAAAACTAGAAGAGTCCACATCGAAAGAGAGAGAAGAAACACAAGAATTGTCTTTAGAATATGATCACTATCACTAGTGTAAGAGTTGAAAGAACTTACATTCTCTGAGTCAATTGAATCATGTGAGGGGAGATGATGTACATTGGCCTTCGCTTTATCTTTTCCTATATTGATTTGTTGATCTTTGCCTTTGGACATTTGTTAGCAAGATGTCCAACACACACACATGCGCGCGCGCACACACACACGCACACACACATGCACACGCACACACACACACACACACACACATACAAATTTGAGATGTTACATTTACTCTTATGATGAATCTATCGATTAATTATTACAAATAAATTTATTATTTAGTTAAATAGTTTTTTGAAAAGTCTAAAAGTATTTGGGTGAAAATGAAATTCCAAATTTTGAATAAAATTTACTCTAGTTCAAAACAATAATGAAAATAAAGTTAGATGTCATTATGCTAGATTTAACAAATGCATACATTATGTGGTAGAGCATTGCCTTGTGCTAATTTTTTATTTCCTCTATGTGCTACTTTCAACATTGATAAGGAAAAAATCAAAGAAAAAAGAAAGTTACAAAGGGATAGTTCACTAACTAGGATACTATTTTCCTCCAAGAACATGGTGGATCCCCCTAACCATTTCCTCAAGAACAGGCTAAGACCCCAAAAACCATTACTATAGCGTGCTCTTTTTTCTCTTTTGTAATGTGATAACATTAAGGTAAAGTAGCATTATTGAAGTTAGAGTCTACATTAAGCATCAATATATGTAAGCTTCAATAGAACAACGTTAACGAAGTTATCTTTTCCAAGGCAAGCCAAAAGCTTAAGACACCAATCGAACACCTTACTGAACTTATCTACTAAATTTATTGCAAGCTAAGCCACACCTTTTGATTCCTAGCCTCCCAGATAACTAGCAAGATCACTCCCCTAATCACACTCTAGAGGGGAGAAAAAGTAGGAGATATTACCTTTAACACCCAAAAGTTATTCTTTCAAGTGATTACATCATGTAAACCATTTTTACACCTTCTTCCAAATCGGCCTAGCACATTTATAGTTCCAAGATAGGTGATATAATGCTTTCCTTGATATGACATAGAGGGTGCACCAAGGCGACATGGCCACTTAATTTGACCCTTGAGGCCACTTTCTTTATCCCCACCTTCTAGCAAAAGAAATTCATGCTTGGGAAGGGATAAGCATACCAAAGCTTCTTAACAACCTTCCTCATCTCTTCCTCTAATTAATTAGCATACTTCTACTTCCTAAAATCATTTGCCACTTTGATCCAAGTGGAAGGATCACTCTGTTTCTTTATTTTAACCTTTGGGGGAGGGGAAAAGGGTATGGGAGGAATACATCATTGAGTTTGTAGAACTTTAGGCTAAACTTAGCTATATATCTAGGTGAATATGGCTAATCATCTCTCATAGCTAAGAGGACCTGCAACATCCGCTCATTCTTGTGATATGTCAAATATAATTTTTGAGCAATCTTCCCATACATAGCCAATCCACTTGGCCAAAATCCCATGGATCTTTCCATTCCCTAACTCCCTTCCCAAATATAGCTTTGACAACTTGTTGTTTACAAACACTATGGAGGGACCATCCTAAACCAAGAGACAATTCCACTAGATAGCTAAAGCCATTGGATTTACCAATTGACCTCCGCACTTTATTTTAGGTAGAAATTTAGACCAAGTGTCAATTATGGAATTGGTAGTCCTCGACCACACGATCATCAAGTGAAGCAACTTTCACATTAGACAATCCAACCAAGGTACATTGATACCAACAACTTTTGATAGTTCCATCTAAGATCTAAGTAGAATGGCCCAAGGTTGAGAAGATTCCAAATTACATGGCAATTTGCACACAAACGCAAAAGCATGGTCAGTGGGTCCAAGGACCACGAAACCACCACCTTGCTTTTGTGAAGTCAATTATTTCTAGCTAACGCTATGCCAAGATTTCTTCTCTCCATTTGACCATACAAAATCTTGGAAAAGCTATATTCTCTACTTGCAATCTTGTAGGGGAGAAATATTGAAGTACAAAAAGTTGTAGACTAAAGCACATATTAGAGTAAGGAGAGAGGTAGAGAATTCTGATAAGCAAGCTTTCCACCAATTTAAAGAAAATCAAATCTTTGGTTCTCAATAACACCAATGCCCACTCAAGAGCCAAGGTGTGTGAGGATCTGATTCAAAACTATATCCTTCACCTCATTCCCTTCTAGAAAGTGAAGCTTTAAAACCTCGGTTTTAGCAATCCTAACTTTAGATCCAGAGATCACATAAAAATATTCATACATCCTAAACAGAGTAGCCAAGATAGCCTCATCTTCTAATATGATGTTAACATTGTCATTAGTGAACATCTACCCACTAAAGATAGACCCACTAAAGATAGACCCACTAGGGAGGAGGAGACCTTTAAGCATGTATTTATGAATTAATAGATCCATTATTCCAAAGTAGAGGATTTGAAATTTGAGCAAATAGGAGTGGGTTGAGGGGGAAGCCACACCTTATGATTGTTTAAGAGGAGACAACTCTTGAAAATATCAATTACTCCTTGAACATATCATGGGGGACTCACATTTGTGCTTCTTGTCAGGCCGCAAAATTGATATCTAGACCACCTTCAACTATAATGAAAATTATCTCAAACCAAGAAATAGCTTAGGCCATAGAATCAATATTTGAACCTCCTTCAACTCTAATGGAAATTATCTCAAACCAATCATGTCAATCTTGCTTTGACAAAAAACTCTTGAATAGAAGTTGCAAAACAACAAAGGTAGGTCTTCAACTCGCTCTTAATTCCTATTCATATTCATTTCATATAGATACCTAGATTAGTTGGGTAGCCAAGTTGTGCAAAGGTTGATGTAGCTTGGCACACTTTAATGTATAAGACATCTTGAGGAGCAATGCCATCAATTTAAGGCATAAAAGTAGTTTGATTTTTCCCTTACTAATATATCTTGAAACCCTTACCAAGTACATAGTAATTCCACATCACAAAACTTTGCTCATCAACAACAAGATTACTTTCAAAAGAGAGTTGAAAATTTGGGCATAAAAAGTGATCCAAAAGTGGGAGAGCTCTTTAATCATGTTTCTTTGCATTTTTTACAAAATTGTCAACATATATTAGCAAATTAATGGTGTAAGAGGACAACTTTATCTAATTCGTAAAAGTATGTGTTATGCAAACATTTGTTGTTTGAAGTCATATAAGTAGCATTACTAGCAAATCCTCCTCCCAAAAAGAATATGATTTGAGGAAGTAATTATTTGCTTTTTCTCGATGCACAAAAATTGCAAGGTCAAAACCCCCTAATGTGTGTGTGTGTGTGTGTGTGTGTGTGTGTGTGTGTGTGTGTGTGTGCGTGTGCGCGCGTGCGCGCGCGTGCGTGCACGTGCGTGTGTGTGCGTGCGCGTGCGTGTGTGTGTGTGTGTGCGTGCGCTTCCCTCCCCTTCATCTCTCCTTTTCTTTTCTCAATTTATTTATGTCATGAGATAAGACACATAGACCTAAATTCAAACAAATGGGGTGCACCCTCATAGCATCCCACATGCAATTCTTTGAATCATGCTCAATTGCTCTATCCATAATCCTATGCTAATTACAAGCCATCGTGTGTGTAGCATTACATTAAGCTCAACGTGATTAAAAAATATCATTCTAAAGATTGGCCAAAATAATAACGTTGTTGATTATCTATTACTAGAATGGGATTATATGATATCTTGATTTATGTGATCCATGGAAGGTTTCGACCTCTCTTCTCCTTTTGTCATTCATCAACATGAAACCTATGGGACATGTCCAATTAGTAAAATTCTACATTTTGCTTTGTTGCATCAAATGGTTCACAAGCTAAATAGTAAAATAACATTAAAATAAATTTATGATGCTATTTTAGACAAGAGTAAAACATGGCCTTTCATAATCTATCATCTATAATGGCAAATTGTTCCATTAAGGTGCACTCTTTCAATCAAAAGAATATTTTAATGGAAAAGTTTGTATATGTTTTCAATTAAGCTCTTTTGTATAGAGATCTATCTAAAAACATTCAACTTTGATGAGTATTTTCGATTATTTGCAACAAACAATACTTCTTCCCACAAGGAATGAGGTACTCACAAGGATATCACCCTTTTCATAGCATTCTTGTAAGAGCTCTCTACAGAGGCTTTCAATGGTATAGTTCATTTGAGTTTGCAAGTTGGTTAGCTTGATGAATTCCTAAGCAAGAACAGGTTTTGAGCATCATATTTTACAATATGTGGGGGTTTGGCCATTCCTTGCTAATGTGAGCTTCACACATGTAGGAAAAGAGAGTTTAGGAGGATTGTGGTGGTCGTGATCAACTACCGAGACCCATGGACCTCTTATTGTTTCAAGTGTTCCAAGCTGAGCACTAATGGCTACCTCTCACTTAGCCGATGCGCCGTCCATCTTTACGGGTGTAGTGAGCTTACCTCCATGCCTGATCGAGTTACCTCCTCTCCCAAGCACTCCCGTAGCTCCACAATCCAAGTGCAAGCTTCAAGCAAGCTCCATCCTCAAGCTCCACACTCCAAGCTCTATTGCCGTAACCAAGACAAGAGAAGAGAAGAGAAGAGAAGAGAATAAGAGAGGAGAAGATGGAGAGCTTTTCCACCCCGGTCCCTCACCCTCACACACTCACACCCTCACACTCACTCACTCCCTCACAAGAATGAGCTTCTCATTCACTTTTCAACTTTATATACAAAATCTTAAATCCCTTTTTGGGAGGTCATCCCCTTATCCCCTTTTTTACATGGCTAGCCGTGGCATAGGCCCTTTTTCCCATTGTCCTCCTATCTTCCTAACTTCCTTCCTACCGCTCATCTACCTTTACAAATTACACGGGTGAGAGCTAGGCACTCTTAAAATAAATCATGGTGCGCCTTGCGCTTTTTTACAAAAGTATAGACTCACGCTTTTTCTCATGCGCATTTTTCCTTGATTTAGGACTTTTCTGCACTTCTTGTGATTCCAGATTCTTCTTGGCCTATTTCACTTTTGCCTTGGCCTTGTCTTCTACTTTAGATTTTCTGGCTTTTCCACCTTGTTCGTTTGAGGGTTAACATTACCCCCCTCCTAGATGAGTGCCAGTCCCATGGCACTCACCGTCATAGGTAGCAGACTTTAGCATGCACCGAAGACTTGGGTGGCAAGGACGTATGTGGTTGCCTTGGAGGAGTTCTGGTGGTGGTGCACATGAAGGTTGTTGGGGCCACATTGTTGGTGTGGGTGGCTGGCGATAGGGTGGTTGCAGTTGGGGGTAGGTCTGTTCATTGTTGGGAATTGCGCTGGGGACTGGCATAGGTGGTGGTTTGTGGGAATTATGCATAAGATGTTCTTTGGTGGGCTTGCATGATGGGAATGGTCAAGAGGTCAAAATTGACTAATGATGAAGAGCTGACGATGCATTTGATGAAGTCTTCGGTATCTGCGATTGAAAACCTCGCATGTGTGGTCTCTCCCTGGGGGTAGTGCTACTCTTCTTATCATGCACAAGACGTAGTTTGATTAGTTTGGGAGACATGTGGAACTCTAAGTAAACTGAGAGTAATGTCCTACACTTGAGGATCCAAACTGTGTATAGGTTGTGGTTCAAATATTATGTGTGTGCATGTGCATACTTAGATATTACGTAGTTCGAAGACTATTGGTTGGGTGCCTCACAGCAACGTGTGGATGAAGCAAGGGTTCAATGGGGTGGAAAAAGTTATCAAGGTTGGGGAGAAGTACACATGAAGGCATATGAGACTTAATTTGTGCTGTGACAACACAATGTAGCATGGTTGAGCTCATCGACACCTTACTTTCAATAGCAGGTAGCTACTTATACTGCTTGACGAGTGCAATGTACTTTCTATGGTTGTTCGTGTGTTGCTTACCATGATCAATTGCAATGGTACTAAGGCGAAGTGCAAAAAGGAATCATGCAAGTGGGTCAGGGTGATAGGTCTAACCATAGGCAAGACAAGCTCTCTAGGTATGTCCTGCCCTTGATGTGCCCTGAACAATTGTGGGGGATGTGTAGAGAGCTAGGGGACTAGGGACGAAGCCAATCGACCAAGGTCACTGGGCATACCTAATTTGAGGACCCCTAGGTGTCGTATTGTGATTGTGAGTGTTGTTTTCTTATTTCTTTCGTTCTTTTCTTTT
Source organism: Lygodium microphyllum (assembly GCF_053477565.2). NCBI lineage: Eukaryota > Viridiplantae > Streptophyta > Polypodiopsida > Schizaeales > Lygodiaceae > Lygodium > Lygodium microphyllum. Next base: position 29,346,027 of record NC_141157.1, on the reverse strand, counting down.
CTTTTCTTTCTTTAAAAAAAAAAAGAATAACATGTGTACAACCATTGCAATACGTCGAGGCTATCAGCCTTTCAATTGGATTGGGAAATGTCGAGATTCAAAGGTTGTGAAAATGGATATTATAGCGATGATTGTGTCCTAGCCTCGTTGCTAGAGGAACAGTTGTTGAGATGGGGAGATACACTGGAGATTTTGCAAAACCTTTTTGTAATGTGCGATGTTGGTACAATTGAGGTAACAGCTGCCGTGAGTGCCAGGTGTAGAGTTTGACCTAGAAAGACGGAGTGGCCACTGATCATGCTTTGCGCCATGCAATATGGGCGATTGGAAAGGGTGATTTTTACTTTTGACATTGAGGCTTCCGTCATGGCTCTTTGTGAGGTTGGTGATCTTGCGGTGACTTGGGCATTAAACACTTTCATACAAAGACCTGTGTCGTCCTGCATCCATTGACACTTTGTGAGAGTATATACAAGTCACATGCGTCAATTATGACAAACAGATGCAATACAAAAAGATATTACTTTATCTAAATCCTATGGTGTTGACTGTGATGCATCTCATTAGCACTTATTGAAGACATGACGTGTATTAGTAGTAGGTAAGGGAGGTTTGTACAGTTTGGGGAGCTTACCCCTTTAACCACTTAAGGACAAAAAGTTATGGCAAGATGGCCTTTGGTAAGCAGCTTCTACAACATAGGGGCTATTCTATTTGTATGAGGCGGGGTGAGTTAGTATGGTTGGGTGACTGGGGCTGTGCCAGTGAGGGGCTCCTATCAAGCCGGGCAGGGGAGATATCGGCTACGACCACCCAAATGGTGTAGTCCCCGATTGCTGTCGTTTCAAAAATGCTTTTAAATAATTCATCAAATTCCCTCTTGTTTCTAGCTCCCTTTTCCTCTTTCGGGCACCTAGTGCCCAAGCATCTGGGGAGGGCCTGCATGGCAGGGGTCACTACCCCCCATGGGCATTCCCTTATGCCTTCCTCTTCCTGGCCTAAGGAGTTTGCGGCCTGTGTCCCGAATGGTGTCTCTTTGGGCCTCGTTTCGGCGTATACCTCTTTAGGGTAGGTACATAGCACTCTACTAAAGGAGCTTGTATCGTATGCTCCCTCCGACGAACGGAGAGCTTCCTTGCAGGCTAGTTGGACTATGTGCTCCATGATGGTTACTGTGGGGGAACCTACAAAATGTGAAGGGTTAGGCCCTAAGGTAGGATAGAATTATTTGCATGAAAGGTAGGATAGAATTACTTGCATGAAAGGGGTTAAACAATGGATTATTAAGCACATATGACGAGGAGGGGTGAGGTGAGGCATGTAGTGGTCATTGTAGAGGGACGGCCCCCGTGATGATGTTTGCCATGCCTTGACTACGGGACGTATTCTAGCCAGTAGCAGATCATTGCTCACTCCCAGTTGCACGGCTGGTTGTGACGGAATGGGGCAGGGCTCGTCCCTGGAAGGATGGATCGGAAACGAGGAAAATCCTATAGAAGGGGACGGTGCCCTATATACACCCTCAGAGTTGTTGGTCAGGGCTTCCCATGGTGACCATGAGGACTACATGCCCTCTATCCAGAGGTGGGAACGGTCACACAACTTCTAGACGTCTGGTGAGAGGAGGACCTTAAGAGCTCAGCCTGTCAAACCCAAACTTTTCTCCCTGTACTTGTCTATCATTACTTGTGTGTGTGCTTGCTTTTTTTTTGTATTATTTATACACAATCACAAAACACATTGTTCATTTATGTACAATTTATGCATCCATGTCACTTCACGAGGATAAAAACCAATTGTAGAACTCAAGATTGTACTGGAGTATGGCACATGCATCCAGTATTTGTGGCAGCTTACTCAATAAGAATAGATGTTTTACAACATTGAGTAGCATGGTACCTTGTCCAAGTCTACTTGCAACTTGTAGCTCCTCTTCAGTGAAAATCTTATCAGCCAGAGCATTTTCTTGGCTAGTTTCGGCTAAGTCCATATCCCTAATGGTAGTCAGGACTCGAAAATAAGTTGGTGCCACATAGGTTGGGTCTCTTTGAGATCACCATTTGGCCAATCGCTCCTCTGAGACCGTCATAATATGGGCTCCCAGTTCAACCATTGTAACATAGCTTTCAAACCAATGTTTTTCGAATTGACTTCGACCCTCTAATTGTCACTTTAGTTACTCTATCTCTAAGAGATTTGGCAAAGCACATCGTTGAATGTCACAATTAAGCGTAAGTCGTCGGCTTCCTCATCAGAGATCAGTTGCATACGCTTATGTAGAAGCTTGTCATAGTGCTCATCAAGATATTCTTGCTCTTTCCAAGATAGAGGAAATGGTAAGTATTCCTCAAGCTGCTCCTTAGGGAATGCATCCATGTCTACAAGGACGTAGACACGTGCAAATAATTTGAGTTTAGCATCCAACTCAGTTAAGCATTTTGTGACACTTCTATGTTCAATGAGAGCTTGCTCGGTTGCTATCTCATGCAAGGCTCTAGGAGTTTCCCTAGGCTTTAGCATAGCTGGGGACTCAGGTCTAGATGAGCAAGATTGGTCAATAGTAGAATTGCTTATGTACTCGAGGTTTCTATGTTTCTCCTAAGGCCTTGGTGTTATTGTGTCATGGTTCTCCTTGGATGTGACCGGTATAGTCTTGTCACCCTATTGTGATAGTGTTGTATCCACTCTTGATTGGTCAATGAGAGTTTTGTTGTTGGTGGATTGAGTATTGCAAGCAACCGTTGATGGTAATGGTTGCTTTGACTTCTCAGAACACATGGATGTGTCTGAGGTTTCACCGCTACTAGGAGAGATGGCGATGGGTTCATTGGTGGATGGACTTGACATTTTATTCCTCGGCTCTTTAATGCTCTTGGTCTCGATCTTCTTGGCATCTACTGCCAGTTGCAACTGCCGTTGTTGTTTTCATTGTTTCCTCCTCTTTTTCTTAGGCAATTGAGGTGTATCCCTTGAAGACTTGGGACCCTGAACTAGGTTAGCCGTTGATGTGCTTGGTTGGGCATCAACATTGTCTTTCTCTAGTGTGTCCTCATGGGACATAGTTGTGGCCTGTTGAACAGCCTCGTGAGGTTGTGAGGGTACGACTGCTGCTCCTCTTGGGGAGTCTAGCTCATTAGTAAATTTTTCTTTGTTTAGCTCCTCCTCCAATTCCTAATTAGAATCGGTAGCCTCTAGTTCAGTGGACTGGCGCAGTGCCAAGTCCTTAGGTAGATCAAAAGTGTTCATGTCTTTTGTTGCCCTTTAAGGATTCACTTGTGTAGATCAAGCATTAGTTGAGCTAGTCATAGTGGATTGCACAAGCATATCCTTAGGCTGAGAACTAAGGGTGGTGTCATGTCCCACCTCTTAGACTTTTGGAAGTTTAGATGGAGATAGAGATCAAAATTGAGTAGCTGCACTTGGCGATTTGCTGACGTGCTTCCTGTATCTATTTAAGGAAAGAGGGTGTAGGAGATTTGGGGCTCCTAGGTGGGCTTGACACTAGCCGAAATATTTGCTCATGGCTATTAGACGACTCTACCATTTGCTTTATTGAGCAATTAGCCTTATCATGAGAAACATTACACCTGTGGTGCCCATTATCCTCTTGGGAAGTCAAAGGCTCCTTGAGCACTAGTGCCTTTTGTGCACACTCGATGGTTACATATGATATCCGCTTGTTAAGCACGCTAAGCTTAGGATCTACCCTTCAAATACTCCCATTTGGTTTCTTGATTTCAATCTTGAGGGGCTCGATCACTCCAATGTTTTTGACTCGAGACTTGGTTTTCGTTTAGACTTCCTCCTGCACTTCTTCGCTCTTGATATGTCTTGGCCTTTAGCTATCAAAGGTGGTTTAGCAGGGGGTTTTGGCACCCAAATCCATCGGTTACCTGCGTAATACCCTTGAGCACGTAGCAACGCTTTGGATATCCATCGCGGCGTTGTGTTGGCTCTCCAATGATGCCTTCGTATATAATGCTTGGGCTTCTTTTGTGGTCTTCTACAATATTTGTAGGCCCAAAGCCTATCCTTGGCATTGTCTGCTAACCTTCTTGTTTCAAGCATGGCCTCGCTCACTGGTTCTCTCTATTCAACATGTGCTTGTATCAACTCTTCCAACAAGTCATTGCTCTCATTAGTAGGCTTACCTGTTATGTCTGCACATTCCTTGTCTTTCCCTCGAGGTTAGATGAGGTCACCCTTGCTAAAGGTTGTGACTATCCTCACACTTGGTAGTGTTAAGTGCATCCTCTGTGCTACGTAATCAGCCTCACACTTTGTCGCCCTTTTGAAGGGTCTTCCTAGGAGGGTTTCTTTTCCACAATTAGCACTATTTAGAGGGACATGAAAGAGGATAAGCAAGCTTTCCGTTTCAATAGTTATAAGGATTTTGCACTTCTCTATAAGTGCTTGTGAGTGTCCCATGTAAGGACTAAGAGTTGCATTAGTCGGTGTGAGCTTTGCTGGTTGGCCTAGTAGGGTCCATGCGTCAAAGGTCAAGATATTAAAATCGGCTTCTTCATCAATGAGAACATCAACAATGTACTCTCTTTTCGCAGTGAGTTTGACCCTAAGATAAGCAGGCGGTACTATGTCTTCATCTTCTAGGTCTTGGCTTGTAAATTTAAGCCTTCTAATGCATACTTTTGAGTCCCCAACTGCATGATCAGATGTGGATTCTCCACTGATGTCTTGGGTCTTCTATGCAGTGGCATTCAAGGTGCATCTATCGTCAGGACTGTCATGTCTAGGCATCCTCGCAGTTGTAGCTTGATGTTGTTCCGTTCCACTATGTAGTCTGAATGTAACCTATACATGTTTTTGTGGTGTGGCATTTTTGCCCTTGTTGGCCCATTGAGGTTTTAGGGTTTTTCGCTGTGTCGTCTTACTCATTTTAGGTTCATTTCTGGGTCTATGACTCCATTGGTTGCCGTTAAGGCGTCGACTCTCTCAACAACCTACTCAAGTTGCTAAACAGATGTGTCTTGCGAATTCGCCTATTCCTTGTGCCAGAATCGAGTTCTGGGCGTCGAGGTGGCTCACAAAGGTTTGTGCAGTTGAAACCTAGTTGGGTATGGTACAAATTTCCAAAAATTTTGCAAAAATCCGGCTCGGCCCAACTCGTCCCAATTGTAGGTCTGTTTGGATGGGCCGAATTAGCCAAATGTAAGAGGGCCAATTCTGGGACTCGGCCCAGAACCAAGCTACTTGGACGAGCTGAGTCACATGCGACGACGGCAGCGCTGATGATAATTTCGTTAAATCCAAATTTCTAAGCAATCACAAGGCACACAAACTTCTAGATCACAACAAGGACGTAGGAGGAAGGGTTTGATATACCTGACGCGTGCGAAGAACTCCCTGATAGCAAGATCGATTCGAATCACCAATGGAAGCTCTCTCTCTCTCTCTCTCAATGCTAGGGTGAAAAATGAGCTCTTCTATGGTCTCCTGGCCTCTTTTTACCCTGCCCAGGCCTGCATTCACCTTAGTCTTGCTCCCCTTACCAACATTCAACCCAAAAAATTCATTTTTTGTCCTTCTTTTCCTTGTTTTAGCTTGTTATACAACAACAGAAAACCCTACTGCATGCTCAATTGTTTTGTTCCTATCCTACCTAAATGCGAACAAAAATCATAAAGAAAGTACCTACACTACTCTAACCTACCTTTCCAATTAAAAAAAAACCAAAAACCTACTTGCTAAGGAGATCAAATACCTCTTCAAACTCCCTCGCTTCCTACCTATCTACCTTAAACACCGATTTAGGGAAAACCATACTTCAATGCTCGATTCGAAGCACGCAAGCACTCAAGGCTTGAATCCATTTGTCCCGACAATAGAACTAAAATGTGGTGGCGATCAAGCGTCGAGATCCACGAACCGCTTATTGTTTCAAGTGTTCCAAGCCGAGCACTAATGGCTACCTCTCACATAGTCAACGTGCCATCCATCTCTACGAATGTAGTAAGCTTACCTCCATGCCCAATCGAGTTATCTCCTCTCCCGAGCACTCTGATAGCTCCACGATCCAAGTGCAAGCTTCAAGCAAGCTCCACGCTCCAAGCTCCATTGCCATGAGCAAGAGAAGAGAAGAGAATAGAATAGAAGAAGAAAGGAGAAGATGGAGAGCTTCTCCACCCCGGTCCCTCATCCTCACACTCTTACACTCCCTCTCTCAAGCACAAGCTAAAGCAAGCAAGAAGAATAAGAAGAAGAAGAAGAAGAGAGCTACTTTTGGCCACACACAAGAATGAGCTTCTCATTCACTTTTCCTCTTTATATACAAAACCCTCAATCCCTTTTTGGGCGGTCATCCCCTTATCCCCTTTTTTACATGGCCAGCCGTGGCCTAGGCCCTTTTTCCCATTGTCCTTTTATCTTCCTAGCTTCCTTCCTACCACCCATCTACCTTTACAAATTGCACGGGTGAGAGCCCGACACTCTTAAAATAAATCATGGTGCGCCTTGCGTTTTTTTACAAAAGTACAAACTCACGCTTTTTCTCGTGCGCCTTTTTCCTTGATTTAGGACTTTTCTGCACTTCTTGTGTTTCCAGATTCTTCTTGGCGCGCCTTCGTCTTCTGTTTCACTTTTGCCTTGGCCTTGTCTTCTGCTTTAGATTTTTCAACTTTTCCACCTTGTTTGTTTGAGGGTTAACAAGGATGCCCCAAATGCTACAACTTTGAAGACTTCAAAATTGGATGGGGTTGGCATGGAAGTATAATCATATGCTCACTAGGTCAATAATGTTCAAATGGATTTTGAGGCACTTTTCAAAGCACTTGAGGTCAACATGCAAAAGTTATGTGAGGTCAAGAAAAATACATTGCTTGTTATTGTTGTTTAAAGTAATAAGGTCCATCAAGTCATTGTTATGCTCCTAGAGGAACTATGTGTTCATTATTATGACTTTGCTATTGCTAGTCTTTTCATGTACTTCATGCGTAGACTCTCCGCAAAAGAGGAATTCATTCATTGGTTTAACTTTGCATTCCAAGCCCGTTGCTCATTGGTGCATTTCAAGTTTATTACAGGAGGATTCTTCCAAGTGTGGGTTGGCTTAAAAGTAGAGAGGGACTAGGTCCTTTCTTGCTTTATGGGCTACAAAGGTAACGTTGTCCATACCATGACTTGGTGCACTAAATTTTCACAAATTGATGTGCACCTTTAGAGTGTTTGGTCAGGGTTTCCTTCCTTGGCCTCCATACAATCTTTGATGCCCACATTTGGGAGATCGCCCCAATGGCCTGTGCAAAGTCTATATGTTCATTGCCCACATTAATTTGAAAGAAGATGAGAGGGCATGTATCCTTTGAGATAGAAGAGTGGAGTCTCAAGTTTAACACCTACAAGATCCAAGAGGCATTGAAGTGCTTTATGAAGTTGAATTTTCTCCATTCTCGGATGCTTTTGACCTTTGCCAATAGGTCAGACACTTTGCTAAGGAATGCCTAGAGAAGGATAAAGGCAAAGAAGATACCACGAGCAAGGAGGCCCCTCAGAGTATGGCCGATGATCTCAAGAGAAAGGCAAATGTTGATCGAGTTAAGCTCAAGAACAACACATTGAAGGAGCCATCTATGTTTGCCGTGCACCAACCGCTTCAATTGAAAGATGGAAATGTCCACCCCTCCTCAACTCTTGCAAATAAGGAAAACAAGGTGTCTGATGAGTGTATCAATAAAGAGAGGAAGGAGAGTGGTAAGGAGATGAATGGATCCAAAGTGACACTCAAAAAGCTTGCAAGGAATACTATGGGGTTCACGTCTTTTTTCTTTATTTCCTTTTTTAAATCTTGCTTTTTCTAAAGAACTTACAAATAGCAAAAGCACTTAAGTGCATACAAGAAAATAATCGAGGTGACAATAGTACTAACCAATGCAATCCAAGGATGATGGCACTAATTAATAGCTTGTTTGAGAAGCGAGATGATGAATATTGTTGAGAAGGAAACCTTAGCTCAATGCTTGAGTAATGGTGATGAAGATCTTTGAGCTTGTTATTAAAGAAGCATTAGGTGATTCTTCTTGTTGAAGATAAGTGTCTTGTGAAGCAAACCATCAAAGAATTGAGTTTTCTAATGCAAAAGTTCTCACATGCTCCCATCATTAGAATTTTCCATCGCGAGAGGTGAGGTCTATTTTGCTAGCTCTAGGTGGTGGTCTTCATGCATTCCACAAACATCAAGGTAAGAGATTGATGTGCATTTGCTTGTGCGTTTCACGACTTGCCCTCTTACTTCTAATGCAAAAGTCCTCACATGCTCCCATAATAGGAGGTGAGGTATGTTTTGTTGGCTCTAGGTGAAGTCTTCATGCACTCCACAACATCGAGTTTGCAATGTTCCTCCTTGTGATAAGAGATAAAGGTAAGAGATTGATGTGCATTTGCTTGTGTGTTTCACAACTTTCCCTCTTACCCTAGTCGATTTGCTTGCATTTTGGGGGGGTGTTGAGTCGAGAGGGGAGGTCGATGGAGATGCCCATGGAAAAATCTCTATGGCCGAGGGGGTCTATAAGGGGGTGGGTCACCACCACCATAGAGGTGGCCAAAAGAGAAAACATACACTTACCTACACACACAAGTTTTGCTAGGAAGGAACCAGCAATGGCTTCCTGCACTTCATCGGCCTTCCTCCTTCACAGCCCTTCTCTCAAAGCCTTATGCACGCATTCGTCCATCCCTCGCTTTCCTTATGCCCCAGCCAAGCCGTCTCTGAGCCCTCTCACCCTGTTCTGTTCATCGCGGTCTATTTCTGCAAGACCTCCTTCTGCCTCCCTTCTTACTTCTTCTTCTTCTTCATCGTTGCCATCCTTTTTGTCCTTCGACTATGCCGCGCCGGCCCCTCCCGCTGCTCAGAAGGCAGCCGAGGCCGACGTCATGGGTCTCCTCCTCAGGCAGCGCATCGTGCTACTCGGCTACACCTTGGATGATTTTGCCGCCGATGCCATCATCAGTCAGCTGCTGCTGCTCGATGCACAAGACTCCAAGGCTGACATCCGGCTCTTCATCAATAGCTCCGGAGGAACCCTGAGGTAGCCACCACATCCTTTTCATCGCTTATTGTTCACCAGAAACATCATGGTTCGCCGAACTATAACCTAGGGTTTTCTAATGGTCACGTCATCACTAAAAGACTCTAAAATTTGAAATAAGAAGCCTTCTCTGCAAAATTTCAAGGGGCTTCTTTTCTGAATCAAGAGTTCTCTTGACAGTAGATGTCGTTCCTTATAGTTTCGGTTCTCTTACTTCATTCATTTGTCATAGTTGTTCAGCACTGAATGCTTTGAGAGAGAGAGAGAGAGAGAGAGAGAGAGAGAGAGAGAGGAAATGATTTATTACGGTTTGCAAGAGGCCAAAATGATCTATGAGAACTATATAACTGCAAACCAAAGTGATCTATGAGACCATAAGCTACAACTATATATTAAACGATACATGTGTTTGGAGATGCAATTCAGTAAAGAAAACCTAAATCTAAACGTTGACAACAAAACAAACTAGTTGATAGTATGAGAGTACATATCATCTTAGAAAATCGTCCTCGGTTGTTGGAGCATACTCTCAATCTCCTCTCATGTCGAGAAGACCTTGGGTGGTCTTGGCTTTGGCTCAAGAAATGATGTGTTGTATCCTCTTGTGCATATGTTATTGACATAATTGTTGGGCTCTAGGAGGTGTGGATCAGCCAATTTGGATTGCGTGATCAATCAGTGTCCCTTGGATATATGTAAGCTGAGGCTGTGCAAGGGGATGCCTCTTAAGAGTAGTTTGAGTTTGGTTTGGTGTTGTGTGGGTGCTTTTCATGAAGAAATCAGTGAGCTATCTTTGGGTAGACCCTCAACAAATCGATGCCTTGCCTCTTTGTACTTGTATCTCTAGGAGATAAGGACCAAGGCAGCTTTGGTTAGTGTAGTCCATGACTCTTGTCAATGGCCCAAATCCATCCCCAAATAAACAATGAGAGTAGCCTAGGATCTCATGGTATCTTGGGCTTTGATAGATGTAATACTTCATAGGTGAGTATCCATGTATCTTTGATGTATAATAAAACCATCCTCAATGGTGCGAAAAAAATGGTCTTGGTAGAAAGCCACTTTATTTTCATCTTATGTGTTGGTGTTAGGCATGCTCTCTTGGTCTCTAGCATGGTAACCGTGAAATGTGATTCATTGGCATTGAAGCATAGAATGCTTGAAACATTTCACTAAAACACAAAACTCCTTGAGTGAAACAATTGACTGAAATATGAGTTTTAGATAGAAAAAAATTATTATTTTTTGCCTTTTGAAGGTTTTTGGACACTTTATATACATGATACGCATCATTCGTTGATATGAAAGGATTTGCATCGTATAATTGTGTAAGTTGTAACTCATTATTTATAAAGAAAATTATCCATATGTATTATTCAACTATTTCACTTGATGTTTCACTTGGAACTTGCCCTTAGGTGAAACATTTGAGGTTGGAATGCAACGTTTCAAGAACGAAATGTTTTGGGGGTGAAGTGTCTTACGATTACCTTAGGCTCTAGTTGAATAAGATCTTGTTTGATGATCTTGCCAATCTTTATGTGGCTTAGAGTGAGAGATAGTGCATCAAGGGAGTATTGAAAGGGAGGTAGCCTATCCATGATAAGACGATATAACTCAAATCATGATGTCATCGGGGCATTTACCAATATGATGTATCACCATGTGCATCAAGTTGTCTTGAGGGCTCAAGGGCCAATAATGCATATCTGTATGAGGCAATCTCAACCATGATGTCATTGGGGAATACCAAGATAATGTATCACCCTTTGCATCAAGTCGAGGGTTCAAGGACCAATCATGCATATTTGTATTGGGGGATCTTGTTAATGGATATGTCAATTCATGTGTGAGTCTGTGTAACCAGCCTTCCTTCCGTGGATGGGTGGTAAATCCTTGATTACAACTTAATTACAGTAGCAAACAGTTAATGCAAATCTGAAAATACAAATTTACCTACTGATCTTGGACAATAGACACCCAATTGGCCCCAAAATTGGTGCCCCTTTTGATACAATGGGATTCTTCCAATCCCTTTTGGTATTTCAACTCCCCTTGCTGTGATGAATCACCAGCAAGACTTTAATCCAATTTGCCTCTTGATTCGGGCAATCAATTGACCTTCACCCGCTTTGATGGAGATGGAAATTGCCCCAAATTCAATTTTTTGCTAGTCCCTCCACTTGAATAGACTAAAAACAGCTTCAGCCTTGTTAAATCCAAGTCTTGGAGCTTTCAATTTTTGACACACTTTCTTTGCTAAACCCTAATTTTTGTTGCAGATTAGGGTTTACGGTAGAGAAATCTGAATTTTCTCAGTCTCCAATTGGCCCCAAAATTGATCTTGGACAATAGACACCCAATTGGCCCCAAAATTAGCGCCCCTTTTGATACAATGGGATTCTTTCAATTCCTTTTGGTATTTCAACTCCCCTTGCTGTGATGAATCACCAGGAAGACTTTAATCCAATTTGCCTCTTGATTCAGGCAATCAATTGACCCTCACTCGCTTTGATGGAGATGGAAATTGCTCCAAATTCAATTTTTTGCTGGTCCCTTCACTTGAATAGACTAAAAACAGCTTTAGCCCTGTTAAATCCAAGTCTTGGAGCTTTCAATTTTTGACACACTTCCCGAGACTGCTGCTAAACCCTAATTTTTGCTGCAGATTAGGGTTTACAGCGGAGAAATCTGAAATTTCTCAGTCTCCAAGGGTTCAAATGCTAAGATCTTCGGAGCAAAGTTGTGAAATGGTTGGAAGATGAGAGGGAAAGTTGCAGAGAGAAAATTCAGAGTTTTGTTGCGAAGAATGACTGAAAATCAGTCAAATGCAATTGTTGCCCTGCCACAACAGCTTGTAGATGCAAAGAACTGAAGATAATCAATTATTTATTGTTGGTGCCCTGTCTCAACAGCTTGTAGATGTTGTTTGCTGCTATTGATTGGTCTTCTCCTGCCCTTGGCAGTCTCAGAAGGTCCTCCAATGGCTACGATTCAGACCAGCAGTCTCTCCTCCCTTTCTCTTGCAGGCTGAATTTATAAAAATGTATCTCTCCAACCTCTAAAGACGTTTTTCAGTCTTGCATGGGCATTTTTGACAAGTGGTAGCCTTTTTAAATGGCTTTTTCAGCATTTTTTATAATTAAATATTAATTTTCAGTCTTTAAATATTTAAAAATAATCTAATAATTATTTCGGTGCCTTGAAAAATAATCTGACTGGCCAATAATTAAATTGGCTAGGTAACTTCCATTTCCAAGTGTCTCTGCGCCATCTTTGAGCATCAGATTTGTGTTAGGTACCACTAAACACCACTTTTCTAGTATCACTAATAACTGACACTTATGGCCAAATGGATGACCTAGGCTAACAATTGGCATCAGATACTACCAAGTACCTGTGCGGCATAGCTTATAACAACTTTTGCCTTTGACATCCCGTGATTTCTTCGGGTCTCGGGCTCGTAAATTTACTTTAATCCCACTTGCACCTCACATGTGCAACATTTACTTTATCATGTGATTAAAAATTAATCCACATGTTAAGTGAGGTTTCAAAAATACATGTCCTCATGACAGTCTATGCATGCCAAAGAGGGCTAGGTACATCTTAGATATTTTAGGCATTTTATATGTGCTATTTTCATGGTGTTTGGAGCAATTATTACTACCTGACTTGAAATCATTTATGGCATAGATTTGGCCTTAATATTGGGGCTTCTCGTCCTCAGTCATCATCAATCATTCACCTCCTCAGATTTTGGTGGAGAGAGGGAGCCATTGTTGGTGCCTTTACAGCTAGTGACTCATGTTGGATGTGTATTGTCTCATATCTTGGTATTTGGATTCCATTTTTTGAGCATCTCTTTGCTTCTAACCTTTGTGTAGTGCTATTTTCTTTCGCAGTGTTTCTTTTTTCCTTTGTCTCTTGTGTTCAGTAGTCTATTTGAAACCGGTCTATGACTCACATAAAGCGGTAGTTCCTTCAATTAACACCTGGTCTTTACACACACACATATAAGCAGAGACCTCACTCCCTCGCTAAATACCAGATTGGCCTCAAAGACCGGCACGCCTCTCGGTATTTCTTTATCAATTAAAAGATGGAAAATTACAAAATGTTCCAAAATACATAACTTGTGAACAGTTGGTTTTCATCTCTTCTGAGTAAATCCAAGCTGCATAAGAACAGTACAATATGTCCAGATCAACATCCCTTTTAGGAAAGCATTTTCTGTGACCAAAACTCAATGATTTTTGTATAGAATTGCAGTCTGCAGATCTCTGAATTTACTGTTCTTATTGTCTAGCATGTCCAGAGTTCACTGTTATTACTGTCCAGCATGTGCAGAATTCACTGTTCTTACTGTTTAGCATGTGACCAAAACTCAATGATTCGTGTGCAGAATTACAGTTTGTAGATCTTTAAATTCACTGCTCTTATTGTCTTCTGTGACCAATACTCAATGATTCATGTGCAGAATTTCAAAGAAAACACATGTACATTTGATGGAATCAACCCATGATGTGGAGCATTTCCTTTGAGAATAGAGAGAGAGTTGATCAGAGGGAGCAAGCTTTACCTCTGTACTTGAGTTAGAGACGTAGAAGTACTCTCCATGGCTGATTTTCTTGTAGCAATCTGTCCTCAGCTTCTCAAAACTTCATTCTCCCATCTGCCTCTTATGCCTATTACGTTTTTTTTAATGCTCTCTCTCTCTCTCTCTCTCTCTCTCGGGAATTTGTGCCACATGGTATACATGTAACAATTTTCTCGTTTAAACCTTTTGGTCTAAAAATCTCCATGATCGGTGTAAAATTTGACCTTGGTATAAGCTAGAGAATTAATCCTCGTGCAAAAACAAAGATAATGATGCGATGTGGCTCAGTTATGGCGACTTTTATTCCGTGAGCATTCTTATATGTGCATCTTCTATCTTGGTCAGGCTCATTGTCCTGCACTATCTCCAGTAGCTAAGCACACAATCCCAAACCACTGACATTCTATTCTTCAGTGCCCATTCAATATGGAACTGGTCCTAAGGCTCACCATTAGTCCAATTTGTCCCAATGGCTGCCTCTTCTGGCCATGCAAAGATCCCGTCTTAATCCAAGAGAACTTTGGGGGTAAGAAGCAACAGCAACAAAATAAAAGAAAAATAAAATATTTATATAAGTAAATAAAAAAAGCAACTGTAAAAAGTATCACCACTTCGTGACACTATTACAGCAGTTTTCTATGCTTCCATCACTACATCCACTTCAGTCAAGGTATTGGATTTCAGGATCGCTCTTCCTGTTACTGATGGTTTGTGCTGGTGCAGGTGTGAAGATATGCTCTAACCATAGAAAACATAAAACCAATTGTACGATAAAGCACAGATTGATAAACACAGAACATAGTTAGGTTAGGGTAACTCAAAGATAGTAAACACAATGAATAATGAATTGAACAAATATTGAATATGGAATGCTCATGGAGCAAACACACTATGAAGTGTGTACTGAATCTCGAACTCTCGTATCTTTGTGAACAAGGTAGAGGTTATGAGTTGGAGAGTGTGTCATACTTTGAACGGATATTGAAACGCAACAAGGTAGCCTTTGTGTGTCAAAGACCAGCAAGTGTATAAGAATTTGCCAATTCTATGGGTAGTGCCCAATGTTTTAGTCTTTAGTTCTTTTTCAATTCTTAGTTTGAACACAATTAAAGTTCTAAGTTGTGTCACCACTCTTAGAGTTAGAGTTGGAGTAGGTTAACGATACTTGAGTTAGAGCTAGGTCTATCTAAGACCTATCTTGTACCCTTCATTTTCATTCTTTTAGTTCAACAAGTATACTCTACTCTTTGCTTTAGCACACTCTCATTGTCTCTCTTTTCTCTCCTCCATAGTTGGTTGTCATTTTCTAACATTTGGTGTCAGAGTTGGTCCTATGCACAGATTCTGTTTAGCCATTGTCAGCCGGTGCCGCTCCACCTAAGGTCATGTTGTTGACAACGAAGGAAGAGAGGGATGAGTTGCTGTTGTTTTCAGCCTGCACGTAGGCCTACGTGTAGTCCTATATGTGGCCCGCACGTAGCTTGAGCTACTATTTTGGAGAAGCTATTGTCGTTTTCAGCTCTGCCCCTTATTTTCTCACCTTTGCCCGCCATATTCTCAGCCATGCTTGCGATTTCCGAAAAACCCTAAAAAGTGCAAAAACCCTAATTTTTAGATTTGGATTTTTTTCAAGATTTTTGCAATTTCCCATCCATTTTGGACGTCTCTTTCCGAATCTCATATTGTGTCGCCCAAAATTTGGGGCTTTTGTCAATTTTAGCTCTTGGAGTGCAAATTGGCAATCAATTCGAAGAAATTTCATAATTTCTTTGATATTCATGCTAAAAATTTTGGGGCTTTTGCCCGATTTGTAGTCCAACATGCGAATCTTCTTTGGCAACGCTGACATTGCACAGTTTCATTGACATTTGTGTAAGAAATTTGGGCCTTTTTGTCCTAGAGGCTCCAACACATATCACAAGGCAAATTCTAGTCGCTTTTTGCTGTTGGCACGCATCCCAAGGTGACATTACTGCAGAAATTCAAGCTATAAGGTACAAATTTCTTCAATTTCTTTGAAATTTTAAAAAGTAATTTGGGACTTTTGTCCGACACTCATTCCAAGGCAGCAAACAAGTGGTACAATAGCGTTTAATTGCTGTTACAATCAGATTGAGCAAAATTATTTGGAGAAACTTAGTAAATTTTGGTAAGAATCAACATTAAGTTACTTTAATTTGTACTTTTTAGGGCATGCATTATGAGGCAAGTGTGATACAGCAGTGCATTGCTGTTATTTCTTGGCTGAGTGTTGATTTGGGTCAAATTGGGTACACTTTGGCATTTGTGTGATAGTTTGGTACTTATTGGATAATTTGGAGGGGATTTTTGGCGCTCTGAGAAGTACAATCTATACTTCAAGAGAAAAGTATTTGGCAGCAGGTTTTTGTTCATTACTGATAGCATTGCATGCCAGCGGACTAATGATCAGAGCAACATTCTTGGTGTCCTCACTTAGGAGGACAAACTTGATGGATCAAACTACCCGTTGTGGAGTTTTATGGTTTGCAACCTTCTTGTAGCGAAGGACTTGTGGAACAATGTTACCAGTTATTTGCAGCGACCAGGAGGTCTTGCACCTCAAACACCTCAGCGTAATGCTAGAGGATAGGCTATTGGTGTTGTTGCTCCTTCTCCCGGTTCTACCGAAAAATGCATTGTTAGAGATAGGGAGATGGATTATGCACTCTGGCTGTTTGGGACCTTGTATAAGGGCTTGTTTTTGTTGGATACCTACAATGCATAGTCTCATGATACTTTGGTAGTCACTATTTTATTGCCTGCTATGTAGAATGTGGAGCTAGGGCATGCTGGCTATGGAAATTTGTGTTTTGGGAGTTTGATGACCCTTCAGAGGTGTCATATTGTAGATGCATTCCCTCTAGTGGAGATTCCACCTCCTCATGCATGCGAGGGATGCATTTTGGGCAAGATGCATAGATTTGCCTTCGAAAAGGATGGTGCAGTGAGTGCTGTTTGAAAATTGCAGCTTATTCACTTTGATGTTTGTGGTTCCATGAGGACACGTGGACTTGGAGGTCATCTTTACTTTGTTACATTTATTGATGACTACTCCCGGTATGCATGGGTATATAGGCTGAATGCAAAATCTGATGTGTTTATGCATTTTAAACATCCCGTTGCAAAGCTTGAGGTCGAAACTAGCTTGAAAGTGCAAACACTTCACACGGATAGAGGGGGTGAGTGCATGTCTCGTGCTTTTAAGACATTTGCTTGATCATGACATTACACATCAAGCCATTTTTAGAATGACTCCTCAATAGAATGGTGTTGCTCAAAGGAAGAATCGCACTCCTATGGAGAGGACTCTTTGTATGCTCAAAAGCAAGGGGTTGCCTCATAAATTTTGGTTATAAGGCCTTCAGTTGCAAATCATGTGTTGAATCGTGCACCCACTAAGGCACTAAAGACAATCACCCCATTTGAAGCTTGGCATGGCAAGAAACCTGAGATTGGCTACTTTCGGGGGTTTGGTTGCATAGCCTATGCACATGTTTCGAAAGAGCTTCGTGGGAAGCTTGATGACAAGGCTGTAAAATGCATATTTACTGGCTATAGTTCAGAAAGCAAGGGCTATTGTTTGTGTGACCCATGCACAAAGAAAGTTTTTGCCAGTAGGGATGCCATATCTGTTGAAAATGTTGCATTTTCACATTAGTCAAATGCTAGCCATCCGCAACATTGGTGATGTCTTTGAGGGTCTCTTGCCACTTTCTTTGGAGTCTGTGCCTACTGTAAATGGCCAGACAGACATAATAGAACAAGCTGTTACTGCACCATATGCGCTTGAACAGCAGGGTATTGATGATGGTTTGCCACATGTAGTGGAAGATGCAGTACAACATGAAAGGGCTGCCGTAAATGCAGCAAAAACAGTCTCGAGATGGCTATTACAAACTCTCCAAGAGAGTAAAATAGATGCTCCTTTAGCTCAACGCACTAGAAGGGCTGCTAGACATGCAACACATGATGCAGGGGGAGCCCATTTGGCTGATTTTACAGAAGTAGATAATTGTGACGAGCATGTATTTATGAGCTCATTGTTGGATGATGATGAGTCTACTTCCTTGGGCAAAGCTTAGCAAGATGTACATTGGATGTAGGCCATGCAGGATGAGTAGACCCTATTGCCACTAACAATACATGAGATCTTGTGGATTCACCACTTGGCAAGAAGGCCATTGGCACAAAATGAGTTTTTAAACTCAAATGCAAGGCTGATGGTACCATTGACAAGTACAAAGCATTGTTGGTAGCAAAAGAGTATGCACAGAAGAAGGGCATAGATTATGAAGAAACTTTTGCTCCTACATCCTGTATGAGTACGGTGAGATGTATAATTGCTATGGTTGCAAATTATGGTTGGAAGGTACATTAGTTGGACATTAAGACAACATTCTTGGATGGGGATTTGTACGAGGATGTTTATGTGTCACAACCTCCAGGGTTTGTGGTTAAGGGGAGAGAGCACATGGTATGCAAGCTAAACAAATCTCTTTATGGTCTCAAACAAGCTCCTCATGCATGGTACTCTAAAATTGATGCATTTTTTGCGAGCAAAGGGTTTAAAAATAGTCCGATTGCTCCCACTCTATACATTATGAATGAAGGGGGGGACTTGTTGATTATCATTCTTTATATAGATGACATGTTGCTCATTGGACCTTTAGAAGCACAAATTGCAGATTTCAAGGCTGAATTAAAACATGCATTTGGTATGTCAGATATGGGTTTTCTATACTATTATTTGGGGATTCAATTCACCCAAAATCAGCATGGTATCATGTTGTCACACCCATAGTATGTAGATAAGGTGTTACATAGTTTTAATATGTAAGATTGCAAACCTATGTGCACTTGTATGGAGCTAGGCTTAAAGCTGTCTATGCATGATGGTTAAGAGATATCTAATGTTGCAATTTGTAGCCAGGTTATTGGCCGTCTTATTTATATTTGCAACACATGCCCTGACATTCAGTATGCAGTAGCAGGTATATACATAGCCCATGGACTATACATTGGCAAGCTGTTAAGTGGATCTTCAAATACTTGCAAGGTACTCAGTCACATGCATTTTTATTATTCTAGGGGGGAAAACTTGCAATTATAGGCTTACAGTGATTCAGATTGGGTTGGTGATGTAGACACTAGGCAATCTACTAGTGGACATTGTTTCTTTCTGGGCGGTTCATGAATTTCATGGCTAAGCAAGAAACAACCTACAATGGCTACCTTGTCTTGTGAGGTTGAGTACAAGGCAACCTTCATAGCAACAGTGGAATGTGTATGGTTGAATAGATTGTTAGCTGATCTACATTTACCATTGGAGGGTCCTACACCCAAAGTGCTATTGCAATGGCATGAAATCTTATGTTTCATGCTCGCACGAAACATATTGAGGTGCATCATTCCTGTACTTTACCACATTGGCACTATAGGGGGGTGTTAGAATTTGCCAATTCTATGGGCAGTGGTCCAATGTTTTAGTCTTTAGTTTTTTTTCAGTTCTCAGTGTGAACACAACTAAAGTTATAAGTTGTGTCACCACTCTTAGAGTTAGAGTTAGAGTCAGTTAACTCTAGTTGAATTAGGTCTAGGTCTATCTTAGACCTATCTTGTACCTTTCAATTTCATTCTTTCAGCTCAGCAAAGTACACTCTACTCTTTTTCCTCAGCACACTCTCATTGTCTCTCTTCTCTCTCCTCCATAGTTGGTTATCATTTTTCAACAAAACGCAACCAGGGAAGGCTGGATTTGATGCATATGGTAGTGCAGGAAAGAGAGACTAAAAACATTGGTACATGAGAGAGGAATGTTAGGGATAAAGGGCCATTATGCCTTTTACATGTGCATGGGTGTGAATGACCCTTAGCACCTATACTTGACATATATGTATCTCAAAAACCTGAAGGAGGTACACTCTATTATACCCACACATTGTGCATCTTTCTCATTGTCTACTCTCTACTGTTGCTCATGTTTTTTTCTCTTTGCCATTGCCATTGCTGACCGTCGCATCTCCATTGCGTATCGGGCTCTTCAAATTGGTATCAAAGTGTCGGTCATTGCGAGTGCTCTTCCCGAAGTTCGCTCGAGCCATGTTAGCTCCTCCCACACAAGAGAGCAACAAGTCGCCTTAGTTTGGATTAGTCTACAGGTCACGCAAGACATGTAGACTAGGCGCAAGTCTCAAGTGTAGTCGCAGGTCAACACACTATTGTAGTTTGGTGCAGGTCACGGTGGCAGTTCCTAGGCAAGACACAGGTCGCATGCAACATTTAGGCAGTCCACGTTTTTGTTCTTGAAAATAATCACCTTTTTTTTCAAAAAGTTTATCCTTTGGTAAATTTTACGGGCTGTCATGCATGGATATGCATAAATTGACAAATCTTAGTGATTGTGCATACATTTACTCCTGAAATTTGGGGCTTCTCATGCATGCTCGAAGATTTTACTCGGCTGACTAAAATTTGTAAAATTTGAACACATTCGGGTGTTAGAAATTGAGGCTTTTGATTGTATTTGTGAAAATTGCACAGTGACAAGTACGTTCTCTTGAAATTTTGACAGACCCCGCGTAATTTGGGGCTTTTGCAAAATTTGTGTCAAATTTGGTATTGACATGCACTTGCAGCACAATTTCTATGCAAATTGAGTACATTGGACCCTAGGCAAATTTGGGGCTTTTGCAAAATTTGTGAAATTTTGGCAAAATTGGATTGTGAAATCTACTTGGGAGTTATGTTTGATGCAATTTGAGCAGAGAAATTATGGGGCTTTTGATAGTGAGTCAAATTTGTGCCCATGGAGTAGAAATTGCAGCTAAAATCTGGGGCTTTCTCATACAAGTGATGTAATAGCCCATGGCACAGCTGCAATTACTTGTGGTGTGCTGTAGCACACATTTTGTGTCCCTGAAAATTGATTTGGAGTTCTGAAATTTTTGCAATTACTTGGTTTTTTGTTGCTGGTTGGTACTTGTTTTGTACCTTGGTCATTTGTGTGATAGTTGGGCTTACATTTGTTGACTTTTGAGTCACTTTTGAGCTGTAAATCATGGCTGGCAGTAGTAATAGCAGCAATCTTTGCACATTAAGAAGCTTGAGGGTACAAACAACTTTGCTATATGGTAGAAGCAATCTTTTGCACATTAAGAAGCTTGAGGGTGCACATAACATTGCTATATGGTAGACGTAGTGCTATAATGTCTTGTTGCAGAAGAAATAGGTGAAGCCCATAAAGACAAAAGGAGTGAAACCAGCAACCATGGATCAAGATGATGACTTATCCTATTGGCACAAGTTTTGAGGTGGCTGTTAAACCCCAATTTCTGCAGAAATTTAGGGTTTACAGCAGAGATCCCTTTGCTGTCCACTGAATTGGGCTGGGATCAGCTCAAAATGGCTAAGAAATGTTGAGATCTCTTGAGAGTGGGTTGGAGAAGGTGAGAGAAAGCCAAGATGAGAGAGAGATCTGATTTTCTTCGTGAGAAAATCCTAAATCTGCCTGCTGCCTGCTCCAACTTGCATTTTATGCAGTCACCTATTGCCAAGCACTTGCAAAATGTTGTCATGTGATCTACAATGTTGTTGCTAGCCCTTGGAAGGTGTCTCCTTGCTGCCCTTTTCTTGATGAGACCCTTAGATGGTTGTTCCCCCCTTGGTGTGGCCTCTCTCTCTCTCTCTCTCTCTCTCTCCCCCCAAGTTGTAAATTGACTGACGGCTAAGGCTTAGCCCCCAAAAACTTTTTTACAAATTGCATGGGTATTTTTACCTAGTGGCAATCTTCTAAATCCATTTTTCAACATTATCTAGCCATTTAATTAATTTTCAGAATTAAATAATCTTGAATGCGACTGTCATGTGCATCATATATGCTAAACAACCTTGCATATTTAATTAATATCTTAATTAAATGTTATTGGCAAGATTAGAGCATCTTAAAATTTCACATTCTTGTGATAGCGAGATTGTCCACATAACTGGAAATGAGACTTTTGAGAGTCTCTCCCATGGTGGTCATTGCTACTCCTACCATTATTGCCTCTGATTGTCAAAGCATGAGAGGTGTGGGAAGTATCTATATTCTTTCTGTTAACCTCTTCATTCAAGAGCGCACCCTCTACATCTTGCAATTTTAGCCCATTAGCAAGCATATTTGCACACATAGTATTACAGAATGTATCCTATGGCTCATGCATTGTAACTAGTTAGAACAAGAAAGAAAGATTGTCCTTAAATTCAAGTCCTCTGTGAAGATAAGTGGTTGAAAATAAAGTGAAACTTATTTAAGTTGCTAGACATGGAACTCCCCCTCTGCATACAAAAGGTCCATGAGTTGCTTCAGCCAATACATTTGAGAGGCAGTTCTTTGCTTATTATAGATATTATGAATCTTATCCTATAATTGCCAAGTGGTTTGCCTGTCAGAGATAACATTATAATAGCCTTGCTTAGAGAGTGACAAAATGATTGTAGGTTTATATAACTCATCTAGTTCAGTGTTATGAGGACGTGAAAATTTGATGCTTTGCTTATGTTTAATTGATATTTGATTAAAGGATTAATCAAATGTGCAATTAAAAGATGCACATGTGTTGCACATGTGAGGTGCAAGCTACTTTTTCACAGTTGAAGGCCGAAGGAGCCTGTGAAAAAGATGGGTGTCAAAGGCAAAAGTTGTAACAAGTTACACTTGTTACATTCTAGGTGAATTTTGGTGTCAGTTTGTCCCTAGGACCATTAATTAGCCATTAAGTGTCAGTGGTGACACTAGGGACTAGGCATTAATTTATGGATTAATGCTTGTCCAAGGGTCAATTAATGCATGGGACCACTTTGGGTTGCAAATGGTCTAGCCAATTAATTTTTGGATGGGCAAGGTCAATTTTCTGGGCATGGATTAAGGGCTGAATTAATTTTCAGAATTACTTAATTTTGAAAATTAATTAAATGATTGGAAATTGCTGAAAATGGATTAAGAAAGCTGTCACTTGGCAAAACTTTCTCATGCAAGTGGGGGAAAGGCTAAATAGGGTTGGAGGGAGAGGGAAATCTCGTTTTTTTCATTTTGGAACTGCTGGGAAGAGGTGTTGGAGTGTTGCTGCCAGCTTTTGGGGCCATTTCCAAGCCATTGGAGACCATTTTGGTGATGGAGATTGCATATTCTTGACCTTGGGAAGTTGGCAATTGTTGTTGATGCACTTTCTCCCGAAATCACAGCCTCTGATGCTCCTATTGTTGTTGGTGTATTTGTTTGGGGTTGATACAACAGGGCATTAACTGATTTTGATCAGTTCTTCGCGACAAATCTTAGAATTTTCTCTCTCTACAGCATTCTCTCATCTCCTTCAGCCTAAGCTCAGCCATTCTCAGTAATTCTCAGCCATTTGGAGGAGATCTCAGCCATTTTTGGTGGGTTGATTTGTAATTTCTGCAGTAAACCCTAATTTACAGCAGAAATTAGGGTTTAGCAGCCATCTTGGGATCTGTGCCAGAGATTGAAGGCTAAAGGGATTGAAATCAACAGCTGATAATTGAAGATTATCAAGGGATTTTAGGAGCCAGCCCATCCCGAATTGATTTGGGGCAGCATTTGGCCAGCCAAGGGTCAAATTGGAAAAGAAGTCCTGGGTGAATCAAGGGGCAAATGATCCAAAAGCTTGCTGGTCATTTATGATAGCAAGAGCAATTGGTTAGCAGGAGGAGATTGAAGAATCTTAAGTTGTACTCCTTTCAATTGAATGAAAGTTAAAGACATACCGCAAGGGGCGTCAATTTTGGGGCCAACAGGGTGTCTACTATCCAAGAATGTTATGATAAAGTGTGTATTTCATTTTATGTGCATTTATTTATTGTTGTAATTAACTCTTAAATCAGGTTATCACCACCCATTCCAAGAAGGAAGGCTGGTTTCATTCAGCCCAATCCTCTGCATCAATGCGTCAGGCTTGACACTCTCATGTCTCAATGACTTAATCTGCAATTTTTTTTGAAATCAACTTTCCTTTCGTGGATGGGTGGTAACTCCCTGATTATAACTTAGTTATAGTAGCAACATTTATTACAAAACTAAGAAATGCAAAGCAACTCACAATCTTGGATAATGAACATCTTATTCGCCCCAAAACTAGTACCCCTTTGGGTATTTCTTTAACTTAATTGAAGAAAAAGATGATGTATAATGGGGATTTTTCAATCGCTTTTGGTATTCCAACTTTTCTTGTTGTCCAAAATGAACAGCAAGTTTTCAATCCAATTTGCCCTTGATTCGGATAGTCAATTGGTATTCATTCGCTTTGATGGAGATAGAAAGTGCCCCAAATTCATTGATTTGCTAATCCTTCCATTTGAATTTGATTGAAAACAGCTTCAGTCTTGTTGAATCCAAGTCTTGGAGCTTTCAATTTATCACGTTTCTTAAGGTTGCTACTAAACCCTAATTTTTGTTGGCAGATTAGGGTTTATAGCAGAGAAATCTGAAATTTCTTAGCCTCTGGTGATCTCAATGCTGTAATCTTCGGAGCAAGGCTATAGAAAGGCTAGGAGATGAGAGAGAATGCTAAGGAGAGAGAAAATTTAGACTTTCTTTGTGAAATAGTGAATAGAATCAATCGTTTATTATTGTTGCTCTATCTCAACAACCTGTAGGTGCTATTGTTTGCTGCTGCAGATTGGCCTTTTCTTGCTCTTGGCTACCTTAAAAGGTCCTTCAACGGTTGCAAATCAGACCATCAATATCTCCTCTCTCTTTCTCTCTCTCTTGCAAGTTAAATACACTAAAATGCCTCTCTTCAGTCTCTAAAGACGTTTTTCAGTCTTGCATGGGTATTTTTGACAAGTGGCAGCCTTGTCAAATGGTTTTTTCAGCATTATCCATGATTAAATATTAATTATTTTTAATATTTAAATATAAAAAATTAATTTAATAATTATTTCAGTGTTCAAAAAAATAATTTGATTGACTAATAATTAAATTCGCTTGGCAACTTTGATTTTTGAGTGTCTCTATGTCATCTTTGATGATTGGATTGACGTTAGATACTATTAAATGCCATTTCTCTAGTGTCACCCAAAAATTGACACTTATGACTAAATGAATGACCTAGGGCACAATTGGCACCAGATATCACCAAGTACTTGTGCATCATAACTTATAGAAACTTTTGTCTTTGATATCCTGTGATTTCCTCTGGTCTCGAGCTTGTAAATGTATTCTAACTCTAGTTACACTTGACATGTGTAACATTTACTTAACCATGCGATTAAAAATTAATCCACATAATAATTGAGGTGTCAAAAATACATGTCCTTATGACATTTGCACTAAAACTTGTCAAATTTGTGCCTTCCAATAGTTGTAGTTGGTGCCATCCAACTTGTCAATGTTAAAGATCATGTCATGGGGATATTAAATTTTGAGATGCTTTAATCTTACTGATAACATTTGATTAAGTTATTAATCAAATGTGCAAGGTTGTTTAGCACATGTGATGCACATGGCTATTATTTCATGGTAACAGGCCAAGGACCCCAAGGATGCAGTGGGTGTAAAAGGCAAAAGTTGTGATAAGTTATGTCAGCTGGACTTTGGGGTTCAGTTGGTGTCAATTTTGACCCTAGGACAGTTATTTGGCTAATAAGTGTTAGTGGTGACACTAGGGACTAGTATTAGTTAATTAATTAATGCCAATCTAAGGGTCAATAGAGGTTGGGGATTACTCTAGTTTGCAAATGGCTCAGTCAATTTAATTATGGATTGGCATATTTAATTTTGGGTAGGGTTAAAAGGGTTGGAATTAATTTTCAAGATAATTTAATTT
Source organism: Lygodium microphyllum (assembly GCF_053477565.2). Lineage (NCBI taxonomy): Eukaryota > Viridiplantae > Streptophyta > Polypodiopsida > Schizaeales > Lygodiaceae > Lygodium > Lygodium microphyllum. Next base: position 29,320,543 of record NC_141157.1, on the reverse strand, counting down.
TGAAAATTAATTAAATGATTGGTTAATGCTGAAAAATGGGTTTAGAAGATTGCTACTTGGTAAAAATACCCATGTAAACTGATAAAACGTTTTTGGGGGTAGGGTATATAATACATGGAAGTTTTGGAAACGAGGAAAATGGACATGGAAAAAACGAGAGTTTTAGAGTTTCGGTCAAATTTTGGAAATTTGGGTATGTAAATATATCAAGACCTACAACAACATGTATTGAAATTTTATATAAAACTTTGAGTCTTTATGTCATATGATTAAAATCATGATTCATTGTACATGTCACGACTTACGAGTGATGATTCAGGAGTCAAGACTTAATGGTTGAAACTTAAGACAGTTTAACACAATTAAGACTCAAATTTCAAAACTTAAGACAACAAAATGAATTATAATTTATGACTCATGAATCATCGATGATCTAAAGAGTAGTAAAGACTAATATCAAGAACAGTGGAGATTGACATCAAGAACAATTGAATAAGAATCAAGATGCATAATAAGTTAAATCAAGATATAACGATACATATAACTATGTCATGCAAATAATCTGTTAAAACTCCAAAGTTTAGTGAGCATTGAGCACTATGTACTAGTCTCTAGACTCTAGTAACTACTGAATAATAAGTATTAACATCAATGAACAACTGGTAACTGTAGTTTGCAATGCTAAACTGACTCTTGTATATCATGAGTCATGATTCATCCGAACTCTAAGGATCTGTGTACCGTCCCCTCGTTCGACTCTGGAAATCCTGATCGAGAAGTTGATGAAGCAGTCTCAGCCTCGGCCTCAGACTACTTTGGCTCAAACTCTGCCTATGATGCACGACCACGTGTGGCCCTCGCTCTCGTGGCTCCAACCCTCCTTTGTGCACGGGTCTCATATATCAGTGTCGATAGCTCCTTATAGAGTACAAAGTAGATATGCCGCTCCTCTTGTGGTATCTTTAGGATGTCACGCACATTCTCTATATCAATCTTGTTAACATTCACTTGTAAAGGTGAACAAGACAAAGATATATGATATGAGAGAATATTCAATATGTTTAATGTTCATCCATATCACACTTTACAATCCAACTTTCAAGCAATGTCAAGTGTCAAGGTTAAAAAGTTAATTATACATAATACTAATAATTACCAGTTTACATGTGAAGGCTCAATGGATAGAGCAATCATCTCAAGAAGGTGGAGATTGTAATGGCAAAATACTAAATGCTCCAGCTGAGTAGTTGTGAGCTTGTTTCTCTTTTTGGTGTGGAAGGGGGCCCATGCGCTGCAGTTTCTCTGAGCAAACATTGAACTACAATCTTGCGAGAGGACACGAATGACAATGTGTTTCTATTCAAATTTAAGAGAGTTGAGGCTAAGTGATTGGCAATTGCTAACATGTAAGCTACAAAATCAACATTTAAGTGAGCAATAGATTATAGAACTTGTTACCTAGATTGCATAATACATTAGATTATCAAAATTCAAAATATGAAAGTTACTAGTCACATATCAAAGTACGAGCACAATTGCCGTATTTCTCCCACCAAGAGACAAGTTGAAGCTGTGTCTCCTAAGGCCTAGCTATACGTCAATCAAAATGAAGAGAATGATTGCGGAATGTCAACAAATCATCCTCTATTCTCCTCATCATATATATATCATCCCTTGTGAGGTGCCTTATGTACTCCATGAAGCCCTCCTGTAACTCCTCATTAGTATACTGCTCCTTGCTGTGCCAAAGGAGATGCAAGATATCTGTGATAGCATGGATTGGTTTTATGGAACCAATCCCATCATGCTTTCCACTGTGCACGAATCTCATCAACCCTTTAGAGCGAAGGATTATGGATCATAGATAAAATAAGTTAAAAACTTAGAAGTTAGAATAATGATCAATCATCAAGGAGTCATTAACACTAAATAATTATATGTGTAAAATTTAAACAAGAACTTACTTGTCTTGGAGCAAAAGGTTGTTGCAAAGCAAAGCCTTGCTAATTTTATCCATATACTCATATAGAAGGCCTAAAGTACTCCCCTCCATATAAGTGATGCGCAATACAGTGTAAATAGGATTGAGACTTTTCACTAATGCCTTTGCCTCAACCCACCAACTCTCATTTAAAATATTGCGCCTAAAAGCAAAAGCCTTTGGAGACTCTCTCTTACTCCATATGAGCCATTCCCGACATGCAATGGTCTGTATTAAATTTGGATGGACCCGTATCAACCTCTCCAATACAATAAACATATAAGCAAATCTAGTGTACTATGCTAGGAGACTCCTCCACAAGCATATGTCTCATAGACACACAATTGCTTCCATTATTTATCACGAGGTGTACTAGATTTTGGACTCCTACGTCCGTGATGACTTGTCGTATGTGCTCCCAATGAAAACTCCTATGATTGTAAGACTTGAGGCAGAGGCATTGATGGCCTTAATGAACATGGTGCCTTTGCATGAAGACACCAAAACATTGTAAACATTCATTCGGTGCATATTTGACCATCCATCACATAATATTGTGCATCCATATTTTGCCCATGTCTCTTCAAGGGCTTTAATTGAGCCTCTATGGATGCTTTCTCCTTTTGAAGCTCCTGTGTGCATAATGCATCTGTGGATGAACGTTTCTACTCACACCCTATGCGGTTCATTGCTTTGATTGTCTTCTTTCATCGATGTGTAGTGGCCACGTTGAAGTGGCTAGCACACCGAATAAATAAGCGTGTGAACTTCCTAGTTGCCTCCACAATTGTTTGTCTCTGAAGTCTTGCATGGACACTTGCACCATGCAAGGGGCCCTTTTGCCTACCACCACTAGAAGATGGCAACGGGGTCCTTTTTGCACTTGGACCCAATATGGCTATGGATGCACTTCTTTTTGATGGGCCACTAGCACCTCCAATTTGGCTAGTGCCACTAGGCCCACTATTCTCTCCTTGCCCCACTTGTGCTTTTTAGCCCAATGTGGTGTTGAATGAGAGGATTCATCCTCTTTTAGCTCAATACCCATACGTTTTCGGTGCCAAAGATGGAGACTTACTGTTACTTCTGCCGGCACATTTGTGCAAGGCCCAATGTCCTTGTTGGGAATGCATGCCAAGTGGTCTTTCACGTGCGTTACACTCCTCGATTTCTCTAGTCCACAATAGTTGCACCGCCACTTTTTTGATCCAGAGTGACGTGCCTCCAATATGGATCCGGTGCCATGATTAGGTAATGGGAAGAAGAAGAAGAAAACGAGGAGGAGGAGGAGAATTGAGAGCGAGAGTGCGGCCTGTAGGAGATTTGAGACAATCGCCCTGAATGAAGAATGCCAAGTATGTTTTCTCCTTGGACAACTTGTGGGCTGCTGCCCGTTTTGAACTGCAGGATGTTAAAATGCCAGTTTGCTGTTTTTGTTATGGTCTGAAACGGTTGGTCCGTTTCGGCAGCCTCGAAACGCGGTTTTGGGATACTATGGCTAGGTATCAGCCATTTAATTAGTTTTACAGCTTTTGGAGAGAGAGAGAGAGAGAGAGAGAGAGAGAGAGAGTTTACGAAAAAAAGAGAGAGTTGTTGGTCCATTTTTTCAATTAGAAAACAACAATTTGCTGCAGAAGACAGCCATTTGGGGGCCTTAGCAAGCAGGGGACAGCAAGGAGTCACCTTCCAAGGGCTGGCAACATCATTGTTGGAGGTGTTTGTCAATAGATGATTGCATTAAATGCAGGCTAGAGTAGGCAACAGGCAGAATTTAGGGTTTTCTCGTGAAGAAAATAAGATTTCTCTCTCATCTTGGCTTTCTCTCATCTTCTCCAGTCTATTCTCAAGAGATCTCAGCATTTCTCAGTTGTTATGAGCAGATCTCAACCAAATTTTGTGGACAGCAAATCTTAAATTTATGCAAAAATTAGGGTTTAGTAGCCACCTTGAGACCCATTCCAACAAGAGAAGGCATCGCACATTGAAATCTCACTTGACATTCGTAGAATTGACTGAATTTTAGATGCTAGGCCATCCATTTTGAAATGGGGCAACATTTGGCTAGTTGGTGGTTCCATTTATGCAATTCTTGGGTGAAAATCAGATTGGCCCAAACTGCTTGCTGATTGTATGTACAGTAAGGGGCTTTTGGGATCATTAAAGGAGATTGTGGAATCTCAACTTGCACTCAATCCATTAGCAATTAGTTTAAAAAATGTTGAAAGGGGCGTCGGTTTTAGGGCCAATCAGTTGTCTATTGTCCTAGATTATTAAGGTAAATTGTGCATTTCAATTTATCTTTATTTTTTGATTGCATTAATTAAGTGCTTAATCAAGGAATTACCACTCTCTCCAAGAAGGAAGGTTGGTTTCATGGTTTCATTGCTGGGATACCACTCAACCCCTCGATTTGGTGGGCCCGAGGCACTTGATTGCAAGCCAAAGCTTTGTTCTAGTGCTGATTTTTGTTATGAGTTGAGAAATTACAGCAATATGTCTTCATATAGTGAGATGCAATCAAGCAATGACGATGCTTATGAACATTCACATGGGAATGAAGAAAATGCCATGCCTAGGCTCAGACCATGGACAATGAATTGAAAATGTTGCTGCTAGGCAAGATGTAGGGCCTTCAAGGCATAATGAGACTGATGACCAGCAAAGTGAGGAGGAATTTGATGACTAGTTTAAGAATCGGATGAGGACAATAGCATATCTCTTTGCTGATTTAGCAAAGGATTCTCAGTTTACCCGATTCTCGAATGCTCCGAAGAAGGACAGCAAAGGTAAGAAGAAGAAGACATCTTCTACACCTTTGGGACAACAAGGTGCAACAAAGGTAATGCCAAAGCCTTCATTTGAAGTGCCTAAAGATGCTAATGAAACAAAATAGTTGGTACCTATGGGGCAAGGAACAATGGATTTTGGAGAGCTGGGCATGCATGCTATGATGGGGCAGCTAGGATACTTTGGTGGAAGCACGAACGATTTTTCATGCTATGGTTGGACATGGACCACATACGGGAATGTATGGCACAAATCCCTATAGTATGCAACAATCAATGCACGGTGTGCAAGGCCCAATGTATTCAAGTATGACTGGAAATGTGCAAAACCCTATGTATGACAGCATTGGTTTGATGCTTGGGGCTCAAGGAATGAGTGCCGGTTATGCAAATGCTCCATGTGTGTGATTTTGACGTAAATTCAGCGAATGCGCCGTTTTAGCAATAGCCAGTGTATGATAACTATAATGAGGGTGGAAAAATAACGAAGTTTGAGTCCTTCAGTAGTGTATAATATAGACTGAAAGATTTGGCTTTCATTCAGTAGTTTGATGCTGCCTATTTAAGGGGGAATTTTACTAAGTCCTCAAAGATTTGAAAAGCAACCACTTTCTTGAAAGGAAATGCATTGCAATGGTGGTCCACTCTTTTAATGCAAGGTAGAGTACCGTGAATGTGGGTACAATTCAAGCAAATGTTTGCATCGAATTGGTTGACAAGTACCTTTGAGGTGGACATTATGACAACTTGGAATAAGCTGAATGCTAAGGAATGCAAGAATTTGGAGTAATATAATAAGAAGTTTTGGGATGCATTGCTGCCTATTACTTCTTATTGCCTTGCACCCCTTTATGAGCAAGTGGAAAAATATATTTATGGGATGTCCAAAGGAATCAAGGATTTTTGCATTAAATCCACTGTATCTAGCATGTCTCAGCTCATAGAGATTGCTGTTACAATTGATGCTTTGTTGCGTGGGAAGGATTTGGGCTTCCTAGAATGTGGGGAGGAGCCGAATAAAAAGTTGTTTAAGGTTGAGAAAAGGGTCATATTTGAAAATTAGCCTAAAAAAGGTCAAAACAGCTAAAAAAGGGTTTGAAAACATTGGCACAACGTAGGGAATTGATAGTTGCAAATAAATGTTTTATTTGTGAATAGGAAGGAGACATTGCAAGGGGTTGCCCCAATAGGTGGCAAGTTGGAACATCAGAAAATCAGGGAGATTCTAAAGGAAAGAAACCAAAAATATCAGTGAGATTGGTGCCTAATGTTGTTAGTGATTAGCCCAATGATGATGCTACTGAGTTGTGAAGAGCATGGGGCAAAATTAGGAATCAGCATACATTGATTTTCTTTGTTAATGATGCACGTGTCAACTTCATCTCTGTTGATATGGTAGTCCGTCTAGGCATCAAAGAGGATGAGATGGGACCCATGGAAAAAGTTGGAATGGCATGTAAAGGCCATGCAGAGCTTGTCAACCACTCATTCGAAAGCTTCGGTTGCATATTCAGGGATATGTGGACATCGAAGAGTTCTTTATTGCTCCACTTGAGGGTTATGATGTATTGCTTAGTATGCTGTGGTGTCACCGTATGGATGCAGTGATTGATTCTCATGTCAAAAAGATCACTATTTAGCATAAGGAAAAGGCACTCATACTTGATGTAAAGTTAAAAGGTGAATCTGTCCTTATTGTATCTGCAGTTGCGATTTTCAAAGTACTGAACAATCATCTTTCAATGCACTTGGTTTTTACTAGGGATAAAGATGATAGTGAGAACGTTGGGAATATGTCTAAGTTAGAGAAAAATCACATGTCGTTTCTTAAAGTGTATGTTGAACGCTTCTCTCAGTCACTTCCAGGCCAGTTATTGCTTGAACGGCCAGAAGATCATGGCATTATCTTATTTTGAAAGTAGCCCACCTAACAAGCCGCTCTACAATGTCAGTGCAGCCCGACAGTAGGACATTATGAGTCAGGTTAATGAGCTATTAGAAAAAGGATCGATTTAGTCTAGCTCATCTCCTTTTTGTTCTCCAGTGCTTTTGGTGCAAAAAAAGGATGGTTCATGGCGTACGTGCATTGATTATCGCACTCTGAACAAGATCATGATAAATAATCGCTTTTCGATTCCTTGGATCGATGATGTTATGGATAGATTGTAAGGGTAGCTATATTTAGCTGTATAAATTTGAAAAGTGGGTATCATTAAATATGCATTAGATTGGAAGATGTATCTAAGATGTTCAGGATATCTTTTGGGTTGTATGAGTTTCTTGTTGTGCTTTTTGGGCTTACGAATGCTCTTGCACTTTCGATTGGATGATGGATAAAATTTTTAGGCCACATAGAGGATTTGTGGGCACTCTCTTTGATAACATGATTATCTATTCAAAGAATGAGACAGAGCACAGAAGACACTTGGATATTGTGTTCAATGAATTGCGTAAGTATAGGTTGGTTATCAATGATAAGAAAAGTGAATTCTTGTCGCATGGACCCTGCAAAGATTGAGGTAATACAATCATGGCGACCTTTGAGAAACGTGCTTGAGATCCATAGCTTCTTGGGTTTATGTTCTTACTACAGGAAGTAGGTATGTGGGTTTGCTGAAATTACATCTCCATTGTATGCTTTGCAGAAGAAGGATGCGCCATTTAGATGAACAATAGTGGAAATTTCAGCATTTGAAAAGTTGAAGGAAAAGATGACTTCAGATTCCCAATCTAAGGAAGTTATTTGCAGTTCAGTGTGATGCATGTGGTAATAGCATAGGAATTGTTTTTATGCAAGATGACGGAGTTATGGCTTATGAGAGCTGAATTCTCCACGATGCAAAAAAGAATTTGTAAGTCTATGAGAAAGAGCTCTTGGCTGTAATTCATGCACTGTTTACGTGGAAACATTATTGGGGGCTGATTTTATAGTGCAAACAAACTATAAGACTTTGATGTACTTTTTGATGTAGACAAAGTTATTAGAGAAGCATATGAGATGAATAGATTTTCTCTCTATGTTTCATTTTCAGATTCTATATATTGATGGTAAAAAGAATGTTGTGGTTGATGCACTGCTATGTAAGCATTAAATTTCAGCCATCAGCCTTATTTATCACGTTGAGTTGGATGCCATGAAAGAGCAATATGCTGCTGATTCGGACTTTGCTAATGTTTATGATCAGCTTTGCAATGATTAGAGGCATGAGCACTTTGTGCTAAGAGATGGATTTCTAATGATACATGGATGATTGTGTGTCACTAAGCAGTTAAGGCCTAAAGTTATCCTTGTAAGTTATGCTTTTCCATATGTAGGATACATAGGTATTAATGCCATGATCAAGGCAGTGGAGCATTTTTTTTTATTGGCCAATTTTGAGACATGATATAGAGCAGTTTGTCAGAACATGCATCGTATATCAGAAGGTAAAGCATGATAGGCAAAAGATGCTGGGTTTTTTGCAGCCCTTACTTATTCGAGTTAGGTCTTGGCAAAGCATTGCAATGGACTTTATTTTTGTGCTTCCTAGGATACCTAGAGTGAATGATGAGATATTGACTATCATTTGTAGGTTCAGCAAACAAGCCCATTTCATTCCGGTGAGGAAGAAAATAAAGGTTGATCATATGGCACGATTGCTTTTGCAACACATCTTTAAGTATCATGGTATGTTAAAGTTGATTGTCATTGATCAAGACCCTCGGATGACCATTTTATTTTGGAAGGGGTTGTTTGAGAATATAGGTACCATGTTGAAATTCTCATTATTCTTCCATCCGCAGACAGATGATCAGTCTGAGGAAGCAAATTCCACAATGTTAGATCGTTTGAGGTGCTATGTTTCAAACCACAAGACACAGTGGGAGTCGTATTTGCTCTTGGTTGAGTTTGCTTACAACAATATAGTGCATAGTTCCACTGGCAAAGCTCCATTTGAGATGTTTGAGGGTGGCAAGAAGGTATCACCTATCTTGCAAACTAAGGATAAGATCTTTGAGACTGACCGTTATGTGGAAAACTTGGATGCAACCTATGCAAAGATTAAATCATAGGAAAAGTAAAAGATCACAGCTGATCATCATAAACGTACTTTGCAGTTTGCAGAGGGTGATTATGTATTACTGCATTTTGAAAAGTCAAGGCTGAAAAATATAAAAGGAAGAGAATGATTGTATCCGAAGTTGAGTATGAGATACTATGGGACCTTCCAGGTGTTGGAGAAGATCAACGATGTGGCATATCGGCTGAAACTACCTCCACATTGACAGATATACAATGCCTTTCATGTCAGTTTGTTAAGGCCTTTTCATGGTGATGTACTAAAGGATATATCTACTGAAATTGAGCTTGAGGTTGAGAAGCTGGATGAGATTTTGATACCCAAGCGGATTTTGACACATAAGGAAAGAAAGGTCAAAGGTAAAGTTTTCAGGAGATGCTTGGTGAGATTTTTAAATTATTCACCAATGGATGTCAAATGGATGAAAGAGGATGACTTAGCAGACCATTCTTAGTTGTTGCAACTTAACCTAGATACCTTTCAATTAGAGCCGGCTTTAGTTCGGGCTCAATTAGGTTCAGTAGAGTAGAGATTCGAAGCATTGCTTGATACTCAAGGGGGAGGTAGTACTTCCACTTCGCTAGTTGTGGACAGCTCTTGTATGTAGTGGATCTCAGATGTATTTAGCATGCATCCAAGGTAGTGTGCTGATAGTATGTTTGCTAGGAGGTCACTACTTAGTGTATGAGTCACTGTGAGATGTATGTAGATGGGTATGAGTTTCACCCGTGTACGGGAACTATACTTTTGCATCAGCTTATGATTAGTTTGGCATGAATTTTGCCTCAATTTTGAGACAAAAATTTTGATCAATCTCAACTTAGTTTTTGATCAGTTTGAGAATTGTTTATGGGCATTGAAACTATATTTTTGAATCAGCTTATGATTAGTTTGACATGAAATTTTCCTCAATTTTGATACAAAAATTCTGATTAGTTTTAGCTAAGTTTTTGATTAGTTTGAAAACCATTTATGGTCACTTTTGGAATTAGTTTTGCATTGATCGTTGGTGAGTTTTTGCAATGAGTTTGTGATCAGTTTGGGGTCTCATTTGTAGCAGTTTGTGATAAGTTCTTTGATTAGGTTTATGCTTAGTTTTCAATGGTTTACAGTTTTCCATGGACAACAACATGTTACTAAATGCCATTGATAGTTTCAGCCATGGTTTATGCTGAAAATATACTTTAATGTGGTTTTGAAGTCAGAACAATTGAGAAACATGAGTTGTGTATGTATCCAATGGGTGTTTAGTAACAGTTCTAGATTGGTTATGCTAGTTGGAAATTTTCAATAAGGTTTGGGGCATGTAGTATGGTTGGATAATAGTGTGCAATGTTGAGATTGTGATACCTCATGGAAATTTCAGTGTAGTATGCTTTTTCTTTGGCACAATGCAATGCAATCTAGGATGATTGCAGGGATTTCAAGGGAAAGGTCTGTCTTGGGGACGTGAGATTTTGAGATGCTTTAATCTTGCTGATAATATTTGATTAAGTTATTGATCAAATGTGCAAGGTTGTTTAGCATGTGTGATGCATATGGTAGTTATGGCTTCAAAGGTAAAAGTTGTGATAAGTTATCCTAGTTAGACTTTGGGAGTCAGTTGTGTTAATTTTGACCCTAGGACGGTTATTTGGCCAATAAGTGTCAATGGTGACACTAGGGACTAGCATTAATTATTTAATTGATGTTAGTCTAAGGGTCAATAGAGGTTGGGGATCACTTCAGGTTGCAAATGGCCTAGCCAATTTAATTATGGATGGGTACATTTAATTTTGGGTAGGGTCAGAAGGGTTGGAATTAATTTTCAGGATTATTTATTTCTGAAAATCAATTAAATGCTTAGGGTTTTCTCGCAAAGAAAATCAGATTTCTCTCTCATCTTGACTTTCTCTTACCTTCTCAAATCCATTCTCAAGAGATTTGAGCATTTCTCAGCCGTTTCGAGCAGATCTCAACCAAATTTGGTGGACATTAGAGAGATCTTTGTTGTAAATCCTAAATTTTTGCAGAAATTAGGGTTTTGCAACCATCTTAGGACCAGTGCCAACAAGAGAAGGCATGTATATTGAAATCACATCCGTATAATTGACAGGGATTTCAGATGTCAGGCCATCCATTGTGAATTGGGGCAACATTTGGCTAGTTGATGGTTCCATTTGTGCAATTCTTGGGTAAAAATCAAGGGGCAATTGGCTCAATTTTCTTGCTGATTGTATGTACAACAAGGAGCTTATTGGACCATTAAAGGAGGTTCTGGAATCTCAACTTGTACTCAAATCATTAGCAATTAAAGTTAAAAAAATACCAAAAGGGGTGCCAATTTTGGGGCCAAACCAGGTGTCTATTGTCTAAGATTATTAAGGTAAATTGTTCATTTCAATTTATGTTTATTTGCTGATCGTAGTAATTAAATGCTTAATCAGGAAATTATCACCGTCTCCAAAAAGGAAGTTTGGTTTCAGATAGTAGTGTAATTCGATCCACTAGCCATATTGGAGTAAATGAAAGCATACTCTAGGAGAAATGGGCTATTGTAAATGATAGAAAAAACAATTCAAAAGCACAACCAAGATAGTGTGTAATAGAGGAGAAATTACAAAGAGTAGGGCTGTTTACTAATTGTCAAAGAATGACGGTCAAGTCAAAGCATCTGCCCTCATAAATGATGCATAAACTTGTAATTACAATAAGTTGAAAAATAATGAAAGTAGTAAAACCCAAAGCCAAGTGTGAGCAATCAACGTATAAAATCCAAGCTACAAGTGTCAGGTTTATCTTGCAAGAAGTGGGATATACACAAATCACTAGTAGTCATCGAGCATGCAACCGGTACCGAGAATTGTCAAACTCAATGTATCAGAGAGAGATACATCCAATAGGCATAATTGTCATGCATATAGTCGGTCTCAAACTAACGAAAAAAAATGGCCAGATATATGACTGATTGAGCAAGTGTAATGGAGCTCAATACATGGCCATATGAGGTTTGCATCACTGACAAAAAACTAACAGAGGTAGGTGCCGGGCTCAAAGCATAGATCAAATCAGCCCACTAGGCAATAATTGCATTCAAATAGTATCTAGAGAGCATAGACATAACTCAACCGAGTTCCATTGGCTCAGTGAAGTAAGCATAATTACATAAACCCAAAGCTTTACTCAAATGCAAAGTATCCAAGTAGCATAAGCAACTCCCATTGGAACAGAACTGGATGCCAAATGAGCAATGCAAGCTCAAAACATCAAGTATATGACCATTTGAGCATCCAAGATACATGAAGCATAAGATGGTAGCATAAAACCCAATAACTGCATAAGCCACTGAAGTAACAAAGGCATGTAACCATAGCCAAGATGAACATTACCAAGCTCAAAATCGAGGCTCAAGAGCATCCCATAGCATATTCGAGTGCTCAGACCAATGCTAAGCATCAATACATTTATATGAAGCACCCAAATGACATCTAGGAGCAATAGGCATAAAACTTCCTTTTGTAAAAGCTTGCTGTCCACTGTATTACAGCAATTAAATAACCTTTGAAATCTAAGCTAAATGAGCTCAATGCAAGCCACAAAACATCTCAAGACATTTCCAAGCATCTACCAATGATTTGGGCACCAATAGGTATGACGAGAAGCTTATAGAGCTTCAAACTTTGATAAAAATCCTTCATAGGTCTGTGTTACAGTAGGTCTACTATTGTATATAGTAGATAGGAGGGTTATTACCACTCCAATAGGTGCCGGATCACAAGAACCAACTGATGGGTGTGAAGAAATGCTCTAAATGCAAAAAACACAAAATCAATCGTATGACAAAGCACAGAGTGATAAACACAGAATATAGTTAGGGTTAGGGTTAGGGTAACTCAGAGACAGTGAACACAATGAATAATGAAGTGAATGAATAATGAATATATAGTGCTCATGTAACAAACACGTTAAGTTGTGAATGTTGAACCTTGAACTCTCGTATCTTTGGGATCAAGGCAAAAGTTATGAGCTGTAGAGTGTGTTGTACTCCGAACGGAATCCGAATCGCAGCAAAGGCAACCTCCATGCGTGGATCACTAGCAAACGTAGCTAAGAAAGGCTAGATCTAATGCACACGGTAGTGCAAGAGAGAGAAATACTAAAAACGTAGGTATCTGAGGAGAGAGAAATTGAGCAACTGTTTATAGATGCAAATGTAGTATATAGAAGAGAGAGAGAGTTAGGGCGGCAGTTAAAAATTATAAATGCAGACTGTGGAGGAGAGAATGTTAGGGCGGCAACTCTAGATTGATGGTGACAGCACTAGATGATGACATAAGTATCAAACGCAGCAATATGACTGTAGGTGATAGCTCCAGGGTACCAGGTGACAGCTGCAGAGTGAAGGTGAAGGTTGGAATGATGCTCCAGATGGTAGTAGATGATTGGTTGAAGCTCTGACTATGATGTTCTATGTGAACAAGATATGGACAGCAGAGATATGGCCCTTGAAACTGCAAAAACGAGATTGAGGGAGAGGTGGGTTGCATGCCTATTTATAGAAAATTTGGGGCACCCAAATTAGGGTATTACATGTGGGACATAGTAACCCTTTAGGATCATGTTTCTTTTTAAAATAAGAAGGTTTCTTCATTAATTAAGTGTGTTTTGGGGCTATTTAAGTCAAGGTAATGCATTTTTAGCTAACACTAGGATGCTTCACGGTGATTGCCAAGAGTGATTTCCAAGTGCTAGAGACTTGATGAGTTGGAGGAGTGTCATGAGCCTTGAAAGATGGGCAACATAGTAGGTGCTAATCACACTGACTATGTTGGTCTTGTTGCTGGTTGTCTTGCTTAGTTTAAAGGCTCAATCACTGATGGACAAGGCTCAATGCACACTTAGAGCAAGCCTTAGGAGGAGGGAACAAGTAGGGAAGGAGGGAAAGATCAAATGCATACATTTGAAGGTGAAGCCATGGTTGCCATGAATGAAGAGCTAAAGCTTTTCAAATCTGGGTTGAAGTAAATTGAAGAGAAGCTCCTTAAACCAATACTTTGATATCAATTGAAGGGAGAAGCCTTGAGTGGAAGCATGCGAGTGGAAGCAAGAGCTATGGTGGGAGGAACAAGAGAGCAAGAGCAAGAGATACAATATGTGGGAATTCCAAAAGGCACAATGTGTGACCGACTTGCCCTTATTTAAATGTCACTGAAAGAATAAAGAATGAAGTGACAGTGATAGGCGCTTGCTGTTGAGAAACCACTTCTTTAGTTTACACCACTTCATTTAGGCTTTCATGATAGCCCCAAAAAGGACCGGTATCCACATTTTGGTCACTTTTTTAGTGGGTGCCCACACAGTGACGCACCACCGTAGATAGCTTATGCCTATAAATAGGTAGTCACTTCATTCATTCTTCACCACTCCTACCACTCTTCAGTCATTCTTCATCCCTCTTTCTCTGTCATCAGACACCCTTCTCTTCTCTCACTAGTCCCTTCCACTGCCCTCACACCCCTTCAAGAGGACATTGTGGTTCGTGGCTCATGGTTACCTTCACCCTTCCTCTTCTGCTTCAGGCGCCTTGTTCCTTCATTAGGCCTTGTGTTTGGAGCATCTTCCATCTGGCGTCACCATCATCTTCTTGGTATCAACATTCTTCTCCTTCAAGCTCCACCTTCACTTGTGTTTTTCACTGTGGAGACCTCCTCCTTGCTTGGCATCATCATCTCTAGGTTGGCTTCGGCATCCTAGCCTCTGGCGGCAGTCTTCATCACCCAACGTTAGTGATTTCATCACTCATCTATCACAATGGCTGTTGGAACCTACGTTTTTGCAGGGCGGCTCCTCCTCCATCACTTGGCATCACTCCTTTATCACAAGGGTCGTTGGGACCTACGTTTTTGCAGCCAGACTCCTCCATCACTTTATGCAGCTGGTTTTCAGCCACCTATGGCTAGGTGTTCAAGGAATTATCATGGGGCATTGCAACCCGAAATGCACATTGGCATGCATGGTAACATTGGTATGTAGACAACAATGCAAACTTGAATGTTTGGTCAATGGGCAGGCTCTACTAGGCATATGCTAAATGCAAATGCAACAACGGCATCACCTAGGCCACCATGTTTGGAGCCACCATTGTATCATAACCGGGCACCTTTGAGTAAAGTTAAAGACTACAAAGAAGGTGGGGGAGCAGTCAAATTCGAAACCTTTATTTGTATGCAGGACAGATTGAAGGATTTGCAAAACCTTCTTTCAACAATTTGATGTAGCCTACTTTGGGGGCAATTTTTTGGAGCATTCGAAAGCGTGCAAGCAGTCACCTTCCTAAAACAAAATGTACTTCAATGGCGGTTAACCTTTTTGGTGCAAGGCAAGGTGCCGGCACTTGGGTGTATCTAATGATGACATTGATGCTGATGTGTGGTGATGACGATGATGATTTTGATGAGGAAGAGGAAGAGGAAGAAGATGAGCATTGTGTGCTGAAACTATAAAGGCCAAAATCGTGACTGTTGAAAGATCCAAATTCCACATTTTGTGAGCGGGGGACTCCATCCTGAAGTTTGCAGCTGCCCTTTTAGATGTTGCTGCTGTTACTATGAACAATGAGTTGATGCTGAATCCTGATGTTGATGATGACAATGAGGATGATGAGAATGATGTTACTGAGATCGTGCATCGTGCCTCTCCACAGCTTCGTAGAGGAAGAGATGGGGGCAAGGAAGAGGAAGAAGATGCTTATTGAAACTCTCAGGCTAGAAGCTTGACTTCTGAAGTTGAGGGGCCCTTCATGCTGAAGTTTGCAACATTCTAAGTTGCTTTTTATGTGAAGTTTTCAGCTTTCATGCTTGAAAGCTGGAGGTTTCTTAGACTTGTCTTTAAGCGTCACAAATCTTCCATTGAGTGTTTTAGCAACTGATGAATCATGATGAAAGTCTCCCATTTTTTGTGCATCTATTTATGATTCAAAAGATTTGTGCATCTATTTATGTTTCAAATGTGTTTTGAAATCCTCAAGTAGTAGAATTTGTCACGTAATTTTCCTACACGTTTCTACAAAAAAATTTAGAGCCATGTTTCAGCCAGGGGCAACCTACCATACCTTTTCTGCACTTCCATACCTGTATGCATGTGTATGGAAAGTTTGATTGTGAATTGGAAAACAAGCTATGTTTTATTTACAACCCAATCTAGTTACAGTTCTAATGAGATCCTATATATGGTGTGCAGTGCTGCTATGGGTGTTTTCGATGCTATCCAGCTGTGCCGGGCTCCTGTTTCTACCATAGCTTTTGGATTTGCAGCATCAACTGCTGCTATAATTCTTGCAGGAGGGTCTAAGGGAAAACGGTTCTCAATGCCAAATGCACGAATTATGCTGCATCAGCCTATGGGGGGTGCAAGTGGGCAAGCAATTGATGTGGAGATTCAGGCAAAAGAGATCATGTACCACAAGACCAATGTCACACGCATTTTGGCTGAGATTACTGGTCGAACGTATGAAGAAATGGAAAGAGATATTGACAGAGACCACTACATGTCTCCTGTAGAGGCTGTGGAATATGGAATTTTAGATGGAGTGATTGACAAGGATTCAATTCTTCCTTTGGTCCCTGTCCCTGAAAAGGTTCCACGGCGGCCAGACTATAAAGATGCAGAAAAAGATCCTATGAAATTTTTGGTACCTGTTATACCAGATGATGAAATTTACTAGGTTCAATGATGAAATTCCTGTATTGCTATAGTTGCTTGACCACCAAAATTTTAATCTACACCACGCCTCCCTTTCAAACCTGTCTCCAATTGTCTGATCCGTGTTGAAGCTTTGCTAGGTACCTTTCTCTCATTCTTTTGATTTGTCTCACAGCTTGTACTGAAGTCGCTGTGATGACAGTGATTCAGTAAAGATATTGAGCCATCAACTTCGTCTACGAACATGGAAGTTCATAACTATCTGCAATGGTTTGGTAAGGTGGAATCCCATGCGAGGGTTATGCTTAAATTTAATTAAAGATGATAGCAAAAATTTTAATCGTGAGTGTCAAGTGTCATTGCTCCCAGTCATTTGATTTATCTTTTATGGAAAAAGCTCTCAAACCTTTGCTTTGGCCTACTACATCTTTCAGTGGGATAGGCCATATGCTGAGCTAATTTGAAGTGTTGAAATTCATCATTTCTAGCATTGCAGCTGCATATCAGTTTGGTCTTACCTACACTCACTCAGTCAAAGTTGGTTTCAAGTTATTCCAACTTTGCAAATTTTGTTGCAATGCTTTGTAAACCTACACTTCGAGTTGAAGAACTGGCCTTGCAATTCAACAATCTTTAGTTTTTACAATGGGAACAGGAATTTGACCAGTCAAAACATGCAATGTATTCACATGATGAAGGGTGTACTGAGAACAAAACATACTTGAATCAGTTAACAAGCCATCCATCTAAGAAGATATCATGTATGCTAAGTTGATGTCTAAGTTTTAACACCTGTCTAAACATAGGTTAACACATTTTTTTGAGCCCTAGAAATGCCATGCTTATTGTAAATTACGAGTTGAATGAGTAGTACACCTAGAAGTAAGGATAATAATTAGGGTAAAGATGTAAGGAGTAAAGATAACAATTAGGGTAAAGATTGCAGTTGTATGACTGACTCTGCAGCGTATGCAATGATGAAAGCTGTAGTAGATTTTCAGCATGTGATGTCTCTGCAGCTTCTGGTGACCTTGAAAGCTGTTGTCGATTTTCAGTTTGACTTTTTTGCTTACTTTCCTACTTCTTGAAGCTTATGTACAACACTTCAATCTCACATTCAAAAATTGTGAACTTTTGGTTTGTCATAGTTTGATGTCATCATATTTCTAGTTTGATTTGAAAAACCTCCTGCAATAAGAAATGATTTTTTGTGAGCAGTTGTAGCAACCAGAATGAGATGGGGTTTTTCTACATACAAACTATTGATGGGAAGGTTGGGAGGGGAAAGATTGAACATAGTGATGAGTTACAAGGTCCTTCCTACATAATGATGGGAAGGAGTGGCCACAATAAGTCTAAGCAGGGGACTTTTAGAGCATAGTGAATTGATCTAAACTTCAAATTGAAATCCATTTTAGACATGATGGGATATATTTAAGCATAAAATACCACCTTCAAATTTAAGTTTGGAGTTACAAAACAATATTTGCCAAGGGAAAGCAAGACCTTGGTATAATCTTACATTAGATCTTTACAAAAAAGATAGTAATATTACATTATACTCAAAGGTAATACATAAGATACGTGGAAGGATAACTTACAAACGACCCCATGTCAAGAGCTAGTTTGCAAATGATTGGAACTTCACTAGGAGAGATGAAAAACCTTGGGTAGCAATTTGAAAGCCACTCAATTCCTAGCTTCCTACATAGTGATCAAAGTTAAACCTCTAGTAATTTTCCATTTGGGTCATGGTGTAGAAATCATTCTCCCTTGCATCCCAGCAAAGTTTGCTTCTATGAAATAATGACAAATAGGACAAATAAAAGGAACTTCCAATAATTTTGCCCCATCCATCATCAGTGGGTAATTTCCTCAAAGCATCCTTTCATAACATAAAATTTACATTGTTGAAATAACTAGATTTCCAAACTTGGACCACCATTATTTGTAAGGCTTCTTTTGACATGTGCATTAGATTTTGTTGGGTGAAGATGCCAGTTTTGTTTTCATTCTTGCAAATACTTGTTGCAAGGATTGTTCTTCTCTAGTATTCAAGTTGAACTTTGTAATAATCACATCCATAGACAACCAATCAGTCACAAGTCCATCCAATAGTGGATGCCTTTTTATTCATACTATTTGCCAACTTCCCAAATATGCTTGCAAATTGCACATAACTGATTGCGAGTGACTTTAAGGAGATCAAAAACTTAACGGAAGTGTCACTTCTAAGGGTGTTCCCCTTACATTCCAGTAGCGCTAATGCATTCTTATGTGACTTGACAATAGGGTTGGTTCAATGTGATGCCAAAGGATGAACCATGAGTCTACCCCACCATTTGGCTTAAGATCACAAAAGCCCTTCACATCGGGAGGTATCAATTCAAAATTTGAGTAGTTATCCTGCAGTTGGGCGTTTCCCAACTCCTTGAGCCACTTAAAAAAAAAAGAAACATGCCCCATTTAAAAGATAAACAATCTTTGAAACTCCTTTGGGAAAGTGATGTATGGCCAATTAATAACATGCCCTTGAAATCTCTTTGCCTTCTCTTAGATATGATCCCTACAAGTCTCTACTTCTCACCGAGCAAATTTAGGAAAGGGAAAGATAAAACCTAAAAAGGCACTAATCGATTGAAAGATAGCTTCCATTATTGGATGGACTTGTGGCAAATTGGTTATGGATGAGCATAGTCTTTATCCATAACCTCCATACCACATTAAGAACTTTATGGGCCAAATCAAGTGATTCCCATGCATGGCATTCACATGTAGGGATGGGATTACCCATGTGTGATTTGTCTCCATTAGCCAAGTTCACATCTTACTAACAAGAAAAGTTATCATCCACTAATGAGAAAAGTATCATCCTCTAACTCCATTTGAGCAAGGTTTGTTATGAGAAAACATTAGGAGCATATTTATAAATAGTATTATAGTTTTGCCTCTCTAATATGATGGAGACCCCCAATGAGTTTACCTCTCAGTCCAATCAATTTAATCTTTAGACAGAGCCATGATTTGCAAAGTATCAAGGTACCTTGATTCCTCCTTATTGGAGCATCTATGAACAAAGTACAATCGAGGCTCCTTGTAAGTCCAAATCACATTTAATTTGTTATAGAAAAACCAATCAAGTTTATGATGTTGAAGGATGTGCTTAAGTAAATCCTTCTGAAGATTGAGGGAAGGATCCCCATGAAATTGCATTTCATTAATTTAATATCACACCAAGTATGTTGGGACAACCCTTCCAATTCATCAGATATGTTAGTTTATGCATGTCCTTTTCTTGCCAATGTTTTAAAGTTATTGTTTTCCCGAAGAGATTATTTTCTTTTCCCCTTTCCATCTACACGCTAGGGTGAATTACTGGCCATCATTTGGCATATTAGAGGGTGGCTTGTAATTCTTGGATTGTAGTAGAAGGCACCTTGGCTTACTGGCCTTTGGTCTACCTCTGTCATGTGGATTCTCCAATTGCCTTATTAACCCCTACAACAACATACACGTGTAAGCCCCATAGCTCAATGTTTTTTCTTTTCTATGCTTACAAGCTTTATTGACCGCCTTCTCTCTTCTCCGATAGTTTTTTTTGGAGTTCCTCGGCAAAATGGTTGGGAATGGATAGAAACACATGCTATCTAGGGCCACCACTTTTGTTTCCAACGACCACTTGGAAGAATATGCTTTTAACAAAACATCACTAAGTTATTGCATGCTTGTAGCTAAGGCTTGGAGGAGCACCTACAAGTTAACCTGCTTGTTCTTAAGTTGAGTTTCATATGAATCCAACTCCATCAATGTAACATTTGCATGTATGTCTTTGCTACTTTGGAATAGAGCATGTCACCTCACTCCTCCCTCTTGCCCTACATGTGCAATACGTGTACTAGGGCAGTCCAACATTGTGTTTCCTATCCTTGCAAGTTGAACTTTTTGCCTTCCTTAGTCTAGCAATGTTACTCTCATAAACCACAATCAATCTAGGACAATGTTTTGGACATGTTTCCCATCCTTGCAAGTTGAACTCTTTGCCTGCCTTAGTTTAGCAATGTTATTCCATCAACCATGATTAATCTTATCCTAGTTAATGTCAAGTTCCTATATTTGAAGATAAGTGGTTACATATATCAAAGCAATTTAGGCCTTGCTAAATCAACATACATAGATAAGGATTGTAAGTTTGAGTAAGCAAATAAATAAATCTCCATGCTTTAGATGTGTACTTGTGTACATTGGTGGGAATATCTACTATTGATTGTACATGATTGTTCAACATGATATAGGGTTTCCTCTTGTGTAGTCACATAGGTGCATTAAATATATATGTATGTAAACACTTGCAACACAAGTCCACCCTTGCAAGTTGAGTAGCAATGTTACTCTCATCAAGTATCAATCTTATCCTAGTCAATGTCAAGCTCTTATGTTCAAAATTAAATGGCTATGTACATATGAAAGCACATTAAAACTTGATATATTAGCATACATAGATAATTACATAAGTTTGAGTTAGCAAATAGATAGAAGCTCCATGGGTTACACATGTACTTTTATATATTGGTGTGGAGATGCATGTGTATTTGTAAATAATTGTTAAACATAACATAAATTTCCTCTTATGGTATAGCAACAGATGCGCACTAAATATATATGTATGTAGATGCTTGCAACCTTGTGTGGACACACACACACACACACACACACACACACACACACACACACACACGCACACACACACACACACACACACACACACGCACGCACGCACGCACGCACGCACGCACGCACGCACGCACGCACGCACACACACACACACACACACACACAGAGAGAGAGAGAGAGAGAGAGAGAGAGAGAGAGAGAGAGAGAGAGAGAGAGAGAGAGAGAGAGAGAGAGAGAGAGAGAGAGAGAGAGAGAGAGAGAGAGAGAGAGAGAGAGAGAGAGAGAGAGAGAGAGAGAGAGAGAGAGAGAGAGAGAGAGAGATTTTTGACTAGCACTTTGATTCCAAGGCAAGAAATTAATGAGAGGACTAAAATACATCATGTAACTGGTAAGACTATCAATAATTTTATTTTCTTAAAATATCTTTGCACTAACATAAGGAAACTTTAAAGGTCATACCCCTTCACAAAGGTTTACCAATGTCACAAAGGAAAACCATTTAAAGGATTTCAATTTTATTATATGTAAGTCCTTTTGTAAGAGTGTTTATGTTGCTTCTTCGTAGAAAATGATCGCATGAAAAATGAGTTCAATAGTTTTAATAATCATAGCTTATGGACCATCTCCCTACCTAATCCATACTTCACCTATACTTTAACTCTAATTTGGGAACAATTACATGGAATGAGAAATCAATAATTTTATGGTGTAATATATGAATCACCTCTTTTATACAATTTAAACTTACCCATCACGTGACCAGTTAAGAGGACAATCACATGGAGATGAAAATATTGTGGTCTTTGTAGTGAAGCTTTGACCACCTCTTTCAAACCCTTCTCTTCATAGTAATGGGAGAAAAATTGTATGGGTGGATTCATACATAGCATTACAAGGATTTGTAGAACAATTAATTCTTGGTACCATGATAGTACTTTCAACTTAGAGGATTGTTGTCAAGATATATGGGAACACTTTTGATAGAGTAGAGTCCTACTAGATTGAGCCTCATATCTAATAATACGATATATCCATATTGTGTGGTGTTCAAGAAATAGAACATGAGTAGGTGTATAGTTTAGGATGAAATTAGAGGTTTGTTGTCATTTTCTTTCATGAGACATGCAATACCTTGTGGTATGAAAGCCGTAAGTCACACCTAGGTTGAGTTTAGGCATAAGAATTAGCCCCTATTCAACTTGTATGAAAACATTGTCTTTCATGAGACATGCAATCCCTTGTGGTACGAAAGTCATAAGTCATACCTAGAATGAGTCTAGGCATAAGAATTAGCCCTTATTCAACTTGTATGAAATGACAACTTATACTAATACATGATGACCCTAAAATGACTCAATTCTTAGGCTTTCTAAGGTCCTCTATAATGGCTTTATCGCCTTGATAAAATTTCCACTTTTCCTCTTTTTAGCTTGCCTTCATCTTGGCAATTTCACCTAGTCTTGCTTCACATTGTGATGGTTTAAACTCATTTGTGATCACATTTTAGTCAACTTGGAACATTGGTTGCTTTAATATTGTAACTTTATCCTCTATATTTCCAAACTCCAAGGTTGCTTGATTCTTCCCTTGCTTAGTGATACACCACGGTACCATTGAACCACCCTTTTTCTTCCAATAGTGGGCTTTGTTTGGTCTCTATACTATATGACACTCAACATGTTTGGTACTCTCCATCATTTAGTTCCTCTTATTTTCTTTTCTCCCAGGGATGCTCCTACATGTGCATGGAATGGAATCTTCTTTTGCAATGTATCTATATTAGCTATTCAAAATATAATGTTTGTTATCCTTTCTCATGTACCTCTGTCCTTGTTTCAATTCCCATATGCACCTCATCTTGCAATTTGGTTGTCATTTCTTTGGATTTTTTTGTGATCTTTGCATTAAGTATAGCCACCTTCATTGCCGTTTTTTTTTCTAGCTCTACCAATTTTATAAGCACTTTGGCAAGTGAGTCCTTCAAAATCACATTCTTTACTTCCAAGTTGCAAACTTGTTAAGGTTTTCCTCCCATGGGCTCGGCTCTTGAGTTAGATTGAGTGGTGCCATCAAGAACCTTGAAGATTTTTTTGGGTACATCTCTTGAGTCAGCTTGGTATCAAAGCTTCCACCGCCTGGGAGCATAACACTCAATATGAGATCCACAAAGTTGCAAAGTCATCAACTTGATAGAAAAGTAAACTCATGTTCATATCTGTTATCTTGATATAACATGAAGCTAACCCTCATATGCCAATCAAGCAGTGAAGAAGTTGAAGCTAGATAGGGGAATGTACTTGTATGTTAGAGATGATTACCAAGTGGAAAGACTTGTAATTGGCTTGAAGATACATACAAGAAGGAGGAATTGTTGATAAAACACATCTATCAATCAAAGACGGATCCACAAAGGAATCAAGATGCTTAAAAATACCAAGACAAAGATAGAAGATCTAGAAGAAACCCTATATGTAACTAAACTCTATGGCTCTCTCCTATCAAAGTTGAAGCTATCTTGAGACTTAGTATCTTAGGTACAAGGAGACATCACCCTAATGTAATATTGGAAAGTTGCGTTTGGGTTTAGAGAAGCACAAGAGAAGGCGGACCTATACTTGAAGCAAATAAAGACAAAAAAGGTCAAAAAGCTAAAAGGCAGAATCAAGACAACCAAACAAGAAAGGAAAGCTAAGGAGAAGCCAAAGAAGGATAAGAGAAAGAAGAAGGTGACTTTTGAAGAAGACTACAAGTAGTAAAGGAAGGAGTACCAACATTTAGCAACCGACTAATTACACAGTCTAAGAAAATTGTGCCATTAAATTGAATATTGACTAGAAGAATACAAATCATCAAGAAGAAAACAATTAGTACTATGAAGAATATTCCATCAACTATCACATTTAGAAGAAGACTTCTACCTCAAAGGATGCCCCAACAACTACTATCCCAAAGGAGAAGAATTCGAACAAAAAGCCTATCCCATCAACTACCAAACTGAAAGAGGTCTAGAACTGTGAAGAAGAACTCTAATGTTTGAAGAAAAGGCTAGAATGAAGAAATTAGACTACAAGATGAAGAATTAAGATGAATGGACAAGGGAGAAGGATGAGCCCTCACAGCCATTGGTTGTAGCCCAACTTGAGAAGAACCAATCCAAGAAGAAGTGAAGTTAAAAATGGACAAGAGAGAGGAGATGGATAAATGCAAGAGTCAAGAAACACTCTACCTAAAGAGATTGGGAGGAGTGAGGCCATGTGGGGGCCCTCTTTTAAGGCACATAAGATGCCTTTGATGAAGACAATGAAGTAGACAAATAATAAGACTTGGAACATGAGAGTGAAAGGATGTTAGCATCTTCGGTAAGGGATCATGAAGATATGGGAAGAGATAGAAGAAGAGGATAGAAAGAAGAAGAAAAAGGTATGTTAGATGGAGCCATGGCTAGAATAAAAGAAAATGTGAGAGAAGAAACAAAGAGAAAAGATATTTAAGAAAAAATAGGCAAACAAAAGAAGATAGAAAATGATGAAAAAGGGAAAGAGAAAGAGACTAGACCAATAGAAGAAAAGAAGGAGAAAAAAAATTAGGAAGAAAGAAGACAAAATAGAAAAGGGTGGAGAAGCCAACTTATAAGAAAGAGTGTGGAGAGCTAAAAAGCCAAAAGAAAAAGATGAGTAGAAAGAGAAAGTTAAGTTAGGAGAAATGCAAGAAGAGATAGGACAAAATTAGAAGATCAAGGAAGAGAAGATAGAAAAAGAGATGGACTTAGAATCAAGGTGAAGGAAAAAGAGGAGAAAAATATAGACTTAGCAAAAGAAGGCCAAGGAGAAGAGAATAAGAAAGAGAAAGAGATACATGGGAAAGAGAAGAGGAAGTCGAAAACAACATCCTTGCAACCAAGTCTTGGTGTACAATGATGACTTCCTTGTGTAGGGACTCAAGAACATCGGTCGCCAGTAGCTCCAAGTCAACAAGGCATAGAAAATATATGGATCTTTCACAATATATTGGCAAATTGGATCATAAAAAGGTAGATGAATGCATACATGCAAATACTATGTCTAGTGATTTATTATAGAGAAAAATAAAACTAATTTAAATAAATAATGAACACGATATTCGTCATTACATATTATAATTTCTCATAATGAGTATTCCTCGGGCAATGCAACGCTCCCCCTTTTTGCACTAAAGATATTGACTAGGTTTTGTGGAGAGTATCCCCTTCTAGCAAATGCATAAAAAATAATTTTGGTTGAAAAGCGATTTGCATTGTGAGTATTTGGCATTAGGTATGAATGTCAATCTTCAAGGGCTCATTATTACATATCATATGTTGCTCATGCCATTGTAGTGGGGGTTTAGAGGACATGCACAATTTGCATCCTTACTCAAAAAAAGAACTTTTGTAATTGAAAGGGATACAGGAGACGCAAGAGAGAAGAGCACACACAATGTAGGTGCTATCAACAATGTTATGATAGCTTTATTACACTTTCATATATATATATATGAATAAAGAATATGGGTGGTCACTGTACACGGGCAGGCCCAAGGGCCTTTTACCCCAACAACTTTCCACTAAAAGGCCAATGGGCTAGGGAGTGAAAAAACAAAATAAAAGAAAAGAGACATGGTGAGGAATCATGACATCTCACCCAACGCCCAATCGGAAAGCGAACTGTGCAATAAGTGTCGGGAATCTCCGAGTCCAAGACATCTAGGAGGCAAGTGATCTCACAGCTCCATACAATGGAGCAATCCAGCACAACTCATGAGTGCGAGGCTGCACATCATCATCATCATCAGAGTAGCGCATAGCATCAACGTGGCACATACAAGACAGTAGAGAGCATCCAAACTCTCTAGAGTCAATCATTGAAAGAGGGCCAACATCTTGGACACAAGTCAGACGGGGTCTCAAGACAGTATGCGGCCTCAACGAAGTGGAAGACTGACATACGATTGTAGAATCAGCCATAAAGTGCACTGAACGTACATCAAGAGGCCTGAGAGGTGTGTGCATCTCATAAAATATAGCATGACGGATGCGTAGAGCCTGCTGGGCATCCAAATCCCAAAAGCTGTAAGCCGTAAAGTCACCATTTCCATAACGAAGGAGAAGACATCTGCGTGACATAGGCTCATGTGGCATACTGACAGATGCCTGGCAGCCAAACATCCTCAAGTGATCATAGGAGGGTCTCATACCACTCCATGCCTCATGCAGAGTAATAACATCCAAAGAGAAACACGACGTCTGATTAACCAAGTAGATTGCCATCATAAGGGCCTCAGCCCAAAAGCCATAAGACAACCTAGCTGTGGTAAGCATAGAAGCAACCTTTGCCTGTAAAGTCAGGCACATGCCATGAGCAATCCCATAATATTGTGGGCATAAGAAATCAATACCATATTGCTGACAAGAGATCCGTAAGTTGGGAGAGATAGCATGACTCTCATAATCCATCTGCAAGCATCTAGGTCTGCTATAGCAGAATCCATAAACTTGTCAAGCATAGTAACAGCATCCTCAATCCGTACCAAAGGGTAAGCCCAAACATGGTGGGTAGCATGACCCATGAAGGTCACAAAATATGACACTCCACCAAGTGACTGGGAAGGCATAGGTCCATATACTGCAACATGGACTAGATCTAGAGGAGCATGCCTCACATGATCGCCATAAGCCAAAGAGGCTCTACACAGACCATGAGTACAATGAGGGCAAGTAGCATGGGGAAGAGCAGGCAATAAGCCCATATCACATAAAGCATCCATCTCAGTGTGTCGTACATGGCGTAGGCGACAATGCCATAACAACGCATGTGGTATCTGCATAATTGCAACCATAGAATCTCCCACATGAGAGACATGCACTACATAATCACTGCCATATCTAGCACCTTTGGCCAATACCAAGCAACCATGCAGATTTTCCATGAAGTATCCCCAAGAGAGACATAATATCTTGCACCATGCAACTGACTGACAGAGATCAGGCTCTTTGAGTGTAGGTATATGCAAGACATCACAGAGCATAAAAGAAGACCCATTTGGCAAAGCCAAGTGTATATCCCCTGTACCAATAACATGACAATCCTGCTCAAGGGCCAAAGAAATACATCCATCAACCTCCTTGTAAGAAGAGAACCAAGCTCTATGCGGAGTAACATGACAAGATGCCATACTGTCTAAAAGCCAATCAAAGGTATAGGCCATACCACTGAGTAAGTAATCTGCAGGGTAACACGATGCCAGGAGTCTAGGCTTAGTTGCATCATCATGGGTAACTACATGCACCATACCACTATCAACAGTGGTCTCACCTACTGTATCACTGACTCTGCTCTCATGACCATACCACTATCAACAGTGGTCTCACCTACTGTATCACTCTGACTCTGCTCTCATGTCTAGTGCGGCGCAATCTTTTCTACTCTCTAATCCACTTGAATCATTTACGCTTCACATGCCATGTCTTTCCACAATGAAAGCAAACAGAACCTGTAAAACCTGTAGAAGAGGACAACTGCTCTGTAATAGCATGAGTAGGACTGTCCAATACATCCAAGGAGCTCAAAGAATGAGGGGAACTCTCATAAGAGAGAACAAGATCATCAAGAGGACTATCTGCATGACTAAAAGAGTTGGAAGTCGTCATAGCATACTGCAAAGGGGACTCATCCAGACCAAAAGGGGAGAACACAAAGGCATCAACCACGGATGCAAAAGCTCCCACACGGACAAGCCTAGCAAACAAAAGCATGACATATCCAACCACTGTATCTTGCAGCCATAAAAGCATAAGCATGCCTCGGAGCCATAAATGCATAAGCATCCCCGAAACATAGGAGTATACATAACTTTGGAGTGTCTCATACCATGTACTTACATACATGTCCAGCCAAGAACAACAGGTGGCAAATAAACCTGCAAGAATCAAGCTCCAATAAAAGCCCAAATATATGTGTAAAAGCATCCAGGTAAGAGGCTCTGTAAAATGCATAGCAGCAGACCATGTGCATACATGGGTGGCCATAAAGATCAACTGCTCCCTGACATACACGGACAATAGCAACCCAAATAGCATAGATGCCATACAACAAAGAAGCAAGACAACCATAACTATAAATCCCAAGCACTATCCAAGTCCACTGATTAGTAAGTATTCCACATATCAAATGCAAATGAGCAATCACAATTGAATAGGCAATTGCTAAAACAAGGGAGCAGTCACTGCTCAATACATGTAAGTGTATCCAAGTAATAGCCAAGATCCATAATTGGAGCATCAAATCCCATATAGCATCCAAGGTCGTAATGGAAAAAACCAAGTCGTAATGGAAAAATCTGAGTCAATGTCCAACTGCTCAAGGGAATACTCAAATGAGTGTCGAGATGAGGCTCAAACAACTGCCATCCACAACCAACCAAAAGCATTCACCAACACATCATAACCCGCATTGGGTAGCCTAGGCATAAACATGTCATGACAGTGAAATGCCTAATGCAAGGAAGTGACAGTGAACCATAAAATTGAGTTCTAATCTCAGCTCAAAACAATTTCGGAGCATAGAAGAACCAAATGTATGAATACATCAACCCAAGTAGTCGGAAGCACCTCGTATGCAATAGGCATAACTTGGCAAATCATTAAATAGCTTCAGCCTTAAAGTTTCTAGCAACATATAACCTCTGTAAAGTGAGAAAAGCAATGCTCAATCCAAGCTCAAATCCATAGGCAAACCATATGCATACATTTCCGTATGTATAGGCACCAACCGGGCATCAAATGCCAAGACCTGTAAGCATAAAATTGAAATAACAGGTGGCTGCCCTATTTTGGACAGATCTGGGACTATTCAAAACAATCAATGACTGAGCAAAATTAGCTCCAGATGCATCTCACATAAGAGGCATAACATCCACAAGTGATCTAGTATCAATAGACATCAGTAGAAGCATCACATAAGTCATAGGCATACAAATACATGCTGTCTCAGACCTGAAATCCATTGCAAAATATTTTGTCATCAGAATTTGGCAAATCTGACATCACCATCACGTTTGGAGTGTGCCAAAACCCCAACTTAGGCTCTTATCTTGCCTGAATCGGGTTCCGAATGTCCGAGATATGACAAAAATAGTGATTTTTGAGCCATTTTTGCAAACATGCGCAAATAAAACGTGAGCATGCTGCTGTACTTGAGGGGCCAAATCAGGGTGGGTAGGGGATAAGCAAGAGCCCAGTGAAGGCCTACAATAGGCCTACATAAGTCTATGACAAGTCCAAGCAAGAGGTGAAGAGAACATGCTTCAATGATTGAAGCTATGGCTGCCTCTTCATGAAACCTTGCTTCTCATGTCAAAGAATGGCTGAGAACTGAGTGAGAAACAAGCTCTCATACCTCGTGTAGATGCCGGGGAAGACTCGGAAGCGGTCGCCAAGGACCTGCTCTGATACCGGTTGAAAGGGATGCAGGAGACGCGGGAGAGAAGAGCACACACAATGTAGGTGTTGTCAACAATGTTATGACAGCCTTATTGCACTTTCATATATATGTGAATAAAGAATATGGGCGGTCACTGTACATGGGCAAGCCCAAGGGCCTTTTACCCCAACAATAATAGATGAAAGGCAAGGTTTCTTATGGAGCTAGTGTCTCCAACAATGCCAGCACCACATCTACAATTGTAAAACTCAGAGGATGAGAATAATGAAGATGATGAAATGCTCGCAAGGAAGATGAAATCATCCTCTTTGATTCCATATAGGGAGGAATAAAATCTTGTATTATCTGCTCTTTGAGCCCCATTTCTAGCCTTCTACCCTTGTCTCTCCGTAGAGGCCACTATTGTAAAAACTTCTCACTTGCACATGAATTATTATAAGCTTCTTGTGTCTTTTGTTTTGCCATTTGTAACACAAGGGCTATATCTAAGTTTTTTTCTTCTATTCTCATTCTATGCCATATTATTCTATAAAACCACCGGAAAACTTTCAGCAAGTTGTTTGCTTTTTATGAATCACTCCCATGACTTGTATGTCCAAAGTACTTGGTCCTTGCTTGCTAATGGACTTCTCCATCCCTTTGGTGGACCAAATTGATTAAATCATATACTATTACACAAACTAGGGATATTCACTATAAATAATATGCTATTCATAAGAAATGACAGATAGGCTTAGTTAAGAGTTAAGTAGTGATTTCAAGGCATAGAAATCAAATATGATGTTTCTTATTATATAGTGTATGAGATTATTTGATCCCCATGCATCCTTCATGGAGGTTTTTAATTTTTTGAGGGCCTTTTTGAAGCTTGGGAGATCCTCCTTGGACCAATGTGTTTTATCACGATAGATGAATACTATGTCCAGTGTCTTCCAAACTTCAGCCTTCCTACAACTTGGTTTTCCATCTTCCCCATGGTCTTTGATTGTGTAGTGTACCATTTTCCTTGGTTGTAATGAATGCAAGAAGAACATGCCCCATAGAAGCCCAAAAGTCTTTTGCCCTTAACTCCACCTATTGAGGGCTTTCTGGGAACACTAGTCCTGTGTTTGGCTCTCTTAGGATTTTCTTCGACAACATTGCCCTCGTGGAGACCAATGCCTCAAAAAATGTTCTTAATACCCTTGATAGCACCATCCTTGACCTTTTGGATTTGTAGTTTCCATGCAAATCCAATGTAGAGGTGCACAATTAAAGAAAGAGATGCCCAAAACTTCAATTGACTCAATTGAAAGTAGATAATATGGAGATGACATAAATAATTAATTGGAATGAACTTACAATCAAGTAGATTGTAGTGGAAGCAAATAATGTAACAATAGTAGAAGTGATTGGACACACTCAAAGAGATGATATATTGATTCAAGACATTCTACAATGAAATAAAGGGATAGATTAGGTCTACTCACACTCTCAGACTCTTGTACAAGATTCATACAATCTCTCATATATATTTTTTAGAGACTTGCTCAATATGTCACAAATTGCTTAGTTGATTGAAATATATAGATCGGTAAATGTTTCTTCTATGTTAGGTGAAGTAAAATCTGGAAAATCTGAGGATGTAGATCATGAGTAGAGGAATGAATTCTTGGAACTATCCAAGTTGATCCAATTTCTAGGTTATTATAGATCTAATTTGGAAGCTAAGTGTATGTTGCAATCCCTAGAATGTAGGAAAAGGTAGATAGTTGAGAAAAATTAGGCCTAGAATGAAGGAGTTCTTTGACCATCCATATGTGAAATGATATATCCAAGATGGAATATCTTTATACCATGTCATCTCACAATGATCTAGTCTCCAATCGTAGTCGTGGTACTCTATCTAGAAGTACCTATATAGGTAGTTTGCTTCTATGCTTAGGTACTTTGTTCCTATGCATAGGTACCTTTTTTTGTTAAGAATTATCTAGAACTACCTTGCACATGTACTTTTCTGTCAACATTGTCAAGAATTGCCTTACATATGGACTTCTTTTCTGTATAGAAATACCTATGAGGTTACTTCTTCAAAATTTTCTCATGGGATATTATGAGTGATAAAATATATACAAGAATAGTGATGTTATGGGTGAAAAAACATGAGGAAGGATAGTTCATGGGATGCTATAAGGGTAATCCTTCAACATATGCTCATGGGATGTTATGGGGATAGTTCTTCAATATCTACCCATGGGATGTTATGGATGACAAAACATGTACAAGGATAGTGATCTTGATAGCATGACTCTTGATCATTGGTTTTTCAAGTAGATAGAACTTGTATGGTCATGGAAGATGAAGTAGAGGTTGCAGAAGATGAATGATTTGATGTGAAAGTAGAAGGAATACCTCATATGTCTCCATGACTATTGTACGAGCAACATAAAACCTTGTGTAAATTCACTTCCTAGAGGAGCATGCTAGTCTTATTTTTCATGTATAGGATATATTTGTTTAGAGGTTTAGAAGATGGGTCTACCTCTAAGAAAACCTAGAGTGTTGCCCCACAATTGAGGACCTAGATTGTGCATAGGTTTTTGTGTAAATATTATGTGTGTGCATGCATTGATACTATTTAGTTCAAAGATAGCTTCATAGCTTCTTTTTGACCATGTAGTCAATGAAGCTAGGGAGTTTGGTAGATGGAAAGAATTTTTGGTGCTAAGAAAAAGTGTGCTTTGAAGATCGTGGAAGACACCATTAGTATAGTGAACAAGGTATGCTATCCAAGAAAAGATATTTTGAAGAGAAGGGTTTCCAATAGTGATCATATAACTATGTGTGGGTAGTTGAATAAAATGGTTTCATTTTCAAGTGCCTTTCTACCTTGCTTTCATTGTTATTGTGATGGTACTCAAGTGATTGAAGAATGGAGAGAGAAAAAGTGCAAGTGACTTAGGGAGACACGTTTAACCATAGGTGAGCCACGCTCCCTAGGTCGGTCTTGCCCTTGATGTGCTTTAAGTGAATATGGAAGAATTGGAAGAAGGGCTATGGGGTTAGAGATGTAGCCAGTTATATTTTTAATAGCATCATGTAACACATCTCTTTGGCTCAATCTGCTATCGTGATATGCAATTCTTCCTCTGTAAGAAGCTTGTCTTGAAGGAGTTATTGTTGGATTGATTTTGTTTGACACAGTGTATTATTACTAGAACCCAAAAGGAAGTGGGGCTTACATATGTTGTCACATGTGGCGGTTTTAATGGCTCTTAATAGTCATTTTTTGATAGCCAAGTTTTGAATTGAGATCATGGATGGAGTACATTCTCATTTAAATATGATTCAAAATCTCTTTTGTTTTGCATTTTATGTCTTCTACCCCATTGAAGCTCTTTTGAGAAAGCTCAGTTATGAAAGGATATGATAAATTGAAGGTGCTTGGCAATGTGGTTAGGGATGATATATAAATACTCATTCATAATCATTGGATGTTTCGTGCAAACATATTCATGTATTTCCCATGCTATTAAATATGCTAGAAGTGATTCATGCCCCTTAAATAGAATACCCACATTGACACGAGCAAGGGAATTAATCATATAGAAAGCTCTCAAGATTGTTTGGTCTCCTTCTTGAGCTATTTCTTGTGCAATCTCCATGATGGATCTCATGATGACCAATTCAAGTTTCAATTGTGCAAGAGGTTCCAATTGAGAGGAGAGATTTTAGCAAGAGCTAGGTTGATGGTACTTTCAATATTAGCACTCATATCCCATTTTGTTTAGCCACAAGTGGTTTGTTCCTGGATGAAGTTAGTCATTCTTATTGCAACTGGAGGGAACAAGTGTTGGGTTCCCACTTTGAATTTAAAAGTATTAGCTACAAAGTTGGTGGATTTGACAATGGTAGTAGTTGAAAATACATCATTAGTTAGATCCTCAGATAATTTGGAAGTATTCATGAACTCACTAGATTTGGATGTGCTTTTGGCAGCATTATTAGTCCTATTTGGTACACATCCTATGGTTGTTTTTCCTAAGGATCCTTTTTAACAACTTGAGCAATGGCATAGGGCTGTTGTTATTGTGCTTCCCATTTTTATTTCAAGGATGAGAGCTTTAACTTAGGAGACTTTGGTGGCTTGACTAAACTAGAGAGGCTAGGGTTGACTATTGTTGTCCACATTTGATATTTCTACCATCTCCTTGTTGAGGTTTTCTTGATTTTTGGAATTTGGGAGCTTTGTCTCTTTGTTTGAGGATATGATTGCTTGGATTTTCCAATTGTGTCCTTCTTTTCACAATTAGAGAGGGTTCATGGTAGTAACAAGGCTATCCCTTAGGGATTTATGTCCTTAAATTGGGTGGCTACACTAGGTTGTTGTTGCTAAACTTCTTGTTTCTACTTAGTCAACAATGGTGTTTTGGTTTTAGAAGACTTCAGACACTTAGAAGTACTAGTAACTACCTTGGGCTCTAACTTGGTAGCACTAGATGGATCTTTTGTCTTCTTCTTAGAACTTCTTTCTCTAATTGACCAACCTCACTAGGAGGAGGTTGCTTGATGCTTTCCATTGGCTTTTCAAAAACCATTGGCTTCTCTTGTATACTAACAACTACCTTGGGTTGCTACACATCTTCTTGAATATTCCTACTTTCTCTTTCCTTAAGCTTTCCTTCTCAGATATCATTTCATTTCCTCTATTTGAATTGATGGTTTCTTAGACACTATTAGTCTCTCTTTGGAATTGGCAACTACATCAAGTAGTTGTACCTCAATTGCATGGAGCTCATGTGACTTTTGTTAGTAGAAAAGATTCAGCTATTTGATTTGTATCTTGATGTGGCTTTGAGTGATTCCTTTTTGGTATTATGAGCCATCCTTTTTGGTATTATGTCTTTGGTTGATTCCTTTTAATTGTAGGTTATTATTGTATAAGCAACCCAAGCCCTCCAAAGCTAAAGATGAAGATTTCACATATACAATGAAGTTCATAAGATGCAAGTGTTTGTAATTAGAAGACACTAATTCAAGAAATGTGACATGTGAACTTAACATTATACTTTATGCAATTTTCTTTAAGCATTCCTCATTACTTTGATTAGCAAGCATTTTTTTGAAATAGTTACATTGTCTAATTGTATCATGTGAAATTATATATGCATTATCATGTCCTTCAAGGAATAATTTATAGCATTGAAAGTAATGATAACAATGTTTATATTCTCTTGGATTTAACCTTGAGCCTTAAGCTTCTTGGTAAGAACCATGGCTTCACCTTGGATTGCGATGAGCAAAAAGTATATCTTTTATCAAAATAATTCTATTACCTTAGTGTGCCATGCAAAATTACATATAGTTTTTATGTCCTCGACAAGATTTATAGTGATGAGAATAATGCTAGTTACAACTAGGTCGAGCTTTGTGATAAGAAACACGGTTTCTCATTTTCTCTTAAAACATTTTCCACATAAACATGCAAAAAAGTGTTGTGTCATTTAGTTGACATCAAATGTGTTTGAGCCCTTATATATGATATTTAGTTATCATTTTGATGCTTGCTTGGAAAGAGCTTGAGATGATACTAGATAATTTATATTTTTTAAAGTAAAGTGTTTAGTTTATAAAAAATATAGGATTTCTCACTCAAAATTTTGTGTATGTTACTCTATGCATAGTAGTCTCAAATGATCCTATTTCACCGAATTAAAGCATGCATGCCTTTGCACTTGCAAGAGCCAACAAATTTTATTTCAAGGGTAATATTAGGCTTGCCATTCAATACAAGTAGATGCTCCAATTTCTTTAGTTAAGCTCCTCAAGGCTACATTTGGATAGATATCACATGATTGCAATTTGTTTTGGGATGGTTTTCTATGGAGCACTCAATAACACTTAGAGTTGAGACACACAAAAGTTCCTTGACTCATGCATCAAACTCATCAAAGCAAGCAAACCATCCATGTGCATGTTAGAAAAATAGATTGCACATAGTCATGCTGTTTGGAAGAGGCACGATAAAGAGAGAGAGAGTCTAAATTTGAGGG
Source organism: Lygodium microphyllum (assembly GCF_053477565.2). NCBI lineage: Eukaryota > Viridiplantae > Streptophyta > Polypodiopsida > Schizaeales > Lygodiaceae > Lygodium > Lygodium microphyllum. The sequence goes on along the minus strand of NC_141157.1, from coordinate 29,284,876 downwards.
TAGAGAAAGTTGAGTGGATGAGAGAGAATGCATAAAAGCAAAGGGAAGATGATTGGGAACCAATAAATATACTCCAAATCATCCCACCATTTTGGAAGGTACTATGTAAACTTCACCTCTTTTCGGTAAAGTTTACTAGCGAGTATGTGAACTTTACCCTTGTTTGGGTAAAGCTTACTAGATTGTATGTAAACTTCCCCCCTTTTTGGGTAAAGTTTATGAGAGAGGATTCTTTTCAGAAAAAGAAAAACTATGACCAAAAGAGTGATGCTTTAAACTACCTAAGAGCATCTTCTTACGAGGTGTGGCAGTACACAATAGCAACATTCATGACCCTTCCCATGCCATGATGGAATCATATCCTACAACTTTCGAGGGGGGGGGGGGGGTGTGATGCACTTGCACTCATTCACTCACTTAACACGACATAGAAATGCAACACGATATGTGAGAGCAAGGTATACTCTTGTATTATTCAATGAAAAAAACGGTACACCATAGACACATCCTAGGACTACACCCGCATGATGATGTCGCACATATGAGGGTTCACCACTGGGTATAGAAAATCACATGTAGAGTGGAAACCAAGTAGGGCTTAGAGTCACTACTACTTTCTATATAGGTGTTTCTAGTAGCAATGCCATGGTATAGCTACAAAGCCCTTACACTCAACACAGCTTCTTATAATAAGCTAGCAAGTGTCTGCGGGGACTTGACACATTAGCAGGGTCTTAAGGCATCCTTTACTATTAGACAATCTAGTCAGTGTCTAGCTATATAGATTGCTTTGTTGCTTTGGTTTATTTGGGCTACCATGCGGATCCACCCTTGACTCAATTACATTTGAGGAGTGTAGGTGTTATTAGGCCTATGATAAGTCAAGTGACGACTCAAGGGGCATTAAAAGAATTGTTGGGATTCTGCTTGAGTTAGGTGGCGAAAGCTTCATTGCCACATTTGTGAGCCTCCGCTTTCGAAATCCAAGTGGCTTCTTTGAGAGGACGTCCTTTCCACTTGGTGAGGTAATCGAGGTACCCTTTGTGTTCCGAAAGCTGAAGGAAGGCTTCTACTTTGAAGGGGCCATTGGAGTAAAGCAGTGGAGCATGTCGCCCCCATTGGTTATCGGGATAAGACCTACACAGAAAGGTAAGCATGAAATGCATTATGGATGCAAATGCTTTCTGGCAAGTTGAGCTTGTATGCTATTTTTTTCAAGACTTGAGTGATGTGGTAGGGTCCATAGCAACAGTGATTGAATTTGGGGCTCATCATATTCTTTGGGAGAGACATATGCTTGGAGCTAACGAGGACCATGACTCCCTTGGTAAAGAGTACCGCCTTACGCTTCTTCTTGTCGGCCTATTCTAGTCATGGTGATTTTTCTCCTTTCTAGACTTTGCTTAGCTGCTGTGTTGCGGTCTCTCAATTTCTTCAAGAATTCTTTTGCTTCCTGATCTTCACATTTGGTAGTTCTTGAGGCTAAGGCAAGGGGTTTGATGACTTCTTTTTCCATAGCTAACTCAAAGGGTGTGTAGCCCATGGCAGAGTGGATTGAGTTGTTGTAGTGAAAATCAAGCACATCAAGGTACAAGGCCCAATCTTTTTGATTCACCTATGCATAGCTCCTAAGGTAGTCTTCAATGCCTTGGTTCACTCTCTCTACTTGCCCATCTGTCTTGGGGTGGAAGGAGGATGAGAATCTCAACTATGTTTCTAGAGTCAAAGAGTTCCTTCCACATGACACTCATGAATCTACTATCTCTATCTGAGACGATGGATAAGGGTAAGTCGTGTAGCTTGAACACATGTGTGAAGAAGAGGAGGGCTACCTCCTTGGCATTCAATGGTGGCTTAATAGGTATGAAGTGAGCTTGCTTTGAGAAATAGTCCACCACTACAAAGATGATGGTGTAACCATGGGATTCTAGGAGCTCCATAATAAAATCCATGCTAATGACATCCCATGACCAGCTAGGTATTGGCATTCATTGAAGTAATCCGATTGGTGGCTTGGAGCATGGTGCCTTCACGATTTGGCAAGTAGGACATGTCTTGATATAGTCTATGACTTCTTCCTTCATGTTTGGCAAAAAGAATTGCTTTCTAAGTGCTTCAAGTGTCTTGCTTTGTCCCTTATGCCCACCTAATTTTCCATCATGCGCTTCATGTAATATGACCTTCTTCAACTCCACGCTATTGGGAATGTACAATCTCTTGCCTACAAAAAAAATTCCCTCCTCTAGGGTATACATGCCATGTGGGGCTTTGTTAGCTTTCACCTCTTCTATAATCTTGTGCATTTCTTGGTCATGTTCCAAAGCCTTCTTTACTAACTCGAGGAAGTTGTTGCTAACCACACTGATGGCTTTCAAATTGGCCTTGCGACTTAGAGCATCTACTATCTTGTTGGTGGAACCGGGCTTGTGTTTGAACTCCAAGTTGACTCTGCTAGAAAGTCGAGCCATTGGGCTTGTTTGGTAGACAACTTTTTGGAATTGGAAGTATTTAAGGGATACGTTGTCTATGAAGACCACTGTGTGTTTGTCTCTTGGACATAATGCTTCCATTTTCTAAGGTAGTGAATCCACTAGCATCTCTTTCTCGTGTGTGCTTCATCTGGTTTCTACATTTGTGAACTTCTTGGATTCATAAGCTATGGGGTGGCCACCTTGCATCAACACTCCCCTAATGCCATAATCTGATGCATCTATGGAGATTTCAAAAGGCTTTGTGAAGTTGGGCACTTTGAGTACATGGCTTTGACTCATACATTTCTTTATGAGCTCAAAAGCGGCATGTTTCTTGCTTCCCCATCATGTGAAATTACTATCTCCTTTGGTGAGCTAGGATAGTGTTACGGTTACTAGGCTATAATCCTTGATAAATCTTCTACAAAACACAATAAAGCCTAGGAATTCCCAAACTTCCCTCATGGTCTTTAACACATGCCAATTCTCTACTACTATTTTCTTGGGGTCTACTTTGATGCCGGCAAGCATCTCCCATGATGAAACCTAGGCATTTTAACTCCTTCACTACAAACTCACATTTTTCAGGCTTGTCATATGGTTTATGTTGTCTTAGCTTCTCCAAAACTAGGCATAAGTGTCTTTTATGTTCTTTTAGAGTTTTACTATACACTAGGAGATCATCTATGTAGATAATGGTGGACATCTATTTTGGGCCAGAAGACTCCATCCATTCGACCACAAAAGGTGTGCGGCCCATTATTCAATCCAAAACCTAGGACGAGCCATTAAAAGTTTCCATATCAGGTATACGAAAGGCTATTTTGGGAATGTCTTTTTCTGCTATATATGAATCTGATAGTACCCTAACCTAAGGTCTATATGACTAAAGTATTTGGCTCCATGTAGTCTGTCTAAGACATCTTCAACTAAGGGCATGGGATACTTGTTCTTGATGGTGATCTTATTAAGGGCCCTATAGTCTACACGTAGTCAGAATTTCCCATCCTTCTTGACAAACATCACATGGGCACTGAATGGGGATTTGCTAGGGTAAGATGAAACCTTGCTCTTCCAATTCATGTAATGGTTTCTTCAACTCCATGAGTTTAGTGTGATTCATATGATAAGGGCTCTAGTTGGTGGTACTACCCCTAGGATTAGCTCAATCTTGTGGTCCACTTCTCTTTTGGGTGTGGTAGGCCTTTGGGTAGTTCCATTGGCATCATATCCGTATACTCCTCAAGTATTGCTTCCACTTCTATATTGCCAACTTGGGGTTTGGGATTCTTGGTGACTTCTTGCTCAATGGGCTAAAAGAATCATGCATAAATACTCCATGTCTCCCTACTTTATTGATTTCTCCACTTGTTTGGCACTGCAGGTCATGATGCAAGGCCTAATATGGGTAACTTGGTGAGGTGGTGCTCCTGGTTGGTTAGTGATTGGTTTCACTGTTTGACATGAGACTCCATGCTTGTTCTCCTTCATCTACACTTTGATTGATGTCTTGCCTAGCAGTTGCATTCTTTCACAGGGTACTCTAACGCCCCCTCCTTGCATATTCAACATCATCTCATTAACTCCCTTCCCAAACATTGTAATGATATACTTGTCATAGAATTCCATGCCTAAAATGACTTCAAAATTGTCCATGGGAATGACTAAGAAGTTGAGTTTGGCTTTCCATTTCCCCGCTTCTACTTGCACTACAAAGACCTATTTGACTTCCTTGGCTTCTCCTTGTGCAAAGGTTACTATTAACCCTTCTAGGGCCTTAGACAATTTGAGCCCATGTTTGACTACACAATCTAGGGTGATGAAGTTGTGGGTGACTCCTGTGTCTACCATGATGGCTTGATCCCCTTCACTCACTCTGCCTTTGAGGTATAAGTGTTGGACTACTGCTACATGGGCTGCCATGCATTGGGGGTGAGCACTAATTGTCCCCATCCTTGGGTGGTCTAGGTTCTCTTTGCTTTCACTGGGAATTTCTTGGATGCACGGGGGTTGTGGTTCCTCTCCTCCATATGCACTAGTGACTGCTACTCTAGACCCGCTTGATGAGGCTTCATCCATGGGGCATCTAATTTGATAGTGGGGTCCCTCGCACTTGAAACATCTAATCACTGTGGTTGAGCCTTAGGTCTCCACCATGATGTATTTGATCCCACAGACCCATACGATGCATTCAGAGTTGGTCTGTGTAGTGGTTGTTTCCCCATTGGCCAACTACTCCTCTTGGTACTAAGGCGGATTGTGACACGGCTGGGGTTATGCCTGAGACTTGACCTTGCACCTCCAGGAAGGGGTCTCTAGGTGTATTGGGTCTTGGGGTCCAAGAGTTGTTGGTGAGATTGGTATTGAATTTGGTTTGGCTCCCTTGGGCTATCCTTCTCCCTTCTAGGTCAACTAGTCTTTTAGCCATCCTCATGGCCTCATCTAAACTAGTTGTCTCCCGCCTCTTCACATCTCTTCTTGCCCATTCTTGCATGCCAAATAGGAATCCATGTAGCTTAGTGTTAATGTCCATGTTGGGTAACTGCAGCATTAGCTGCCTATATTTGCGAAAATACTCCATTTTTCCTTGTGTTTGCTTGAGATTTCTCCATTTATCTCTAACTTTGAATTTCTCTATCTTTGGGATGAAGTAGTCTTTGAGTTCATCTTGGATTTCTTGCCATGAAAAAATAGTGTGTCCTTGCTTTTGTTCTAGTAGGTACCAACTAGTAGTGTCTTCCTCTAAATAGATGGCTGCCACTTCTTCCTTTGTGTCTTTAGTGATCTTGGCATACTTCAAGTATCTGTCTACTCCTGCAATCCACTTCTTTAAAATCAACCCGTCTCTCTCTCCTTTATACTTGGTGGGTTGGGGAATTTTGAGTTTGACATAATCATCTTTTGAGGATTATCACTCTCCTCCTCTTTCCTGTGGTTTGTCTTTTGTCTTTCTTCTTGTCCTTCTTCTTGTTGCCTACTTCAACTACCTTCTCCTTATCTTTCCTTGCATCATCTTGAGCTCTCCTAGAAGTCTCCTCTCTACCTAACCTATCCATCTCCTCTTGCAATTTATGTCTTTTCTTCTCTTCTTGTTGTTGCATCACCCACTCTCTGTAACCTTACTTCACTTCTAGTTTTCTTCTCCTTTCCTCTTCTTTCTCCTTCATTTGCATGTTCCTCTAGATTGAGTCCAATAGGCCTAGCATGCCCTCCAATTGCCTCTTTAGGTCGGCTACTTTCTCCTCTTGAGTTACTCTCCATTCTTGACCTTGTCTCTTCTTTCTCTCTTTGACCATTGGGATGGGTGCATTCTCTCTATTGTCCTCCACATTGTCATCGGAAGCCATGCCTCAGCTTTTGGTGTTGTTGATGTGGGAAAGGTGCATTTTGCCTTTGGATGATGGTTGTGCCAAGTGGAAGCCACATCACGTCTTTAGATGTTAGCTGGTGTCGGCGTTGCTGTGCTAGGGGTCATGTCATGTCAGGGGCTGTTGCGACGGGGATTGATGCGATGTGGGGTGACACAACATGGCGCATTGCGATGTGTGGCATGATGACATGAGTCATCTCGACATGATTTCTTTGGGGCACTTGATCTCCTCTCCTACTTTCGTGAACACACCTTCACTTCAAGCAAGAGTTACTCTGATACAAAGTGTGATGCACTTGCACTCGTTCACTCACTCAACATGGCACAGAAATGTAACACGATATGTGAGAACAAGGTATGCTCTTGTATTATTCAATGAAAGAAATGGTACAACATAGGCACATCCCAGGACTACACCCTCGTGATGTTGCACATATGAAAGTTTACCACTGGGTATAGGGAATCACATGTAGAGTGGAAACCAAGCAGGGCTTAGAGTCACTACTACTCCCTATATAGGTGTTTCTAGTAGCAACACCATGGTATAGCTACAAAGCCCTTATAGAGGGGGGGTGATGCATTTCTCCACTGTATCATTTTGTAACTATTCCCATTGTATGATGTAGCCCCGACGAAAGCTATGTCCTACTAGGCATGCACTCGCACATACTACACTACCTTGGGCTTGGAGCTTTGCCACCTCGCTCGCCACCTCCGCTGTGTTGATAAGGACTATTAAGACCCCTCCTCTCTCTCTATCTTTTTCGTGAATAAGAGTATATTAAAAGTATGGAAATATTTCTTTTCTCTCTCTCTCTCTCTCTCTCTCTCAAGATCACTATGAAATTTTCTCGTGCAAGCAATGGTAAAATCTATATGTGAAAAAGTTGTAGATTGGTGCTATTTGTATATAAGTAGGGTTGGTTTGTACATCAAGCTAGTGCAATCAATATTGTGCAACTTATGTTGAGATTAATCATAAAGTGGTGGGTCACTTTGATTGGTTAATTAAACTAATCCATGATTGGCACATTAGTAAATTAGTAAGCTCATGATATGATAGTAGATTAGTAAACTCATCATAAATTAGTAGATTAGTAGCTAGCGGGGTGGTTGGTGAAGTTGTTGGGGTGCCAAGACGTGTGACAGTCGGCTGGGTGAGCTGGTGGGGCAAGCAGCGCTGCAGGAAGTGAAGGAGGTGATGCATGAGGAGGAGTTGTGGGTGCTGGGAGGAGCTAGCGATGGCAGAGGAGCAACATTAAGTGGCAGTCACTATGGGGGGCGCCAGGTGCTCGGTTGGTGGAACTGCGACGTGCTGCGCAAGGCGGGAAGGGAAAATTTAAACAGGGCCCTCGTCAGAGTATGTATGACCCGAGGTGTTATGGAAAGCGTGGTGGAAAAAAGCTTCTAGTTTCCACAGTTCTTCACCCTCTCACTTTGACATGGCCCCTTGCAATTTCATTGCCTTCTTGTTGTGAGAAAACATCATATTATTTGTTGTCTCCTAGGAACAACCACCCACCTCCGCACCAAAGCTCACAATGTTTTATAATTGGCACCTTCATCCTAGTGCTTTATCATCAAATGCTTTTTGGTTTTCCAACCTGTTTGAGAACTTGGACCCACCAGTTCCCTATTTTCTTTCTACTCTGAGAGAGATTTATCCACATTCTCCTTCATCAAGTCACGATATTTTTCAGATCATGGATGATCCACCGCAAACATTTGCCATGAATATAGAAGGTCTCATAAAACCTTTGGATGCATAGTTTTCCAACTTGATACTGAACATTGAAATATGCCTGATCAGACAATATAATTTGATAGCATGATTTTCCAGTCTGACAAAGAACTTGGACACACAAATTTTCAATTTGACAAAGAACATTGAAATAAGATTGAACAACCAAGACAAAAATCTCAAAGACCTAGGAGTAGCATTTAACAATCAGGGCAAAGCTCTTCAGGACCTCTATGCTACCATCAAGAAACAAAATAAAACCTCTGAACACTTGGATGAAAGGATGTTGTAGTTGGATGCAAGTCTTATCATACAAGGTCAAACCCTTCAAGACTTAGGTGCCACTTGAGGTAGATGTAGTGAAGTTTTTCAAAACCTATAGTCTAATTTGTAGCTTGAAATCAAACAAAATGCCACTTTCAAAAAGGAAGTGTATGCTAAGATGGACTCACACTTTTCAAAGCTCAGTGACAAGTTTGATTAGGTCAATAGTGTCGGTTCTGTTGTTGGTAGTTTAGCATATGGTTAAGAGTACATGTATCAAAATTGATTTATGAGGAGATGTAATTTGAGAAGCATCTCTATGACATGTTGGATTCAGAGAGGTCAAGTTGTCCTCAGGTTGAGCCAAAGGGAAGGAAAAACAACAATTGAATATTTTATACAAAATCATGGAATATCTTGTACAAGTGGCAATCGACAACATACAATATACATTTAATTGTTTGAAGTGCTTGTTTAATATGAACACAAGGCAATTACAAGGTGCAACATTGATACACAAGGAAGACAACACATTGATAGTTGATGTTTCCCAACTATTTTAGAGTAGAGAGGATGTAGCCACTTGGTCAACAAGTCCATGGAAGTTACTAGGTTCTTGAGATAGTTTTGAGGCGTGCATGATTTGAGACTTGTACATAGCTTAGTTTGTGTGCACAGTGCCAAAATGTTTACTAATTATCCTAATCAATTGACAATTAGCAGTGTCCAATATCCGTGGTAGTAGCTCTAGGGGCTATTGTTTTGTTGTCCACTATCCTTAGTCTTGAAATTGTTGAGTACTATGCACTATAGGGCTCTCACAAACTTGAAATATGGTGTTGCTACCAATCAGTTACAATGTACTTCTTATGTTGCTTTTTACAATGTGTGACATGTGTATACCTGATTTTCTTTACTATTTCTTAGACATGTATTCATGTGAGCAGATCTTTTGCATTGAAAGCAAAGCTCATATTTGGCACATTTCACACATAGTGGGCAATGTGTTTCAGAATGTAGCACATTGCTTTTATTATAGATAATTTTTTTTTCATATCTTGTTGTCTAAAGCTATATTTTAGTGTTAATTCATTGCATCTTTGGATGCTTAGATAGGTTTTCGAGCATGGTGCTTTGCACTTGTTCTTCAACACGTCTATTCCCCTTGGTTAAGAATTTTGTCAAGGAAAGCAATTTGCAGAGTGACAAGTTATCCTAGTTGAGTCTATTCTTCTTGGCTGTAGTGTATTGATGGAAGTGAGGAACCAGTAAATATGACCTAGAGTATTGATGGAAGTTTGCTCTCCTTAGTTGCAGTGTATTGATGGAAGTGGCAAACCAATTATAAGTGGAAGCCAGAGTTGATGAATATAATTTGCAGAATGGTAGTTTGTCCTAGTTAATATTGTATTCTCCTTAATTGTAGATGAAAGTGGGCCAAACCCAAACTCACAGCATGGGGTGTATAATGTTGTCCCTAGTTGCAGGTTAGTACACTGATACATGAGTTAAGGTTTGGATAAGGACTTCCCTTAGGGTTACATAGTTCAATGGGTTGCCTTTGATGTACTTACAACATCTCTTTGCTATTCCTTCCTAGGTCATAGTTTTGTGTTGTAGATTGATTAGGTCTATTTTGGATTGGGATCATAGTGCCCATTTAATCTAATGTTATGATAGACATGCAAACATTCATTTACCTTCCTCATTACACCAATCCGTGTAGATGGTTTCTTTTCAATGCTAAATTCCTAGATTAAAGAATGGTAAACATGATCCCAAGAAGTGAAGCTATAAACTATGATGTATTCAAAACCATCTTAAGTTCCTAGATATTTTACTAGTACATGCATTTTCTAGATCAGTTCATGAAGTCATGAATGCCAACATGGACTTGAGTACATTAGCATACATGTCTGGAGATGTAATCGGTAGAAAGGTGGTTTTTTAGAGGGAAACATGGGTTTGGGATTTAAATTTGGCATTGGACTTTTTTATGTGATGAAGAGGCAATAAGTGAAAACTTTAAATTGTGAGATTTAAGAAGCAGACACGAAAGTCTAAAACATTGCATGTTCAAAATCCAAGAAGTGCAATTTTGAAGAAAGAATGGCTACTTGGGTCAGTCTCATGATGAGGTTAAGCAACAAAAAGCTTATAGTAATTTAGTGCATTTTTCAAGCAAAGGCTAGATAATGGTTGAAGAAATGCTGGCTCATTGGGGCAAGTCACAAGATACAAAGTTTACAACGGTTTAATGCATTTTTCATGTAAAGTCTGGGTAATGGACAAATATGATAGCTATAGATAATTTTCTAGTGAAGTTTAGAATATAAAAAATATTAAAAAAAAGATGCTTTCTTCCAAATTACTAGTTATTAAGTCATCTATAAAACTTTTGATGAACCTGTTATCTATAAAACTTTAGAGAGCCATGCCTTCACTTCTCAAAAGTTAAAATTTGTGTCAATTTTTGTGCCTTAAGAGGAATTGGTTTCTAGTTTGCACGATATAAGCCCTCTCAGAATAGCTCATGGTTCTCACTCTGCTCTATTGGTCTCCATTGTTTATGGTGTTAGCACTCATGTGTGTCATGCATAGTCATCTCTTGCTTGTGACCCTCAATTTGAGTTAGACGGGGACATTAGTAGCTCTGACACTCAGCTTGTCATGTGTTTTGACGGAGGAGGCGGCTCCTTCTAGAGTACACGTTTCTTTTTGAATTGGTTTTAGGTGTATTCACACTGGTTGAGGTTTATTTCTAGCCATGCATTTCTTTTTATTCGCCAGTGGGGTGGGCAACTTGCATTCATTATGGGCGGCTTTATTGCTTTTATATTGGTTTGGGACTCTTGGGAGTAGGTCAGCCAAATTTGGCTATTCTTGGCTATTTATAGCTCTCTCCTACACTTGGCTTAGGTAAGAGGGAAAAGTTTCCCACTCGTCATATGGGGATGAAAGAGTAGTCACCAATGGTGAAGGAGCCTCCTCTATATCTTATATCCTAAAGCCAATCTTGGTAGTAAGTCACGTGAGAAGAGGCCTCACTATCCATGAGCCAAGGCTTCTCCTCAAAAGAAGAAGCAAGTACTATATCCTCCACCTTGAACAAGTGAACAAAGATGGACTTAGTGGTAGTAGGTATAGCCTTCGAATCCTTGGATCCCTCCTTGCGCTTCAAATGGGGGTACTTCTAATGCATAGTATGGGAGAGTTTTGCAAACGGGGGAAATAGAAATGGGAAAAAGCAGAGTTTTGGAAACACAAAAATAGGGTTTCAGATTGCATACTAAAATAAACATATTATTATGTGGGTATATAAACATATTAATGCCTACGATAACATGTACCCAAATTTTGCACAAAACTTTGAGTTTTCATATCATATGACTGAAATCATGATTCATTACATGTGTCACGAGTTAGGAGTCAATGGTTAAGATAGTCTAACATAGGTAAGACTCATTTTTTAAAACTTTAAACAATAAAATGAATTATAATTAATGAATCATGAATCATTCAAAGACTAACATCAAGAATAGTGGAAGCAAGATGCATAATAAGTAAAATCAAGATACGACGATACATATATGTAACAAGCGGGATACATACAAACTAGGGGTTAGACACCCAGTCACACTAACCGGGGTATATAAGGTGTAAGAGTCCCAGATTAGGGGAACCAATTATTACCAAGAACGTACTCTTCACCTTCATCTTCAGCTTCCATGGCTTCCTCCTTCCTTCTCTCCTCTTTTCTATCTTTGTCTCTCCTCTTCTAGTCTTCTCTTCTCTTCTTCTTGCTCTCTTTCTCTCTCTTCAGCTCTTCTCTTCCCTCCTCTCAACTCCATTCATTACAAGTGGTATCAGAGCTTCAAGCTTTAGTCCTTTTCTTCTTTCCCCTTTCTTGCTTTTCAAATCCCAAAAACCCTAGCTACTCAGCTTATAAGTATAGGTACAACAATAAGGACTATAATAATCTCAGTTTTTTGGAGCAAGCAGGAGCTATGTTTGGAGACTTAGACATATCTGGAAGTAAAATGATTAAAATAGCAAGTCATTACTTCTGTTCATGCTTAGGGATTCCAGGCCAAGTTTAGAGTTCTAGGAGTTAGAAGAGGGCAAAACCCCAGTTAGTTTTTGCCTCATCCCTCTTTCTCTCACCTCTCCTACAAGCTACCATGATTGCCAGCTCCTACAACCTGCCCCAACTTGCTTTAGCCTCCTCCTCCAAGCCATCAACCACCACCAAAACTTGATTCCCCTCATCCCGAGCTTCAAATTGAACACCCTAGAGGTCAGGAAAACCCTGTAGCTCAGCCCTTTGGAGACCCCTCACCCTTTTTGCCACTTTCTTACCCAAATTGAAGTTATGGAGATCATCATGCAGAGAGTTCTTGTGGGCAGCCATGAAAGCTTCATTTGAAGCTTTCCATATTTGAAGTTCAAGCTCGGGAACAAGCATGAGAGCCCTCATCATTAGTGGAAGCATCTGAATACTGAAGTCTTCTTCCATAGGAATGCCCTAACCAATTGGGCTTGATTGATGGAGCAAACGGGCATCATGATGAGTTATGCTTCAATCGTCTCCCTAAGCACTGAAGAGGTATGTCAAGCCGATCTTAATCTCTCAAGTTTATCCACTTTCTGAGCTTAATCCCTTGTTGGAGAGATTAAGATTACATAGGCTTAGTAGTTCAATCCTTCTTATATGCATGCACCATTACTAATCTTGAATTAATTGTATTGGCTAACATTAACCCCCATCTTGTCTTGTGTGCCTTGGATAAGTTTCAAAGTGAGCAATAGCCTTTGTAATTGGGTAAATAGCAGCTAGTGAGTTACTGAACTACCAAGGTAATCCCTACCCAAGCCTTTGTTCATTCCTTGCATCTCATGAAATGACCCAATGTCTCCTTTCCAATGCATCTTATGCTGATTGATTAATAAAAATTTCTATCATGTATAATCCGACTGAGGAAAAAGGCCGATGCTAGGTGAGGTGGTAAGACAAAATAGAGTGACCCTCCCTTACCACTTAAGGCCCTGAAGGGGTGCACAACCTGGCCTGGGGGAGCTTTGCCCACCTCTCGGTGATTCAAAGCTCAATACTTGTATGCAGATGCATGTACTTTCCCATGATCACCACCACCCTTGATGCAATGATCCCCCCTAGACACCCTTCCAATGCGAATGGCACCCATGTATGACACTTCAAAGTGCATGCAATCAGAAGAGATGTATGGTAGTAAACTCACTTATGCATCGATGATAGAGAAAATGGATATGGAATGATGCTTGGGATAATTCTTAGTATGCTTAGGATGCTATTCATGTTGTTGATTAGGCCTCTCAGCATATGACTCATCCATATAATACTTTTGCACTAAGAGACGGGCAGTGTTTTTGGTCATAGTCAAGCAAGACAATCATAAAAATCCTATTACAAAAAATTTTGTATTGCGTTTGGGAGTAAACCCTATAGCTCATATTGAAGAGAGCTTCATCCTCTTTGGTTTGAATAATAAAAATCTCCCCAATTGAAGCTACGCTTTGAAAGTTATGCCAGTTTTTGTGCACTAGGGTCAATGTTGGATAGGGTGCAGACCCAGGACAGCCACAATAATTCCATTGCAAAAAATTCTAATCGTTTTTTGTCACAAAGATTAATAGCTCATCTCGAAGAGGACTTTTTCCCTCCGACTTGAATAAAAAATCTCACAAATCGAAGTTTCCTACAAAAAGTTATGTCCCATTTACTAACAGTAGGTCCTGTGGACTGCATCCGAATGGCTAGCCAGAAAGATAAAAGTAAGTCCCATGAGGAACTCCAGAGGGAGATTAGAGACTCTCGGACCTCAATGAATGATGAACCAAGCTCAGCACAAGATTACCATGGTGATATGCGAGAGGAAATGCTCGACATGGATCCATACAACTTGCTCAACCACACCCTATGTTAGCATGAGCTTTGTCACATGTAACAACATAATGACATGGTCACCAACCACCGCCAAATGATGTCCACGTTTGATGAAGAGATTGAGCACATTTCCCTCTCAAACTTGAGGACTCAACAGACCTTGGAGTAGCTAACTACTCTTGTGGCTCAATTAGCTACAACTTCATCCCAAGAGAAAGCCAATGACTCTAGGCATGAACTTAGATGTCCACTAGCTCAGGAACCATTCTATGGTCCACAGGGAATACTTGGTGCTAAGGGAATCCTCTCTTCTACCTACGATATTGGTGAACCCTCTCATATGCATGATGAGCCTCTGTTGAGCTCTCCCATCAACCATGTAGCCAACACCCCACTGAGACCCTCTGGTTGGCTAAAACAATTGAGAAAAATTGCTATGTACTTCTCTCAACTCTACATGGAATTTATGATGCATGGATAGCCCATCTGCCTAGGAGTTCAAGATCATGCTGATTTTTAGCTCATTACAACAAAGCAACTGAAAAGGGAGTTTAAGAAATGCTCACAAATCTTTGTCTTGTAATTGAATAAGGACAATTTAGGTTAGCCCTCTACAGTATCTAATGATTTAGCCTTGCAGGCCCTCCTTGAGGAGTACAATGATCTATTTCAGATGCCTATAGCCCTTCCACCTAACAGGCAAGTGGACCACCCACTTGATTTAGAGCCCCATTCCAAGCTGGTAAACAAGCCAACCACCTTACAGACTCTCCAAGTGTGAATGTGAAGAGGTTGCAAAGCAAGTCAAGGAGTTGTTGGAGATGGGTTTCATCGAACCGAGTTCTTCCCCTTATGCATCCCCTGTCCTATTAGTCAAGAAGAAAGATGGCTCTTTCCATATGTGTATCAAATATAGAGACTTGAATAAAATCACGGTGAAGAACCACTACCCCATCCCACGAATTGATGACTTGCTAGATGAGTTGAAAGGGGCATTCTTTTTCATTGAGATTGACTTACGCTCTAGCTACCTTCAGATTCATATGAGGGAGGGAGATGAGATCAAAATGGCCTTCAGGATTGATCATGGGCTTTATCATTTTCTAGTGATGCCTTTTAGGTTGACTAACGCCCCCGCCACATTTCAAAGCCTTATGAATAAAATCCTTCAACCCTTTTTGTTCAAGTTTGTGCTTGTTTTCTTTGACGACATTCTCATTTATAGCAAGTCACCAAAGGAGCACTTGGCACATGTTAGAAGGGTGTTTGACATATTGAGAGACCATTGACTCTTTGCTAGCAAATGCACCTTCATGCAGACATCTATGGAGTACTTGGGACACATTGTGAGCAAAAATGGCATATAAGCGAACTTGAAGAAGGTGTAATGTGTTAGGGATTGACCCACTCCATCCACCACCACTTCATTGCGTGGCTTCCTTGGTCTTTCTTCATTCTATAGATGCCTCATTAAGTACTATGCCACCATTGTAGCACTTTTGACTGATCAGTTAAAAAAGAAGTCATTCTTTTGGGATGCCATTGCTGATCATAGCTTCAAGCAGTTAAAGGATGTACTTACTTTCACCCCCATCCTTGTCTGCGCCCTGACTTCTCTAAGTTATTTACTATTCATTGTGATGCCAATGGTAGGGTTATTGTTGCAGTATTGTTGCAAGAGCATGGTGTAATTTCATTTGAGAGCCGCAAGCTTGATGAGAAGGAGATGCAAATGAATATATATGACTAGGAGATGTTGGCCATCCTCCATGCCATCAAGAAATGGCACCACTATTTGTATGGCAACCGCTTCCAAGTAAAAGGTTACCATCGAGTCCTCTAGTACTTCTTGACTCAGTCCACTTTGAATCCTAAGCAAAGGCGATGGGTGGCAACATTATAAAACTATACTTTGACATTTCTCACACTCAGAGCAAATATAATATCATGATTGATTCACTCTCTTGGATGTGGGCATGTAGAGTATCCTCTATTTCAGAATTGCATAGTGATTGGATTGAAGAGCTTCAAGAAGCTTACTTGTTAGACGATCACTTCAACCACATCTTCTAGAAATTACAGCATGGGGTCATGGCTAAAAACTCCCAATATTAGCTCAAGCATGGCCTTATTTGGTCCCATGGCAAGATTGTCATCCCACACACTTCTCCCTTCATGCCAAAGATCATGGAAGAGATGCATTCTTGCCCCACTTTTGGTCACTTGGATGTTTTCAAAACATATGATAGGATTTCCAAGAGCTTTCATCGGAAAGGCTTATGGAGGGATGTCAAGGACTTTGTGACCAAATGTGTTCCATGCCAACACGACAAGGACATTACACTTAGGCCTATTGCTAGCCTCTTGCAGCCCCTCCCTATTCCTAAAGGGAAATGGATTCATATCATAATGGCCTTCATCATTGGCCTCCCTGTGACCAAGAAAGGGTGGAGTAGTATCTATGTGGTAGTTGATCGCCTCACCAAAGCTGCCCACTTTATCCCCACTACTTAATCCAATACATTGCCTCTCAAGTGTGGCCACTTAGTTTTTACGGAATATGTCTTCAAGTTGCATGGCTTACCACAAGTCATAGTACATGATCAGGATGGTAAGTTTATGAGCAACTTTTGGTAGACAGTTTCACATCCATGGATACCAAGCTTGCTCCATCCACTACATACCACCCTCAGACTGATGGCCAGACTGAAAGAGTGAACAAATGGCTTAGACATATTTGAGGCACTTTTGCCATGATGTACAACACAATTGGGATACATGGCTCCACTTGGCTGAGTTTGCCTATAATAAGTCCACCCACTCTAGTATTGGAGTTTTCACTTTTGAGGCCTTATATGGGTATAAGGTTCCCCTCCCTACAGTCTTATTTAATGATAAGATAAACCCTTAGATTCAGGCTAAGTTAGATCGCATGCAAGCCTTACTTCAATAATGAAAAGTGAATCTTCAAAAGGCACAAACACACATGAAACTCTATGCTAATGAGAAAAGAAGGCATTTGGAATTCTAGGAAGGGGAATTGGTCCTCTTGAAAGTGCCTATGTCCTACTACTCCACTCTCAAAGAGGGCAGTAGTAATAAGATGGCCCACCGCTTCTATGGCCTCTACCAGATCCTAAAGAGAGTTGGTGACTTGGCCTACTGATTAGAGATTTCCCCTACCACCAAAATCCACAATGTGTTTCATGTCATCCAGCTGAAACCCTTCATGGGCACCTCAGTGGACTATGTGGAAGAACTCCCCTCCATAGATGAAGAAGGCATTACTCAATATATCCCTGAGGTAATCGTTGGGCAATAAGATAGGCCTAGCTACCATTGTCAATGAATCTCCCCACCTCCAAGAGGCCCCATGGGCACCTCAGTGGACTATGTGGAAGAACTCCCCTCCATAGATGAAGAAGGCATTACTCAGTATATCCCTGAGGTAATCGTTGGGCAATAAGATAGGCCTAGCTACCATTGTCAATGAATCTCCCCACCTCCAAGAGGCCCAATGGACTGAAGACTAGCCCGTTGTTATGCTCTCGTTTGACCACCCTTTGCCTGCTGCTGCAGACTGCACACTATTTTAGAACAGATTTGTACTTAGCCAAATCTCAGGCATGTGCATCCTACATAGACTGAAAGTATTCATCATAAGCTTTGTTTTGACATGCATCACGCCCCATTTGGAGCAGCCTACCAAAAGTTATGAAAAATTTACCTCAGGAGGCTAGCCATGGACAACATGCTGTCCTTAGTCTTTACCCACCCATTTTCATTGTAATATGGCTCAGAGTAGTACTTTGAACCCCCCCTAAACCCACCATCACTCCCCTCCAGTTCTCTTTGTTTTTGAGGGCACAATTATTTAGGGTAGGGATGGATTGTAACAAGCAGGATATATACAAACTAGGGGTTAGACACCCAGCCACACTGACCGGGGTAGATAAGGGGTAAGAGTCCCAGATTAGGGCAACCAATTATTATCAAGAACATACTCTTCACCTTCATCTTTAGCTTCCATGGTTTCCTCCTTCCTTCTCTCCTCTTTTCTGTCTTTCTCTCTCCTCTTCTAGTCTTGTCTTGTCTTCTTCTTACTCTCTTTCTCTCTCTTCAGCTCTTCTCCTCTCTTCTCTTAGCTCCATTCATTACAATATAATTGTGTCATGTGATAATCTATCCAAAGTCAGTGAGCACTGAGTACTAGTAACTACTAAGTAATAAGTATCAACATAATGAACAAGTGGCAAGTGCAATGCTAGATTGACTCTTAAGATATCATGACTTTAATCTCCAGAGTCCATGCCACACAAGTCATGACTCATTAGGAGTCTGAGGGTCTATGCACCATCTCTCCATCGACTTTTAGGACCTTGATTGAGAAGATGATGTAGCAATCTCACCTCGGACTCAAACTCTGGCTCTGACTCTGCTTGTGATGCATAACCACGTGTAGCCCTTGCTTTAGTCAATCTAGCCCTCATTTGCACATGAGTCTCATGGATAACCACGGGTAGCCCTCGCTCTAGTCACTCTAGCCGTCATTTGTACATGAGTCTCATGGATTGGTGTAGATAGATCCTCATAGAGCATGAGGTAGATATCATGCTCCTCTTGTGGTATCTCTAAGATGATTTCCCACACATTCTCTATATCAATTTTATCAACATTTACCTATAATTGTGGGGAAAAACACAGTGTGTATGGCAAATATTGAGAGAGAAAAGGAATTTAGAAAACACAAAAGAAGAAGAATGATGAATCTAATCATGCTAACTTAATCAAGCTGGTATAGCAAAGCTAGAGCTCTGAAGATAATTGCACTATCTTGTCTGAGTCAAGCGGTAGCACTTCTTAGGAATTTGCGATGTGAAGGGAGTGAAATGCAATCCTTTGGTAGTAGGATATCAAAGGTAAATGTTGGAGGTGAAGGGTAGCTACTCTCGGGGGAGCAATTGCTGAAGGTGAAGGGGAGAAAAATGCAGTAATCTCAAGTTGTTGGAGTGGAAGAAGATGATCAACTATAAATGAGTACTTTGAAAGATGAGGATCAATAGGATGACTTGTCTAATGAAAGGTGCATGTCAATGCATAGATGATGTCAATGCTAGAAAAGGGGATTAGATGGCAAAACACCACAATGTAGCTGATGCTTAATGATGGTGAATGTAGCCAGATGATGCAAGAGCCTCTAGTTTGCACAATGCAAATATGAAAATGATGCTAGATGGAGTATTGAGGCTAGGTGGAGGAGCTATCAAACGTAGGTAGAAAGATGATGCTAGGGGGAGCAAAGATAGTCACCAGAGGGATAAATGCAACTTGTGGAGGCCAGAAAACTCCAAACACAAATGCTTGGAGTTGTAAAAGATGAAGCTAGCTATGGAATGAGGTCAACAGTAGGAGAGAGAAGTTTTGCCACCATAAATGCAAGCCTAAGGGTTATGAAGACAAGACGCCTGGTAGTAGGAGGGATGGAGACCATGAATTGCAATGTCCTTTGGGTGGAGTGTGAGTAGCAATGAAGAAAGAGGGTGATAGAAAATCAAAAGGAATGAATGTGGGATATGAATGAATGGGTGAAGTCAATGACGTATTTATAGGCATGGAGTGTATCAAGTGGCACCTACTAAAGTCTCTCAGTTGATGCCTCCCAAATCTCGACTCTCTTAGGAGGCGTCTAGAAAGCCTTTTTGGGGTTGTAAATGGAAGACAAAATAGGAATGAAGGAGGAAAAATGTACTGAATGACTTGGTGTTTTAACATTTGATGCACGGGAAAATTCTCATTGGTGTTAGCTCTTTGATTCCTTTCAAAGGAAAAGGTGATATGTGGCAGATTTTGAATGGGCAAGGTGGTACCCACATATCAAAAGTTCTTTGTGTGTAGGTTTAGTTTATCATCTTCTTTCAGTGAATTTTTGCTCTCTTTGTTGGTCGAGTTTCATAAGGGTTGTTTCCAAGTTCTTGATGGAGATTCTCGATGTGTTCTTTGTGTAGGTCATGAGGAGAATGAAGTCTACAAGATGCAAAGTTCATCAACCTTTTCTTCCCTTCTTCTCTCTTCAAAGACAGACCGAGCTATGACATGCTTGATTTGGCCACCTCAATTATAGGTACCTTAAAAAGACAGCTTGTGTTTTTCTTGTGCATGGATTACTAGAGATTGGGGCCAGCCACCTGCTAGGTGTGCCTTGCATTCATGGCAAACAATATAGAGATGCGATTCCTAGCAAGGCTTCCCATAGGGAAAATGAGCCCTTGTTTTGATGGACTTATGTGGATTGATGAGGACAGAGTCCCTTAAGGAGAGTTTACACTTTATGCTAATTCTTGATGATTTTAGTAGGATGACATGGGTGTACTTCTTGGAATTAAAATCTAAAGCATTCTCGCACTTTAAGGATTAGTTGACCTTCAAGGAGAAAAGGTTTGGAAGGAAACTCAAGTCCTTGCATTTCGACAAAGGAGGGAAGTTTGTCTCCAACAAGCTCAGTAAATTGTGTAGATCGTGGCATTCACCAAGAGTTTGCCAACACAAATGCACCTAAAGAGAATGGCATATTGGAGTGGAAGAATTGCATTTTGATTGAGATGGCATGGTCTATGATGGAGCACCGGCAAGCACCCTAATGTCTTTGGGCCAAAGTAGTAGCTGTCCACATCCTTAATCGATCTCCTATATTTGCAATGGTTGGTACGATGCCTTTTGAGGTGTACTTTGATCAAAAGTTGAATGCTTGTATTTCAAGTTGTTCAGGCGTGATGCTTATGTTCACATGCTAAAGAAACAAAGGGACAAGTTTGGCCCAACTTTCAAAAGTCAAGTGTTTGTGGGTTATAGCTCATAGTCATAGGGATATAGGGTTTATGATTCTATTTCATGGGAGGTATACATGAATTGAGATGTTAAACAATAATTGGTTGGCCACATTAAATGCTAGTCGGCTGCCATAAAATACCTAAAATACTTCAAATAAAGCACAATAAAAATGCCTAAAATATCTAACATATACCCAACCCAATTTGGCATGCATAAACTCACATATAAGTTGACATACGCGCCAACATCGAGAAGATACAAATCATGTTACATGGGAATGCATATGCTTGATAGGTTGGGCTAGGCCCCCTAGTAACATGGGTTGATTCTCTATCCGTTTTTGGAAAACGTTTTGTGATCGATGATCGGATTGAAAATTTTCAAAAATTATTTGAGCTTGATATGGGGAAGAAGAGCTTGGATGCATATTCACACAGGAGTTCAATGATTTGTTACACAAAACAAAGGGCTTGGACAATCCTCAAGTGTTGCTCTACATGCGATACTTTTTTGGATTGATGCCAAGCTATGAGAAGGTGCTCTATAATATGCTTCATTTGATTAAGGATGTCTATAGGTATGTAAATAATTTTGATAATACATTGGTTGTGAGTAGGGGCAACTAATCGATGGGGAGCTTCCTTTGAGCTGCCTCTATCTTTAAGTCAAAGAAGTCAGTTACCTTGGCAATGACTCCTCAGCCATGTTTGGTGTTGTATAAAAAGAAGGATAGTAAGTGCAAGGTTACTCACAACGAGGATCGCTCAAGGGGCCATTGCTCTGCTTGCCATCAAATGGATCATCTCACATAAGAGACATAATATCCACAAGTGATCCGGTATCAATAGACGTCAGTAGAAGAATCACATAAGCCATAGGCATACAAGTACATGCTATCTTAGACCTAAAATCTGTTGTAGAATATTTTGTCATCATAATTTGGCAAATCTGACATCTTTCACGATTATTGAGAATGTCTCCAAAATAAGAAGGTGAAATCTACTTCTAAGACTTTAATAAATACCCTTGAAGCTCTAGATATGTCTTTTGAAATTTAATTCAAGGATTTCTTTGTTAATGCTAGTAATAGTAGTAGTAATTTTGTTCATAAAACTATCTTTGGCTTGCATGATCTTTTAAAGTTCATTGGGTGTATAAATGGCCAAGAGATTACAGTTTTGTTTGATAATGGCTCTACTCATAATTTTATTTCTTCTTGATTGGTGCAGAGACTATGACTCCACATAGTATGTGTTGATTGAATTATTGTGTCTGATATGTAGACAACCCTAGTGTGGATCATGGGGATCAAGTGATACTAGATTTGGATCCATTGATCCAACAATACCATCATGTTATGGATTTTTGATTCATGAGCCTTGACAATGTCGATGTCATTCTTAACATGCCATGGTTCTTTGATAAACATTCCTCCTTGTATATCGACTATAAAAATCATGTACTTTCTTTTGAGCTTGATGGCCATTTCCATGTGACTGAGGTTATTTACCCTCTAGGATAATGGAGAATAATGTACATATGATTTCAACAATGGAAGTTTCTCAATGTCTTCTCGATCCAAGTGTTACTAATATTTGTTTTATTAAAAAAGTTCAACCATTTGATTCACAATGTAATTCAGTTTCTTCTAATAATAATCTTAATATGAATTCAAATGTAAGCCAATATCTAGATCCAATATTATATGAGTATGCTGATGTCTTTCCGTTCAAGTTACTGACTTTTGTCATCTCGTGGAACCTTAGACTATTGAATTAAAATATTGCATGCTAGTAACCATTCAGTCTCTCGGTAGTCTTATAGGTTTACCCTGAAAGAGGAAGGTGAGATAGCCGGGAAACTTTAAGACTATTTAGCTAAGGGTTTTATTGAATCGAGTAAATCCCCATAGAGTGTGTCTTTCCTTCTCACTTTGAGTCATGCTCTCTCAAGCTTGTTCTTCTCCAAGCTGTGTTCTTGCATTCATGCAATCCTAAATCCAACATGTTATTTTATTTAGTTGTTTGACTTTTCACAAATTTAGGGCTATTTATAGTGGGTTTGCTTCTCTTGAGTCAATCATCACATGTAAGTCTTGGTGGAGAGAGGGAGCTGGTGCAAGTATATACAACCAGTGACTCATTGTTGTATGTAATTGTCTCACGTTTGGTATATAGATTCTAGTTCCCAAGCACTTCTTTGAGTTCTCTCTTTGTAGTGTTCTTTTTTTTATCTCTTTTCTCTTTTCTCTTTTCCCTTGTGTAGTACAATCTATTACAATAGTCTTCTATGCTTCCATCATTGCTTGATACCATAGCAAAGTTGTGAGGGCCATTTCTAAGTAATGAAAAATCATCTTTCAACGTACTTTATTTTTATCAAGGATAAAGATAATAGTGAGTGAAACATCCCCCTATGATCCAAGTTGCATGTGAGACACGACACAAGTCATATCCACGAATAAAAGAGTCTGGGACATCGGACTCACCTCCCAGCCACCCATAGAGTGAAATGAGCTTACCCCAAGTGTGGGAGTTAGCACCGATTTGGTTCACGATCACATCCCAAGGGTTGACGCCACATACCAACTGTTCACACCATTTTGGTGTATGGATGTGTCGGCAATGGGCCAAGAATCAAAGAGTGGTGATCACAATTTGTTCGTTCTTAGTATGAAAATGACTCTTCAATGAACATATCAACTTTCAAATCACTTCCACCTTCGAGCGATTTTTTCACTCGATTAAATAATCGGGATAAACAATCCAATGGGATTGTTTAGTCCTAAGGTTAAGAATCAATTCATGTTCAAGTGGAATACTTTGAGCAATGTCCGTGAGCTATGGAATCTTCTCAATTAGAATGATCAATTTACCTTGTCTAGATCATTCTTTAAGATGACTTACATGGAACATATGGTGAACTCGGATTTCCAAATGTAAATCTAGCTTGTAGGATACACTACTTATCTTCTTGGTAATCTAGAAAGGACCATAATACCTCAAAGATAATTTATAACATTTGTCGGTAGCTGTTGAATCGAAGTACTTTGGGACTTTAAGGTAAACCCACATGCCCTCCTAGAGCTCTTGAGGAGTACAATGTGTTACACTTATTGTGTTCCTCTTAAGTTCTAGTGTGAACTCTTTCTTATTCATAGACACTTTTTACCTTCTAGCTGGAGAAGAGTTTTTTTTTTTGGTGTGAACACCCATCAATGGGGCATGGTACTTAGTACCTTAGGGATTGTACTTTCATATCATTTTCACATAGTGGATGTGACCTTCCAACATTCTTCTCTCTTGCTGTTCACTTGTTCACTATGAGTGTGTGTGAGTGTGCGTGTGCTTTTGAGAACCCTAGCCTAACAATGGTATTGAAGCATACCTTTTAGCTATCACCATCATTGCTTGATTTGCCATCAAGCCTCATGCTTGGCTCCTCTTCTCCCTTATTGATAGTCCCAGAAAATGCCAGGATTGATCAATAGGTTTGCTGCATCAACTATCCCGTCCTTTACGTCAATAGCTTATATAAGCTACACTAGGTCTAACTTGCATGTGATATCCCTTGCTTTCCTTGTGTGTCCCTTGCCTACCTTGATCTATTTTGACCTACATTTACTCTTGATAGGCAGTGCAAATAGTTAAATGACCCCCCCCCCCCCCCCCCCCACAAATTGTTGTCTCTTGATAGTTCATTGCCAATGGGATAGGCCTCGACACCATCACGCAGATTCAATAGTTACACATCAAGCTGAAATGTAGCCACAAGAGTACCTATCATGTAATTCTTGGCACATCTAAGGCCCCAATAGCTTGTGTAAATCTGTCGCCTAACACTTGAGAGTCAACAAATTAAATTAGTATTCTCCCCCAAACCTTAACTAGCATTAAGTCACTTAAAATCACTCTTGTTTGCACCCATGCCCTATCAAGTAGCACAAACTTTGGGGTTTTACAACGGACATCAAAATTTTCCAAATTTCTTCAAGGATTTAGGGTTTTTTTATTGAAAATCCAAAATCTCACCAAAATTTTGGGGATTTTGCATTTGAAGCTCAAAAATTGATCGATTGTGTGCCAAAATTTGGGGTTTTTTAAACTTGAGCTGAAATTTCACCAAATTTCGAGAATTAAATTTGGGGTTTTTGTGAAATTTTCAAAATTCATCAACAATAAGGCCAATTACATCATCTACATTGATATTCATGCACATAGAAGCCCTTTTAGCTACAAATTCTTCATCGAATTGTGAGTTTTTGGCAATTTATTTGCTTTATTTTTGTGCTGCCCCTACATTTGCACTTTAGAAAATAGCTGGTCACAAAAAAAACCAAAATTTGCAGCAAGTAATGGTAGGGCAAAATGATTTGTTCAATATGTTTGGGGACTTAGACAAATTGGATGGCCCTAATTATCCCATGTGGGCATATATGATGAAGCATCCTCTTGTTGCCAAGAAGCTTTGGGGTTATATATGTGGTTCAGAAGTCTACAGAGAATACTACAGGTTCTTTTAGCTCATCCACTATCACTAGTGGATCTTCCGCTTCAGCTCTCCTACACCTCCCATAGTAGATTAATTGAGATGGGATGGGTTGCATGCCCAAGCTCATGTTTTGTGACTGAACTTTTGTGCAAGAGATAGGTCATCCTGCATATTTGATTGTGCATAATGAAGAAGAATGCTTGGCATAAGCTTGCTTCACTGTATCGTGTGCAATGAGGCTCATGTAGCCCATTTATGTAAGCATCTTGAGATGGAGCATATGATAGAGGGTGATTCTATGGATGCATACATTACACGTGTCAAGGACATTATAGAGTAGCTTGCTAATATTGATGAAATAATTCATGATTTCTCTCCTATATCTATAGTCTTGGCTGGTCTACCTGATACTTATCATAGTTTTGCCACCACACTTTGCTACTTGCAAAAGGAGATGTCAATACATACACATTTGGTGCGGTGGTATCACTATTATTGCAAGAAGGGCAATTAGGGGTGAATCGCTCTAATACAAGTATGGACAATCAAGTATTTGTGGCTAGCCATCGAAACAAAGGGAAGTCATGGCAACCCTCAAACTCAAAGGGTAAAGGCAAAGCAACTTCTTCTACAAACTCTTCAAGCACCAAGGATGATAGTGCTAAGAAAAAGAGGTGCAATTGTTATAGATAAAAGGGGCATATTATTGAAGAATGCAAAAAGAGGATGGCAAGTGAAAAGAAGAAACAATTGAGCGTGAGTGTTGCTGAAAAATTAGCAAATGCGAAGGATACAATTGCACATTTGGCAAGCTTGGACATTGGTTATAGTCTTATGCTTTTATTGTGCATTGTTCATATGACCCTTCTTCAGAGAGAGAGTATAGCCTAGGGTATGAGGAGTAGTTTAGTGATGACCCTCTATATTGTATCAATAATCCCTCCTACTTTGTGGCATGAATAATCTAATTTAAGAACAAAAGGCATCTCCTCACTGGCTAAAATGACTCATTTGAAGGTATGATTGTGTCATAAATCCCCCCACCTATTTGCCATAGAACACTTGGCCTAAGTTTCAATGTAAGAATAATTTCACCATGCTAGTGCAGCAATAACACTACATCTATGGAATCCTATCATGATTTTTTTTTGTGAGCTCACCTTGTGTAAGCGAGAGTAGCATTGTATTGGGAGACAAGCAATTATCCTTGCATAGACCAATCAAACACTACTTGAACCCTTTTGGGATCCTAAATCTGGTAGATTGGAGGTCGTGCAATCAATAAGGGAAGATTTGATATCATTTATTTGTAGGCTCGATGCATTCCCAAACAACTCCCATACATCGAAGGTTGACTAGAGATTAGAAGCATTAGCTTTTAGAATCATGAAAGTATCATCAACTAGTGCTTGGCCAACAAATTGGTCATTGCAAACACAAAGAAAGAGCAACTAGCTTCCCCATATCCACAAGATGCGATAGCATGGAAAGAATAGGGTAGTGCAAAGAAGAGTGGGCTGACAGGAAAGCCCTATCGGACTGATCGTGCAAGGGAAAAAGACTGAGTGACTCCACCATTTAGCATGACATGGGAGGTGGCACCCATGTTGATGGTGTAGATCAACCTTGACATGCAAGGTCCAAAACCCATAACTTCCATGAGATCTGCAATAAAAGACCATTCCAAGAAGTCAAAGGCTTTTTCCAAGTCCAATTGTAGCAGAATAATCTCTTGCTATGTGTGCCATGCATAGTTTATGGCCATTTGTTCACATTGAAGATATTATGAAGAATATTTGTGCCCTTAATAAACCCATATTGGTGAGGATGAACAAGATCAAGCAAGTGTTTATGGTGATGGTCTGCCACCAACACCTTTGCAAAGATCTTATACATAGAGCCCATCAATGAAATGGGTCTCCATTGGGTAAGTTTGGACGGGGAGGGGACTTTGGGAATCAACTTGATCAGCCCTTCTTTCCACGATAAAGGCATGTTGCCTGATGCCCAAATTTGTTGGCACATGGCAGCCAAAGGTTTTGCAGCCTATGAAGAAGATATTTGTCGCAAACCCAAAAGGCTTGCAAAGTATTTCCTACACATACTTACAAGTGATCTAGGATCTGTGACCATTTGACCTTCTACATCTTGCAATCTCACCACATTTTTTTGTGCTAAGGATGCATGCAAGGCCCAAACAAATTTGTGAGTTTGGCAAGAATTGTCATGGAGACTGTCAATCAAATTCCTTAGCTTAGCTTGTTTGTAAGACTATAATTGAAAGCCTTGAATAAGTTCACCCAATTGAGTTGCCAATGAAATAAGAAAATCATCATGTGACAGGTTGAGCAATAGCAAATGGATCAAGGCCAACATGACTTCTGCATCATGCAAATGTTGCCTAATAAGCAAAGCACAGTAGATAGTCATGTTTTCTTGACACACATTTGAAATCAATTTGTTGGAGTCCAATCCTTATAGTGGAAAATCACATGAAAATCTTTTGAGCAGCTAGGTTGTGTGCCCTTGAAAATCATATGACTTAAAAAAGAAGAATTGAATCTCAAGGGCAGCCTACCCAAGAGATCGATGAAAGCATCCACCGAGGTTGCTTAATCATGTCAAGATGCAAAGGAAAATGGTCAGATAATACATAATGTTGCAAGACTTGCATCTCCAAAATTTATGGTAAAAAGGAGTCTTCATGCACGGCATAAATGTGGTCTAATCTAGATCATGTGGCCATGTATTGAGGCAAGTAAAAGGCAAATCCTAAAGTTGATGGAGAAAGCCAAGACCAAAGATCTTGTCTCTAGACATCATTCTCTCTCTCTCTCTCTCTCTCTCTCTCTCTCTCTCTCTCTCTCTCTCTCTCTCTCTCTCTCTCTCTCTCTCTCTCTCTCTCTCTCTCTCTCTCTCTCTCTCCCCCCATGGAGTTCCATCTGCCATAGCATGTTGGTCACACATGTGAGATCTGCTCTAGCCACAATTTAGCAAAATAGGTAAAACTCAGCTACTCTTTCAATACATTCATTGATCAATTAGAATTACTTGCTAGAGTCTATCATTGTCTCAAAAGATCCAATATAAATACAGTTCTAGATTTATTGTCTCAAAAGATCCAATATAAATACAGTTTTAGATTTATTGGATAACAGCCTCAAAGCCATGCATAGACACCTCTAAACCTTGTCTTACTTTGGGTCCCGAAGCTTCTTGGTAGACCATGTCATGACCTACCACATGTTGTATCTCTCTTGCTTATATATCTCCTTTTCTAGAACCATTCTATAGGATTAGGCACTGCCTCTTTGAGATAAGACCTTACCCTTTTCTCTTTCATATATTTTGTGCCACAAGTTCTGTCACCCATGAGCAGAAGGGGGTTTTGTTAGATTTATCCTCATGTATGAACATCTTTTATTGTGTAAAAGTGTGTGTTTAGGTGTGAATACCTTTTATACCACTTACCATTAAATAAGAGTCAAAGGGTTAGCTACATATGTTTGCCTATATATTTAGGCCCTCTCACTTGTACTTATATCTCACTTATCTCACCTATCATTATCAATCTATATTTTAGTTTGTGTGTACTTGCAAGATCTCTCTCTCTCTCTCTCTCTCTCTCTCTCTCTCTCTCTCTCTCTCTCTCTCTCTCTCTCTCTCTCTCTCTCTCTCTCTCTCTCTCTCTCTCTCTCTCTCTCTCTCTCTCTCTCTCACCTTCATGGAGTTCCACCCTCCATAGCCTATTGGTCACATACATGAGCTCCATGCCCAACAATCCCTTAGCATACATTGCTAGCATAGTGTCATAGGTGGACTACTATCTCCTAATCCACCTCCAAAAACCATCACACATGCCCGCTCTTAGGGACCTATTACCTTGTTGGTACTAGGAGACCATGTGGGATTCAGGGATCCTTCCATTGGATTCCTTCTCAATGAGACCTTGAAGATCAGTTGGCTTGTACCCACTATATCATTTTGTAAAGAGATGCTTTGCTATGGAATGCAAACACAGTCGCACGACAACCACATAGATTGATAAAGAAACACAGTCATCAGGGTCAAGGCTAACATAGAGACAATGAATACATAAGATAATAAAATCTGAATAATGAATGAATAAGTACAATGCTCAATGCAAAAAACACACTATGCAAGGTGAAAATTCACTCCCTAACTCTCGTGTCTTGAGGAATAGGGCAGACAGTATGAGTGAAAGAGTGTCCATACTCTGATGGATCCCAGAATATAGTAGGCAACCTCCAAAGTGTCTGGTAGTAGCAAACACAACATGTGTTGGGACGAATCACTTAGTGCAAGAAACACACAATGCAAGGTAAAAACTAAACCTCAAACTCTCATGTCTCAAGGATCGGGATAGACAATATGAGTGGACGAGTATTCATGCTCTGATGAATCCTGGAATCTAGAAGGTAGTCTCCAAAAATGCTTGGCGACAACAAACATAGCTTGTGATGGCGAATTAATGAAAGGCAAATGGGCAATAAATAATTTGCCATCACAAGCTATGTTTGTGGTAGGCAAGGCAGAGTAGTTTGCAGAGTATAACATAGGTTTAGGGATGATGTGGCACGCAAGGTGGAGTAGTTTGTAGTGAAACATAACCTGCAAGGTATTGTGCAAACAACAAGGCAACAAGCATACATCAATTTATAGTAGTCACTAGTTGGTGGAGAGTCAGTTTTGCTGGTGGTAGGTTGAAATCAATGCCAAATAGTAGTCAAAGACTGGAAGACAAGTGCCTAATGGTAGACAACAAGGGGTAGGAGCTCGATTGAGATATCCTCCACATATGGGTTGTGGACAATATAGATATGGCACTTGCAATCTGCAAAAATGCGATCAAGGCTGAGTGGTGGTAGACAACCATTCTACATAGATTGATGGACCTTCCAAATTAGGGTTTGGCTTATGGGACACAAAAACTCTCTAGGACTTGAGCATTTTCCAATCTGCCCTAACTAGTGTGTTGCCTTTAGCCATGTGCCTATCCCTTACAGTAGCCACCATCAACACTACCACTCGGTCAATCCCCTGCCTTGAGTGACATGCAGCCTACTTCCTTTAACTACACTTAAGCACGCCACTCATTAATTATTGCTGGCCACTATCCAGTGCCTAAAAACAAGCTTGTTACAGAGTTGTAGATCAACAATCTAGACCTATTGAGGACCTACTCATTGCTTAACGCCACACTAACCTTTTCGTGCCACATACTTGTCATTGTCACACCTTTCATGTTGACTGACATACTAACTTGCTCTCGTCAACAAGCAAGTCCCCCAAGCCTTGGTCATTATGTCATCGACCTGTCATACCTTGGCATACAAACTAGATGTTTTTTTCCCCCATGCCAACAAACATCAACAACTCGCTTGCTTGTCTTTTTGTCCAACATACCGTTGACCAAGACTTATTAAAAACTTTCAAATTTTCTAAAATAATATATTATTGAATTAGTTCTCTTATTTTCAAGTAAGCCCATGTTTTTACCCATTGCCCTTACCAAGCATGATTTGAGGAAAATTTGGGGGTTCTCTTTAAAATCTTTGAATTCTATCCCAATTCAAAAAAAAATTGGGGCTTCCCATCAAATTTTCCCAACTTCATCATCATTGAATCAGAGAAATTTGATAGTGCCATCAATAAATTTAAGGCTTTTCATCAAGTTGGCTGAATTTCACTTCGATTTCACCCCCACCTTTGGGGATTTTCTTAAATTTGGCATTCTACATCAACATTGAGATTGAACTCATCAATGGGTGCAACATTTGGTATCATTGGGATAAAAAATTCACAATTTAAATAAAAAATTCTCTTCAATTTTCCAATAAAATTTGGGACTTTTCACAATTTAGCTCAATTTCACCCAGTTCTATCCAAAATTTGGGGTTTTTGAAAAAAATTAATTGAATTTCAGAATCGATTTCTCTTCAAATTTTGGGTAAAATTTGGGGCTTTTGTCTAATTCCACCTTTTGAGCCACTTGAAATGTAGGGCTTTTACCTCAAATCGTTTTCTTTGGCCTTGATGTCCTCAAGAATGACATTATTTGGCTGCTCGTCCTATTTTCTCATGACATTGAAGACAAATTCCCTTATTTGGAGCTTTTTCCTCAAACCGTTTTCTATTGCTTGATGTGCTCAAGAATCATATTATTTGGTTGTGCTGGACTTGTTTTCTCCCAATATTGAAGATGAATTCTCTTAATTTGGCATATTTGTTGGGAGAATTCTCACACGTTCTACTATTGTCCACATTATTGGACCATCTCAATCCACTAATATTTGATTTTATTATATTACTGATTGCCACCTTGTTTGGGTAATTTTCTATTCTTTTAAAATCATTATTTTAAGCATATTTTTTTCTCTTTGCTCAACAATAGGAAAACAACAAGAGAATATTATTATTCTTCAAATTCTCGACTCCATTAAAGCAGTCAACATCTCTTCTATCAATGGTTTATTATTATTTGGGCATTTATTTTCTCTCTTTTCACTTGGAACTTATTATTTAATTGTTGGTCACCACTCATGGCCAATAATAATAATAATAATAATAATAATAATAATTTATTGAGTATGCTTGGAATCCATGACATGCTCAACAACACTAATTACCCAACATGGGCTTAGATAATGTGACATGTTCTTGTTGCAAAGAAATTATGGCATATTGTCAATGGCACCGAGAAAATGTCGACTTCTCTAACACTGACACTACCTCCTGTCTCCACATCGAGAGGTGGCTCTCATGATGTTGAATCATCTTCTTCTTCCACATTGTCTCCCACTCAAGAGTAGATTTGATGGGATTGCTATGATGCCCAAGCGCATGCTCTAATTGCTTTATCCATTAAGAGAGGTATCATTCAACACATTTGATCATGTGAGTTAGCCAAGGATGCATGGGATAAGCTTGCATCATTACATCAAGTTTGCAATGAAGAGCATGTTGCGTACCTATGTAAGTAATTGGAAGATGTTCACATGGAAGAAGGAGGAAACATGGATGCCTATTTGACCGACATCAAAGATCTTATTGAACAATTATTAAATATTGATGAAGAGGTTCTAGATAATCACCTTGTTTCTATCACTCTTAGTGGTCTACTTTAGTCACATCAAGGTTTTGCTACCACTTTGTGGTTGGTAACTATGGGCAACCAAGTTACCAGTAGTTTTAACCAACTTGTATCTCTTTTGTTGCAATAAGAACAAAGCCATCTCAACCGCAATTCTACCATGGTGATCAAATAGGCATTTTCCACCTATTATTGTGCAAAAGCCAAATTGAAAGTACAAAATAGGATGATTGTAAAAAAATGAGCAAACTTGTATGCTCGTCATCCTTCTACTTCCACTTCTTTTCCATTGAAAACATCCTTCCATGCTTGTCCATCCTCTTCTAACCCTTCAAAGGGTACAATCAACAAATAGAGGTGTAATTATTGCCAAAAGATGGGGCACGACATCACTAAGTGTCGTAAGTGCATTGCATCAAAGAAGATGAAGGAGTTTGGTCTTTCTTTCACACATGAGATCGTAAACTATTCTCAGTTTAAGGATTATACTTTTTTCATTCAATATCAATATAATCCTTCTATTCATAATACTCGTTTTTTTATCATTGCTGTGGCTTCTACTTGGTATTTTGATAGTGGTCCATCTAAGCACATCACCTCTTGTTGAGAATTATATATATATATACATATATGTATATATATATATATATATGTTTTGGGCACTCCTTTGACATTGCATGATGTCCTCTATGTGCATGGCATCGAGAAGAATCCTATTTTCATTTTAGCCATTGCAACTTTAGGGTTTCACGTCATTTTTGATGGCCCTCAATGTGAGGTATATGATGATCAAGTTTCTTCTTCCATTGTCTTAATAGGCACTCTCACTAAATGTCTATATCATCTTGATATATATGATCAATGGCTTATTGAAATTCTATTGACAAAGCCTTATTAAAAAGTAAATCTTTCCAAGGTACACATTTATGGCATCAAATGCTTGGCCACATTAACTATCAAACATTGACGAAGCTCCAATTAGAGGATATGGTCAAAGATGTTCCAAAAACTCTCTTGCAATCAAATGATGTTTCTTTGACAAGATACATCAATTCTCATTTCCTAAGGATTCTTGTGTTCATTCTCTATCTATTTTGAAGGTTCTTCATAGTAATATTTGTGGTCCTATGCAGACCAAATCTCTTGGTGAATTTCTCTATTTTGTCACCTTTATTAATGAGATGAATCCCGATTCACTTGGGTATATGGGCTAAAGTCTTTTCTTGCTTCAAGACTTTTATTGCCATGGTGGATAACCAAAGTGGCTTTCACATTTGGACCCTTCACATTGATAGGGAGGGGGGGGGGGGGGTGAATATATTTCCAAACAATTTTCAGATTATCTTGCATCTCACAGTATTTATCATCAATACACGGTCCCATACTCCCTATAACAAAATGGAGTAGCGGAAGGCCATTGGTCAAGGATTTATGTTTGCGACTACGAACCTTTACATCACCTTTAATGTTAGGGATTCATTGTATGGCATATTGAATGAACTTGGCATATAAAGTAGTTGATGAGTTTGATAATGTTGCAAAGGTTGAGTAGTTGGTCAATACTTCTAGTAGTTTCTTTTGTACAAATTTTCAAATAATATTTGAAGTTCCAAAAGATAGCAAAGGATTTAACAAAGTACAATTTTTTTTTGAAGCATGTGTGCACAATGTGGATCAACTTGTACTTGCCAACAACTAATAGATTATTGAACGAGTATCCATATTTAATAGGACTCCTGAATAGATTGGTAGCTCAAATGTCGAAGGATGTTGACAAGGCATTAGAGTTGTTAACAACTTTGACAGATTTGGAGAACTTCTTACATTATTAGGTCTTTTAATGTTTTTCAACCCAACATATTACGTGTACTATTTCTTTTCTAATATGCATTAAGGCACATTCAAGATTGATACATCTTTTTGTTTCTAGGAAGCGAGTTTAAGGATGACTTGTTAAAAGGCAACCAGTAACATGGAAACTTTTCATGACATGACTAGGAGTGCTAAAAGTACCTTGGAAAAAGTTGCAAGGTCTATGGCACATGAAATAAGAAAACGATTCCCAAGAAACAATCTATTGGAGGCAATGTGAATAGTTTATCCATGGTTTTGGAACCATCAACAAGACATGTTCTTCAAGTAGATTTTAGGAAAAGAGTCCATATCCTTAAAGATTACTTTGGAAAGTTGTACAATACAAGAGTCCAAAGAAACCATCTCAATACTAGATGGAGATGCACTTGTAGAGCAATTATAATGATTTAGAGATACTATGTGACACAAATTCAATAAGCTTACAAAGCCTACAAAATCAGGTGTTATTACTCGATTATGGAACAACTTGAGTATAAGGCAAGTTCTTTAAGAAGGCAGGCCTCAATATTTTCAGCTTGCTAACTTGGCTTGGTCAATGATTTTAGGATAAGTGGAGGATGAAAGAATGTTTAGTATCATGGGGTTTTTCAAAAATAAGGTGCAAACAAGCTAAGTACAAACTTGGTTATTTGCATAAGATTATATGTTTCCTAGTACTCAATGGAGAACTTTCCATACAATCAAGCTTCAACATATTAGATATCAACTTATGCTCAATGAAATCATATAAATATTAATAGAAAGCTCGACAATACTACTAATATCTTCAACAAACCTAGATGAAATAAAGAAGTAACTAATGCCTTTGGATGGCAAGCTTAAGATATTCAAGCATTGTAGAAAATATAGATCAATGCTACATTGTATTTGATGAATATATTATATATGGATATTTGTTTGCAAGAAGGTTGAGCTTTGATAAATTTATACTTTGTGATTTACCTTACTTTAGTCATATTTTTTTGCTTTCCATTAACATGGTTGAACTATCTTTCATTCTATGCTTTCATTGTCTTATTATCAAGAAAAATTTATTATTATTAGTAAAATATAACACTTTAAAGGTCTGTATATTTATGAGTCTCATTGAAAGTATTCACCAAATTGATTATAAAAGTTATTTTATTTAGACAAAAAATCACCTCACTTTCTAAAGTCCAAGCTAGAACAAACTTAAGCCACATATTCTATAACATAAAGCTATAGATAGGTCCTTAAAGGGATCCCTAATCAAAGCCCCTAGGTTGTTTCCTCTTGGGAAGAACTTGTTTCCTTGACTAAATCCAAACAAGTTTGAAAGTCCTCATATGAGAGAGATAAGGCTTGGAGCCCCAGTCCATGCCTCATGAGTGATGGTGCGTAAAGCTCTTGTGGGACACCTATTCAAAACATAAGTGACACATAGAATGATATCAAACCAAAAAGAATAGGTAAAGTCTTCCTCTTCATCATGCATCTTTCCATTCCTATGAGTAACCTATTCTTTCTAATTAGAGAGAAAAACTAACAAGTTTTGATTTTTTGCCTTAAATCTTCCTTGCCAACCACATCTAATGCTTTTGCTCAATCCCATCCACTATTCCATGACCAATGAGAATGTAGAAAATTATCAATAGCAAGTTGTGAAAAAAACTCTTTATACTTAGGGTAGCCTACCATTGCCCTCGCTTTAAGATACGGAAAACAATATGGTAGAGAAACTATTACAAGTTAGTATTAGGCTATTCCTAATCAATATTACACCTAGCATGGATTATGTTGTTTTTGAAGCTAGTGGTCTTATTTTTGGAGATAGAGCAAAGCTATTCTAGGCATGGGGATGGCTATTTTGAGCACGATCATGTAGCCCTTTATCTAATGTGAGCACCTACAAGTGCTACCATTGGGGCATATGTTCTTTCTAGTAACATCTAGAAGAGATCTATCATAATAGACTTGATCAAAAGGGTTCTTCTACACTTATCATGAATGATCTAGGCAAGATTATGATCTCCTACACAAAGGCTTTGAGTGTTGGATGTGTGATAGTGCTAGTTCGAGCATTCCTTTGTAGGTTGAACTACCAAAGGGAAACTTGACAAGGTCCAAGGTTTGGGTAGATTGATCTTCTTGTGTTTTTGTAGATTTAGCAATAAGTATAGCAATTATACTCGGATCTAGTGTTCTATGTCTTGGGTATTGAGAGTAGCAAGAGACAAGTTTTAGAGTAGTATAGATCTATGGAGAAAAAGTACTAAGTTGGCTTGTTAAAGGTTAATATTAGAGAACCAAAGAGCAAGGTTTTCCAAATAGTTGTGCATACAATTCACTGATAATAAAGAAATACTCCAAGAGATTCCAAGATCCAATCTTTCTTTGTGTCATGGTGTAGGAGCATTCTAGCTCCGTAGCTTTCTTTTATTATTTATTGCTAAATTTCAATCTTAAAGATAAAGTGCTTGCAACTTAAAGTCTACTAGCCTTTGTTTTACTACAAACTAGTTTCACTTTGTCTACAAGTGTGGAGACAATTTCATGAAGCTTTTAAGTGCCATGTTTTTGGATAAGTTGCTCTTCTTGCTCTCTAGTTGTATGTCCAAGTAGTACATAGCACATGGGCACTTCTAAGGGTTTATATGCCTTTCAGATTGGCATCATTAACAATGGTTGCAACCTATATTGTTACCATCTTAAATTGGGACTAAGGATTGAATAGAAAAAGACATAGAGATGCTAAAGGAAGTACGCAATCTCGTGCTTGAAGCTAGTTGACTCCTCTAACCTTACCTTGATGTATAAAACTAGCAAGGGAGTCATACATTGGTTGATTCTTGCAAGGCTTCCAAGTCACTTTATGTCTATTCAAATTTTCTTTAAACTATGTATAATGCTCCCTGGATGTTTGGATGTACAATGATTGTACTACTTGAGTTATGAAATTCACAATACACACATTCCATCCTGTTATTTACAATGAGATCAAATATGTGCTCCCTTTATGCTTTCACACAAGAGGCATCCAAGGCATTGTTCAATTGTATAATAGAGATCACTGAGCAAAGAATGGAAAGATTGGTAAAAGTGCATACAAACTTACAATAGCAATTAGCCATGTTGAAAAGTGATTTGAGCAAGTAGGTTTAAGAGCATTGTTTTCTCAACTTGAGCAAAACCAATTTGAGAGTAGGTGCTTCTAGAGTGGCTTCCATAGCCACATAGCTTGTTCATGGCTCAAACTAATCTTGTTCCACCCAAAATGTATGATTTTGTTCAACTCATTGCACTCCAATGTAAGCAATATATTTGCACTTCCATAAGTGATTATTAGTTTTCAACGTGTTGTTTCTTTGACATTTGGTTGCTTGGTGTGATTGCTCGAAAAAAGGTTTACAACTGACACCATGATCTTGGCCTATTTGATAGGGTTTATTATGCTTGACTCTTGGATCAGCATCATGCATGTGCAAATCCCATGTTGGCTTTTGAATAGCATGAGAGAATCGCAAGTAGTCTTCAATGATAGGTATAATGTGATCCAAAAAGTCTTGGCAATGTGCAAATGCTTTTTAGGAGTGGTGAAAAGTGCAGATTGTCATTTACTAGAGCATAGGCCCTTTGTTCATATGAAAGAGAAAGTTTAGGCAAAACCATGATGTTAAGTTGAACTAAATAAATTATTAACTCAATCAAACTAAGACTAAATTTTCAATGAGGACATACTACCACTATACCATTTTAGAAAGAATAAACCATTACAAGAAATGCTAAAAAAGATGTAATTCACATTGCCAATTATGGAAAAACCTTAAATACCCTTAATATCACTTTTTGCAAGTTATCCAACACAAAAAAAATTATTTCTATACTCCTAGGTAACCCTTGTAGCTTGAAAATATCCTTGATGCATAATTGAGCAATATCAAAAGGATTTGTAAGTAGTCTTGACTAGGATTAAATGAACACCATTGGTCAATCAATTTAGAATTACCATGATTGAAGCATAGCTACACATAATATCAGGTAGTCCAACATTAAATTCATGCTTATGGACTCTCACTTCATTTCTAGAATGTTTAGGGATTAGAGTTTTATAAGCATATTGTTTCTTTCCATTGCCTTAATTAATTGAGAAGATAGGCATTTGTATATGTAGCATTGTACACCCCTCTTCATTCCTATCTAGTAATAGCTCTTTTGGATGGCATTAAGGATCTTTGCATATCGAAGGTGCGTGACTATGGGATTATCATGTGCTTTTTTGGAAGATATTTACCTTAACTTCTCGACTTTAGGATGCAAAGTCAATATTGGAAGTAAAGACATCCATTATCCATGTGATAGTCCTTTGTTAATTGCAAATAGAAAAGGCCCATAATGTTTTGATATTACTTGAGAGCTAAACTCCCTCCCATACAAATTGCATCAATTTAAGAAACACCATGTGGTTATGATATGCATTAATTTTTTAAATTAAAGCTAGGGTGTAGGTGCATGCAATAGGAGGGAAGACTGGTCATCTAGCCACAAAAAAGGGGTCGGATACCCAAGGGGGGTTGCAAAAATCTAACCCTAAAGCTTATGTAAGCAATGAAAATTAATACAACAAGCTTTTCATATCTATGCAAACTTTGCTATTTAGCTTTCTTGCTACTCTATTGTCTTCG
The DNA here is from genome assembly GCF_053477565.2 of Lygodium microphyllum. Classification (NCBI taxonomy): domain Eukaryota; kingdom Viridiplantae; phylum Streptophyta; class Polypodiopsida; order Schizaeales; family Lygodiaceae; genus Lygodium; species Lygodium microphyllum. The sequence continues at coordinate 29,246,156 of NC_141157.1, read as the reverse complement.
AGTGAGAGTGAAGAAGAGGGAGTGTGAGAGTGTGTGTGGAGTGAGGGACATGGTGATGAGAAGCTCCTTGCATTCTTTCCTCTTCTTTTCCATCCCATCCTCTTGTTGATGAGTTGTGAATGCAAGCAAGAATGTGTGAAGTTGAGAGTGCGAGGGATTGAGGGACATGGTACCTGAAGCTTGAGCTCTTCTTCTCTTCATCTCTTCAAGCTCATCATTGGCAAGTCCTCTCATACGTGGATACAATAGAAGCAAGATCGAGAATGAAGAGTGTACATATGGATAGTGGAAGGTAGCTTGCCAATGCAACAACTTCAATATGGTGAGTATTAGTAAGTACATTCTCTAGTTTGCAATGAGCTGTGTAGATTTGTGAAGCACGGAGTAGACTAGGTGAGAGATAGCTTTGTTGCTTTCGTGTGTCAAAACCCTTGAATCAATAAGGCAGTGTTCGATGGACTTGGTGTTGAGCTCATAGAGTGCAAAATTTTAGTTTCGTTGCTAGGATCAAGGACAATTCAACTAGGAAGGTGCTTGTATGCTTCACATTGCAAACTAGGAGGAGGTATACACATGTGCCACTCCGAAATGTGTGCATACATATGTATATATAGTGATGGTTGACTTAACAAATGCTTGGACTTTGTATTGCTGAATGGAACAAGGACTTTTCAAGTGATTCATTGCATGCTAATAACTACTTTTTTGTATTTTTAGGGAATGTAGAAACATGAAGGAAATAACATTGGACACTCACTGTGTATGGGATGGGAAAAGGAAATAAGATTTTGATAGAGTAAATCCAATGTTACAAAGGATCCGGCATACATTTTAGAATGAGGATGCTCAGCCTTGTGGGAGGGAAGGGAAGCGCTGTAGGAGAGAGTGGACGAGATGGGAAGAGAAACGTACACTCCATCGCGTGGAAACAAGGAGCTACTTGACAAGCCCCTTTGCGTCAATAGCTCCTGGTCGTGAACTCGACCGCCATGGCCTTCTTCTTCTTCTTCTTCTTCTTCATCGGCTCCATTGCCTTCTCTCCTCCTCAAGCTGGCTGCCTGGCTATCTTCCCCCCCTCCATGGCCATCAGACGTCACTGCAACCCATGGCTTGGCCTGGTTATGACTCCGCCAATGCCAGGCCATCCATGGGCTTGCCTTCAGTTTCACCAATTTGCTTGGTCTATGGAGTCGCAATGGATGATGCTTGATTGCCCGTACCACCTGTGCCGCCATAGAACTACTCTCAACCTGATTAATCGCCTTAGCAAGTTCAATACCTCTGTGGTGGAATTCATCACCTCTTGGTGGTTCAAGGCAGCCGCCTGGCACTATTGCAGCTCCATAGTTTCCATCGCTTGTGGCGCCACCTCTATTCGCCATCGCCAGCCTTTTTACCCACCGTAGCAGCAGCACTGCTTGCTGCACTCATCGTGGAGTTTGCTCCATCCTCTAATCCTATCACAGCTATTGGCAGATGGGATAGGAACACTAGGAATGGTGGATACATGGCCTACTTGTGATTGGAGATACCACCACATGCCTTAGCCCTTAGTGGAGCCTGGAGGACTACTGATTATTGCCATTTGGCGAGGTCAATTCATTGTACTTGGTGTGTAATTATTGCAGCTTATCATGGAAGTCCATTCATTGTATTTGGAGTGAAATATAGGTGGAGTGGGTTGTAATGAGCCACCATATTGCTAGAAATAGCCATTGTGCATTAGTAACTAATATGTAGAGCGTGCACTAAAATCAGTACAATATATGCACTACCCACCATCCACAAAGCATCTTGCACACACCCATATGCCACATTGCACTTGCATGCACATAAACAAAGTGATCCCCTTGCACAATGTAGTGCATCCACCTTCTTTACCTTCACTACAATCTTCTTTACCTTCTCTTGTACCCTACCTCCTTTTTGCATCACCACAATCTTTGGCCCTTCACCTAAATACCACCACATCCTCTGATCCTAGATATTTTGACTCCCACCCTACTTGCAAGGGGGGAGCAAAAATGATATTTCAATGGGTGAAGGGTGGTTAATAATGCATTTGGTTTCTTGATAATAATTAAAAGGTCAATACTATTTAGTTGGTTGTGGTGCTTTAAATTCTTGGTATTGCACATGTGCAGAACATATGCACATACACACACATAGTGTGCACCACAGTGCACTATCCACCCCATGTACTTCAACAATGCACAAGCTATACCATATCTTGCTGCACAATACACTTTGAATAACTCCCACCCCTATGCACTAACCCTCATGAATAGTGCACTACACTAGCTGAGTGTGCTATACCCTTGCACACACCTCACAACCTAGTCCCCAGATACCCACATCCACCTTGCATACCATCTTGCACATCAGTGTGCATGTAACTTTGCACCTAGGCATACACATTCCACTATTAGGATAAACCCATGGTAGTGCACTATGCATTGATGCATGTGCACTATGTATCCACGTTGCACCAACCTACCTTAGCACACATGCATGTATATACACCTCCATGCACATAGAGGGACATATACTTGCACACTCATTGGTGTCTCATGCTTCTTTCTCACCCCAATACTCACATTATATGCAACAAGTAGGGGTCAAGCGAAGGAGAAAGAAGGAAGGTGACACCTTATAGTGCACATGTGCATGATCCTACAACTGATTCTACACCCACCACACCTAAGACCCTTATAGCACATTGCACAGGTCCCCCCTCCAGTGCACATAAAATGCACAATAACACCACCATAGTGTATTGCAACTAGTTCTCTGCACCATTGTGCACCCTTGTTCACCCATGTGCACATGTGCAATAAACTAGCATACTAGTGCACATTACTGCACATACACTACACTCCACCTTAGTGCACTACACCCAATAATTATGTCTAGTGCAGTTCTATGTAAGACACTACACCAACTTGCATATAGCTAGCACATATAGCCCTTGTTGCATAACACCTAGCCATTCACCATAGTGCACAAACCGTGCATTAGTGCACTAGTGCACTAGCACATAGTACATAATAGTATATAGTACATAGTGTACAAGCATGGGTGCACATGCTCTAGTGCACTAGTGCACTAGCACATAGTACATAGTATATAGTACACATTGTGCATGCATGGGTGCACATGCTCTAGAACACACATGCACTTGTGCACTACTCAAAGTCCACCACTATTACACTTGTCTAACATCCCGTAGTATACTCATCGTGTAGTAATTTAGCACACTAGCATATTATATGTACATTGCATACTAACTCTAGGTCCCATTCCAGGGCATACTGCACAATGCACATGTGCTAGCACACATGGACATTGGTATGCCCACCCACAAGTATCCACTCATGCACTTAGCTATCTCCACCCTAGTGTAGTCACCGTGCACTACACCTCACACTATTGTCCATCAACACATTAGCTCTATCCTTGCACATAGTAACCTATGTATGTAGCGTGCATGCGTGCACTGTGCACACTACACATGTGCATAGTGTACACACACAATGCAGTAGTATCAACCCTTGCATCAACCCAACTAATTAGCTGACCTTGGACTTACTCTAATACATATCACCTTTTGGACACTTATACGTGCACAATCCTAGTACACTACACATTATACTAGTGTGTAGCGCTAGTGCACAACATACTGCACACTGCATATGCATAGCAAAGAGATCCATAGGTGCACCACATCCCAAGCCACAAAGTTCACCCACCTTGCATACCCATGCACCTTGACCCCACCACACTTACTTCATTATATCGTGGTGCACTACATTATGCACTGGTGCACACACACATGTCCATATACTAGTGTATAGTGCACACACGAGTGCATGGCACCTAGTGTACATGTACACTAGCACACCCTATCTTAGGATATATTTGAGCATTCAACTACATATACCTCGCATGTAACACAAAAATGGAGAGAGAAGGGAAGAGAAAGATTGTGATGAAAAAATAGAATAGAAGAAAACAAAATATGCATTGCATTTGAATGAAGGATGAATACAAAAGATGGACCAATCACTCCTTGCATGCAGCCTAAGGTGTCAATGAGGGCACCAGACAAGATTGATGATAGAAGACAACATTGGAAGATGGAGGAGAGTCTCAAATTTTGAAGTGTGCTAAAGATCTACAAAAAAAAGATGACTAGCCAACTAGAGACATGCTAATAAATAGCCAAAAATGCTAGAAACTAGTTGATCTCATTGAAACGATGCCAAAAATGCTAGTTAACTTAATCATCAATAATAAAATAACCAAGAAATGCTTACCATCCCATTTGATGGTATAAATACAACCTCTATTTCACTGAAATATAAATAGTGGCTAGAAAATAACTCAACCACTATGAATACACATAAATTTTTAAATGTGTTGAAAAAGAAATGCATGTTGTAAATAAAGTTTCCTCCTCCATAAAGACCACATCCATGTTGCAAAGTTGGATCACTTCTTAGTAACTCGATTGCAAGCATGTATTATTGTAAATGTCTATACCACCTCCATATTGATATGGATGATGAGTATGAATCTATTTACAAAAGAAATAAGGTGTGTAACACACTGAGTGTATTGGAAGCAATGAGATTAGAGGGTAGAAAGAATATTGATTTATGTAATGGTGGCAAGTTGTATTCTCTAGATCCTACAAGAAGGACCCCTTCATTCTCTTTGTGTCCTCATTGTTGAGCTTTGTTGGAGATGGTTGTCAAAACCTTCTAATTTATATTGAGAATCTAGTAGGCCATTCGAACATTTGAAGTTAGAGAACCAAAGGTTATGCCAAGAAATAGATACAATAAGGAAATAACTAGAGGAGAGCAAATGAAAAATAAGGAGTCTTAGAATCTAATTACATGCAACCAGATGGAAGAAAATGACATTCGGGTTGCGTGAAAGGTAGAGAATTCTAAAGAATATAAAGACACTCAAGCCTCGATATGGAGGTTGCAAAGGAATAATAATAGCAATATGGTAACAATTGGTCACTCACCCTAAACTAGTTGTATTCTTATATTGTGTTTTGGAGGCATAAACTCCAAAGCAAGTTCTCGTTCTATGAATGCATCATTAATATATTATCATATGTGTGTTGTTATTGTTGTTGCAATTCATAGGGCCATTCTCTATTTGAAAAAAACTAGGAATGTGGAGAGATCATTACAAAAGCCTATAATGACATCATTCCTCCCAAAGTTGTATGAAACATGTTGGGGTCAAGAAGACGTTTAAGAAGACCAAGTAAAAGTTCTTGCAAAGATCTTGCCTAAACAAAGAGAATATCCAAAGCACCTTGGACAAACTGGAAATTACTAGACAAAGCTACACTCAACTCTTTAAAGTTGTGCAAGAGACATTGAAGAAGAAAAGGGTCAATGGGTCTTTGCTTCCAAAGCCATCTTTAGTTCAATAAACAAAACAAAACATCAACCAAAGAGTCTTGGAAGTCCACGGTGAGTCCTTTCATGCTCTCTTAGAAAGAAGAGAATGCTAAAATATGATAGTTGTAACAACATATTCTTTGACTTTAGGAACTTTGCAAAGAGCTATGATTTAGGTATTATAGGCTAGAGTATACAATAGCAAATGGGGTTACCATTTTTTAAATCAAGTTGGATGACATTGAGATTGTGAAGGGCAAGAAAATGAAGAGAGTTTCTATTACCTTGATGAATAGGGCTCTTTAGCCAAGTAGAGAGGGTGATGAAGGCACAAAGGGATCAATGACTCAATGCATTTTAGTGTACAATCAAAGAAAGAAATTTGGTGATTGGGAATATTTCGGGTTGATACGCAAGATTTTGACGTGTTGCAATGGGTGTTTCAACCAACTTCTACACTTGAGGTGATAAGTGCTCAACAAGCAATGGAGGAACTAAGTGTTGAAGGGTTTGAACAATATAAAGTGGAATAGTACGTATCCACAAATTTAAAGACACTAAAGTGCATGTACAATGTGTCAAGATGTACTACTACCAAGAGTCCTTGCATTTACTGCTAGCCATGGCCAAGGAGGGCAACGCTACTAGTTGGAATAAAGCACCTAATAGACATATAAAGATCCAAACTTTCAAACTATTCTAGGCATCCCTTTAACAAACATACAAATGTACACATTGCATGCCTTGAGTAGAATAGTTGAGAAAATCCTGCACATTTACATGGGATCTATATGAAAATTGCAACCCCAAAAGGCCAAGGATGATGCTGCTAGGGATATTGAGAAGGTTCCATTAGACATTGGTCTCCATGGGAGCAATGTTGTGATTGAGGCAAATCCTCAAAAATAAAAAATGCGAATAGTATTCCTGGAAAACTCTTAATAGGTGGAGTTAAGACTAGAAGCTCTTTGGGCTTCCACAGCAAGCCCAAGGAAAAGAAACTCCACAAAAGGTTCTTCTCATATTCATTATAGCCAATGTAAAGCACTACACAATGCAGTCAAAGACCATGGGGATGATGAAAGAGTGAGTAGGAATGCTAAAGTCTAGGAGGCATTGGATACAAGATTCATATATTGTAATAAAACACCTTGGTCCAAGGGGGATCTCCTAGCCTTCAATAGAAAACCTCCATAAAGGATGCTTGTAGAGCAAATAATCTCACACTCTATATTAAGAAACTTCATATTTGGTTTTCATGCCTTGAACTTACTATTTATCTCTCAACTAAACCCATATTTTTTCTTATAAACAACATATTATTTATAGTCAAGGTCCTTGTTTTGTGTGGCAATATGGGAGTTTATTGATTTGATCTACCCAAGGAATGGAGAAGTCTCATTAACAAGCAAAGACCAGTACTTCAAGCATACAAGACATGGTGGTTGTGCACAAAAGGGAAACAACCTACTGGAAGTTTTGCAGTGCCTTTACAAGGTAATTTGGCACAGATGCATGTCACAGAAGAAGCAAAGAGAATATGGCAAGACTCAATTATAGATCTTGCATTACAAATATCAAAACAAAAGAGATAAGGAACATAGAATAACTCATGCAAATGAAATTTTTTAACAATGATGGCTAGCCTTTAGGGAGAGATAAGGCCAAAGATGGGGCTCGATGAACAGTTAATCAAACCTTTTATTCCTGGCTAGGTGGGCTCAAAGAGAATAATTTCATTTTCCTTGCCATCACTTCATCATCTTCATCATCCTCATTCTTTGAGTTTTGTAGCTGCATAAGAGGTGCTGGCACTATTGGAGGTAGTGACTCCACAAGAACCCTACCTTTCGTCCACTACAAAAATTTTCCTTTTGAGTAAGGATGCAAATTGTGCACATCCTCAACCCTCACTATAATGGAATTAGTAGCATATGATATGTAGTAGGAGACCCTTAAAGATTGGCATCCATACCTAATGCTAAGCACTCATAATGCAAATTTCTTTTCAACCATAATTATTCTTTCTACATTTGTTGGAAGGGCATAGCCTCTACAAAACCTAGTCGCACCTTAGCACAAAAGGGGGGGGAGCATTTCATTGTGAATTGGCATCAGAGCCAACCTTTCAAGAATCTTGTTCATCCTTTTCCTTGGCCTAGACTCAAAGCTTCAACTCAATTTTTCATGGCAACCAGTATTTCTTCCTCCTAAGATATGCATTGAGTTTTTCCTTCTCCTAGCATGTTCTAGCTTGCTCTCTCGGCTTATTGAGGAGCTTCCTAGGACTTAGCAGAGCCTTGTTGAGTGCTTATTGAGATGAGGAGTAGTGAGGTTATCAAATTTGAGTGGATATAGAGCATGTTGTAGAAGTTGTGGATAACTAGGACAGCTTGATAATATTGCCATGTTTTGGCCAGAACTTTTGCATATGGTATTGGATTTAGGCATTCTATAGCTAGAAACAAAGAGCCTAATGAGGGATACAAAGTTAAGCACTAAGAAATTTGATTATGTTAAGGTTTTTTGGTTCTATGTTTCACACAAAACAGATCAGTTTTGGTTTGGATAGCATCCATAACACATGTCTCATGCTTTGAGGATGCTACTTTGGTACCCTGGTGGTATGGTTATGCTTTTGGGATGCTATTTGGATTGTTTAGAGCTTGATTAGCTTAGTTTTATAGAGGTATATTACTATCATAATAGTTTGGATAGCAAGCATACAATAGTGAGCTTCATGTTTTGGATGCCTATTGTGCCTACATGGTATTATCGGTATGCTACATGTCTACATTGATGTTTGGTATTGATATGTGAGCTTAGTATGGTTATGACATGCTTTGACACTTGGATTTGAGCTATATTTTATGTATTTGGGCTTTGATAACTTGATTTGAGCTTTTATGCTTATTCATTTATGAATCTTTATTTGACACGCTCTTGGATGTATTTGTGATGCTTAGGATTCCTGAATGCTTTGATTTATATGTCTTGAGATTTGCTTGCTCACTTTATATTCTGGAATTTCTTTTAGTGGGAAAGGCTTGTACTTACTTGGCAGAGCTCAGTCTTTTGAGACAATGGGACTCTTGGCTCATGTATATGCTCTCTTATATTCTATTTGATGCACTTACCTTTGCTCATGGCTTGATTTGATTCTATATGATCTGGACACCGGCACTTACCTCTATTAGTAGTTTGTTAGTGATGTATGTGATTATGGGATGTATGGCTGATTGACAGTTTGAGTTTGTGACAATCTTTGCCACCAATGGTCTATGGTTAGTTATTGCTAGTCTTATTCTTTGTATCCTAGTTGCTACTCTGATATCCTTGGCAATGGAAACTTGCTTTCTTGGATATTTTCCCATAGTTGGATTGATAAATACAACTTTTTATTTTAGCATTATTGTAATTACAAATTTTAGCATTGTCTTAGAGAGGAAACGTTGTACTTTGGTAGTCTATTGCTTGTAGTTGTGGTGGACAACTCTATACTTTGGTATTCCAACCTATTTGTAGTCATTTACGACAATCCATTCTTTTGGATTTTACATTGGTATATTGTCATTATGATCGGTTCTTTGAATGATAGTACTATTTTTAATATTGAAAAGCTCAATGGCACAAAATTTACCTATTGAAAGACGCAAATATGGTAGGTACTAGTTCCAAAGAAGCAAGTTAGGCCTTTGAAAACCAAGAGTGTCAAGTTCGAAGGCATTGATCAGGATACTTGGAATGAGTTGGATGAGTTTTGTAAATCCACTCTTATATTGTCATTGCCTAAATAAGATAATTCAATGTTGTGGCACATGAGGATAATGCATGGTAGTTATGGGACAAGATATGTAATTTTATGACAAGCAAAGTCTTGCTTCAAAGATGTATTGGATGAAACAACTCATGGAACTTTGCATCAAGGAAGAGACTAGTGTGTCCACACATTTGAATGAGTTTCATTCAAATTTTAGCTAGATGACTTTGTAGGGCATTGAGTTTAAGGATAATCTTCCTCCCTTGTTCTTGCTTGTGACACTTCCTGAGTCATAGAACACTTTTCATACTAGTATATCTACTAATATACCTAAAGATGGTTTGAAAATCCAAGATGTTGAGGGTGCCTTACTCACAAAGGAGATCAATAGAAAGAATGTGGATGCAACTTGTACTTCTCATGCATTGATTGCTAGGAGTAGATATGATGGTGGTAAGAGTGGTAAGAGAAATAATGGCCATCGTGGTAGACACTCACAAAGATCTTAGTCATGTGGATAGTCTCGCAGTAAGCCTCGTGTTCATAAGGCCTTTCTTATGTGTCATTATTGAAGGAAGTAGGGTCATATTAGGCCACAATGCCATAAGATGTGCAATGATAAGCACAAGAAGAAAGGCAAGGGAAAAATGAAGGATAAGTTTGATGATTGCATCATTTTTTCCTAGTAAGTCCAACATGAAATTAAAGAGATAGATGCCTTGGAGCTTGAGTTGGGTGACAATTACATCTTGGCAGCTTCTTCTCTTAATGCAGTTAGTTGGTTGATGTCTCATGTCCTTTTTCTTAGCATTGACTACTTGATTTGGGGGATTATTTTCATATTACTCCACATAAGGATTGGTTTCATTCCAATCATAGTATGACAAGTTTTGTGAGATTAAGAAATGACTTGCCATTGGATATTATTGTTATTAGTGATGTTAGATCATTATTTTCTTTAAATAGAACTTTTGTTTTGCATAATATATGCCATGTTCCAGCTTTGACCAAAAGCCTAATTTTTGTTGGACAATTGGATGATGCAAGGTATCGTGTATCTTTATGGCATTGTTGCCTTAGGCACATATTCTTAAGAAGAATGAAAATATTTTCTTGTTTGTAGTATCTTCCACCCCTTGACTACATATGTTTTGAGCCATGTGATTGTTTCCTTTATGGTAGGTAGACATGTAGTTCTCATAGAAAGTCTGACATTACACGCATGGGTGAGCCTCTAGCTCTTGTTCATTCTGATGTATGTAGTTTCATGCCTTGTCAATCACCAGTGGCACAAAGTACTTTTTGATTTTCATTGATGATTATTCACATAAGGTTTGGGCATATCCCATAAGGCAAAATCAGATTTATTGGCTATCATTGGCTTGCTATTGTTGAGAACCAGTTTAGGGATAGGTTGAAATGTTTAAGGTTAGATAATGGGGGTGAATATATCTCTAAAGTATTTGAGAAGTTTTATGATGAACGGGGTATTAATCGTCAGTTGACTACCCCTTACACCCCACCCTAGAATGGTGTTGCAAAGCACATGAATGGGAAAATTTAAAAGAGAGTCTATAGTATGCTTGGACAGGTAGGCTTACCATAATATTTTTAGGTTGAGGTAGTTAGTATTGCTATACACTTGATAAATATATCTCCATGCACTGCTATTGGTTGTGAGGTTGTAGAGGAGGTATGGTTTGGAAAACCTCTATCATATGCTCATTTGCATGTCTTTGGATGTAAGACTTTTTACCATGTTTCCAAGGATAAATACAATAAGCTAAATCCTAAATCAATGAAATGTATATTTCTTAGTTATGGGGATGTAAGTGAGATGGACTATCATTTATGGGATTTGCAAACTAGGAAGGCCATCTATAGCCATGATGTTGTTTTCCATGAGGAGAAAATGTATAAGTAGCATGAGTAGGTAGTTGAGATACGTAGGGTGATATTTTTAGGAGGAGCCTTCTATTATCGTATAGCCAACTAGATAGCATGTAAGCTGATGTTTTAGTGACCCATGATTATTATATTGGATATGATGTATAGGCCCCATAGCCTATTTTGCGATGGTCTACTAGAGATAGACATCAACTTGATTGATTTATGCCCTCCATGGGCTATTTTATGGTGACAGATATTTGTGAGCCTCTTATCTATGATGGGACCCTATGTAGAGGTGATAGTCACTCTTAGGAGAGGGCTATGCAGTCAGAGTATAATTGATTACAGAAAAATCATATGTGGGATCTGGTTCCTTTGCCTAGTGGTAAGTGTGCTTTGCCATGCAAGTGGGTGTACAAGTTAAAGAGCACCCCTAGACACCCCAAGTTGATATATAAGGCCGGATTGGTTGTAAAGGATTTTAAGTAAGAGCATGGTATTGACTTTAGTGAGGTCTTCTCTCTTGTGGTCAACATGACCATCCTACGATTAGTACTAGCTTTGGTTGCGCACTTAGATCTAGACCTTTATCAAATTGATGTAAAGATGGCTTTCTTACATGGGGACCTTCATGATGAGATTATATGTAGTAGCCTAAGGGCTTTGAGGAAAAAGGTAGGGAAGACCTAGTATGCAACTTTAGAAAGAGACTTTACGGCCTTAAGAGTGCACCCAAATAAGTTTGATGCTTTCATGCATTCACACGGATATACACATAGTGACATGGATCCATGTCTCTATATGAAGAAGACTCGTGATGGTAGCCTTATTTTCTTGGTACTTTATATGGATGATACATTGATTGTTGGGAGAGCTCATGATGAGCTAGATACCTTCAAAGGTCAACTCAAGAAGAGCTTTGAAATGAAGGACATGGGATAGGCCTTACATATTCTTGGCATATAATAGGCAATCACTCTAAGGGACTTCTTTACTTGTCATCATGGAAGGACTACATATAAAAGATCCTTGAGCATTTCCATATGTAAGATATTAAGCTTATTGGTTGTCCTTTATGTAGCATGCACTGCTCATACACTTATAATGAGAGGAAGGAATGGTGGATATTAAAATAATAACTGTATCAGGGACTCACAAAGGTCTCATTCCAAGTCTCTTTTGACATGTCACTATTGTGGGTAGCAGGGTCATATTGGCCCATAGTGCCATAAAATTCACAATCACAAGTGCAATGAAAAAGAGAAAGATAAAGCATATGATAACACCAAATCTTATAATGATTGCAATATTGATCCTAAGTCCAGTGTGAAGATATAAGAGATAAATGCCTTAAGAGTACAATTTAGATGATTACGTACTTTTGCTACTTCATCACTTGATGCTACTTAGCTGACCGATGCTCTCTCTTTTTACTTAGTGTTAGTTTCTTAATTCAAGGGCTTCATTCTATGTTATCCTACATTGTCATTAGCTTCATAGATACTGTACTGCTATAGGTTTTGTTATATTGGGAGATGATACTACATTGTATATCACTGGTATAGGTGATTTTAGATTACATTTTTCTATTGGTGCTCCTTTTGTGCTTCATGATGTATGTCATATCCCAACTTTGACTAAAAGCCTTATCTCAACTAGATAGTTAGATGATGATAGTAGGTACCATGTATCATTAAGTGATTCTACATGGAAGATCACTCATGATAGTCTTGTTTTGGCTAGAGGTACTAAGGTTGGCAGCCTATACACTTTTTACTTAGTGTTAGTTTCTTAATTCAAGGGCTCCGTTATGAAATCATACTTGGGATTTTCATCTCATATGGATCCTCCTACTTTTGATATACAACCAGGGAACAATGTTTGGAACTGATTCTACCTCTAACCTATTTCAAAAGCAAGGGATAATGTTTTTGAAAATACCGATCTCTAGCCATCCTTCTTGTCAACAAGATCATACCCGTGTAATAGGTACCATAATGCCTTTAAGAAACTTTATGACAATATCTTCATTTTTGACACTTTGTGTGTTGTGGGGATTAGCTACCCCGACAATCTCCAATGATTTCAGGGGTATCTGAGATCCAAATGGGATGGGTTTTTGTTGCCTTAATTATGATGGATCCATTTCACAAAAGTATGATACGTATTCCAAATAGTAACGGAGACTTTGTGTTGTCAGTTCTTGCACATGATGTTTATCCTTTATGCTTACCTACAGATTTGCGCATCGTGGATGCTCTCTCTTTTTACTTAGTGTTAGTTTCTCAATTCAAGGGCTTCATTCTATGTTATCCTACATTGTCATTGGTTTCATAGATACCATAATGCTATAGGTTTTGTTAGATTGTGAGATGATACTACATTGGATATTATATCGATATAGGTGATTTTAGATTACATTTTTCTATTGGTGCTCCTTTTGTACTTCATGATGTATGTCATATCCCAACTTTGACTAAAATCCTTATCTCAACTAGATGGCTAGATGATGATAGTAGGTACCATGTATCATTAAGTGATTCTACATGGAAGATCACTCATGATAGTCTTGTTTTTGTTAGAGGTACTAAGGTTGGAAACCCATACACTTTTTACTTTGTGTTAGTTTCTTAATTCAAGGGTTCCGTTACGAAACCATACTTGGGATTTTCATCTCATACGGCTCCTCCTACTTTTGATATACAACCAGGGAATAGTGTTTGGAACCAATTCTACCTCTAAGCTATTTCAAAAGCAGGGGCTAATGTTTTTGAAAATACCGATCTCTATCCATCCTTCTTGTCAATAAGATCATACCCGTGCAAAAGGTACCATAATGCCTTTAAGAAACTTTATGAAAATTTCTTCCTTTCCGATGCTTCGTGTGTTGCAGGGATTAGCTACCTCGACAGTCTCCAATGATTTCACGAGTATCTGAGATACAAATGGGATGGGTTTTTGTTGCCCTAATTATGATGGATCCATTTCATAAAAGTATGATATGTATTCCAAATAGTAACATAGACTTTGTGTTGTTAGTTCCTACACGTGATGTTTATCCTTTATGCTTACCTACAGATTTGCGCATTGCGGATGCTCTCTCTTTTTACTTAATGTTAGTTTCTTAATTCAAGGGCTTCATTCTATGTTATCCTACATTGTCATTGGTTTCATAGATACCATATTGCTATAGGTTTTGCTAGATTGGGAGATGATACTACATTGGATATCACTGGTATAGGTGATTTTAGATTACATTTTTCTATTGGTTCTCCTTTTGTGCTTCATGATGTATGTCATATCCCAACTTTGACTAAAAGCCTTATCTCAACTAGATAGTTAGATGATGATAGTAGATACCATGTATCATTAAGTGATTCTACATGGAAGATCACTCATGATAGTCTTCTTTTCGCTAGAGGTACTAAGGTTGGCAACCCATACACTTTTCTTGTATTCGGACCAATTGGCCATGTCTTGCACCCTCATCGATCTTCCTCATGCATTTCTTTGGCATTGCCATTTTGGGCATATGTCCTTTAAAGGAATGAAAGTATCACTTATTTGCAGCATTTACCACCTCTTGATTAGTCATGTTTTGACTATTGTGATCATTGTTTATATGGCAAGCAAACACATAACTCTAACAAAAAAGTCTAGCTCTATGTAAGTGGGTGAGCCTTGGGCTCTTATTCACTTAGATGTTTGTGGTCCCATACATTGTTGCTCATTAGGTAGTGTTAATTATTTTGTCACATTTATTGATGATTATTTGCATAAGATTTGGGCCTATACTATTAAGCAAAAATCAGAGGTGCTACATATATTTTAGAGCTATCTTGTTATGGTTGATGAAAAGTAGTTTAAGTATAGGTTGAAATGCTTATGATCTGATAATGGGGATGAATGTGTCTCTAAGGCATTTGAGAAGCTTTGTGATGAGAGGGATATCAAGCATTAATTGATCGACCCATACACCCTATCCCATAATGGTGTTGCAACAAATGGCATGAATAGGAGTATTTATGAAAGAGTCTACAATATACTTAGCCAAGCAGGATACAATACTTTTGGGCTAAGGGCAGTTATTGCTACCATTCATCTCATTAATAAATTCCCATGCATTGCTCTTGGTGGTAGAGTTGTAGAGGAGATATAGTATGGTAAAGCCCCCTCATATGTACACTTCCGAGTCTTTGGATATGAGGCATTCTATCATATTTCCATAGACAAGTAGAAAAATTTGGATCCAAAGTTCATCAAGTGCATCTTTCTTGGATATGATGATGCAAGTGAGATGGGCTATCACTTTTGGGATTTGCAGGCTTAGGATGTTTTCTATAGCCATGATGTATTTCATGAGGAAAATATACATATGATACCAGAGTAGATGATTGAGATACACAATGGGATCTTTCAAGAGGGACCTCCTATTACAATATAGCCAACTCTAGATAGATAGTCTATCCACTTGTTGTGCACTCATTGTGCAAAATCATGATGTTGGATAGAGAGGACATGCCATATAGGTTCTATAGCTAGCCTTGAGATACTCCATTAAAGCTTCATGTCTGCCTGATCATTTTGATCCCTCTACACATTATGTCATGGTGATAAATATTGGTGAGTCCCTCACTTATGACAAGGCTATGTGAAAAATTGATAGTCACTCTTGGGGGAGGCCCATGCAGTCTGAGTATAATTCATTGTAGAAAAATTGTACATAGGATTTGGTTTCTTTTCCCAATGGGAAACATGCATTGCCATGCAAGTAGGTGTACAAGGTAAAGAGAAGCCTTAGTCACCCCAAGCCATCATATAAGGCCAGATTGGTTGCTAAGGATTTTAAGCAGGAGAAGGGAATTGATTTTTGTGATATATTCTCTTGTATTAAGATAACTACCCTATACTTATATGCATCATCCTAAGGGATTTTAGGGAAAGGGCAAGGAACACCTAGTGTGCAGTTTGAGAAACTTTATGGACTTAAGCAGACATATAGGAAATGCTATCATATGTTTGATGCCTTTATGCACTCATAGGGTTACTCTTGCAGTGATATGGATCCGTGTCTTTACAATGGGCATAGGATGAGATGATGTCTATTTCTCATCTTGTTGTACTTCTATGTGTACTTGTACTTTGTTAATTTTTTCTTATTTTCTTCATAGTTGGGTATATTTGCCTTTAAGTGGGAGATCGTAGGGGATTAAAGGCCACCTATGTCAAGCCATCTACATTTACTTGTACTTACTACTCACACACATATATACAACAGGTAATAGTCACCTATTATTGCCACTTTATTCTTTATTATTGCTATAAAAATAGAATAAGGGAAGCCAAGTCACACATTGTGACTATTGGAATTTCCACACACTAGTCTCTCTCTTCTTTGCTTAAACGTCCATAACTCTTACTTCTACTTGTGCTTCTACTTCCTCTTCACCCTTCACACCATAAACGAGGGTCACCACCAAGTAATACATGAGCCCTTCACAAGTGGGAGGGGCCTCCCTCACTTAGTGGGAATCCATGTGGACTTCAGTACTGTACACGAGGATCATCACCGAGCAATACAAGGACTTCATTTTATACAAGGGTCACCATCAAGTGATACAAGGGCCCTTTTTAAGTGGAAGGGGCCTCTCTTACTTGATGGTAACCCATGCAGAATTTACTGCACATGAGGGTCACCACCAAGTGATATGGGGACTTCATTATACACGAGGGTCACCAACAAATGATATGGAGGCCCTTTATAAGTGGGAGAGATCTTCCTCGCATACAAGGGTCACCACCAAGTGAAATGAGGTCCCTTTGTAAGTGGGAGGGGCCTCCCTTGCATGATTGCTATCCATGCAAGCTTTACCATACACGAGAATCACTACCAAATGATATAAGGTTCCTCCCTAAGTGAGAGGGAGGGTCAACAACAAGCTCACCCTAAACTATCGTTGAGGGCATCCCCTTGAGAAAACTCTAGGTTCCTTTAATAAGCATCTAGACATACAAATTTACTATTTAATTTAGCTAAAAATAGCACAAAGTTAGAAATCGCCCACACCTATTGCATATCAAATGGCATATCACGTGAAAATCTAGTGTCCATTTCTAGATGGGCTCCTTAATCTACTATGTTGAGGGAGCAACAATGAGAGAGAATGGGTGAAGCAATATCTAAATGAGAGCAAATGCATGAGAGAGCAAGAGAGTCAATGTGATTGAAGGAGATTGAGAGAGCATGTGTTGTAGGAGAGGGTGTCTTGCTATAGTCCTAAACCTTGAACCCTTTTTGAGTGATCCCTGACAGTGCAAGGTACACTTGTACAATTAGTGGTCTCTCCATGGAGTTAATGAGTGATTATTCCTTTTAGTTACATTACTAGTCCTAAGATCCCATTTTGCTTTATTTGGAACTAATGAAAGAAGTATTTTTCTATAATTCTCTTATTTTCTATTTTTTTCTTATGTGCTATGGGTGTTAGGGAGGGGGATATTCTCTCCTTAGCATTCTTGACATGCAATACTCTTTATTACATTTTGTTCTCTACCACAAGAATGATCCACATTCTCTCTTGCTGCCATTATATCACCATATCAGTGGTGGTGATTGCTCTTGGTTGCATCCTTGAAGGGCCTTGACGATGGCCTGTGAAGACAAGCTAGAAAAAAATTCCCCATATGCATCCTAGATTCCCCCATATCTAAAAAGTATAACTACTGTATAACATGGAATGTAATGGCCTTCTATACTACGAACATCTTTCATACTTTTTAATACAAATTACTATTTGCATCATTAAAAGTACTTTAATTGTGAAATCCCATGTGAGGGGAACACTTTAAAAAATACTTTTATAATTTAATTTTTTTTCATATTAATGCAAAAGTGCTTAGTACTTGATCCCCACACCCTAGACACATTAATGCAAAATGACATAGTACTTGATCCCCAGACCCTAAACCAATTAATGCAAAAGCAACCCATACTCAATCCCCATATCTTAAATTGGTTAATGTAAAAGATTTTCTAATAAACTGGCTCTACATGTGTTTTTTGGTTGTTTTTACTCTTTCTATTTCTCGTCCAGTCAGTTGTTGAGCCCTCGTGCCCTTAATTGAGCCTGCCCCCCAAAAGGAGCATATATCCTACCAACATTATGAGTTTGCTCCCAAAAAAGTGACTTTGTGACCACAACACCAATTCTATTGTGACGTATTCACTTGTAAAGCCTTGTTTTGTTTCCAAAAGATCCTTGACCACTACATGCACCTTATTTTTCTTCCAAAATATCTCTGATCATTGCATGTTTAGTATTTTTATCTTCAAGGTTGTCCATTGCCCATTGCATGTGTAGTGTTTTTGTCTTCAAGGCTATCCATTGCCCATGGTGCAACCTCTATCACCTGGTGGTGACCCTTATCTAGTGTTCTTGTCTTTGAGGGTTGCTTTTAAGTGGTTTGTAGTGATCCATTGCCATGGGGCAATCTATATCACTTCATGGTGATTTTCGCTCAATATTATTGTATTTGAGGATCACCACTAAGTGGCTAGACTTCTTTTCCAAATGTAGAAGATCCAAAAACAAAGGAACCTAAGATTTAATTTTAGTCGACACATTGTTGATACTTTCTACTCCTTTCCCTCTCTTACACTTGTAGTTCTCGTGCTTCTTCTCTTAGGTACCATCACTTGGTGAGGCTGCTCTAGTTTGTGTAATGCTTCCCTAACTTTGGTGGTCTTGAAGAGAATCCTTAATGAAAGTTGAGACAATGGATATGATGCATCTTAGGGAGTTTCCTTCATCAAGTATGGGAAGAGGGGGAAGGTACTTGAACTTTGATGGAGAGGGGGTTCTCCGATGGAAGCTTTTCAGCCTTCACCTTCTCCTTTTCTTCTCTCTCTCTCTCTCTCTCTCTCTCTCTCTCTCTCTGTGGAATGATGACCCGTGAAAGTAGCTGCAAACAATCCAGCCTCTAATAGAGACACAATTTCCAATCCTCCAAAGCCTGAGGCTTTAAGGCTTTTTATAAGCCTCAGAGGGGGGTACCCTCCCCTCTCTCCACCCTTGTTATCCTCATTGAATACTCTCTCTCCTTCTTGTGATTAACGAATATTTTGTGTATGTGGTCACATGGGGAAGAAACTCAATTTGATTTGCATATTGGAGAAGTGGACATGAGATGTAATGCTAATTTAAGGAACTTATCGAGTGCATGGTGTGACAAACAAAAGTTAGTGGCGGCAGTCGATGACGACCATATGTAAGAAAGATAAGGTTTTACAATAATTAAAATTTTATTTATTTATTTTTAAATTACCCCTTAAGCCCTTTGTCACACATGGGGAGGGGCTGAGATCTCAAAATGTTACACTTTGCTGCCATTAGACATACAAATTGCTATATATATTTTCTTGAACCACTAATGTCAAGGGGTCTACACAATGATTCCACCTCGTATCCCCAAATTTTGAGGTTATTTCCTTACACAAGGATTGATTATATGTGAATTGTTTTCATTTTCTATCATCAATAGCAAGTGCTTGATAAAAGCATTGCTTGTTTATATTCGATGGCTCCTTTTATCCTCATTTTGGTGCTACCACTTTGGAATTCGTATATTGTTTGATGATTGAATAGGAAATACCAGATTTTGATAATGTACAATATTCATACGAACATATATTATTTTACAAATACTACTAGCAGGGCTACCACAAAAGAGCTCGATAGTGAGTATCTGCATCTCTCCTTTGCTAGTTTGTGCTCTTTGAAGGTGTCATCAAGAGAATAAACTTGGATTTGTTTTTAGAGTTGCATAGAATCTTGTGAGTTGTATGGAGAGCTTTATATATTATTAGGATGACCTTGTAGGTACTATGACTACACAAATTATGCGAGTCCCACAACAACCTAATCAAGGCACCACTTGTGGGTGGAGAAAGTGCCTTAATATGTTTCTTCTCCTGAATGTTAATATGATATTCCAAATGTGGGTGGTTTTTATAATGCAAGGTTATTTTTGCCAATTAAAGCTTGCATTTTGTGACTTTCTTTTTCATGTAGGATATTGATATATAAAGGTACTCCAATTTGAAATAAAAAAATTCAAAATCACCTCCCTTCAATATATTGTAGCTTCAATTTTCTAAGACCACAGGGAGAAGGTGGTGTGTGTAAAGAGATGAATGGGAGAGATAGAGATGAAAAGATGGGGGGAGAGAGAGGGAGCTTGAGCTCTTGCAAGATACAAAACACATAGATAGAATGCAAACAAGATAGGAAGCTAAAAACCCTAGTCTTTATTATTATTATTATTATTCTTCTTCTTCTTCTTCACTATATTAGTATACCGAGAATAAAAGAGATTACAACATACATAATATATAAGTGGTCCATAGCATGAACACACAAAGTGGAAAGATGGCTGGATAGATATCTTGTAACTTAGGTAGGCGGACTAATTGATACCCATGTGTAAAATATCACTAGAATGTTATGTCGATGTAGGTATGTGGGAGCTTTCGCTCAACCGCCAAGACCCATGGACTGCTTATTGCTTTAAGCGTTCCAAGCCGAGCACTAATGGCTACCTCTCACATAGCCGATGCGGCATCCATATCTACAGGTGTAGTGAGCTTACCTCCATGCCGATCGAGTTACCTCCTCTCTCGCGCACTCTAGTAGCTCCATGATCCAAGTGGAAGCTTCAAGCAAGCTCCATTCTCCAAGCTCCCTCGCCGTGAGCAAGAGAAGAGAAGAGAAGAGAAGAGAAGAAGAGAGGAGAAGATGGAGAGCTTCTCCTCCCTGGTCCCTCACCCTCACACACTCACTCCCTCACACTCTCACACTCCCTCTCTCTAGCAGCACAAGCTCAAGCAAGCAAGAAGAAGAAGAAGAAGAGGAGAGCCACTTTTGGCCGCACACAAGAATGAGCTTCTCATTCACTTTTCAACTTTATATACAAAACCCTAAATCTCTTTTGGGCGGTCATCCCCTTATCCCCTTTTTTACATGGCCGGTCGTGGCCTAGGCCCTTTTTCCCATTGTCCTTCTATCTTCCTAGCTTCCTTTCCATCGCCCGTCTACATTTACAAATTGCATAGGTGAGAGCCCGGTGCTCCTTAAATTAAATCATGATGCACTTGTACTCTTTTACAAAAGTATTGACTTGCGCTTTCCTTGTGCGTCTTTTTCCCTTATTTAAGACTTTTCTGCGCTTCTTTTGTTTCTAGATTTTTCTTGGCGTGCCTTTGTCTTCCGTTTCACTTTGCCTTGGCCTTTGTTTCCTGCTTTAGCTTTTCTAGATTTTCCACCTTGTTCGTCTAACGGTTAACATTACACCCCTCCTAGACGAGTGCCAGTCCCATGGCACTCACCGTCGTAGATAGCAGGCTTTGGCATACACTGAAGACGTGGGTGGAAGGGACATCGGTGGTTGCCGTGGAGGAGTGTTGGTGGTGGTGTGGAGGAAGGTAGTTGGGGGCACGTTGGTGGCCTAGGTGGCTGGTGGTAGGGTTGTTGGAGTTGGTGGTAGGATTGTTCTTTGTTGGGGATTGCACTGATGGCCGGCACAAGTGTTGGTTTGTTGGGGATTCTACACATGATGATTCTTGGCGGGCTTTGCAGGATGATAAAGGATAAGAATTCAGAGTTGGGTGTCAATGAAGAGTGAACAATACTTTCATTGGAGTCTTCAATACTTGCAATTGAAAATCTCTCATAGGTGGTCTCTCCCTAGGGGTAGTACTAGTCTTCTCTATCGTGCACAAGACATAGTTCAATTAGTTTGGGAGACAAGTCGAACTCTAAGCAAGCTGAGAGTATTGTCTTGCACTTGAGGACCCAAACTGTGTATATATTTCGGTGTAGATATTATGTGAGTGCTCGTGCATACTTAGATATTACGTAGTTAGAAGATTGTGGCTAGTTTCTCATAACAATGTGTGGATGAAGCAAAGTTGTCCATGTTGAGAAGAAGTATACGTGAAGGTGTATGAGACATCCTTTGCATTGTGACTGCATAACGTAGCATAAGTGAACACAGGGACACCACACTTTCGGTAGCTGGGAGCTATTGGACTTGCTTGATGAGGGGACGGTGTCCTTTTCATGGCCATTCGTGCGGTGCTTACCACAATTGATTGCAATGGTATTAAGGCAGAGTGCAAGAGGGAATCATGCGAATGAGTCAGGGTGATAGGTCTAACCATAGGCGAGACAAGCTCCCTAGGTATGTCTTGCCCTTGATGTGCCCTGAACAATTGTGGGTGATGCTAAAGGGATAGGGGACTAGGAACGGAGCCAACTGACCAAGGTCACTGGACGTACCTAATTTGAGGACCCCTAGGTGCCGTGCTATGATTGTGGGTGCTTCATATCTTTTCATTCTTTTTTTTTTCTTTTTTCCTTTTCCGTTTTCTTTTTCGTTTCTTTTTCTTGTTCTTTTTTCTTTCCTTTCAATGGGTTGGGAAATGTCAAGCTTCGAAGGCTCAGGAAATGGATATTACAGTGATGATTGTGCCCTAGCCTCATTGTTAGAGAAGCAGTTGTTGAGATGGGAAGATACACTTGAGATATTGCAACCCTCTTTGGAACGTAAGATGTGGGTACAATTGAGGTAACAGCTGCCCCGAGTGCCTGATGTAGAGTGTAACCCAGAAAGAGGAAGTGGTTAAGATCATGCTTTGGGCCATGTGACATGGGCACTCGCAAGGGTGATTTTTTCTTTCGGCAGCGTGGCTTTGTCGTGGCTCTTTGTGAGGTTAATGAACTTGCGGTGACTTGGGCATTGAATACGTTCGCACGAAGACCTGTGTCGTCCTGCATCCACTTGTCACTTCATGAGAGTATATGCAAGTCGCATGCATCAAGTACAATGAATAGATGCAATCATGTCAAGATATTACTTTATCAAAATCCTATGGTGCTGATTGCGATGCATATTCCAGTGCTTGTTAAAGACGTGGCATATATTAGCAATAGGTAAGGAAAGTGTATACAAGTGGGGAGCCTACCCCTTTAACCATTTTAAGACAAAAATTTATGACATGATGGCCTTTGTTAAGCTGCTTATATATCATAGGGGCTACTCTATTTGCACGAGGCAGTGCGAGTCTGGGTGCTCAGGCAACTGAGGCTGTGCCGGTGAGGGGCTCCTGTGAGGCTGGGTAGGGAAGATGTCAGCTAGGACCCGGATGGTATAGTCCCTAGCTGCAAATGTTTCTAGAATGCTTTTAAACAATGCGTCAAATTCCTGCTTGTCTCGAGCTGCCCTCTCCTCTTTTGAGCACCTGGTGCCTGAGCGTCTGGTGGGAGCCTGCACGGCTAGTGTTGCCACACCCCATGTGCTCCCTTGAGCTCTCGTCCTCTCAGTTTGGGGGGTTTTCAACCTGTGTCCTGGGCAGTGTCGTTTAGGGCCTCTTTTCGGCACGTACCTCTTTAAAGTAGGCACGTAGCGTTCTAGTGGGGGCACTATTGCCTTATGCTCTTTTCGACAGCAGAGAGCTTCCTTGCATGCCAGCTACACTATGTGGTCCATGGCTACTACCGTAGGGGGACCTGCAAAATGTGAATCAAGAATAAGGCCCTGAGGCAGGACAAAAATATTCACATGGAAGGGATTATACAGTGGGTTATCAAGTGCATATGACTAGGAGGGGAGAGGTGAGGCATGCAGTGTTTGTTGTAAAGGGATGGCCCCCATGATGATGTTTGTTTTGCCTCCATCCATTAGCAGATCTTGGCTTATGCTAAGTTGCGTGGATTGGTTGTCATGGAGTGGGGCAAGGCTCATCCTCGGAAGGATAGACCAGAAAGGGGAAAGGTGCATAGAAAGGGACGATGCCCCGTCTACACCATCAAAGATGTTGGTCAGGGCTTCCTATGGCGGTAATGAGGGTTGCATGCCCTCCACCTGGAGGCGGGAATGGTCACATGACTTCTAAATGTGTGGTGAGAGAAGGACCTGAGGAGCTCAGCTTGTCAAACCCAACTCTTCTCCCTGTGCTTAACTATCATTGCTTGTGTGTGTTGATATTATCTATACAGGGTCACAAAATTGATTGTTTATTTATGTATATATTTATGAATCCAAGTCACTTCGTGAGGATAAAAACCAATTGTAGAACTCAGGATTGTACTGGTGGAGTGTGGCACATGCATCCAGTACCCACGATAGCCTTCTTAATAACATCAGGTATTTTGCAATGTCAAGTATCATGGTACCTTGTCCAAGTCTACTCGCAACATGTAGCTTCTCCTCAGTGAGAACCTTATCAGCCAGAGAGTTCTCTTGGCTAGTTCCAGCTAAGTCCATACCTCGAATGGTAGTCAGTACTCGAAAGGAAGTCGGTGCCACATAGATTGGGTCTCTTTGAGACCGCCATTTGGTCAACTGTTCCTCTGAGACCGTCATAATTTGGGCTCCTAGTTTGGCCATTCCAACACGGTTTTCAAACCAACGTTTTTCAAATTGACTTTGATCCTCTAATTGTCGCTTTAGTTGCTCTATTTCTAAGAGATTTGGTTGGCAGAGCACATCATTGAATGTTAGACTTAAGCATAGTTTGTTAGCTTCCTCGTTAGAGGTCACTAGCATGCTTTCATGCAAGAGCCTGTCATAGTGCTTGTCAAGATGTTCTTGCTCTTCCCAAGATAGGAGAAATGGCAAGTATTCTTCAAGCTGCTCCTTAGGGAATGCACCCATAGACACATGTGAACACTTTGAGCTTAGCATCCAACTCAGTTAAGCATTCTGCGACACTTCTATGCTCAATGAGGGCTTGCTCGATTGCTATCTCATGCAAGGTTCTAGGATTTTCCCTAGGCTTTAACATAGGTGGGGGCTCAGGCCTAGATGAGCAAGATTGGTCAACACTAGGGTTGCTTATGCTCTCGGGGTTTCCATGTTTCCCCTGAGGATTTGTTATTGCGTCATGGTTCTCCTTAGATGTGACTCGTACAAATTTGTCACCCTGTTGTGATAGTGTTGTATCCACTCTTGATTGGTCAATGCAAGTTCTGTTATCGGTGGATTGAGTGTTGCAAGCAACCGTTGATGGTAATGGTTGCTTTGATTTTTCATAACACACGGATGTATCTAAGGTTTCAGCGCTATTAGGAGAGACATCAATGGGTTCACTGGTGGAAAGGCTCGATGCTTTATTCCTCAGCTCTCCAGCGCTCTTGGTCTCAATGTTCTTGGGGTCCACAACCACTTGTAACTACTGTTGTTTTTGCTATTTCCTCCTCTTTTTCTTGGTCAATGAAGGCGCATCTCTCAATGACTCAGGACCCTCGACTAGGTCAACCGTTGATGTGCTTGGTTGGGCCTCAACATTCTCTTTCTCTAGTGTGTCCTCATGGGGCATAGCTGTGGCCTGCAGAATAGCCTCACTAGGTTGTGAGGATACAACTACCTCCCTTTTTGGAGAGTCTAGCTCTTTAGCCAATTCCCTTCTGTTTAACTCCTCCAGCCTAGGCTTTAGGCACTTTGGAAGTGTTGGAGTTGTCAAGGAAGTTGGTTGCGACGCCTCCTCCATAGGTAAACTACTAAGGACACGTTCCACAAGGGGCATTGTCATGGCCAAGGGCTGTGACTCCTGTGATCCCTAATTGGAAGTAGTAGCAGCTAGTTCAGTGGACTTGCTACTATTGGTGGATTGCGGTGTCAAGTCCTTAGGTCGATTGGAAGTGGTCGTGTCTTTTGTTGCCCTTAGAGAATTCACTTGTGTAGATCAAGCATCAGTTGAGCTAGCCACGATGGATTGCATAGGCATATCCTTAGGTTGAGAGCTAAGGGTGGTGTCATGTCCTGCCTCTTGGACATTTGGAAGCTCGGATGTAGGTAGAGATTGGGATTGAGTAGCTACACTTGATGACTGTTGTGCTTCCTGTGTCCGTTCAGGAAAAGAGGGTGTAGGAGATCGGGGACTCTTAGGTGGACTTGGCACTGGCTGAACAATTTGCTCGAGGCTGTTAGATGATTGTGCCATCTGCTTTGTTGAGCAATCAACCTTCTTACGAGCAATGTTATGCCTCTAGTGCTCATTATCCTCTTAGGAAGTCAAAAGCTCCTTGAGCACTAGTGGCCTTTGCGTATCCTCAACGATTACATCTAATATCTGCTTGTGAAGCACGCTAGGCTGAGGATCTACCCTCCGATTAGTCCTGTTTGGTTTCTTGATTTCGACCGTGAGAGGCTCGATTACTCCAATGCTTTTGACTCGAGACTTGGTTTTTCGTTTAGATCTCCTCCTACGCTTCTTTGCTCTTGATACGATCTGGCCTTCAGTTGACAAAGGAGGTTTAGCAGGGGGTTTTGGCACCCAAATCCATCAGTTACATGCATAATACCCTTGAGCACGTAGCAACGCTTTGGATATCCATCATGGCGTTGTGTTGACCCTCCATCGATGCCTTCATCTATAAAGCTTGGGCTTCTTTTGGGGTCTTCTATGATATTTGTAAGTCCAAAGCCTATCCTTGGCATTGTCTCTTGACCTTCTTGTTTCATGCATGGCCTCACTCATTGGTTTTCGTTGTTCAACCTGTGCTTGTATCAACTCTTCCAACAAGTCCTTGCTCTCATTAGTAGGCTTGACTGTTATGTCAACACCTTCCTTGCCTTTCCCTCGAGATTCAATGAGGTCACCCTTGCTAAAGGTTGTGACTATCCTCACATCTGGTAGTGTCAGGTGTATCCTCTGTGCTACGTAGTCGGCCTCACACTTGGTCACCCTTTTGAAGGGTCTTCCTAGGAGGGTTTCCTTCTCGTAATTAGCACTATTTGGAGGAACATGAAATAGGATAGGCAAGCTTTCAGTTTCAATTGTCGCAAGGATTTTGCACTTCCCTATGAGTGCTTGTGGGTGTCCCCCGTAAGGGCTAAGAGTTGCATTAGTTGGTGTGAGCTCTGGTTGGCCTAGTAGGGTCCATGATTCATAGATCAAGATATTAAAATCAACTCCTTCATCAATCAGAGCATCGATAGTATGCGCTCTTTTCACGGTGAGTTTGACCCTAAGATAAGCAGGTGGTACTATGTCTTCGTCTTCCGGGTCTTGGCTTGTAAATTTAAGCCTTCTGACAAATGCCCTTGAGTCCCCAACTGCACGACCAAATGTGGATTCTCCACTGATTTCTTGGATCGTTAGTGCAGTGCTATTCAACAAGCATCTATCATTAGGACTATCATATCTAGTCATTCTCGCTGTTGTAGCTTGATGTTTTTGCTTTTCACTTCGACTAGATGCAGTCCAAATGCAACACGTACGTGTTTTTGCAATGTGGCCTTTTTGCCCTTGTTGGCTAGACTGGTCCATTGAGGTTCTAGGGTCTTTGTTTGTCTCTGTTTGGGTATGGGCTTTTGGTTGCTCTTTTACCAGTGAGAATCCATGCTCCTATAGAGCCATTACTACACTAGAGTTCAATTTGGAGGACCTGTCACAGTGTGCATTTTCTCTCCAATCTACTTGGGGGAGGTGCGGAGGGGACATAGCCAAATTTGGAGGACCGTTTATAGCCAAATTTTGAACTAGCTCTGAGTTTTAGCCCAATGATCGATCTATGATATGGTTTCGGCTCTATATTGTCTCTCGGTCAGTTTTAGGGTCTACATGTTAAAATTTGAAAAAATCCAAATTCGGCCCAATAGGTTTGAATTGCAAGGGACGAATGCCCGATTCAGCCCATCCGAGAGCTGGTAGAAAGGGCTGAATGTAGCTGGTCCAAATGTCAAATTCGGCCAGTCCGAGTCTGGTTGTCCGAGTGGGCCGAGGGCCAAGTCAAGTGGGCTGAGGGCTGAGTGGTGAATTCGGCTGGGCCAAATGTCAGCTTGTCCAAGTAGGGTTGGGCCGAGTCGGCAGGGCCAAGGGTCGAATTTCGACGCGTGCGAGTTAGGTGGTCTGAGCGGTAGTGGGCCGAGGGCTGAGTCAGGTGGGCCAAGTCAAGTGGTTCGAGAGTGGTAGTGAGCCGAGGGCCGATTCTGGGACTCAGCCCATAATCGTCGTCACTCGGACTAGCCGAACGCAGCGCGACTCTGGCCGGCACAATGATAAATCACTCGAATCACATGATTCAGGTCACGGCCTATCACACACACCTCCAGATCAAAGCTATGGATGGAGGGGAAGAGTTGTATATACTTGGAATAGCCAATAAACTCCAAATTGCAAATCGGCCATCGAATCAAACCCTCATGCCCTGTTATGACGGCAGAAACCCTTATGCTTGTTTTTCTTCTTTTTCTTTGTTTTTTCCTACCCTAATGCACCCAAATCACAAAGCAAATAACTACCCTACTCCAATATGCTTTTCCAAAACCAAAAAACCAAAAACCTACTTGCTAAGGAGATCGAATACCTCTTCAAACTCTTTGGCTTCCTACTTATCTACCTCAAGCACCGATTCGGGGAAAACCCTTACTTCGATGCTCGATTCGAAGCGCACAAGCACTCAAGGCTTGAATCCGTTGGTCCAGGCAATGGAACCAAAATGTGGGAGCTTTCACTCAATGCCAAGACCCATGAACCGCTTATTGCTTCAAGCATTCCAAGCCGAGCACTAATGGCTACCTCTCACATAGCCGACACACCATTCATATCTATGGGTGTAGTGAGCTTACCTCCATGCCGATCGAGTTACCTCCTCTCCCGCACACTTCAGTAGCTCCACGATCCAAGTGCAAGCTTCAAGCAAGCTCCATCCTCAAGCTCCACGCTCCAAGCTCCCTCGCCGCGGGCAAGACAAGAGAAAAGAAGAGAGGAGAAGATGGAGAGCTTCTCCTCCCTGGTCCCTCACCCTCACACACTCACTCCCTCACACTCTCACACTCCCTCAAGCTCAAGCAAGCAAGAAGAAGAAGAAGAAGAGGAGGAGAGCCACTTTTAGCCACACACAAGAATGAGCTTCTCATCTTGTTAGCCACACACCAAAGAATGAGCTTCTCATTCACTTTTCAACTTTATATACAAAACCCTAAATCTCTTTTGGGCAGTCATCCCCTTATCCTCTTTTTTGCATGGCCGACCGTGGCCATGCCTTTCCACCACCCGTCTACATTTACAAATTGCACGGGTGAGAGCCCGGCGCTCCTTAAATTAAATCATGATGCGCTTGCGCTCTTTTACAAAAGTATTAACTTGCGCTTTCCTTGTGCGCCTTTTTCCCTTATTTAGGACTTTTCTGCGCTTCTTTTGTTTCTAGATTTTTCTTAGCACGCCTTCGTGTTCCGTTTCACTTTGCCTTGGCCTTTGTCTTCTGCTTTAGCTTTTCCAGATTTTTCACCTTGTTCATCTGACGATTAACAAGGTACCAACCACGTCAGTGATATGAATGTGAAAATAATAATCTAGGTACATGATTGTCATCTCATGTTGAGCTTAACATCTCAACATGCCCCCTCAAGATCAACTCCATGACCTGCACTCCAACCAAGCTTCAAAAATACCGAAGCTTTTCTACTTCTAGGGCCTTTGTGCTCACATATATGAGATCAATATCACTTGCTAAGACCGGTTCTCTAATGAAATGGTAATGAACCTCAATGTATTTTTTGCATGCATGAAACACATGGTTCCTAGCCAACTATATACTATTCATATTGTCGTGATAAATGACAACTCTCCTATCTATTTGTATCCCCAAAATATCAAGTAGATTTTACATCTAAGCCACCTCACATGCTGCCATAGTAGCGTTGATGTACTTTACCTCTATACTTGATAATGCAATCATGGGCTATTTCTTACTGCTCCAAGTCACAACCCCACTTTCAACAGAAACTAAATAGCCACAAGTGGACTTCCTATCAGACACAGTGCATGTCCGTATAACCAAATAACTGTACCATTGAGTCGGCTTCATAAAATATATAATAATCCTATGTGGCCTTAAGGTACTGGAGTGTACGTCTCACATTATCCAAATGAGGTTTACGAGGCACCTGTATAAACTTACTTTCTAAGCCAACTATGTAGTTACAATTTGGCATGGTAATAATAGTGAAGATTAAAATTTCAACCATATCCATGTACGTTTTGGGATCCTCTGATATCTCATCGACATTAGCACTTAGTTTCACATTCTAATCCAATGGTAGTGAGATTGGCTTACAATCAGGCATACCATACTTAGTCAATATATCCAAGATATAGCACCTTTGTGAGAGTCATATCCCCTTAGATATTCATATCATCTCAATGCCAATAAAGTACTTCAGCTCTCCCAAAATCTTTCATGTCAAATTTTTTATTGAGAAGTCTTTTCACATGCTCCACCTCTTGTACATTATGACCCCCAACAATCAAATGATCCAGATACAAGATAATCACAACAATGCCCCCGTCACTTTGACAGGGCCATCAAGTGAGTGATGGAAACCAATAGAGAAAAGATATTGTGTTATCTTGTCATGCCATACTCTTGGTGCTTGTTTCAGTCCATTGAAGGCTTTGCATAGCCTACACACATAATCAGGGTGAACCATACTCTCATAAACCTTGTGGTTACTCCATGTACACTTCTTCTTGCAACTCATTATGCAAGAATGTATCCTTTACATCCATTTGATGCAAAACCCAACCTCTTGCTATAGCCATTGTAATGACAGCTTGCACAGTTGCAATCTTTACCACTAGAGTAAGGGTTTCCTTATAATCAGCCCATAAGTCTATGTATAATCTTTGGCAACCAGTCTTGTCTTATATTTTTCATCCTACATAAACAATGGGACACTCCCAACATGAGCAATAGGATGCATTGTATTGTCACATGTTTCAACAAAACCTAGCATCTTAGGCTCTTTTATTTCTCTAAACCATTGTCCATGAGATGTCATATGATTAGAGGTACTTGAGTTCACATACTATACACCATCATTACTATTGATGCATTTGCATTTACTGCATTCATCATGTGCTACATAATAAACAACTTCTCATTATCAACTTGATTACTATTAGATGTATAATTGCTATGCTATGTTCTTCCATTTTTGTTATTTTCACCTCTTCCATTTATTAACATAACGTGCATTCCATCTTCCACGTCCTCCATGGCTTCATGTGCCTTAAGACTGCTAGCCTCTACCACATATATGTGAATACTCCTACTATAAGTCATGAGATTGCCCTTGATTTTTCCCATAATGGCCACCACCATAGCCTCTACCACCATGAACTCTACCTCTACTTGTGTTACAGAAGATCACTTATTCCAAACTATTCTTGCGTTTTGTAACAAAGATGCAACAAGTCCCAAATTTTTCTCTTCTAATATCAACATAGATATTAGATTTGCAAAAGCAAGGATGGTGTCTCTTGTATTGATGGAGGTTTGAAACTAATGATACTCCTCACCCAATCCATCCAAACATGCAACCACTATATCATCATCATCAACAACTTGCACTTTAATAGATCCAAGAGCTTCAATAATGCTCTTAATCTTCAATGCATTGTCATTAATAAAAAGATTGCCACGCTTGATATTGTTTAACTCAAACTTCAATTGCAACTTTCTAGCTTTAGTATTTGTACCAAAGACTTTGACTAGGTTATTCTATACTTTTACAGGACTATTTGCATAATGTATTTGTCTAATCATATTGTCTGAAACACTCATAGAAAGCCCTGACTCCATTCCTTAAATGTCGTGGCCTGCTTAGACATGGCATTTTATTTTCCTCTCGTAACTCTGGAACCTCAACATTATCTCCTTCAATGTAGTCCCAATAATGTTTAACCATAAGGAAATCGGTCAATCTAAACTTCCAAGCATGGAACTTGTTCTTATCAAGCTTGTGGCTAACAATCAGACTAAATCCCTCATATATAGTGCAACAAAACCCACAAATCTACTTTATTGACAACCTGCTAATTCAAATAAATGGTCACCCATACTGAACTCAATATATAAGCAGACCCTCAACAACACGTGATGTTTGACAATATCTAAATACTATCTACCACACCCAATACATACAATTTGTTTGCAAAACAACAAAGTTTGCAAAGTTTGTGAATCTTACCAAATTCGCATACGAATAATCTCAAAATCCTAACTGGAGGCCGAAATGCATGTGAAACGTGAATCCAACCACATGGATCTAGATCAAAGGTCTATTACACTCCCTCAAGCACTTCAAGCTTGCAAAGATGGCTCATCAATTGGAGATTATATAAGAGAGATCTCCATAGATGTACTCCATAGTAGGGTTTCTTATAGACTCTTGAGCTTGCATCTTATAGCTCCTCGCTTAAATATCGCACTAATACCACGAAAAGATTGGGGGAGAGAGAGGGAGCTTGAGCTCTTGCAAGAGACAAAACACACATAGAGAATATTTTTTACTATATGACTCTACCGAGAATAAAAGAGAGTATAACATACACAATATACAAGCAGTCCATAGTGTGAACATGCAAAGTGGAAATATATCTAGATAGATATCCCAAAACTTGGGTAGGTGGATTGTCCAGTTGTAAAGTATCACTAGAATAATATGTTGATATAGGTACCAACCATGTCAATGATATGAATGTGGAAACACTCATCCTCTAGGTACGTTAGTGCCTGCTCCTATTGAGCTTGACATCTCAACAAGAGAGAGTAAAGAGGAAAAGAAAGGAGGAAGAAGCTCAAATAAGTGCTCCAAATGCACATGAAGACGGCAAGTTAACATTGATATGACAAATATGGAAGAATGGGTTTAGTCAAGGGTAGTTTTGAAGAGCGGGTCATAAGCACTGGATAGTGGGTTGTATGGATGGAGGGTTGGAGTCAAGATTGAAAGCTTTATAGCATGATATGGAGGAGGAAGTATATCAATCCTCCCAATCCCAACCACAACCTCACTGCCAATCCCAACCACAATCTTGTCACTCGCCCAACCCCCATCCTTGAGCTTTTGGCCCCTTCTCTCAAGGAAATTGTTGGCCCTCCCCTTCATTTCCTTTATGTTGTAATTTTGTAATGGCTCATTCATTCATCACTTTATACACAACACATGAGAAAATAGAAATGCAAAAAAAACAGGTTCTCATTCATATGGCCAAATATGTTGATTACATTTTTCTAGTAGTATTGTCTTTCTTCTGTATAACAGGCTCCTTAAATGTTTGTCTTTCTTATGTAGAAATGGCATGTGTAATAGCCTCTACCAATACATGTATACAAGTTGAATTAATGACTTTCCAATGCATATACACAATATAATAGGTGAGTCACTTTTAGTTGATAGACAAATGTCATCTTATGCAAAGTTCCATGATTGTAGCTTAGACTTTGATAAAGCGAAATGGATGGAGTTTTCTCTATACTTTTCAACATCACCTTCTTCCTTGAGTGAACAACCTATAGAAACATAAAGTTCATCAACAAAAAAGCTTGATGTTTCCAAGCATAATTGACTCCATGGTGATGAAGACAAGGTCATAGAGGTACCATAGGATGATCAGCCAAAGAGGGACAGATCACACCATGTAATGCTAGTGTAATAAAATCTTTGTAAGTATATCCCATTTCCTAACTCCATGTGACTAAGTTTGTGACAAACACATGGCTTAAACAAATCGGCTTGTTTGAGTGTGCTATGCTTCCTTGGGAGCAATGGGCAACCAACATTCATGCTTCAATTTAGCTTGACATATTGTGCCAGTGTGATGGAAAATTTATTTGTGGTGTAGATTTGACAACAAAAATTATGGCTACAATGTTTCCTCTTCCCATGGATGAAAATCCCACCGTGTTGAAGTGTACCAAAGCACACATGCTGGCCACTTTAAGAGATCCTTGTGGGCTCAAAAATGTTCATGTCCTAAAAAGAAAATATATTTACGCTAGTTTATGCAGATAGATTTATGTTGTGAATCAAAATGAACATAGCCAAGCGTACACATAATATCATATTGTTTGCAAAGAATGTAGGGGTACCTGATTGGACTACATTCCTTTTGGATATGGTGATGGCTAAAATCAAGGTTGCTAATTCTCAAAAACTCTTCCAAAAGTCCAAAGTTGGTTGTCTTTTGAATGCATTGTATGAGATGTTTAAACATTGCATCGCTATGGATTATTTGTTACCTGAAAATTACAAAGATTTGTAGGTTGGTAGTTTAGCTTGTGCATCATAGAAAACACATGCTTGAATAGGTTATGAGGATGTGTATGCAATAAAATTGGCACATGGTTGTTCATCAAATCAAGTTGTGGCATCATGGAAAGCATGCAAGGTGGAAGGGGAAAAGTATCATGTGGATTAGCTTCCAATCAAGAAGAACATGAAAATCGACAAGCTCAAATTGAATGCCTTGGCAGTGAATCAATGTGGTCAATAATCATGTATGGGGGTTATCAAGAGTGAGATCATGGCATCTCATAGTTAGAATGTACCTTCATGTATGGGCATGCAAAAAATTGAAGGTTGGCCTCAAGATATTGATATGTTAGGATAGTTATCTTCTTGCAGGGCATGCATATTGATGGGGCTATTAAAT
This sequence comes from Lygodium microphyllum, assembly GCF_053477565.2. Lineage (NCBI taxonomy): Eukaryota > Viridiplantae > Streptophyta > Polypodiopsida > Schizaeales > Lygodiaceae > Lygodium > Lygodium microphyllum. The sequence goes on along the minus strand of NC_141157.1, from coordinate 29,211,577 downwards.
TGGTTGTAGTTTACAATAGCAATTGGTAGTTGAAAAGGATAGAGTAATTGCTTTGACTATGAAGTTTGAGAAGAAAGCTATGCATTATCATGTTATGAAAAAGGGGGTATGAATATTAGATTAAGGACATCAAATAGGTTATGTCTTGGGATAAGATGTTAGGCAATTTACTTCAAAAATGGATTGAGGAATTGAATAATAAATACATGGAGGAGTTGAAATGCTTCATGGATTCCTATGCATCATTAAAGGTGGATTACAAAATGCTTTCTAAAAGGCTCCAACCACCATTCAAGTGGAACAATAGATATTGTAGACTCTTGAAATAGATATTTATGCCACAATAGTGATGCAATTAGAATATGCAAAGATGAAGAATGCTTTAGTTTAGGAATTACATGCAACAGTGCCAACTTGTTGCTCAAAGAATGGCAATCATCATTACTTGGCCTTATGAGGACCGGGAGGGTTCATTCATATCTTGCACAAGAGAATCTATTACAAGATAAGGAGTTGCTTGCAAAGAGGGTGGAAGAACCTAAGAGTCAATGGCATGCCTTGAATGCAAATGTATTGGAAAATGCATTGATGGAGAAAAGGCATAGTGAAGCATATGCCATCAAAATGGTTCAAGAAAGAGATCGTGTCAATGATAGTGCTAAAGTTGGTGAGTTAGGGAGGTTCTTTTGGATGTGGGAAAAGAGGCATCTATGCCTAGAGCTATTATGGGAGATGTTGGCATGCATGTTGTCAATGCAGTGGAAAAGATTATTGTAGGACAATCTATATAACCAATTGCAAGGAGGACTTCTCTACTTGAGATTGTTAGCTCACAATAGATTTTTGATTATCTTAATTTATAATAAAGGTTATTCTATAAGGATGATTCAACTTCATGCAAGGCTATAATGATTTACATACCATCTCATTTCATATTATCGTTACTTCATATTTTGTATATTCTTGACTATAGAGATGTATCACGTCTTAATCTTTTGTCTAGTTTATCTTTTTTGAGGTAATCTGGCTTTTAGGAACTATTATGCAATTGCACAAGACGATTGTGGGTATCCTAGAGGGGTCCTATCCATGATTTCTTGATGTGGCTTGTCAATAGGTGCAACACCTCTAATAAGACATAATAGACTTCTCTAGATTAGTTAACATTCGACATCTACATCTTGTGGGTTCAACTCTTGATTGTTCAATCAACCATAGGGCCATGCCACATGTTAGGACTTGAACTACCACAAATAGGCATGCTACACCATGTTAATGCCAAGTGGATGTTTACTACAATTTTAAAGATAAATCACGACTTCATTGTAAACATGGTGCAAGATGCAAGAAAATGACATCAATGTTTTCTATCGTGTCCTATGTTTTTCCCTAATCCTAAACATATTGGTGCATGATGCATGCAAAGTGGCAAGTTATTACCATCCTAATGTGTATTTGTTCTTAATCCTAGACACGTTGGTGTACAATGCATGCAAACCAGCACCAAGGTGTTACTAATATCTAAAGCATCTTCATCCTTATCTTCATTCCTAATCCTAAATGCATTGGTGTATGATGCATATAAACTAGCAGCAAGGTATTACTAATAACTAATGGCATTCTCGTTTGTTGAATTATTTTTCTTTATTTTATTTTATTTTGATATAAAATACGTTATTTTTATTATTTATTCAATATAGATAGTTGTACTGGTGGTACTCTCGAATCTAAAGCTGGATACCAATAGGTATAGTCCTTTCATACACATAAGTTTTGAGTTGCAATTTCATATAGAGGGATACATCTTTTAAGGTAGTACACAAATTATGTTGATGTATTAATTATATATCCATATTCAAATAATATGGATATATAAATGCAGCCTAGATTCAAGGCAAGGACATGGATCAAACCAAGTAGCTATGTATGGATTACCAAGCAAGTGACGAGCCTTAGAGCATGACTACACTGAAGAGGTAAGTCATTGCTCTCACTACAACTCAAATATTAGCTTGTGTCTACCTTTTCTTGGATAATCAATGCTAGATTGATTTTGAGTTGTAGTACCTCCTACATGTTGCACCCATGAAGCGGAATGATTTCTTTACTTGTATTGTATCTTTTGTTAGAGAAATCAAGGTACATGGGCATTATGTAATACTCAATACATCATTGGTATGCTCACTTGTCCCCGTGAGATTCTTGTTTCTATAAGAATTTTGTAGAAACATGCCTCAGTTAATCACAGTTCTAAAACTCAATTGTCTCACAAATTTGGAGCATAAATCTCCCTTTGCCACATCCTAATCTCACGAACGGAGTTAGGTGGTAGTCCATGAGGACTATGTTGCCCTCTTCATTATACATGATGTAAGGATTCATAACTCCTCTTCCAATGCATAGGAGTATCATTAGAAGGGTGACTAATGCTTGGGACCAAGAGATCTAGCTATCCCAAAAGGTTTGATATCCTCTCTTCTTGGAGCCATTGGCCACATGGGATTAATAAGGATAGTTTTTGAGGTCTTAGTAGAAAGGGTTTCATTGTTGGAATCCAACATTTCTATATGGAGCAAGATAAAGACCCTTCTTAAGGCTTGGTAGTAAGTTGGCTCATGACCTAAGTATTCATAATTCATGCATAATCAACAAGGTATAGGATACTTTGATGGCATATCGCCCCCACTACCAGCGTATGCATTGTATGTTTTGTTGGCAAGCCCTTGGTTGCTTTCTGTGTATTGAGTTTTGTGTTGTCTTTGCTAGGCTTGAGTTCTTGAATTCTTTCTCCTTTTTTATATTTGCTTCTTCCCTATAGAGATCATCTATCCTAATTACCTCATCTAGCATGCTATTGATATTAGATTGATCTAGAACCAAGTTGTTAGCCACAGTCTCACATATTCTCCCACCTTGGATACCTTTGATAGAACCCTTGGTTACTACCTTGATGTTTCACTTTTCTATTATCACGATTCTTTTATACAAGCTTCCAACCTTAAAGATGTAGCCTCGCAGATTCTCTTCATCCTACTACACATTCATTAGCCTTAAAATGAGGTTATTCCCATATCTATCTTATGTTGAATGACTTCTTGCATAATCTAGGCCAATGAAACATAATCACCCATTCTCACATATTGCATGTGGGAGTGCACTTTTTGAGTGAGGTGAGGTTATTAGCCTCAGGCGCTTAAATTTGCGTATGAAGCTATAGAGGTCATCCATTGTTCTATATCTCTCTAATTGTTTGGCAAATAGAGGCATATTATATTGCTTCTTGGGTTCAAGCATAATACAAGTTCTGTGAGAAGTGTGTTAGCCATTTTCAATTCTTTATAATAACATGATTGAGTTATCAAGCAACCACCTTTAGAATATGTATGATAGAGAATTTTTTGGAAGATCATGCCATCCTTGTGTTTAGGACTGGTCTCTTGACCTAATAATAGCCACCTCTTATGTTATTCCACTCAAGTCAAAATCCAATATAGCATGGAAGCTATCTAGGGATTTTTTAAAACTCTTGAGGGATGTCTCGCTTGTAATTTTCTCATTCCATGGTGTTAATTTCATGTTTAAAATCTCTTGATCCATGAGTTCAATGATCCTATTGATTACTAAAGAAATGTGAATATTTTTAATCTTCGACTCCTGTAAGGTGCATTTGGGGCTAGGAGTCATACTTTCCTAGGGATTTGGGATCCCCAATCCACATTGCAAGGCATGTAGTTGTGCCTTGAGAATTACTTATTCTGTCTTCCACATGTTAGATAGCTCCTCTCCTTGAGCCGTGATGCATTTGCACCTCCCTCCCTCCCTCCCTCCCTCCCTCCCTCCCTCCCTCTCTCTCTCTCTCTCTCTCTCTCTCTCTCTCTCTCTCTCTCTCTGCGCAATTCAGCCCACACAAATGTATCCCACAACTTTATGGATATCCAATGAGGTGAGGATGATAGTTTGTTAAAGGCACTCATGAGAGAAAATCCGACAATGGTGATCAAGAAGCTAAATTAGACGTAAAGTAGGGCTATAGAAGATGGATATGAGTGAGGGATAGGTATGATAGAGAGGTAGACCACATGATGAGGAGGAGAAGATGATGATATTAATGCAAAGATATTGTTGGTAGAAAAGAGGGGTTAGGCCATGGTGATGACGTTATTTCTAGGTACATTATAGGATATGGTGGGTTGGAGGATATAGTTGTGATATGGCAATAGGCATGGGGCCAATAGAAGCATACATGATTGTCAAGGGAGGTGATGTTGATGAAGGAGATAGAGGGAAGGTTGATGGTGATCGAGATTTAGTGGATATGTGTAACAGTTGACATCATCAATGGTGATGGTGGAGATGCAATTGTTGATGAGAGAAGATACCTACATCCAAGATTAGTAACAAACCTTCCTTTTTTGGGTGACGCTCTTGTGTCAATCGTGTGTACTTTTGATGCAAGCTAGGGACAAGTGAGCAAGTGAAAACGGCAGGATAAGGATGATCGCTCAATATATCTTAATTATGATACTTCTTGCATTGAATTGTTCTCTAGCGCGAACGAGGAATGCATGCATTCTTTTATACTAAACAAGCTAATTCGTATGAAAGGTGGTTCAATGATGTTGGCAAGCATTGCCATCCATGATGTGGGGGTTCAATGGCTCAAGGGTTTAAAGCTTGTACATAATCTTTCAGTGTTTGGATGGGAGCTGATGAGTCACACTTATGGGCTGGTCTGCATGTCTTGTTTGGTTGTGTTTTTAGGTGTGCTCATCAATTTCACATGTTGGCTAGATAGCCACTTCTACACCTAAATTCTTTTTTAAATCCACAAATGAATAGAATACATAATAGGCAAGAATAAATATGAGCTAGGGAGCACTACTTTTAACTTTGAACGGTTATAGTAGGTATGTACTACTTTTGCAGCAATAACCAATCCATCAATATAGCAATATACATAACTTTCTTTTAAATGCTCGCAATGATGTTAAAAATATCAACATACTCAGTAATGACCTTACCCAACTTAGTCAAAAGAATCAAATTCACCACAAATTGCAGATTTTCAAAACCTAGAAAGGCTTTCTATATCCCTATGAAAGGTAAGAGAAATGCATCCAAACTCTCCACATTAAATGCAACCTATTGAGGTGCCAACCAATGACTCAGGAAGACCTATATATGTAGCTCATGCTCTTGTTTTTATAAGAATATAATCATTAAAACAGATCACCAGGGTCCATTCCAGCATTGCACAATGACACTGCTTTGTTGTTCATAGAGTCGGTAAGACAGAATCAGATAATTTTGCAAGATTTTGCACATGATTTTGCAAGATGCTCAACTTATGCTTTGAAGCCTTCTGGATGTGCGTGCAGTGTAAGACAGAATCAGATGGAGAGTTCCTGTCATTGACATAAAAGCACCCTAGCAACCAGACATCAAAGACCCAACCATGTAGAGCAAAGAAACACGAAGCAAGAACAACTTCTACTTGTAACTTGTTCTGAAGTTTACCAGAACGTATGCCATCAGAACACACACTGAACCCAAAATCATGACTAAACACTTGTTAAATGGCAATGATTTTTGGACGTTGGCTGAAAGCAGGTGTTAGCAAAAGTGACTTGATTCTACGGTTTGCCCAAAAATTTTCAGTGCTTCAGTATAAGTTAGAACACTGCTGGCACAAGCAGCAGTCGTTTCAAAGATCTTTGGCAAAAAGCATGTGGATCTAACCTCATCCAGAACTAGCAACTTCAGAGAGGTAGACACAACTAATACCATCAGACCACTGGTGTGTTGATTGATGTGATTTCGAAACCACATGAGCAGTTTCTTTCCGCCATGCCTCATAAAGCTTACCACTGGTTGCTAACTGAAACAATCTCAAGACTGCAGAAGAAACTGCAAGCTTTTACGCTTCATACAGGGTTATGATTCCGGTTTGTGCTTAAGGCTGCTAGCCTGTGAGATGTTATCTATGTCGTGAATTCTTGTTATAGCTGGAGGTGTTGACATTTCTGTACATGCAGCACTGTAGCAAAATGGATAACCCAGAAACAGTAGATCATAGTGTGGCATCTCACTGAAAAGGTTGCAAGAAAGCCAACCCAGAGAGTAAAACTGTGTTTATGGATCAAGCAGCTCTGCTATCAACTACTTGTTGAATAATTCGTGTGACCTAACTCATTGTTTTAAAATCATTCTCTGACGACGGTTCTGACTCCGTGTCCCCTCTTGTTCCGACATCAAATTGACAACCTCCCCAGTCCATAGCCTGGATATGGCTAGGCATGAAGTGAGAGGCCTGCTGCTGTCCAACAATTCCAACTGCTGAACTATGGCTTTGCATCTGTTGAGCTGCATCCATCTGTATCGGCTGCATCACTGGTGCTGTTAAGGGAGCCCCTGTGGTTGATACAGGGTTCACTGAGGAAGCTTCAGCACCAGTTTTACGTTTATCAGGAAAGAAAGTTCCAGTCACCACCTGTGTCACGCCATCCATAATATGAAACAAACTCTATCAAAGAAAAGCACACCCCTCTACAAGTTCCTTTACCTGAACTGGACTCGCTGCCATTAATGGACCTGCAACTGCTCCTCCTATTACACGACCATCTGGCCCTGCCAGTGAGACACTGAGTCCACCAGTCCGGCTTCGACTGCCATCTTCAGTTAGAAGAAATGAGCCTGATAGACAAAGAATCTCAAAACGCCCCTGAAAAAGAAAGAACAAATCAAACTCTCAACACTCCCTTCAGAATAATAAAAGGGACAAATGATAGAGGCCTGTGACCTTCAACAAAGACATTTCACACCAAAGGCTTTGCAACTGCCGCAAAGAAGTGCTATAGTATCCACACATATTCAAGATGTAAGACATATTTCCAACCATGATGCACTCTGCATCTTCATTCTGTCCATGCCCAACCTAAGGACTTAAAATTCATAACAAGTAAAATACGAAAATCAAACACCCCCCCACACACAGCCCAACAAAAAAAAAAAAACCAACCACCCGCAAAAAGAGAGAGAGAAAGGAACCTAAACAATAATCTCCTGTTGTGATTATGAAACTTGGTAAATCTGCACACTCTAGAGCACCTGGTCAGATTTGAACTCTGTACTGCACTTCTTGAGTAGCTCTACAGAAAAGAAATCACGATAGCTTACAGCTGGGTTTTATGATTAGCACCACACATTCTGATTTGAGCAAATCAAAATGTATTTTGTGGGAGAGTTTATTTAACTGATGTAGTAAGTTAGTTCACAAACCTAGTCTATCAGGATCAATACCGCACAATTGAAACTGTCCAGCATACATGCACTAGAGTTCACTGGTCCAAAATGGGAAATAGGATTTCTGCGCTGATGTACACAGGCTGGAAATTGTATTTTGTGAAACCCGACATGTATATCTCATGCATGAACAGAGCCAGAAGTTAGGAGAGTCATCACAAAAGATGGCACCTGGGAGAAAGGTTCCCTTTTATATCATTGGGAGATTTTAAGTGATGTAGCATACTGTGAGAATTAGTAGTGGGTGACATATTTTACATCTATGATTCTATAAAACTGAGAACTACATGGAAGAAAATAGCAGGGCATGAGTGAGATAACAACTTGAAGATACTTAAAAATCTAGTTCAATCAACTTTGCAAATACAGTCGCACTGCTGTCTACCTGTGGTCCCGTGAAACTCTGCTGCCTCTCAAGGTGTTACCTTCCATCTTCTTGTCCATATTCACCCACCTTGATTTGGTACCTTTTTTAAAGGCCTCTATGTTTTTTCAGTTCCATGTGGATATTCTCTTGAGCTCTCTTTAAGTTTATCAAGGTCTATCTAGATATCAAACTTGTGGCAAAGGGTTATGCTCAGCAGAAGGGCATTGATTTTGATGAGATCTTTGCCCCCAGTTGCCATATGACAACAATTAGTAGCATTTGTGCATTAGTAGCTCATAATGGTTGGAATGCACATCAGTTAGACAACAAAACTGCATTTTTGAATGGTGATTTACATGAAGAAGTATATGGTTTCTAACATCGTGATTTTGTGTAGAAAGGGCAAGAAAACAAAGTATGCAAATTGAAAAAGGTATTATATAGTTTGAAGCAAGCACCTTGGGTTTGGTATGAGAAGATACATACATACTTGACTGCATGTTAGTCCAAGTGAAAAGACCTTATATGTCAAGCATGAAGATGATGCATCTTCGATCATTGTGGTTTATATTGATATCATGCTACTCACTAGTCCTAATGAGATATATATTGGTGATTTTAAGGCTGAGTTGAATTCAACTTTGGGCATGTCATATTTGGGTCTATAGCATCATTATTTGGGCATGCAATCCAAGCAATGTGATGGAGATATTGCTTCGTATCAAACGAACTATGTTGAGACATTATTGTAGAGATTTGGTCTGGAAGATTGCAAGTTTATTGCTACTTCTATGGAGGCAAGTTTGAAGTTGAGCCTTTATCATGTCACACATTGCATTTGATGACTTTCTCTATCAGCCCAAGTTGTTGGATGCTTGATTTATGTATCCATTATGAGGCCTAATAATCAATTTGCAGTCTCACAAATGAGCAGGTTTGGGCATAGCCCAAGCACTAAGCATTGGCAGGCACTGCAGCAGGTTTTTCACTATTTGAGTGATACTCAGCACCGTGGGCCCTTTTTTCCCAAGGGGGAATCATTACTGCTAGATTTACATGCTTTTCAGATTTTGATTGAGTTGCTTGTCTTGATACTTGTCCACAACTGGTTTTTGCTTCATACTTGGCAGCTTATGAATGGCTGAGCACAAAGCAACCAACTGTGGTCACTGGAATGATAAATGAACTAAATGATCTAATTAAACTTTGTGAAGATTTTTAATCAAAATGAGGTTTAATTCTGGTACCTTTAATTAATTCTGATGCCCGTGCAGTATTTCTTTAGATTGTAGAGAAGAACAACAATTTGGCATACAAATTGCTGGTCCAGTACTGATTTTGTTGTAGACTGACTTCTGTCGATAGCCAATGCCTTTATACTGTTATGATTGGACTTCATACCAACTTTGGATACTCTAATGACTTATCCCTGGAGTCAGCCTGCAAACCCTAAAGTACAGCAGCAAACCAGCCACTAATTTGTCTCCAAATCATCAGTGCATACATGTAGAACTCTGTCCAGTTTCTCTCCAATGCATTCGCCAAGAATTGCTCTCACCAATCTTAGCTTTTGTGCACTAAAACTGTCCCAAGTGCATTTTAACAGGCACCAACATGCATTTCAATGCTGAATACATCCAGCAACAATGATTGCATATCCTTGAAATATTGTATGGATCTCCAAACACTACAGTATATCCACATGCCATGACCAATTTGTTAGCATTCCATGTATTCAGGGTGTGAGCTTCTTCAAAGTCTGTGGACAGAGTGGAGCTTTGCCATTTCTCATTGTGTGTGCATTTGTTAGATGCATTCATTTCCAGTCTGATTATCATCATTTCTGCCTGCTAGATGCATTTATGGAGTGCCACGTGGCAGCCTGATCTGCTCATTTTTGTGATCATTTGGAGGCAGCAGGTTAACCAATTTTTAGGACAGCCATGTACGGTAGCAGTCAGCCAGTTTTGGAGCAGTTGCCTATTTAGGCATTTCTAAAACATCTACACTTGGAAACTATCATAAATAAATAATAAGTACGGTCAGGAAATGTTGTGCAACTGCAGCTCCTTATGGCAGGGCCATTTCTGTCCGGTTGGCCCCAAAATAAATTTAGGCTAGGTAAGACATTTTCTTATCAAGCTCTTTGTATTCTGGTTTCTGTTGGCTCCTCTTACGGTTGAGTTGTTGTTTATTCATGTTAAAGGCATACAACATGGATGTTTGGGAGAGATGCTTTCTTGTGGACACGGGATTTTGGCATCTTCTTTCATCTAACCCCTCATATGGTCTGGCATGTTAGCATACCAAATTGGTTGTTCACATGACCATTGTACTTATGATGTACTCAATTGCTCTATACGATGTCTTCTTTGTGCATTTTTTAAATCTGAGGGGATGATCATGAACAGAAATTTATTTTCCTCTGGAGAAAAAACATTTTACATCCTGCGTAGAATATCTGTGTGTCACAAGCCAGATTATGCATAATATATTGACATCAAATGTGCCAGAGATACCAAATGGATGGACAGACAGGTAGACATTGCAAAAACTCAGTACAACTCATTGGATTGCAAATCCAGTCTCAGCCCTTTTAATTTGAAATTGGTACTACACTGATGAATTTTGCTAATATGCAGTTTCCCTTCTGTTCATTTCCTTGCCATTGCCATTTCTTAGTCAACCTTGTCAGCCGCTTTTTCAAAACAAAAATTTTTGCAGTGCACATTCCATTGCATTTAGTATTGGTTGATCTTTATGTCTCCCATCTAGTGCCTGTTTAAATCATTGAAGCTCTTCTTTATTATGCATATTGCATGATGCTATTGGAAATAAATGCAAGAATATTTTAACTATTTGTGTAAAAGTGATTCGGACACTACGAGGGGTATTAAGCTAAAAATGCATTACAAACAAATAAGCTCTTTTATGTTGGAAATGGAGAGAGAGAGAGAGAGAGTGTGTGTGTGTGTGTGTGAACACAAAACAATGAGCAAGAGTGGACAGCAGTTCCACACTCAAAAGATGCAAGTGCTAGAACATTTAGTACAATAGGTCTCAAGTAAGAAAGACCTATCCCTAACTCAGCTAGAGTTTATTTCACTCTAAAACTAACTCTAGAAGTGGTGACACAACTTATTAATGTAGTTGTGTTCACACTACAAACCAACTAACTAAAACATTGGGCACTGCCCATAGAATTGGCAAATTCTAACACCCCTCCTACAATGCCAATGTGGTAGAAGTACAAAAGATCAATCCCCAAAGGGTAGCAAGTTCAATGACATTCGACAAGCCTCAAAGTTCTCACAAGGAAGTGCTCTGGTGAAAATGTCTGCAACATTCTCCTATGTACTAGCATACATCAAACTAATCTCTCCTACATAGCATCTCTCTCTAGCATAATGGTAATGTACCGATTCTGTGCCAGTGCAATAGCACTCTAACTATCAAAAAGAATGGGTGTACGACCCTCCAAAGAAATCTGTAGATAAACCAACAATCCACACAGCCATATACATTCCATTGTTGTGGTGAAGACTACCATGTACTCAGCCTCACAAGACAAGGTAGCCACTGTAGGTTGTTTCTTACTTAGCCAAATGAATGAGTGACCCAAAAAGAAAGAGTGTCCACTAGTAGACTATCTAGTGTCTGCATCACCAACCCAATCTAAATCACTGTAAGCCTATAGATGCAAGAATCCTCTCTTAGGAAATAATAATGCATGTGACTGAATACTTGCAAATATCTAAAGATCTGCTTAGCAGCTTGCCAATATATGGTCCATAGATTGTGCATATACTTGCTCACCTAAGATACTATATACTAAATGCCAAGGCATATGTTGCAAAGATAAATAAGACAGCCAACAAATTGGCTGTAAATTCCAATATTAGACATCTCTTCACCATCATGCATAGACAACTTTAAGCCTGGCTCCATAGAACTGCACATAGGTATACAATCTTGCACATTAAACCTATATAGCAACTTATCCACATATTGTGGTTGTGACAAGATGATGCCATGCTGATTTTGGGTGAATTGAATCCCCGAATAACAGTGTAGACAGCCCATATCTGACATAGCAAATACTATTGGAATAAAGGCCCTTTATTCACCTCTGTGTATTGTACATGTGTATCATTTAGTTGTACATGTGAATCCACCCTTATGTGCCCTAAGTATAAATACATTTTATTATTTGTGTACCAACACATTGTTGGTATACCTCTCTCTCTCTCTCTCTCTCTCTCTCTCTCTCTCTCTCTCTTTTTCGTAAAAGGTAATTGTATTAATTACGAAAAAAAGGTACAAGATTACATGATTACATGATTATAAGAGACACGAGGGCCCTAGGCCAACGTGTGGAAAATCCCCATACTAATGCACTAAAAAGCTTACACCAATCATGGCAACGACCCAGAGGCAATTGCCATATGCCAGGGATGCAAATCCTCGCGAGGGAGCAAGTCGGAGTGCCGAATGAGATCTAGCTGCCAATGCAAGAGCCCTTTAAGCCTGGCAATATGTCTCGGTACATTAGAGGCCGAATCAAAGAGAAAAGCATTGCGCGTGGTCCAAATGTGCCAACATCCCCAGTATCTGAAAAAGTGAAATAAGATCTTTATATGTAACTGTGGCGGTGTGGGGTACTTTGGGCGCACAAAAACCCAATCGAAAGGAGTTAGTGAGAACCCCACCACTGCGCGCCAGATTTGCGACAAGAGTGACCAGATATTCTTGGCGAGCGGGCAAGAAAGAAAACGATGTCGGGCCGATTCCGCAGTAGTGGTACAGAAGAAATAATTGCCATTTGAGATTCAACGCTTGGAAAGGGCCGAGGCAAGAGGAAGACCACCAATCATTACCCGCCAAAGAAAGACCTTGCATTTGAAAGATGCCTTATTCATCCAGCCCTTCTCTCTCTCTCTCTCTCTCTCTCTCTCTCTCTCTCTCTCTCTCTCTCTCTCTCTCGCGCGTGCGACACGATGCAATGCGACGTGCCTGGCGTGAGGACCTGACGTGACGTACCTGGCGTGATGTCAGACCTGTCGTGACGACCTAATGCAACATACCTGGCGTGATGTCAAACCTATCGTGGTGTCAAACCTATCGGGAGGGACCTGTCGTGATGCCAGACCTATTGTGAGGCAGTATCCCTCTAACGTGAGGCAAACCTGTCGTAAGCAGCAATGTACCCAGACCTGTCGTTAGCACTATAGTGATGCAAAGACGTACTGAATGCATTGAAGCATGCGTACTGTATATCGTAATGTACTGACACAGACCCAGATGCCAATGTATTGAGATTGCAGATGTAATCATATTGATATGACACGAATGTACTCAGAATGACATGAATGCAAACCTGGGTGAATGTATTGATGCACTAGCTTGTGGACTAGGCAATGATGCATTGAATTTGATTTTGATCATATCCTGGAGTATGAAATAATGCACTGACTGGGGCTGCAATTTGTATTTCTGCAGTCTGTAAACAGTGCGAAGGCATTTGGGCTCGTAAAAGATTACTGAGCTTGCAAAAATTTAGTGAGGGTTTAGAGAAACCCTGGAAATTTACAGGAATCACAAAAATTGCTCTAATTTGACAGTACAAAGTACAAGCTTAGTGACTTTGCACAGTGTGTGAGAGATGAATAATGTAGACAAATACAAGCATCAAACCATGGAAAATGAATATCTGGGAAACGAATCTGATCAAGCACTAACACAACCGTCCATGGAAGCAATGTTCAACACCTCTTCTGAGAACACACGGTACAAGATGTATGGCCGTAGGGTCCGTGATTGGACTGTCTCCCTAGCATCTAACACGCATGAAAAGACCTCACGCACCATGAATGAAAAGAAATACGAAGAAATTCATATCATGATTCGCTCTAAACTACGAATTATGAGACAAGAATTGGAGAAAGAAATATGAGAGCAGGTCAAAGCCAAATTAATAGTAAATCAGAGAGCAGAAATGCAAGACATGCAAATAAAGATTAAGAATGACTTACAGGCACAAGTGATGTCTAAAATGCACACACTAAAAACCAAAATGTTCAAAGTAGTAGATGTCTACAAATCTGAAATCTTAGAACTAGGGAAAGAATTGAATATATTTAAGAAAAAAGAAATGAACGTGCAAGAAGAAGAACAAAAAGAGAAAGAGGCTTTGAAGGCATGCGAAAGGGAGGTTCACTCATGGGCAGAAGTGGCAAAGACAACACAGAAGCAGATAGAAGGAGCTAGCCCATGGATTGAGGTAGTAAAAAAGAATAAGGGAACATCACTGAACAAGACTAAAGTAATGAATGCTACCTTGGAAGAAGAGGCTAGGAGACGGGCTAGGGTTTTACATGTACAAGTAGTAGGATGGGAGGAGAAGAGCAACCCACAAGAAGATGCTAAGACACTTGCTGGCAAAATTGGGGCTTTAGACGTACCTATCGTCAATGCTTGGAGAGTGGGGAAAGAGGACTCTAAGTCCAAGGCCCTAGTTCTTCGCTTTGGAGACAGAGAGAAAAAAAAGGCCTTCCTCTCCAAGAGGAAAGCCCTCAAGGGTGAGAAGATTTATTTGGATGAGGACCTTATCCCAGCACAAATAGCGCATCGCAGAGAACACATGCCCAAGGTATTGGAGGCACGTAAAGAGGAAAAGTGGGTTGTTTACAGGGATGGACGAGTCATCATCACTAACAAAAGAACTTCATGACGGTACAAGGTCTATGAGACACTTCGGATGTCAATATGGAATTGTAATGGAGCCCTACGCTTGAGTGCTGGTTACTTTGAAGATAGCTTCCGAAACATACATATAGCAATGTACACAGAAACACACCAATGTAAAGGTAGCCGACTACCAGACGTGTGGGGATACAAGTGGGAAAGTGCATTTCGTCCAACAAAAGAGATAATGCAAGTAATGAAAAGAGATGATGATGCACGATATTTATGGATTAGGATACATATAGGAAGACCGCGGAATATATTCATCGCAATATGCTACTTTCCTCTTGCAAATTCTACCTATGCCACACGAGATGGATCTCCCTTTGATGTACTTTATGAGGATATCATGAGATATGCTAGCATTGGGGACATATTATTAGTAGAGATTTCAATGCACGCACTGGAGATAGACAAAGTGACTTTTATATGCATGATAATGCCATGTTCAAAGAGATCGACATAGATGAAATAGGCCTACGTAGGAGAGCACAAGATAAAGAAGTGAGTACCTAAGGGACACACCTATTGACTTTGGAAAGAGCACATAGACTAGCCATCTTTAATGGTCTGCCACAATGGCCAAGATCTGACAAAGGAGGGACAAGTATTGTGGACTACTTGATAGGCTCACCAGCATTGATACCAGACATCCAAAACTTTAAGATATCTAAGAGACCAATTGGCATAGCAACAAATCATACTATTTTGACGTTCATGCTCTCATGTACATATGAAACATGAAACACCATGCCTCCACAAACATCCCAAATACTACTTTACAGAAGACACCTCACACATCCACAGTGGTTCTCTGCAAACCAGTTTACATACATTGGACTTGAGTAGATCGTTGGAATAATGTACAAGAGATTTAGTAGAGGCCGTACATGGATTAGCCATATATGCATTCCCACACACCTTGCCCCGATGTAGACCCACACGTCTACTGCTCCCCAAAATAGTTGATATAATGATGAGTGTAGTCACCCGAGCTCGCTTACAGAGAGAAGTGGAGCTAGGCACTCAGACACATCGCCAAGCAAAGACATTCTTCAAACACCTTGTGCGGAAGAAGAAATGAGACTACTTAGCGAAAGAAAAAGCAAAGATATATCAGCTATTTTTGGGACGGGATAGCAAGAGCGCAAGGAAGATGTTTCATGAAAGACAGCCCCCCATACAGAATACATCACTAGATGCTTGGCTTGACTATAGGAGACAGTTGTATGACCTACCATGACAGTCACCTATGCAGCCCCCACAAGCTTGTAGACCAACACAGTGGCCTTTCTTCACACGAAAAATGGTTAGGGATGCAATTTATAGATTATAAAATGGGAGGGCACAGAATGAGGATGGACTAGTAGCAGAACATTTCTCACATGCTTGTGACATATTAGCACCCATATTAGCACATATGTTCAATAGAGCAGTATGTGAAGGTTTCCCTATGAGTTGGTCAAACAATACTATAATTCCGCTATTTAAAAGTGGTGATCCCTTGATTCCTAGCAACTACAGAACTATCATGATCAGTCATACTTTGGCCAAGATATATGGAACCATATTGGAGCATGAACTCAGTGAGTGGGCTGAAATGCAAGGCAAGAGAGCACAAGGACAGGCAGATTTCAGACGAGGATATACCACACTGGACCATATTCTCACACTTACAGCCATTATTGAGGAGGGTCAAGCCCAAGACAAGAGGATCTATTGTTGCTTTGTAGACTTTTGCAAAGCTTTTGATGCAGTGCCTCGTACACGCATCACGCAGAGATTGCAAGACATTGGGGTACCGGAGGGTGGACGATGGGGTGTCTATACATTATATGAGCCAGTGATAGATTATGTACAAGCACTTGGAGGGCTATCAGAGAGGATTTGACAGTACCATAGGAGTGAAACAAGGATGTCCACTTTCACCCACATTGTTTGGTCTATACATAGATGAAGTGTCTAATTACATAGACCGAGGACGAGCTGGAGCCAGCCTGACAAGGGTGTTGATACCGATATTACTGTATGCAAATGATATTGTTCTCATTTCAGATTCACCGGAGGGATTGCAATGCCATCTAGATGCTTTGCACATCTTGTGTAGAGATAAAGACCTCACAGTGAACCTAGGGAAGACCATGGTTTTCAATACTTTAGCAACATGGGTGACTAGATCTATGTACCAATTCACATTTGAGAGAGACATACTGGAGCATGTGAAGAAATATGTCTATTTGAGAGTCACCTTCTTTGGCCCACGTTTTTTGTTCAGAGGAGCATCGAAGGCACATTTGGCACATGGATACGCAGCACTAGGGGCACTCAAGAGTCAATGTGCTCACATATAGTTCTAGGAGAACCACACCAAACTCTGGTTGTTCGACACCCTAGTCACACCTACATTACTATATGGAGCAGAGGTATGGGGTTGCAGCTTGTACCACAGGCGTCTTAGCCCACTCACTGATCAGATTGGAGTAGAGAGGGATTATTATGATG
Organism: Lygodium microphyllum; assembly: GCF_053477565.2. Taxonomy (NCBI): domain Eukaryota; kingdom Viridiplantae; phylum Streptophyta; class Polypodiopsida; order Schizaeales; family Lygodiaceae; genus Lygodium; species Lygodium microphyllum. Next base: position 29,194,662 of record NC_141157.1, on the reverse strand, counting down.
GTTGGGATAGCATGGAAAGGCCATTGATCGTGATGATAGCACGGATGATTAGGAGTAAGCCCTCCACCTTACATCCCATTGTCAGAGCAGAGCTAGGGGCAACACCTATAGTTACAAAGGCACTCTTCAGGACACTGACCTTTTGGCACAGACTACGGGAACTTCCACGCCATAGATACTCTAAATTGGCACTAACCTCATCTAGACAACTAGCAGCAAGAGGCGAGAACTATTGGTTTTCACAGATGGCTATTTGGATGAGCCTATATGGTTTGGATATTGACCGTCTCCCACCTTTGGATTATAGCCTTGACTGCCCTACACTTTCTTTCAGCCCATCAGCGATGAACCAGGTAATCAAAGCTAATATCTTGAGAACATTGATCCATCCACCACTCCCTCTAGGATCGAGGATGGAGTTCTATAGGAGTCATTTATTGTGTCTCTCTGATGATGGTTTCACTATTCGACCAGCATATATAGACACCCATCTCTCCCATAGCGTATGGGTTGCTATCGGACAGATTCGCACCTCCTCACAGAGGCTTCAGATGAAGACAGGCAAATGGACAAATACCCTAGCAAAGGATAGGACTTGCTAGCTTTGTGGTCGAGAGCCTAAGACGGAGGAGCACTACATATGCAGATGCACAGTATACTATGACATACGAGGACGGTACCACTGCCTCTTCCGTGATGGATTTGGACCCCTTCGTCGCGTTATGGAGTACAAGGACCAAAGATGCCTAGGTATTTTTCTCCTAGAGCTCGAGAGATGCCGAACTGCTACTGCGAGACAGGAGGCCAGCTCATCCAGAGAGACACACACAGGGAGCAGTGACAGACTTCTACAGAGCCGACCCTACTGACCCTACCAACCTAGCAGAGACAAAGCTACCCTGCCAGACACCTTAGAGGCCACGCCGTGGAGTCACATTGGATAGAGCCATTTCCCTTCGTCGAGCATGGTGACCCCGTCTACCAGGACCACATCCGAGAAGGCCACACCACAGTCGGATTAGAGCCATTATCACAAGACACTGAAGACTCACCACCAGGCATATCAATCAAGCAACTAGGGACTACATCATAGCTGAGATCATGTGCAAATCTTGAGATCAGCTACATCCCATAGTCTCCACCACACTTTTGTACATGGCTCTATCAGATCTGGTTCTCCTTTCCTTTCCTTTTCTTTTCTATCGATGGAACAACACTACACATGGTTCAACCCTAGTATAGTCCCATCGTATAGTTATTCTCAGTATTGTTTCATAGGACACCCACTTATTTGTAATGTTATCTTTACCTTACTGATGAGATGACATTAGACATGGATGTACTCTGGATTTTGTCTCATAGGCCACATTGGCCTTATGTAGATGTTAATATATCTTTCTCTCTCCCCCTCTAGAACGAGGACTGTAGCCAACCAACCAGTGGCCCCACCCCGAGGAGTCACCTTGGATAGAGCTAGTGAGAGAGGCAGAGCTCACTGCCCATACCCAGCACGCTCACACCCCCGCAGGAGACATCACCTACAGATACAACGGATACTACAGCACTACCAAGGAGCCATACCCCGCCGCTTCAGCCTCTCCATGCTAGACAGGCCCATGGGGGACATCTTAAGATGACCACGCTTCATGAGCAATTCCACACCGCACTTGAAGTGCATCTAGATTGTATCGAGTCTGTATACCATTTTGTACCTACTCACCGAGTTCACCACAACACCAGATAGTAGCTTTACTAGGACTTGGAAAACTTCCCAGACATTTCGTATGTAACCTTTTGTTCTCATAGGCCAACTTGGCCTCTTGTAGACGTTAAACTAACTCTCTCTCTCTCTCTCTCTCTCTCTCTCTCTCTCTCTCTCTCTCTCTCTCTCTCTCTCTCTCTCTCTAGCTGCTGCACATCCACAACAACTGGCATCAAAGCCCAACGTTCTGCACGCTTCCGAAGACCAAGGCACAACTGATAAGTCATGCAAGCAGCTCGAGCCAAAAGGCCTATGCAGCACAGGTCGTATTAAAGACCAGCAAGGGCTCAGCAAGCGACTAATGGGCGCTCTGCGTGGCCACAAGGGCGACCAGCGTGTAGGCTAGCCAACATGTGCAGACACATGCACAGTGGACCAAGCGGGAGTTCGTGGTGATCAACAAGGCGGCAGGTCCAACAAGCGTGCACTAGGTGACAGTGACCAAGCGCCAACAGCTCCACGCAACTGGACGGACACACCAGTGTGCAACGACCAGGCACGGAACGGACACTAGCAGGCAGCAATCCGCGCACGCAGCAACAACCAAGTGGTCGCGTCAATCATGCGATGAGAGGATCAACGGACCCCCCCCCCAAAAAAAAACTTTTTTTTTAAAGAAGAAATCATAAATTTCTTTAATTTCTATCTTACCCCCTTTTCTTTGACAAGGGTTCATGCGTGGAAGCACAAGTCACAGATTCATGCAAATCTGGCCCGGAAATTTGGGGCTTTTCCTAGATTTGATCACGTTTGTGCCTGGCTGTGACATTCGTGTTAGAAATTGCAGACATCGTGCATGTTGACCTCAATTAAATTGGGGATTTTGCCAAATTTGTCAGAATTTCGCTCATTCGAGTAAAATTTCCTAACATTGGACCAACAAAAATTGGGGCTTTTCATGTTTTGATGAAATTTTTCTCAACTGGGTCAAATTGGCTAACATTTTTGCACTGTTGGACTTGGAATTTTGAAATTTTGTGCAGAATTTGGTAAAATTTTGCATATTCCCCCTACGGTGGCTGGTTTATGTAAAAACAACAGAGATTTATTTCTAGTTGGGCAAGAACAGCAGTGTATTTAATGGTTCAGCTTGTGCTGTTGCAATTTAGTGCATTTACTCTTGTGTTCGTGATAAAAATGGTTGCAACTTCTTCCAATTCTGAGATTAAGAGTTTGATGGAAATCAAACGGTTCGATGGTCAGGGCTTTGATATTTGGAAAGACCGTATGCAGGGCATATTGTTCTTAAAAGGATTGTGAGGATGCTTTGCAAAAAGATAAACCCGCACAAATGTCTGATACAGATCGGGCCAAAGTCAACAAAAAGGTTGTGGCTTATATAAAGATGGGTGCCAGTGATGACATTTTGACAGTCATTAAGGGCTTAGATACTGGTTATGCAATATGGGAGAAGTTGAAAACTACCTATGAGATCACCACACATGTTAATCAGGTGCATTTAATGCATAAGTTGGTGAATATGCAACTGGATGAATCCAAACCTACAGCTGAGCACTTGAGTGCATTTACTGGCGTTTTAAATCAGCTCAAGGATGCCAATTTACATTTTGATGATAAGTTGAGGGCGATCTTTCTGATCATGACACTGGCTGATTCTTGGAAGACCTCAGTGGTTTCTCTTAGTAATAATCCCAATCTCTCATATGATGGTGTGAGGGGTTCAATCTTGAATAATGAAATTAGACGTAAGTCTAGTGGAGAAGACAGCAACTCAACTTACAATGTTAGAGGTAGGGCTGAAAAAAAAAATACAAATGCTGGACAAAGAAGTAGAAGTAAGAGCAAAGGAAAGGAAAAGAGTGATATTACTTGCTGTTAGTGTGGTCGAAAGGGCCACAAGAAGCCTGATTGCAAGTACTACAAGAAGGAAAAAGAGAGAAAGAAGAATGCAGAAGACAAAAAGAAGAAAGAGGATAAGACAGATGCATCTAAGGCAGCCAAAGGCAAGGAAAAGGCTAATGTGGCCTCTAGTGTAGTCATAGAAGAGCTCTCAGATACAGAGGTTGACGTATTATGTGTAGTTGATTATGATGCCCTTATATGTCACATGCAAGATATGCAGATTACCACGGCTGATGTGATTGATGCACTTTTGTCAGTTGATGATGGTGTCACTTAAACTTGGATTGTAGACTGTGGTGCCTCTTTCCATGTAACTCCTTGCTTGGAGTGTTTTGCTACGTTTAATGCAGGCAATTATGTTTTGCTATGTAGTTGTATTCACACTACAAATCAACTAAATAAAACATTGGGCACTGCCCATAGATTTGGCAAATTCTAACATTTGAAATAGCCCCAAAACATGAGTTTACAGAAAATTTAAAAAAAACACATTCGTAGACAATTTCTATGTCCCACAAGCAAAACCCTAATTTGGGAGGATCCTTGTACATCTATAAATAGACACCCACCATTTAGCTTATCCTTGTTTTGTAGGTTACATTACTCCACACAATCTCTACTCCTGTTGGCACCAAGTTTCTAGCCTACAGCCCATCTCCATCTGTTGTCCGCTAACCATCATCAACTACAGCCCCTTCATCAAGCGCCTTTCCACTGCTATTGGCATTAGTATCCAATTGCTGGCAAGCAACTAATTTTTCTTGCCTAGAATTGCTAGGTTTGTTGTTCTAGCTAGTCGCTCTGCTAATCAACATCATTGTCTACATCAACCAACTTGGCAACTTGCATTTGTGATAATGCACGCCCATACATTCTCCAACTAACCCTTCTCAGCTGTCACCCTGTTGTTTACAGCCTTGATAATCCATTTCCAACCGCTCATCAATGGTGCACTGCTGCATTTTGATGCCTTGCTTAGCATTTGATGAAAGAGTTAATTAAATGTGCAAATGTGACTTGCACATGTACGGTGCAAGTTAGTTATTTCTCAATGTGGGACCTGGGACTCCAAAATATCAACAAGTGCTAAAGGCAAAAGTTATAACAAGCTATATTGGATAGGTACTAGATAGGAACTAGTGTCAGGATTTGGCCCAGACTATTTAATTAGCCCTAAGTTTCAGTGATGACAATAGAGAATTGGTATTAATTATTTAATTAATATCAAATCCTAATGAGTACTCATAAAATTAGATGACAAATTGGCCTACCCAATTTAATTGTTGGCCAATCTTTTTTTAAGGCATTAAAAATTATTAAATTAATTTTCACAAGTAATATCCTGAAAATTAATTTAATACAACTGGATAATGCTAGAAATTGTTTCGAAGGCTGCCACTTGGGAAAACTGACCCATGCAGGTGGAAACGTTCTTGGAGAAACTGAGGGAGGGTCTCACAGAGAGAGAGAGAGAGAGAGAAGCAGCCATTGTTGTTGCAACAGTTGACAAGCCATTTCCAACAAGCAAGAGACCCTCTAGGAGCTAGTGACATGCCCACAAGAGACTACAATAGTAGGTGACAGCAATTTGAGAGATGTTTCATCCAAGCAACATCATATTCGGTATGTTCCATCAATGGAGATAGATTAAATGGCTATAAGAGATTTCTTGATAAAGTGGATTGTTAGATGGGGTGCATTCATATTGACCATAGCAAAGAACCACTAGTTGTGAACACTAAAATGACAAAAGGATGGCAACAATGTGACATTCATTGTAGACTATTTTGTCATTGTCATTTTCAGCAAGTATATTTATGCAGCATTGAAATTATTAAGTGATACCAGGACACTGCTCTTCATACTCGTACTCTGTTAAATGAATGATTTGTTGCATCATCATAGCAATGAGACAGGGCAGCAATTGATTTCTTCCATTTTCTCAGGATGGAAATCCAAATTATCCATGTTCTTAGCATTCTCTCTCATCCTTCAACCTTCACATCCTTCCTCAACAATTTCCAACAAATTCAAACATTAGAGGTGAAGATTTTGATTTACCACCCTCTCCAAGGAAGGAAGGTTAGTTTCACTGTTCCCTTGTCAAGATACCTCCATTTTCGTTGACTTGGTGGACCTGAGGCACACGATTGAAGGTCAAAAGCTTTGTTGTAGTGCGGAAATTGTGTTCAGCTAAGCATTTACAACAAGAATGTCTTCCAAGGTGGTTTTGTATGTTTAGAACGATGCGATTTGTACGTGAGCTAGTGCAGTACAAAACGTACAAAAAAACTTTAAAAATAAAATACATTGTTCAATACGTTCATTAAAAAATACATGTACATTTATATATATATGTATATATAAAAATACATACAAAATGTGCAACTTAAAGATAGATCAATCATCATGAATTAGAGACTAGAGTTTAGAAACAATTTCAGTACCATATAGGTCTAACAAGTCGAAACTAGAGTCATGTATTGACTGCTACAAAAAGATACATTAATCGCAAATGCTCATGAAACGACTCAAAATGTATAATGACAAATGGACTAAGTACAAAATGTCCAAACTCATGAGGACGACTCATTATCAGGCTCAAACAGATCAAAAGGTGGAGAGTGGTCATCACTAGAAGAGCCCTCAAATGGCTCACCAAAGTTGTCATCACTTACAACATATCATCATCATACTCAAGCTCCCTAATGGGAGCATCCTCTACAACAACTACACATGCAATAGAGGAACTCTTGGAGCCTCGCTCACATAGGTCTTAATGACTAGTGTAGGGCCAATCCTAGTACTCGCAACTCAAGCAACAACTCAACGGCCCCTACGCATGTGTGAGACTCAACGTTTCATCTCCTCCAACTCCATATAGAGATCCCTAAAGATGGCCTCCTACACCTCATTTCACTATTGTTGATACTCTTCCAAGGTAGCCCCACTTAACTTGATCTCATCAACATTCACATAATTGAAATAAAAATGGTATTTTGCATATTTATAATCTAACTCATTATTCAGAATACGTAATAAGTGAAATACAACTTGTTACTTCTACGGTCTAACTTACCTATCTAGCCATGGGCATCCCATGCATTGTTCATAACATACACAAGTTAGAGTGACAATAAATTCGTCGCTCACTGCTATGTGCTCAACTTGTTTCGGATCTTAGTGTGAATGAGAGAATACATTAACCAGTTTCTCTCACATGCACCAACGAAACAATCCTAAATTAGACTAAAAACTAAAATTGTTTCAAAATTCAAATTCAATGTCACAATGATGATTTCTTGTAAGAATGTTGCGTGCTTATCTTCATCCAATGCTTTTGGGAGGGAGGTATCTCTATTGGCTACCAACTCTTAGTCCATGAAAGGAGATGGAGCTTTATAAAAGTAGGATGTAAGAGAACAACCAATCCGCAGATGGAACTTCTTATCCACTTCCATCTTTCTTCACTAAGTAAAGGATATCAACACACCTTGGTATGGCATCCAACATGTCAACATTAAATTTTTTTTTAAACATTTAATTTAGCCATCCAAATTCGAAAATTGAAACTCTTTATGTTAAACTTAATTAACTTATGCAAAAACAAATATAGTTACCTTGGGTCCTCCACATCTAGTACTTTGCATGCCTTGATCTCTTCAATGGCCTCCCTCATGAAGTGCAAGAGAAGCCCCAAGTTGGTGCCCTCCATGTTAGTCATATATAGAACCCTATATAAGGGAGTAATAGCAATGACTACCGCTTGTACATCATTCCAAAATGCCTCTCTCAAGCAAAGCCTCTAAATGGCTTTTCCCTCCTTCACACTTGAGAGTAGCTCCTCCTATAGCCATACCTTAAACTCCTCCAAGACCATGGCTTGCTGAATTTTATTTTGCACATCATATAGTCGCTCTAAAAGTTACCACATGGCAGCAAAATGAGTCTTGGGAGCTTTTTTGACTCTATATCACTGTAGGCGTGGTAGATAGCCAAAAGCTTTACCTTCCAACTATGAGATGAGAATGCCCAACAATCTTTCTCACCCATCCCAATGACCCTATGGCACATGGGGTCCATATAATGGATGGGAACTCCGCTTCAAGCAAGCGGCCCACCCTTCAACAATTGGAATCATTGTCAATGACCACTTGCACCACATTGGTCACATCAATCTACATAGCACAAGTGAAAGAGGGGATAGGTTTGAGTTACGATGAAATCATGGATCATGGAGAGAGAGATTTATGAATCATGATGGAGAATGAAGAGATAGAGATTTATGAACATTGAAGAGATAAAACGATCTATGATTTATGAATAGTGAAACATAAAACGAGTAATGAATTATTGAATCATAAATGAAAAAAAGATTACCTCAATGATAGCTGGGCAAATATGTGAGTATATGAATGCGCTCGTAGTTTTTCGTCCTTTTTGCCCCACATCCATGGCCTGCAAGAAGAATGTGTGAAGAGGTAAAGAAACAAGGATGTTGATAATGCCTCGTTTCTTCTGATCACTCCATCCATCGGAAAGTATCGTGCAGCCATACTTTGCCCATCTTGCACGAACGGGCTCGAGAGATTTATTGATTCTCTCTCTCTCTCTCTCTCTCTCCTCATCGAGCTTCCCGGTCTACATGTCATTGTAGCTAACACCATACCACCCCTCACATGGATCAACCACAACAACCATTCTCTTCCACCTATCCACTCAAAGCAAGTGGAATGGGAGATTGCTCTCAATGATAGTGTATGCAATCTCTATCTCTGCATTCCTTTGTCTCTCTTTGAGAAAAGACAAAGAACTAGAAAAACCACCTGTAGCTTCTTATAGTGAGACTTGCCTACACAGCCTTTTGCTTCCAGCGGTGGTAGCAGAGCCTGAGGCTGTTGAGGCACATGGGCTAGGAGAAGGTCTAGGAGTAGACGTAGAAGAAGGCATTTTGAAAGCATCCACTTCCATGTTGAGGGGAACCGCCTCCTCTTAAGCTTCTACCATGCTCGATGACACATGGCCACTTTGACAGGAGAGGGAAGAGTACTTCTTCATGATCTCATCCGCTACGAATTGAGGGATGGAAGGACATGGGCCACATTGACCACCCACCTTGGTCAAGTGGATGATGAGCCTCATCACGCTACTAGTCATCGTCTTTCCACAAAACTTCCAAGTCCAACAATAGCAATTTGCATTGCCGAAAACCTTCACAAGATATATGGTGTAGAGACCAAAAGCTTCATAAAGAGGCTTCGGCATTGTGAATAGAGATAGGGAGAGGAAGAGAGAAGTGCATGAAATGCGGAGAGAGAGAGAGAGAGAGAGAGAGAGAGAGAGAGAGAGAGAGAGAGCAAGAAATAGGGAGAGGAGATGAAGGGGAGGTTAGGAAAAGGGATAGGGAAAGGAGGAGGAGGAGGAGGAGGAGGAGGAGGAGGAGGAGCAGCAGCAGCAGCAGCAGCAGCAAAAGAAGAAGAAGAAGAAAAAGAAGAAGAAGAGAGAGAGGAAGAGAAGATGAGAGAAAGGGATATGGAAAGAGAGAGCAAGAGATAGAGGGATAGAGATAGGAGAGGGGGGAAGACTCAAGAGGAAGAGAAGGTATTGAAGGTGCCTCAAGCTTGAGCCTAAGAGGGAAAATTTGAAGGAGGCTGATTTTTGGATGATGTAAGAAGGGGGGACTGCCCTTTATAGTGGGCTGAGGCCAGGGAGAGGAGAGAAGTTAGAAAGAGCCTAGAGGAGAACAACTTTCCAAAGGTAAATCATGACCATCAGCCAAGGCCCAACGTTCATATGAACACCCAGAAAAACAGGCAAATCTGGTCGGCGCCTACTGGAACACACGAAACATTGCACAGTACTGTACGGAACGTCCGTACAGTACAGTACAGTACTGCGTAGAGTGCAGCCCTGATGTCTTCCTACAATCAAATGAGATCAACTAGTGATTATACATCTCATTTTAAAAATGCACATAATGAAGGGGAAAATGCAATGTGTAATCTTAGAACAGGTTTACGGCATGGACAAGGAGAGAATGTGGTTGTTGACCAAGAAGCAAGTCCTAGGCCACGAGATGCTACTAACCAGCAAGGAGGTGAAGAATATGATGACCACTTCAAGGTTGAAAGCAATACCTAACATCTTTGTTCAATAGGCCAAAGATCCTCCATTTGAGAGATTTTTGACTTCTCCCAAAAAGGACGAGGGCAAGAAAAGAATATGTCATCTTCAAAGGCATTTGGATAGTAAGAAGCTCTTGAAGCACAACCACTGCAGCCTACAGATGCACTAAAGATTGGTTATCAGTAGAAGCAAATGATACCATTAGGAATGGAACGTGAATTCAAAGTCATCTCAGTAGCGCCAAACCAATCGGTTTTGGATAGCCAAGTATACATGTAAGTATAAGGCAACTAAGATACTTTGGTGAAGACACTCTTTTTCATTCTATGGTGGGTCAAGCATGTTGCACTACATACGAGAATCCATGGAACATTTCCTTACGGTATGCAGCAACCAATGCATAGGATTCAAGGTACAATGTGTTCGAGTATGGTATTATGCATAACCCATTTATGGCAGCATTGGCATGATACTTGGGCCACAAAGTGGCATGTATGGTAATGCATGTGCACTCCTTCATGCTTATGGGGCTTAAGGAATGAGTGCTAGTCATGCAAGTGCTTCATATGGTGCTAGTCATCATGTAAATACAGCAAATGCACCCTTTTTGCAACAACTAGTGTATTAACTTGACTCTCAAAGGGGCAATAAAGGACTATGAGGGTGAAAAAGTGATGAAGTTTGAGGCCTTCACTGGAACACAAGATAGACTAAAAGCTTTGACTTTTATTCAACAATTCGATGCAATCTATTTAAGAGACAACTTCACCAAATCCTCAAAGATTCGAAAGACAACTACTTTCTTGATGGAAATACAATGGTGGTCCACACTCCTGATGCAAGGTAGAGCACCATAAACATGGTACAATTTGAGCAAATGTTTGCTTCAAATTGGTTGGCTTGTACATTCGAGGTGGACATTATGACAAATTAAAATAAGTTGGATGCAACGCAATGCAAGAATTTGAAACAATATAATAAAAATTTACAAGGTAGAATTCAAGCTTCCAAGGCAAGGATGGAAAGCCAAATAAGAAGTTTTCAAGGACTGAGAAAATACAAAGATCTAAAAATGAGGTTGAAAAGAGGTCAAAACACCAAAGAAAGGGCTGGAAAAGAGTTACACAACAAGGGGAATTAGGACTGCAAATAAATACTTTGTTTGTGAACATGAGAGTTATATAGCTAAGGACGTCCTAATAGGCAGCAAGCTAGAAAATCAGAAAATTAGAGCAAATGAAAAAAGCCCAAAACATCCATTGGTTTGGTGTCAAATATCATTAGTGACTGGCCCAATGATGATGCTATTGAGTTATGTCGAGCATGGGGCAAAATCAGAGATCAACATACATTAATCTTCTTTGATAATGGGGAATGAGCCAACTTTATCTCCATGGATATGCCAACATGTCTAGGCATCAGAGAGGATAAGATGGGATGCATAGGAGAGTTGGTAAGGCATGCAAGAGACATGCAAAGCTTGTCACACAGCTCATTGGTATTCCTTGGTGCCATCATGTGCATGCAATGATTGATTCATATGCTAAAGTGATCGTTATTCAGTGTAAGGGAAAGTCCTATACCTTGGATATAAAATTGAAAGGAAGAATCTATCCTTGTTGTATTGACTACTGCCATTTCTAAAGTAATGAAAAATCACATTTCAACGTACTTGGTTCTTACTAAGGATAAGGTTGCTAATAAAAACATTGGAAAAATGTCTAAGTTAGAAAAGGATCGCATGTCATTTCTTAAAACATATGCTAATTACTTTTCTTAGTCATTACCAAGAAATCTACCACTTAAAAGGCCGAAAAATCATGGCATAGATCTTATTCCTCGAAGTGGCCCTCCTAATGAGACAGCCTACAAGATAAGTGTAGCCCAACAAGAGAAAATAATGAGTCAAGTAAATGAGCTGTTGAAAAAAGGATTGATTTGACCCAGCTCGTTCCCCTTTTGTTCTCCAATGCTTTTGTGTTAGAAAAAGGATGGATCATGGCATATGTGCATTGACTATTGTACTTTAAGTAAAATCACAATAAAGGATCAATTTTCAATCCCTCAAATCAATGATGTTACGGATAGATTGCACGGGCAGCCATATTCAATCATATTGATTTAAAAACTGAGTATCATCAAATTTGCATTAGATCAAAGGATGTGCCTATGATAGCTTTTAGAACATCTTTTGCATTGTATGAGGTTTCTTATCATACCTTTTTAACTTACAAATGCTCTTGTCACTTTAATCGGATGATGGATCGCATCTTCAAGCCACATACGAGATTTGTGAACACTTTCTTTGTTGATGACATGATTGTATATTCAAAGAATGAGGCAGAGGATAGGCTTTGAACATTGTATTCAATGAGTTACGTAAGCACAAGCTGGTTATAAACAACAAGAGTGAGTTTTTCTTGTATAAGATTCACTTTTTGGGACACCCTAGGTTGGTCGATGACATTAATATCAATCCTACAAGGTTAAGGCAATACACTCATGGCCAACTTTGAAAAATATGCACGAGCAGTTAGCCGCCTCTAACTCTTCCTTTTTGCAAAAATGGTATGCTCTGCGTCTCCAATGAAAACAAGAGAGCGGCCAAATTATGGCCAACACTGAGCAAAGATGAGCAATCAAAACCACTGAGTACAACCCTACCTATGTGGCTCCTACCTTGTTCAAAGTCTTGGCCATTACGCGCAGACAACCTTTAGAGGAACATGTCATCGCCCATCCCTATTTGGATCAACTCCTAACTGAGGAAGAACTACACATTGCAAGCAGGATATACTCTAGAGACGTCCTAACCGATGTCTTGACCTACATTACACAAATAGGCATTAGACCTCAAAACATGGACAATCACACCCACTTAGAGTATAACCCACAGGTCTCTAAGTTACTATTCACCTCTGAGTCTTATTATTATCATTTGGTGCTTTGTCATACATTTTTGTTTATCTTTTATGTTTGAGTATTTCTTTACAAGGTATCAAAGCTAGGTACTCTCTGAAGAAATCTAGGCCTTGATTGAAAAGGTCAATATCAAAATAGGAACTCTCAAAGGGAAGATGACTTCAAATACTTCCTCACCATTTCAATCTCTAACGTAGTCAATGTCAAGAATGGAGCAAGAGTAGCCTTCACAACTTGCTCTATGAGATTTCGACACTGCTAAAGAAACCTCTCTTTCATCAACTTGTGCAAGAACTTCCTAGTGTATGCACTTGGGTATATGTATTGATGGAATTTGGGCAGATTTGCCTTTGAAAATTTGGGGCTTTTTACTCCAATCGTCAAATTTGTGCTTGAGAAAGCATTTGAAACAAAATTTGCAATAACATTTTGGGGATTTCACATATAATTGGTGCATTGGCCTATAAATCTGGCTGTAATTGATTATGCAGTGCAGTAGCAAACATTCTCTAATTCTGGAAATCAATTTGCAGATCTGAAATTTCTGCAATTTCTTGATTTTCACTATTGGTTGGCACTTGCAACGTACCATGGTCATTTGTGTGACATTTGGGGTTGTATTTGCTGACATTTGAGTCAATTTAGTATTGCAAATCATGGCTAGAAACAGTGACAACAGCAACCTTTTGCATATCAAGAAGCTTGAGGGTGCACACAATTTTCCAATATGGTAAAAACAATGATACAATGTCTTGGTGCAGAAGAAATTGATGAAGCCCATCAAAGCGAAGGGAATAAGACCAGCAAGTATGAAACAAGAAGAGTAGGATGATGTGGATGAGCTTGCATGCTCTACCATAGAGCTCTCAGTGTCAGACAACTTGCTCTTTAACATTGAGAAGCAGAATTCGGCATATGAAATGTGGCGAAGACTTGAGGAATTGTATGCTCAAAAAAGTGCAGCCAGCAAGGTTTATTGGCTAAAAAAGTTCATGGACCTTTACATGAAGGAAGGTACAGTCATGTCTGTACATTTAAATGAGTTCAACTTCATTTTTAGTCAACTGATTGCTTTCGATTTCCACATTGATGATGAATTCAAGGCTACTTTCTTGCTACGCACTTTGCCTAAAAGTCGGGATACTTTTAGAACAACTTTGAGTAACTCAAATGCTCAACTATTATATTCTAATGTGGAGAGTTCTTTGCTGATGGAAGAACTCAACAGGTAAAATAATTCAGCAAACAAGTCTTCTAGCGAAAGGGCAGTTTTGAAAATGGAGCACGCAGCAAGTATCATGGCAAAAATGTGGAGTGTCATCATTGTGGCAAAAAAGGGCACTACAAAGGGGACTATTTTAAATTAAAGAAAGAGAAAAGCAAAAGCAAAAACACTGAAGACAACAAGGCTGAAGGAAAGGACAGCCAACCTGCGAAGAAAAGCAATTTGAAGATAGAGAAGATAAATGTAATCACTCATGATAATAACAATAACGGTGAAGTACTCTTTGTTGCTTCTTTGAGTACACGTGAATTGATTGCAGATTCTGATGATAACATGCACACTTGGATACTTAACTGTTTCTTTTCATGTCACACCACATCATGAGTGGTTTTCTAACTACAATGGTGGTGCACGTGGTGTTGTCCACTTGGGGGATAACTATGCATGTCAAATTGCAGGTATTGGCAATGAAAAAATGCAATTTCAACATGGCTCCGTGTTTGTTTTGTATAATGTGAGGCATGTACCTCAAGTCAAGAAGAGCAAGAGCATAGGGTAGCTAAATGACATGCTATCATACCACCTTGGGGGATAGCAAATGGGGAATTTGTAAGGACTCTCATATTGCTGCCAAGGGCTCTGAAAGTGAAACTTTGTATCCTTTGTATGTATCTAGCGTGCATGACTATGTAGTCGCCATAACCGAGCAGCCAAGTATTTCTTTGTGACATAGCCAGTAAGGACACATGAGTTAAACTTAAATGAAAGTGCTTTCTTGTTTGGGCTAAGCATGCTCAAACATCACATAAAAAATCTCTCTCTCTAAAGTCTTCACCCTTAGAGTCGGTACATTCAGATATATATGAGATGCCAGGATTATCTCTAGGGGGAAAGAAGCATTTCATTACTCTTGTTGATGATGCCACACGCAAAGTATGTTTATTCAATCCGTCGTAAAGATGAGGCCTTGGATAAATTTTAAAATTTACTTATACTTGCTGAAAATCGGACCAATAAGACATTAAAGTGTCTTTGCTCTGACAATGGTGGGGATAATGTGTCCAAAGTCTTTCAAGACTTTTGTGATAGCAAAGGGATTAAATGGGAGCTCACCTCTCACAATCCACCCCAAAATGGTGTTGCAGAGCGTATGAACAGGACCATTCAAGACAAGGCCCGTACAATACTATCACATGCCGCTTTACCTCATGGATTTTGGACAGAGGCTATTATGACACCAGTACACTTGATCAATCGGTCACCAAACAAGTCTTAAGGGGGGGGAGTCCCGCAAGAAGCGTAGGCGGACAAGCCATGTTCGTATGCTCACTTGAAAGTGTTTGGCTGCAAGGCATTTATACACATTCACAAGGAAGAACGCAACAACCTTGAGCCAAAGTCCTATAAATGTATTTTCCTAGGATATGGTGATGAGGGTGAAATGGATATAGGTTGTGGGATCTCGAAAAAAGGAACATTGTACGCAACAATGATGTTATTTTCCATGAAGATCGCATGCACAAATAGCCTGAAAAGACTGAGAAAGTCAAAAGGGTTGTATTCTAGGAAGATCTTATAGTACACAATGAGTCTCCCTAGAGGCTTGCACCCCCTCATCACCCAAAATCATGGGTACCTTGATTCTGAATTTGAGGTGCAGTTTGACCTTCCTTGCCTAGCCACCACCGAGGCAAAAGCCTAGTTAGGAGGATTACCCTTGGTGTTGTTACAACACTCCTCATCTACATGGCCAAGTTTCAGTACATTGACCGTTGAATACCTTTTCTTGTTGGGAATGGTATGCCATTTAGCTTTCTTTGTGCTGTCTTGAGAGGGATTGCTAGATTATTACTACTCTTGGCCCCTTTTAACTTTTGGCCACCCTTTGATTTTCCCTCCTAAGACATCAAGAATCAGTCTATGTATCCTCTTAAAAAAACCTAGCTCTAATAATGGCCTAGTGCTGTTAGCACCTAGCTCTAATACCACGTAAGGATACACTATGGTTTGCAATACAAACAACCACACCACCAACAAATGAACTCAGATAAGAGAGAAGAATAACTGCTTGCTGAATGGAAATTGAATGAATAAAGAGGTATATGATACAAGGAACACTCAACATAGCCACTATATCTCGGTAAGCAAGCTGAGGGATGCTGGAGGAGTGTGTCATATTCTGATGTATCCTGAATGCAGCAAACTACTAAACCTCAATGATGAATCTGGTGTAGGCAGTCCAAATAACAATGATGACAGTACAATCTGCCAATCACAGCACTCCTGGAATGTGAAGATATCAATAAGGCTAAGGAAACACCAAAGAGCAGCAAAATGGCGCAGCTCCCTAGCAATGGAGCGACTGGGAACTGGAATGAAGCCACCAGGACGCAGATGGCCAGCAGCACAGGTGCATCAACAACAAGATGGAGCAGTCAGGAGGCTGTCCATGAGGTGGGAAGGCCATACAGCAGGGCAGCAACTGAAAACGCAAACATGTCAGTGAGGCTGAGGGAATACCACAACAGCAACAAAACACAGCAGCTCTCTAACCATGGGGCAGGTGACAACAGGAATACAGACACCAAGATGCAAATGACCAGTAGCATGGGTGCACGAACAACAAAATGCAGCTATTAGGGAGGTGGAAAGGTTGTATAGAAGGGCAGCAACTGAGAACACAGCAACTAGGGCCATTGCCAGCACATTAATGTTAGAATTTGCCAATTCTAAGCAGTGCCTATGTAATTCGTGTGGTGTGGACACTTTGATAAGTGTCAATTTTGTGTGTGTGTGTTGAGAAACCCTTCACCCACAGTTTGCGTTTTTGCGTTTCTGCGTTTTGCGTTTAGGGTTTGTGTTTTAGGGTTTGCAACCCCAAAAAGGGGCACTATCCTAGACTGACTCTGCCTATTTATAGGCCACTCTCTCATTCATTCCTTACGGCTAATTCATTCAGTCCGTCACCTCTTCTCTCTAGCCTCTCCACTACCCTCACACCCCTTCAGGAGGACATTGCGGTTTGTGGTTTGTGGCTGTCATCGTCATCTTCCTTGTGCTACGGCACCCTTGTCTCCTTGTATCACATTGACTCCATGATTTAGAACTTCATCCTTCCATTCATCAGAGTTTTTTCTCTCTTCTCTTCTCTTCTCCATGTTTGCCGAGTTCACTCCGTGTTCCTCCCCGCAAAACCTACTGTCTCGATGGTACATCATCTCTTGACATGGTATCAGAGTTGGCTCTGCTCAAACATGGCAAAGATCCTCCACTCCAGTGAAGGCAAAGACCGGTGGCGGGTTCGGCATCCACTTCTCTTCTTCTTCCACTGCATCTATCTTGTTTTTGCATGTTTCAGGTGTTTTCAGCGTGCTGCCCACACCCCTTTCGCAGAGGACATCACACTCTCAGCTGTCCCATGCTATCATCTACAGTCTGGCGCCTATTTCCAACCTTCCACCTGCAGTTTGCAGCTGTTTACAGCAAAGTGACTGTTGTTGATCACTCTCCATTCAAAACAACAATCTCGTTTTTGCATATTTCAGGCATTTCAACTTGCTGCCCACACCTTGGATGTGGAGGACATCGCGGTCCAAGCTAACATTGCTATCTACAACAATCTGGCACCTATTTCCAGCTTATCACACACTGTTCAGAGCTAATTTCAGCATATTGACTGCTGCTGTTATTTTTCCTGCGTTTTTAGCTTTTCTCTCTCCTACAGCCTGCATTTTTAGTCTTTCTCTCTCCTCACTTGCGTTTTTAGTCTTTCTCTCTCCTGCAAGCTGTGCTACCTGCGTTTTTAATCTTTCTCTCTTCTCACCTGCATTTTTCTATTGGTTGCAACCTCTTACTACTGGTTGCATCCTCCTCCCACTAGCAGCTCACTTCTAGCCCTTCCACTACCCTCCCACCCCTTGAGGCGAACATTGTGGTTCGTGATTCATAGTGGCTAACCTCTTCCTTTTTTAGCAAGGCATACTGGTATCCATGGCTTCTTTACCAATAGATGACCGGACTACTGGGTGCTCCTACTGTGGCATCACCAGACACACCACCAATGCTTGCCGACTTCGACCTTTGCTGCCCACCCCCCCGGAGTATATATGTCTTCCACCAGGCACTCCTTGTGCCACCTCTCCTTTCTGGGCCACAGAGATTATTCTGTATCGGCTATCAGAGTACTATGCTCAAGGCAATAAGACACATCCGATGCGCACTAAATCCTTTCAAGCACATGGAGGATCGATTGGCGCTATGACCTCCTAGACACGTCACAATGCCAACGGCCGTCTTCTCCCACTTATTTTCACGTACAGTGGCTTCCACGGCCTACGGATCTGCAATCCGCTCCATCGAGAGACAGTGATTGTTTGATACCGTCTCCTCGTCAGTCTGCTCCTTCGAGAGACAATGGCTGCTCGACTCCTTCCTCTTCTTCGGCTACCCAATCCGCTCCATCGAGAGACAACGACTGTTGCCCACCTCTTGCTCATTCTGAGCCCCACCCTTCCCCACCCTCGACTACTCAAGTTCAAGAGGCTACCTCTGGAAGCTCTGCAGCAACCCAGATACCTTATTCAGCACAACCGGCAGCACTTCCTTCGTCATCAAACATTCGGAGTCCGTGATCCATGAGTTTTCGGATTCCCTATCTACTTCAGAAGGGGATTCAGAGGGGACGTTATTTCTTTCCCCGCAAAGGGAGCATCTACTTCTTCGACTTCAAAGAGGGGCCTTCCACCTCCCACCTCAGAGGGGAAACCTACTCCACATGAAGTTCTTCATCCATCATCTACTTTCTTAGGGTGGCTCTCTTCGACCAGTCATGTCTTCTACCGATACCCAAGATCTTCAGGTACCACTAGATCGGGACCTTGGAGGTTCAGCCACGACTTGGTAACGAGGCCTTCGTATTCCTTCCAGCATGGATGCACAAAGCTAGTGGCTTCACTCCTGAGGTTGTGTTTCGGGTTTTCCAGCTCACTCTGTCTACTGTTCTTTACTGCAAGTTCCCTTTCCGGTGGCAATCTTGGATCTTAGGGATCCTCTACATCTTCTTCCTCATCTTCTTTTCTTGCCTTGGTCACTTGGTCAGCATGGAGCCACCTCGCGAGATCGAGTACGAACATATCCTTATGGTTCTCGGCACCACATAAAGTTCGACATTCCTCCTATGCATTGCATGTTTTCATCATCTTTGTACTAGGACGCTTGGGCAAGTGAACAATTTCCCCACGAGGGACACTGTCCAAGTGACACTTACTGCATGAGCATTCTTCAATATATAGCATTGCATCTCCACCTCACTCTTCTCTTGTTTCCCTTTTTTGGGCCTGAGAGGGAATGTTGAGAAACCCTTCACCCACAGTTTGCGTTTTTGTGTTTCTGCGTTTTGCGTTTAGGGTTTGCATTTTAGGGTTTGCAGCCCCAAAAAGGGGTGCCATCCTAGACTGACTCTGCCCATTTATAGGCCACTCTCTCATTCATTCCTTACCGCTGATTCATTCAATCTGTCACCTCTTCTCCCTAGCCTCTCCACTACCCTCACACCCCTTCAGGAGGACATTGCGGTTCGGGGTTCGTGGCTGTCATCATCATCTTCCTTGTGCTACGGCACCCTTGTTCCCTTGTATCACATTGACTCCATGATTCAGAACTTCATCCTTCCATTCATCAGAGTTTTTTCTCTCTTCTCTTCTCTTCTCCATGTTTGCCGAGTTCACTCCGTGTTCCTCCCCGCAAACCCTACTGTCTCGCAGTTACGTCATCTTTTGACAGTGTGTACCTAGTGTCTTCACATTATAGTAATGACACTAGGGACTAAAGTAAGTTAGTCTAACTAGTTAGTTAGTGGAAGGCTGGTTAGGTCAACCCTTGACCTAACTTAGGTTGTACCTTCAGCCTATCTTTTCAGTTCAAGTATACTCTACTCTCTTGCTTCAGCTCACTCACTATCACTGTCTCTGGTTTCTCTCTCTTCCATAACTGGTGCATTTTCTCACATTTGGGTAGCATCCTTATCTTGACTTTTCCATAGTTAATACTTACCCACTCATCTTGCACCTTTAAGGGTGTTGTCCCACAAATACACACACACCCTCAAACACGAAGCTTACATTCTCAACACCCCCTCTTAAGCGAGGTGCTTTCTTTGCATTTTTACTCACCCATGTAGCATTGCACAACCGCAATCGCTACTTCTTAATACTCCCCCTCAATGCTATATTGGAGTGCTATCACATGACTGGACAAATCTAATCCACAATATGCATGTCTCCCGTCATGTGTGTACAATGTTCATTTGAGGACCAGTTGCTTGGGTGAATCCACCCCATCCTTTTTCAGCTACCGCAATGTTTGAGAAAGGTATGCATACCTACTCGTGCAACCAACATGTGCACATTCTCACAAACCACACACACACATCATTTTGAGACCTCAATCTCGGGCAAAGAGCCCCTGCGTAAGCCAATTCTTGTGCAACATATCTCGAACAAACATCGAGATTTACATGCATATAAACAGCCACTTTTGAGCTCCATGTGGCTCAAGTAGGAAAGCCCTCATGCAATGGGTGAATGCAACTCTTTTATTTAGAGAACTCAAGGTTAAGGTACAATGATCCATGACGACATGGGTGAACAAGGCTTTACGGAGAGCCAAAATTAAATAAAGAAACATATTCCCTGTAAAATCGGATAATGTTGGCCACATGGTCTTGTCCTCCTTTCTCTTCTTCCTTTTCTTCTTCTCACTTTTTGCTTACCTTGCCTCTTCTCTCACACATTCCATTATTCTCCTTGCCTTCTCCCTTTTCTTTTTTGCTGGAATCCTAGTATACATCATCAGTTAACAGAGAAGACTACCTCATTTTTTATATTTGTAGGCCTTCACAGCATGGAGAGTTACATGCTCGTTCTACACATCTTGATGACTACTGGTATCCACCACATCTTCTATTGCACCATGCAGGCTCCCCTTATGACAACAACCTTTACTTCTTCTATATTTTCATGCACCTTTGGTTATAGCTCCCTCTATCTCCTGCATGTAGCAGCAAGTCTGTTATGACCATAAAGCAGGTCTGCAAACATTGCAGATCTACTACAGCCATGAACTAGGTCTATGATGATAGGGGCATAGCACTAGGCGGCTGATTTTGGGGCAGGTGATAAGTGACTCTATCTTTTCTTGTCTGCTTTTGCTACAAATTGTCAAGGTGCTTCCTTCTCTGCATCCCCTAGCTCCACTCCTCCAACTCCACCAAACACCAGCACAATTTGGCCTTGTTTGAGCTCAACCTTCTCTGTCTACATGCTGTCATCGACAGCAAGTTCAACTTTTGACCTTTGCCCCACATTCATCAAACCTTGTGCCTAGCGTTGCTACACCCGAACTGTCTGCGCAGTTGATGTTGGCTGATGTCTTGAGCTTCCACCTTCACGATCTGTTTTTTGTCAAGCAACACTACTCCTGCTTTATGATTACCCTAAAATCCTTTGATTCATGCTCTTATTGAAACCAGCCTTCCTTCTTGGAATGGGTGGTGATAACCTGATTTAAGAGTTAATTACAGGAATAAATAAATGACATAAAATGAAATACACACTTTACCATAACATTCTTGGACAATAGATACCCTGTTGGCCCCTTGCGGTATTTCTTTAGCTTTCATTCAATTGGAAGGAGTACAACTTGAGATTCTTCAATCTCCTCCTAGTAACCAATTGCTCTTGCTGTCATAAATGACCAACAAGCCTTTTGGGTCATTTGCCCCTTGATTCACCCAAGACTTCTTCTCCAATTTGACCCTTGGCTGGCCAAATGCTGCCCCAAATCAATTCGGGATGGGCTGGCTCCTGAAATCCCTTGATAATCTTCAATTATCAACTGCTGATTTCAGTCCCTTGAGCCTTCAATCTCTGGCACGGATCCCAAGGTGGCTGCTAAACCCTAATTTCTACTGTAAATTTAGGGTTTACTATAGAAATTACAGATCCAAATGGCTGAGCATAGGCTGAAGGAGATGAGAGAATGTTGTAAAGAGAGAAAATTCTAAGATTTGTCGCGAAGAACTAATCAAAATCAGTTGCTGCCCTGCTGTACCAGCCCCAAACGGATGCACCAACAACAATAGGAGTATCAAAGATTGTGATCTTCAGGAGAAAGTACATCAGCAGCAATTGCCAGCTTCCCAAGGTCAAGAATATGCAATCTTCATCACCAAAATAGTCTCCAATGGCTGGGAAATGGCCCCAAAAGCTAGCAGCAACAGTCCAACACCTCTTTCCAACAGCTCCAAAATGAAAAAACGAGATTTCCCTCTCCCTTCAGCCCTATTTAACCTTTCCCCCACTTGCATGGGAAAGTTTTGCCAAGTGGCAGCTTTCTTAATCCATTTTCAACAATTTCCAGTCATTTAATTAATTTTCAGAATTAATTAATTCTGAAAATTAATTCAGCCCTTAATCCATGCCCAGAAAATTGACCTTGCCCATCCAAAAATTAATTGGCTAGGCCATTTGCAACCCAAAGTGGTCCCATGTATTAATGGACCCTTGGACAAGCATTAATCCATTAATTAATACCTAGTCCCTAGTGTCACCATTGACACTTAATGGCCAATTAATGGTCCTAGGGGCAAACTGACACCAAAATTCACCTAGAATCTAACAAGTGTAACTTGTTACAACTTTTGCCTTTGACACCCATCTTTTTCACACGGTCTTCAATTGTGAAGAAGTAGCTTGCACCTCACATGTGCAACACATGTGCATCTTTTAATTGCACATTTGATTAATACTTTAATCAAATGTCAATTAAGCATAAGCAAAGCATCAAATTTTCACGTCCTCGTGACACTTATTGGTAGTCCTTTCAACGCAAATTGCCCCCATTGTTCTATCCAGGTTAAGGCCTCTTTCTGCTTGGTCCGCAACATCCACGCTAGTGCCTAATCTACCAAAAACCAATAATGAAACTCGTGCAATGTGTATGGCTTTGCTACCTTCCTTTTCAATATGGAAGTTGCAAACCGTGACAAGCAACCCTGCACATTGCCGTTTCAAGCTGCCAAAGATCTTACAACTTCACGTTCAAAATAGCATCACTCTGAGGAACTATAGAAGGATGAAAGAAAAAAAATCATTCTGAGCAACAAAACACACACATTCCACAAACACTACCATGCTATAGTATCATCAATTGGAGAAGCTCCTTCTACTTATCATAATAATCTTCTTGCACTACTTGACAGACTTGCTATCGCTATTCTTGTCCAAGAAACATCTTTGGCGCACGGTCCTCAAACAGAACCTCCTCACGATTTTATTTAACCTCTTTGCGGATAACATGCTGCTCACTAGACCTAAAGAGGATAAAATTGTAGAAGGCTGAATTGAAACATGCATTTGCTATATCAGATATAGGCCGCTTGCACTACTATTTGGGGATTCAGTTCACCCAAAATCAACATGGCATCATCATGTCACAGTCACAGTATGTGGACAAGCTGTTACATAGGTTTAACATGCAAGATTACAAACCTATGTGCACTCTTATGGAGTCAGGCTTAAAGTTATCTATGCATAATAGTGAAGAGAAGTCTTAATGTTGCAATTTACAACCAAACTGTTGGTTGTCTTATTTATCTTTGCAACACATGCCTTGGCATTCAATATGTAGTATCTTACGTGAGCACGTATATGCACAACCCATGGACCACCCAATGGCAAGATGTTAAGCGGATATTCAAATATTTGCAAGGTACTCAGTCACATGCATTATTATTTCTTGGGGAGAAGATTTACATTTACAAGTTTACAATGATTTTGATTGGGTTGGTGATGCAGACACTAGGCAATCTACTAGTGATTCAAATTGGGCTGGTGATGTAGACACTAGATAGTCTACTAGTGGACATAGTTTCTTTCCGGGCTGCTCATGCATTTCATGGTTTACTATGATTCACATTCGACTGGTGATGTAAACACTAGGCAGTAGACTTACATTTACAAGCTTACAGTGATTTAGATTGGATTGGTGATGCAAAAACTAGGCAATCTACTAGCGGACACTATTTCTTTTTGGGCCGCTCATGCATTTCACAGCTAAGTAAGAAATAGTTCACAATGGCTACCTCATCTTGTGAGGCTGTGAGTACAAGGCAGCCTTCATGGCATTGGTGGAATGTACATCGATGTGCGAATTTTTGGTTGTGATCTACATTTAACATTGGAGGGTCCTACGACCATTCTTCCTAACAGTTAGAGTACTATTGCATTGCATGAAATCTTGTGTTTACTACTCACATGAGACACATTGAGGTGCATTACCATTATATCAAAGAGAGATGCTATGCAAGAGAGATCAACTACATGTATGGACCCACTCAAGAAAATGTTGCAAACATTTTCACTAAGGTACTACCACACGTGAAGTTTCAGGCTTTTCGAAAGCCCTTAAACTTATTACCCTTTGGTGATTGATCATCCTTGTGCTTCATCACATTGGCACTACAAGGGATTGTTAGAATTTACCAATTCCAAGCAATGCCCATGTGATTCATGTGGTGTGGACACTATGTTAAGTGTTAATTTTGTGTGTATGCACCTAGTGTCTTGACATTAAAGTAGTGAAGCTAGGGACTAGAATAAGTCAGTCTAACTCTAGTTAGTTGGTGGAAGGCTGGTTAGGTCAACCCTTGACCTAACTTAGGTTGTACCTTCACTCTATCTTGTCAGCTCAGCAAGTACACTCTACTCTCTTGCTTCAACTCACTCACTGTCAATTCTCTCATCTCTCTCTCCTCCATAGCTGGTGCATTTTCTCACAGTTACAAGGTGCTGCCAAGCTGGAAATGATGACGTAAGCACAGCAAGATGTCACCGGCAGCAAAGGAACACAAGATTATAAGGCTGGACAGCAAAACACAGCAGGCTGATGGAGATGGCAAGTGCTACCATCTATACATGCTGATGACAATGAAAGGGTGATGGGGGATGATTTGGGATGGAAAGAGTGGTCAGCCAACAATGGATCCCTTTTATAGAGCTTTATGAGCCAATTGCCAAATCGAACTCTGAAGTTTCATCTTTTTAACAAAATTTATCTATAATTCTTTTTCCAGCTGTACCAGAGCTGAAAGAAATAAGCCCATGGTTTGCAATTAACTCTAAGCTAAAATCCAAGGTAGCTAAACACCTTCAAATGCAGCCCTCAAACAAAATGCAATTACAATGCCATATCAGTTTATTTTAACAAAACCAGTGTTTAATATTCAAACAAACAAAAATATGTCTCTAAGTCTCCACATGAACACTAGTTATGTGATGGATTTAGCAATGTGCTGCATGCATTTGACAGACATGAGACAATTTTCAAACGCATCCAGACAATACTAGGCATACACATATCATCTAGTGCTCAAGGCTTTATTTGTTCCTATTTCTAAAGCTTCTTTTACGAACCTCATATGTCACAGCACCACCCGAAATGCAGGCATTACGCAAGGTAGCATTTGAAATAGCACCATTTGCCGAAAGTATGCAAACTGCCCATGGCCCATGGCTTGAGAATGTAATAATCTTTGTTGCAACATCCTGCAGCAGAGGTAAGAGAAATCTGTGAGATTCAATCTCCTTTGTGAAAGGTCAAAAAAATCACAGCATAAACACATTACAAAACAACCTGGATACTTTCTGGAAAATGGCACGGCTGGTAATTTACATACCTAAAGTCATGAGATTTAAAATTGAAACTGTAACTTGCTGTGAACTACTTCAACAAGGCTACTTTTTCATATCATCTTTAATTTGATGGTGTTGCAAGAAGCACATATAAATTCATCATGCCAGATTTTTCACATTTAAGAAAGAAATTTCATGCTTTTGATTTAAGCAAGCAAAACTTTCCACCTTTGTTTATAGGTAGACAAGATATATTCTATGGCTGCTTGAAATGCAAACCGTCTAACTCTCTTAGCATGGAAAGATGAGTCCGTACATCTCGCGCAGAAAATGAAAGTAAAGCCAACCTCTCTTGATATACTCTGACCTACACAATCACTTCAGAAGGCAATAAAAATTTCTAAAAGTGCATTCTCTTGGCAGGCTCTTTTCAAGCCTTGAAGTTCACTGGATTGGAGAAACTGCAATGCTTACTTATCACCTGATTCAGAGAGATCAGCATGATATCTTATAGGACACTCAACCATGTTACCGGTGAAACTAGCTCTATTACGAACCATGTTACCAGTGAAACTAGCTCTATTGCGAGATTCTGATGTGCAATGACATGTATAAAAAATGTACATCATGGATCAGACATAGAAATTTGCAGTAAAAGCCACGTGTCAAATATGTTCCAAGGGACACCTTGTCCAACTCAAGTATGTACCACTTTAAGACCTTTTAAGGTTCACAACATCAATTTTGTCATCTCCATTGGAAAATAATAACAACATGTGCCCCATACAAGCAATAATCTTCCAAGTGAAAACACTATCAAATTTTAGAATACGGTTAGGGAGCTCCTTAAGACAACTTTTTACCCTTTTTATCCCCACAGAGAAAACAGACTTCCAAAACAAAAGCATAGTGAATAGACTGGCTGGTTTCAAGTGAGAACATCTCGTGCAAGGGCCTATAAAAACCATGTATAGTGCCAGCAGGCAGAAAAAGGTGCTCCCTCTTGCAACTACCTCCTGTGGATTGAATCTCCCTAATCTCTCCATCTTCCTCTGAATGATCTTTGTTCAAATATGACAACTGCCTCAAAAGTCGAAGTATGTAGCACTGTCTTATAATCTCAATGCATCTTAAATCACCCAATGAAGCTATAAGTGAGCTCCCATCTCTAACAATGCAATGTCATGCATCCCAGTCCAACTTATAAAATCTGCAGTACATGATTAGTCTTGTAAATAGAATGGTGCTACATTATTCTATTGGACACATGATTCGTGAGCAACTCTATCATGCACTTACTCATTTCACATTGGAAATTTTGGAGCTTTGTTTTGTGTATGTAGACATGCATTCCGTACCGAAACACTAAGAGGATTGGAGCCATTCTTATAAGGATTCAATGTGTCTTTGTGTGAATGGACACTTAAGGCAGTTACTTCAACCATAAAAATAAGACTGACTTTCTCTACGCACGCACGTACATGCACACGTGTGTGTGTGTGTGTGCGTGTGTAGTAGCATTGGTCATAGCAGAGGCATTCCTAGCCTTCTATGAGCGGACAACCTCGTATGGAACAAGTGCAAGGTCAAGTTGAGGTTCCAACCCCTGCACAATATCCCATAGGTTCTATGAGTCAAGGACATGTCTCCTCAAGTTTGACAAAGTAGTGAAGTTTGACCCATTAAAACGAGTGTTGTCATTAAGGGCATGTTTGGCTGATGAGGAGGAAGAACCATGAAGTGTCAGATAAGTGGAATAAGATGGATAAGGAGGTGGGGAGGGGAATAAGTAGGAGGTGGTGGAGGGAAATAAGTAGGAGATGGAAGAGGCGAGTAGGCAAAAATAGGCTCAAAATGTGGAATGGGTGCCGATTGATGCGAAGGCACTGAAACATGAATGTTTCCATAAAGTGACACTGGAGATGGAGGCACAGAGACATGTAAGCAATGTCCAACTGTCGACTATGGCACAACAAAATAACCAAAAGGTCCACTAGGTAATGCCATGGAAGCACACTGTGAAACCAACTGATCCACACTCAATGATGGCTGGGTGGCATTCCCACGCCATAAAGATCGTGTGTGCATGGAAGGATAAACCTCCATCATGGAGACACCACCCGGTTGAGGAAAAGATGAGGCCCTAAATGCTGTGTCTAATGGTGAAGGACCCCCTAGTGTGATGTGTGTAGCCATGAAAGGTACACTTAATGGAGGCTAAAAGGAAGGTGCAGCAAAACTCATGGATGGGATGGAATGGAGATTAAATGGATTTGTCATTTGTGTAGTTGTGGAAAATGAATTAGGTTCCTTTTTTTCACTAAATTCAAATGATGAAAAAGATGATTCACCAAAATCAAATTGACCATGAGATGTAAAAGTTGAAGGAAAGAATGAAGGTGCCCTCATCACAAATAAATCTTGCAACTTTTGCTTATCTTTTCTCGAGTTCAGACAGAAAGATCAATCCTCTTTAAGGCTTATGAACCAATACTTGGTATGAAGAGTTCCTTCATCTTGAGCATCAATGATATCTTAAGGAAAAAAGAAAGTAAATTATAAAAATTTAGAAGTCTTGATTTGCGATGGCATATCTGGAAGGCGCGGTGTCAGGTGGCTTTCGGCGGAGAGAGACTTTCAGCACAAGCGACCTTAGCTGAGCTCTAGACCTCCATCAACCACTCCCTCCGTGGCCGATGGGATCAAGTGCAAGGCGAGTCCAGGGCTCGTCGGGAGCTCCGAGGTCACATCATGCGCACTTGGGACAGCCACGATCTGTTTTTTATGATGTATGCAGGCAGACCCAACTAACTGGCGTTACACACCCCCCCCCCCCTGGCTTCTTGCCCCCACCCCCCCTAGACTGCCTTGAGAGGCTTGTATACATGATGTATTTGTGACTTTGCATCAGCTCTAGCTAGTCTGTTGAGAATAAGCACTCCACTGTAATTAGTTTTTTTTTTAGTAATATAATCAGCCACATTTTACTTGCAACAAAAAAGTCCTGATTTGCAATACCTAGCATAGAAATGAACGAGGGTGGAGTATGTGTATGGAAAATATGAAAGAGGTAGAATTGAGATGATGGTGGTAGAGAGGAAAATGGTTTGTACTCCATGCCAGTTTCCATGGCAAGATGGCGAGTCCTTTGTGGAGCTTTCATCCTTCCTGCCCGATCATTAGACTAGCGCACCAAATCTAAAGGGAAAATTTCAACATTATCTTCAACCTATTGTTGAACTCACTACATAAGGATGAGATCGTATTTGCCTCGTGAGATCTTATATGGTCTATGGACTCCATGGTAGTCCGAAGTCTCTCGAGCCATGTCAGAAAGAGGAGTAAGTTATGAGGCAATTATGATTAGGGTAACTCAAAGACAATGAACACAGTAAAAATTTTTTGAATAAATGAATGAATATTCAATATGCAATGCTCATGCAGCAAACAAACTGTGCAAGAAATGAAGACTGTAACCCGAATTCTTGTGTCTCCGAGGACCAAGGCAAAGGTAATGAGCATGAGAGTGTGTCATACTCCTTACGGATCCTGAAACGCAACAAGGCAACCTCCAAGATGTTACACAACAGCAAATGTAGCAGATGATCTACTGAATCAGTGTCGGGTGCGTAGAGGAGAGAGAAAAACAGACAACAAAACAGCAGCTAATGACGTGGCAGCCTGCAATGTAAACGCAACAGTTGATGTGCTGAAATAGTGTCAGATACGTAGCGGAGAGAGAAAAACAGACAATGCAGCAGCAGCTAATGGCGTGGCAGCTTATACGGCAGCCTGCAGTGTAAACACAGTGAAGATGCTGATGTGGCAACCTATACAACAGCCTGCTTAGGTAAAACACAGAATTTCTGCAGTCCTTTGGAGCAGGGTGGCAGCCAGCAGGTACAAACACAGTGCTGCGTGCCAACTAGCGATAGCAAATGGATGAGCAGCAGCAACAATCAAGGCTGGACAACAGCTTTAGAAGGTATGGACTGCACAATGAAGGCTGGAAACAAGCCCCAAATGGGTGAAGGCAGGATTGGGCAGCCTCGTTTAAGATCCTCCACAAACAGGGTGTGGGCAACAAACACCTACAAAAACGAGATTGAGTTGAATGGAGAGCAGCATACCTATTTATAGAAAGTTTTGGTACCTCAAACCTCCCCCATTTTAAACTCTCTCGAACTGCTCCTTGTTTTAGGATTTTCATTAATTAAGCATTTTTGGGGCTGTTCAAGAGGCTCACTCAGTGTAATGCATATTTTAGCTCAACACATCTTCACCTTCTTTGTTTTCTCATGTTCCAAACTTTAGTCTCATGACAAAGAAGTTTGACGAATACTTGCGCATCACGTATAGTCAAGCTTACACATCCCCTATCAACTTTGCTACACCATCTAGACTGGTTGGTGAGGTTTTTCCCAGCTGTACTCCACTCCCCCGCCCTATCCACCCTACCCTCATTACACACCTTATCCATCTCCTAGAACTACCACTCTTCTTGCTATGGCCAAGCATGCCTTCATTGATAAGACTTGTTTTAACACATCAAATTTCACAACTTGGTCAAACTTCATGCAACAAGTGCTCTAGTCTCATGGTCTTTGGGACCTTGTCATTGGTCTAGAGCCTATGCCATCAGCTCACCTCATGGAGTATACGAGGCGCCTTATAGGGGGTGATCTAGATATGATGAGGAGAGTAAAGAATGATTTCCTAGCATTCCACAATCATTCTCTTTATTTTAGCTAGCCCACAACTAGGCTTCAAGAGACATAGCTTTAGCTTATCTATAGGTAGGAGAAATACAGCAATTGTGCTCCTACTTTTATACGTGAGTCATGAATTTGATGTTTTGATAATCTAATGCATTATGCAACCTAGATCCTCTTTCACACCAAAAAGAGAAACAAGCTCATGATAGTCCAATTGGAGCATTTAGTGTTTTGCCATTGCAATCTTCAACTTCTTAAGAGGATCGCTCTGTCTCCTAAGCCTTCACACGTAATGAATTATATTATGTATAATTTAACTTTTTAACCTAGCCACTACTTAGAAGTCGGATTGTAAATTGTAATATATATGGATATTGAACATATTAAAACTTATCTCATATCTTTGTCTTGTTCACCTTTACAAGTGAATGTCAATAAAATTTATATAGAGAAGGTATGTGATATCCCAAAGATACCGCAAGAGCGGCGGGTTATCTACTCCATGTTCTATGAGGAGGTATCGACACCAATCCATGAGACTCATGCACAATGAAGGGCTAAAGCAACTAAAGCGAGGGCTACACGTGGTCGTGGATCATAGCCAGAGTTTGAGGCTAAGGCTAAGGTTGCTTTATCATCTTCTCAATCAAGGTCCTTGAGTCGAATGAAGAAATGGTGCACAAATTCTTGGAATCCAAATAAGTCATGACTCATGGACTCTAGAGACTAAAGTCATAATACCTCAAGAGTTAGTTTAGAATTGCAATTGCATATTGTTTATTGATGTTGATACTTGATTACTCACTAGTTAATTGTACTCTATTCTCACTGGACTTTTGACAATTTATTCACATGACACAATTCCATGTATCATTGTATCTTGATTTTACTTTTTATACATCTACGTTCCACCATTCTTGATGCCAATCTTCAAATGACTCATGAATCATAAATTATAATTCATTTTGTTGTTTAAAGTTTTAGAAACCAAGTATTAATTGTGTTAAACTGTCTTAACCATTGAGTCTTCACTCATGATATGTGCAATGAATCGTGATTTTTAATTCAAACATTGCCACCCGATCTCCTTCCAACTCTTGGTACTTTTTCAATAGTTCATCCAGATCTTCCTACTATTCTTCATAGCCCCAATAGTCAAGGGGACGATCAATCATTTTCTAAGAAGCAGCTTTTAATACGCTGAACAATCTTAGGTGGCACTCCTGCAATTCCAGTGGTAGCTCCACCACTAGCGGCCATCCTAGAGGCATTTCATCTATACACTCTCCTAGTTCATCAAACTCCTACAACTCCACACAATTTGCTAATGAATTCAAGCAGCTCTAAGGAAAAGGACAGCTCTAATTTGAAAGGTTTTAGTCCTCCCAATCCATGGCTCTTAACTCCTACTCTCCATACCTAATGTTCTTTAAATGATTCCTTAATGTTTCTTTGGTTGAGATTGAGTTCAAAAGATCATGCACTTGGCCAAAATCCAAATCGCTCAATGCTACATTAGCCAAGCTCAATTGTGCTTCTAGCTATGTTACATCATCCATATTGTAGGTGGTGATTTTAGGGATGGTCCTCTGATAAAGCTCTTGTTGTTGTAACATTACAAATTAATGCACATTTGCCTGCACCTTGAGCTGACTTTCCCTTGCTAGTGAATCAGCTAATCATAAGTTAGCTTTCTCAATACTTCTTCAAAGTCCTTTCTCACTTATTTCTCAGTTCTACAGATTGCTTCGATAAGTTTTGTGTCAACAGTCTATTGTAGACCATCACAAATTATTTTCAGCTTCTCTTGCACTTGTCAATTCTCCCTAATGTCCTTTTCATAGAGAACTATCTTAGCCTTCTACTGCTCTAACTACGTTTTTAGGTTTACCAATTGAGATTGCACTTCTTCATATTTATTTTTTAGCTCTTCTAGTTCCTTGTCATTTGCTTCTAGTGGCAAGTCCTTTTCCGTCAGTCAAGTTTGGAGATCCTACAACTTGTGGTTAGTTTGTACCATGAACCATGAGGGCTATCTCGTGGGCTACCCATTGATGACCTTTGATCCATGATTCGGGTTTCCTAGGCATTTAAACTATCATTAAAAGCATTTGTTGCCACTAGTGTCCCATACTAAGAACACTAGGTGATACTAGGGTTAGGGTTTATTTTAGGGTTTTCTATGACGGTTAAGCTGTTAGGAATTCATATTTTATTATTTAAAGATACTTCGTACCTCATCTTGCACAAGTATGGCATTATTCAGTGTGATCCCCTAGAGCATTTTACTCTTACTCCTCTCTCCCTCCCTCCCTCCCTCCCTCCCTCTCTCATTAATTCATTACTTCTCATTCCTGATCGAGTATTGTTATGCATTGATTAACTCTTTCATTCTCATTCATTTTCCATTAAAATAATCGTATAATCACTCCACGCCTAGGCCTACAGTGGTATCAAAAAGAAGTTCATTCATCGCCCTCACCATCGCTCACGACCATTTTCTCGCTGCTATTGCCATTGAGTGCCACACCTTGGCCGGCTGCCGCCCAAAGCCATTGCCATCATGCCAACTTCCATCAACATCAATGAGTGGTGATTAACGGTCGGATGCCACCATTCTGGCCATTGTTGCTGTCACTTGGTCTCTTTGCATCACATCAAGTGTTGTCCAATCAATTGTGTTGTCTTCTCACCACGCAAAGACAATTTGCACATGTCACCTTAGGTGGTAGCCAACCTATTGAGTAGAGTTAGCTATAACGAAGTGCCACAGCATTTTCACGTGACGCAACCCTATAAGATTCTCGTCAAAGTGCCTTGCCCTTCAAACTCACCGTCAGCCCCATTATGCCTAGACATGCCTGTGACAAGGACACAGCATCACCTATCACTACCTCACAATTCGTCAAGCCAAGACAACCTTTCCGCTAACCCATCGCCTCTCAACCAGACAACCGCCTTTCCAACACACGCAGTGCGAGACAAACAAACATTGGACAGCTAGGTCCTTCCACCAACACGCCTTTCATGTCGACACATCAACCCGCTGCCACATCACAAAGTGTCGCCTTGTCCTTGATCATCTCAACCCTTTTTTTTTCCAAATCAATTGTCCATTTTTCAAATTGTTATTTCACTTCATACATGCCCCTATTTCTACACCTCTTCCCTTCTTAAACACAAATTAGGCCAAATTTGAGGGTTTTTATCAAATTGGCCCAATTTGATCCAAATTTCATCAAAATTTGGAGATTTTTCATCAATTTCATCAAATTCTTCATCAAACTGAAAGAAATTTGCCATTGGTCTTCATCAAATTTGGGGCTCTTCAACAAATTGACCGAATTTCACTCCAATTTTGCCACCGAATTTGAGGCTTATCAAGAATTCCGCATTCTTCATCAACATTGAGGTAGAATTCATCATCTACGTGACATTTGAGATCTTTCGGGTAAAAATTTTACAAAAATTGTCAAATTTCTCTCCAATTTCTCGATAAATTTTAGGGCTTTTCAACATTTGAGACCAATTTCACCCCAATTTCTTCAAAAAATTTGAGCTTTTCTTAAATTTATCAATATTGAGGCTCAATTCACCTTCTAACATGGAATTCGACAACATTTGGATAAAAAATTTATCCAATTTCTCTTCATTTTTCGGGTAAATTTTGGGGCTTTTGCCCAATTCCACCACCGAGGCATCCAAAATTCTGGGCTTTTGCCTCAATTCATCTTCTTGGCCCCTAACATGCTCCAAAATCATATTATTCTGCTGCTGGCCTTGATCTTTCCTAACACTGAAAAAAAAATTATTATTTTGGCTTATTATTGGGTGAATTTTCAGTATATTTAGCTGCCGTCCACATTATTGAAGCATTTCCAGCCACTAATCTCTGATTTCAGTATATTGCTGATCACCGCCTTGTTGGGTATTTGACTCACGCCTCACTTACGCCTACGCTCATATGGGAGTGTCGGTGATCAGTAGGACACTGGGGCACTTTTTACTCTCGGTAGGAGAGGTTTTTTCCCCCAGACTTATGGTCTTATTGTCGTATGTACTTATGTGCTTATGTTACACACATTTGGGCACTTAGTGTGTGTCGGGTGTGAACACCCCTACAACCCTAAGGTTTAAGGGTTGTACTTTGTACTTTCTGGTTACACTCATCAGTCAATTCTCTTGGGTGTCGTGCTTCAACTCTGTCTCTCACTCTCACACTGTCTACTGAATCCCAGCTGTACCTCGATCCTCCCATCTCACATTTGGTATCAGAGCAGTCCAGTCTGCAGCCCATGCCAGTTCTACTCCAGGCTGTCAGCTCCAGCCGTCAGCGCACAGCTCCATCTGCCTGTCTCAGCGCGCCACCAGCAGGCGCAGTCAACGCCTGCAACATCGCGTGCCCTGCCCAGCGCACTACCTGTATGTTGGAAACGTCGCCTCCTCTGCACAGCGAGCCACCCGCTAGCAACTCGCAATAGCCTGCACGTCAGTCCAGGCGCTGTTCTTTCGTCAGACGTCAACGTCCTCAGCAGTCAGATTCTGCCCGCCTGACGACCAGCCACTTGCAACGCCTGCTCGCGACTATCCTGCCCACCCGTCTGACGAGTCCACGTCAGCTCGCAACTGTCCTGCCCGCCCGCCTGACGACCAGCCACTTGCAACGCCTGCTCGCGACTGTCCTGCCCGCCCGTCTGATGAGTCCATGTCAGCTCGCGACTGTCCAGCCCGCCCGCCTGATGAGTCCGCGTCAGCTATAAACGTCGCCAACGCCATCACGTCTGCCCAAACGGCCGCCCGTCTGCCCAGTCCACGTCAAACCTGTCACTCTACTCGTCCGCCCTGACCACGTCAGGTGTGTTTTTCTTAAAAAACAAAATTTTTAATTTTAGTCCAGAATCAATTTCTGGCAGAGGAGGTTCATACGCAATAGGGACCGTAGGCACAGCACAGGTGTGGGATAAATTTCATGCAAATTTTTGGACTGGATCATCAGAAATTTTGGCGCTTTTGTGTATTGTGGGGACAGTTGCATATGAACTGCTGGTACAGTCACAGAAAGACTATTTTGACAGAAATTTTGGCAAAAATTTTGGGAATTTTGATATAAGTGTTGCAGTGCACTGTTTGCACCTTGGGAAGCGTGCATTAAAAGACAGTTTTTTTTCTGACAAAGTACGCCCTTGCACATTAATTGCAGAAACGTGTTTGCTGAAATTTCTGAAAATTTGCAGGTTTCTAGTTCATACTGCTTTGACATTGCTCATATTGTCTTTGGAAATTTGTCATCATGGCAAATCAGGGAGGTGATGTCTTTACGTATGTATCCAAGGAAGACAGATTGGATGGAAACAACTATTCACTTTGGTCATTCATGATGAAGAATGTATTAGTGGCTAAGAATTTATGGGATTATGTCAGTGGAGAGGAAACTCGACCGGGAGTTGTAGCTCCCGTTACTCCTCCTCCCCATGGCGCACATGGACAACGGGGACCTCAACCCGCTCCACCTCAGCCACTTCTTCCAAGAACTGCAGCTCAAAAAGCTTGGGATACACGTGATGCACAGGCCTTGTCGTTGATTGCGCTGGCAGTTCAACGGTCCATTATACCTCATATCTGTTCGACATCTACTTTACGAGATGCATGGTTGACTTTGGAGCATATGTTTGTAGGAAAGAATGAGACTCGGATCTCTTTCTTGAAGAAAGAGTTGGAAACTCTGAAGATGCATAAGGGTGATTCTATGCAGGATCACTTAAATAAGATTCAGGACTTGAGGGAGCAGCTCATGAATGTAGATGAGTATTTTTCGAATGCACAGTTGATATCCACCACCTTGAATTCCTTACCTCCTTCGTACTTGTCTTTTTATACTGCATTGAACCTCACCATGAGGATTGCTGAGCACCCACTCACTTTTATTCAGCTGGTTAGTTTGCTTCTAGAGGAGGAGCAAACACGGAAAAATAGTGGTGTGGATGCTATAGTCTCTGAGCAGGCTTTTGTGGCAAGACAGAAAGGCAAAAACAACAAGGTGAAAAATGCTCCACAGAGTTCTGGCACTTCGGGCACATCGCAGAATCAGACACAACGGGGGACGCAAGCAAAAAAAGGAAAATGTCATTATTGTAAGAAGCCCGGCCACTATATCACTGAGTGCAAGAAGCGCATTGCCAAAGAGAAGGAGGAGTCAGGAATGTCTGTTTCTACTACTCCTTCCACTGCTAGTGAGTCCGCGTCCTTTGTTGTGGACAGAGACTATTGTTTTTACATTTGCAGTTATGACATCTCTTGGGCCGATAGAGCACTTAGCTCTACAGAGGATGCTGACACTTGGTTCTTTGACAGTGGTGCTTCTAGACATATTACATCTCGCAAATATTTGTTTGCTTCAGTTAGTGCACCTCCCGTTGGGAAATCGGTACAGTGTGCCAATAATGCATCATACCCTGTTCGTAGTATTGGGGAGATTCAACTCACAGCCATTGATGGCTCTATTCTCCGCCTACAGGATGCTTTGTTTGTGCCTGGAATCAAGAAGAATTTGCTTTCTATTTCTTCTTTGGCACGTTGTGGTTTGCAGGTCACCTTTGATGATGACCGTTGCATGGTTAGAGAAAAAGAACGCATGACTTTGGTCTTGACAGGATCTTTGTGTCATGGTTTATATGAGTTGGATGCTCTTTATATGAGTTGGATGCTCTTTCAGTAGATCAATCGGCATACTTGACATCCACTCTTACTCCTGCTATGATACAGGCAGAGTTATGGCATGCTCGTTTGGGGCATGTAAACTTTGGCAGCTTGATGCTTTTGCAGCGTATTCAGATGCTGAATGGCTTACCTCTCTTAGAGAGACCTCCTGAGCACTTATGTGAGGGATGCATTTTGGGAAAAATACATCGGTTCTCATTTCCTCGTGATGTTGCTTTCAGAGCAACATAGATTGCAGTTGGTGCATTCAGATGTTTGTGGGCCTATGCAGACCATGTCATTGGGCGGTTGTTATTATTTTGTGACATTCATTGATGACTTTATACGTTTTTGCTAGGTCTACTGTTTGAAAAAGAAGTCAGAAGTGTATGATGCATTTTTGGCTTTCAGTGCACTTGTTGAAAATCAATCTGGATGCAAGATTAAGACTCTCCGTTCGGACCGAGGGGGGGAATACATGCCCTCTATGCTGAATTCTTTTTTGCAGCAGAAGGGCATAGTCCATCAGTATACTACAGCTTATACTCCACAGCAGAATGGGATAGCAGAGAGGAAGAATCGATCACTCATGGAGATGGCCAGATGTATGCTGAAGGCAAAGAGCTTGCCTCATAGTTTTTGGATGGAAGCAGTCATGTGTGCTTGCCATATTTTGAGCAGATGCCCTACCAAAGCCTTGAAGACCATCACACCTTTTGAGGCTTGGAACAGCCGTAAACCTTTTGTTGGTCACTTTCGTACCTTTGGGTGTCTTGCCTATGCCCATATTCCACAGGTACTTAGAAAAAAATTGGACAACAAGGCTGTTAAGTGCATTTTTATGGGATATAGCAATGAGAGCAAAGGCTACAGACTCTATGATCCCGTTACAAAGAAGGTTTTTGTCAGCAGGGATGTTGTTTTTGATGAAAAATCAGAATTATCCTTGGCTGGTTTGGATACATATCAAGCTGCCCGTAATGTTTTTGAAGGGCTGCTGCCCATTACTTTTGGTGATTCAGCTGGAGGTTCAGAAAATGAACCTAATGTTCAGCCAGCTGCTCCTATGGAAAGTGCAGAAATTCAGCCATTGGCTGATCGGAATATTCAGCATCATGCTGAAACTGAAATTCAACAAGAGCTTGCACACAGTCAGGATGCTAGACAGCTACCTAGATGGTATTTGCAGACTATGCAAGATAGTCCTTTGGAAGCACCCATGGCTGGTCGTACTAGAAGGCAAGCTCGTTTGCATGATTCGACACATACCATGGAGTTTATTATGGCAGCAAATACTTTTGATAATGAAGAGCCTGAATGTTATGAGGATGCACAACACAGTGTGCATTGGATGGCAGCTATGCAAGCTGAATTAGATTCAATTACTAAGAATCAAACTTGGGATTTAGTGTCCTTGCCATTTGGGAAGAAAGCCATTGGAACGAAATGGGTCTACAATCTGAAAAGAAAAGCAGATGGATCCATTGATAAATACAAGGCACAGCTGGTAGCTAAAGGCTACGCACAGAAAAAGAGCATTGATTATGAGGAGACATTTGCTCCTACTTCCCGTATGACGACCATCAGGTCTATGATTGCTTTGGCTGCACATTATGGTTGGACAGTGCATCATCTAGATATCAAGACTGCATTTTTACATGGGGAACTTCAGGAGAAATTTTATGTACAGCAGCCCATTGGTTTTGCAGTTGAAGGCTCAGAACATTTGGTATGCAAGCTCAAAAAGGCACTATATG
The DNA here is from genome assembly GCF_053477565.2 of Lygodium microphyllum. Taxonomy (NCBI): domain Eukaryota; kingdom Viridiplantae; phylum Streptophyta; class Polypodiopsida; order Schizaeales; family Lygodiaceae; genus Lygodium; species Lygodium microphyllum. The sequence goes on along the minus strand of NC_141157.1, from coordinate 29,155,906 downwards.
GTTTGAAACAAGCTCCTAGAGCTTGGTATGCAAAAATAGATGCTTTCTTGCTTGGTCAGGGGTTTCTAAACAGCTCATCTGAGTCTACCCTTTACGTATGTAAAGAAGGGGGATCTATGCTGATTATATGTCTTTATGTTGATGACCTTTTTCTCACTGGAACACATGCTGATCAGATTTCAGCATTCAAACAAAATTTGCAGCAAACTTTTGACATGTCTGACTTGGGAGTTTTGCATTACTACTTGGGCATCCAGTTCATACATAATGCTCGAGGTATTGGGCTATCACAGTCAAGGTATATTGGGTAGCTTCTTGAGAAGTTTGGCTTACAGGATTGCAAGCCAGTTTGTACTCCCATGGAACCTGGATTGAAACTGTCATTACATGATGACAGTGATTTGTTTGATATACATACATATGCTCCTGCAGTTGGATGTCTTATCTATCTATGCAATACTAGGCCGGACATACAGTTTGCAGTTTCAGCTTTGAGCAGGTATATGCATCAGCCACGTATGTCACATTGGCAAGCTGTCAAGCGTGTTTTTCGCTACTTGCAGGGTACTCGTTTTCTTGGGTTGCTTTATGCCAAGGGGGGACCACTGCAGTTACATGCTTACAGTGATTCTAATTGGGCTGGTGATTATGATACACGTCACTCCACTAGTGGCAATTGTTTCTTTCTTGGCTCTTCTTGCATTTCTTAGCTTAGTAAGAAACAATCCATTGTTGCCACATCGTCATGTGAAGCTGAATACAAGGCAGCTTTCAGTACCACAGTTGAATGCGTATGGCTTAGACGCTTGCTAGCTGATTTGGATGCATCTGTTACTGAGCCTACTCCTTTGTTCACTGACAGTCAGAGTGCCATTGCAGTGGCACGGAACCCAGTGTTTCATGCTTGCACAAAACACATTGAGATTCATTATCACTTTGTCAGAGAGAGGCTACATGCAGGTGATATCAGCCTTGTCTATTGTCCTACCACCAGTAATGTGGCAGACATCTTCACCAAAGCTCTTCCTTGTGACAAATTTGAAGCATTTCGCGATGCTTTAAATTTGATATCCTTTGGTGGCGGATGATCCTTGTACTCTTGATCACTCTTCACTCCAGGGGGGTTTGTTGGGTATTTGACTCACGCCTCACTTACGCCTACGCTCATATGGGAGTGTCGGTGATCATAGGACACTGGGGCACTTTTTACTCTCGGTAGGAGAGGTCTTTCCCCCCAGACTTATGGTCTTATTGTCGTATGTACTTATGTGCTTATGTTACACACATTTGGGCACTTAGTGTGTGTCGGGTGTGAACAGCCCCTACAACCCTAAGGTTTAAGGGTTGTACTTTGTACTTTCTGGTTACACTCATTCAATCAATTCTCTTGGGTGTCGTGCTTCAACTCTGTCTCTCACTCTCACATTGTCTACTGAATCCCAACTGTACCTCGATCCTCCCATCTCACACGCCTTAATCAAGTAATATTTATTTCTAAATTAATTATTTTCAGCATATTTTCTCTCTCCTCAGCAGAAAAAAACAGCAAGAGAAATTATTATTCTTTATATTATTCAACTTCATTGAGGTAGGCTCCTATGAGTGATTTATTATTGTTTAGGCATCTATTTTCTCTCTCCCCACTTGGAAAATATTATTTTATTGCTGATCATCACTCATGGCCAACAATAATAATGGTTTGTCGGCCATGCTTGGTGCCAACGCCTAGCTCAATGACACCAATTACACAATGTGGGCTTATATCATGCGACATGTTCTTATCGCGAAGAATCTATGGCATATAGCCAACGCCACCGAGCAAAGTCCAGCTTCTTCAACACCGGCACCACCTCCCGCTTCCACAGCACGAGGTGGCTCTCATGATGCTGAATCATCTTGTTCTTCGGCAACGCTCCCACTCAAGAACAGATTCAGTCGGATGGCCGTGACACCCAAGCGCATGCCCTAATTACTTTATCCGTGAAGAGAGCCATTATTCCACACATCCGATCATGCAAGTCATCCAAGGAAGCATGGGATAAGCTTGCATCATTATATCAAGTGCACAATGAAGCGCGCATTACTTACCTACATAAGAAATTGGAAGACGTTTGCACGGAAGGAGGAGGTAATATGGATGCCTATCTTACATGCACAAAAGATCTTATTGAGCATTTATTAAGTATTGATGAAGAAGTTTCTGATAACCAACTTGTTTCCATCACTCTTAATGGTCTACCGGAGTCATATCAAGGTTTTGCTACCACCTTGCGGTTGATAACTATGGGTAACCAAGTTACCTACAACTTCGACCAACTTGTGTCTCTTTTGTTACAGGAGGAGCAAAGCCATCTCAACCACAATGCTACCATGGCAATTGAACAGGCCTTTTCCACCCATCATCGTGGAAAAACCAAACCCAAGCTAAAAAACAAGGTTGCTGGTCAAAAAACAACAAACTTTCATGTTGGTCATCCTTCTTCCTCCACCCCTTCTACATCAAAGACGCCCTTCCATGCTGGTCCATCCTCTTCCAACCCCTCTAAGGGTCCAATCGACAAAGCTAAGAGGTGTAATTATTGCCAGAAGACGGGGCACGACATCACTAAATGTCATAAGCGCATTGCATCACAGTAGTCGTCCAGTCTTGCTCTTACACATGAGACTACGAACTATTCTCAACTTAAGGAGTATACTTTTTTCATTCAGTGTCCGTATAATCCTTCTATTCATGATCCTTGTTTTTCTATTATTGATGCGGCTTCTACTTGGTATTTTGACAATGGTGCATCTGAACACATCACCTCGTACCGAACATTATTTTCATACCTCTCTAATGTACCTAAGGGGAGGTATAGTTATGTGTGCCCAAAATGCCTCTTAGGCAGTTAAAGGCATTAGGCATGTGCAGGTTGTCTCCGTCTTGGGCACTCCTTTGACATTGCATGATGTTCTCTCTGTGCCCGACATCAAGAAGAATCTTATCTCCATTTCAAACATTACTACTTCTGGGTTTCACATCATTTCTGATGGCCCCCAATGTATATGATAATCGAATTTCTTCTTCCACTGTCTTGACAGGCACCCTCACTAAAGGTCTCTATCATCTTGATACTTATGATTAACAACTTATTGAAAATCCTTTTGACATTGCCTTATTAACAAAGGAATATTTTCATGATACATATTTATGGCATCAGACGCTTGGTCACATAAACTATCAAGTATTGATGAAGCTCCAATGAGAGGATATGGTCAAAGATCTTCCAAAAATTCACTTGCCATCAAATCACATTTGTGAAGGTGGTTGACTTGGTAAGATGCATCGATTCTCCTTTCGTAACGATTCCCATGTTCATTCGCCATCTATTTTGCATCTCTTTCACAATGATGTTTGTGATCCTGTGTGGACCAAATCCCTTGGTGGAATTTTATCTTTCGTCACCTTCATAAATGATAAATCCCGATTTACTTGGGTATATGGGTTGAAATCTAAGTCTGAAGTTTTCTCTTGCTTCAAGACATTTATTGCTATGGTATAAAACCAAAGTAACTTTCGCATTCAGACCCTTCACACCGACAAGGGGGGTGAATATCCTTCCAAATAGTTTTCAGAGTATCTTGCATCTCAAGGAATTCATCATCAATGCATTGTTCCTTACTCCCCACAACAAAATGGAGTAGCAGAGTGGAAGAATAGGCCATTCATGGAGATGGCAAGATGCATGCTGAAGAGTAAGAATTTACCTAATTCCTTTTGGTTGGATGCTATTCTATGTGCCACTTATGTTTTGAACAGGTGTCCTACAAGAGCTTTATGCACCATCACTCCTTATGAGGCATGGACTAGCTCCAAGCCTTCTCTCTCTCATAAAAGGACTTTTGGATCATTGGTGTATACTCGTGTAACTTCTCAGAAACAGCATAAGCTGGATGATAAGATTGTTCCCTGCATATTTATCGGATATAGTCCTAAAAGTAAAGGGTATCATCTTTATCAACCCTCTATAAGCAAGGTTATTGTCAGCAGAGATGTTATCTTTGCCCAATATGCTTCTCATCCCTTGTTGGACTGTCAAAAACAGCCTACTATTGATGCTTTAGACATCTTTGATAGATTACTACCACATTTTCATAATGGTTCCATGGCTGATCCTTCTTCTCAGCCTTCATTTCCACCATCTATACATATATTACAGCGGTCTATTCAGACTGATTTACAGCCGCAACAGCATCATGATACCTTGTCTGAAGAGCAGCCCCCTATTCTAGATCAATTGGAGCATACAAGGGCTGAAATTCAGCAGCCTAAAAGAGTCACTCACTAGCTGTTAGACACTCTTCGAGACAGCAAACAACCTCTTTCTTTGGCTGCTCACACACGAGCCTCTACTCACAAGGACCAAGGCACACTTCTTGCATGTGCATTGGTGGCTACAACATGTAATGAAGAACCTCTATGTTATAAAGATGTTTTCTTAGATGATCATTGGGGGGGAGCAATGAAGGCAGAGATTGATTCCATCCATCAGAATGACACTTGGGAGCTATGTGACTTGCCTCACAGCAAGCACGCCATTGGTACCAAATGGGTTTACAAAATTAAAAGAAAGTCAGATGGTTCTATTGACAACTTGCCTTGTTGCCAAGGGCTATGCCCAACAACAAGGAATTGACTTTGAGGAGACTTTTGCCCCTACCTCTTGCATTACTACCATGAAGAATATTATCGCCCTTGCTGCCCACTTTCATTGAGAGGTGCATCAGCTGGACATCAAGACAACATTTCTCCATGGATATCTCACTAAGGATGTATATGTTTCTCATCCTCCAGGATTTGCACTTAAAGGCTTTGAGCACAAAGTCTATCGCCTCCTCAAGAAGGCTTTGTATGGTTTAAAGCAAGCACCACAGGCTTGGTACACCCGCATACATTCTCTTCTATTGCATCTTGGATTTGAGAATAGTCCTACCGAGGCTACTCTTTACATTCGACATCAGAAATCTGATTTTATTATTCTTGTGCTTTATGTTGATGACATGCTTGTCTACTGGTCAAATTGCTGAGTTTAAGGCTGATTTACAGAAAACATTTGGCATGAGAGATCTTGGGCTACTGCACTATTATTAGGGTATCCAATTTGCCACCATTGAGGGGCACATCATCATGACACAATCCAAGTATATTGGACAGCTTTTCCACCGTTTTCAGTTTGAGAATTGTAAGCCCATGTCTACTCCCTTAGAGCCTGGTTTTAGATTCATTTCTGATGATGGAAGTAGATCCTTTGATACTACTTTATATCAACAAGCTGTTGGATGCTTGATTTATCTATGTCACACGACACCTGATCTTCAGTTTGCTGTCTCCCAGTTGAGTAGATATATGCACAACCCTTCAATACTTCATTGACAAGTAATGAAGCATGTCTTTCAATATCTTAAAGGCACTCAAGATCTTGGCCTTTTCTACAAGGCTAATTCTTTACTCTCTTTGCATGGATATTCTGACAGTGACTGGGCTCAATGTTCAAATTCTTTGTCTCTCATAGTCGCAACTATTGCTTCTTGGGTATATCCCTTGTTTCTTGGTTCAACAAGAAACAAACCATACTTGCTACTTCGAGTTATGAAGCAGAGTACAAAGCAACATTCACAACCATAGTGGTGTGTGTTTGGCTCCACAAGTTACTTGCAGATCTTCATGTGCAACAAACGGCTCTAACACTTATCTGCACTACTTTGGCCATTGCACCGAACCCAGTGTTCCACGCCCGCACAAAGCATATAGAAGTTCACTATCATTATGTTCGTGAGCAGATGTTAGCTGGAGAAATAGAGTTGTCTTACATACCCACTAAAGACAACTTGGCAAATCTTGTCACAAAGGCTCTTCCTCGACCAAAGTTCCAGCCTTTTCGGCAAGTCTTGAACTTGACTCCATTTATTCCATGATTTGTCATACTCTATATTGTTTTCGGCAAGCCTTGAACTTGGGCAACCATGACCTTATATTTTCCTTCATTTTCTAGGATTTTTACTAATTTTTCCTAGATCAGTCCGCCCATTTCATGGAGGGGGGTTTGTAGACCATCTCATGGGCTACGTATTGATGCCCTTTGATCCATGATCCGAGCTCCCTAGACACTTAAACTGTCATTAAATGCAGTTGTTGCCCCTAGTATCCTAGCACTAAGTGACACTAGGATTAGTGTTTATTTTAGAATTTCCTATGATAGTTAAGCCATTAGGGTTTCATATTTTATTATGGACGCACATTACCATGGACTTCATTATTGGCTTCCCTACTACCAAAAAGGGATGGAATAGTATAGATGTGGTGGTGGATAGACTCACCAAGGCAGCCCATTTCATTCGAACCAAGACCCAGTTTACTACTTCTCAAGTGGCTAGTCAATTCATGGAGCATATTTTTAGATTACATGATTACCGCAGGTAATTGTTCATGACAGAGATTCAAAGTTCATGAGTAGCAGTATTCAGATCCATGGGCACTAAATTGACTCCCTCTACGGCTTATCATCCGCAAACTGATAGACAGACAAAAAAGGTAAATAAGTGGTTGGAGACTTATCTTCGCCATTTCTATTATGATGTCCAAAATTCATGGGATTCTTGGTTACACTTAGCTGAGTTTGCCTACAATAACTCCACTCATGCTAGCATTGGAGTTTCACCCTTTGAGGCTATGCATGGCTATAAGGTGCCCTTACCCACAGTCACCTTTAATGAAAGAATCAATCCTCATGGGAAAGAAGAATTGGAAAGAATGTAAACCCTTATTTAGCAGTGTAAGTTGAATCTTAGGAAAGCTTAAGACCAAACGAAGATGTATACAGATGAGAAGAGGTGACCTCTCTCTCTCTCTCTCTCTCTCTCATTTATTCATTACTTCTTATTCATGATCGAATATTGTTGTGCACCGATTAATTCTTTCGTTCTCATTCATTTTTCATTAAAGTAATCACACAATCACTCCATGGCTAGGCCAACAATTGAGAGGGGACATCATTATGACACAATCCAAGTATATTGGACAGCTTCTTAAGCGTTTTCAGTTAGAGGATTGTAAGCCCGTGTCTACTCCCTTGGAGCCTAGTTTTAGATTCACTTTTGATTATGGTAGCGGTTCCTTAGATACTACTTTATATCAACAGGCTGTTGGATGCTTGCTTAATCTATGTCACACGAGGCCCAATCTTCAGTTTGCAGTATTCCAGTTGAGCAAATATATGCACAGCCCTTCAATACTTCATTGGTATGTAGTGAAGCATGTCTTTCAATATCTTAAAGGCACTCAAGATCTTGGCCTTTTCTACAAGGCTAATTCTTCACTCTCTTTGCATGGATATTCTAAGAGTGATTGGGTTGGGTGTTCAAATTCTTGTCTCTCTCATAGTGGCAACTGCTTCTTCTTGGGTACATCTCCTCTTTCTTGGTTCAACAAGAAACAAACTACAATTGCTACTTCCAATTGTGAAGCTGAGTACAGAGTAACATTCACAACCAGAGTGCAGTGTGTTTGACTCCTGGAGTTACTTGCAAATCTTCATTTGCACCAAACGGCTCTAACACTCATCTACGCTAACAGCCAAAGTGCTTTGGCCATTGCACAGAACCCAGTGTTCCATGCCCGCACAAAGCATATACAAGTTCATTATCATTATGTTTGTGAGCGGATGTCACCTAGAGAAATAGAGTTGTCTTATGTACCCACTAAAGACAACTTGGCAGATCTTTTCACAAAGGCTCATCCTCGATCAAAGTTCCAGCCTTTTCGGCAAGCCTTGAACTTGATTTCATTTGTTCCATGATCTGTCATACTCTATATTGTCATAGGTTGCTATATCAGCTTGGATGAACTTGTGTAACCATGATCTTATATTTTCCTTCATTTTCTAAGATTTTACTATTTTTTCCTAGATCAATTCGCCCATTTCATGGAGGGAGACTTGTAGGCCATCTTGTGGCTACACGTTGATGCCCTTTGATCCATGACCTGAGCTCCCTAGGCATTTAAACTATCATTAAATGCACTTCCTGACCCTAGAATCCTAACACTAACCGACACTAGGGTTAGGGTTCATTTTAGGGTTTCGTATGATGGTTAAGCCATTAGGATTTCAAATTTTATTAGTCAAAGATACTTCATGCCTCATTTTGCCTAGGTCGTTGTACTCTCTCTCTCTCTCATTAATTCATTATTTCTCATTCGTGATCGAGTATTGTTGTGCATTGATTAATTCTTTCATTCTCATTCATTTTCCATTAAATTAATTGCACAATCACTCCACACCTAGGCCAACAAATCATTGGTAGGCCTCCTAAGTGTTTCCTAATCTATCATGTGGCTCCTTTTTACCTTAAAGTGCTTCTTTTTTATCCCTTCTAAGTTCCTCACATAGCAATTTTAAGGCTTTTAGGTTCCTTGCTACGTTTAGTATCAAGGTTGTTGGGAATAAAGGGCCATCGTGCCTTTTATATCTGCACGGGTGTGAACACACCCTTAGCACATTGTACTTGCAAATATATATCTATCTAAAAACCTAAAGTGGTACACTCATCATTGTACCAAAAACGTGCTCACACTCTACACTACTTGCTTTCGCTCTCTCTGTCTCTCATTGCGCATATGGCAGTCTGCCTTGATCTTCGTGCCTAATCGATTCCTACAAACTGGTATCAGAGCGCAAGGTGCTGCAAACAATCACCAGGCTAAGGAAGAAGACCAACGTGGTGACGAGAGCTCAAAGGCGAGCAGGAGAGTCACAGGTGTGAGCTGTAGGCAGTGACAGTCGACTGCAGCAGTTGACTGCAGCAAGAGACTACAACAAGCGTGGACCATTGCAACGCTGATGAACACCGAGTGACGTTGTAGACGAGCTGACGACTGCAGCGCTGACGAACGAGAAGACTGCTGCTGCGTGACACGAAGGCAGGCTCGCGCGAAACAGGGACAGGGTGCCGGACTGCACGGGCGACGATCGCAACCAGCAAGGACGGAACCGGTAGCGGGGCTCACGACACTCGACTGACGGGTCAACGGACCCATCAGAATTTTCTGAAAATTTTAATCTTTTTTTATATTTCTTTTACCCACTGACGCGGTTTCGCACGCGCAAGCACAAAATCTCAGAACTGTGCAAAATCGGCTTAGAAATTTGGGGATTCTCTCGAATCTGGGGATCTCAACACAGAATTGGATCTCAACACAGAACTGGACAATCTGACTCAGAAATTGCAAAGTCGGTGCACATTTGCCCGGGAATTGTTGAGTTTTTCACATTTTAGTGAAATTCTTTCAATTTCACTGAAATTAGTGCACACAGGATTTGGAAAATTTGGGGATTTGTCCAGATTTAGTGCGAGCAAGATGCAACAGTGATATTTATCTCAGAAATTGCAAGAATTTGTGACATTTTGTCCTTGATATTTGGGGCTTTTAATGTACATGCGCAAATTGAACTGAAATTAAATCAATTTCTCGGCATTGAGGCACATTGGACCCCGTGCAATTTGGGGCTTTTGCAATTTGGGCAAAATTTGTGCAGTATTTGGTCATTTAATGTACATGCACGTTGAATCCCGTGCAATTTGGACCATCAACACTTGGTAAAATTTGGGGGTTTTGCTGAAATTGCTTTATTTTGGCAAAATTGGACAGTCCTATGCATAACAAAGGAAATGCAAATGTGTGTTTGATGCTTTGAGCACAAAATTTTGGGGCTTTTGACCGTTCGTGTCAAATTTTATGCCCGTGGGTACATGTACAACAGAAATTACAGCAAAAATTTTGGGATTTCTCAAGTAATGTGATGCACATGCCCTTGCAACAGCTGTAATCAATTGGATAATGCTATAGCACTTGGTTTGGTGCTTCTTAAAACTTAATTACAGATCTGAAATTTGTACTTTTTTTGTCACATTTTGGCTGAAAATCATGGCTGGCAGCAATGACACGAGTAATTTGATGCACATAAAGAAGCTTTGAGGCGCACATAATTTTGCAGTGTGGCAAAAACAGTGCTACAATATCCTGTTACAAAAGAAGCAGGCAAAGCCGATCAAAACCAAAGGGGCTAAGCATCCAGTAAATCGGCACAACACTGCATCTAGTAAATCTTCCAGTGCTTTGCATACTACGGGCAGATCACAACAAAAGGGCAAATATGATGGCAAGGGACGCAGTAAACCACATTGCAAAGATGTTGAATGCCATCATTGTGGCAAGAAGAGTCACTTCAAACGTGACTGCTACAAATGGAAGAAAGAGAAAGGAAAAGGCAAGAAGACAGATGATTGCAAGGAAGAGAAGAAGGACAGTCAACCTAAGAAAAGCAGTGTAAAAATTGAAGAGGTGAATGTAGTCACTCATGACACTGACAATGAGAGTGATGTACTCTTTCTCTCTTCACATTTTGATGCACATGCTCTACTCGCAGATACAGATGATGACATGCATACCTGGATTCTTGATTAAGGTGCTTCCTTTCATGTCACCCTCATTGTGAGTGGTTTTCCGCATATATAGGGCGTCGACATGGTGTTGTCCATCTTGGGGACAACTATGCATATCAAATTGCAGGTATTGGCAATGTGTAGTTACAGTTTCAGCATGGCTCTGTCTTTACACTTCAGCATGTACGGCATGTACCTCAGCTCAAGAAGAGCTTGATCAGCACAAGGCAGCTAGATGATGATGGTTTTCATACCACCTTTGATGATGGAAAATGAAAGATCTATAAGGGATCTAGGGTTATTGCCAGAGGTTACAAGAGTGATACGTTATATCCACTTCATGTATCTAGTCTACGTGACCATGTTGTTGCTGTGACCGAGCAGCCAAGTGTTTCTTTGTGGCATGGCCGGTTGGGACACATGAGTCAAACAGGAATGAAAGTGCTTTCTCCCTTGGGTTACTTTCCTTGTCTTCGTTATGCTGATTTTGAACACTGTGATCATTGTATTTATGGCAAACATTTTGTTACCTTTGTCGATGATGCTACACGGAAAGTATGGGTTTATCCTATTCGTAGCAAGGATGAAGTACTTGACAAGTTTAAAAAATTCTTGGCGTTGGCTGAAAATCAGACAGATAAGACACTTAAGTATCTTCACTCTGACAATGGTGGGGAATATGTGTCCAAGGCCTTTTAGGCATTTTGCAACAAAAAAGGGATAAAGAGGGAGCTCACTGCCCCTCATAATCCGCCCCAAAATGAAGTTGCAGAGCGTATGAATCAAACCATACAAGATAAGGTCCATACAATGCTATCTCATGCTGCATTACCCCATGTTTTTTGGGTAGAGGCTATTATGACAGCTGTTCACTTGATTAATCGGTCACCAAACAAGTCTTTTGCGGGGGGGGATGGATGGTCGGGCAAGCCACCTTTACATGCTCTTCTGAAAGTGTTTGGCTGCGAGGCTTTTGTGCACATTCGTAAAGAAAAACACAGCAAACTTGAGCCAAAGTTCTGTAAATGCAATTTCCTAGAATTGGTGACGAGGGTGAAATGGGGTATAAATTGTGGGATCCCGAAAAAAGAAAAGTAGTACGCAGCAATGACGTTATCTTCCGGGAAGATCGCATGCACAAACAACCCGAAAAGACTGAGGAGGTACGTAAAGTTGTATTCCGAGAAGAAATACCTTTTAGATAGCAAAATGTGCCCGCTGTACAGCAGCAAATACCTGCTGTAAATGAACTTGTAAATGCAGGAAATGATGCTGGAAATGATCAGCCAGCTATTGCCCATGAAAATGAGCCATTACATGTGCAAGAACAGCCAGGACAGCAAGCTGTTAATGCTGATTTGCAGGCTGAAATGCCAGGACAGCATGCTGAAAATGGAAATTTGCAGGAACAGCCAGCAAACAATGACCATTGGATTAGGAGATCGTCTAGGGCTACTAGACAACCTGACAGATTTGTTCCTGGTGCAATTAATGTAGCTGAGAATGTCATGTTGACAGACTGTAATGAACCGTCTTGCTTCAAGGAAGCAATGGGCAAACAAGACAACAAGAAATGGTATAAAGCCATGCTGTCAGAAATGGAATCTCTTGACAAAAATGGCACTTGGGACTTGGTGCAGTTGCCTAAAGGGTAGAAAACTCTTCCATGCAAATGGGTTTACAAAATGAAGGTCACTTTTGGTTCCTCACCAAAGTACAAAGCAAGATTGGTTGCAAAGGGGTACAAGCAGGAGCATGGAATTGACTTTGATGAGATTTTCTCTCCTGTTCTCCAGATGACTACATTGAGAACCATTTTGGGCTTAGTTGCAGTTGAGGATATAGAGCTCATACAGATGGATGTAAAGACTGCATTTTTACATGGTGATTTGCATAAAGACATATATATGCAGCCGCCTCAAGGGTTTGTTGAACAAGGGAAAGAACAAATGGTATGTAAACTCAAAAGAAGTTTGTAAGGGCTGAAACAAGCACCAAGAGAATGGTATCATAAGTTTGATACATTCATGCAGTCCCAAGGCTTTCATAGAAGTCTAGTGGATCACTGCTTGTATACCAAGAAGGCAGCAGATAGCACCCTAATTATCTTGGTTTTGTACGATTGATAACATGCTGATTGCTGGCAGGGATACTCATGCCTTGGACTCACTGAAGCAAAGTCTTCATGGCAGCTTTGACATGAAGGATCTTAGTGATGCAAATCACATTCTTGGCATGCGAATACTCAGAGAAAGATCGAAAGGCTTACTCTATCTATCTCAGCAGGAGTATATCTCCAAAGATTTGCAGCGTTTCAATATGGAGGGTGGAAAAACCATTGGGGTTCCATTGCCTTCATACGTGAAACTTAGTGCAGAGGACAGCCCTACATCTGATGATGAGAAGGCTGAAATGGCCAAGATGCCATTGCCTTTGCAGTGGAAGTGGTTAGCGGATACATGGCAACCCCCGGCAAGAAGCATTGGGATGCAGTGAAAGGTATTATGAGATACCTCAAAGGCACAAAGGAGTTGTGCATCTACTTTGGAAAGAAGAAGACATCTGTTGTTGGCTTTACGGATGCAGACTATGCTGGTGATACGGACTGTAGGAAGTCCACTTCTGGGTATGTGTTTACTTTCACAAGAGGAGCAGTCTCTTGGATCTCCAAGCTACAAAGTGTGTTGCATTGTCTACTACAGAGGCAAGAGTATGTGCCTGCCACTGAGGCATGCAAGGAGGCTTTATGGCTTTCACGTCTGGCGGGAGAGCTTGGCATCATAGAGCTACCTGTTCTCCATTGTGATAGTTAGAGTACTATCATGCTAGCACGGAATCCTGTCTTTCATGCAAAGACAAAGCACATACAGGTAAAGTACCACTTCATTAGAGATGTACTTGATAGCAAGAGCATTGAGCTGCCGACAGATGATAAGAATTGGATAGATATATTTATTTCAGCTTTGTACATACCTAGACTTAGTTGATTCTTTTCTCCTCTTAAGGCACATTGCCTTTAGGTGAAAGGTTGTTGGGAATAAAGGGCCATCATGCCTTTTATATGTGCACGGGTGTGAACACACCCTTAGCAAATTGTACTTGCATATATATATCTATCTATAAACCTAAACTGGTACACTCGTCATTATACCAAAAATGTGCTCACACTCTACATTGCTTGCTTTCGCTCTCTCTCTCTCTCTCTCACTGCGCATTCGATAGTCTGTCTCGATCTTCGTGCCTAATCGATTCCTACAAAGGTAGATTCCTGTGAGTCTAACAGGCCTCTACCTAGTGCAACTTGTCAACTTGTGAAGGGGGTGTGGCTTCTTCAATGCTCCTGATCTTCCCCAAAATGGACATTTTGTTTTGCAAGTCTTGTATCTAATATCTAGCTACTAAATCATTTCTAGGTCAAGGCTTTGAGAGTTCTTGATGGTCTCTTCTTTTGTCTTGCTCGAGCTAGCTTCGCCTTTTACCATAATTGTTTGAATTTATTCTCTCTTTGCCTTTTTTCAGCTTGTTCTTTTCGCTCCCTTTCTTTGACTCTCTCTTATTCCTTAGTTCCTCCTACATGAGACTGCTTTGGTGCAATGGTGGCCCTTCTCATCAGGAATGTGACTATTCCTAAGATTGGTGATGCATCAGCAAAGAGTCCAAGTCCCACATTGATCACCCTCCTGAGTGCATTAGCAAAGCTTATGGTCATCCCTTTAGGTTCAGAGGGGCTCACATTAGGATTCCGAACTAGTGTTTTTTGCACCTTGATGATAGTTTTATGAAGTCCTATCTAAAGGTCATTTAGATCTCTAGCCACCACTTGTTCAGTGAGTATGTCTTTCATGAGGTGTTTGGGAATCATCATTTTGGGAAAATAAGGTTTATTATTAATGAGCATGTGGTGGAAAATCTAAGTTGTTGTGCACAACTCCTCTTCTACGATGGTGCTGAATTGTACATTGTTACGTGAGATCATGTCATTTTTTCCTTCTTTGTACCACAATGGAAAGTATTGTGGATCCTTTGTATTTTTCTTGCTTATTTTGTATTCTTACAGCAAGCTCCACAAGTTGTGGTATAAGAGTCACTTTGTCGATTACCTATTCACCCAGCTCCATAGGACAATGTGCTTGTTTTAGAGTTAGGGTCATAATTACGAGTGAAACTCAAGTATGTGATCAAGTGAGCTGGTTCACTATAACCTTTAGTATAAGTTTGGAGACCACAACATTCCACAAGATTCCTGGCCATGTCATTGTCATTAACCAGCTCCTCAAAGTTTCTAATGAGCCAAAATCTAAGATCCCCTAGACCCCATATGGTGGATTGTAAGTTGTACTTGTCGCATTGATCTATGGTATGGACAATTTTTTCTTTGATCCTAGAATCACTGATTATTGTGGGAAATTCAAAGTCAATCATTCTTATAGGATTTTTCATCTGCACATTTAACAGGAAGAAGTTGTGAGAATCACAAGAACAAGAGACAATTTGGTATGGTTAACAAAAATTACCAAAGACAATTAAAAATGATTTATCATTACAACACACTTTTGCACGAGTCAATACAACATAGCTTCCTAGTTGTATGCCGACGGTGGTTAATATTTGCATGTCTTTTTATTTTGTTAGGATTTTGTTTTGCTTTGTTTTTGTCCAGTTTTTGGGTTTTTTTTTAACAAAATAAAAGTGAATTGTGATTTTGAGGTATAAGAGGTGTGTTATCTTAAGAAGCAGTGTTTGAGGAGGCAATTTAAGAAAGCCACTGGTCCAAAAATTTGGGGTTGAATTGGAGTTCACCAAGCGCATCTAAATCAAATGGTTGGCACGATAGTTTGCAAAGATAGGTCACTAAGTCAATCAACATGTTTGGGCCTTCTAGTCAGCTTGCTACATGAAGTTCTTCTTCCAGCACTATTTTTTCCAACAAGGTGTGTTGCTCCAATTCAAAAGGGTATGGCAGATCTCGAGCAATAAAGATGGCACAATGCAAAATTTGATCGTGAGGCATGGGATCATGTTGCATGGGTTTTTACTAAATGTCATCGTTTTGCCTTGTTCATTAAGTGATTGCCATTAGTGGCAATCTCAAGGTGATGATTGTACTAGACCCTTAAGAATGAATGCCATGATTCACATTTTTATTGAATTTCAACCACTTCAAAGGGGTAATTTGTATTTGTGACTGTAGCCCAACTTGAGATGAGGCGCATGGTTTTAACGATCATCTCTGGAAGCGTCGTGAGAAGAGTTCTCCAGATTGTTTCACTCTTGCAAAATATGTGTTCGCTATCCTCCCACGTAGTCCTTCAACGTGAGACCAAGTCTATCATTTGCTTGTCATGGCAATTCCTAAATCAATCATTTCATATGCCCAAGAGAGTGCGATAATTTAAATAAAACAATCTGCAACTAGAAGATTGATCTTACTAGCCAAATCTGCGGCCATTTGATAAATTGGTTGACGAGTGGAAGATGGTTTCAATCTGGCTGGCGGTGGTGGCTTTCTGACACTTGTCAAGGGTAGTACAATAGTGGTCATTGATTCGTTCCTAGTCATAATGTTGCTTTTGTCTTTGGGTTGAGTGGGCCTCTTGATCATGACCTTGACATCTTCATCGGTGAGTTTTGAGGGTGATTGCTCTCTTAATAGTTGCCAGCTCCTTTGTCAATGAGAGCATTGATGAGAATCTCTTTTGAAGCGGTCAACTTGAGACACATATATGTTGGTGGTATAATCATTTCTTCCTCCTCATCCAAGTTAGTGCTTGAGGCTACTTGAATGTGGAGAGTTTGGTGTGTGTTTGTGTTTTGTTTGGGCTCTATCATTTTGTTTTTAGTTTTTGCCTTGTTCTTGAATATCATAGGTTTCTCATGTTAAGAATGTTTAGAGGGATAGTATTTCTTGATTGGGCATCCATTGAAATGGCAGATCCCCTCTCCTTCAGAATCTCAAGCTCTACATTTCTAGTTCAACTAATGGCGCAAATGCGATAGGGCCCTAACCCCTTGAATTTCAACTTTTGTTTGTGTCCTTTAAGCATATAAAGAAGGACAAAGTCTCGTTGCTCAAATGATTTTTGTTGCACGTTTTTAGCAAACCAGGCCATCCTACGAGCTTTTTCTACAATCAACGCATGTGTGGCTAAAGGTCATGTTTCTATTAGTCGCTCTAATTCAGATAGACACTCATACCAAGCTTTGTTTCCTTCCCGTCGTTTGGGACTACAATATGCAAGTTAGGTATTAGAAACTCCACATGCATGATAGCGTCTATGCCAATGGTTAACTTGAAAGGGGTTTGTCTTGTGGTTGTTTTGTAGGCGGTATGGTACATCCAAAAGGCTAGCATCAGTTCGTTGTCCTAATCTGACCAATATGTTGATCAAGATTTTGTTTGTTGAATCAACCTAGCCATTTTCTTGCAAATAGTAGGGGGTTGACCTCCTATGAATGATCAAGAGCATAGAGAGCAAGTGGTCTATTACTTCATTAATGAAATGGATTCCTTGATTGCTCACAATTTCTAATAGGCATCTAAATCTTAATATTACCTATTTCCATAGGAATTTGGTCGTCGTTCTCGCATCGTTCTTCTTGGTAGTGCACACTTCATTTCATTTTTTCATAGTCTATGGCAACTATGATGTATTTTGCTTGGGTTTACTAATAGGTCCCATAAAATCAATTCCCTGTTTTTCGAAAGGTTGGAGAGCAAGCACTAGTATAAGCTCCATTCTATCCTATTTTAAAGTCACTTTCATGCACTAACATATGATTTTCTTTCAGATTGCTAAAGTATCATATATTACCACTTGAAAATACCATGCCCGAGTCTCGTGATGATGCACGACATGTTTTACGAAAGCTTGGCATGGACTACAATAGCATCCATGCATGTGTCGACGATTGCATGCTCTTTTGAGGACATGTTCAAAGTGTGGTGCTTATAGGTATTGACAGGACTTGCAAGGCCAAACCATCCCTTAGAAAGTTCTTAAATACTTTTCACTTATCTCACATATACGTCACATGTTTCGTACATTGGGCAGAGCAAGCTTGGTAATGTGGCATGCACAGAATAGATCCCATGCTAAAGTTATGGCATCAAAGTGACCTCCAACTATTCTAGGATGTGCTTCTTGCAACACTTCTTCGATCTCATGCTTGCATACACATTTCCTTAGCAATCCATCTTGCCCCATCCTATACAGTTATTCTATGATAAGCTAACAAGGCCTTGTTTTTATGAGTAAGAGTGCAAGGCAAGCCTTTTCAATTAGACATTTGGGTGGTCCGTTTGTCAATATGTCGACAATGTCGTCAACCTAATATGGCTTTAGGTCAACTTTGAAAAGTTGAGCCTCTTGCTGAAGAATAAACAACTATAAATTTAGGAGATTATCATCAATTCCAGTTGCTTCCTTAATGGCCACGAACAAGAAGAAGGATCTTATTTTAAAAGCAATGAATCATAATGTCCAAGAGTTTCATGATGGTAAAAATTATACTAATGAGGCTCAAAATCATGAGCAAGGAGATGAAGATATTAGTGTAGGAGCTGCCTACAGCGTGCATCAAAGGATTGAAGCTACTCATGAGCCACATGCAATCTATGACTACTTGTTATTATCCAAAGAGCTAGGCCATATAAATGAAGGGATTTCTAAAAACTTGAAAATTTTGAATGAAGGTTTGACACAAATGAATGAAGGGTTGACTCAAGGAGTGGTACAAATGAATAAGGGGATTACTGAACTACAGCAAAGCAATAAATCTCTATTTAAAGAGCTTATTTCAACCATAAGAAACATGGATAGCAAATCACAAAGAGAATCCCAACCTATTGGTGACCTTGAGGTGATGGCAAAATTTCTACAAAGCATACACCATGCCAAGTCCCTCTCAGTCTGTGGTTGAATAGTTCATCTCAGTTTCCGTGAGCTATCGACTAGTGGAACTCACAAGAAAATCCATGTTGTGTTCTCCTAATTGGCAAACGCTGCTCTACTAGTAATCTTGGATGCATCAATGTAGACATGGAATGTTGGCTTCCAATCAAGGGCTCGTAGCATAGCAACATGGAGGAACGGAAAACGAGACGGGAAACGAGACAATTTGCCATTCCATGTGGCTATATAGTCACATGGAAAAGGCATGGAACCGAACTCGGAATAGGAAAGGGGAACAAGGACAAGGGACCCAAAACTAGTTGTTCCATGTTGCTATGGCTCATAGGATAGGTGCACTGATTAGAGCTTTTTTAGGGCTTTGTAAACCTCTTGGCATTTGTCAATCCACTCCCAATTTACTAAGAGCCTGTACAAAATTCTAGTGATAGATGCATAATTGAGTATAAAGCATTTATAGTAACCAATGTGTCCAAGGAAGCATTGAATCTCTTAGCATTTTCCGATGGCGACACTTCACAATCACTCGAATGTTTAAAGTGTCAGTCGCTATCTATTCTTGGATACAACATGCCCTAAAATGATACCATGAGGCATTCATATGCCTATCCTCAAGGTGTACTTATACTTGATTATAGCCTTAAAATCCATCAAGGGAGGAGCAGCCTCCTTTCTTGCCGGGCATCAATCATGTGTTTGGTGTATGACAACAGATGGTGGTTCTATTTTGTGGTTGCATTCACTTTCTTATAGTTAACACACAAATTTTTCCGTTCTTCTTAAGTACTACCATGATGGGAGATACTCAATCTATATACTCAATTTCATAAATAAATCTTGCCTTGAGAAGTTTGCCCAACTCTTCTCGTACAAGATGTGCATATCTCGGGTTCATTGGATATGGTATATGTTGAGAAACCCTTCACCTGTAGTTTGCGTTTTTGCGTTTTTGTGTTTCTGCATTTTGCGTTTAGGGTTTGCAGCCCCAAAAAGAGGCGACATCCTAGACTAACTGTGCCTATTTATAGGCCACTCTCTCACTCATTCTTTACAGTTGATTCATTCAATCCATCACCTCTTCTCTCCAACCTCTCCACTACCCTCATACCCCTTCAGGAAAACATTGCAGTTCGTGGTTCGTGGCTGTCCTCATCATCTTCCTTGTACTACGGCACCCTTATTCCCTTGTATCACATTCACTCCATGATTCAGATCTTCATCATTCCATTCATCACAGTTTCTTCTCTCTCTCTCTTCTCTTCTCAGTGTTTACCGAGTTCACTCCATGTTCCTCCCCACAAACCCTATTGCCTCACTGGTACGCCATCTTTTGACATGGTATCAGAGCTGGATCTGCTCAAACAACAGCAAAGATTCTCCACTCCAATGACGGCAAAGATCGGTGCGGGTTCGGCATCCACTTCTCTTCTTCCGCTACATCAAAATCTTGTTTTTGCAGGTTTCAGGTGTTTTCAACTTGCTGCCCACACCCCTTTCGTGAAGGGCATCGCACTCTCAGTTGTCCCTTGCTGTCATCTACAGTCTGGGGCCCGTTTCCAGCTTTCCACCCGCAATTTGCAGTTGTTTACAGCAAAGCAACAGTCGCTGATCACTCTCCATTCAAAAAACAATCTCGTTTTTGCAAATTTCAAGTATTTCAGCTTGCTGCCCACACGCTAAAAGCGGAGGACATCGGTCCAAACTGGCCATTGCTGTCCACAACAGTCTAGTGCCCATTTCCAGCCTATCACACACTATTCGGAGCTAATTTTAGCATGTTGACTGCTACTACTAGTGTTTCTTGCGTTTTTAGTCTATCTCTCCTGCAGCCTGCGTTTGTTGTTTTCTCTCTCCTCACATGCGACTGGCAGCTCACTTCCAGCCCTTCCACTACCCTCCCACCCCTTGCGGCGGACATTGCAGTTCATGCTTCACACTGCCCTCACACCTCTTGAGGTGGACATTGCCATTTGTGGTTCGTGGCTGACCTCTTCCTTCTTCAGCAAGGCACACTGGTACCCATGGCTTCTTTACTAACAAATGACCAGACTACTGGCATCACCGGACACACTATTGATGCTTGCCAACTTCCACCGTTGCTTCCCACCCCCTCGGAGTATATGCGTCTTCCACCAAGCACTCCTTGTGCCACCTCTCCTTTCTAGGCCATAGAGATCATTCTGCATCAGCTATCAGAGTACTATGCTCAAGGCAATAAGACGCATTCAATATGCACTAAGTCTTTTCGAGTACATGGAGGATCGATTAGTGCTACAATCTCCTAGAGATCGTCGTAATGCGAGCGGCACTCTTCTCCCACCTATTGGATGGGGTGGCTTCCTCCCAACACTCGTCTCACCTTGGATGGGGTGGCCTCCTTTCAACAATCATCTCACCTATTGATACCCAGGATCTGGAGGATCTACCTAGATCGGAGCCTTGGAGGTTCAGCTACGACTTGGTGATGAGGCTTTCGTATTCCTTCTTGCATGGATGCATGGAGTAGTGGCTTCTCTCCCGAGGTTAAGTTTTGAGTTCTCCAGTTCACTTTGTCTACTGTTCTTTACTGCAAGTTACCTTTTAGGTGGAAATCTTGGATCTTAGGGATCCTCTACATCTTCTTTCTTCTCTTCTTCTTGCCTTGGTCACTTGGTCAGCATGGAGCCAACTCCCAAGATCGAGTACAGGCATATCCTTATGGTTCTCGGCACCACACAAAGTCCAACATTCCTCTTATGCATTGCATGATTTCATCATCTTTGTACTAGGGCGCTTGGGCAAGGGCAAGTGAACAATTTTTCCACCAGGGACACTGTCCAAGTGGCACCTGTTACATGGGCGTTCTTTAGCATGTAGCATTCCATCTCCACCTCACTCTTCTTTTCTTCCCCTTTTTGGGCATGAGAGGGGGTGTTGAGAAACCCTTCACCCGCAATTTGCATTTTTGTGTTTTTGCGTTTTGCGTTTAGGGTTTGCAATCCCAAAAAGGGGCGCCATCCTAGACTGACTGTGCCTATTAATAGGCCACTCTCTCACTCATTCTTTACGGTTGATTCATTCAATCCGTCACCTCTTCTCTCCAACCTCTCCACTACCTTCACACCCTTCAAGAGGACATTGTGGTTCATGGTTCGTGGCTATCCTCATCATCTTCCTTGTGCTACAGCACCCTTGTTCCCTTGTATCACATTCACTCCATGATTCAGATCTTCATCATTCCATTCATCAGAGTTTCTTCTCTCTCTCTCTTCTCTTCTCAGTGTTTACCGAGTTCACTCAGTGTTCCTCCCCGCAAACCCTACAGTCTCACTAGTACGTCATCTTTTGACAGATATCTGCTTTGTGGGCTTAATATTCAAATCTATTGGGATAGCGTGGTAAACATGTGCAATGGCACTCCCTTAAGATCGGTATACCTCCATGTAAACACACAACGGAATTCCTTAAGAAGCACAATGAGTTTTTCCTTGTTCTCCCCTATTAGGTCATCAATAATATATACTTTTCTTCCTCAACAATACTCACTTCCTTAACCTATGCGGATCCCTCAATCAGTTTGTTGGACTTCCGCTCACATTTCAATCCCAATAGAATGACCACACGATATCCCTTTTTGAAACAAGTAAACCTCTTAGGGAGATCTTACAACTTTTGAGTCTCTACCCTTTCAAGTTTCCTTTAGCTTTCTCCATCTTAAATGCACTAGTAACTTTATGTTGAATTGCTTAGGTAAAGTCAACTATGGAATCTCCAGGTCAAAGTCTGCACTCTTGTCTGACTCTGAACTTGCCTTATCTGATTCATTAAATGAATTCTCATTTTCGTTCTGTGCTTCTACAATCCTAAGAATTTCAAGAGCTAAGGTATCATCTACAAGTTGAAATCCTATTCGCTCATGATTGAGCACCTCCAACTATTCCAACCACTCTAGTTCCAACTTCACTCTGACAACTCCTACATCCATAAGTAGTCCATTCATCTTCTTGGGCTTAGGATCTACCAAGATTCACTCAATTGTTTTGCAATCTAAATCATATTCTCTATACTCGTCATCCTTGTCGTCTTTGCCTTCATCAACTACAAAACTCTCATTAGGCTCACTCATATACTCATCTTTTGGCTCATCTACCTTCATCAAGGACACGACCAAATCAACATGATAATCAAACAGTGCCTGGTGCAATCTCATCCACTTTCACTCGCGCTGTTAAAGCAACTCTTCAAACATTAACAAATTTGTCTCAAGAATGTCCTTTAGACACCAACACCACTAAGTGAGAATCTTTTTCAACTCCTAGTGGTTGGCAAGGACATTGAATCCTACAACATTAGGTCGAGAAGGTCCAAGATTCATCATGAGGACAGGTACTATCAATTTAGAGATGCTAGACTAGACTAAATGTGCAAAAAACTTGTCCTCACTAGCTTAACTCCATGTCTTGTTTGCTTTTCTATACTCTTTTTCTTCTGTAAATAGTGGGTCAAGCGTGGCTAGGATGTGCATCCAGTCTTGCTTGTCATCTGGGTAAGAAATATATTTGTTTAGGGAGTTTACACTAGCAATGCAGTTTGTATCTTCTCTAAGCACGTTCACTATGGCATTGAGATCAACGAGCATGATTTTCTAGCCTTCCATTTTTGGCTTGATTTCGTCCCTCCGATTCCCCAAGAAGATTAGCCCGTTACCCTAGTCCTCAATGAGTCAAATGTGCCCCGAAATAGCATTTCAAGCAATCCAAAACGGATTGGCCATTCTGGCCCAAAACAGTGTTTCGATTTGGCCATTCTGTTACGAAATGCTCTTTATATTACGAGTTTTTGTCTCTTTTCTCCTTGCCTCATTTTCCTGCACGTCTCCACGTCTTGCTTGTTAATTCCTCATGCCCGCTCATGACTGCCTGCAACCTTCTTTTCCTCCTCCTCCCTCCTTAGCTGCCTCCTCCCTTCTTCCTTCTTTCTTCCTTCCTTCCTCTTCTCTTTCTTCCTTGCATCCTTTTTCTTCTTATTTTTCTATTTCCTTCCTTCCTTGCTTGCTTGCTTGCTTGCTTGCTTCCTTCTTAACACTCCTTGAATCTGTTCTTTCCCTTCTTCTTCTTCCTCTTCTTATTCTTCTTCTTTTTTTAATGTTAAACCTTCGAACTTC
Organism: Lygodium microphyllum; assembly: GCF_053477565.2. NCBI lineage: Eukaryota > Viridiplantae > Streptophyta > Polypodiopsida > Schizaeales > Lygodiaceae > Lygodium > Lygodium microphyllum. Next base: position 29,132,374 of record NC_141157.1, on the reverse strand, counting down.
CATCCTTTTCCTCCTCCTAAGTTTGAAGTGATGCCACTAGATCCATATTAGAGCCATGTCACTCCAATTGCAAGATACAAGGGCTCCGATGGATCAAAGAAGTGGCGATACAAGTATTGTGGATTGGAAAAATCAAGTACGTAACCCATGCGAGGAACCACTTGGCATACGTACCCAACAAAGATATCGGGCCTTGCACAACTGTGCAAGTGGAAGTAACCGTAATGGAGGTGGCATTGAAAGAGATTGGGACTTGGGGACAATTGTGTGTCCATGGGATGCATCCTTGAGGATAAGTTTCCTCAAATCGCATGGACTCCATGTACTTCACATTGCCTTGACTTGCTTATTAAACATGTTGGCAGAATATCTTTGGGTGAATTTACCTACATGTTTATTGTATTGGAGAGGCTTATAGACATCTATCCAAATATGATACAAACCATTGTATGCCTCAATTGGCTTACATGGAGTGAGAGAGAGTTTCCAAAGGCTCTTTCATTCAAGTGTAGTATCCTGAATGAGAATTGGTGGCTCAAGGCAAAGGCCTTGGTAAAGACTCTCACTCCTATCTACATTGACTTGTACATCACCAATATGAAGAAAAGCACTCGTCTTCTATAGAAGCACATGGATAAGCTTCGCAAGGCCTTGCTTCACAACAACTTCTTTCCGCAAGATAAGTAAGTTATCTTGTGTATGATATGCGTTCATGAATTATTTTAATTTATCACCTAGCTATTGTATTTTAGTAATTATGTATGGATAACTGTTAACAACTCATTGTTCTTTTATCTATGATTCATCATTGGTCACTCTCAAGAATTTTGATGAGATATGTACAATGTAGAATTCATGATGGGATTGGTTTCATAAACCAATCCATGTTGTTGCACATGTATTGTATCCTCTTTGGCGCAATAAGGAGCAGTCCAATATTAAGGAGTTGGAGAAGGGCTTCATGGACTACATGAGGCATATCATAGGGAATGATTTGGATATAATGAGGAGAATAGAGGATGATTTGCTAGCATTCCACAATCATCATCTTCATTCTAGCCGACCCACAACTAGGCTCTAAGAGACATAACTCCAACCCATCTCAGTGTGGGAGAAATACAGCAACTATGCTCCTACTTTGGTATATATAATGTGACTTCCAATAATATAATGCATTAAAGCCTATTGCCTAGTTAAATATTGAATCATTAATTTTGCCTAACCTCAAGTAATCAAAATTCAATCCCTTGAATTTGAACAAAAACCCATGGCATTCATGTCCTTTCACAAGATTGTAGTCCATCCTTCAAAGAGGAACCGGAGCACATGGGCCCTCTTTCACACTAGAAAAAGAAACAAGCTCGCAACGACCCAATTGGAGCGTTTAGTGCTTTGTCATTGTAACCTTTAACTTCTTCAAAGGATATCTTTGTCCCCTAAGCTCTCACTAGTGATGAATTCTAACTTGTTGACCTTAGATTGTATGAACTTATTACTTTAGATGTATAATGTATTCAATATTGACTCATATCTTTATTTTAGTAACCAAATGTATATTCAATGTTAAAGCTTCTCTCATACCTTTATCCTATTCACCTTTATAGGTGAATGTGGACAAAATTGATATAGAGGTGTGTGATAGCCTTGAGATACCAAAGGAAAAGCAGATGTCTACTATATGCTCTAGGAGCTATCAACACAATCTATGAGACTCATGCACAAAGGAGGACTAGAGCAAGGGCCATACATACAACAAAGCCAACATCGAAGCTACAGTCAGAGCATGAGCAAAGATTGACGCAAAGGCTGCTTCATCTCCCTCTCAATCAAGGAGGGAGTTCTCAGATGAGGAGAATCAAGATGGTACATGAATCCTTAAATGATTAGGACCTTGATCATCAATGTTGATGCATGATTATTGATCATGATCATTAGCCTATTTGATTTTTGTAATACTTGAGCTTTGGGGATGTTATAACAAGCTGAAAAAGGGTGATTAATGTCTAATAGACCTCTTGAGTGACTCATAGAAGATATTCATTGCTTTTGCAACCTTGGTAGGTCCTTGAGCAGTCCAACATGACACTCCTGGCCCAATGCCTTGTTCTCTTTGGGGTGGGACCTTTTGACTCACGGCTAAAGCATTCTTCTCACTCTCTTCACTCACCCTAAATTATCATATTTTTCTAGCATTTTTTTGGCTCTTATTTCAGCCCCAAAAAGCAATAATTAATGTAGATGATGGACAAGACTTTAAAGTATATCAACTCACTCAGAATGTTCTATAAAAAGAATGAAAGTAGCAATGCAACTCACTGACCCTTTTCCTTCTCTTCCACATCACTGCCAGCTCTCCAACAACACTCATTGTCTATCATAATTTGGGCTTGTGCCTGCAGTATAGCATGCTGCTCCTTCTGCCATCCGCATCACCTCCAGCTGTCACACAGCCTGCCACCCTCATATTGCTCCCCTCTCGCAGCTATTGCTACATTTACAGCATCGTCATCCAGATATCATCATCTGCTATGCTTGGCTCATGACTGCTCATACACTGCTCCACCACCCCTTCACATAGCTGGAACTGCTGTGTTTTGCACTGTTGCTGCCTACTCAGGCTTCCTGCACATCCCCTCCATTCGGGGTCAAAAATAGGTATTTTGATGCACTTGGTATCCATCACAAAGGACAACACTCCCTCAATCTGCTCCCATGGGAAGAAGATGGCTGTTGGACAGCCTCTGCTCTTAAGAACACTCAATTGTATCACTTCCCCTCATTCATCATTCATTCATTACAGCATTCTTCATCTTCTCCTTCATTTGTGTCCTTGTTTGCGTTTACTGTGTGTCCATCGTCTTTGTAGACCTCATGTTTTCTCTGGAAACCTCAGTGGATCATCACATCTAGGGCAATACTCCCTAATCTCTTTGCACATCACTTTGCAGTACTCTGACCTAGAAGCATGGAAATGAATGTGATCAAGGATGTAAAAACGTACCATGATGCATCCAATTCTTCCTTTTTCTTTGGATCCCAACTAGCCTCAAGTGTACTCTGCCTGCATGATGATGGAGGCACACTAGGCACTGGTGGTGGGATGGAATGAAGGTCAATCCCACCTGGGGTGGATGATGCACTCCCTACTAAACAAAATCCTGCTCTAGATGCCTCAGATGCAAGGGGTGGCACAAAGGCTGCAGGGTCAACTGCAACATGCATTTCTCAATGCAAGGTAAGCATCATAAGCTGCCAAAAATTCAATAGGCTCTTTTCTCCTCTGGGTCCACATCTGGCAAAACTGCACCAAGCTCATGACCTTCCTCAACTTCTTTCCTGCTGTCTAATCATCAACAAAAAATGGAATCTTTTTTTTTTGTCTACGTTTTCCACTGCTTTGGCCCATTCATCCCATGAGCTTTGTTGTAGTTATTGACTACAAGGGCATTGTTGCCTTCAAGTCAAGCCATTGAAGTTGCACCCAGTGCTAACAGATGAGCAACCTTTCTAGTGGTTCTCTCCCCCCTTTCTCTCTGCTCACATGATGCTAGTCTGAGCTTGTGCCATTCCACCAACGCAATCTTGAGCAAGAGCAGGTTGTAGCAAACAGGCTTGTTTTTTCTGCCCAAACAACCAGGAACCTGACCTTACTAGAAATGGCATTTTCAGAAGAAGACAGAGTCGTGCAATGGCCAACTTGAAAGAAATTGTCTGGACTCTGAAGCCCTTGAAGTTCTTCCCTTCATTTTCGATAGAAGCCTTATCATGTTCTAAACTGATGGCTAGAGTTTCTGAAAAAATACAATGGACAAGCTATTGATCCTCCTTGTGTATCAGTTCTATCTCTTCCATGATGCTACTGCTCCTTCATTTCAATTTCCTTTTGTAGCTTGGAGCCAGATGTCCCCACAGTACACCCAAATACATAAATGAGTATTATCAGAAATGGTTGCAAGACTCTCAATCACACATATCAACACTAAAAGGGACTTCTTGTCTTGAAAGTAGAGCTTGTGTCATAACCTATATACCTGTCTGATTGAGGAGGAAGAGAATAGAGGAAAAGGAGCACGAGTATCAGAGCAGAGGGAGACAAGAGCAGAGGAGGGAGGCAGCAGGAGCAGAAGCAAAAGCAGCAGTAAAAGAGGAATCAGCATCAGTGACAAAGATGCAGCAGAAGCAGCTGCAGCTGCAGAACGATGCAGACGAGGAGGCTGAGGACCAGCAGCATCTGCAGCAGAGTTGCTGCGGCAGCAGGAAGTAGGTATGAGGAGAGAGTGGCTAAATGAGATTACCGATTTCAAAATAACATGAACACGTGTGTTTCAAAAAAAATCAAGTGTACCTCTCCCGCTGCAACTGTTAGAACGTGTGGTGTAAAGCCATGCCCACTAACACCTCCAAAGCAGTCTCCCCCTGAAAAAGGGTACCAAATTAAACATGTTCAGCTGAAAAAGTCACAAAAGCTACAAAACACTCATGATACAAGTACTTCCATCTTTGCAAAATTGTTAATTAACAGCCTTCTGAAGCAACCATAGTCATTCAATTTTCAAGGAGTATTCTTGGGTTCCAGCAAGAACCATTAATATAATCATTAAATTTTCAAGGAGTATTCTTAGGTTCCAGCACACAGGACATCCAAATATAACATGGGGAATCTCTAAACATCACAAACTGCCCATGTTAATTTTCTACTGTGTGCATGCCGGTTGAAAGATATGTACATGATGTTCATTTTAGTCGTATGACACCCAGATTCTTTACAGCCATGTGATACTTATCAGATGTCTCGGAAGAGACCAGCAATGTGAAATTTATGGGGAAAATGCAATGCAACATTTAAACAAAAGCAGCATTAATCGAAAAAGCTAAATCTAGATAAAGCCAGCCATGGGACAACATGCAATTGACTAAATGATAGTAAATGCACTGCAGTCAAATATTAGCACAGTACAAATACAATCATCTCTGTCCAAGACGTTGAACTCCATACAAACCTCCAAAAACAAGTAAATGACAGATAAAAAAAGCTCACAGCTGAACTGCCTTAGCCACAGACATGACCAATTACCGCACCTGCTTATAATATTGAAATTTGAGAGCTGTATTTCTTAGCAGTTGAGAGGGTAAACAATCATTTGCAGAGACACAGATGTGGGGACTCTGTTTAAGAGTAAATAATTATACATAACAGTAAGAACCATTACATCATAAAGCATTAGAACTCTCGTGAAGGATACTTTTGAAACCTAAATATCACAATAATGGTTGTTTAGCCCTAAATCATAGGTCCAAAACTGACTCAAGCTTCAACCCTAGACCACAAAAAGACCACATAAAGTCCATTACAGGAAAATATTGAGTTAATGTCTATCCAACAAATAATCGCACTAGAAATGAAAAAGAATAATACAAACTAGAACTGGGGATACTTCTGAAATGTAAATTATATCACAATCAGGGATGTTTGGGCATGGAAGATGGATGCAAAAATGACTCATGCTTGAAAAATAGAACAATCCATGGATGCCGTACATTTCTATCAAAGGAAAATGTTGGAATCCATGCATGTAATCAATGTCCCCAAATGTAACATAAGACTTGGGAGATCTGTAAGTCACTTGAGAGTCAAGATATTTCCAAACATATGGAATCTCTCATCAAATGCAATCCAAATGTCAAGTTGATTTGTGCAGCCCAAGAGGACATTAGCAAAAGCTCACCAATTAATCATATTGTAATTGACTTGGATGCAGTCTAGAATTGGATCTTTACACATTTATTATAAAAAAGGTCAGAGCTTACAAACTCCACACATCATACAAACCATATCTGACTACACATGTTGGGCTAAGAAATGTGTTACATACTAATTAGCCTCTTAAACAGCCCCAAAAGATGCTTATTTAATGAGAAACGCAAAAAAGGTGTGTGGTTGGAGAGAGTTTCTATGAAACCACGCTGCCCCCATTCAGTCTTTATCCTTTTGTGCAGATTTCAGCCATCAGCCACCTATTGTCTACTGTCTAACCATCACCAACTGCAGGCAATCACTATCCAACCCTAGGCAGCCTGTTTCCAGCCATCGCCCTACTATTTGGAGGTATCCATCTACTGCGTCATCATAGCACCTAATCGGCCTACATTTTCAACATATGGTGCTAAGCAATAGGATGCTACCATCTCTCCCACCAAGCAATTGCCGCAGTACTTGCGTTTTTGCTGTCCAACAAGCCACCTACATCAACAAACACCTCTCTTGTTGTCGCCCAACAATTATTTGCTTGGGTGACCAGTTTTCAGCTTTCTTTGGTGGTGGTGCACTGCTGCATTTACTAGATTTCAGCCTCCAACTACTATGTTTCGGTGACCAGCCTGCTGCCTTTCATTATTCAGCACACTCTCATCTCTATATGGTGGTTACAATAATTGGGATGCGTCTCTGATGGACATCACTCTCCGACACTACTGCTCTGCCCTTGGGCACTCTATACACTCTTCACTCTCTTCACATTTTGGTGCACATGCTCTACTTGCAGATACAGATGGTGACATGAATACCTGGATTCTTGATTCAGGTGCTTCCTTTCATGTCACCCCTCATCGTGAGTGGTTTTCCGCATATACACGACGTCGACATGGTGTTGTCCATCTTGGGGATAACTATGCATGTTAGATTGCAGGTATTGGCAATGTGCAGTTCAATTTCAGCATGGCTCTGTCTTTACACTTCAGCATGTACGGCATGTACCTCAGCTCAAGAAGAGCTTGATCAGCACAGGGCAGCTAGATGATAATGGTTTTCATACCACCTTTGGTGATGGAAAATGGAAGATCTATAAGGGATCTAGGGTTATTGCCAAAGGTTGCAAGAGTAATACGTTATATCCACTTCATGTATCTAGTCTGCGTGACCATGTTGTTGTCGTGACCGAGCAGCCAAGTGTTTCTTTGTGGCATGGCCGGTCGGGACACATGAGTCAAACAGGAATGAAAGTGTTTTCTCCCTTGGGTTACTTTTCTTATCTTCGTTATGCCGATTTCGAGCACTGTGATCATTGTATTTATGGCAAACATGCAAAGAATTCTCACAAAAAGTCTCTTTCTTTGAAATCTTCTCCTCTAGAGTTAGTACATTCGGATGTATGTCAAATGCCAAGATTATCTTTAGGGGGAAAGAAATATTTTGTTACCTTTGTCGATGATGCTACACGGAAAGTATGGGTTTACCCTATTCGAAGCAAGGATGAAATGCTTGACAAGTTTAAAAATTTCTTGGAGTTGGCTAAAAATCAGACAGATAAGACACTTAAATGTCTTCGCTCTAACAATGGTGGGAAATATGTGTCCAAGGCCTTTCAGGCATTTTGCGACAGAAAAGGAATAAAGAGGAAGCTCACTGCCCCTCGTAATCCGCCCCAAAATGGAGTTGCAGAGCGTATGAATCAAACCATACAAGATAAGGTCCGTATGATGCTGTCTCATTCTGCATTACCCCATGGTTTTTGGGCAGAGGCTGTTATGACAGCCGTTCACTTGATTAATCAGTCACCAAACAGGTCTTTGGGGGAGAGAGTTCCCCAAGAAGCGTGGTCAGGAAAGCCACCTTCATACACTCATTTGAAAGTGTTTGGCTGCGAGGCTTTTGTGCACATTCGTAAAGAAAAACGCAGAAAACTTGAGCCAAAGTCCTGTAAATGCATTTTGCTTGTATATGGTGATGAGGGTGAAATGGGGTATAAATTGTGGGATCCCGAGAAAAGGAAAATAGTACGCAGCAATGACATTATCTTTCGGGAAGATCGCATGCACAAACAACCCGAAAAGACTGAGGAGGTCTGTAGGGTTGTATTCCAGGAAGAAAAACCTTTTCAACAGCAAAATGTATCTGCTGTACAGCAGCAAATACCTACTGTAAATGCAGGAAATGATGCTGGAAATGATCAGCCAGCTATTGCCCATGAAAATGAGCCATTACATGTGCAAGAACAACCAGGACAGCAAGCTGTTAATGCTAATTTGTAGGCTGAAATGCCAGGACAGCATGCTGAAAATGGAAATTTGCAGGAACAGCCAGCAAACAATGACCATTGGATTAGGAGATCATCTAGGGCTACTAGACAACCTGACAGATTTGTTCCTAGTGCAATTAATGTGGCTGAGTATGTCATGTTGACAGGCTGTAATGAGCCGTCTTGCTTCAAGGAAGCAATGGACAGACAAGATAGCAAGAAATGGTATAAAGCCATGCTGTCAGAAATGGAATCTCTTGACAAAAATGGCACTTGGGACTTGGTGCAGTTGCCTAAAGGGCAGAAAACCCTTCCATGCAAATGGGTTTACAAAATGAAGGTCACTTCTGGTTCCTCACCAAAGTACAAACCAAGATTGGTTGCAAAGGGGTACAAGCAGGAGCATGGAATTGACTTTGATAAGATTTTCTCTCCTGTTGTCAAGATGACTACATTGAGAACCATTTTGGGCTTGGTTGCAGTTGAGGATATGGAGCTCATACAGATGGATATAAAGACTGTGTTTTTACATGGTGATTTGCATAAAGACATATATATGCAGCAGCCTGAAGGGTTTGTTAAACAAGGGAAAGAACAAATGGTATATAAACTCAAAAGGAGTTTGTATGGGCTGAAACAAGCACCAAGAGAATGGTATCATAAGTTTGATACATTCATGCAGTCCCAAGGCTTTCATAGAAGTCAAGTGGATCACTCCTTGTATACCAAGAAGGCAGCAGATGGCAGCGTGACTATCTTGGTTTTGTATGTTGATGACATGCTGATTGTTGATAGGGATACTCATGCCTTGGATTCATTGAAGCAAAGCCTTCATGGCAGCTTTGACATGAAGGATTTGGATGATGCAAATCACATTCTTGACATGCAAATACTCAAAGATAGATCTAAAGGTTTACTCTATCTATCTCAACAGGAATATATCTCCAAAGTTTTGCAGCATTTCAATATGGAGGGGGGGAAAACAATTGGGGTTCCATTGCCTCCATATGTGAAACTCAATGCAGGGGACAACCCTACATCTGATGATGAGAAGGCTGAAATGGCCAAGATACCATATGCTTCTGTTGTTGGCAGTCTGATGTATGCTATGGTTGCTACACGTCCTGACATTGCTTTTGCAGTGGGAGTGGTTAGCAGATACATGGCAACCCTTGGCAAGAAGCACTGGGATGCAGTGAAAGGTATTATGAGATACCTCAAAAGGCACAAAGGAGTTGTGCATCTACTTTGGAAAGCAGAAGGCATCTGTTGTTGGCTTTACGGATGCAGACTATGCTGGTCATGCGGACTGCAGGAAGTCCACTTTTGGGTATGTGTTTAGTTTCACAGGAGGAGCGGTCTCTTGGATCTCCTGGCTACAAAAGTGTGTTGCATTGTCTACTACAGAGGAAAAGTATGTAGCTACCACTGAGGCATGCAAGGAGGCTTTATGGCTTTCACGTCTAGTGAGAGAGCTTGGCATCACAGAGTTACCTATTCTCCATTGTGATAGTCAAAGTGCTATCATGCTAGCACGGAATCCTATCTTTCATGCAAAGACAAAGCACATACAGGTGAAATATCTCTTCATTAGAGATGTACTTGACAGCAAGAGCATTGAGCTTGTCAAAATGCATACAGATGATGAACATTGCCTTTAAGTGGGAGGTTGTTGGAAATAAAGGGCCATCGTGCCTTTTATATGTGCACCGGTGTGAAGATACCCTTAGCACATTGTACTTTCATACATATATCTATCTAAAACCTAAAGTGATGCACTCGTCATTGTACTGAAAAACGTATTCTCTCTCTACTCTACTTACTCGCACTTTCTCTGTCTCTCTCAGTGAGCCTAAGGTTTTATATGTGCACGGGTGTGAAGATACCCTTAGCACATTGTACTTTCATACATATATCTATCTAAAACCTAAAGTGGTGCACTCGTCATCGTATTGAAAAACGTGTTCTTTCTCTACTCTGCTTACTCGCACTTTCTTTGTCTCTCTCAGTGAGCCTAAGGTTTGTCTACCTCTATCTCCGTGCCTAATCGATTCCTTCAAGGCGATGCTCTTGTAAAGAGTATCCTACGGATATTGTGAAGTGCTAGGTTTTGTGCGAGACACACGAACAACTCATAACCAAATCACAATGTCTCAATCACCTTCTTCTCAAGACCCTATGACGTCTTATCACACTTCATCTTTGGAGACCTTGAGGAGGTATTATGGACATAGCGAAGAAGACAACGCCCCACCTTCACCTTCACCTTCTTTGTTTTCTCTTATTCTAGATTTCAATCTCATGTTAGAGGAGTTTCTATCACAAGGACGTGAAATTATAAGATGCTTTAATCTTGTCAATAACATTTGATTAAGTTATTAATCAAATATGCAAGGTTGTTTAGCACATGTGATGCACATGGTAGTTCTTTCATGGTGACGTGCCAAGGATCTCGAGGATACAATGGGTATCAAAGATAAAAGTTGTGATAAGTTATGCTAATTGGACTTTGGGGGTCAGTTGGTGTCAATTTTGACCCTAGAACAGTTGTTTGGCCAACAAGCATCAGTAGTCACACTAGAGACTTGCATTAATTAATTAATTAATGCCAGTCTAAGGGTCAACAAAGGTTGGGAACCACACCACGTTGCAAATGGCCTGGCCAATTTAATTATGAATGGACACATTTAATTTTGGGCAAGGTCAAAAGAGCTGAATTTATTTTTTTTCCAAGAAAAGAGAACTCTATTAATAACACCTCGAAGAAAGTCCCCCTAAGGTAAATACAAAGTACAAGAAACTCTGTGAAGAGTACCTAAGTACATCAAAGATATAATGGTTGTGTAAACAACCAATCTAGTGGGCTAAAGTGCCAGACCATCTGAGGGGTAGTGTGAAAGAAGGTGTATGAATCCCAAATCCTCAAGAAAGCCTCTCTTCTTCCTCGTCCTCTTAGAGCTGCCCTGCAACCTCTCCCATCTCCCATGGAGAGTATGGACTATCTCTGTCCAAATCCTCAATAAAGACTCCCCAGTGGGTATAGCCTAAAGATCAATGACCTGGCTACATCTCGCAGTCCATATGTACCAAGCTATAATGCTGGAAATCAGCTCCCATCTGTGACAATGTTCATGAGTCCACTGTGTCTGTGAGAGTAGTATGGGGTAGGGATCCTCCTCAAATATTGTCCAATGATGAGAAAAGAAATGCTCCCCTGAGTGTCCTCATAGCCGCAAGCTGGACCTCTTTCTGTGACCCAAGCTGCAGTCCCCCCATGTCGCCACCATGGACTTTGTTGTACCATGGAATACTATCCTAAGAGCTCTCCTCCAAATCTCTTAGGCTCTAGGACAGTCCCAGAGGCAATGTCTTTGTGTCTCCTCTGGCTCACCACATCGCGCGCAAGCCACTAGGTCCCTACCATATCCAAGCCAAGTGCCAACTGCTAAACTCCTATGGGCTAGAAGCCATAGAAAGAGAGAGATCTTCTGGGTCTGAAGCTGTCATGTAGCCGCCTCCAAAAGTCGTACAGGAACTCATCTGAGACTCCCTCTCTATGCCAATGAGGGATGGCTGCAGGCTGTGCTCTAATCTTGCTTATCTATATCCTCTGTCCCAATCTAGTAGTGTAGCCAAAGAAGGGGATGTCGGGTGGCCTATCAAGGAAGGGATCCCTCCACACCCACTCTCCTGGATCCCACTGAAGTCTCTATAGAGGCCTCCTCTGGTATGCCCAATATCCCCATCCATCTATAAGATAAGTGGGCCATGTGCCATTTTCTTTGAAAGTGAGCCACTGCTCTGATTCTCTGCCTAGAGCAGCCACTGAGTGGTGTAAGGTCAAGGTCCTCTCGCCGGAGCCGGCCATCCTCCTCAACAGTGAAAGTGAATGTCCTGTCTCTACTAGATGCAATGACTGCTAGAAGGATATCCCCTCTAGAGAAAAGACCAATCCAAGTCTGAGAGGAAGTTGTTTCAGTTTGCCAATCTGGTGGAACCCCTTCCATCACGGCCTCAATCATAGCCCTCTCTCCCCTCAGACCATGTAATCTCTGCCTTTGGGTCTCGTGTGGTAACTCCTGAAATGCAAACCACTCCCCCACTGACGTAGCAACCTGTAAAGAGAATCTCCCCCATGATAAGTGTGTCCGCTGCCCAATGGTGTGGCCTGACTCTGATCTCAAATAATGATTAAAGAGAAGAGGTTGTCTTCTCTTCTCTTCAATAGTAGTCCGGGGGAGCTAGTGGAGCCCTCGAGATACAGATCTCCAAGCTCTAATAATGGCAGCTGCAAATTTGACCTCGAAGCTCCTCCCTAAATCTCTGGTGCTGATCTCTTGAAATATCCAATGAATGTTGGGCTGCCATGGTCCTCCATGTATAGGTGTCAAGTCCTCTAGCCTCCCCATCAGAAGTTTCTTCCAAGGCTCCTCTCCTGGAAGTAGACCCCTAATAATGAGCTTGATCAATAAGGCTTTGCTTTGACTATCTAGGTCTATGATCCCCAATCCTCCTCTGGATCTAGGCTGTATGATGACATCCCAAGCCACCTTTGCTTTGGCTGGACTGCCATCTCCTCCTGACCAAATGAAGTTCCTGATGAGGCGTTTCACCTGGCCAATACACGACCTAGAGAATGCCCAACAAGAAGTGATGTACCACAGGGTTGCAAGAACTTGGTTGGCAACCGCTACTCTTCTTGCCAACGAGAGTCCCACCGAACTTCAATACAAAATCTTATGTCTGATGCTCAAAAAGAGGGGTGACAGCTACTGCTCTGAGGTAATGTCAATCCCCACATGGCATCCGAGATATCTCACAGTGATCCCGCAAGGAACCCATGTGAAATCCTCATGTGGTTGCCACTCTCGCTGTCTAGTGTCGCATATCCAAAATCAAAAGGATTTGTGACAATTAATTAGTGCTCCTGATGCTCTACAAAATGTCTCCATGGCTGTTACAAAGGCTCTAAAGTTGCCCTCATTCCCATCCAAGTAAAATGCTGTATCATCAGCAAACTCCACATCAAGAAGCTCCTCAAATAAAAGGATGGGTAGCTTGATGCCACTGATACCTGTAGATCTGTCTCTCAAGAAGGAACTCATGGCCTCTGCTACAAATAGAAACAAGAACGGAGCAAGTGGACATCCCTGTCTAACTGATCTATGGATGCTGAATCTATCTCCTCTTGCCCCTCCAGTCATGACCTGGCTATGTGCTGAAGAATAGAGAGCCGCTATACCCTTGATATTGCTCTGGAAAGCCCATCCTCAACATTGTGCCCTCCAAGAACTCCCAATCCACACGATCATATGCCTTCTCAAAGTCGAGAAGGAGCACAATAAGGTCTTGCCTCTTGGATCTAGCCAAAGTTGTGGTCTCCCAAAAGGTGAAGATGTTGTCCAAGATGCTACGCTCTCGAACAAATCCTATCTAAGTGGGGTGTATAATATCTGACATCAATGGTACCAGCTTGAGACTAATCACCTTTACGAGGATCTTATAGGCGGTTCCAAGCAAGGTGATCGGTCTCCATTGTGTGATCTCCAATCTATCTCCACTTCCTTTCGGGATAAGATGAATCAGCCCCTCAAAGAGTCTCTCTCGCACAGTCCCTGATGCCATAATCTCCTGAAAGGCTGAGTGAAGGCCTTTTATGATAAGATCCCAGTAGCTCACAAAGAAGGATTTATCTAGTCCATCTTCCCCTGGACACTTGTCTAAGGGTAGTGCCCAAAGTGCCTCCTCCAACTCCTCCTCTGCGAAATGGGCCATCAGATTTCAGCTCATCCTGTCTGTAACCACCCTCTGCGTCCTCTGCCAAACTGCTTCTCTATCTCTCTTATATCCAGGGGGTGTAGCGGTGGATCCTAGTAGGGATGTATAATATTGTGTGGCCACCTATCTCGCCTCTAGAGGGCCCTATGCAATGGATCCATCAGCTCTCCTAAGTCTCTGAACATCCTATCTAGAGTGTTTAGGCCCTATGGTGCGGAAAAAATCCCTGTTAACCCTGTCCCCAGACTGAGTCCAAAAAAAGAGGCTCTCGCATGAAATATGTACTCTGATCTAGCTTCCTTCATGGAATCAATCACTCCCTGGCAGTATGCATCCTCTCAACTATCCATCTACATCATGGTCGTCTCTCCTCTCCCTCTGTAAGGCAACCAATGATGCCCTAGCAGCTCTTTCCTTCTCTAGAAGGCTCTGTCTCCTCCTTGTGGCCTCCTCTCTGAAGAGGGAACTAATCTCCTATAGGCTCTCATCCAAGTCACTAGCTGCCCGTCCAACTGAGAAGGGTCTAGATCTCCAACATTGTGTGACTATTTCTCTAAGATCATCCTCATAAAACAAGTGCTCTAGAATCCTGAAACTGGAATAGGGTCCCCCTACTCTCTCAAGAAGAAGTATCCGAATCAGTGATTGGTCCGAGAGGGTCGTGCCAAGTATGATGCCTGTAAGGCCTCCTCTATCGCAGACCTAGTCATCCACATAAAATCGATCAATCCTAGAGAAAGTCCTGGCTCCTATCGCCCTGTCTCTCCTAGAGAACTAAAGTGAGCATGTGGTCCTGCCAAACTCTGCTGTGAACCATGGGTCCTGGCCTCTAATCTGGAATAAGAACTCCTCCCAAGTAGCCTGCTCTCCTCCCCTAATGATTTCAGTGCATCTGCCTCTCCTGTCCTTAAGAGCCTCCACCATGTTAAAGTCACCCCTTACCATCTAGTGGTCAACTTGTGGTAGAGACTAATTGAGGGTGGTCCAAAATTGTCTCCTGTCTCGTTGGCCATTCGAGGCGTAAATGGCCAACAAACCAATGAGTGCCTCCTCCACTCTCATCGAGACCCACATGGCTCTCCTTGGAATCAGAATACCCCAACCCTGTACCGACTGAGTCCACTACTCCCCAACACATATACATGCTCCAACCTGTATCTCAATAGCACCTACAGATGCTGCCCAGTAAGTGACTCTAACCTGGCAATAGCTTCCCGCAACATCGGGATATCCAGTCTGCCAAAAGATGGTGCTCTTGTAACATAAGAAAATCAAATGATCCTCCTACTAGAGCTGTGTGCAGATCCTGTCACATAGGACTCCGGCCCTACCTAAAGTGACGACCTCCAAATCCTCGTACATTCCATGAGGGTACCCTCATGGAGTGTGTCTCAACCTCTTGGACCGGCATGGCTGTACAACCCATGCCTGCCTCTGCTGCCTCCTAGTATATACACGATCATGTGTCCTCTCTGCTATCTCTCTTGCGGGGTGTAATGGGGGGAAGTCCTCAAAGTAGGCATCTAAGTCCTCTACCTCTTGCTCACTGTCCTAGGCTATCACGGCCTCCCCTGCTTGCTATGTGTTGGGTACCTGAGATGGGCTAAGCTCGGGAAGCTCAACCTCATGGAGCAATGGTCTGGGGGGTTGTGGGGTATCTAAAGCATGTTGTAGCTCCTGAGAAGCTACTAGTATCGCTGCCTCCATGGGCTGAATCACATCCATCTGCAGTGCTGCCCCTATCAGTGGGTGTGGGACCTCTGGCTCTTGGGCATCCATAGGAGCGTCTATGGGAGCAGTGGGGGGCTGCAGTGGCTCTACATGGGCTGATGGCCTAAGGTCTCTGATCGCTCTCCACCGTCTCGGCTCTAGGCCCTCGTGCCTCTGCCTCTCATCAGCACGCTCTCTTCATTGGCGCTGTCTCCTCCTCTATCTAGCCTTGTGCCGTCTCTGGCGCTCTGCATCACTCCTTTGACGCATCTCAAGTCTACCACCTCCCTCATCCCTGAAGGAGGTATGGCGTTGACGTGTCCTGGGGCATTCAACTGCAAGATGTCCAATCATCCTGCAAGCAAACCACTAACCAGGGAGGCCTGTATAAGAGACTGGTTGGATAAGAAATTCCCCCGTGAATGGAGGGAATTCTAATATTCTAGGGAAGGCATTGCAAAGACTCTGTGGGTATTATCACTCGGACCGATAGGTATCTATGTGGGCCTTTCAAGACTGCGTCAACAAAAGTCCTATCCCTCTGTATGACGTGGCCGAATGCACTGCCAAATCTCAGAAAGGTATGGCGTAAAATACTCATCAAGGCCAAGAAAAGAGATGGTGATGGCAGTGCCATCTCCAAGCAATGAATAGTCCCGGCCCTCAATCCATCTGTCAAAGTATGCTACTGAGGTCCTAACATCAAGCGGACTGGTAGCAAGCGCTGCCTCCATCTACTCAGGTGAGCTAAAGTGGAGTCTAAAGCATCCCTTTCCAAGGGGCACCACTCGCATGATCCTGGCTGGGGTGCCGATAAGAGCAAACTGGATGGAGTCCTTAAGACTGTGGATAGGCGAACGATCTCCAACCATTCTGCAGGCCAAGGATGATGCTTCTAGGGCTGTCACTCTCTCCCTGAGTGCCAGCTTTGTGTCCGGAGCAAAGCAGATCGGTGGGAAGGCATCGGCCGAGTGTATGTGGGTGTTGAGCTAAAATATGCATTACTTGCCGATTAGCCTCTTAAACAGCCCCAAAACACACTAAAAATGCTCTTTTAGAGTAAACCCTAAAACAAGGAACGGTTCGAGAGAGTTCAGTGGAAACCCTAAAACGGGGAGCGGTTCGAGAAAGTTTAGTGGAAACCCTAATTTGTGGGGCACCCTGCCACATCTATAAATAGACAGGCTACCCCCATTCAGCAATGATCCTTATTTGCATGTTACACCAGCCCACACACCCTCTACTACTGTTGGCACCCAGTTTCCAGCCTGCAGCCCGCCTCCATCTACTGTCCAACCATCATCGACTGCAGCCACATCATCTTCAGCCTATCCATTGCTGTAGGCGACAGCTCTCAGCTGCTGGCGACTCCTCCAAACTGTCCCAGACTGCTGTTCAGCCGGCTGTCCATCATCTCCAAGGTCAGTCAGCCTGTGTTTTCAGCATTGCAGACCCTGACACTCTCAGACACTGTTTCAGCCTGCTGTTTACAGTAGACTGTGCACAG
Source organism: Lygodium microphyllum (assembly GCF_053477565.2). Lineage (NCBI taxonomy): Eukaryota > Viridiplantae > Streptophyta > Polypodiopsida > Schizaeales > Lygodiaceae > Lygodium > Lygodium microphyllum. Next base: position 29,115,364 of record NC_141157.1, on the reverse strand, counting down.
TTTCCAGCCCCCGATCGGTGATACATTGCTGTGTTTACCAGTTTCCAGCCTCCAAACTGCTGCGTTTTGGTGACCAGCCTGCTGCCATTCACTATTCAGCACTCCTACACTCCGACTGGCGGTCACAGACTTGGGATCCGTCTTCGATGGACGTCACGCTCCGACATTGCTCTGCCCTTGAGCACACTGTACACTCTTACATTCATTTACAGCATTCATTCACTTCAGAGTTGTGTTCTCTCTCTCCCTTCTACTGTTTGTGTTTGAGTTTTGAGTTTTGCGTTTAGGGTTTGAGTTTTAAGTTTTGCGTTTAGGGTTTGAGTTTTTCCCTCTGTGTCTGTGTCTGTGTCTTTGTGTTTCTGTCGTGGTCCTACACTCTAAGTGTCCTTAGTGCAAACCCTAGCAGTCTTCTTAATAGTGGGGGGCTGCATTGGAACCCCCTGGGGATGGTGGAGGACCAGCTGCAATCTCGGGCGATACGCTAGCTCCATGTGTCGGTGGTGCGGATGCTTCCTGGTCTGTTGGCGTAGGATATAGCCATTTGTTTGCCTGTTGGGGTTGTATGGGGGAAGGGGAGATGGATGTTGCTTGTGCAAGGAATCTTACGAAGGCTGCAAGGGTGGATGAGGAGGCTAAGGAAGTGTCCATGGCTGCGAAGCGAGGGTTGCTGCCAGCAAATAGTTGATGAATTGATGATGGGTCTTGTCGAATCCAACCCCCTTGCAATTCTGCACAGAAGAAGTCGTTTGTTGGGCCCAGGGCGGTGTGCACCCTGGCAGGGCAACCAGACAGGAGAGGCGCAGGGCAAACAGGACACGTGCAGCAAGAAGAGGCACAAGCACAGCAATGTCAAGGTAGTTCCTACAAGTTGCGCCTTGTCACTAACGTCGTGCTCTCACGTGCGTACTCTGTCTTTGATGTGGGTGCTCTGCAGACAACAGGAGACTGTAGGCGCACATATAAGGGATGCAACTACGGCTTGCAAACAGAAAGCATGGGGTCTGACAGTCGAAACCCTAATCCGCAGGTCTAACACGTAACGTCTGATGGGATGCTAACACCTGACGCCTGATGCATGACGGGATACTGACGCCTGACTCCTCACAATTGACGCCTGACGCATCCCTTCACCATGGGTTCCTCATGGAATGCCAATGCTTAGTCAATCCATGCCCACATTTGGTTCCACTGTGCACACTTCCCGCCTACATGGTGGACACTCTAGGATTAATTCCCAAGTGTACTCCACTCCCATCCTATTTGCCTGACTCTCATTACACACTTATCCATCTTTTAGCACTACCAATCCTATTGCAACAACCAAGAATGTCTTTATGGATAAAACTCATTTTAGCAAGTCAAATTTCACCACTTGATCGAACTTCATGCAACAAGTACTTCAATCTCAAGGACTTTGGGACCTCGTCATTGATCTAGAGCCTATGTTGGGCCCTCGATTAGCTCATCTTGATCACATCCATACATGGAGAAAATCTCTCTTTTGTTTTCATACAGCTCTCTCTCTATAACCAGCCTTCTTCTCAGATAGGGGTGGTAAATAACCTTATTAAGCACTATTTACAGCGATTAACAAATTCACAAACCGAAATGCGCACTTTACCATATAATCTTGGACATTGGACACCCTCTTGGCCCCAAATCTGACACCCCTTTCAGTATTTATTTAACTTAATTAAAAAAGAAGTTGATGTACAATGGGATTCTCCCAATCCTTTTCCGTATTCCAACTCCCCTTGCTATTCAAAATGACCAGCAAGTCTTCAACCTGATTTGCCCCTTGATTCGGGCAATCAATTGGCCTTCACCCGCTTTAATGGAGATGGAAAATGGCCCAAATTCAATTATTTGTTGGTCCCTCCACTTAAATAGGGCCGAAAACAGCTTCAACCCTGTTGAATCCAAGTCTTGGAGTTTCCAAATTTTGGCATGCTTCTCGAGGCTACTGCTAAACCCCAATATTTTATGTAGATTAAGGTTTACAACAGAGAAATCTGAAATTTCTCAGCCTCTGGTGATCTCAATGCTGCAATCTTTGGAGCAAGGCTGTAGAAAGACTAGGAGATGAGAGAGAATGCTCATGAGAGAGAAAATTCAGACCTTTTTCACGAAGAATTGAAGAAAGTCTATCACTTACTACTTCTACCCTGTCTCAACAGCTTGTAGATGCAAAGAACTGAAAAAAATCAGTCATTTACTGCTGCTGCCCTGTCTCAACAGCCTGTAGATGCAAAAAACTGAAGAAAATCAGTCATTTACTGCTATTGCTCTGTCTCAACAACCTGTAGATATTGTCACCTATTGTTGATTGGTCTTGTCCTGCCCCTGGCTGCCTTAGAAGGTCCTCCAATGGCTGCAAATTAGACCAGCATCTCCTTCCTCTCTCTTCAGACTGAATACACTAAAAATGCCTCTCTCCAGCCTCTAAAGACGTTTTTCAGTCTTGCATGGGCATTTATGACAAGTGGCAACCTTCCCAAATGGTCTTTTCAGCATTATTCATAATAAAATATTAATTTTCAGTCTTTAAATACCGAAAATTAATCCAATAATTATTTTGGTGCCCTGAAAAATAATCTAACTGGCCAATAATTAAATTGGCTAGGCAACTTCCTTTCCTGAGTGTCTCTGCATCATCTTTGACTATCAGATTGGCGTTAGGTACCATTAAACGTCGCTTCTCTTAGTGTCAACAACTAACACTTATGGCCAAATGAATGACCTAAGCCAACAACTGATACCAAATATCACAAATTGCCTATGTGGCATAACTTATAGCAACTTTTGCCTTTGACATCCCGTGATTTTCTTGGATCTCGGCTCGTAAATTTACTCTAACCCCAATTACATCTCACATGTGTAACATTTACTTAGCCATGTGATTAAAAATTAATCCACATGTTAAGTAAGGTTTCAAAAATACATATCCTCATCACACACACACACACACACACGCACACGCACACGCACACGCACACGCACACGCACACGCTCTCTCTCTCTCTCTCTCTCTCTCTCTCTCTCTCTCTCTCTCTCATATCGAGCATAGACTTTACTCTTAAATCTGCAATACATGTTGATTGTTGTTATACAAAAGATCTCAACTCTCTCTCTGAAACCAACCTTCCACCTCGATCTCAACTCTCTCTCTCAAACCAACCTTCCTCCTCCGATAGGGTGGTAAATAACCTAATTAAGCACTAATTACAACAATTAACAAATTCACGAAACTAAAATGCATAATTTGCCATACAATCTTGAACATGGGACAGCCTACTAGCCCCAAAATTGGCCCCCCTTGCAATATTTCATTATCTTTTATGGAAAATTGATAGAGTACAACTGAGATCCTCTAACCTCCTCTGCTAATTCAAATGCTTCTTGCTATCAAAACTGACCAACAAGTCTCCAAACCAATTTGCCCTTGGTTTGCTTGGGGATTGATCTTCATCTTGCTCCATCAAAGACAAATTCAGCCCCAAATCTAATATTGACTGGCCTCTTGAATCCCTAAAATTCCTCAATTTTAGCTACTAGAATTCAAGTCCTAAGCCCTTAATGTTGGAAAATGACAACTAGCTATGAAAGAGAACAAAGAGAGACAACGAGATTGTGTTGAAGCAAAAGAATAGAGTGTACTTGTTGAATTGAAAGAATGAGAATGAAAGGTACAAGATCTGTCTAAGATAAACCTAGCTCTAACTCAACTAGAGTTAATTGACTCTAACTCTAAGAGTGGTGACACAACTTATAACTTACACTAAGAACTCAAAAAGAACTGACTAAAACATTAGGCACTACACATGGAATTGGCAAATTCTAACGTCCCTTTGCAATGCCAATGTGGTAAAGATCAATTGATCTCTACTACATAGCATCTCTCCTTAACATAATGGTAATGCACCTCAATATGTTTCGTGCGAGCATGAACTGCATCACCAACCCAATTTAAATCACTGTAAGCCTATAATTGTAATCTCCCCCCGTGGGAAATAATAATGCATGTGACTAAGTACATTGCAAGTATCTGAAGATCCGCTTAACAGCTTGCCAATGTATAGTCCATGGGAAATACATATACTTGCTCACCTGAGATACTACATACTTGATGTCAAGGCGTGTGTTGCAAAGATAAATAAAACAACCAACAACCTTGCTGTAAATTGCAATATCAGACATCTTTTCACCATCATACATAGACAGCTTTAAGCCTAGCTCCATAGGAGTGCACATAGGTTTGCAATCTCACATATTAAACCTACATAACAACTTATCCACACAATGTGACTCTGACATGATGATACCATGCTAATTTTGGGTAAATTGAATCCCCAAATAATAGTGTAGACAACCCATATCTGACATAGAATATGTATGTTTTAATTCAACCTTGAAATCTGCAAATTTTGCTTTTGAAGATCCAATGAGCAGCATGTAATCTACATAAAGAATGATAATCAACAAGTCCCCCCCTTTATTCTTAATGTATAGAGTGGGAGCAATTGGACCGTTTTTGAACCCTTTGCTGGCCAAATATGCATCAATTTTAGAGTACCATGCACGAGGAGCCTATTTGAGACCATAAAGAGCTTTGACCTTGGAGGTTGTGATACATAAACATCCTCATGCAAATCCCCATTCAAGAATGTTGTCTTAATGTCTAATTGATGTACCTTCCAAACATAATTTGTAGCCATAGCAATTACATATCTCACTGCACTCATAGGGAATGTAAGAGCAAAAGTCTCTTCATAATCTATGTCCTTCCATGCATGACCTTTTGCTACCAACCGTGCTTTGTACCTGTCAATGGTACCATCATCCTTGCATTTGAGTTTAAAAACCCACTTTGTGCTAATGGTCTTCTTGCCAAGTGGTAAATACACAAGATCCCATGTAGAGTTAGTGGCAATAGAGTCTTAACTCATCCTACATGGCTTGCATCCAATGTACATCTTGTTGAGCTTCATCCAAGGAAGTAGAATCATCATCATCCAATAGTGAGCTCATAAATACATGCTCATCACAATCATCTACTTCCGTAAAATCAACCAAATGGGCTCCCTCTACATTATGTCTTGCATGTCTAGCAACCATTCTAGTGCCTTGAGCTAAAGGAGCATCCATTTTACTCTCTTGGAAAGTTTGTAACAACCACCTAGAGACTGTTTTTGTTGCATTTACAGTAACTTGTTCATGCTGTACTGCATCTTGCATTGTGTGTGGCAAACCATCATCAATACCCTGTTGTTTAAGCATATATGGTCCAACAACAACTTGTTGTATTATGTTTGTTTGGCCATTTACAATGGGCATGGACTCCAAAGAAAGTGGCAAGAGACCATCAAAGACATCACCAATGTCATGGGTGACTGGCATTTGAAACTCATCATGTGAAAATGCAGCATTTTCAGTAAATATGACATACCTACTGACAAAAACTTTCTTTGTACGTAGGTCATGCAAGCAATAGCCCTTGCTTTCCGAACTATAGCCAGTAAATATGCATTTTACAACCTTGTCACAAAGCTTCCCACGAACCTCTTTCGAAACATGTATATAGGCTATGCAACCAAACACCCAAAAGTAGTCAACCTTGGGTTTCTTGCCATGCCAAGCTTCAAATAGAGTAATCGTCTTTAGTGCCTTGATGGGTGCATGATTCAACAAATGATTTGCACATAAAAGTCCTCCTAACCTAAATTTATGAGGCAGTCCCTTGCTTTTGAGCATACAACGAGTCATCTCCATAAGAGTGATTCTTCCTTTCAACAACACCATTGTGTTGAGGAGTCATTCCAACAGTGACTTGATGCGTAACACTATGATCAAGCAAATATGTCTCAAAAGCACGAGACATATACTGCCCCCTCTATCCATGCGAAGTGTCTACACTGTCAAGCCAGTTTCAACCTCAAGCTTTGCAACAAGATGTTTAAAATGCATAAACACATCAGATGTTGCTTTTAGGCCATACACCCATATATAACGAGAGCAGTCATCAATAAATGTAACAAAGTAAAGATGATCTCCAAGTGCATATATCCTCATGGATCCACAAATATCAGGGTGAATAAGTTGCAATTTCTAGACAACACGCATTGCACTATCCTTTTTGAAGGAAAATCTGTTCATCTTGCCCAAAATACATCGCTCGCGTGCATGAGAAGGTGGAGTCTCCTGGAGGCAATGCATCTATCATATGACACTTCTCAAGAGTCATCAAGCTTCCAAAATTTATATGTCCATAGCGGGAATGCCATAGCTTTGCATTCTGCATAGCAGACAATAGGATAGTGACTACTTGAGCATCATGAGACAGAACATCATAGGTATCCAAATAACACAAACCCTTATATAGGATCCTAAACAACCTGAGTGCATAATCCATCTCCCCGTCTCTGACAATGCATTTATCATCCTCAAAGATAACCTGAAAGCCATGCTTGTTAAAAGTGAAAATAGGCAACAAGTTCTTTATAATGTCAGGTACAAACAAGACATCTAGAAGCATGAAGTTAGAACCATCTGCAACAGCAACAATGACTGTCCCAATACCACAAACATCATAATTACTGTTGTTCGCACATGTAACACACTTCTCAGCAAAGGCTGAATGCAAAGAGGAAAACAAACACTTCTTAAAAGTGATGTGCTTTGAAGCTCCACTATCAAAATTTCATGTTTACTACATTTCAGCAGCATTAAATGATGAATCAACCCTTGAAGAATCATAACTGCAAGTCAAAAATGCATAGTCCTCCTCCACAAAGTTAGTTGAAGTATCACTATCAGCAAATTTGCTAGTTGTTGTCTTTTGGACACCAACCCGGAGTCCTTTTTCTTCTCTTTGGCTAATCTCTTACGGCATTCATTAATATAGTGACTTGGCTTTTTGCAATTATGACATTTCTGCCGGTCGTCCACATCGCCAGCCCAATCCGAGTCGCTCCAACCTGCAAGAACAATATCTGAAGCAGCTGTATCTGCTACATACAAAATCCCCAAGTCAGAGATCCCTCTCAAATACCGAAGCATCCTCAAGGCAGCCTGCCAATGCACCTGTTTGGATTCACTCATGAACCCCGCCAAAGGACCACAACAAAACAAAGATCAATACGAGTGTTGAGTAGCCAAATCAAGGATCCAATCAACTGACGGTAGCAGGAAGCATCAGTCAAGGGAGAATCTGAGTGTGAAGTGGCCTTCCAGTTCGAATCCATAGAAATAGAAATGGTCCGACAAGTCTCCATCGCAAAAGTCACCAAGAGCTTCTGAATATATCTCTACTGAGAAATGAAAATCCCCCTCTGAGACTAATAAATCTTGTGACCCAAGAAGAAATGAAGAAGCCCCAAATCCGTCATCTCGAACGTCTGATGTAAAGTTGTCTTGGTCTCTTGAATCGTTTGTACATGATCCCCTATCAGAATCAAATCATCAACATACAACACAAACAACACACGACCAGCCTCGGAAGTGTGCACATAAAGCTGCAGATCGGCCGTGGAGCGCCGATATCCCAACTTTGACTGAAGAAACGAGTTAATTTTCTTGTTCCATGCACGCAGAGCCTACTTGAGGCCATACAAGGCCTTCTTCAACCTGTAAACTTTCCCATCCGAGGATCCAAAGCCAGGAGGCTGCTCAACATAGATCTCCTCCTACAAGTCACCATTGAGAAAGGCCGACTTCACATCCAACTGATAGACAGGCCATCTCCGATAGCCAGCCAAGGCAAGAACAGCTCGAATAGTCGTCATACAAGCTGTGGGGGCAAAAGTATCGTGGAAGTCAATACCTCGGCGCTGAGCAAAACCTTTAGCAACAAGGCGAGCCTTGTGCTTGTCCATAGAACCATCGCTAAGGTACTTGGTCTTGAAGACCCACTTGATGCCAATCACCTTCTTGGTCTCTTCAACCGTTTGTGCATGATCCCCTATCAGAATCAAATCATCAACATACAACACAAACAACACACGACCAGCCTCGGAAGTGTGCACATAAAGCTGCAGATCGGCCGTGGAGCGCCGATATCCCAACTTTGACTGAAGAAACGAGTTTATCTTCTTGTTCCATGCACGCAGAGCCTACTTGAGGCCATACAAGGCCTTCTTCAACCTGTAAACTTTCCCATCCGAGGATCCAAAGCCAGGAGGCTGCTCAACATAGATCTCCTCCTACAAGTCACCATTGAGAAAGGCCGACTTCACATCCAACTGATAGACAAGCCATCTCCGATGGCCAGCCAAGGCAAGAACAGCTCGAATAGTCGTCATACGAGCTGTGGGGGCAAAAGTATCATGGAAGTCACTACCTCGGCGCTGAGCAAAACCTTTAGCAACAAGGCGAGCCTTGTGCTTGTCCAAAGAACCATCGCTAAGGTACTTGGTCTTGAAGACCCACTTGATGCCAATCACCTTCTTGTGAGAGGAACGAGGCACAAAAGATCAAGTGTCATTCCTCTCAATAGCCTCCAACTCGGCTTCCATAGCCTTCTGCCAATGGTCAAACTACAAAGCTTACTTCACTGAAGCGGGCTCTCAATTCTGCATAACACGGGTCATCAAACAATAGTTAAAGCAAACAAGCTCCGTAAAATGCGTATGATTCCTCCGTGACCTCCACGGTCCATCCTGTGGTTTCCACTCCTCAGGAACCCCCTCAATCCTTGAATCTTGGAGTGTGTCCCGAGCCCAACGAGGAGGAGGCTCGACCTCTCCCCGTCGCTCTCCATTTGCTAAAGACTCGCGAACATCCACCGGCGTAAGCTCCATTGGGGTGGCCGATGGAAGAGAAGACTTTGAATCAGAAGAAGAATCTCCATCAAGAGGCTCTGGCTCCAAAGGAACTTTCTCAGGAGCCCAACTCTCCCATGGATCTCCAAGGACGGGGCGCTCCTCACCCCCCTCTGTGGCCGGAACTTCCACAAACCACACATCTCGGCTCGTATAGACATCCCGCTTGATGGAATCAAACAGACAATAACCTTGGGATTGGGAGCTGTAGCCAACAAAAACCTGTCATCAGGAAGCCGTCTCGAACTTGTCACGCTGCGTCTTCAAGATGTGCACATAAGCGTCACACCCAAAGATCCGGAAATAAGAGACATTTGGCTTAGTCCCAAAGTAAGCCTCAAAAGGTGTCATCTTGTCAACGGCCGAAGTGAGAGATCAATTGAGAATGTGGTTGTAGTAGCCATTGCCTCAGCCCATAGAAACTGAGGTGTCTGTCGGTTCTCCATCATGGTGTACGCCATCTCGATCACACTACGGTTCTTTCACTCCAAAATGTCATTCTCTTGAGGAGTGTTAGTGTTAGCAAACTCCTCATGAATGCCTCTATCTGCACAATAACAAGCAAACTCATTAGAATTCACCACCCTTGTCTGAGTGCAAGGTCTTCAGCCGCCAGCCAAATCGGTTCTCCTCAAAGAGAAGCCAATCCTTGAAGTGCGAGAAAGCCTCCGACTTCAATGTCAAGAAATAAGCCCATGTCATCCTGTTGTAGTCATCCACGATCAACATGAAGTACAAGCTCCCCTTCAGCGACTCAGTCCTCATTGAGCCACAAAGATCAGTAGATACAAGCTCCATAGGTTAAGTAGACCACCTCGAAGCTTTGTTAGGAATCACCTCTCGATGTAGTTTCCCATGAATGTATGAGACACATGGCTGATGGCTCACCACTATGTCCGGCAAACCTCGAACAAACGATCCTCGCGACACCTTCTGAAGGTACTCATAGTTCAAGTAGCCAAACCAAGCATACTATAGCTCGGACTGTGTTTGAGAAGTAAAAAAAAGAGAGGTAAGAGTTGTAGAAGACTTCCATTTGTAGATGCTATTCTTCTTATATCCTACTAAGAGAACCTTCCTCGATCCACGATCAAGGACTTAAATAGCATCACTGTCAAACTCCACCAAGAGGCCAAGACAACAAATCTTATGAACCAAAAGCAACTAATACCCTAAGCCTAGACATGCAACACTTCGGAAGTGTGGATACCACCACGTCCACTTGAAATCAGCTGCATCTCACCCCGCACAGTAATAGACACAGAAGAGCTGTCTCCAATGAGAATCTGCCTACGCGAAGGTCACAAATGGATAACACCAACAGGAGTCATGTGCCGTGAGGCACCACTGTCCACGATTCACTCTCGAGCTTGGGAAGCTATCATCGCATCATCAGAAGTCTTTGGTGAAGAGTCCTCAATGATTGCTAAGTGTAGAAAAGCAATTGATGAGGGTACAGTCACCGCTCCAGAATCCTTCGTGTCCTTCTTGGTGTCCTTCTTGTCTTTGTCGAGGCAATCCTTTTTCCAATGACTCGTCTTACCACAAATATGGCAAGTTGATTCCTTCTGCTTGTCCTTCTTGGATTTGTTGTCCTCCTTCTTCGTTTGTTCCTTCCCCTTCTACTAAGAGGCTTGACCAACCAAAGCCTCCGATTTGGAAGCATTCTGTCCCTTCAACTGTTCCTCCTGGTCCAAGACCATAGGAACCAATGCTTCCCATCGAAGAGTCGACTCCCACCCTGATGCAATAAGAGCATAATAAAAGGTACCGAATCATGGCGGTAACTAGGACAACAAAGTGATCACCATGTCTTTGGAGAAAATAGGCTTCCCCGCATTTTGAACCTGCATCTGAAGCTACCGAAGCTTATTGATGTATTCCCGAAGCGAAGAAGACTTATTCACGAACAAGGTCCGTATCTACACCTCCAAAGAAACCCTCTTCATCAAAGTCATCAAGTTATACATCTGGTCGAGCTCCAGCCATATCTCTCGAGCCACCGTGAAGTGCTCGATGTGAGGTATCGCGGCTGTAGTACAAGACAGAAAAAGAAAAGAACGAATCTTGGCATTCAGTTTGTCCCAATGAGACTGGACCTTGGTCAACTCCGCATGAGCAATGGAGGAGAGTTTGAACTCATCTCTTACCGAAGGCTTGTTAATCTCCTCCATCACAAGCTCCACCGAATCATTAGACTCCAAAATGGCCAACATCATCACCCGCCAAATGCAGTAATTGTCACTATCAAGCTTCTGATCTAATGGAAGAGCCAGTAGAACAAGCACCTTGCTGTGCATGATCGCCTAGAACTCCAAATCAGTCTCTGTAGACATGTTCACCTGTAATGCCTGCATAAACGTAAAATCAGTCCCTCTCTGGTTGTGTAAATGCAGCCTGTTAGGACTGTTTCCTCTGCTTTCCGAACCTTCCTCAACCGCCAAAGACGATGAAAATGTAAAATCTGCAATGGAAGGCCTAAAATACAACCTTCCTTCCCTTCGAACAGCAATAACCTGCAGCAAATTCACCAGCTGGACTCATTTCCCGCACGCCCACACTCGCTTCAGCCTTGTTCCGATGCGCATCCCTCCCGCTCGCCCTCAAATACTCAAAACACAGCCTTGTGTCGCGCTGAAATCTCCTCCTTAAGTAGGTTCTTCAATCAATCAGTCCAATTTCACCGCTCTAATACCATGTCAGAGTGCAGTGATGTGGAAGTGTAGGACAAAGACTGAGAGAGGGTAAACATAGAGAGAAGAGAGAGAGAGAGAAAAGGAGATAGTGAACCACTGAAAATCTGCAGTATAGTATGTTGTATAGGAGTGCAGAAATATACACAAGTGCAACGAAAATATCGTCGTGTGTCTCCGCCTTGAGGACCTCGATCTCCATCAGCCCACGTGCTGTCAGTCACAGTAGCCTGTCTCTGTCAAATCTCAAGATCAGAATATATCCCGAGTGCTGGACCAATCTGCTATAAATAGCAGAAAATATCACAAAAAATAAGCAAAAAAAAGATCGGCTGCAATTAATACAGCCAATTACCCAAAAACCTATCCGACTATTGTTGTGCCGCATGGCAACTGTCCGACTGTGCTGACATGGCTCCTTTGCGTTGTCCGTACTACTAACGTGGCCAAGGAATGACTCACTAACAAGTTAGGGAAACTCAAAGACAATGAGCACAGAGAATGAATGAAATGATATGACTATTGAATATACAATGCTCATGCAACAAACACACTATGTAGTGAATGAATACTATACCTCGAACTCTTGTATCTCAAGAATCAAGGCAGAAGTAATGAGCTAGAGTGTGTGTCATACTCTGAACAAATCCTAAATCGCAACAAGGCAATCTCCAAATGTCGAATACCAGCAAATGTAACCAAGAAAGGCTGGATCTGATGCCAAGAGTAGTGCAAGAAAGAGAAAGACTAAAAACGAAAGTGAGGAGAGAGAAGGACTAAAAACACACGCTGAGGAGAGAAAATAGCAAACACAGACTAAGGAGAAAATTTGCAGCGACAACTGAGAGGAGAGGGAAAATCTACAGGGTGGTAGCTGGGGCCTACAAACGCAGCAGTATGCTGACGCGGCAGGCTATACGACAGTTGGATGATAGACAGCAGCAATCCCTTGGCTGGAAATAGCAGCAAACTGATGATAAAGGGCTGGAAACAAGCACCATATGAGTGAAGATTGCAATGGACAGCTTGGACTGTGATATCCTCCACGAACAAGGTGTGGATAGCAAGCTGAAAACACCTAAAACTTGCAAAAAGGAGATTAGTGCAGCTAAATGGAGGACAACATACCTATTCATAGAAAGTTTGGGCCCTCCCAAGTGGGTTTGTGCTTCTGGGATACAGATACTCTCTAGAAACGCATTTCTTTTAAATAAAAAAGGTTTCTTAATTAAGCATGTTTTGGAGCTGTTAAGTGAAGCTAATGTATTTTTAGCTTAACACCCCCTCTCAGGCCCAACAACAGTGCCACGAGAAGGACGCTAGCCAAGACCTTTTTTCTTTATGTTTTACCCCAAGGCACCCCCCACCCCAAAGCAACCAGAGCATCATACAAAGGATGCGCGTCAGCTACCCAATGGCCTACTAAGACTACAGAGGCGATAGTTATCTTACCAAGGGAGCCCAAGTGATTACCCCAGAGAGGCTACGGCATCGGACAAAGGGTGTATGACAACTGCCCAGTGGATTACCAAGTCCTGCAAAGACGGATGGAATCAACTATGGACTTTTTTTGTTTCTTTCTTAAGGGCTTTGTAGTTTTGAGAGATTTAACATTGAGTGAAGGTTTCAAATCAGTTTTCATCCTATTGAGTATTGGTGCCCCAAACGAGAGAGTGATAAGGGATGGTCAAACCCAAGACCTTCACAAAACAAGCATACTATCCCTACCACTACTAGGTGTTAGTTAAAAAGGAAAATGGCTAAGGTGTGGATGACACAAATATAGCAAATATATAAAGCAAGCGAGACAAGCAAAGCTAGGGAGAACTGCCTTGGAGACTACTATGTGCAATGCCATGAATATGGTGGATCCAAAGTCAACCGCTCCAAAAGACCGAAAAGTGCACAAATGCATGTTTATATAAACAAAATGCCAATGCATGGGGTAATGCAAAGGAAGATGTAAGACGTCATGCTCACACAAAATACAATGCAACGGTGCTAGTTGGACAGTGCGCTCACAGGAGAATTGTTCACTTACCCAAGTGTCCTTTTATAATCATGTCATCCTAACAATGCGGATAAAGTTATAAATGTCCATAAGTACAATACAAAAGAATAAATGAATGAATCAATGTCTAAAAATTGTAAGCATCGTCACTATCACTATCAAGAAAAGTAGTTGCTCCCTCTCAAACTGAAAGGGAAAGCAAGAGAGAAGCACCCTCTCCCCGTCAATCAAAAGAAGTAGAGGAGAGTGTACCCAAGTTGATCCTCGGTAGAAGTTACCAAAGAATCGGCCAATAAACTCCTTTGGTCAAAATGTCTACAAAATTGTCTGATGAAGGCACAAACTCTAAGCGGATAGTGCCTAGCTCAACCTACTCTTTGGAAACATGGAAGTGGACTCCCACATGGCACGTCTGTGGTGTGATGATCAGATTGTTTGCAAGGGCAATAGCACTCTAGTTGTCATAGTAGACAACAGTGGAAGAGTCACAAGGAAAGTTAAGCGCCGCCAGTAAGCTCCTCAAGTAGATGGTCCCAATGGTGTCATCAAAGAGAGCCCTATACTCAGCCTCGGCCATGGAAGCCACCATCGTCTCTTACTTACAACTGAACCAAGAAATAGAAGCCATGCCCAAGGTGAAAAGGTAGCCTCCATGGAAACGCCGGGTGTCAGGATCTCCTACCCAAATCAAAATCATTGTATCCCTGCAAACATAAACAAGAATCATAAGTGAGGTCAATAAGTACATCATAAATAACACAACACACGAAGACATGCAATCCAATGTGACATGCTAGATGCTGTGAAATACTGACTGAGAATGCTGACTGAGTAAGCTAAGTCTGGCCTAGTATGAATTAACCAAAGAAGTTTCTCCTCAACAAACCTGAAGACTCTGAAGTGGGATAGGACAGGGCGAGATCCAAAGAATGCCTTGTATGGGGTCTTCTGAGAAAGAGCCGTAGTCGGACAACGATTGAGGATATACACCGCAGTGTTACCAACCTCAACCCAAAGGCGCTCCAAGATCTCTGTTGCAAACAGCGTAGAGCATGCCATTTTCATGACTGTCTGGTTCCTACGCTCTACGACTCCATTCTGAGAGGGGGAGTTGGTAGAGGTGAGCTAGCAAGAGATCCCATTCTACTGTAGAAACTCAGAAAACTCATGGGAGATGAACTCGCCAACGCTATCACTCCTCACTGTACATAGAACTACGCGTAGGGCTGTGCACAAGCTAAAAACAGCAAAAGCTTGTCCTTCTCTTCCTCAAGCAGAGAGCTGGCTAACAGCAATAGGACCTTAGGCGGGGTGGCACCGGTTGACGGTGGCTGAACTAAATCCGTGCGTACAACCTTGCTCTAATAACAAATGTTGGAAAATGACAGCCAACCATAGAGGAGAGAAAAGAGAGACAATGAGAGTGTGCTGAAGCAAAAGAGTAGAGTGTACTTTGCTGAACTGAAAGAATGAGAATAAAAGGTACAAGATAGGTCTAAGATAGACCTAGCTCTAACTCAACTAGAGTTAACTCTAACTCTAACTCTAACTGTAAGAGTGGTGACAACTTATAACTCTTACTAAGAACTAAAAAAGAACTAAAGACTAAAACATTGAATACTACCCATAGAATTGGCGAAATTCTAACACTCAATTCTAACCACGTATCCCGAGGCGATTGTCAAAACCCTAATGGACTAAAATTTGTTCCTTTGATGGTTCAAACTACTGGAAAATACTAAGATAACTTGAGAAATTGCTAAGGGACGGGAAATAATGTTGTAGAGAGAAAAATTTCAGAGTTTCATCATCAAAAACACTGAAAATTTGTTGTTGCCCTGCTCAAACAACCATGGAACCTATCACCTATTAAAACCACCAAAAAGACTGTTGCCCCCTCCTATATGTTGTCACTTGTACCAAAAGGACCTTGGACTACTATCACCTACTCCTAAAGGGCTCCAAACTGCTCTCACATGCTATAGGACTAATCCCTAATGGCTGCAAATCACATCAACAATCTCTCCTTGCTCTCTAACAGCCTCATTCTCTCTCACAATGGCTGGAATAGACTCCACTAACCCCTATAAAGGTTTTTCCCACTTGCATGGGCAAGTTTTGCCAGAAGGCAACCTTCTAATCCCATTTTCCAATATTAACTAGCTTATTAAATTATTTTTCAAAATATTAATTTTAAAAATTAAATTAATAATTATTAAACTGCTCAAAAAATTAAATTCACTAGCCAATAATTAAATTGACTAGTCCAATAGTCTTCCAAGTATTCCTAAGCAATTATTGACCCTTAGCCTGGCATTGATTAATTAATCAATACCTAGCCTCTAATGTCACCATTGACATTAGTAGCCAATAAATTGGTCTAGGCCCAAATCTAACACCGTAGTACCTATCAACCATAACTTATTACAACTTTTATCTTTGACACCTGCTACATTCTCGGGGTCCTTGGCCTGTTACCATGAAACGACTGCCATGTGCATCATATGTGCTAAAGAATCTTGCCCATTTGATTAATATCTTAATCAAATGTTATCGGCAAGATTAAAGCATCTTAAAATTTCACGTCCCCATGACAAAACCCCCTTAAGATCCCTGCAATCATCCTCACACTGCATTGTGCCAAAAGAAAAGTAAACTGCACTAAAATTCCCATTAGACATCATAGTCGCAACATTAGTCACTATTATCCAACCATGCCACATGCCCCAAACCTTACTGAAAAATTCCAACGAGCATAAACATGATATATATCTAAAATACAATCCAGAATTGTTGCTAGAAACACATTGAATACATCCATAACTCATGTTTCTCAACTATTCTGACTTCAAAACCACAATAAAGCATATTTTCAGCATAAACCATGGCTGAAACTATCAATAGCATTTACTAACATGCTGTTGTCCATGGAACCAGCTGTAAACCATTGAAAACTAAGTATCAACTGATCACTTGCTGATCTAAGAACTGATCACAAACTACTGCAAATGTGACCTCGAACTCATCACAAATTGATTGCAAAAACTGATCAATGACTAATGCAGAAATTGATGCAAAATTGATCCCAAAGGTGACCATAAAAGGTTCCCAAACTTATGAATAATTGAGCTGAAACTGAACATAATTTTTGTCTCAAAACCGAGGCAAAAACTCATGACAAACTGAAAAAAAACTGATACAAAAGTATAGTTTCAGTGCCTGGGTGAAACTCATACTCATCTACATACATCTCATGGTGACTAGTACACTGAGTAGTGATCTCATGGTAGACATATTGTCAGCACAGTACCTTGGATGCATAGTGAATGCATCCAAGATCCACTACATACAAGAGCTGTCCAAAATTGGAGTGAAAGTGCTATCTACCCCTTAAGCATCAGGCAATGCTCCGAAACCCTACTCTGTTGAACCTGACTAAGTCCGAACTAAAGTCGGCTCTAGCTAAAAGGCATCTCAGTAAAGTTGCAACAACTAATGATGGTCTACCAAGTCATCCACTTTGCATCTATTGGTGAAACAATGTTAAAGCTTTACCAAGAAGCATATGGAAACTTTACCTCTAACTTTACTTACCTAAAAACCTCCACTAGGTTGTAGGCCGTTTGTCCCCTTAAGCATTGCGATACTTTATACTTTCACATTGTTGCAATTCCAACTTAACTAATATGCAACATTATATCCACTTGACTAGCCCTCATGTATACCTGACATGCTAGAAGCACCAAATGCATTAAGAAACATTCTTGTTTGCATACTTTTGACCATTGCAATGTGACTGTGCATGGGAATTTGCATACTACCAACCACACTAAGATACATTTTCTCATACATTGCATGCATTACTAGCAACATTTTTCTTCATAACCAACACTATATACAGAGCATTTGCATAACCAATATTCATACCATGAGTTCCAAACATAGTGGATTGCATAAATACACTGTCAAACTTGTAACAGTCACGTTGTGTCCCAATATCATGCCAATATTGCTATACATGGGGTTATGCATATTACTAACCATACCTGGATACATTGAGCCTTGCACACCATGCATTGGTTGTTGAATATGATAAGGAATTGTATCATACATCCCATATGCAGTCCCTAACCCACCATAGCATGGAAACTAGTACCATCACCAAAGTATCATGGCTGCCCCATAATTGCACGTGTGCCTTGTTATCCAAAAAACATTGGATTGGTACTTCTAAGTTGGCCTTCATATGCATCAATTGCCCCACAAGCATTATTTGCTTATGCTCACTACCCACATTTAGAACATCATGCTAATGTATTGGCTCTTCTTTGAGTGCATCCTATTGTCCCAAAGCTTTCGAAGATGATTTCCTCTTCTTGCCTTTGCTGCCCTTCTTTAAGAATTTAAAAAGCCCATAAATTGAGGATCATTTGCCAATTGCATTAACATTTCAATTGTTGTCCTCAGCTAATCTTTAAACAGGTCATCAAATTCCTCTATCTTGCTGGGGTCATCAACTTCAAGAGACCTAGAAGGACCCACCTCTTATCCAATTTCATCATTCTCAGCTTGCTACCCATGCTATGTGCCTTGTCCAAGATCAGGCATTGCACTTTCCCCAATACTTTGTGAATTTTCAAATTGAGAGGCATCATCCTTGCTTGATCCCATCTCACTACCTAAAGACATTCTTATTGTAATGCTTAGCTCAATACAATTTCAGCAATAGAGCAAAGCTTTTAACCTCCAATCAAGTGCCTCAGGCCCACCAATTTGAGGGAATCGATGGTATTCTAGTGGTGGAACCATGAAACCAACCTTCCTTTTCAGATAGGGTGATAAATATCCTAATTAAGCACTAATTATAATAATTAACAAATTCACAAAACTAAAATGCACACTTTATCATATAATCTTAGACATGAGAAAATCTGTTAGTCTCAAAATTGGCCCCCCTTGCGGTATTTCTTTATCTTTTATTGCAAATGGATGGAGTACAAATGAGATCCTCTGACCTCCTCCGCTAATCCAAGTGCCTCTTGTTATCAAAACTGACCAGCAAGCCTCCAAACCAATTTGCCCTTGGTTTGCTTGGGGATTGGTCTTCATCCTACTCCTTCAAAGACACATTCAGCCCCAAATCTGATATTGGCTGGCTAACCTCTTGAATCTCCCTAAAATTCCTCAATTTCAATTGCTAGAATTTAAGTCTTAGACCCTCAATTCTAAGCACCCATCCAAAGGTGGCTGTCAAAACCCCAATTTCTATTGTAAATTAGGGTTAATAGCATAGATTGACTGAAATCTCTTCCTCTAATGGCTCAAACTACTGGAAAATGCTAAGATAACTTGAGAAATGGCTAGGAAATAAGAAAAAATATTATAGAGAGAAAAATTTCAGAGTTTCATCATGAGAAACATTGAAAAATTGTTATTGCCCTGCTCAAATAGCCATGGAACCTAGCACCTACAACTTAGGACTATCAAAAAGACTACTGCCCCCTCATGTATGCTATCACCTACACCAAAAGAACCTTGGGCTACTGCCACCTGCTCCTAGAGGGCTCCAAATTGCTCTTACATGCTATAGGACTAATCCTTGGTGATTGCAAATCACATCAATAACCTCTCCTTCCTCTCTAACAGCCTCGTTCTCTCTCACAATGGCTTGAATCTTCCACCAACCCTCATAAACGTTTTTTTCACTTGCCTGGGCAATTTTTGCCAAGTGACAACCTTCTAATCCCATTTTCCAGCATTATTCAGCTTATTAAGTTAATTTTCAGAATATTAATTTTAAAAATTAATTTAATAACTATTCTACTTCTCGAGAAATTAATTTCACCAACCAATAATTAAATTGGCTAGGCCAATTTGTCTTCCAAGTATTCCTAAGCAGTTATTGACTCTTAGACTGGAATTGATTAATTAATTAATGCCTAGTCTCTAATGTCACCACTAACATTAGTGGCCAATAAATTGGTCTAGGCCCAAGTTTGACACCGTAATACCTGTCAAGCATAACTTATTACAACTTTTGCCTTTGACACCCGCTACATCCTTGGAGTCCTTGGCCTATTACCATGAAATAACTACCATGTGCATCACGTGCTAAAGAACCTTGTGCATTTGATTAACATCTTAATCAAATGTTATCGGCAAGATTAGAGCATCTTAAAATTTCATGTCCCCATGCCCCGTGACTCTCTCTCTCTCTCTCTCTCTCTCTCTCTCTCTCTCTCTCTGAGTAATTGACTAGTCTGGACTCTGAATTCTGAAATCTGTAGTAAATACTAGAGTCTGCTGTAAATAGCCTCTCTCTCTCTCTCTCTCTCTCTCTCTCTCTCTCTCTCTCTCACATTAATTCAGTCTGGATTCTGCATTGCTGTCGAGAGCAGACCTCTCTCTCTCTCTCTCTCTCTCTCTCTCTCTCTCTCTCTCTGTAATTGACTGGCCTGAATTCTGAAATCTGTAGTAAATACTGGTCTGCTATAAACAGCCCCTCTCTCTCTCTCTCTCTCTCTCTCTCTCTCTCTCTCTCTCTCCTGAATTCTGCAGTAAATACTGCAGTCTGATATTGACCACAGTCTGCAATCAAAAGTCTGGACTCTGAACTCTGCAGTAAATAGTGATGTAGATAGCAAGGTGTTCTCTCTCTTTCTGATAATACATTGTGTTTTTGCAGCTGGCTGTAGATTACAGCAGCAACCTCCCAGCTTACAAGTTCAAGAATCACCATGCCTCGAAAGTCAAATAATCTTTGGAGCCATATGACCTTGTTGGGAAAGTTTGTAGGTTCTGGCATATCAAAGTGGCTGTACAAGTATTGTGCCAATGAGTATGGTGGGCTTTTGACTAGATTTAAGGCACATCTCACCCACACAAAAGGCTTTGGAATAGACAAATGCTCAGCAGTTCCTAGACATGTCTATGAGCCACTGAAGGCTTGGAAGGCTGAGCAGCTAGGCCATGATTTGGATGTATGGAAGACCCTGAACATCTCAAGGAGCCTTCCCTTGACATTGGCATGGAACCGGGTGATATGCAAAGCCAAGGCTCTAGGTTTCAAGTAGACGAAGGTAGTCACAGTAATGTTGCAAGTAACAGTTCGGGTAATGCACCACAAGAGAAAAGAACAGCCCTTCCTTTATTGAGGAGGCAAAGTATAAAAGTTGGGTTTCAAAAGCAAGCAATGAAGAAGGCCACAAGGGAATTGACCAAGTTGTTCATTCAATGTGCCTTGTCTTTCAACATTGTATGCACAGCTCGTTGGAAGAGTTATGTGAGCAGTCTCTCAAATACGATGTAAATGGGATGGGGCTCCCTATGAAGCTCTTCACACTACTCAGCTTCGAAAGGAAAAGGCGGCTATTACTACAGAGCTGGAGCCCCTTAAGGGCACATGGGTAAAATATGGTTGCATTGTATTATGTGATGGATGGTCCGATGTACGTAAACAGAATGTCTACAACATTCTCATCTCCTCTTGCAAAGGAACCATGTTTATTCAGGCCATTGATGCATCAGTGGCAAGGACAGTGGTCATAGGAGAATTCATGATGCATCACATTCATGAGGCTATCCAAGAGATAGGTCCACAAATGTTGCGTAGGTGGTGACTAACAATGGCTCAAACTGTGTCTCAATGGGTAGGATGCTAGAAGATGAGTTCCCAAAAAATGTTTGGACTCCTTGTGCAGCACATTGCTTGGATTTGATGATTGAGGACATTGGGAACTTACCTTGGGTATCCAGGATTTTTCGAATTGCAACAAGCATGGTCAATTTTGTCATGAAAAGGCCAAAGGTCCTAAGCATATACAAGGAAACAAAGACTTGGAGCTCCTAAATCCATCCCAAACTCAATTTGCCTATATATTCATTGTTTTGGAGAGGCTTATCAGAGTACCCCAAGGACTCCTACATACTGTGGTTAGTCACAAATGGGCTGAATGGGAAGATGGGGAAAAGCCAAAGCCTCTTGCATTTGCACGCATGGTATTAGGGAATGATTGGTGGATTGAAGCAGAAGCACTTGTGAAGGCTTTGCAACCTACCTATAGTATCCTTCGTATTATAGATATGGAGGGGCAGCCCATTTGGACTTCTATATGAGTTTACGGACAAGATTGGTGGAGCCTTAACACATGCACATGTTTGTCTACTCACAAGTACTTGTTAATCCAATTTTATAATGTAAAGTACGTGTATATTATATTACATGTTTTCACTTGAAATGCTGTTGGAGTTTTTGTAGAGTTGAAGCAATAAGGCAAATATGGAACAATCGTTGGGATGGGTTCTATAGGCCCATTCATCTAGTTGCCCACATATTGCATCCATTGTGAAGAAGTGAAGAACAATATGTGAATCAAGAGCTGGAAACAAGATGGATAGAGTACATTAAAAGGTTTGTAGGTGATTACAACTCATGGAAAAGCTTGAAGATGAGCTGCTTCATTTCCACAATGGCAGTCCGTCATTTGGACGGCCAACTGCATTACTCAAGGAGACACAATTGCAGCCTATGCCGTGGTGGGAAAAATACGGGACTTCAACTCCTAACTTGGTAATTTAGCTATCATGAATTTGAGATGCACAATATACTTATTTTTTAATTAAAGATTAAATTTATACTATTCTAATGCTTGCACTGATGATATTATAGAGACGTATTGCTATTAGAACTCTCTCACACAATTTTGTTCTAGTCCTTGTGAGAGGAACTAGAGTACATGGGCTTGGTTTCATACCAAGTAGAGAAACAAGCTCTCTACTACACATCTGGAGCCGCTTGTGTTTGCCCATAGAAACAGGGAACGGCCGTTCCGGCCTGTAGGAACGGCCTAACGCGTTCCAAACCCTCCAAGGAGGTGAAACGGCCAGGGAACGTTCCCTGCCGTTCCCTGCCGTTCCCTATTTGGAATGGCCGTTCCAGGCCTGTTTACTGAAAATTGACGTTTTTTCTTTTTTCTTTTTTTTTAACTTGGGTCATAGTCCTTCTACCACATATTCACCCATCTCCATTGTTTAATGTGCACACACTAATCTCTCTCTCTCTCTCTCTCTCTCTCTCTCTCTCTCTCTCTCTCTCTCTCTCAGGTTGAAGATTCAAAGTGTCAAGACAACCCACAATCTAATTAGGAGTCTATGCAAAGTTCAAATTTGATGCATTATCAACTCTTGCAAATCAGAATCAAATTTCAGCCGATCCTCAATTCCAAGGTATTCATCCATTTATATTGTCTAATTTCAAGGGAAATTGGGATAATTGGGGCAATTCAAGGCAATTTGGAGCTATGGGGGTAATCGAGTCAATGTTGGGACATTTGGGTCAATTTCATGCATTGACGGGTATTGGGGCAATTAGAGGGACATTCTTTGGGGCAGTTTGGGTCATGCAGGGCATATTTGGGGCACTTAAGACATGTGCCGTTCCCCCCGTTCCCGTTCCCCGACCTTGGACGTTCCCCCCGTTCCAGGGGGTCCCGTTCCCGTTCCCCGTTCCCCGTAACTATGGTTTTGCCATTGTAATCTCAAGCTAATGGAGTAGAAGGGAAATCCAATAGAGCCAAGGCAAGTGAATATCGACAAAATCGACATTACAAAGACAAAAGATATCCCTATTATCCCTCTAGAGGAGAGGGATATTTACTCCATGTTGTATGAGGAGCTTATGATGCATGTTCAAGCTACAAGATCAGCAGCTCCTACTCGTAGTATAGCTAGCACAAGTATCATTGTAGCTACTGACAAGGATCTACTTGAGAGCTTTGACTCTAGCAAGAAGAGTAATCAAGAGGAGGAGGAGGAGGAGAAGATTGAGGATAGTGAGGAGGACGTTCGGTATGAGTCATGACTCATGATACATTCTCTTGGAGTCAAAGACTGAGGATTGACTTTTAGTAGTTTCCATAATCTATTTATGTATTGAATATTTAACAAGGTTCATGAGGCTTGGGGCTTGTGTGACACTTTGTTACTTCTTTTATTCTATTCATATTCACTACTTTTATCCTCACTTCAAAATGGTATGTAATGTTTCCTTTTAAACATTATGTTAACTATCATTGATAATGATGTTAATAGATATAAAGTACGTTATGCTTTCAAAATGGCTAGTAGCACCTATTTTTTAAACGGTTTGATATTATTTGCATGTTTATAGTGTATTTTTTTATCATTGGTCATGTAGATAATGGATAGGTGGATTATTTCTTTCAATACTTTATGTATATGGATTCTATAACCTATATTTTTTTACTATATAGGTAAGAAACGTTTCTTAAAAATTAATACTATAGGAAACTTGTTTGAAACCCATTTCCTACTTTGCCGTTTCCGAAACTCTTGGCTACTATGTTTTTGACACATCCTCAACCTTAATTCTAACTTGGTCTTAAATCTGTCTTTGTAAATAATTTAGCTCCCTTAAATTGATCAAACAGATCCTTTATATGGAGGGACTTTATTCTTTACCTATATTCTTTTTTTAATGCCCTATAATTGGCAAAGGCACATAAAGCCATCCTTTTTCTTCCCCAATAAAATAGATGAAGCCCATGGTGAATCGATGGGTTTGATAAACCCCTTCTCTAAATATCATTTGCTTTTGCCTTTCCACTTCTAGAGGTCAAGCTTCACAAAGGCTGCAAGGGGGGTTAGTGTATTAGGTTACTACCCATAACCTAAATCGATTGGAAATGCACCTTTAAATCCATTTAACTATTGAGCTAACTCTTTTTGGCTACTATACTCACAAGAATAAAAACACTTTTTATTCATTTCTAAAGCAAACAATGTTTTTACATTAGTCAACACCAAATCTAATTTACTTCACACATATTTTTGTCCATATGCTTTTGTGATTCAAGTGGGCAAATCAAAGGAGACTTCGATACATTATAATCACCTTGGGTTACAAAGTTTTGTCGTATTTTTCAAATTCAAATGAATTGTGATGCTTGTTGAGAGTATGTGTCCAACTCTAGATCAAGGCACAAAATATTTAGGATTTCTCTCCAAATTTTTTGTTTGCTCTATTTTAAGTCAAACCACTTTGTTTCCCCTTTCAAGTTGGCCATATTTTGTCCTCCTAAATCTGCCAAATCATTCATTTGGCACCTATTCATCGGCAACGTTTGAACATACCTCATGCCCCATTCCATTCAGTATTTTGCCTTCAACATGGGGACCCTTCATCATTCTACATTTGTGTTGATCTCTCTCATGTGTCCTTGTAAAATCAGACTAAATTACTTGCCACTCTGATTTGCAAATTAGGGTTTCAAGAATTGAATAGAGTAGCAAAGAGAGAAAAAAGTGTATGTGCTGGCCCCTTGAAACGACCTACTTTGAGATTAATTACTTAATCATTAGCAAGTGTGGTGCATATCTACCACTTTCACCCACTTATTTGGCTCTAGCCCTTGTGCAAACACATTAAATGATTGAGCCATGTATGTTAAATGGCCTAAGCCCTTGGTCATACGTGTTACATGTGTTGTTAATCATCCCTCCCTCAACCTTGCTACATATATACTTTATAATATGCCCCCACAATCACAACTCCTTAAAATGTTTCCCATGAATATAACATTAATAAATTAAGACCTTGGTGACACTTCCTCCTCTTGAGGGAAAAAAAAAAACTAGGAAGATCTAGATGCAAAGTGGGCAATCTTTTTTTAATAGTGCTTATGCACTTACACGCTGAACTCCCTTATGAACAACCCTTCAATTTTACCAAACTCTTGGTAGACAATATTCTTGGTTCCTCTACTACAAACATGTAAAATTTAAAACTTTCCAAGATCATGTAACAATTCCTCATGTGGAATGGATTGTTCAGATATCAACATAAAATAAGACTACTCGCTAATCTCATTTGCAAATGAGGGTTTTAATCATTGAAAAATCTACAAAAGAGAAAGCAAAGAGTGTGTGAGCTACACAATTCACCTACTAGCCTTGGTTCATTAAGATTTAGCAAGTGTAACGCATGTTTGCCACATCACTCGCTTACTTGCCTCTAGCCCTTTTTGCTCTAGCCCTTTTGCACATGCATTAAGTGGCTGGAGCCCCATGTTTTAAAAGGCCTAAGCCTCTAGGTCTCACATATTACTTACATGCGCTATAAATATATTTAAAAATATATGCACAATCACAACTCCTTAAAATGTCTCCTTGTATATATTGTATTCATTGATTAACACTTTAATTTATGTGGCAACCGTCCAGTACATGTCGTATGTCATCTCGTGGTTGTGAACCCCATTACTAAGGAAATGGGGAATGTCATATAGCTCTGACATTTATTATTCGTTTGGGATCAATTAGGTGAGTTTTCTCCAACATGGCCACTTCTATTGTGGCTAGAAACCTTTTGTCCACCCAACATTTTAGACCACACTTAGGAGTTTCAATATATAGAACCCTAGCGCTCTCTCTTTCTTGCCTTTTGGGCCAGACACCACATGGTCAATTTGTCCTCTCTCAACAACACCCTCACTCGTGTGCATCTAATACTCACTCAAGGCTGCCATCTTGTATCTTATTCATTGCTTCTACCATCCCTAGAGATTCAACATCTAATTTCATGTATTCATTGCTTCTATGATGCCATTCCAACCTGATATCAGAGCTTACTCCCTAAATATAACCTAGCTCTTTCAAGACTACATCTAGGGATTGTGGGTGTTACATATCCTCTCCATTGAAGTCTCAATCCTCTCTAGGCCATTAGTGATGTGCCTACAACCTCCAAACTTCAAACGCCAATAGCAAGCTAGTAAATGCAACTTTGTCTTGTTAAAGTTTTCCCATACCAATGGGTATGCCTAAGGAAATGTGATGCTTCTAAGAGGAAGTTGGTCAATGGGTCCCCCCATAGGGCTCTTTGAAGCTTGTTTGAGACTTCACTTGCCCAAGGTGCATCCTTCGTTTTTTCATCCACTAAACATTCCATCAAGCTATGCTAGTTGTTTTTTCTAGCAGATGGGTAACATCACATCCCCTAAGCATTCCATTAGACTATTAACCCCGCTTGGAAAAGACTTTGCCATTCAAAAAACTCAGGCTCATCCTCATGAGTGACCATTCTTATTGGTTTGCCAAAAAGTAATGGGGCTGGAAATACAGGTTTGTAATGCAGAGATCTTTGTTATTCAGTTTGATTATTCTAGTTGCTTTCACTGCTGGAAAATGGACCACTTCACATCCCCTAGACATTCCATTACAGTATTCGTGACCCCAACTTGCATAGACTTCCCATTCAACAAACTCAGCCTCGTCCTCATGAGTAACTATGGTTGTTGGTTTGTCAAGAAGTAACGTGGCTGCTAATACAGGTTTATAATGAAAAGCTCTTTGTGTTAGTATGGATTCGCAACTTGATGATTTTTCTCCTTAGGACTCATAGGTAGACACACAAAGATCAGTGATCTACAAGCTTTAAACACACTGAAAATATTTGCAATTGGTAGAATATGTAACAAACTACAAAACCACAAGTGGCAATTTTCCTGCCCTAAAAACAAAACAGTAAAGAAAACATAGAAGAAAGAAAGGAAATGAAATAAACAGAAGTTTGAAGGTTGAGGGAGGCAAATAAACTGGCTACCAAATTCCAGCCTTTAGGCAGAACCAATAAGCCCTTTGCCCTATGCTTATTGTAC
Organism: Lygodium microphyllum; assembly: GCF_053477565.2. NCBI lineage: Eukaryota > Viridiplantae > Streptophyta > Polypodiopsida > Schizaeales > Lygodiaceae > Lygodium > Lygodium microphyllum. The sequence goes on along the minus strand of NC_141157.1, from coordinate 29,088,168 downwards.
ACTATAGTGGGAACACCCTCTTTACACATGCATTTGCATGTTCATGGTCAGTCATTTGAATTTGCACATCATTTATTACTTTCTGATTTCATAATAAAGAAGACAGGTCATCATGCAGCTGATTGTATGAAGCTCATCCATCCATAAAACTGTCCGCAACAACAAAGTTTAGGCAGCCTTCAAGCTTTGGCCACTTGCTGAAATGACTGGAAAGTGTGGATAGCACATTTCATTCATTGGATAAGAAGTCAGTTCACCACAAATTGGTAAAACCATCGTAAAACTTTGCAATCTGTCACCCTGTCTGGTGCATCAAAAACATCCACCCCTTTCAAAGACAGGCCTTAGACCCTCATCTGTAATCCACCATTTACTTTCGTATAACAGATCTTCCTAGAAAAGCTGTGCATCGCCACTAGGATACATAGGTTGGATGCATTCGCCTAGAAAAACTAATTACTTGAACACTTTGTTTTCAGCCCAAATTATGTGACAAATTTTGGAATATTCCCAAACTTTCTAAATGTGATTGATTGATTTGCTTAATTGCCATTTTGATCGAATTCGAGTTGAAAGGTAACGTAAAAATCTTTTAACATCAGCCACGCAATTTCTTTCTTCAAGAGAAGAGAAATAACAACTTGAATATGCACCCAAATGTTCACCATAAATGTCCGTCCTTCCTAGGGAGTCAGTCTTACAGGATTGTTTCACATGCATCAACAACCTCTCCTTCCTGAGGTCAAACAAGATCCTTTAATAATCCATGCAGCTTCTGGTGTACCTTACCCCTCAAAAATGCTTATGCACTCAAAAGAGAATCCAACTGTTGCTAGGCAATTGAGTGAAGAAGAAGAATAATAATAATAATAATAATAATAATAAGATCAGAAGCTTAAGCCTGTACCAAGTAAGGATGCCTGGGTCTTCTTGTTGGGCCCTCTTTTCTGCTTCACCTTGGGAGATGAGAAGCTTCCACTAGCCATCATAGTTCCGTTCGCATCTGTAGGGGCATATTTTCGGGGACGACCCCTCTTTCGCTTGGGTGGTTCTGATCTAGACAATCCCATTGTCATACCCATTCCCATACCCATGCCCATGCCCATATTCATCCCGGCAGCTGGAGCTGGGGTAGCTGGCAATTGTTGGTCTGACATTAAGCCTTCCCGAGCAGAAGAGTTCAGATTGTGGATGGGCGGGTTCGACTCATGGCCAACCATGGCAAGTGCGTGAGAGGGCGAAGATGTCGAAGAGGAAGAGGAATTATGGCGAATGACTGCAGGGGCATGGACGGGGTTGTTGCCAATGAAGCTCGGAGGACGATGCAGGTAAGATCCGAATGAGCCATTCCCTGTCTGAACGAACGATGGAGGAGGACCGTCCAGGTCTCTTCCTTCCATGCATAAAGGATCTGAACGATTCAAACAGCTGGCAGAATAAGCAAACCCTGTCTCTCTCCGCTAGATGAATTGTCTTCTAGAGCTTATGAGAGCACCAGCACCTGTCTATCTCAGAAGAAATCGGAGCACTCCAAGATAAAAGAGCTGTCTTTCTTTATTTCTGTATAGAGAGACGAGCTTGTAGCATTGGAGCAGAGCAGCTGCCCTGTTTTTCTGTGCAGAAGAGAGGACCTGCCCTGTTTTTCTGAGCAGAAGAAGAGGAAACCTGCCCTAATTTTCCGTGCAGAAGAAGAGAGAACCTGCCCTGTTTTGACAGCACTTGCCCTTTTTTCTGTGGAGCACCTGTCCTTTTCTGTGGAGAGGAAGAGCGCCTGTCCTGTAAATTTCTGTGCAGGAGATGGGCAGTTGTCCTGTTTCCGTGTCGAAGGAGAGCACCGCCCTTTGTGACACAATCTACCATGAGACGGTCAGAATCGCAGGTGCAGCTTCGATACCCCACACAAACGGACTCAATGCAGCATGATTGAAGAAAGCCCAGAGAACCCAACGACAAAAACAAATCAAAAGAGCGAGCAAACAAACAAGCGAGGCAGGTTTGCTGCTGCCGGACACGATTGTCTCGGTAGAAGAAGAAGAAGAAGAAGAAGAAGGGGAGGAGGAGGAGACTTGGAAGGCAATGTTGCTCTTGTGCAGGTTTGCTGTAGTGCCAAGCCACGTCATCATCATGAGCTGGCGCGGCCCCCCCCGGCCCCTGCCCCGCCCCACCCCAAGAAAATTCATTCAGCCTTTTTCAAGTGTCCGAAAATCTAACGATCTGACCTTTGTTTGAACTTTATGCTTTTGAATCTAGAATCCCAAACAAACACTTTCTTAAAGCAACAGGATCCTTATTCCTTCATGATACTTCTTCATCATGCTTTCATGCAGATGTAAAAACCCTTTGATAGTAATATCAATCTTCTTTCACCTTCTTTGCTATCAGTCTCCTTTCACCTTCTTCTTTTTTTTAAGGCTAGGAGTTGTGCCCCACATAGGACCCGATGACTCGTACTTACTTAGGTTGACTTAGGTTTTGCCAATGAGAAACAGGGGATCCTTATTCCTTATGAGACTCGTGGCTCTAGGGAAGAAAGCTAGGAGCTACACCCCACACACAACCCTGTGACTTGTATTCCGTTACATCTTGCCAATGAGAAGCACATCAATGATGACTATCCCTAGTTGCAATCATTTGTTTATATTACAACATTGGTAGAAAATAAACAAAAACATGGAACTTTTCTCTTCTCCTTGTCACAAGGTTCTCGACGAAGACTTTATGAAGTGAAGTGAGTCATGACTTTGGTTTTGAAGGGATCACGTAAAAACCCTACCATATATGCTTGCATGAAGATGGATGGATTTATGACATCATGCAAACGTTCTTCTATTTTGGCCCTTTCTTCTCACTATTGAAGAGGTAAGAGGAGAGCCCATGGAAATGGTAACTTGACTAGGATCCAACACTAGCCCTTTACCAAGTGCAAGCTTCTTTAACAATTCTCCGTTTGCATATTCCCCTTTGATCTGTTTGCTTAACAATTGTGCATATGTATAGTTCCCATTAATAATGTGATTGAGAGTGCCATTTTTCTATTGTTTGGCAAATTGTTGCCATCTTAAAAGATTTCATAATGACCAAGGTACTAGTGTGAACAAGCGGTAAGTCCTCAAAATTTTGTTGCTAGTGCCCCCCATTAGACCAAGCTACAAAATCCAATAAGAGACATTTCCAAAGAACTAGTTGCATTATTTCACAGAGTAAATTATTTCCCAATTTTATCAATAGAGGCTAGAAGCACCTACATTTGTACTATATTCTATGCTTGTACTCAAGGATCTCTATACCAATTAAGCTCTTTGATTTTATGAGTACCATAATCTAGTAAGTATTTTGGCCTATGAAATGCTAGGCCATTGCATTCACTCTTGGGTTTCTTACTGTTCCTTAAGTGCAAGGCACTTTTAAAATGAAACGCTTTTAAAAATCTTATTGGTGGCGATGTTAGACCACTAGTTTTAAAGTGCATACATGCAACAAGAAATGTTGTAATGGTGGATCAAATTAAATATGCTAAAAGGACTTTGGCCAAAGGCTCTAATGTGGTTATGCAAGATTTTTTGGCATGCTTGAGAGCCCTCCAAAAGAACAATAACTGTAAGTTTGGGGCATCGATGTCCTTTGTTTGAGGATTGGGTCTTCCTATCTAGAGTTCTAAACATTTTGCTCGTATAGCTATTACAATTTCCATATTAGCACTTTTTTAAAACTGTTATTGGATAAACAAACCAAATCTTACTACTATATTATTTTAGCTATAGGTTCGGAAAGCCCCGAACCTTCAGAGGGCTTCCCTAACCTACCCTTTTTGCAAACCTCTCTTTTTCAATCAAAACCCCCTCCCCTCCTCTCTTTCTCACTTCCAATATCTCATTTTCTCTTCCCCTTCCCTTTTTTCATTATAATAGCCTTTCCCTTCCCTCTTCCCCTCCCCTCCCCCCCCCCCCCCCCCCCCCCGCCCCCCAACCTCCCTTTTTTAAATTAAAACCCCTTCCCCTCTCTCTCACTTATAATCTCTCTCTTTCTTTTCCCTATCCCCTTTTTAATTAAATTCTTCCCCTTTCCCCCCTCTCTCTCTCTCATGTGTAGGGCCTAGGTTCTCTCTCTCTCTCTCTCTCTCTCTCTCTCTCTCTCTCTCTCTCTCTCTCTCTCTCTCTCAGATTAAACTTTCTTTCTCTCACACATACACAGAGTTAGATTTTTTAATTTAAACTTTTTTTAATTAAATATTATAAAAGATTTTTTTAATTTAAAGTTTTTCAAACATAGTTTTTCACACATTTTGAGAAGGAGATAGAATAAAAGAGAGAGAGAGAGAGAGAGAGAGAGAGAGAGAGAAGAAGAAGAAGAAGAAGAAGAAGAAGAAGTTTTTCACACATTTTGAGGAGATAGAATAAAAGAGAGAGAGAGAGAGAGAGAGAGGGAGAGAAGAATAATAATAATATTATTAATAAGAAGACGGAAAGAGAAGGGGGAGAAAGAGGAAAGAGAATAGTCTTTTTTAATTAAACATTTTTATTCTCCCCCTCCCCATCTCTCTCATGCGTAGGGCTTAAGTTTTCTCTCTCTCTCTCTCTCTCTCCTCCCTCTTTGTTAAATTAAACTTTTTAATGTAAATGTTTTGTTTAATTAAAATAAGGAGAGAGAGAGAAAGTTTAATTTAACAAAGAGAGAGGGAGAGAGAGAGAGAAAGAAATAGCAAAAAAAAGAAGAGGACAGAGGGGAAACAGAGAGAAAGAGAATTATAGAGAGAGAAAATATAAAATTTGGGAGAGAGAGAGAGAGAGGAAAAGAGAGTAGAGAGCGGGAGAGTCAGAGAGAAGAAAATGAGAGAGAGAAAATAATAATAAGAAGAGAAAGAATTTGAACACAATGAGAGAATTATAGAAAGAGGAAAGATAAAATTTAAAAGAAAGAAAGAAAATTATAGAGAGAGAAAATATAAAATTTAAGAGAGAGTGAGAGTGAAGAAAAGAAAAAAGGAAAAGAGAGAAGAGAGAGAGGAGAGAGACAGAGAGAAGAAAATGAGAGAGAGAAAATAAAAAGAAGAATTATAGAGAAAGAATTTGAACATAGAGAGAGAATTATAGAGAAAGGAAAGATAAAATTTAAAAGAAAGAGAAAAGAAAAAGAAAATAAAAAATAGAAACTTTCTTTTTAATTAAAATAAGGAGAGAGAGAGAAATATACAAAGAGCAAAAAAGAAAGAAGAGGAGAGGGAGAGAGAGGGGGAACATAGAGAAAGAGAATTATAGAGAGAGAAAATATAAAACTTAAGAGAGAGAGAGAGAGAGAGAGAAAAGGAAAAGAGATGAGAGGGGGGGACAGAGACAGAGAGAAGAAAATGAGAGAGAGAAAATAAGAAGAAGTGAGAATTTGATCACAGAGAGAATTGTAGAGAGAGGAAATATAAAATTTAAAAGAAAGAGAAAAGAAAAAAAAATTAAGAGAGAAGAAAAAAGGAAAAAAGAGGAGAGAGAATGAAAGGAGAGGAGAGGGGAGAGAGAGAGAGAAGAATAAGAAGAAGAAATAGGAAAAGAGGAAGAGAGATGGAAAAAAAAATAGAAAAAAAAAATTAAATATTTTTTGAGAGAGAGAGGAAGGGAGAGAGGGGGGAAGAGAGAGAGAGAGAATATAAAATTTAAAAGGAAGGAAGGAGAGAGAAAAAAGATAAAATTTTAAAGGGAGAGAGGGAGAGAAGAAAAAACAGAAAATTAGGAGAAAGGAGAGAAAAAGAAAAGCGGGCAGAGAGAGAGAGAGAGAGAGGAGAAGAAGAGAGAGAATTATATATAGGAAAAATAAAAAATTTACATACTTTAAGAGAGATTGGGAGGGGAAAAGAAAGTGAAAGAATAAGAAGAAGAAGAGAGAGAGAGAGAAAGAGAGAGAGAGAGAGAGAGAGTATATGGAGAGAGAAAAGATAAAATTTAAAAAGAGAGAGAATAAAAATAGAGGAGAAAAAGAGAAGGTAAAGAGAGGGGAGAGAGAGAGAGAGAAGAAAAGCGCAAAGAGAAGAAAAGGGGAGAAAGAAAGAGAGAGAATAAAAAAATTAAAAAAAGAATGAAGAGAGAGAGAAAAAAAGAAGAAAAAAAAGGAAAAAAGAGGAGAGGGAGAGAGAAAGAAAAGAGAGGATAGAGGGGAGAATAAAAGGAGAGAGAGAGAGAGAGAGAAGAAAAGCGGGGAGAGAAAAGAGAGAGAGAGAGAGAGAGAGAACCAGGAGAAAAGAAAAAATAAACTAAAATAGAAGGCAAAGAAAGAGAGAGAGAGAGAGAGAGAGAAAGAGACGGGGAATTTGGGGGGGAGAGAGAGAGAGATGAAAAAGAGGAGAGAGAAAGATGAGAAATGGATTGTTGAGCGAAGTTGTTGTGCAATAGCACGGTAACTTCGCTTGCCGCTTCGAGGTAGTGAAGCTGCCGCAAAGCGGCCAGAACACTAGTCTATAATATTGAAATGAAACCCAGTCCTAATTGGCAATACTAGCACATTCCCCGAACCAACCTAACTCCATGCTTTAAATGATAGGAAGAATTTTAAGAAATGAGGGGGGAAAAAATAGTTAATCTATACTCATCTAATGTGCTTTCTCACACGTGTACATGCACATGTACACGCACGCATGTGTGCACAAACACACACACACACACACACACACACACACTCTCTCTCTCTCTCTCTCTCTCTCTCTCTCTCTCTCTCTCTCTCTCTCTCTCTCTCTCTCTCTCTCTCTCTCTCTCCATTTTACATGCACCTTCTCCTCCACCATTTTTCATAAATGTTTGCAAGCTAAGCAAGTTACAATTGCCTCTTTCGTATTTCACCACTATGCTTTCTCTTAGTGCACTCTATAACTCCACAAATTCTCACTTCAATGGTCAGAGGCACAAAGTTCAAATAAAAAATGGATCTAAAAAATTTGCATGGATGTCTATTTGGAAAAAATGCAAGTGAAATTGGAAATACCCAACTCCTAAGGTGGGCCAACTGGTTCTCACCATGGACATATGACTACAAGCATGTGTCGGGGATATAGAAGAACATCACAGATTTTCTCTATTGTAATCCCATCCTATCTACTCACATGGAAAACGATCTGTATTCCACTACCCACATCATCATAGAAGAAGATAGCTCACTACCAAAATAAATGACCACTTACCACTTTATTCTTTGTATTGATACCAGTCCATCACCTCACTTATTTATACCAAACTCCACTTGCTACCTACCACTTTATTCCCCACTATCCTCCACTACTTGGCTTCTTTATGTCATACTCCACTTGCCACCTACCACTTTATTCCCCACTATCCTTTGGCCAATCAGCCTCACTAGCAATATACTGTATGTCAAGCTTCCTACACACTCAATAGTGGGGCATGAGCAAAGCTCTTATTCCTTCAAGTTTTCAACCCACTTCAACAAACTAGCTCTCACATAGTTGTTCTCTTCCCCTCTCTAAAACATCAAGCTCACTCCTTTAAGCAAGCAAGCAAACCAAATGATTTTGAAATTAAAGTAGACACCTCATTCTCCCTTTCATTGTTGTTGATGTGATCCGAATTTAGATATGGCCTCGCAATCCTTGCACGGCCGTCTCACCCCAAGTGCTCCTTGCTTCAAGCTCAAACCACCATTGTAAGATGGTGGTGGTGGTGGTGGTGGGTTTGTCAAATGCTTCACCCTTGTCCCTCACACTTTCAACCTCACTCCCTTTCACTCTCTCTCCCTCTTACACAATGAAAGCAAGCAAGAATAGGATGCGAGCAAAAGATCAAGAAAGCTTAAAAGCAATTAGCATACACACAAGAATGACCTTCTATTGCTTCTTTTAAAGCTTATAGACATGGACTCCCATTTTTGGGTTCCCTTCTGCATTGGGCATCCACTTCTCTAGTTAGGCCCTTGAATTGTCTCTTTGGTTTTAAGCACTTGCCTTCATGGACTACAAATTGTCTTGTTTGAAATTCTACATGAGTTCTTTTACGACTTGCACTGGATTAAGATTGTTGACTCTCTTTAAAAGACTTTTATAGTGAATTACATTGCCACTAATAAATCATTAATTGTGGAGCCAGAGTGGCATTTTTGCAAAAAAATCATCATTGCATTCCTGACATTGGGCTTTCTCCTTACTTGTCTTCTTTTCATATTGGTAAACATTACCCCCCTCCCCTCCAAACAAGTGTCAATCCCTTAGTACTTTGCGTAGTGGTAGGATGCTCCTTGCTAGGGATGGCCTTGATATGGTGTCCTATTTGATGGTTGATAGCCATTCTATGTATAAGATCTATGGTTATCTTCATTAACTTAGACAATGGCACTTGAGCATACAGGTATGGTATGCCAAGATGCTACTCTATTGAAGGGGTAGGAGATGGAAGAGGCAGAGTATGAGTTGTCGCTAATGTCGTTGAATTGTCTTCATGGATAGTGGTGTGCATGTAATAGTAATCACATGCACTCCCTAATGACATGTGCATTGTAGTGCAATAAGGAGTTGACTTGAAACTTGGGCGAGCCCATGATGTTATCCAACACTTGAGAACCTGACAAATGCATAGTCATTTGTGCATTGTAGTAATTAGCATGACATGTCTTTGATTACAATCAAGGAGTCCTACCCTTGAGGTGCTCTTAGGTTATGAAATATGGGGAGGGGCTATGGCTTATAACTCCCTAGGTGCAATGAGTGTGATTATTCTCTCTCTATTTTTTGGATTGTCTCTCCTTTTTTTTTTTGTGAGGGTTTCCACCTTAGCCTTTTCTCACCTATTGTTAGCTCAACCACTCAAGTGCCTCAACATTTTATTATTGTTATTAAGGTATTTCAAGGTTGTGCAAGTGAGCTCTTAGCTCTTCAAACTCCACGTTCTTCTCCTTCACTTCCTTGCTTCTCTCTAATTGTTTGTTATTCTCTTCCAACTCTCTATCTTTTCCTTCCACCTCTTTTCTTTCCTCTTCTAATGCCTTGCTCTTGTATTCTAGTTCCCTATCCCTATCTTCCAATTCATTATATTCAACTCCTTACTTTCATTCTCCACTTCTTTACCTTTCTCGTCAAGTTTTAGAGCTCACAATGATGTTGATTGGATTGCATTAAAAGTCTCTTGTAAGATTTTATGGTTGCATCCAATTGCATTCAAAGTTAATTCATGAGACCAAACAACCCCAATGAGTGGCCTATAGATAAATGCCTTGAGGTTTCCCAAGAAGGCCCAATGCTTGCTCAAGAAGGATGAGACCGTCGACCAGAAGCTTGAAAGGTGTGGCTATGGTTGCCAAGGGTGAAGACAAGAGTGTAGGTATTCAAATGAATGATGAATGAATGAACAACCCCAATGAGTGGCCTCTCCATTGAGTGTCTCGACACCAAACAACCCCAATGGAACTGGTGGCATGATTGTTAAACTAGAGGATGGTTTCTGTCTAGGGCAATCACAAAGAGATGAGTCATTCCACACTCCATGCATCTAAGATTTGCCTTGTCACGGTTGGCCTGCTCCCTCTCAGGGCAACGCGAGGAGATATGTCGTGGGTGACCACAAGTCCATCAACTCTTGGGTCTGCCCTTCTAAGCCTCTACCTAATGCCTTCACCGGTATTGGTCTATAATCCATAAGGATCGGATTACCCTCTTCGTTATACGAGACGTAAGGGTTCACGTAGGTTCTTCATCGTTCGGCTTCTCGCTTGGTGGATGGGTTACGTAGGATCTAGGTGGTCTGGGTATTCCTATGGGGTTTATCTCCATCCTAAAAATGGCTAGTTTAGAATCATTGAATGTGGTGAGAGCCAATGGGGCTCCTATTCCGAATAAGTTTGACATCCTATTTTTGCTAAGTAAGGTTGATTATAAGGTTGCGAGTACGGAAGTCTCCTTGGCAGCCTACATGACATCTTGGTTGAACCTACCACAATTTGCGCAAGGTCGAGACCTAGGGTCCTGACACTTAGCTGGCAAGTGGTTTCAGCAACAATATACACATTGAATGTGTGGGCGTGTTAGTCATCTCATCATCTCTTGTAGTTTGGCTAGCTCCATCTTCATCTCTGCTAGCTCTTGACTTGGGTTAGTGACCTTTCCTTTGTCTTGAGTACTTGGGCCTAATCTTTCGCTTGACGTTGAAGCTCTCTCGGAATTTGGTCATCCACTCCGATGGCCTCTTCAAAGACCCTAGTTAGCACATCTCGCTGCAAGCTTGAGTTGTCTGCTAAGGCCTTGTAGAGTTCTTCACTCCGTGTCCCATTGATGAAGACTGTGGACACCGCTCTCTTTGTGGGTCATTCATTCATTAGAATTCTCTTAAAGAGACTCCTCACATGGGTCACATAATCCCTGATGTCTTCCTTATCTCTCTTTTTCACATTCATGAGTTATACGATCAGGTTGTCTGAGTACCCAGCCTACGAGAATCTCTTAATGAAGAGATTCTTGAGGTTATTGAAGTTGTTGCACTATGCAACATCTAGGCTGGTGTACCAAGTCCTTCCCTTATTGCCTAAGCATAGGTGGAAAGCTTGTGATCTCGCTAAGTGAGATCGATTAGGCTGTTGGCTTCACAGACTTGCTCGAACTTCTCTACGAAGCTGTAGAGATCATTGTGTTTGGATGGTATTTATCTAGCTGCTTCGCGACTACAGGGATTTTAGATTGGCTCTTGGAGCCTTGGGTAACTCCAAATCCTGCAAGCAGTGAAGTCGCTAGAGTTATTGCACTCTGCTCTGCCGCCGTGTTATCTAATAGTTGCTGTCAAGATTGTGGGAGAGAAGGAAGGAGTCTCACTTGAAGCTTTCTTGCTTGCACAATGGGGGAATACACACAGAGATGGAGGCTGAAAACAATTTTCCTCTTCTTAGTTGTGTAAGCCAAAAGAACTCAAATACAAAGAAATAGAAAAACCCTATATATGGGTCTCAAACCAAACTCAACTAACTAAGGTGGCATACTAACTGAGCCACGAACTAGAGTAGATAAGGATAGCTATCATGTAGCTATTATTCATGGGCGGTGTACCAACCGCATCTGCAACTGACAAGTCGGTGACATAAATGCACAACGGTCACCCTGGCATATCACGAGTGGAGCTCGATATCTCAACACTCCCCTTCAAGCTCAATCCCAATTCCTGCACACCAAGCAGGCCTCTGAACTTGCACAGTTTCTCTGCGCCCAATGCCTTCGTAAATATGTCAGCTACCTGATCCTCTGTGCTAACATAAACTAGATCAATAAGACCTAGTAAAACCCTCTCCCGCACATAGTGATAATGCACCTCAATGTGCTTTGTTCTAGCATGATAGACTGGGTTATTTGCCAAGTGTATACTACTCATGTTGTCACAATAAATGACAATTGGCCCATCTGTAGGCTGATGCATATCATAAAGTAGCTTATGCAACCAAGCTACCTCACATGCAGCCATTGCTGCGCCCCTATACTCAGCCTCTGTGCTCGACAAGGCAACTGTAGGCTGTTTCTTGCTGCTCCAAGTGACTGCAACACTCCCAAAAGAGAACACATATCCATTGGTAGATCGTCTATCAGAAATACTACCAGCCCAATCAGCATCAGTGTATCCATGCAACTGTATCTGAACCCCAGTCTCATAAAATAGTCCATACTGCAATGTGGACTTCACATACCTGAGTATGCGTCTAGCCGCATTCAAATGCGGTTTCCTTGGAGCCTGCATAAACTAACTTACCAATTCAACAACATAGCTCAAATCTGGCTTGGTAATAGTCATATAAATCAAGCTTCCTACTATGCGTCTGTACATAGTAGGGTCTTCTAGGAGCTCACCTGCATCTGCGTTCAGCTTCACATTCTGCTCCAAAGGAACTGAAATAGGCTTACAGCCTGTCATCCCATATTTGGACAGCATGTCCAATCCATACTGCCTCTGCAAGAGCTGTATCCCACTTGGTGATCTAATCGCCTCAATGCCCAAGAAATAATGCAGCTCTCCCAAATTCTTCATCTCGAACTTTTGCTTCAATAGCATTTTCAAATGAAGGATATCTTCATCACTGTCACCTGTCATAATCAAATCATCAACATAAATGACAAGTAGCATAATACCTTTCTCTGTTTTTCTCACATAAAGTGAGAAATCTACCTTGGAAATCTGAAAGCCAATAGTGACAAGATACTGTTCTATCTTGTCAGACCATGCTCTAGGTGCTTGCTTCAAGCCATACAATGCTTTCTTCAACCTGCAAACAAACTCAGGATGAACAGCATGTACATAACCTGGTGGCTGCTCCATATATACCTCTTCTTGCAAATCACCATGCAAGAAGGCATTCTTTACATCCATCTGATGTAAAGACCATTCCTTTGATGCAGCCATAGCAATGACTGCTCTTACGGTTGCCATCCTTGCAACCGGACTGAATGTTTCTTCATAATCAATGCCATATATTTGTGCATACCCCTTGACTACTAATCTTGCCTTGTATCTATTCACAGAACCATCTGCATTGTGCTTCACCTTATAAACCCACTTACAACCAATTGCATTCTTACCTTTAGGCAAAGGTACCAATTCCCATGTAGCATTTGCTTCCAAGGCATCCATTTCTTCATCCATGGCTTTCTCCCATTTTTCTTTTCCCATGGCTTGCTCAAAAGAAGTGGGTTCTGGTTCCTGTATCACTTTGACCATATATGCATAGTGAATGGCTGTAAATCCATCATATTTCAGCCTATCCACAGGATACCTAGCTCTGGTAGACCTGCGCAAAGTAGGTTCACTCCCAGGTGCTCTCAAAACATCCCTGGTCTTCCTTACTCCAGGTGTAACAATAGAAGGAATACCCAACTCATCATCAATGCTCTGTTCTGAGCCACTGGATTCACCATCCACATAAGAGTGACCTGCATTCACATCAAACATGGGCTGATCTACCTTCTCTTTTCTTTTTCGTGATACCTGAATACCACTATCTGCATTACTTTGAGAAGATTCTCCTGATCTCAATTTGCCTATCCATGGCGAAGAATGTGAACCACTGCTAGAGGACGCTCCAGGTCCACTAATATTTTGTGACTGCTGCTGTGAATTCTGTGCAGCATTACCGTTTTGTGCATCTACATCATCAATCACATTTACTGGTTTATACCAGCTACTCATCTCATCAAAAACAACATCTCTGTTCACTGTAAACTTACGAGTAGAAGGGTTATAGCATCTATACCCTTTTTGCTGCAGAGAGTAACCAATAAAGATGCACTTCTCAGCTTTTGAATCCAACTTGGATCTCAACTCATCTGGCACATGTACATAGGCAATGCAACAAAAAATTTTCAAATGAGAAATATCTGGTTTCCTACCAGTATACCTCTCCTCTGGAGTCATCCCATGTATTGCTGCAGTGGGAGTCCTGTTCATTATATAGACTGCTGTAGCAACTGCTTCAGTCCAATAAAAATCTGGCAGGTCTTTTTCATTGAGCATGGCACGAGATACCTCTCCAATATGCCTGTTTTTCCTTTCTGCAATTCCATTTTGTTGTGGGATATGACTACATGAATATTGCTGCTTTATGCCATGCTCCTGCAAGAACCTTGCAAACTCATTTGAGAGGTACTCTCCCCCTCCATATGACCTTAGGCATTTTATTTGCATGCCTGTTTCTTTTTCAACCATAGCTTTAAGAGTTTTGAAATGCCTAAAAACTTCACTTTTCTTTTTCATAAAATACACCCAAACTTTTTTGCTATAGTCATCAATAAAAGTGACAAAATAATGACAGCCTCCAAGAGATGCAGCTTTAGTAGTCCACACATCAGAGTGGATTAATTCCAGTGGCTTCTTACTCTCTTGAACATGTCTAGGAAATGGTTTCCTTGCCTGTTTTCTAAATTGACAGGCTTCACATATCTTATGCATTTCTGCAACCTTAAATTTTGGCAATCCTGCAACAATATTTTGGGCCTGCATTGATTTAAGTCGCTATACATTAACATGACCAATGTGTTTATGCCAGATATCAATATCTGCAACTACACCGGTCCCATGTGCAAATATTGCTGCACTCAATTCAGACATGTCTGCATCCAATGTAAACATTCTGCCCTTCTTCTTTCCTTTTGCTATCAAGCGACCTTTATTTTTCATATCCTCAAGAAAGCATCCATGAGGATTAAATCTGACCTGCAAGCCCTGCTCAACCATTTGACCAACAGAAACCAGATTCTTGGTGATGTTCAGGACATGAAATACATCGGACATGTATTTCTTTTTCCCATCCTGCATAGACAAAGGAAATTTTCCAATCTGCACAATAGGATGTGCAGTATCATCACCAGTCTCCACAAATCCTGGTTTTTCCATTTTCCTTGCATCCTCCATCCATTCTACATGACCTGTCATGTGGTTTGATGCACCTGAGTCAACACACCATACATCGTTGCTTTCTTCTGCACTTGTCACAGAATTGTTTATGTGCTGCACCATAAATAAATGCTCATTTCTGTCATCACCCTGTCTACTAGAAGATGCATAATTCCCTTGTTGCAATTTCCCATTCATGATGTCATTCTGCTTTTTATAGCAGTCTTTAGCCATATGACCCATTTTACCACAGTAGTAGCATTCAACATTGCTGTTTGCATTTTGGCCTCTTTGCCATCCACCACGACCTCTTTGGCTCCCCGTGCCTCTAGAGTTACCACGTCCTCCTCCATAGGACTGGTTTTCTTGAGTTTGCTGTATATTCTGAGTTCTACCACGGCCTCCAAATCGGCCTCCTCTACCTCTTCCAGGATTTGAGTAGAAGACAGCTTCTTTTGAAGTTCCTCCTGAAGAAGATGCACCACCATTTCTCTGCTCCTCAGAAATTAGAAGAGCAATCAACTCCTCAAAATCAGGAAATCTTTCACGAACTGAAATGGATGTCCGAAACTGCGCATAATCCTTTCCTAGACCATTCAAGATCACAGAAACTAAATCATCATCTTCCACTGGCGACCCAATGGAAGCAAGTGCATCTGCAATCTTCTTCACCTTCATGTGATAGTCATTGATGCTCATACTTTCTCTTTGCGCATTATGCAACTCTTGCTTGAGTTGCATTTTCCTGGCTTGCGTATTTGTGCTATACATTTTTGACAAAGTATCCCATGCCTCCTTTGGCGTACTTGCATCTTGAATATGCACAATCATAGAGTCTGAAATGCTGATAGACAGCCAGTACATAACTTTCCTGGCTCTCTCATGCCATGCTTTAAATGCCTGCATTTGCTGTTGATTGGGAACATCAGGAAGAACTGGTTCTTCTTCATTTCCTGCAACAAATTCCCAATATCCTTTTCCCATAAGGAAATTCGTCATTCTAAACTTCCATGCTTGAAAGTTGTTCTTGTCAAGCTTTTCAGTGACAATCTGTGAAAGAGAGTCAGACGCCATTACAGAACACTGCAAAAAATTCTGTCACTACAAAGAACACAGCTTCAACCTCACAAGGGCAAATCTGCAAAACTGGCGAAAGTGGTATTTGACCACACAGTCACTTCCTAGTGACGATTTTGCAAATACAGGAACCAAGGATGATTCTGTAACTCCCAATGTCTTTGCGCATGAGCATACGATGCAATTTCTGTGGTAACTTTTCACCGACATGTAGAATAGTGGTCGCATAGCATAAAACAGGGCTTTTTCTTGAGTGCGTGCAAAAAACTTCCGCCTTTAAAACAGGGCCTGAAATGGCCTCAAATAAAAAAAACAGGGTTGCCAAGGGTTGAAGCCCTTTCCCGTAGCATATACTGCCCTCTTGCTTCACCGCGAAGGGCGTCTCAACCTGAGACAATGCACTCTTGCAATTTCCGGCTGTGCTACCTGCAGAGATCTGCTCCCAAAATAGAAAATGAAAGCAACACTGCTCCTCTTACCAGAACACCGCGAGCTTGGCTTGCTTTCTTGAGCTCCTTACCACGAACAAGGCTCTGATACCATGTTAAGATTGTGGGAGAGAAGGAAGGAGTCTCACTTGAAGCTTTCTTGCTTGCACAATGGGGGAATACACACAGAGATGGAGGCTGAAAACAGTTTTCCTCTTCTTAGTTGTGTAAGCCAAAAGAACTCAAATACAAAGAAATAGAAGAACCCTATATATGGGTCTCAAACCAAACTCAACTAACTAAGGTGGCATACTAACTGAGCCACGAACTAGAGTAGATAAGGATAGCTATCATGTAGCTATTATTCATGGGCGGTGTACCAACCGCATCTGCAATTGACAAGTCGGTGACATAAATGCACAACGGTCACCCTGGCATATCACGAGTGGAGCTCGATATCTCAACAGTTGCTTCGTCAGAAGCTTGCTCAGTGTGAGGTTCTCTCGTAACACACACACGCACTCTCTCTCTCTCTCTCTCTCTCTCTCTCTGTGCATTTGGTCCTGTCCAATTTCTGCCCTACTAGAGCTAACTCTCACTAGATCTCTCACATTTTAATGTTCTGCCATAAGCTTCTAGTTTGTTATTCTTGATTGTATACAACTATGCCTTGCAAGGCTTTGCGTGCTAGCTTTCTTTCCTCCTCGAGATCCACCATAATATCTTTGGCTGGCCTACCGTGGTAGTCCAGTCAGGTTTGAGTGTCGTATTTATTCACCATTTCTTGGATCACCTCTAGGAAATCTCCTAGGTCGAGTTCTTCATTTCGTTTGTGGTTGACCTTGTCTCTACCATGTTAGTGTTCTCTCTTTCCACCAAGTTGTCAATGAGATTGATTAGATCAGGTAGATCCACTCCTTCATTGGTGTCTGTCCTTGTTGCATCTAGCTTCTCTGTTGTGTCTTCCACTTGGTCATATGCTTGGGGTTTCGATCACCTGACTATGTCTTGGGGTCTTCTCCTATTGGTGGGTTCGTTCTATGGTTATGTCTGAGTGCATTTCTTATTAATTACAAACAATCATCAATTTACAGTCACTTTGTGTGTTTGTGTATGTGTACTCTCTTTCATGCATGTGCACTGTGTGCAATCAGGCTTTTAGCTTTTCTTGGGTGTACTTCAAGTGCTACAAAATAGTATGAGTGTGAAGGTAAAGTGACTGTGTGGCTCTTGCACTCTCATTTTACGGATTTGGCATGATAGGCTCTAAGTTTGGTTTCTAGCCGTTCTCACTAGTCCTAGGGTCTGTGCTGCATCGTTAAGCTCGAACGAGATCTATTTGGGGATCTATGACTTAGTATGATGCTACTAGTGACTTGGATTGTTAGTTGGTTGGCTAGAGTCACTTCTAAGTCCGCGTTTCACTAATTTTCCTATTTCTCACTCCAGAAATGTGTTTAAGTGTCTATATGGCCTTCGGGGGTTCACATGGCAGTGGTCTGTCAGATCGGGTTTACAAGTTAAAATTTTGAAAAAATCCAAATTTGGCCTAGCAGGTTTGAATTGTAGGGGCCGAATGTCCAATTCAGCTTATTAGAATGGTCGAGGGTCAAATGAGGAAGGGCCGAATGCAACTGGTCCAAATGTCAAATTTTGCCAGTTTGAATCTGATTGTTCGAGGACCAAATGGTCGAATGGTAGTGGGCTGAATCGACTAGACCGAGGGCCGAGTGGTTCATGCGAATGGGTTCGAGCCGAACGGCTAAGGGCCAAGTCAAGTGGGCCGAATGCAAAGTTGGTCCGAATGGTTGATTTGGTAGGGCCGAGTCCTAAGCGTCTTGGTGGTGGGCCGAATGGCCGAATATAAGAGGATCAAGGGCCGATTCTGGGATTCGACTGAGAATTGCCGTCACGCGAGCGCGCAGCACAATTTTGGCAGATACGACGACGAATCGATCAAATTGTACAATTTAGGTCACGGTATATAGCACACACCTCGAGATCAAGAGCTATGGATAGAGGAGAAGAGTTGTATATACCTGCAATGTGAAAAAGACTCCTGGGTAAAGCGATCGATCCAATGCAAGCAATGGGTCTCTCTTTCACACACACACACACACTCTCTCTCTCTCTCTCTCTCTCTCTCTCTCTCTCTCTCTCTCTCTTCTCTCTCTCTCAATGCCACAGTTGCAAATGAGTTGTCCCTTGGTTTCTTGGGTTATAAGCCCTTCCCTTGACTTCTTCAATCACTCTCTTAGAGCGACATAAATCCATTCAGGCACTCTTTTTTTCGTTTTTCTTCATTTGTGCCCTGTTTGGGTCTGTTTTATAATAGCAACCCTAAAGCTTTCCGCTTCGATTTCTCAATCCTACCTACTCTAAATGCAATAAAAATCAAAAGTAAAGTACTGAAATGATTTCTCCTACTTGCCTAAACATCAAAAACCAAAAATACTTACTTGTTGCAAGGGTTAAAAACCCAAAACCTCCTTAGTGAAATGATTAAAAATACTTACTGAAAGGATTAAAAATACTTACTGAAATATTTATCCTATTTGATCCAATTCGGGGATGAACCCTTACTTCGATACTTGAGTTGAGGTGCGCAAGCTTGAATCTATTGGTCCCAACAAAACAAAACCAAAATGTAGAGGAAGTTCACTGCTCAACCACCAAGACCCACGGACCGCTTATCCCTTCAAGCATTTCAAGTGAGCATCTATGGCTATCTCTCACCTAAACGATATGCCTTTGATCCTATCGGGGTGCAGTGAGCTTACCTTGATGCCCGAATGAGTTGCAAGCGAGCACCTATGGCTATCTCTCACCTAGCCGATGTGCCTTCGATCCTATCGGGGTGCAGTGAGCTTACCTCGATGCCCAAATGAGTTGCCTCCTCCCTCAAGCACACTAGTAGCTCCACAATTCGTAATGCAAGCTCAAGTATCCTCAAGCCTCCACCTCCCAAGCTCCATTCTCCATAGCCGCGCATGAGACAAGAGAAGAGAAGAGAAGAGAAGAAGAAGAGAGTACAAGATGAAGAGAGTACAAGATGGAGAGCTTCACCTCCAAGATCCCTCACCTCGCACACTCACTCCCTCACACTCCCTCTCTCGAGCATACACAAGCAAGCAAAGAGAAGAGAGGAGGAGAAGAAGATGAGTCAATTTTTACCTCACATCAAAGAATGAGCTTCTCTATTCACTTTTTGTCTTTTATACATGCCCTAAATTCCTTGGACACCCATCCCTTTTTTACATGACCGGCCATTGTGGCAAGGTCCTCTTTTCCATCGCCTTCTATTTGCCTTATCTCTTTACCTATGCCCACCTACCTTTTACAATTTTCACAGGAGGGAGCCTTGCGCTCTTTTACAACAATTTTAGAGGCGCCTTGCATTTAAAAATGTGCTTTTGCCTTTGACTTAATTTTTGAGGGCTCCCTTGCGCTTTTAGCTGTTCTCCATCCTGCTTCTTCCGTTGCATCTATATTATTGACTTCTTTTTCTTTAGTCTTGAACTGGGGTTAACAGTATGATTCTTATATAATAAGTCTATCTCGAACAGCATAGCCCTCTTCTACATCTATAACCAAGATATAGTACATAGAGGGCTCAAAGTGGTCATGAGGGCATCTATCTCTAGTAGAATGCCTCACTGCAAGACATAGTGCATAGAGGGCTCAAAGCGATCATGAGGGCATCTATCTCTAGTAGAACGCCTCACTGCAAGCTTTGTTGCCTATCCAACATCATGTCTAACATCGTGGCCATAAGTACCAACTACTACTATAGGCTGTCTAGCTAGTTGTACAAGAGTAGATAGCTCCTTTTGAAAGATAACCTTGCATATCTCCACTACCTTTTTAGGCTACCTATGCATTTTGTCCTCATGGAACAAAAAATCATGGCTGTGGATGATGTTTCGTGCCTATGGATCCCAGAGACAATATCCCATCTCACCTACATCTCCATAGCTAAGGAATATGTATTTCACACTTGTAGGATCTAGCTTATTGCGCTTGTCCTTGGGCACATGGCAAAATGCCTCACATCCAAATACATGCAAATGAGTATAAGAGGGAGGCTTTCCTATCCATACCTCCTCTGCAACGTGAAAGTCAATGCCACTACAAGGGGATCTATTAATGATATGCACTATAGTCGTAATTGCCTTAGCCCAAAAATGTTGTGGTAAGCCTGCATGGCTAAGCATACTTGTAGGGGAGCTAGGGAGCTCTACCACGAGACCTACGGACCGCTTATTGATCAAGCGTTTTAAGCTGAGCGGCCATGGCTACCTCTCACATAGCCAACGTGCAATGCCTACCTTGTGGGTGTAGCGAGCTTACCTTGATGTTCGATCGAGTTCCCTCCTCTCTCTCACACTCCGGTAGCTCCACGATCTTTGTGGCAAGTTCAAGCAACCTCAATCCCTCTCCGTCAAGCTCCATCCTCCATAGCCGCGCGAGATGAGAGAAGAGAAGAAGGGAAGGAAAGATGAAGAGAGAAGATGGGGAGCTTCTTCCACGATCCCTCACTCTCACACACTCACTCCCTCACTCAAGCACAAGAAAGAAGGTAAGAAGCAAGAGAAGAGGAAGAAGAAGCTTTAGCCACACCCAAGAATGAACTTCTCATTCACTTTTGAACTTTATATACATGCCCTACTTTTTGGGCGGTCATCCCCACTTTTTACATGGCCGGCCATTAGCCTAGGCCCTCTTTTCCTATTTCCCACCATTCTAACTTATCCCGTTCCCACTAATGCATACAATTTGCATAGGAGTGAGCCTGGCTCTCTTTTTACAAGGATTCGGGAGCGCCTACATATTTAATGGTGCACTTTTACTCTTTTCTTTTCTCGAGGCGACACCGTCATTCAAATTTTCAGAGTTTGACCTCCATCCAGGGCGCCTTTTCCTTCCTTTGTCCTGTGCCTTCTTGGTTGTCTCCTTCTTCCACTTTTTCCACACTTCTGCTTCATTTTTCGTTCCTCTATGTTACAGTAAACATTACCCCCCTCCTAGCGGAGTGCCAGTCCCATGGCACTGGGGTGGGGAGCAGTAGGGTAGTTGGGGTTGGTGCTAAGTGGAATTGGTGGGTAGATGACCACTTTCGAAAAGGTGGCGCTCTAATGAGAGATGATGGGGTGTTGATTCCTGATGACGTGGAGAGATTCCGGCTTGCTTTGATCTACATGAAGATGCTCGGTCTTGGTTGCACAGTTGGAATTTGTCGTCGGCGATGACTATCAAAACCGGGGCTCCGTAATCAGTTGAAGAACACATGGTTCCAAGATATATGCCAATGGCGGGCTTCGACTGAGTTACAAACAGTCTACAAGAGAAAGTTGTGCACTCCCTAAGGGGTGTAGTTGTCTCACGGTGAGGTGTAAGTGCATGTGCAGTGGAACTGGGAGGTGGGTCTAACCTTGGGCAAGCCCTTGGTAACGTCTCACACTTGAGGACCCAATTTGTGCGTTGTTGGAGGTGCAATGCAGTGCAGACCTTAGGGTGACAGGTCTAAAAGTCCTGCCCTTGATGTGCCCTAAGTGTAGAGCGGGGAGAGGGGCTAGGGGTGATCCCTAGGTGCGGTGAGCAAAGTTTAAAAAATAAAATAAAATTTAGAAGGCGTTTGGCTAGTGCCGATCACCGTCAGTCGAAGCGCGGGGAGGTCGCAGGCATTGGGATAGAAAGACACGACTTTGGAGATATTCTTCAATTGCAGCTCGGGCCTTCAGAGGTGTGGATGACAAAAAGGGGTGGTTATACCTTGTGAAGCGGGTGTCATTCATGTTTTCTAAGAGTTCCAAGCAAAAGGAGGGGAGGAGGGATGCCCTCATCATTAATCGAGTCATAGCTCTACTATCGATGCCTAGATTGATATAAAAAAAGAAGGGGGGAAGGTGAGCTTCTTCAGCGGTAGGCTTCTGTATTAATAAGAACTTGAGCAACCTAAGATAGTTGCACGTGGTTAGGAAGGCAAGATCCAGGCAGGAGGAGAATTTCGCGAGGAAGTGGGTGATGGATGGAAGGATATCCTGTCTAAAGACTAAGCATTCCTCGGGAGTTTGGGCATTTACATTATATATTTTAAGAAAATCAAAATCCCCGTGAATGACGCGGTCATAGTCCACTCCATGCCGGCAGGGTAGGGTATGTAGGAGGGGTCATTTCGCTCCTCAGGGAGTGAGCTGCAGAAGGCGGTCTAGGAGTCAAAATTGGTGTCCCAAATCCTCTGCTACCACTTTGGCTGCGCCTCGTAGCCTTGGACAGATTTGGGAATCCGGTTCACCTTGTCCTGCCAGTAGTCTGCAAGCTCCTGCCTCCACTTGGTCATAATTAGGCTCCTTTCTTCCACCCATCTGTTCGCTAGGTCATTGGCTAGATCCTTGATTTTGGATAGGATACTGAGTGGCAACGCCCGGTCTAGCGAGCATAGGTAGGAGAAGGACATCTCAAAAGGCCTCGTCTGAAACTCCCGATCACGCCAGATGACCAATTCCTGCGGCCAATCAATGGGGTTGGAGTACCTTCGTAGTGGTACTGGCTCGTCAGAGAATTGTCTTGGTAGTGATCGGGCTTTGCGTTGTGCATCCTTTGCCAGCTCCTGCCTCCTTCTTATGGCTGCCACAATGCGCTTTGGCATGTGGGCATCTTCAGTCTCGTCTGGTGGGAGGTCTGGTAGAGGGGGATTGGATGCTTTCCGTGGTTCTTTGTCAGTCTCTTGGTCCAAATCCGGGCCTTTCTCGGTATCTTGTCGGCCAAGGCTGGGGATGTTTGCGGTGGTGGTGCAGGCGGTTCCTGCTCTTCGAATCCCAGGTCCTTGAGCTCAACAGTGGAGAGGCTGGCACTGCGCAGGTAGCTGAATTGATGTTCCTTGGTGAGTCGCGTGCTGGTGGGGAGTTCCCGTTCTCCTGAAGGCCGTACCTTAGCGCCCGGGTAGTCAATTCCAGTTTTCTTTTTACCCTTTCCACAGAATCATCGCCTTGTGCTTGGGTGACATGTAGCACGGTGCTGAAAAAGGCTTTCCTTTGTGCGTGGGTGCATACATTGGCTGCTTCAGCTCTAGATTCGGCAAGCACTCTCTTGCACTCTGCCACCGCCAAGCGCTTCGTTAATTGCCTGATTCTGTCAAAGTTATTTGCTTCCCAAGCGCTGGCCCTTTCATCCATCTTTTGTCTTTCATCTTTCATCGCACTCGCCAGTGTGGTCATCACCTGTCATTGTTCGTTCGTTAAAGCCCAGAGTTGATGCCACTCCCTGGACTTCTGAGCTAGCTGCGCTTCGACGATTTCCTTCTCTTGAGTTGCGATACTGAATTTATGCTCTGTCTCATCAATTCATTCTGATCTTTCCTGTGTCAGCTGCTCATGGCTCTGGATTTTTGCAAGGTGCAGTCTTCGTTGCATGAAGGCCATGGCCATGAGGGCCTCAGTGTCTTCCTTAGCAACTTCCAACGCCCCTTGCAGCCATTGTACCTCCTGTTGTTATTCTTGCACTTCCATTGTGAGGGTTGTGGACCGGCCCCGTGCTAGGAATTCTATCTCTCTTTCTAGCCTATTTTGCTCCTCGAGCTCATACTGAAGCTTTGCCATGGCGTCCCCCTGCTCCTCGCTCGGTTCACCTTCTTGAGTTGCCAATAGTCCATACCCCTCTAGTCTAGCCGTTCTTTGCTCTAGGTCAGCATACTGCTACACCAACAACTTTAAGCTCCGTTGCTCGACCACTAGGTTCTGTTCTTTGTTCTCCAGCCTCTGTCGTAGGCGGTTCTCATTGTCTTGGGCCTCCTTCTTTTTTGCCTCCAGCTGGTCTTGTAACACCTTGACCTCCCTTCATCGGTTAGCCTCTTGCTTTGAAACTTTGAGCTTCAGGGCCGCTGAGGTTTCCTTTCTTTCTCCAGCTCCAGTAGGGCCACCTTCTTTTCCTCCTTTGTCGCCTCCAGCTGTGCTAGGAGCTTGGTCACATAGGCATCATAGTCTGCTCCCGGTTGACAGGGGGATGGGAGCTTGGTGGTCGATGCTTTGAGTTTTTGCCGTTTAGGGTCTTTCCTGGATTCAGCATCAGCAGTGGCAGGTCTTTTCGCTCCAGGTTCTGGGACAATCTCTGCCACCTTACTGATGAGCATCTGCATCATGCTCACCAGTTGGAGAGGGTGTGGGATATGGGGCATTTGGGGTGTCTGTTGGCATTGGCACGAAGGAGGGAGGCAGGGGTGTAATGGCGACTTTTCCTTGCCTGCGATCATTGGGGCTGCCACTCGCTTCGGCTTCATGGTGAGGACCATAGGGGTTGATTTCTCCTGGTCTGTGAGTTTCTTCAACAGACCTACGAGTGGCCTCAGCCAACTCGATCAATTCCTTCATGCTCAGTTCGTAGGCTTCCTCTTCCGCCCTTCTCTGCTGTTCCTCTTCTGCCCTTTTTGACTCCTCTTTAACTCTTGCGAGTTCTTCCTCCTTCTCCTTCTGCAATTGTTCTTCCAACCCACATGACTCTTTTCGAGCCCTCTTCACCTTGGCTCTCTCCCCTTTGCTCAGTGTCTTCGCCTTCTTTTGGTCCTTGCCGTTCTTCATTTGCTTTTGAGGCCCGGCCTTTTGCGGGGGTGGTACTTCAGGGTCCCCTATATCGCTAGCCGTCCTTTCACTCGAGACTTCCTCCTCTCGACGTGGTGAGTCTTGGTGCTCAATCTGCTCTCCCTCCACACCAGCACCCTTGATGGCCTCGTCAATGATTGCTGTAAGTATACCTCCGTACCTGATCGTGGAGGCCTTGATGGTGGCAGGTTTTTTCCTCGTGGATTGCATGGTGGAGGCTGGGGATTCCCCACCGGCTGGCGTTGCGGCTGGAGCTAGAAGGGCGGCTGAACTCTTTATAGTCTTCTGGACGAAACCGTTCCAGTCCACCTCCTTGGGACTCCTGCCGCAATGCTTTCCAGCAGTGGTACGCTGATCCTATTCATGAGGGTGTTGTACCTATGGCTGGAGAAGAGAGAATGGATCATCTTAGCCTGCATTCTTGTCGCCGGGTCTGGAATGTCGGCTAGACTAATTCCATCGACCGTGTGTACATCTTCCTTTTTGACTCCCAGCATGGCGTACACGTCCCTTTTTGGGCACGAGTCCCAGGGGCTTTTTCGACAGTGGCGGTGTCAAGGGGCACCTGTACCCGTCTTTCTTGATTACCTTCCCTTACCGTACAGCTTCGTCCTTCATTGAATTTCTTAAGAACTCTGCGCACATGTTGTAGTCGACAGCCTGCTCGACTTTCTCTACGTACTTTTGGAGGCTGCATTTGTTCACTAGCTCTCTTATGGCCGGCTTATCCAAGATGGCCTCATCCAGATTCATGGTATGCTTGAAAGTAAATTGGCTAAATCCCTGTGTTTCAATGTTGATTTCATATTTCGTCATCTCTGCTTCCGTAAATGGAAGTCTGCCCTGTCCTGCCATGGTATGTGCCTCTGTCATTACCCCAGCCAACATTAGAGTTACAATTTGATTCATTCCTAGCATATCCCAAGAAAAAAATATATGCACCAGTTTACCGGGCAGATTTAAGGAGATGAAACTTTTTTAGAAATAATTAACAACCAACATCTTTTCCTCCTTGCTTTCTTTCCTCTTTGAATTTAGTAGAGCGTTGTTAGCCTTCACACTTTTGCTACCTCACTTGGTCTCGTCACTGGCTCTTCCCCCCTCTTTTCTAAGTGGCACGGGGGAGGGAAGGCTCGCATGGGCTGTGTGGGGTGAGCTACTTGGCCATAAGCCAGGTATACAAGTTAGGGTTGTATTCAAACTAGGCATGGCAATCAAGTTCGCCTGGTTGCAGGGAAGCTTGAGTGATGTAGGTTAAGACATCATGGAAGATGTCTCCCGAGTCGAGGCGACTAGCAATGTGCAACTCCTCCTCTGTGAGGAATTGGTCGATATACGGGTGGGCCAGTACCTAATCATCTAAGTGTAGGTTGTGTGTAATGGCCAGAACTCTGAATGAAAGAGGTGCCACGTACGTAGGGTTGCGTTCAATTGTTTTGATTGCCCTCCTTCGCTTAGTATTAGTCATGATCCGGCAGCCTTTTTTCTTCCATTGGAGTCGTACGGTGCACCACAGTTGCAGGAATGGAGAAGTAGAGCTGGCAAGCTGCACAAGCTCCTCCAGTTCACGTTCCGGCGTAGAGCAAGCGGGCTTGCGGTATGAGGTGACTAGTTGTCTGAGAACAACTTGTTCCTTCGAGTTCTCTCCAGTAGCGATTAGCTCGGCCGCAACTTTGGGAAACTTGATGGTCATGAACTCATAGTCCTCCCAAGTGCATGGCAACGAGCGAACATGGAAGCGAGGGGTTCATCAAGAAGTCCTAGGTCAAGTCTCTCATAGCTTCTAGCGAATGTAGTGAAGGTGTTGTCCAACTCCTTGATGCATGCTACTATGTCATTCCCGGAGGTCTCAGCGAGATCCTTGGCTGCTGATAGGAAGGATCATCTTTCGTACGAAGGTTTCAAACCTGTTGGTGGTGATGGAGCAGTTGGGCTGGACAGTAGTGACTCCCTTGTAGGCATCGTTAATGGGACTGTGCTCTTTGGATAATTTGGAAACGCTACGGCAGGCTCCCGTGCCACAGGGAGCGTGCTGCTATTCATTCGAGTGGGCATGGGGGTGTGCACCTTCTCTGACTTAGAGGGTGCTGGATCATCCGGTTTGGGACATTGAAGGTGTTGGGTGGCCTTAACCATCACCATTGCTGGTTGGACGTTCCTTACCACTTGTGCTTTGCCTATGCCGGTCTATTCAGCTGGAGTGGGGTTGCCCACAGTTGACTCTTTTGGGTGCCTGACCTTAGGCACCCATATCCAGGGGTTGCCCTCATAGTATCCTTGCGCTCGTAGGAGATCTTTCGGTATCCATCGTGGCATGGCGGTGCGCCCATGTCGATGGCGCCTGGGCTGCCTCTTAGGCTATGATTGGTAATTTTTGCATTTAGAAGCGTGTTTTTGTGGTCTACTAGGAGGCGACGCTCGCCGTTTTGGCACCCATGTGTGCATGGACTCTCTGGCCATGTGGATGGCCTGGGTGGGTTTGCTTCTGGCGATTGGGGTACGGGGTAAGATATCCATACCCTTCTCCTTAGGCTTGGTTGCGGGGGTCTCCATCGGTGGTTCCGCAATTGCAAAAGGCGCAAGCTAGCCCTTGCTGGAAGTAGTTACTATACGCACATTGCCCACGGTCAGGTGAACGCGGTCTAGGTTGTAGTCCACATTGCAACTTGTCTGCTTTTTGAAAGTGCACCCTAGTAGTGATTTATCACCGGCTCCTTTAGTGTTTGGTAACACATAAAAGACGACTAGGATAGTCCCAGACTCGACGGAGACAGCCGCTCGGCATTTCCCTAAGAGAGGGTAAGTGTTGCCCCCAAATGGGCTAAGTTTTGTGTTCGTGGGCTGTAATTTAGGCCGACCAATGCGTGTCCAATGGTCATGTGTCAAGACATTACGGTCGGCCCCTTCATCGATCAAGGCATCAAAAGAATATGTTCGTTTTGCAGTGACCGTGATTCGAAGGTAGGCGGGTGCCACTGCTTCTTCATCGTGATCGGTGAGTTCAGTGATTGTGGCCACGCAGAAAGCGACGGGGGGTTCGTGCATCGGTGGTTCGTGCAGCGGATGGGAAGGGGGATAGTACTTTTTCATGCGACTGCCATTGAAGAAGCCTATTCCTTCCCCTTCGAGCGTCTCCAACTCGACATTGCCTGTTCTGCTAATTGCACGCACCCAAAAAGGCCCCAACCCTCGAAATTTCATCTTTTGTTTGTGCCCTTTCACCGAGTAGAGTAGTATGAGGTCCCCGTGATCAAAGTTGTGATGGTTGACGTGCTTGTCATACCACAGCTTTCATCGTGCCTTTTCACAGATTAGAGCGTGGGTGGCTAAAAGCCGAGTTTCTGTGAGACGCTCTAGCTCCTCTAAGAGGTTAGTCCAAGCATCTCTTCCCTCCCAACACTCCTGCGCTAGCCCACAAGGCGGCCATCAGCTTATTATCCCAGTCTCTTCTTGATGTGGATACTACCTTAGTAAGCACGTTAACCAGGATTTTATTTGTGGACCTCACTTGGCCATTTGCCTGAGGGTAGTAGGGGGAGGACCTTCTATGAATGATTAAAAAGGTTGAGAGCAGGTGGGATATCACTTCATTAACGAAGTGTGCACCTTGGTCACTTACTAGTTCGATTGGACAACCAAACCGCGAAAAGACCTGTTCCCACAAGAACTTCGCAGTGGTCCTAGTGTCATTCCTTCTAATGGCTCGTGCCTCCGCCCACTTTGTCAGGTAGTCTGTTGCCACAATGATGTAGTACGCCTGGGAGTATTAAGCTGCTGGACTGATAGGTCCGATGAAGTCAATGCCCCATTTTTCGAAGGGCTGTCGAGCTATTATGGGGGTTAACTCCATCTTATCTTTGCGCATGGGCATCTTAGTCCTCTGGCACTCGTTACAGTGTTTCATGAACTTAGTGGCATCGTAGAATAGGGTGGGCCACCAGAGTTGGGATTGTAATACCTTGCGGGCGGTTGTGTCCCCACTAAAGTGCCCGCCAGCTATCCCACCGTGTGCCTCTCCCAATACATCATGTATCTCGTGCTCGCACATGCATCTACGTAGCAGCCCGTCCTGTCCCAACCTATAGAGTTGGCCGCCGGCAATTAGGTGGTATGGCTGGATTTTTAAGATAAGTCTCCTTAGCTTGGCTTTCTCAATAGGTCTCTCTGGCAGGCCGTTTTCTAACACTTGGACAACATCGTCTGCCCAGTAAGGCGTTAGATCAGCTCTAAACAAGTCCCCTTCGCTAGACAGGCCGAAGAGGTACGCGTCCGGTAAATCATCAAGGATGCCTTGGCCAGCAGCTTCCCCTGTAGGTATGCGGGACATGTGATTCGCCATGTAGTGCTGCTTTCCTTTATGCACAATCTCTGAGAAATCCAACTCCAGCAGGAGAAGTAACCACCTTGCTATGCGGCTTGTGGTGCACGGCTTGTTCACAAGATACAGTAGGGCTTGATGGTCCACATAAAAGATGAAGGGTGTGGCCAACAAGTAATGCCTAAATTTCTTTGCGGCGAACACCATGGCTAGCCGTTCCCTTTCTGTAGTGGAGTAGCTCATTTTTGTTTCGGTGAGCTGCCTGGTAGCAAAGCTCACGGGGTAATTAAGACTATGTTCACCAGGCTGGCATAGAATGGCTCCGATGGCAAATTTGGAGGCATCTATGTGTACATGGAATGCTACACTCCAGTCTGGGGCTCGCAAGATGGGTGCAGTGGTGAAAGCCTTCTTTAACTGTTCATACGCGCGTTGGCATTCCTCAGTCCACTCGAATACAATCAGTAGCTTGTACAATGGTCTAGCAATCAGCGCGTAGTTTAGTACAAAGCATCAGTAGTATCCTATGTGGCCTAAGAAACACTGGACGCCCTTGTAATTGGTGGGCAGTGGGAGGTCAGTAATGGCCCTGACTTTTGAGAAGTTAGTACCAATGCCATTCCGTGACACTACATGCCCTAGGATGCATCCGTGCTTCACCCAGAATTGGCACTTCAAGGGGTTCAGCGAGAGTTTGTATAGTCGACATTGTTCGAAGACGGCTCCCAGCCTCTCTAAGTGTTCGGTCCAACTGGAGTGTATGCATAGGTCGTACACAAACACCTCCAGCTCACGTCGCAGCATATCCTTGAAGATCGTGCACATTAATCGTTGGAAAGTTGTAGGAGCATTCATTAGCCCAAAGGGCATAACGATGTAGGCAAAGACACCCCACTCCACGGCGAAGGCAGTCTTGTGCCTGTTGTGAGGATACACTTGCACTTGATTGTAGCCTGAGAATCGATCCAGAAAGCTGTAAGATTCTTTGCCTGCTACTCTCTTCAGCATATGCTCGGTATATGGCAAAGGGTAGTTGTCTCTCTTTGTAGCGGCAATTCACCTTCTTGTAATTCACGCATACTCGAATCTTGCCATTCTTTTTCATAACAATCACTATGGGCGATACCCAATCTGTGTGCTCGATCTCATATATAAATCCTGCCTTCATGAGCTTATTGATCTCTTCCTTCACCGCATGAGCGTGTTTGGGGTTCATAGGGTAAGGTCGCTGCTTTGTTGGCTCCGCTTCTGGGACCATGGGAATGTTATGGATCATAACCCTAGGATCGACTCCTCTCAGTTCCTCCAAGGACCAGGCGAACACATCGACATACTCCCGCAGGAGAGCAACCAGTCTAGCCTCCTCCTCCTTGGTCATGTCATCAGCAATGAAACAGGTCATGGTTTCTTCCCCTCCCCTGCTAGGTCGACTTCCTTGACCTTGGCGGGTCCCTCAATTGGTTCCGTGGCTTGCCCTTGTCTCTTTGCTCCTAGCAAAACCACCACTCTATCACCCTTCTTAAACTTTGTGAAGCGTTTGGGTAGGTCCTGTGGTTTCTTTTGCCTCTCTCTTTTTGAGTCTCTAGTTTGCTTCCTAGTCCCCTCCTTAATCCGCTTGTGCCTTAAGTGGACTAGAAAGTCCCCTTTAGTGCGTCTGACATTAGAGGGTTGGGGTATTTTGGGATCACTCTCTATACTGACTTCAGACTCCGAGTTAAACTCGCATCCCTTGCTTGAGGAAGGGGTTTCGCCCGGGGGTTGTAGTTCAGTAGGTGACTCCGTCTTCAGTATTGGGACTACCAACGATTGTGCCACCCCTACCTGCTCATAATCCATAGCTCCCACCTGCTCCAGCCAGGTCCTATCACATTCCATTCACACGACTCCTTTTCCATCCGTCTCCTATTTCGGCCTAGAGTCTGCCTCAA
The DNA here is from genome assembly GCF_053477565.2 of Lygodium microphyllum. Taxonomy (NCBI): domain Eukaryota; kingdom Viridiplantae; phylum Streptophyta; class Polypodiopsida; order Schizaeales; family Lygodiaceae; genus Lygodium; species Lygodium microphyllum. Next base: position 29,057,484 of record NC_141157.1, on the reverse strand, counting down.
TCTGCTCGATTGCTCTCCCTTCAGTGTCATAATCTATCATGTTAAACCCTTCCTCGCTCTCCTCCATCTCAGAGCGACAGTGCTCATACTCCTCATCACCGGAATCTTGCCCCTCCGATTGCTCGTCATCCCCTAGGTTTTCCTCTCCGATCTCCTCTTCGTTGGTGATTAAAGCCCAGTTGTATGATAGGTTGAGATCGTGCACTTTGGTCCATTCCCATTCAGGCCGAGCCAAGAGATTGCTTAGGGGCTTTAGATTAGCCGCTTTGCTGCCTTTCAGTTTAGTGGCTAGGTGCCCTACGATTCCCTGAAGCTCAAGCTTGTTCATGGGGGTGTGGAACGAGACCGGTCTCCCTGGATCCTGCGAGCTCCCCACCATCATGCAAAATGGCACAGTGGGCTCCTCTGCTGGCATGCTTGGTGACTTAGCCACTTGCTTATACAACTCTTCCTCATCTGAGAATGGCAGGTCAATGGTTGCCAAGACATGCATCCAATCCCTCTCGTCCTCAGGGCACGGAATGTACTTGGTCAGCGTCCCATAGGGCTTGCGTGCCTGGGCATCGCCTTTTAGTATGGTCGAGATAGCATCGAGGTCGGTTGTGGTAGCCTTCCATGTGTCCATCTCAACCCTTACTGCCTCCGTCCTATTCCCCAAGAATATGAGGTTGTTTCCCCAGTCTTCAACCACTCGTGCATTCCTCGTCCATGGCCGTCCTAGCAGTATGTCATAGTCCACCCCCTTCATGATAATGAAATTTATGGAAAACTACACTCCTGCGATCTTCACTGGCCAGTTTTTTAAGACCTCGAATGGTATGACCTTCATTCCATTGGCCAATGTAACATTGAACCTAGTCGCTTCCACAGGTGGGTTTCCCCAGGCCTGTAGAACTGCGTGGCTCAAGACACTGACCCCTGCGTCGGTGTCCACAATTCCTTTCCGTGTTGTGTCCCCTAAGGCTAAGACATGCAGGACTGCATGCATCTCCGTGCCTTCCCAGAAAGCCTTGATGTGCAGTGACCTTAGAGCCAAGTGTAGCGTTAGGCTTGGAATTTGCATGACTGCGTCCTGCTCGTGCAAGTCAGTGGCAGCATGCTCTCCCTTCCCCTCCACCCAGTGCCTCAATTCTTGCCACAATGGAGGGTGCTGCCGAAGCAGGTCTCCCAAATTAACGGTCACTGGGGTGGTTATTAAGGTGGTGAGGAGGTTGCTGGGTAGTTGGCTTTCCCCTCGGTCACCACTCTTCGGCCACATGTCGTGGCTAGCTTGTTGATAAGCTTCTCCCTGGTCTTGCCTTTGTGGCATCTCTCGTGGTGTTAGCACATTTTCCGATTGAGGTCGCGATGGCGAATCGGGTGTGCTTGCACTAGAAAGGCCCTCCACCAGATCCTCCAATATGGGTTCTACATCTTTAAGGTGTTCTTGGGCATCCTTGACCCACTCCTTTACCTTGGTGATAGCCTCGAGTTGCCGCTTGGGATGAGGGTATTCCCCCACCTTGGCACTACCTAGTTCCGCCGTCTTGGGGGTGGAGATCTCTGCCTCAACATCTGTGACCCCCCTTCCCGCTACTAAGGTTGTAGCTTCCTTAGTCTTAAGAGTGATCCTTGCATCTGCTCTCTTTCTCCTTCTCCTCTGGCTTTTCCTTCCCAGCGAGGCTGCGTCCATGTTACTTGGCCCATGCAGTGAGATGCTTGTTCGTCTTGTTTGCACTCGCGTCATGCCATGCAGTGGGATGGGTGTGTCCTCCCCGCCAAAGGTCTCTACCCCAAATAGCCCCAAGGGCACAGAGGGCACGTTGGCCGGACTAGCTGATGGTTTTCGCGTAGGGCAGTCAGGAAACAAGTGTATGATCCCACATTTGGCACACCTAAGGTCAGCCTTGTCCTGATTTGCCTGTTCCCTTTCTCGGTAGTGTGATGATATATGGCCTGGATGATCGCAGGTCCAACATGAGATTGGGTCCTGGCTTGGTCCTCCAAAGCCTCTGCCTCTTCCTCTGCCTAGCGCCATCACCGACACTGGTTGATAGTCCATCAGGACTAGATTGCCTTCCTCGTCATAGGAGATGTATGGGTTTACATAGCTCTCTTCTTCACTAGGTTCCTCCACATAATGAACAGGAGCGTCACTCGATGGTTGGGTTACGTAGGGTCCTGGTGGTCTGGGTATACCAGTTGGGTTCATCTCTAGCCTAGGGATGGCTAGTCTCATGTCGTTTGGTGTTGGGAGTGCCAACTGGGCTCCCCTACCAAGGAAGTTAGATGGCCTATTGCCTAGGTAAGGAGGGTTGTATTACCGCGCATACGGAAACCTCCTGGGCAATCTGCAGTGCAATGCGTCATGTTCAAACCTACCATAGTTTGAACACGGCCTAGATCTAGGATCTTGACACTCGGCTGGAAGGTGTTTCCACCACAATGTATACACTGCACGTGAGCTCGCGTGGGCTTTCTTATTTGTTCTTGCAAACGTGCAAGCTCCATTCTCACCTTAGCTAGGTCCTGGCCTTGGTCGACTCCCTTTCCCTTATCCCATGCACCAGAGCTCTCTCTCTCACCCGACGTCGTTGACTGCTCTGAAGCCCTCTCACCTGCACCATCCCGAGTGGTGTTCCTCATGCTTCGCTCCCTAAGCTGGTCGTCTACCCTTATTGCTTCATCAAAAACCCTAGCTAGCACATCTCTATGTAGGGTGGAGTTACTAGCCAAGGCCTTGTAGAGTTCCTCGCTACGGATTCATTTTATGAACACTGTAGACAGAGCCTTTTCGTTAGGTCGCTCATTGTCCAGGATCCTCTTGAAGAGGCTATGTACATGTGTGACATAGTCTCTTACTTCTCCTTTTCTCTCTGGCTGACATTCATCAAGCGTACGATGAGGTTGTCAGAGTATCCTACCTCAGAGAACCTCTTGATAAAGTGGTCCTTAAGATGGGCAAAATTCCCACGCTCGGCTACATCCAGGCTGGTGTACCACACCCTCCCCTTGTCACCTAAGCACAGCCCAAAAGCTTGGGAGCATTGTATAGGGTCTGTGAGGCCGTTTGCTTCACAAACCTGTTCGAACTGCTCCACAAAGCTATATGGGTCATTGCTAGGTTCATACTTGTCCAGTTATTTCGCCACTATAGGGATCCTAGATTACCCCTTTGCCCCTTGTGTGACCCTTAATCCTGAGAGTAAGGCTGTGGCTAAGGCTGCCGCGCCCTGCTTAGTGGACGTTTTGTCCATGAGCCACCTGGCTACAAGTTCACTTAATGACAAGTCAGCCTCCACTGCCCGCTCTCTCTCCGCATTTGGTTCTGCCTTTGCTGCTCCAGCTAGGGCTAGCATGCGCCCGGCCTCATACATATCCATGTCTTGTTGGAGTTTCCTAGTCTTTTTCTCATGGTTATAGGCGATCATGCTCTCTAGCGCCCTTCTGATTGCTTTTTGTTCCTCTTCTAGGGTCGCTACCACTTGCTCTACTGGCCTACCCCGAACTACCGTCCTGGCCAGCAAGTCATACTCGTTGACTAACTCCTGCACCATGACTGGGAATTCTCCCAGTCTAGTCGGTGCTCTCCTAGTCTGCCTTGTGATCCTGACATTGATTCCGCTTCCCGTTTCACTAGGTCGTCGATCAACTTGAGTAGCTCTGGCAGCGTCTAATTCTCTATGTTGTGGTCCTAGGGATCTTCGTGTCCTCTTAGGGCCCTATAGATGGAGTTCCCTAGTAGCCCGCTATTGGGATCCTCTCCTAGTAGTGGGTTCTATTAAGCTCCTTGTTACTAAAAACCATCGTTAATCTTATCCACAACTTGTGCTTCGTGCTTTCTAGTGCTCAGTGTGGAAGTAGGCTTTTCCCTTCCTTGTAGTGCATCCTAAGTGATGAAATCAGAAGGTGAGGTGAGGATGCACTAAATGCCTGATGCAAGCTCCACCCCACTGCCTACGGTTGTGGCGTGATGTGGTTTTGGTGCAGGTCCTGGCCAATCTAAAGTCTTACAGAAAGACCCTAATGCATTTCCTATCCTACTTCAGGGTTGGTTAGTTGGTTGGCTGGTCGCCGAATGTCACGTCCAATTCCAAATTATGTCCGCCCGATGTCTAGCTATTCGGGGTGAATCTTCGGTCACCTTGTCTGGTCTCCAGCTTCCAAGATCAAAATGGGTTCCCTGGGGGGTCAGAGACGTGACCAGGGTACCCAGGATTGTGGCCTAGGTGAACCACCTTCTATTCAAGCTCTAGTGCTCTGGTCCGATTCTGGGAATCAGACGGATTGGTCTGATTCTGGGAATCGGATGGGCGGGTCTAGTCTTACTTTGATCCGCGGCTTCCCTTAGTCAGACGGGGATGGTCCGACCACTGCAATGGGTCGAGTGGCTCAAGTCTAGGACTTAGACACGTGGCCTGACTTGGTGGGCTGGTCTGATTATAGGAGTCAGATTCAACTGGTCCGATTATCGAAATCGGATGGTCCGACTCTCGAAATCGGACTGTCCGAGTCCGATCGAACTGGTCCGACGGCGTGGTCGACGGCCCGCAAGTTGCGCATGGTGCCTTTAGGTCAATGCCTACTCTATCAAATCGTGTCGCACTTTCCAAATCAATGAGCAATAGAGGGAAACGTCTGGCATATCTCGAAGTGATGGGGCGCTTGATCTGTCAGCACTGCATGATCTCCCGCAGCTCTCTCCCTCTCTCGCTCTCTCTCAGGCTCTCAGGCTCAGAGTCGTCTCAGAAAACAGGGTGTTAAATGTGGGTATCCTAGTCTACTCGGCCCCTTACTACCTCCCTCAGTTTGTTGTAGACTCAGAGACTAATCTCATACACTCCACCAGCCAGATGTCTGAATCTGCACCCCAACTTCCCTGTCTCCAGTAGCAGCAGAACCCTTTTGTTCCCTTCTTTTTCCTAATCTCATACACTCCACCAGCCAGATGTCTGAATCTGCACCCCAACTTCCCTATCTCCAGTAGCAACAGAACCCTTCTGTTCCCTTCTTTTTCCTATCCTACCCTTAACCTATCACAACAAAAATCAGAAACAGAAATAAAGATAGATGATCCTACTCTAACATACAACAGCAAATCAAAATACTTACTTGCTCCAGGGATTAAAACCTCCTAATCCTCCTAACTATCTCGAGCACCGGTTCAGGCTGCAAACCCTACTGCCATGCTCAATCTGATGCGCGTGGCGCTCAAGACTCGATTTCGTCGGTCCCGGCAAACGGAACCAAAATGTAGGGGAGCTACGAAGCTCTACCTCGAGACCTACGGACTGCTTATTGATCAAGCGTTTCAAGCCGAGCGGCCATGGCTACCTCTCACATAGCTGATGTGCAATGCCTACCTTGTGGGTGTAGTGAGCTTATCTTGATGCTCGATCGAGTTCCCTCCTCTCTCTCACACTCTGGTAGCTCCACGATCCTTGTGGCAAGTTCAATCCCTCTCCGTCAAGCTCCATCCTCCATAGCCACGCGAAACGAGAGAAGAGAAGAAGGGAAGGAAAGATGAAGAGAGAAGATGGGGAGCTTCTTCTCCACGATCCCTCACTCTCACACACTCACTCCCTCACTCCCTTATACTCCCTCAATCCCTCACTCAAGCACAAGAAAGAAGGTAAGAAGCAAGAGAAGAGGAAGAAGAAGCTTTAGCCACACCCAAGAATGAACTTCTCATTCACTTTTGAACTTTACATACATGCCCTACTTTTTGGGCGGTCATCCCCACTTTTTACATGGCCGGCCATTAGCCTAGGCCCTCTTTTCCTATTTCCCACCATTCTAACTTATCATGTTCCCACTAATGCATACAGTTTGCACAGGAGTGAGCCTAGCGCTCTTTTTACAAGGATTCGGGAGCACCTTCATATTTAATGGCGCGCTTTACTCTTTTCTTTTCTCGAGGCGATACCTCATTCAGATTTTCAGAGTCTGACCTCCATCCAGGGCGCCTTTTCCTTCCTTTGCCCTGTGCCTTCTTGGTTGTCTCCTTCTTTTGCTCCATTTTTTGTTCCTCTGTGCTGCGATAAACAATACTATGTACCCTCTCTTGGATAGTTCTATTCATGTGCTTAGCCATACCATTCTGGGGAGGGGTATAAGGGACTGTCAACTGACACTTAATAGCCCACTCATCACAAAATTGCTCAAAGGCACGTGAGACATACTCACCCCCATTATCTATCCTTAGGCATTTCAATCTATGCCCAGACTGGTTCTTGGCTAAAGCAAGCCAACACTGAAATACTGCCAAGACATCAAACTTTTGCTTTATGGGATAAGCCCGAACCTTCAATGAAAAGTCATCAATAAATGTAATGACATACTTTGCATCCCCTAGTGAACTGATAGGTCATGGGTCCACAAACATCAAAATGCACAAGAGCCAATGGCTCACCCATGCATAACATACCAGACATCTTATGTGAGTTCCTAGTTTGCCTACCATATAAACAATGATCACATGACAGAAAGTCAGAAGAGTCAAAAGGCAGGATATATTGCAAAGCATGAAGCATTTTCATTCGTTTAAGAAACATATGCCCCATAACAAGCATGCCAAAGAGATACATGTGGGATAGAACCCACTGCCAAAACATGATCAAGAGTAGAACTAGATATAACCAAGCGGTAGAGGCTGCCAAACTTGGCACATCTTACAAGTACAAGTCTACCACGAGTAATTTTCCATGTAGAGTCCCCAAAAGACGCATGATATCTTGTATCATCAAGTTATCTAGCTGACATAAGACTGCAGGTCAATGCAGGTACATGGTATACATCATGCATAAGAAAAGTGCCGCTAGAGGAAAACTACAGCATAACATCACCTATGCCCACAACATCAAGAGATTTGTCATCACCAATACGCACAGAACTGGAAATAGTGTGGTATTTATGAAACCAGTCTCTGTAGGGGTGTCACATGAAAGGACGCACCCGAATCCAAAAGCCAACATTGGGCATAAATAGAGTGAGCGACAATCATATGTGAGGCATCACATGAAGAAGCTGCAAGAATATAATCTCCATCAAAGTTTTTAGGTTGCATTACACTAATTTCCTCAATCTTAACACTGTACCTTGTAGGTACAATGCTATGATCAGAGGACTTCTCCTGTACTTTCTCTTTTCCCTTTTCCTTGCACCTTTCATTGCATAGTTCATGACATTGTGGCCTAATGTGGCCCATTTTCCCACAATGATGGTATGTAACATTTGCATTCCTGCCACAAGATTTGCTGCGTGATTTCCCACAAGACTTGAAGTGAGATCTCCTGATAATCCCATCCACAGCCCTGCCACTGCCATTCTTTCCATTTCCATCATTTCTGCCTCTAACTATCAATGCATGAGAGACATGCGAGGCATCCAAATTATTGTTCTCTTCTTGAAGAAGAGCACTCTCAACATTAGATAGCTTAAGGGTAGTAGCATAGGCACACAAAACAATACGAAAGATATCCCAAGAGTCATTAAGAGTGCCAAGCAAGAACAAAGGAGTCACATCCTCCTTAAAATCAATGCCTTGTGAAACCAAATGTTTTAGGATAGCATGGAGCTAGCTCAAATGAGTAGACATAGTCACATTCTCCTTTATGCATAGATCCATAAGCTGTTTTAAGAGCACTGAATATTTTGCAAATCAATAGCCACTACTTTTTTGGCCATCTAAGACTATTTCATGTCCTGGTTTAGATTTGCAAGGTTACGGACAATAGTTTTAGGATATATTGTGATTTTGGTTGTGTTGACCGAAAGTGGATGCACAAGTTACAAATTTCAAATGTGTAAGTTTTGAGGTATTTTCCTAGAAGCAAATACAAGCTCTATCTATTAACAAATTACATATTACATATATTGTTGAGCACTCAATGAAAAAGGCTGCTTGGTGTGTTGCTATGCACTTGTTGTTAAAGGCTATAGAAGACGTGCTTGCCATTTTGTATCAATTTTGTGATAATGATAGAGAACGGTGGAAACTCCATCATTGAGAAGCTGGACAACAATAACTACCCATCATGGAAGTTTTGTGTGATAACTTTCTTATTGGAAAAGGCCTCTATGAGTTTATTTCAGGTGAAGAAAATGGGCCAAAGCTAAGTAACTTTGTGACTACAAAAGAATTAAAGGCATCTAACTTACAATTGGGGATGAGTTTGTCTTAGTGCTGATATTGGGGAGGAGATAGAAAACCCTATTATGTTTAGGAGGACAGTACAGAGTCCAATTTATATGACTATCATAAGGCCATATGACTTGAGTTTTGTTGTTATCCTTGTCAATTAGTTTATGGAGATACTTAGAAAGCCTCATTTGGATACAATTCGACGCATATTGAGGTATATGAAATCCACTTTGCATTATGGACTTTTTAATGAGGTAGCTAAGGATATATAGGTGTTTGGATACATAGATGCACGTTGGGCTCATAAAAAAAGTCCATAATCTCTTACAAAAGATCTACCAGCTTATTCATGTTTTTTCCCTTAGTAGTGCAGCAACTACATGGAGCAGCAAAAGTAGCTTATAGCTGCTTTATCTAGTACAAAGGTGCTACTATGGCATCATGTGAGGTGGTATGGCTGCAAAAGTTATTGGGTGATTTAGATGTGTAAGGAGATGGTCTAGTTGTCATTCACTATGACAACATGAGCAGCATATAGTTAGATAGGAACACAGTGTTCCATGCTAGGACAAAATACATTGAGGTACAACTGATGTACATTACCATTTTGTGAAAGAGAAGTACTTGCAAGTGAGATTGACTTGGCATATATCAACATACAAGATCAAATAGCTGACATTTTCACAAAGGTATTGGGTGTAGAGAAGCTTTGAAATTTTTGAAGCTTACTTGGAGTTGCAAAGATATAGTTGAGCTAGAAGGAGAGTGTTGAGATTGCAAGCTCAACACATTCAAACATCACTGATCATATTTGGTTTGTTGCACCTACCTACTATTGGCAAAGTTATAGCACCAATCACTTAGTATAGTCAATTTTGCACTATTTGACTTACCAGGCCACTTTTCTTTGTGTTGTATCTTATCTATACTTTGTGTACATTGTATTGTGTATGAAAAAAGAAGAAGAAACCATCAAGAAAATGTTTTGGCCTCCATCTCTCTTATTGTGCTCTTGAGTAAGCTTCCTCTTGTGTGTATGGTGTGTTTTTGGTGTTACAACTCATGCAAGTCCTCCACCACATGATTCATGACACACTTCATGTCACATTACACATAAACTATACCACATTTGCACATAGCCATACTTGTGCATAGTACATTAACCTAGCACACCAACCTCCATCCCAAAGAAAATCTTAGTATACTCTCCTTCTCAACATACATCCACCTATTGTAGTGCACATTAGGAAATCCATAGCCAACCCTAGTTAACTACCCTTGCACATGTGCATAAATGCACATGCACTAGTATACACATTGTCCAACCTAGTGCACACATGCACTAGAACCACCTTGCCCCTTGCATTTTAATTAGTGCATATATCTTTTAGGATGCATTGCATACCTTTACACACACATATACATGTCACCACATATTAGAATACATAGTTCCATTCACATGCACTAGTGCACATCACACTTACACCACATATCATCTCTTTGCACAATAGCACACACAAGCACTTACCCTTGTGTTAGTACACTATAGTGACAAAACCTAGAGCACTTGTCTCACCCTTGTTCATCAACTTTAGTGTATTGCAATATGCATCTTGGCTAAAAATACTCCACTCCATGAATTCCACGTGCACTATCTCACATGAGACCTTAGTGCACATACTACACCCTACATCCTATGGCACTCATCTAGACTTGCATAGCTAACCCATTCCTACATTTAGCTAGTGACAGACTTACTTTAGTCACAAATTTGTGCAATAGTCTTGATCACTATTTCACCCACATAGTGCACTTGCACTAATGTGTCACTTAGCCACACCATCACATTGCACTTGCATTGTGCACTAGCCTTGCACACTAGTACACACATAGTCAACCCCATAATGCATTACCACCACACTTATGCACAGGAGCACATGTGTATTAGTGCACAATAACCCTCATGTACCCATCCCATTGTCCATTCCTAGCAAACATACTCTTGACACATAACTTAGCTCACATTAGAAGTAGCACACATGCATAGTTACCCACACTTCCATCATAGGATACTTGCCCTAGTGCAACCCTACATGTTCACCATTTCATACCATACCAAGGCATATATGCATAGGGCATGTAAGTTGACTTACACCAATGCAAGAGAAACTTTGACAAGAAAACATTAAAAAACTAAAACATAGCAAATGGAACTTATTATCAAAAATCATTGAACCCATTCAACAAATATTGTTGACTTGAGTTTAGAATATCTCCAAGGTTGTAATTGATTGTTTGTGAATTCACGAGTTGTTTTGGAAAAAACAAAAGCCCGTTTGCACACGATGGATAGAACTAAGATTAAGGAAGTCGTGTTTGCTAAGTAACCAAACAATGTTAAGGCTAAAAAGATAAGGATCAAAAGAAAGGAATATTCACCAATAATAAAAATAGCAAATCAACAAATGACAAGAAAACCTAGGATGTAAGTCTGTGATGTAGGGCATGTACTTGCAGAGTGGGCATGATCTCTGACTCCCACTTCAAGGAGAGACCCCAATCCTAGCAAATCTATAGATATTGAAAACACCCTTATTTGTGGCCTTATCAACCAACTTATCAAATTAGTTCACCTAGAGGCAAGAGATACCACACTCAACACAATGGAAAGTGTTGAAGATTTGGGAAGATCCTCGAACAACTTTTAGGCCACAATTGATACCTTCCAACATGCCACTAGTTTCAATGTCTCTAATATGAGCCCACATGCCATGGATCTAGCATCCTCAATCAATTATTGAACATTAACATGATACAAGACAACAGCTTGTAGCTATGCAAGCAAAAATGAATAGCATTCAAAGAATGTTGTTGAATGCGAGAGCCATAGGATCCTCCCACAATTCGTTATTGGATCTACTGCAATGATGCATGTTCTTGACCACATTAATATGTTGCAAGTAGGCACATATATTGCTCAGTTTTTGTTAATGGGAATGGCGAACACCATACAAGTAAGGACCAAGATGAAATCTCATTAGTGGTAAAACAACCCGATAAGTATTGAGCAAGGAATGACCCTCATAACTTCATCAAATCGTCAAGTACATAAAGTGAACGGCCTTATGGATGATACTAAGAATATGCAAGCTTTCAAATTGTCCCTTAAACAGAAGGGGAAAACCTGGTTTGCTAGTCTAGATGCCACCAAGAAATCTTCATTTGTACTACTCAAATGTCTCTTTTCAAGCACTTTATAGAGGCCAACTATGGTGACAATCTCATCATTTGCATAATGAACATTGAGTAGTAACAAGAAGAGGAGAGCATGCAAGACTATGTCTCCAAAGTAAGAAGCCACTTTAAATGCATACTAGTTGTTGAAAGACCCACTCCCTAGGTTGTGACAAAGGCTTTCACTAAGGGAATCTATGATGGAAGGATTTATGAAACTATGGTAGGAAACTTTGGCTTGAATCGCTCTTGCATCAATGATGTGATTGCCCAAGCAATTAGTGTTGATAACCTACATTGAGAGAGAAGTCCAGATAAGAAAACCATCTATAACCATCAAGAACCTCAGCTAAGCCCCTCCAAGGCTCAAGTAAAGGACATACAAGACCTCATAGCTAACATAAAGAAGCATAAGCAAGAGCTCCTAAAAATGGTAGAGACCTTGAAGTTGTTCCGACCTTACCAACAAAATACACAATGCATCCATTATGGCAAAGAGCACCTCCCTTTGGAGTGCTTGCAACTAGCATGAACATCCTCTAATTATGGATGCTTTGTGCATGAAGCAATCTGTTGTAGAGCTACATGATGACTTACTAGTCTCAACATCAAGTTTGACTATCCATAATACAACCATGGATTCAATTACTCTAGATAGCAACAACCTCTATCCTTACAAACCCTCCCAAAGCAAGGAAAAATGACTCAATGAGCTGAAATTAATCATTCAAGGATTACTGGATTACCAGGCCCAATCATTACTCATCCCCCAAGTGATACACCCAACTATTATATCGAGGAGTTGGCAAAGGATGAGTAATATACCAATCCCTTTGTTTGTTATGCTAAAGAGGATCAACCTATCCTAATGGCTTAAACCACTCATATCTTTCAAGATTTCCCAAGACGCAAAGCTAGTAATAGTAAGGCAATTGTCCCCTCAATGCCCCTAAGTCCCTTTGTGGTGGAAATGATCGAGGATGAGGATGTTATTCATATTCTAGTCAATGCCATCACCAAGACATAGAGCAAGGAAGTTGGAATTTCTATTAAAGGACCAAGTATGGTAAATGGATCAACAATAAGAAAGAAAATTTTCAATAGGGTAAGGAAGTCATTGATCTCAAACTAAAAAGAAAATTCTTGTTGATCACCCTCCAAGGCACTACTTCTATCTGTAATGTAGAGAGTGCCACAATAGCAGCACACGTTGAGAAGGCTACCATAGAAAATGTAGAGGAATGTCCCAATCCAAAGCAACAATTGGCTACTATAGATAATGTCAAGGAATGGGTCAAAGTAGTGCAAGCGGGATTGCCATAGTAATAGCCAAGGTAGCCATGGAGACTCTCAATCTTCCTAGACTCTCACATGCTTTGCATACACTTCTCCTACTTTACCCCTAGACATTGGCAAATCCACTTTTAAACTACTATAGTTTGGCCAATAAGGTTTTATCAGGGACAGCTTATGCATAATGCTCTTTGTTGACATTCGGGTGTCCTATTGGATGTATTGATGCTTGGTCGTCATGGTTCAAGCCCAGATATGCTATTTGAGAGCTATTGAGCCTTGATTGGATGTGGACACTTTGTTGTTTGTTGGGATTTATGCTATCTTGGTTGATAGGTTATTTTACCTCCAGTTTGGTTATGCCTATGGTCTACGGGTGCTCCCGACTACTATGGATGATATGCTGATGTATTTGGATGATGCAACTTTGATGTTTATGATCCCAGATTCTTCTTGAGCAAAGAGTAGAGCTCAATTCTTGGTTCACTGTCATTTTCTTTGCAGCTGGTATTTCACTTGCCAAGGTTTATGCCCCGTGCTACCCATTATATTTACCTATTGTTCTTTCATCGAAGATCGAGTATTTTTCCATTCTCCACCATGCCCTTCTCCATCTATCCATATACCTTCTACTTTTCCTGTTTATCAATTGACACCTTTCCTAACCGATTCACTTAAATTTTCAGCCACTCCTCCTTTATCTTATTCCTCCTTTTATGATTTTGTCTACCCATCTCTTCATCCTCTTTTACTTATTCCACTTTCATCTCCTTCCAGTTCTATGTCTCAACCCCCTCAGTTGGTTAGTGAGTACGATGGATTTGATCAACAGATTCCCAGAAGAAGAGGATGGAGCTCGATTGATTCTCTCACAGGACCACAGATAAACTGGCCATTAATTCCAGGGAACTAGACAACTGCTAGTCAAGCATATTAGAATTACATCCATTTTGCTCACCAATATTCACAATCTCTAGATCCTTCAGTGAGATTGACAACTCATTTTGCTTGGTATCTAGCATATATGCATAGGCATTCCCATAATGATCAAAAGGCAATTCCAAAGCTTTGTATGAATGTCAATGTGAACATTGATTCCCAACAGTTGGATGTCCTATATTTTCATGCCCTATGTCTACCTAGCAGATACCTTGTTTTGATAGAAAGGATGTGCTACCTTCAGTTCTTTCAAAATCCTCCAAAGACATTTGTGGATGAGTCCTCCATGGATCGTTTTCAAAACCACCAAGCCTTCAAAAGGGATCACTTTCATTGATGCCTTTGCAATGTATTTTGGATGATTCTTAATGATATATATCTCTCCTTTTGGAGGTGTCATTCAGATGGTTGTGTTAGTGTTTGAGTGTGTGTTGTAATAATTGTATGTGATGAGTTCGTGCTGATTGAGAATAATTTGTTTGAGAGCTCTTTTCAAACTATTGATGGTGGATGGAACGCCTATGGTGGAAAGCTAAAGAAGAACCTTTTATATCCTTTACAAATTTGTTATGACTTCCAATTAATTTATCAGATGTGTTAATGAATAACGAAGTTTTCATTTAGTAGTTTTTTCTAGAGATACAGGTGATAAGTAAGGGTCGTTGTTAAGAGAGATTATTGAAGATCTTACAGAGATAAATTTGAGCTCTTTAGTGAACTTATATTCTTCTTTTCCTAAGGTTCGCGAGGACGCTTCCTTTCTAAGTGTGGGGATATGTTGATAGTGGAAAAAGACTAAATTTTTGACTGATTTTTGTTGATTTTGAGGACTGAATGATTGATTTTTGATGGATTTAGAGTGATGTATGGTTGATAAAGGAAGTGTTTGAGAGTGTTTTGGATGATATTGATTATGTTTTGGAAGTTCAGGATGATTCTTAGTAGAGATATGAAGCTCTGTGATGTTCTGATAGGTTCTATTCAGGTTCTGATTAGTTCTGTATACCTTCTGTATAGCTTCTGTTTTGTTCTGATTTTCTTATGTATGAAGCATGGATTGATGATTGATGAAGGTTGAAATCTTTTGGAAGCCTATTGAATAGTTTTTTATAGGTTGGAATGGTTTTAGTATGAGTTATGAGGTTCTGATGACCTTTTGTAACCCTTTGTAAACCTTTTGTAGAGCCTTTGTCTCTGCTCTATCTCTGCTCTGTAACTGTTCTGTATCTGCTCTGGTACTGTACTGTACTCTTCTGTAGACCTTTTGTAAGTGTTGTGTAGAATGTATGTGTGACTTTGGGAAAGTTTTCTAACTTTTGGAAAGGATGAATTTAAGTTCAAAAGAGCTAAAACAAATGGAAGAAGCAGCTGCTGAAGACTGAAGAGAAGACTGAGTGACAGTGACAATAGTGAGCTGTGAAGAGACATTGTAGTGCTTCTGGTGCCTCTTCACATCAGACATACCTCTTGGGAGGTGCATCCACGACCTAAGAAGGGTTATTGAGAGTCATTATGAGAGTATTGTAGTGAGGAGATGATGTACTATTGAGAGAGAGAGAGAGAGAGAGAGAGAGAGAGAGAGAGAGAGAGAGAGAGAGAGAGAGAGAGAGAGAGAGAGAGAGAGAGAGAGTCAATTCTATCAAAACAGTGTAACTGTATATAAGAGATTGAGAGAGAGAACTATGAAGACATTGAAGATGAATACCATGTGATTGATTTCCATTCAAAGATGGTGTATTCTTTTGTGTTCATTGTTCTATTGATGGATTCTATGAAGATGTGGAAGATTATGGTTGATTCTATCAAATCCGCGGGAGATATCTACTATGATGCTGCGTGAAGAATTGTTGTTTTCTTTGTTTTGGTCATCAAAAGAATGAAATAAAAGCTTGTTGATGTTACAAGATAGATTTTCTTGCAGTAGAATCCCCTTTTCCTTGGAGTTCCTCTTGGGGCTCCTGTGTGTGTGTGTGTGTGTTTCAATTCTTCTCTCATACCCTTATCTATGGCCCCACGCTAGATTCTCCCGATAGCACTTCTCTTCAATTGTCGTCTTTGCAAGGAATCAATTATCTAGGAATTCACCTCAAATTCACATGACCTAGGACTTGACAAATCTCTTGGCATTGATTATGAAGAGTCATCAAACTGGTTTGGGAGCACACTTTCTTTGCCTAACTTTCAATAAGAACAAGCTACAAGGCCTAACTACAAGCTACATTGGGATAAGATTAAGTGACAAAAGCTTGGTCTATCCTTTGATATTCTCTCAAGGGACCCTCTATCTTCACTATCCCAACATTGGGTACCTAGATGTTTCCATAAACCCTCAATGGTAGCTTGCCTTAAAATTGGACACTCCCCAATAGCTTGAAGATGCTTGATATATCAAATCAAAAAATCTTTTGACAAACCCCATTTTTGCTTGGCTAAATACTAGCAACAATCCTTTTTATATGTGTGTATGTGTGTTTGTTTATCCTTCACAAAAGGATCCTTGCATTTTTACAATTTTTATTGTTCACAACACCCCCCCCCCTCTCTCTCTCTCTCTCTCTCTCTCTCTCTCTCTCTCTCTCTCTCTCAATTTGAAGCAAAGGTGTAGACAAATACCCTCTAGAATGGTATTTCCCTATTGTACTCTAAATGCCAAGCCACTTGCATACCACCTACCATCTAAGTATATAATAGTGGTAGGGACAACATTCTATTTGACAATAGCAAGAAACATGTGAGTGCCAAATAATACATCCATAACTACACCATGGTAAAACATAATCTTGCGAACAAATTATTGGTTTTGGTTTACACATTGTGGTACATACAAACAAAGAAGTTTAGCTTACCTCCACCATCAAATTCTAGAATGTTGCTCTAGGTAGTGATGTTCATTCTCAGCCAAGAAATTTTCTACTACAATTAGAAACCTTGCAAGTGTCATAGTAGTAGTAGAAAATTTCTACTACATCTAGAAACCTTGTAGGTGTCATAGTAGTAATAGAAAATTTCTCTACCAAGAAAATTTATACTACAACTAGAAACCTTGTAGGTGTCATAGTAGTAATAGAAAATTTCTCTACCAAGAAAAGTTATACTACAACTAGAAACCTTGCAGGTGTCCTAGTCCTTTAGTATGGTGCCTTGTCCTAACACACTTGAAAACCTGCTACCCCTACTAGGTTGACCTAGCAACCAATATGATTGCTTGTGCTATAGTGCTTATGCCCTAGCTACCAATCCCTTAACGAACCCCTCTTTCCAAGGATATAGGGAGTAATCATACCTCCTATAGGGGGCAAGGATACCTCTTGCACAACCAAAAAAGGTGTATTTTTTGCTAGAAGACAAAGAAGAATGTGGGAAAGCAGAAAGTAGCAAAAGAAGACGGCTGGACTTCTAAGCCATTTGCATATAATGCCCTTAAATGTAGATATAGAATATCATAAAGAATGGATGCTCTCCAAAAAAAATCGATGAGAATCACATTATGTACACACTCTTATTGAGCTGATGAGAATATTTTTTCTAAGTTTCATATGAATCTTGTGTGGTTTCATCAATTTCTTGTGTAGTGTTGATTGATTTTTCATGCCAAAGTTGTTTTCTATAAAAAGTATTGAGCATGGTGCACAACGACTTTAGTTTTCTTAGCCCGGCACCATGTCATATGGTTTTGAAGTATGTTCCATGCATTAGTAAAATGTGTTGTATAAAAAAGGAACATATCACATCCATGAAAAAATGAAGTCCTAAGATAAATTTTTCGAGTAGTATGCTTACAAAATGTGATGTCTTTCTTTGCCCAATGTTTAACTATTGCTTCCACCAAACTTTTTATTCTTGTAGTCTAAAAAATAGTTGCATTTTTCTTGCTTTGCCACAAAAGTCTTATGCAGTTATCGAGCTCTATCTAGATCTTTATATGATCATTTCTTATGAGGGGTCACTCACCACATTGATTGTATATTCGCACAATTCTTTCTAACATTCCCATATTTCATCTATTTTGACATTATTAAAGTTGTGGAGAGAAATCTTCTAGTCTTTAGGCCCCCCATTAATACAGGAGCTAATACATTACTTGATTTTCTAAATGGTTATGTATCCTTTTGAAGTTGCACATGGCCCCCAGAAAGCCCATTCTTGAAAAGAGTTCTTTACATTTCTTGATATAAGTGTCTAAAAGTGATGTAGGCTTGATTGACTAAGCATAATCTAAGTGCAACCTTAGAAGCTTATCAAGAATACAGATCTTTGCATGCAATATACAAATATGCACTCTTTCTAATGAAAATTGAAGAATGGCCTCCCAATTTTGCTATTCCTACACTATTCAAAGTCCTAGCTTGACTATTCATTTTGTCCCTAAATGGGGCAACTCCTATGCTTCTTACGTTAGACCAATTCGAGGAGGTCATTCCATCCCTACAATACAAGCATGGATGTGGTGCTATCACTCCATTAGAAATTCCAAGCATGCATTTTAAGACTTTCAAGTTAGCACTTAAATGGAATTCTACTTCAAATGACCCAATGTCGTCTACCTCAAGTTTTTCTCCTTTAACTTCTAACTCTTTGATGCTTGGGATCTCTATGTAATTGAAAAGCCATTTGAGGGTCTCTTATATCTCCTTGGGCACTTGAACTGCATCTATACCCCATAGTTCATTCTCAGATTAAATGCTTTTAACCTTGCCCTGTGATGACAAATCCTTCGCATGTTGTAGATCCCTCTTCATGAATGTATTTCTTGAGGCAAGGTTGCAACAAAACCCTAACATTATGATGCATTAGACACACACACACACACACACACACACACACACACACACACACACACACACACACACACACACACACACACACACACACACACACACACACACACACACACACACACACACACACACACACACACACACACACACACACACACACACACACACACACACACACACACACACACACACACACACACACACACACACACACACACACACACACACACACACACACACACACACACACACACACACACACACACACACACACACACACACACACACACACACACACACACACACACACACACACACACTCTCTCTCTCTCTCTCTCTCTCTCTCTCTCTCTCTCTCTCTCTCTCTCTCTCTCTCTCTCTCTCTCTCTCTCTCTCTCTCTCTCTCTCTCTCTCTCTGTGTATGTGTGTGAAACCTTAAGCCTTTGCATCTAAGAGCATAGCTCAAAAACCCTTATCATAGCATACTTCTCAATAAGTATGACTTTGTCTTTATTTCTAGGCATGTGGGAATAACCTAAATATTCGGACAAAGTCTTCAAAGAAGTCATTGGCATAGATGGCTTGTCGCTATACTTTGAATGGTAGATCTTCACAATGTTTGGATCAAGCCTAGGAAAATAGTGTGCAAGATTAGAATCTTGCCCAAACTTAGTCCTTGTACCACTAGAATGAGCCAAGAAACCATCATCATCATAAACTAATACCTATAGAAAATGTGAGAATATGTTATTTTAATTATTGAATATTTAAGCAACTAAAGATATAGAAAAGAATAATTGAATAAAGGACTTACATTTTGAGGATTTTCTTCCTCTTTGTAATCCTTTCTTCTACCCACAAATTGATAAAACCTAGCTAAGAATCCTCTATGATGACCTTATCCACCTCTCTATCCATATGCTCAATACCAACTTGCCTTTGAGTCTACAAAATCTCTCAAAAAACCATAGTAGAATTCCTAGAACTCACAATACTTTTTATGGAATGGATAGTCCAATGTTTTCTTGCAATCCTCACATCAAGTTGTTGGAGCCTTTTCCTTACAATTCTCTTAGGATTATACTTATTTCCTTGGTATAAAAAGTGTATCAAGAACCTAGAATCTTCAACAACTTTCTCTAACTCCACAAGGTCTTCAAAGGTGTTGAACTCATCTTGGATGAAATCCATGTTGGACAAAATGACCTCTAAATTGAATGGGGCATTGAACATTGTCTTGGCATTATCAAAGCTTGAACTATGACCTACTTTGTGAAGAAAGGAGAATGGTCTCTCCACATGGGACTCATCTGTAATGACTTCCTCTGCAACACAGATGTCCTCTTGCATATCAAGATCTTCAATACTTTTAGGATTTTCTCTAAATTCATACTCTCGTGGCAAACATCTTTAGCTTCTAGGACATCAAGACTTGTGGTCTTCTCTTCATTTATCTCCATTGGCTTTAGAAGCAAATTAATAGAAGCAAAACTTAGGAAATCTTATAATACGACATCAGAAAGCAATATAGATCCCATGGTGCACAAGAAGACATTTTGACTTTGCTAAAATGCCTTCATGCACATTGTAGGGTCTGGGTGAAAAAATGACATAATCATTGAAGATTGGTGTTGCATTCAAGTCTCGAAATACTAATTATATTCACTTTGAAGTACATGATTAATGAAATGAAACATTATAAAGAGAGAGAAACAATTTAAGAGTTGAAAAACATAGGGGGAGTGACTACCTGTCGAGTAATGTAAAGTGCTTATGCAATGGAACTAGAAGATGGGTCAAGTTCTAAGTAAACTTGGAGCATTGTACCACACTTGAGGACCCAATCCATGGAAGGTTCCAATGTTGTGCTAACTTCAAGGAGACAGGTTCGCCAAGCAAGCTTGGGATGCCCTGCCCTTGATGTGCCCCGAAGTGGTGATGTGATGGAATGGGCTAGGAAATGGACCCCTAGGTGTTGTGAATGTGGTCCTATGCTTCTTTTATTTTCTTTTTCTTTTTCTTTTTTTTGAGTTAAATAATTTCCTGTAATGCTTTCTGGATGTTTTCACCCCACGTGACCTTGGCCATGTCAAGTTCCTCCTTCTTTGCTTGGAGAAGTGCTTTCTTTTCCTTGAGTTGTTCTTGCAACTCTATTACACATTTCTCTTTTTCTATAATAAAGATCCTGTAGTCCTCCTGCAAAGTCATCCAACTTCACCTGCAAATGCTATTTTTCTTTAAGTGCATCAATCTTTGCTCTCTTGAGGTCCTTGCACATCCTTTCTAGGGTTTCAATTCCTCCTCCTTTTGCATGTCATTCTAGATGGCTATGGGTACTTTTCGTGGACTCCGCATGTTACTACTTCTCTTGCTAGTTGTTTATAGTACTCTCTTGTGGGGGGGACTTGGCTTTGGCAAGTCTAGAAACCAAGGCTTGCAGTTGATTCATCTTTTTCTACATATCAAGCAAGAGGCTTGAGGGAACAGGTTCTTCATTTGGTTTCTCCTTGTCCTTCTTAGAATTGGATTCTCCTTTTTCAAAGGCTAGCATTGCCATATCTTGATCTCGGATTGAGGTCTCCAAAATTCTTAGATGGCTTTTGTGGCATCCTCTCTTTTTGGTTGTATACGTTGTCAAACGTTTTTGCTAAATTGAAAACCCCCTAGAAAAACTTTAGGTAGCTACCTTGTTTGTAGCTTAACTATTGTGTGGTTGTTTGATTTGTTGTTTTGTAGTTGAATTTTTTTCTAGATCAAGAATTGTTTGTGTTCTTATTTTGGTTTTTTTGAGTGTGGAAACTTGATAGCCTTGGTCAAGATTGGTATTTTCTTAGACATATTAGGGCAATATTTTGAAGGTGTTTGTAGAATATCTTGGAACATGTATAATTTTTTTGTTAATACTCTTGCACATCATAGGGATTATGCATTCACGAGCAAATCACGTTGCACTTGTTCAATGCACTGCACTCGAGGGTCACCTCCTGATTTTATCAATTACGTCCATGCCAAGGGTTGGGTTGATGCACTATTTGCACCATCATTGAGCACTAGCATGACATGATGCTCGTTGTATAGCTATATGCAATAAAACTTAAATGCACATGCATTTGAGAGAGCATCTTTCATTGTGCACAAAAATTTTCTTGCACACACAAGAGTTGGGATATAAATCACTCAAATAGGAACTGCTAGTTGAGTGGGAAAGGTCATTGGGTGAGTTTTGAGGGTCATGGAAACCTTCAGTTGTGAGATGGGTTGTTTTATTAGTCAACATCTTGAGGACCAGTATATACTTAAGAGATTGTGAGATTTTGGGAGGGTAGAGTAGACTACAATATTTGTCTTGTTGAGTGACGAGAGGTGAGGTTAAGGATCGTAATAATTTCAAGGAATTTTGTTTGCATGTTGCATGACGCACGGCACATGTAGCTAGGTTAGGCACTATTTTTCCAATGCATCCATTTTTTTGTGCGGAGCATTGCTTGTTTGATTGCATCACATGGATCCAAATTTGCATTTCTTCACAAATCATGTTTGATTGAGCATAGAATTCCATCTCGAAGCATATTTCTACTAGGACACATTGGATTGCAACAAAGCAAGTACATCTAAAGAAAACAACAGAAGACTCAAGAGGGATCGATGGAATAATGTTTTTCTTGGAGAATTATGAAGTAATTTCTACTAGCTAGAGAGATAGGAGGGTGTTATTAGCAGATGCTCTAAATTTGGAAAAAGCTTGAGTGAGCTAGTGTGATGGCTTGCCAAAAAAAGTTGAATATTATGGTGTTGAAATCTATCTTAGTTTTGCTACAAGTGAGTTCTTTATTATAAAGATAATGAAGTTGTGGGAATAGAAACAAATGTTATGGGCATCTCAAAGGGTGGTCAAATAAAATTAAATTTTCAGTTAGGTGTGGAATTGAAGAGGCATGAGCTTGAGCTTCCTGTTGCTATTTTTTTAGTTGAAGCATGTTTACTCCCTGATATGGGAAAATTAAAGTATTGCTTGCCAGAGATTGGCCAATGGAACCTGAGAGATAAGAAAATGGTGAATGGTGGAGCAGTCACATACTAGGCGTGTATCAATTTCTCCCAAAGTGTCCAAGATATTGCAATTCATAGATTCTGTCATGAGTTGGTTACAATGTGCCAAGGTTCTAGCATGACTTTCAATGAACGACTTGCAACTCCAATACACTCAGCATGACCTGATCAAGTTGAGCAAGCATTAAAAAATGTGTTTCAAGGATTCTAGCAGAAAGAGAAGGAGCATGGTTGAATATGAACAAACTATACAATTCGAGTTTCATATTAAAGTTTTTGATCCTACACGACCTCTCCTCCAAGTGTGACGATGATGATGAAATCATGATTGATGATAATACTTTCAATGTTGAGGAATTCATCGAGTGGGACCCACCCCATCCACAGATATGGTAGCTACATTTATAGCTAGACCTGCAAGTCAATGTGTGTAGTTTTGAGGAAGATCACATTATTTTTCGATGATGAAACATCGATCATCAACGAAGGAGAGTTCTAAAATGATATCTAAAGACTAAGGGTCATGAAGATGATGCAAAAAGTTTCATTAAAGCAATGTTGGATGTTGACATAGTAAGGGTATTCGTGGTTTTTTACACAAAAAAACAAAGGAAAAGAAGTAAAGCTTTCTAAATCTTTAAGGAAAGCTAAAATGTTTAAAAAGCCTTAGGTTTTTTAAAAATACACTCCTATCGAAAAGCTAAAAGCCTTAGCTTTATCAAACATTCAATGTGTTTTGAGAGAACTATTCTATAAAAGGGGGAGAAGTGAAGTATTAAGGCCCTTCCCTTGATTGTCAAATTTGTATCTTGTGTGAGGAGAGAGGAGGTCACACACAAGTGTGTGGAGACTTGTTGTGTTGGTTGAAATTTTTGAAAATCCAGATGTGCTAAAGGTTCGAAGTGTTGTAAAAACACCAAAGAGGTACAAGAATTTTATGCAATTTGTTTTTTTTAAAGTTTGTATTTTTTGAACATTGTTCAAGGTGTTAGATGCTCTACCTAGTACGTGTTTTTTAATGTCTTTAAAGCTACAAGAGGCATAATTGGTCATTTGTGCTTGTGTGGTGGTTATGTTGTGGTTGTGAAAATTTGAGAATTTTCGTTTTATGTTATACTTTGACAAAGTTAATTTCCCTAACCGGCATTCCTTGATGTCTTGTTTTCGGGTTGTGTGAGAAGCTGATCTTTGCACTCCCAAGTGGGAAGCTATCAAGTGAGTTAGTATGGATCCATAGTTGATGATCATATTTTTGTCCTCTGTGCAACTCAGCTTGAAGGGCATGTCTTTCTCAAAGATCATGTGAGCTCGTACCAAGGATTTAGAGATTCACTCCAACCATAGTGCATTTAGGTCCTAGTTCACTATATTTCCTATCATTATGTCTTCCAATAACCATTTTGGGACTTTGAGTAGGTTGGAGATAGGCTTGTTATAAGTGAAGAGGTGGTGAAGGACTTGTGCAATGCCCTTCAATTCTTCATCTCCCAGCTTTGTCAAGAGCACTCCCTTCTAATGTCACCACATTTGGATCCTTCCAACTTTGGGATACTAACACTTATTTTTGTGCCCTATTATATCTTCATGATTTTCATTTTAGGCCTAATGTTTGTTCCACTATTTTTTGTGTGAGCTCAATGATATTTTCTTGATGCCCCCAATAGTATCCATTCTTCATGCTATACCACATCTAGAGACCTTTTCTTTTTGCTTGGTATCCCCATAGCAGCCTCATGAGCTATGAAATCGACAGGATGGGTAGATGCTTTGATGAGGGTGGCTAACTAACAATTGACTATCATATCTTTGAGTGCTTGGTGATGGTTAATGAAGTGGTCAAGGCTACTTGTGCTTCTAAAAAGTAGATTTGTGCAACTTCAAACATGCTCACTTGAATGCCAATGCTAGCCCTTTTTAAAGGAGAAAAGATGTTTTTGTCCTCATTAAGGAAATCTTTGACTAATATTGGCACATTTTCAATTACTCTCACTCCTGCAAGCCATGGAATATGTAATGAAAAATTTATTTTTGGTTTTAGGAAAAAAATTTATTATGTTATTATTTTTAGACAAACTTTACCAATGACTATATTCTTGTGCATATTTCACAATTAAAATCCACAGCTTACCTATCACATTACCACTTTTACAAGAAAAAATTGCTACTTATTTGGCTTTGGTTGGTTGGGTCAAGGGTCTTAGTAGGTTGCATGTCAATGATTTGTTGCTTGATCATCAGCCATAGTCATTGATCTACTCATGGGTGGCACATTGGTCAATTGTTTCGATTTGCATGTTGGTTATTCATCACCATAAATTTTTAAGATATGTTTGTAGGTACAATATTATTGGTATTTACAAAGGTTGGATTTCATTTGTGTACAAGAGAGGGTTCCAAAATCCACAAGTCATGAAAGTTGGGGTTGCAACCGTTTGGATGAGAAGTTCACAAAGATATGAAGTTAGGTCATCCAAGAGTGATGGGCCATTTGAAATGATTGGCTACATGGAGTTCTTCTTTTGTCAACAATTATCGATGTGGGGGTAATGAAGCAGCTCTTTAGGTGACTTAATGCACGAGTTTTGATGATGGCTCGAAGAGATGTGTCCTCATAGTATGTGGGATCATGCTTTAAGAAGTTGACAATATTTCAATGTCCTGTAGTTGTAACCACCTTACTGCCATGTGTGGTGGAGTCATGGCAATGAGTAAACCATTTGTTCAAGAAATGACTTGAAGAGCTATGCAACTATTGTAGCTTGGAAATAACACCAGAGTATACAAGGAGTGTACTTCTCATGTAGAAGAGGAGTATGCAATACTTTTGTAGTTGGTCCTATGGGATCTCTAATGTTAGCTTATCTAAGTTGTTGCTGCTTTTGTGAAAGACATGTTCATGCTCGTCCCACATAGAAGACCACTGAGATGCTAGTGAGAGCACGTCAGTGTTGGTCATGCCCAAGTCCATCATGGAAAAAGAGTTTGGCAAAATTTTCAAAAGTGGTGTCCAAGAGTATGAAGCACTCAGCAAGAGGTTTTTGGATATGGATCGATAAGTTCTCAACCATTTGATAGATGGATCGGCATTGTTGTGGTTAGGGATGTGGACTAGAGGAAGGGGCCAATAAGGGCTTATTCTATATGAGACTATGGTGGAAATGTCTAACAAAATGTCCTCTTCTAAGGGGAGTGGACCCTATGGTAGGGGTTCTTTTGGAACTAGTTGTGTCAATTCTAGTAGTGGTGGGGTAGAGGTAGAGTCTGTTAGAAGTATAGCATGGGGACCCTATGTAAACAAGGATACGTGAGGGAAGGTGAGGTGTGAATGGACTGAAGGGCAAGGGAAACCCTAACCCTAGCCCACATTGAGGCTATATAAATAGCCTAAAGGTCACTTTTAAGTAGATGAGAGAGTGTACTAGTTGAACCTTGAGCAACTTAATAAGTGAGATCTTATTCTTGTACTTAATCTCTCTTCTCCCTCTTGTGCACACATCTCCATGTTGCCACTTTGATATTCTAACAAAGTCTTGGTGGGAGTGCAATGTATTGTGGTCAAGCTTTACCGAGGAAGGATTAGAAGAGGCAACTGATGCATGAGGTCTAGGGTTAGACAATTTGGGTAACCATGACTGGTAGGATCCATGATAATAAATAACCTTGAGCTTTTGGAAGCTTCTTAGGAACCTAGCTCTATGTAATGGTTTGTGTCATGACTGATGGCGACAATGTAGGAAATAGTGGCTAGTTGTTTGAGCATTTGAGGAGCATGTGTGGGGTCTTTTGCCCACCACTGCCACTATGTTGTGGTGCTAATGGGAGTTTTCTTACTTGCATGATCATCTAGAAGTTGGGTCAAGATAGCCATGGCCTTGATAGGTTGGTGAGGTGGAGTCTAACAATTGTCTAGGGTAGGTTTAGGGTATCCATTCTTGGAGGCAAATGTGGTGAGCAAATGGGTATCTGCCAACAATTGAAGGTGAATTCATTTGTCTACGTAGTTGACATTAAAGTTGGTTAGATACTTGAAGATGCATCCCAAGCGGATCTCATTACCTACTCCTTCAATGTTCAAAAGAACATAGAAGAGAAGATGGATAGATTACGTCCCAATCATGATTGCGAGCTTACATCGACCCAACAAGGTGTATGGTCATCCACCATATGGGTTAAGATTTTTCATCGGTGGGTTGCAATGAGGGTTGTCCTAGGCTCTTCCAATAGTAGTATGGAAAAGTTTTGTCATCGAACCCCTCATCAAAGAGAGCATCAGCTATTGGCAATGAGGCAAATGAGAAGATACGTGGTTGGGATCAGAGGTTCATCATCATCTGACTCAATGCTACCAATGGTCACAACTCTAATGTTGACAATTATCAACTTGGGGGTAGGCACAAGTGGGGTCAAGTGCTGATGCTGCTCAATTTGTTCATAGAACATCTGCTCTATATGCAATACATGACTTTCTATATTGACTAGTGGTGGTTCATGCAAAGGGTCTCCAAACAGATAATACTTTTGAATTCTACTACCATTGAAGTGGCCAATGGATTGGATGTCTAGAGTCTCCAATTCTACATTCCTGATTCTGTTGATCACATGAACACGAAAAGGTTTGAGGCCACACAAATTGAGTTTCTACTTGTGGCCTTTAATTGAATAAAGTAGGATAAAGTCCCCCTTGTCGAAAGAGCATTGTTTGACATGCTTGTCAAACCAAGCCTTTCACCTAGCCTTCTCTGCGAGTAGGGCATGAGTGGCTAGTAGTTGTATTTCAGTCAATCACTCCAACTCAAGTACCTATTGTTGCCATGCTTGAGTGCCTTCCTAGCATTCTTGAATGATGATGCACATACTAGGGATCAAGAATTCTACAGGAATAAGGGGATCAATGCCACATATCAAATGAAATGTAGTCCATGTTGTGTTCGCTTGCTAGCTATTTGCCTTATGTTGTGGACAATCATAATATATATGTGAAATCCTACATTCTAGGCAAGATTTTGCTTACTCTTGCCTTTGTGGGCACCACAATGGCACATGTCCTTGTTGCCCACAAGTCGAGCCTTGCAATAGAATCTCTAGTGAAGGGTATCCTCAGTTGTAGCATCATCCTAGCATCATGATGGGATTCCATCCATAATCCATATGGATTATATGCCATTCTCTATCATAATAGACAAAGGGATTTATGTATTCCTCTTCTTTTGTGGGTTCCTCTATTGTGGATTGGAGCATCACTAGGTGGATGTGTGATGATCGGGGGTCTAGGTATCCCTGAAGGATTGATCTTTGCTTGTTGAGCAATTGTTCAAGGGTCCAATGGAGCTAGAAGTGCCAATGGTTGTCCAAGTGCAGGTTGTCGTGGGTCGTTAGTGCCTCTATTGTATTATGGATAGGCAAAAGTTAGCAAAAGTTGGTCCATCAAGCCTTCGAGGGGCTCTTCAATAAGCTACATCATGGCCAAAACATCCATAGTTGCTGCACACTCGTGGTGATGACCCTGAACATTCTGAAGGAAGGTGATCTCCACTACATTTTATGCATTGCATGTTCTTGCGGTAGGGTCTTGAAACTTTAAGGGACTCAACCATATTGAGGAGTTCTTGATGTCACTTCTTAACGTCAGTAAAAGTAGTTCCAAAGTCTCCTTGTTTTTGATAGAGGAATGTATTTCACAATTTTCTTGTTGGGAACCTACAAGGCACTTGTCTTTGATGTGGTCTTTGTGGAGTTTATCCACATGAATATCCTCATCTAAGATATCTTTTATGACAGAATGGTTCAATTTAGAGTTTTTAGTCAAGTATTGTATATTCTTTCATTGTGGATACCCTTGATGAAGGCCTTCATAACTTCTTTTGGTGTAGGTTTCTTAGCAATTGGGATGTGGTTGAAAAGGCTTTTGACTTTGGAGGCATAGTCCCTCACTCTCACTCCTTCTTGCTCCTTTATGTTCATTAGTCGAACAATAAGATTGTTCCCATAGCTTGCTTTGGCAAAGCATTTGATGGAAAAATCTTTTAATAGCATGAAAGAAGTCTTTTTCATGGCATCTAGGCCAGCAAACTAGGTGAGTCCTTTCTCATTAAGGCAAAGCTCAAAAGCTTGTGCCCACTTTCCCCCACATGTGAGATTATTCACATCATAGACTTGCTCGAAGAATCGCTCTATGAAGCTATATGGATCATCATCGACCCTATACTTATTTGGTTGTTTGGCTACTTTTTTTTTTTAGTTGGTCTCTTTGGGCTAGAGTGTTTTCCATCCCTATCAGAATGGTTTGTGCAATGTGTATTCCTACATGAAGGATGTCGGTTTGGTCAAACAATCGACATTGCACAAGATCAAAGAGTGAATCTTGCATTGACAACATTTTGCAAATGTCATCCATTTTTGCTTGCATGGTGGCAAGCTGCATCTTGGTGTCATTGTTGCTAACATCCACTAAACAGTTAAGGGCAATTTATCCTTTGCCTCTCAATTTGGCTAGTTTTTGTTGCATAGCCTAAGGAATCATATTAGAGATATCAAATCTTATGGCTTGCTAGAAACTATTTGCTATGGCTTGGAAGTCATCAAAACTTCCTCTTAAGTTTCCTAACCAATCCATCATGTTGACCGCTATGAGATGAATCTCTCAATTAACTAGATCAACCAATGAGTTGATAAGATCGTGCATGAGTGTGGTTTCAAGGTCAAGAGTATGATTATGGTTTGGTTCCCTATTGTGCAAAGCTCTCGACCACTCCTTAGGAGCATGCAGCTTAGGGCTAGGTCTATGGATTGATGAGGTTTTTGGCTCCTAGTGTGTCTTTAATTATTAAGTCCACAATTTCTTTAACACCTCAATTGTGATGTGCAAGGTGCTTGATGTGTGTGCTTCTATTTTGAAAACCTGAATGCAATTGCAAAATGCAAGGTCTCTTAAAAGGTGCAAGTCCCCTAGTCATAGTAAACGCTTGCTAACCAAGTGTAGATGACCTAGTATACTAGCTATCACATGCAAGTCCAATTCCTTAAGCACAATTTCTTGCAAAGATCTTCTATGTGCATGTCCTATTGCAAGTGCATAAGTTTCTCTCACGTTCCCTTGTGCTTATGGAACATGTATTGAGGTGTGACCACCAAGCAATGTAATTATTAAATTATTGTTACTTGTGCCTATGTGTGTCATGAGGTTTCTGAAGGCCTATTTGCAAGGTGTAGGATCCTAGGTGCTATGCAGCTTATAATGGTTGTGTATGGGTGTGGTTGATGCAAAATGAAACTTTACATGTCTCCATAAATATGCTCCAATGTGCACAAGTGCAGAGACGATTGCACTCATATGGTTGCTTGCATTTCTTTATATATTACCATGAGAGTGGATGGCTTGATGCACACATTCGTTACAATGTTGATTCTATAGAGGTGAATGTAGTCGACTGCTCTACACAATCTTTGAGCAGATGCACATGTGCATGAACAAAGAAGATAAATGGCAATGTGGTGTTGCTAGGTGAGTGTGGTGTGGCAAGAATGGATGCACAATTAGAAGATGAAATTCATTGGATGCATACTTAGAATGGATGCTCTATATGGTGGGTGTGTGTAGAGGTGAAGGGGCTGAAAGGGCGTGGATGCACAGGGGTTTATGAAATTATGGATGCACAAGGGAGGACATGAAGCTTATATAGGTATACAGGATGGATGCAATGTGAGGAATTGGATACACTGTGGGTTAATGAGAGGGGTGCTTTTTGTGTGCGGTTGGTTGCATGCTATGTGCAACCAACTGCATGCTGTGCGTAGTCGGCTACACACTGTGTGTGGTCAACTGCACTTGACTACACATAGTGGTATGTGCCCAGTTGCCTTCTCCTATCTCTCTTCCCATTATCCTTCCACCCCACTAGGTTGGATTTTAAGTTGTAGAGAAGGAGATTTGCTCGATGCATGCTTACCACAATGTGAGAAACCTTTTGTGCATCTATATGATTTGATCAATGTGCAGTCTAAGAGGATGCAAGGTGTGTGGTGGAGGTGGGAGCACAGTGTGGAAGTGGGTGTACTACTAAGGTTAGATGTGCCATACGGATGCACAATGCAAGCAATTGGATGCAGTATGTATTACTATGCACAGTGGTAGTGAGGTGAATGTACTTATGTATGTTGTGGAGTGGTGTGGATGCACTACATGCAGCTAACTACACACTCAATGCCACACATAGGTTGTCCCTCTCCTTTCCTCACTTCCCACTATCTTTCCATCCTACTTAGGTTAGACTTGTGGGTTGTAGAAGAGGAGATGAGGCTCTTATTGTAAATACCTTGTATAAAAGTAATGAGCCTGAATGGAAATGGTTATTCTTGTATGTGCAAACTTTCTCCTCTACTTTCTTGCTCTAAAGCCTTGTGAGTGAGTGTGTGTGTGTGTGAGTATGAGATTGAGGGAGAGTGAGCGAGTGAGTGAGGGGTGAGGAACAAGGAGAGTGAAACCTCTAGCTTTCTCTCTAGTTTTCTCTCATGCCTACCATGCTTTCTCTTGCACGACGAGGGCTATAGAGGGTTGAGGGACAATGGAGAGATCACTTGGATCATGGAGCTACATCTTATGGTCTTCTTGGTAGGAGGTAAGTGACTCTATGCTTGATACAACAGTTTGTTTTCAATTTGTGTGCAAGTGACTAGGTGAGAGCTAGTTTATGATATGTGCATTCAAGCTCTTGAAAGAATAAGAGTATTCCCAATGGTCCCAATATGTTGATCATGTAGCAACACATTTTGGTTTTGTTTCGTGCAACTCATGTGGTTCCGAATACATGGTGTAGCTATGGTGCACTAAGCATCCACTGGCCTTGCCACTCTTGCCAATCCTCCCACCCAATAGGTTGGATGGCTCAGTGTGCGAGGGAGTAGAGTCTTATGCTCACGTGGCTACACACGTGTAGACCAATGCACATAATGCAGACATAAAAAAAACATTACCCTCATTTACCCAAATTCACAAGCAATAATAAACAATTCAATTATCTTCTTTTTTAATTTTTTGACACCAAAGTGTGTGTGTAGCAATCAGTGCACCAACACAAAAGAAGCAAGTGCCAAGCCTTCACTCTTCATGCATTCACTAAGGAATCATTTTCCTCGTGTAATCATTAATGACATCTAAGTACCTAAATTGTGTCAATACTTCCCCTCTAATGAATCAGTAACCCCACTAGGAGGGGTAAGAGTCATGGAGAAGGTGTGGTGGGGTCCCAGCCTGTCACATATGCTCTACTTCTCAACAACTTCACACATGTGAAAGGTTAAATATCCTACCTATGGTTGTTGTTGGGTTGCCATGGCATCCTTGGCAATGTTGCTCTTGTCCAATGGTGGCTTGCTCCCGTCTTGATGTAGCTCCTTCTCTTCAAATACATCTTTGCTTCTCTTCTCTTCTCCTCTCCTTCTCTACACAATGTGGTGACACATGTAGTAAGGATCAGGGAGATGATGATGAGGGTGATGATGATGGTGTCATAGATGATGTTGAAGAGAAGGATGATGGGGATGGAGTAGACGATGGTGGTGTGGTAGATGAAGGTGGGGATGGTAGCAAAGAAGAGGATGGGGATGGGGATAATGGTGGCAAGGGAAGAATGATGATGGTGGAGAGAATAGGGTGAAGATGGCAATGATGGGGATGCGGATAATGGTGGCAAGGGAAGAATGATGATGGTGGAGAGAATAGGGGTGAAGATGGCAATAATGTGGGTGAAAAGGGTGTTGATGATGACAAAGAGGATGATGATGGCAAAGAGGATGACAAGGATGATTAGGATGTTGATGATGATGATGATGATGATGATGATGGTAGGTGGAAATATGGAGCATTGTCCATGGCTATAGGCAGGGTGATCATGGCAGTGGCCTAGACGACAAAGGGGCAACCCACAAAGGAGCCCAGGCTAAGGTGGCCTACACCAACATAAAGGTGGCTTTGATGATCATGATTGCAATGGTAGCTATCCAAGTAGAGACGATGGTGGCAATGTGTCGACATGTGGTGGCCTGACAAGTAGGGCTGGGCAGCGGTTGCAATGTAATGGAGCTTCAATTATGGTAAGGTGTGGTCCATGTTAAATTGAAGATTTGAAGGTCGCATGTTTGATCCATTGTAGGTGGCCATGTCTAAGGGTGGTGTGTGACTGCAACAACAGTGATGATGGTGGCAATGATGGCCACTACAAGTTGAGGGAGCATGGAGATGGTGGTCAACATGGAAAGGGATGGAGAACAATGGCAGAAGCGGGGTGGGGTATTAGTGAGGACCAAGGCAGTAGATTGCAATAGTAATGGCGAGTGATAGAGTCAAGGTGAAGGCTACGATGACAATGATGATGGTGATGATTAAAGGGAGTGCTTTATTATGGCAAACCCCCCTTACCAAAAGTAGCACGTTATTTTTATTTAAATTTTAATAAATAAATATCAAGTCACTAAGGGGCTAAAACCTCCTTCACCAAGGTTTGCAAAACCTCGAACCCCTTGGCTTTACACCAAAATCCCCCTCTTTCCACACGATTTTCTCCCAAGGCCTAAGCCCCCTTCTTCATGCAGTTATTTTTTCAAGGACCGAAGCCCCCTTCACACAATGATTTCCATCCTCAAGGTATCGCTTGACACATGTACCCTTGCAACCATGGCTTCCTTCACCTCGTGGTGCATTCACTTGTGCACGAGGCTCCCAACTAGATGCTTGCCCCTTCTCACGCTACAAGGCATGAGCAACCATTGTAAATGGAAAACTTATTAATGAATATTTGTTTATTTGAAAAACTCTCTCTCTCTCTTTCTCTTGTGTTGCACACTTTCGCATATGTACGAGAGAGGGTGTTATGGGCACTAAGTCCTAAAAATAAAAATGAAAGATTTACAAGAAAAATGCATGTCTTAATGCATCCTGCACTAGGCACAACAAAGTCCACTTGTCAATTCCATGATTTGCATATGATGCAGTTGTCAAAAATTATTAAAAACATTGCAACCAAAACTAACTAACTTTTGCATTGGGTTTGGAGTTCATGCGACTAGCACCCTCCTATTCCATGGCAAAACTTGTACGAGCGATCCACGGTCCACATGCCCTAGGTCCTTGATGCAAATCTTTTGGATTGCACAATATTATTCTGAACATCATTATCCACAATATGAAACTAATTTGTAATATCAATCTGAGAGTTAGACTCGCTTTCATGCAAATTGTAACATGTTTCAGAGTAGATAGGAAGACCCATAGCCATGCAAGGTTTTGGGGATAGACCTTTTATTCACTTTCAAGAGGAGCAGTCCACTTAACATAAGATGTAGACATGTATTGAAAGGGACCAATAAAAATCCCAAAAAGTGGAGGGGTGCCCAACTTATAAGAAAAACCCTAAATCACAAAGCAATGTATAAAAGCTAGAAAGTGAATAGAAGTGCTTATGCTTGTATTTGTAAACCTGATAGGGTGAGGGAGTGAGTGAGGAACCTAGAGAGTAAAGCTTCTCTCTTGTCTCACGTTCTTCTCTTCTTCCCCTTGTTCTTCCACAGTTTGGAGGGTGATAGATGGAGTTGAGGTTAGGTTGGGATATCTCTCTTTCTTCTCTACATTTCCTCTCTTTGTTGGGGCACTTGAGGAGTTGATCAATTACAACAAAGTGGCAAAGTAGATCAAGGGAACCATTCTTGGATCATGAGGTTCTATCTAAGTCTTGCATATTATGTGTGTAGCTTGACATGTTAACTACAAATGGTAAATTAGATATAACAAAGAAGGATGCAAGGTGTAATATGTCATGAATATTTTAGAAGGATTAAATATTTTGGATTGCATGAGATTATTTTAGGCACAATTATCCACAATATGCAATTAACTTGTAATATGAATCTCACAGCCAAGGTTTCTCTCATGTAAATTGTAAAATATCTCAAAGTAGATAGGGAGACACATAGCCATACAAGGTTGTGGGCATGGATCTTCTATTCACTTTCAAAAGGAGCAATCCACTTAACATAAGATGTAGGCATGTATTGAAAGGGACTAGTCAAAAGCCTAGAAAGTGGAAGGGGTGCCCAACTTATAGAGGGAATACTCAATCCCAAACCTATATATAAAATGTAAAAAGTGAATAAAAGTGTGTCACAACTCTATAGAAACAGAATTTGTATCCTTTTTCATTAATTTGTCTATATAATGATTTATTAAATTTATTTCCTTTGCACTAATTAGATATAAAGAAAAGTGCATTGGAGCTGGCCACTGATGTGAGTGGTCACAGGTTATGGTGGACCCACGCGGTGGGTTAGAGAAAAGATAGTTCACACTTCCACCTATATGGCCCGATTGGGCGCCTGTGACTAGAACTCACGCATATCAGGGTTAGACTCGCACACAGAAAGGATTGATGCCTTGAAGTGTGGGCTAGATCCACCAGAACAGACAGTTACAATCAACAAGATGGCATGATCATGAAATGCTTGTATAATGTGCATGTGTGGGCCGAAAGCTTGAAATGCACATTTCTTTGCATAGGAAAGTCACATGAAGATTCGGATACCATTTTTGCGATGTACACGGAAAAAGCTTTCATATGATACCCATATTGGGGGGTCCCTAAATTTTAGGAGATCCCTAAATTTTAGGAGGTCCCTAAATTTTAGGAGCCTCGAATTAGCCTAGAAATGCTATTCCGAAAAAATAGGGATGTCATTCTAAAAATAGTAAGTTCTGTACTCTGACTGTGCTTACTAAATTTGATTGTTTCTATTCTTGACAGTATTCAACCCAAAAAGGAAGGCCATAGAGAAGAGACAAGTGTCAAGACACTTGTCACACAAGTTTCCAAGTGTCCCACCACTTGTCACATCTCATGACATGTGGCTGGACACTTGTCTTGTGCTACTCCACTTTCCCCTTTTGTACTAGCTCTCCCCTCTCCTATAAATAAGAGCTCGTTTTTCTTCATTCAACATAATTTTTCTTTGCTGTAAACTCATGTATAGCACCCACAAATAGCCAGAAACTGGCCCCATCCATCCCCATCATCATCCCCCACTTCTCCATTATCAAATTCCTCCATATTCCCTCTTCTATCACTGTTGTTTACAGGATAGCAAGCCTGTAAATTCATTACAGCACCTCCTTCTCGAGCTCTTTCTTCCATTTTAGCAACAAGAAGCAAGCCCTATCCATGTACTACTGATCAACGATGGAGAAAGGCTGATTTCCCCTTTTTCTTATCTCATACTGTAAAGAAATCAGTTCTTATCATTGCATAATAGATAATGCATGTGTGTTTGTACATCTTTGCATGATCTTGTGAGAGTGAGAATTACTTTTTCTCACTCTCAAGTTGATTGTAACTGAGCTCTTCCCTAAGGGACTTGGGTTGAGCAGAAATACATTCCTTCGGGGGGGGGGGGGGAGGGTTGCCTATCTTCAACCCTCAATCTTGTCTCCATTACTTTTACATTTTCATGGCTATAATTTTGTGAGTAATTTTCATTTTCAGCTTTAAGTGTTCATTCTCTTTTATATTAAATCTTGAAAACAAGCAAATATCATAATTGTTAAGCATACTACATTGTTTGGGGCGTTTACAGTGGTATCAGAGCTTTGGCTCGGTCCTCACCCCCAACACCGGTAGTGCTTACAATTATAAGTTTGTTTGTTTTCAGTCCTTGCATTGAGTGCTTGAGCATTTTTTTTTAAAGATTCTCAATGGATCAGTCGAGTGCTATCCTTCAAGCCAGTCAAAGTCTTAGAGAGGCGAATCAGCAAATTCGTGAGCAACTTCTCAAACTAGAAAAAGTTGAGAATCCCAAAGAATTCAAGGAAAGAAGCCCATCTACTTCAAGGAGACAAATCCATACCAATGAAAGGAGCCGAACAAGAAGTCCAACTACTTCTAAGAGGCAATCCCATTCTACTTCAAGACAAAGAAAGAGATCGCGTCGAAGCTCATCCTCTTCTTCAAAGTCATCTGGCGCCTATTCTGATGGATCCTCTTCTAGTAACGAAGAGTCACACCCTTCTCGTGGAAGACCTCATCATCGTCAAAGGCATCGACATTCTTCACCCTCGTCTCCATCTTCATCCCCATCAAGCACTTCATCATCTTCAACCTCAAGATCTGAGCATGGACGAAGGCTTAAGAAGAAGAAGAAGACTAAGTCACTATCTCAACTTGAAAAGAAGATCAAGTTCAGTATGTATGATGGTTCCCGAAATCCTGATCTTCTTCTGAAGTTTATTCGTCAATTTCAAATTTTATATGGTCGTGACAAGTATAAAGAAAAAGAAAAGATTAAGTTTGCAGCTTTACATTTAACCCCGACTTAGCCCATACTTGGTGGACGGGGTTGGAATATGATCATGCTACCCCAAAATCATGGCGGTCCTTTGTTCGCATGATACAAAGCCAATTTCTTCCTGTTCATTTCAAAATAGATGTAAAAATGGAATGGGATCGGCTTTGGCAAAGGAAAAATGAGTCACTTGGTGACTATACCAAGAGATTTTAGGAGCTACTTTTGAAGGTTCAACATTTCAAGAAGATCAGCAGTTCGGAAAAGCTTAGGAAGTTTCAAGGAGGTTTGCATTTTAAACTTCGTACTGCTCTTAATCATTATCATTGTTCTAGTCTCAGGGAACTCATTGACCATGCTAAGACATGGGAAATGGAGCACAATGGCAACAAATCATTCCAAAAGAATGATAACAAGAGAATAGCTGACGATGAGGATTATTCAGCCCCAAATGAAGGACAAAACAGCGGCAAAAGCAGCCATCAAATCAAAAGAAGATGAAGCCCTATGCACCTCCTAATGCTCCTCAATTTCGCTCCAATCTATACCCACAAGCAAAGCAACTTTTCGAAGAAGAAAAGCAACGCTTCATGAAAGAAGGGAAGTGCTTTAAATGTGGACAAACAGGCCACATAGCGAAGCAATGTCCAAACAAGGGACAAAGCAAGGTTTTTGACAACAAGCGTAAGTCGCCAGTGAAAATCAATGCTATCAGTGATGTAGTTGCAAACACAACTCACACTCCAGAGACGCGTAAATTATTAAAAGCTTGGGGACAGTTGCAAGGTAAGCAAGCACTATTCTTGATAGATCTTGGGGCGAATGAAAATATCATTTCCTTGCAATTAGCTAAAGAGCTTGGATTAAAGAATGAAGAGATGGACACTCCGGCAGAAGTTCGCCAAGCTTTAAATGCTGATGAAGGTGACACAGTGAAGACTGTGATACCCTACATTGGCAAGCTCAAGTTTCAAATTCAAGGCTACAGTGACGAAGATACCTTTTGTATCGGAGACCTTGATGGTTGCGATGTGATTCTTGGCATGCCCTGGAATCATAGAGTAGATTCAACCATCTTCTCTCAGAAAAAGAAGGTAGAACTCACCAACAAAGGCAAGAAGTACAAGATCCAAGCTAGAGTTTCTGGAGACACCATACCTATGGTAAGCCATATGCAAGTCTCTAGAGCAATTAAGGATTGTGTTCAATGTTGTCTGCTTTATGTCACTGATGTAAAAGATAATATGAATGCTGAAAACCAAGAGCAACTTCAGCTCTTGGAAAAGTATAAAGATTGTTTTTTGGAAGATCTTCCTTATCAGCTTCCCCCAGAAGGCCAGAAGACCATCATATTGATATTATCCCGGGTAGTTCTCCTCCTAATATAGCACCATACCGTGTGAGCCATCCTCAACAAGAAGAAATCAGAAAGCAAGTCAAAGACCTACTCAACCGTGGGCTAATTAGGCCAAGTAGCTCACCATTTTGTTCACCGGTTCTTCTTGTTCAAAAGAAAGATGGCACATTCAGGATGTGCATTGATTATCGAGCCCTCAACAAAATCACTGTGAAGAATCG
Source organism: Lygodium microphyllum (assembly GCF_053477565.2). Lineage (NCBI taxonomy): Eukaryota > Viridiplantae > Streptophyta > Polypodiopsida > Schizaeales > Lygodiaceae > Lygodium > Lygodium microphyllum. The sequence continues at coordinate 29,019,171 of NC_141157.1, read as the reverse complement.
ATTTCCTATTCCCAGAATTGACGACGTTTTGGATCGTCTAGGAGGCTCAAAGGTTTTCAGCCGCATTGATCTAAAGAGTGGTTATCATCAAATTAGGGTAATACCACAAGATGTACACAAAACTGCTTTCCGCACTTCATACGGTCTTTATGAATTCTTGGTGGTTCCTTTCGGATTAACCAATGCACCAGCCACCTTTAATCGAATGATGGAGCGCATCTTTAGAGAGCATCGACAATATGTCGGTACTTTCTTTGATGATATTCTTGTCTTTAGCAAGAATGAAGAGGATCATCATCAACACTTGGAAATTGTTCTACAATTACTACAACAAAATCAACTCTTGGTAAATGGTAAAAAGAGTGAATTTTTCATGCATAAAATAAATTACCTTGGGCATGTCATCTCTTCTGAAGGGATTCAGATGGATCCTGAAAAGATCAGGATAATCCAAGAATGGCCTCATCTTCATGATGTACATGAGGTGCGATCGTTTCTTGGCTTATGTTCTTATTACCGCCGCTTCATCAAGCATTTTGCACATATGGCTTCTCCACTTCATGACCTTACAAAAATAGGGATGTCATTCTAAAAATAGTAAGTTCTGTACTCTGACTGTGCTTACTAAATTTGATTGTTTCTATTCTTGACAGTATTCAACCCAAAAAGGAAGGCCATAGAGAAGAGACAAGTGTCAAGACACTTGTCACACAAGTTTCCAAGTGTCCCACCACTTGTCACATCTCATGACATGTGGCTGGACACTTGTCTTGTGCTACTCCACTTTCCCCTTTTGTACTAGCTCTCCCCTCTCCTATAAATAAGAGCTCGTTTTTCTTCATTGATCATCATTTTTCTTTGCTGTAAACTCATGTACAGCACCCACAGATAGCCAAAAACTGGCCCCATCCATCCCCATCATCATCCCCCACTTCTCCATTATCAAATTCCTCCATATTCCCTCTTCTATCACTGTTGTTTTACAGGACAACAAGCCTGTAAATTCATTACAACACCTCCTCCTCGAGCTCTTTCTTCCATTTTAGCAACAAGAAGCAAGCCCTATCCATGTACTACTGATCAACGATGGAGAAAGGCTGATTTCCCCTTTTTCTTCTCTCATATTGTAAAGAAATCAGTTCTTATCATTGCATAATAGATAATGCATGTGTGTTTGTACATCTTTGCATGATCTTGTGAGAGTGAGAATTACCTTTTTCTCACTCTCAGGTTGATTGTAACTGAGCTCTTCCCTAAGGGACTTGGGTTGAGCAGAAATACATTCCTTCGGGGGGGGTTGCCCATCTTCAACCCTCAATCTTGTCTCCATTACTTTTACATTTTCATGGCTATAATTTTGTGAGTAATTTTTATTTTTAGCTTTAAGTGTTCATTCTCTTTTATATTAAATCTTGAAAACAAGCGAATATCATAATTGTTAAGCATACTACGTTGTTCGGGGCGTTTACAGTGGTATCAGAGCTTTGGCTCGGTCCTCACCCCCAACACTGGTAGTGCTTACAACTATAAGTTTGTTTGTTTTGAGCCCTTGCATTGAGTGCTTGAGCATATTTTTTTTCTTTAGTCTCAATGGATCAATCGAGTGCTATCCTTCAAGCCATTCAAAGTCTTAGAGAGGAGAATCAGCAAATTCGTGAGCAACTTCTCAAACTAGAAAAAGTCCCAAAGAATTCAAGGAAAGAAGCCCATCTACTTCAAGGAGACAAAGCCATACCAATGAAAGGAGCCGATCAAGAAGTCCAACTACTTCTAAGAGGCAGTCCCATTCTACTTCAAGACAAAGAAAGAGATCGCGTCGAAGCTCATCCTCTTCTTCAAAGTCATCTGGCGCCTATTTTGATGGATCCTCTTCTAGTAATGAAGAGTCTCACCCTTCTCATGGAAGACCTCATCATCGTCAAAGGCGTCGACATTCTTCACCCTCGTCTCCATCTTTATCCCCATCAAGCACTTCATCATCTTCAACCTCAAGATCCGAGCATGGACGAAGGCATAAGAAGAAGAAGAAGACTAAGTCACTATCTCAACTTGAAAAGAAGATCAATCTCAGGGAACTCATTGACCATGCTGAGACATGGGAAATGGAGCACAATGGCAACAAATCATTCCAAAAGAATGATAAGAAGAGAGTAGCTGATGATGAGGAGTATTCAGCCCCAAATGAAGGACAAAAACAGTGGCAAAAGCAGCCATCAAATCAAAAGAAGATGAAGCCCTATGCACCTCCTAATGCTCCTCAATTTCGCTCCAATCTATACCCACAAGCAAAGCAGCTTTCCGAAGAAGAAAAGCAACGCTTCATGAAAGAAGGGAAGTGCTTTAAATGTGGACAAACAAGCCACATAGCGAAGCAATGTCCAAACAAGGGACAAAGCAAGGTTTCTGACAACAAGCCTAAGTCGCCAGTGAGAATCAATGCTATTAGTGATGTAGTTGCAAACACAACTCACACTCCAGAGACGCGCAAATTATTAAAAGCTTGGGGACAGTTGCAAGGTAAGCAAGCACTATTCTTGATAGATCTTGGGGCGAATGAAAATATTATTTCCTTGCAATTAGCTAAAGAGCTTGGATTAAAGAATGAAGAGATGGACACTCCGACAGAAGTTCGCCAAGCTTTAAATGCTGATGAAGGTGACACAGTGAAGACTGTGATACCCTACATTGGCAAGCTCAAGTTTCAAATTCAAGGCTACAGTGATGAAGATACCTTCTGTATCGGAGACCTTGATGGTTGCGATGTGATTCTTGGCATGCCCTGGAATCATAGAGTAGATTCAACCATCTTCTCTCAGAAAAAGAAGGTAGAACTCACCAACAAAGGCAAGAAGTACGAGATCCAAGCTGGAGTTTCTGGAGACACCATACCTATGGTAAGCCATATGCAAGTCTCTAGAGCAATTAAGGATTGTGTTCAATGTTGTCTGCTTTATGTCACTGATGTAAAAGATAATATGAATGCTGAAAACCAAGAGCAACTTCAGCTCTTGGAAAAGTATAAAGATTGTTTTTCGGAAGATCTTCCTTATCAGCTTCCCCCAGAAGGCCAGAAGACCATCATATTGATATTATCCCGGGCAGTTCTCCTCCTAATATAGCACCATACCGTGTGAGCCGTCCTCAACAAGAAGAAATCAGAAAGCAAGTCGAAGACCTACTCAACCGTGGGCTAATTAGGCCAAGTAGCTCACCATTTTGTTCACTGGTTCTTCTTGTTCAAAAGAAAGATGGCACATTCAGGATGTGCATTGATTATCGAGCCCTCAACAAAATCACTGTGAAGAATCGGTTTCCTATTCCCAAAATTGACGACATTTTGGATCGTCTAGGAGGCTCAAAGGTTTTCAGCCGCATTGATCTAAAGAGTGGTTATCATCAAATTAGGGTAATACCACAAGATGTACACAAAACTGCTTTCCGCACTTCATACGGTCTTTATGAATTCTTGGTGGTTCCTTTCGGATTAACCAATGCACCAGCCACCTTTAATCGAATGATGGAGCGCATCTTTAGAGAGCATCGACAATATGTCGGTACTTTCTTTGATGATATTCTTGTCTTTAGCAAGAATGAAGAGGAGCATCATCAACACTTGGAAATTGTTCTACAATTACTATAACAAAATCAACTCTTGGTAAATGGTAAAAAGAGTGAATTTTTCATGCATAAAATAAATTACCTTGGGCATGTCATCTCTTCTGAAGGGATTCAGATGGATCCTGAAAAGATCAGGATAATCTAAGAATGGCCTCATCTTCGTGATGTACATGAGGTGTGATCGTTTCTTGGCTTATGTTCTTATTACCGCCGCTTCATCAAGCATTTTGCACATATGGCTTCTCCACTTCATGACCTTACAAAGAAGAAGATCTCTTTCCAATGGAAGGAAAAAGAGAAGGCAGCCTTCACAAGGCTGAAAACAGCTCTTACTTCTGGACCTGTTCTTATCATTCCAGATCTGGTAAAACCATTTGTGGTGGAAGCAGATGCTTGCGGTGATTGTATTGGTGCAGTGCTAAATCAAGAAGGCCATGCCATAGCCTTTGAAAGCCGCCGTCTAAATGATGTAGAGAAAAGGTATGACATTTATGAAAAGGAGCTCTTAGCAGTGGTTCATGCTTTAAAGATATGGAAACATTATCTTTTAGGCAATTAATTCCTTATTAAAACCGATCATCAAAGCTTGAAGTATTTCAAGACTCAAAAGCATTTGCAGGAGAAACATGCAAGATGGGAAAATTTCTTGTCTATGTTTCATTTTCAAATTATGTACACTCCAGGGAAACAAAATGTAGTTGCTGATGCACTTTCTAGAGTGCCTCGCATTGCAACTATTACAGTGGCTCATCATGAAGATTTTCAAACGATGAAGAATACTTATGATGAAGATACTGATTTTGCAGCAATTTGGTCAAATTTACAGCAAGGAGTTTCTCATCCAGATTATTCCATCAAGGACGGTTACCTTCTCATGAACAATCGCCTTTGTCTCACTCTTCCTGTTCGACAAAAGGTGCTTAAAGAAAGTCATGAACCCCCTTATGCAGGGCATAGAGGGAGGGCAGCCACTCTAAGTGCAATTGAGCGCTACTTTTATTGGCCAACATTACGAAAAGATACACATAACTTCATTGAGGCTTGTCTGGTATGCCAAAAATCCAAATATGATAGGCAGAAGATTCCAGGATTGTTGCAACCTCTTCCAGTGCCCAAAGATCCATGGGAATCTATCACAATGGATTTCATCTCAGGTATTCCAAGAACACCTCAAGGTCATGATATGATTTGGGTCATAATTGATAGATTCAGCAAACAATCACATTTTATTCCATGTCATAAAACATTGAAATCCGCACAAGCTGCAAGACTTTTCATTCAACATATCTTCAGATTACATGGTATGCCTTCTGAGATTATTTCAGATAGAGACTCCAAATTCACAAGTAACTTTTGGCGTGCTTTATTTGAGAATTTGGGAACCACTTTAAAGTTCTCCTTAGGTTTTCATCCTCAAACTGACGGCCAAACAGAGGTGATGAATCTCACTCTTTTGGATATGTTGAAAGCTTATGTTAGTGAACATAAGTCACAATGGGAGAAATATCTTCCATTATTGGAGTTTGCTTATAACAATACAGTGCACTCATCCACAGGGAAAGCTCCAAATGAAATAGTACAGGGTAAAGTGATTCCTCCTCCAATTATTCGCACTAAAGATAAAATTTTTGCTGCTGATGAGTTTGCTTCAGATTTAAAAACAACAACGGATCAAGTTCGAGCCACTATCAAAGTTGCGCAAGAGCGACAAAAGAAGCAAGCAGATAAACGAAGAAGACCTTTGGCTTTTGAAAAAGGTCAATATGTCTTGCTAAAGCTTGATAAAAGCAGGCTCAAACAAGGTTCTGGTCAAAATTCATCTTTTCCAAAGCTCTCCAGTAGATACTTTGGACCCTTCAAAGTGATTGAGAAAATAAATGAAGTTTCTTATCGACTTGAGCTTCCTGCTCATTGGAAAATACACAACGCTTTTCATGTAAGTTTGCTAAAACCTTACATAGGACCAGAACCAAAGGAACCCATTACTGAAGATCCCCCAGAAGTTGAAGAAACAGAGCAACTCTTGGAACCTGAAAAGATTTTGTTTCTCAAGGATCAAACCACGAGAAGTGGCCTTGTGACACGAAAATTCTTACTAAAATTCAAGAATCTACCCACAACAGATGCACAGTGGGTAGATGAAAAATTCATGAAGGATTACCCAAATATTCTACAGCAATATCAAGAAGCTTTTCAGCTGAGGACAGCTGAATAAAAGCCAGAGGGCTGTCACAACTCTATAGAAACAGAATTTGTATCCTTTTTCATTAATTTGTCTATGTAATGATTTATTAAATTTATTTCCTTTGCACTAATTAGATATAAAGAAAAGTGCATTGGAGCTGGCCACTAATGAGTGGTCACAGGTTATGGTGGACCCACGCGGTGGGTTAGAGAAAAGATAGTTCACACTTCCACCTATATGACCCGATTGGGCGCCTGTGACTAGAACTCACGCATATCAGGGTTAGACTCGCACACAGAAAGGATTGATGCCTTGAAGTGTGGGCTAGATCCACCAGAACAGACAGTTACAATCAACAAGATGGCATGATCATGAAATGCTTGTATAATGTGCATGTGTGGGCTGAAAGCTTGAAACGCACATTTCTTTGCATAGGAAAGTCACATGAAGATTCGGATACCATTTTTGCGATGTACACGGAAAAAGCTTTCATATGACACCCATATTGGGGAGGTCCCTAAATTTTAGGAGATCCCTAAATTTTAGGAGGTCCCTAAAATTTAGGAGCCTCGAATTAGCCTAAAAATGCTAGTCCTAAAAAATAGGGATGTCATTCTAAAAATAGTAAGTTCTGTACTCTGACTGTGCTTACTAAATTTGGTTGTTTCTATTCTTGACAGTATTCAACCCAAAAAGGAAGGCCATAGAGAAGAGACAAGTGTCAAGACACTTGTCACACAAGTTTCCAAGTGTCCCACCACTTGTCACATCTCATGACATGTGGCTGGACACTTGTCTTGTGCTACTCCACTTTCCCCTTTTGTACTAGCTCTCCCCTCTCCTATAAATAAGAGCTCGTTTTTCTTCATTGATCATCATTTTTCTTTGCTGTAAACTCATGTACAGCACCCACAGATAGCCAGAAACTGGCCCCATCCATCCCCATCATCATCCCCCACTTCTCCATTATCAAATTCCTCCATATTCCCTCTTCTATCACTGTTGTTTTACAGGACAGCAAGCCTGTAAATTCATTACAACACCTCCTCCTCGAGCTCTTTCTTCCATTTTAGCAACAAGAAGCAAGCCCTATCCATGTACTACTGATCAACGATGGAGAAAGGCTGATTTCCCCTTTTTCTTCTCTCATATTGTAAAGAAATCAGTTCTTATCATTGCATAATAGATAATGCATGTGTGTTTGTACATCTTTGCATGATCTTGTGAGAGTGAGAATTACCTTTTTCTCACTCTCAGGTTGATTGTAACTGAGCTCTTCGCTAAGGGACTTGGGTTGAGCAGAAATACATTCCTTCGGGGGGGGTTGCCCATCTTCAACCCTCAATCTTGTCTCCATTACTTTTACATTTTCATGGCTATAATTTTGTGAGTAATTTTCATTTTTAGCTTTAAGTGTTCATTCTCTTTTATATTAAATCTTGAAAACAAGCGAATATCATAATTGTTAAGCATACTACGTTGTTCGGGGCGTTTACATAAACTAATTGGACTACAACAAATATATGTTTATAAGTAGTTTTACAAAATATATCACATATGTCATTAGAGCTATTTCAAAAACTGTTACCTATATGCATACAACATGTTTTGTAGAGGGATCTTATCATCCATCAAAAATCCTATTGCATTTTCAAATGATGATGTCTACATTGGAATCTTAGATCCATCAACAACATCTTTCTCCGCAAATCATACTACAAGATACAACACAATTACTGCAAGATCTACAAGTACAAAGATAGAAATAGCTTCGAATTATGAACATTGTTACCATTGGGTTACACTAAAGCTACTTGATTACCAAAACCACTCCATTAAATTTGATAGCTATGTTATTGGCTTTATTTTGAAGTGCCTTATATAGTTAATGATATCTACATAAGTGTTGATTGGATAGAGTATTAGGTGACAAACTTAATAGCTAAAAGTACAAATGATAAATATACACTTACACAAATATATCTCCATGCTAGTCAAATGGAGCAATAGAAAGTAGCTTATTGCTTACACCCACTGGTATAGCATGGGTGGATCTAATAAAAGGATAATATTTTTGTATCTATCAATTATTTTTGCAACAATTACTTTAACAAAAAATTTCATCATTGATCACTTATCTTCATCCTCATAAAACCTTATATCTTGCATGTTTAATAATTGTTATGTTTTGAAGCTTAGATCCATCCATTTACAGAATACTTATCATGTTTTTATATTTTTAGACATAGAAATAGACTTGATTTTGTAGAATTTAATATTTAGTAGTTTTTTACTATGCTTTCAATGAAACACTCTAGAATACAAACATTATTAGGAAATTTCCAAAATGCTTAGATAAATTATATGACTAGCATAATGAAAAAGTCATCATTGGCAACAATTATGAAACTTTATATATTAAAATTTGTGGATCTCATCTCTAGAACTTAGCTTAATTAGTTTTAGAAACACTTATCATGCCTTTTGTATTTTTCAAATATAGATGTAGAGTTAATTTATGGAATACATTATTTAGTAGTTCTTATTTTAGTTACATTTTAAAATACAAAAGATTATTATGAATCTTTAAATACTTAGCTAAATGTTGATTGTTCACGTTATATGACTATATAATGACAAAAAGAACATAATTGTAATCAATATCACTTTATTTTGTATATATTTCAATTCTAAGAATGAAATTTCATTTTTAAAAATCAATATGTTCTCCATAACTTAACCTAGAATATATTTACTTTAACCTATGGTAGAGTCTTTTACAAGCAAGATCTAACCAACAATAGCATTCTGAAACACGAAAATCACAAGTAGAAGTAGTATCTAAGATATAGCCACATATGAAAGGGATAGCATTTCTATAGACTTGTCTTAAATCGATACAAAACATTTATGTCAATGCTCAAAAGAAATTACCACGTTCTAAAATATGATTTAACTAATTAAGAGGGACTCGTTAACTGTAAGTATAAAGGCTAGCGACAATGAGCTAGCGAAAAAATATGAGACGTTATTTACAACATGAAAATTTAAACACATAGAAAGATTTACAATTATCAAAATTCCAATTCAAGAGAAAGATAATGAAATAAAATAAAATCTGGAAAATGTCTACTACAAAAAAGGATATGCATCTATATAATTAAAGCTTATATTGGGCACTGTTGTTAATTTCATTCTAGCTTTTAAGGTAGAATTGATGCTCTCCTATACTAATGGTTAAATAATAAAAATCCACATTTTGAATATTATTGATGGATATATGGACCAAGATTATGCTCCAGTATATAAACAAAATAAAACACAGTATGTCTCATGTTTTGAATATTATCGATGCTTATATGGACCAAGATTATGCTTTGGTATCTATGCAAAATAAAACATATTATGTGTCTTATAATATGTGCAAATTGCAAATACTTCAAACTACAACAAAATTATTTATGGTGCCATTAATATTTTTCAAGAAACCAAAAATATCAAAGATAAACTTTTGCAAGAGCTCAAAGAAATTGGATGAGCCATGTGCACCTTTAAAAACATCAACTTATATGCTTTTGCTTCTAGAAAATGGATACAATATAAATTGCACACACCCCTAGAAAAAGAAGCAACACAATAATGGATAAAATGCTTGAAATTCATACAAGTAACACATACTCCCTTTTCATTTAAGCAATACAAAAGTACTTTCAAACTATGGCAAAATACATATTCTTAACTAGTATATTTCCTTGTTTGGTAAAAAAGTAAATGCAAGCTAGTACAGCCATAAAGATTATTAGAGAATTCCGGTTTGAATGAACGAATGGCCCACTTTTGCAACTGCAAAAAAGAGCCAAAACAACAATTATGATGCATGGTACATTATACAATGTGGATACAAAAGAATGGATACAAAAATTCTTGGGAATTGAAATAAAATAGTTGAAGCTATTTTTAACCAAAAAATATCACCTTTTTCAAAAAATTAAGTTGTACAAGAAATCATGGTAACTTTGAGATGGATTCTAATAAACAATAATCATACCAACATTTAAGTATTCATGATCTTTGAACAGTAATTATTGCACGTTTATGTATACTAATGGTAATATAGTGCTAAAATTACGCACGACGAATGTGCAACATGCAACCCTTCCCTAACGAAAAGATAGTTAATGAAGTTCATGCAACTATAATCCTAATGTGAATATGTGAATTTTGTTGTTCCAAGACCATGTCAACATCGAGATAAACAAGCTAGATGGTAGCTTGACCACTGTAGGATTTGTATGTGACACTACATTCAATTACAACATCAATGTTTGTTTATTTAATTGCTTATTGAAAGTTTTGAACTTGAACATGAGTTTGGCTCAATTACAATAAACCTTATTAAGTACTTTTACATAAAGATATAGAAATGATAATGCCAAAATTCATCAATATAAGCAAATCTCCCTATTGATTCCTTTTTAAGGGATGTATATAATGTAAGCTCTATAGGAGAATGCTTGAGAACTACAATTTTACATGTGCACACCCGTACTTGTAGAAAACTAGAGAATGACCCATTAGCACATATAGCAACATCTTACAATCATAAAACTACATTCCAAAAATGAAAAAAAAAAAGAGAATGAATGATATTTTACAACAAATACAAAGATTCACATAACTACTATGTAGAATAACTTTTGAATTTTATTCCTTTTCGTGGCAACTAGAGCACATTACTAGGTATGAAATACTAAATGTTACCTATTCATGATAGATGGGTGTGCTTTGAAACCACATATATCATGATGAATGGATGTTCTTTGAAAAGCATCCAATAATCCCAAGTTTTTGGATTAAATATATAACTTATTATTACCAACTTTAGTAAACATTGTGACAAAAAGATTCAACATTTGTTTCCATTTTGAACAAAATACAAATAAATCAATGTATCAAACAAGCTCCAAACAAGATATATGAAACAATAAATAACAATTGCCTCAAAAAGTCTCCATTCAATTTTATGACACTAGAGACCACACTTGTTTTTACACTCAAAGAATAACAACACAACATAACAATTTCATGTTGAACAAGACAACTAAAAGAATATTCTCATTTATCACTTTTCATAATTAAGTACTTGCCTGTAATCAATTGTGCTATCTAAAAACCCAGATGACGCTACAAAACTACATCAAAGAATTGCAGTGAAACAAAAAATGATTGTCTAACTTTCCATGGGCAACTATGATACCAATTATGGCCTCATGAATGGAGTAGACGGTTTGTTCAAGACAATGACCACTTGTAACAGCCACACCATAATATGCAGCAATTTTTAAAACAAACAAACAGGAACCACAACACAAATAGACTCAAATGTTTAATAGAAACTCAAGTTAACAAATCATGGACCACGATAATATAAATAACAAAAAGGAAAAAAATACAGCACAATATTACAAGAATCCAATTCCCAATACAACCAACTTCTATACAAATAATACATTGATCATGAGGACTAATAATGGATAAAGTTACTTTTTTTCCTCAAGGAGATACCAAGCACATAATAACATACATAACATCATCAAGAGTTCATACCATGAAAGACCCTATATATACTATCATCTTTACATAAGTACAATATACACTTGGACTAAAACATCCAAAAAGAAATACAAATATTATAGACCATAGCAAAATGATAGATGACTACTTCAAAAATACAAGAAAAGTGGTAAAATAAATTTGCAATAGTGGCATTCAACACAAGGACATTGCAAAAAAATTTAAAACTCACATTAATGACATTGAACCCTATATTGAAGATCTAACACAAACCCAATTGACTTTATCTTCCTTTAAAAACAATAACATATATACAAGATAAACCAACATTTATTCTTGAAGACTTCAACATCAACATGCTACAAACAACCAACAAACTCACAAAAACCTTAACATATAAAATGCACCAATCAAAAGTTAAAATATTAAACAAAAACCATTAACCAACAACACAATACAACTCTATATTGATCATATATATACAAATATTGATAGTACAAAAATAACAACAACATCATTAATTCCACTATATTGGTCAAATCAGAATGCAATATTCATTAAACATGAATGAAAAAGTACTTGAGATTGTTGTGAAGTGGACCCATGTGGCGAGTCTATAGCTTGCTGCAATTGATGCAAAAAAATTTGTGTACCGAATCATTATGTTTTGACACTACCATTGTGTCTAGAATGTGCTAAAACCCCCCCAAAACGACTCTGAAAGCTCTAAATTTTAACTTTGAACAAGGAACAAATAACAAAACTAAGTTTTTAATACCCTATTCTCATGTTTTGCATGCAATGTTGTTGCTTTTGTAAAGAAAGCTAGGAAAACCTACTAAAATAAACCACATAAAGAATTTAGCAAAGCTTTCCATAAAGAAAGCTTACTTTAATAAAATCATATATTAAATCTATTATTCTAATATTATCTTTAGCAAATAATTTAATAATAAAAAAATAATAAATACCATTAAAGAATCCTAAACATATAATTTAAAAATAAATAGCAATTTAAATAATACAAAATATCATGTGAATACATATTATTATATATTATACTTACTATATAGATTCACCTAAATACGCTTTATATGGAATCATTTTAAAAATATTGTTTGCCTAATTTTACCTAATAATCTACTCACTGTAACACTAAATATATTAGTTCCTTATCGTCTATCTACCAAGCACAATTCGACCGATGTCACATACCGTGCTTACATGTAATAAGTCATGACTATGTGACAAATAGATAAAGAGAGTCTACAAATAAACAAATAAATATAAAATTATATTATTATTATAGTGTTTTTTATAATATATATTGTATGATCCCATAGTATAAATTGATCCCTGTCACATTCTTAACCTTATAAAACCTACAAAAAACTCACAAAATGACAAGTAAAGTCTATTTTCCATAGCATACTCTCCTTTTGAGAAGCAATTGTCCTCATTTGTATATACTTTGATTGAAAGAAACATGAGTTGCCATAAATTCTTAAATAAAAGGTACTAAAAATTTAATATGCTCATGGCAAAAGCATAAATAACTCAAGTACCATGTCACTCACATACTACAAATTCTAGTGTTCCATACCACCAGAATATGAAATATGTATCATATATTGATAAATCATAATGTCATTGGTAATCATGCTTTAAAAAATTCAACTTTGACAAAATTAATACAGTCGCACGCAACAAATCTACACTTTCAAACTCTATAATAGATATGGGTGATCAACCACACATCGTTGTTGTCTCATGCAACGAATCCGCACCATAAATCATTTGTATTGCCTCATGCAGCAAATCTACATGAAGAAACATATTGATGCTGCCTCATGTGGTGAATTTGTATTGCAAGTGAATGATGTTGCCTCATGCACTAAATCTACATCACTAGTTACTAGTATTGCATCATGCGATAAAATTGTATTAGAGTTACCAATGGACAGGGAAAATACTTGAAAATATAATAAATTATCATATCAATATTCTAATTGAAGTTAAATTTTAAAATACAGTTACCTGTCATAAATAGGTTACAACACATTGTTAGACAAAATTACAAAATTAGACTAAGGGTTGGCTTTGGCTAAGATTAACTTAAAAACTACATATTTAATGAAAACCATTTTAATACAAATTATTGATATTTTTATAAGCTGCAACTTTGATTTTTGTAGTAGAACTAAATTCCAAAAAAATTAAAAGTTATTTTGAGGAGAAACTATGTCAATATACATATTTGAGCCGAAAATTTTGGCTAAGTCTAGGTCCGTATGAAGGTTTACTTTTGTATTTAGTTCAAGATGGTAACTAGAGAGCTATAATAGATAACTAAATATTCTTTTAATCAATATCTCCTATTGATGGCTTGCCAATTTAGAAGATAAGAGTGAGAAAATATAGAAGTTTCCCAAAACATAAATTTATGTTTATTACTACTATGAAATATGGGTTTAAAGTCACTTTAGGATTGAAATATCTCATGAAATATTTAGAAAAAAGAAAATATATTTCTAATAAGAATTATAGATTTGTTCAATCTCAAACTTTTATTTTTACATCATCCACAAATTATGTGCAGAAAGTTACATTACCTGGAAAATAGCTCCATAAGAGGATTTGAGAGTGAAGTATAGTCATGATGATGACATTGAGATTTTGGAGTTTAGGCAACCCATATAATCATTCAAAATTCAATAAATCTTTCCGAAAACTAGAAAATAAAAATATGAACCAATCAACGTAGTTAAGTAATAAAATTGAGAGTTTTGAAGCATGAGAAACATGAATGCAACTTCTATGACTATAACTTTTGTTTGTATCAGTCTCCCTTGTAGATCTTGATTATGCTACAATACTCACATTCGCATAAGATGCCAAATGATAAAAAATTAGAGCATAGCCAAGCTTTGATATCACTATTGCAAAGTGGATAATGTGGCGAGTTTATATGTTGCTACAGTCGATGAAAAAAATTATATGTATTGAATCATGACATTGAAAGCCCCCAAAATGACTTTGAAAGCTTTGAATTCTAACTCGAAATGAGAGAGAAACAACAAAGCTAAGTTTTGACCTTGTTCTCTTGTTTTGGTGCAAGATCACATTGCTTGTGCAAAGAAAGCTAGGAAAACTTACTAAAAGTAAACCACATAAATAATTTAGCAAAGCTTTTCATAAAGAAAATTTATTTTAATAAAAACATAATTAGAACTATTGTTCTAACATTATTTTATTAAATATATATAAGCAAATAATTTAATAATAAAAATTAATGAATATCACTAAAGAAGCTTAAACTTATAATTCATAAATAAATAATAAGTTTAATAATACACTATATCATGTGAATACGTATTATTGTATATTGCACTTATTTAATAGATTCACTTAAATATTATTTATATTCAATAATTTTAAAAATATTAGTTTACCTAATTTTCACCTAATAATCTACTCGCTCCAACAAGTTGGAACTTCAATCTTTGGAGATTTTCTAGTCATCATCATAAGCTCATTGTTTGAAGTAACTTAGTCAAAATATTCAATATATGTATTCTATAAAAAAGAAGTAGAGATGTTGGTGCATCTACTCTCAGAATGCTTGCAGGCCACCTAGTTTAGAACCTTGTGAAGAGTTGGCTCAAAACACTCAATCTTAGAAGTGACCTCCATAAGAAAGTTGCCTTATTTGGAGACTTTCCCAACTTTGATGAGCAAAATGCTAAGTTGATCCATATCATCTGTACAGTTATGCTTAGGCTTATTTGTCTTACTAGGAATGAAGTTGCCTTAGCAAACAAAAACCCTAACCCTAACCGTAACCATCCGGAGGCTATTTAAATAGCCAAGAGGTCACTCTCAGTGATGTGAGAGAGTGTACCAATTGTACCCCATAAACTACTAAATAAGCAAGATTTTCTCATTGTACTTCTTGAGCTCTCTTCTCCCTCTTGTCCACATTTCTTGTCATGCTGCAATCTCTAATTTGCAACACGAAAGAGGTGAAGACCTTCTCTAGAAAGAAAAAAGAAAAAGCAAGCAAAGGCATGCCGATGAAGGTAGCAACCACATATGAACCTTTTACTATGCTTTTGTGTTAGTGTTTTGCTCTTTATCCCAAAATCAACAAGTGAGAACTAGCAATCTAAAAATATATTATATTTTTACAAGAACAAAGAACTATGTAGAAAAAATTAGGAAAAAGACAAATAAGAGACGTTTTTAAGGTGCACATGTAATAATGCAATTAATATATTGATATCGAAGGTAAGAGTAAATACAACCACACACATGTTCATGTGCATCATGCAAGTACCACTTTATTACAAAAAAACTCCATGTCCATTCACACCAAGCTACCCTTATCCACCCTTGCATACATAGGGTTCACATGCCTATCTTTCAACATTTGGACTACTATGATGGTACGTTCCTCATCAATTCTACATTTATGTAGTAGGTTTGTTACAGTCTCATTAATGCATTCGTTAAAGTTGAATGTGACGAGGTATATGTGCTACGGGTTGATACTGCCTGGCATGTTATTACATGTTATGAGTCGGTGTTGCTAGCATGTTGACTTGGTGCTGTGCACATATGTGCTACCAATTGATGCTAGTTGGGGTGCTACTAGGTATAAGTACTATGGGTCCACATTGCACAACGTGCTACCTTGGCATCACGTGTGCCGTGTTATCATCATGGGCTGATGAGGCTACCCCTCATTTCCCCACTGGCACATTGCCTGAAGTGTTGCCTAGTGGAAGAGGCACCTCTCGGCTACCCCATTGCCTCACTGGTGGGTTGCCCAGTGCTTGGTGTGCCACCTAGTGGCATTTGAGAAGCACCCCCCTCCTCGGGTGGGTGTCAATGAGCTACTGGCGGGCGTGTTAGGCAAATCTCTTTTTTTGGGATGCGTGTAGTTTTGTCCAATGGCATTGTGCTAGTGTAAAGCAACAATTCACAACAACATCTTATAGGATAGGTTGTTATTCTCACTCAAGACAAATCAGTCCCAATATGAATACAAGCATGGTTGTCTCCCAATACATAGCCACTCATTGTTAGTAGTATAGTGCCCCCTGCCTTGTTACTGTACTAGTTGTCTACTTGGGGTGTGGCCCAATGCCCCATTGCCTTGTTGGTGGGATACATCGAATGTTGAGCGACCCCTCAAAAATGCTTAGTCATGAGGCTAGGAGTCATGCAGATCATGACATGATTAATGCATCACACACTTCATTGGTCCAACCAAATGCCTTGGTTACTATACTATTATTTTATCTAACATTTTGGTCAATGTTTTAACTAATATTTGCATGTGTTGCTACAAACCACTATTGGCCAAGAAATTTTAATATGAAAATCTTGGTTTTTCAAAATTTTAATATCAAAATTGACATCAAATAACATCAAAATTCCATGTAGTGTTAAAAATAGCACACAAAATGGTCAAATTCTCATAAAATTAGCACGGCCAATCTTTTTAAAGAAGCTAAACACGAAGGTGTTGTTCAAGAAGCTCAACATGAGAAGGTGAGACAAGGTGAAGGGGATGAAGCGGTGACGACATACCAAAGAGGTGAAGACCATGTAGGTACATTTTCGTTCTTTGCTAGTGATTTACTTTGTGATTGTCATCAAGGTGGGTGTTGCCCTTGCCAATTCACTCCTTCAGTGCCTTGGTTTGCTCCTCCATTGTTCGTGCCAACCTAGTTTTTTAAAAGAAGGCTAGGATTACGAGATGTCGATGGAGTATGACCTTGGTTATATGAATGGAACGAATGGGTAAATCTAGTATTCATGAAAAACTGAGGTTTAACGTAAATTGAATTGTAAAAATAAATAAAAAAAGTTTAAAATTGAAACAAGAAGGTTAAAAATTGCAACTTTTACAGTGCGGAAGGGGGTGGTTGTAGGGAAGTGGATGGTGGGTGGGTTGAGTTTCAACGGTGGGGGGTGCGTTCGATCCCTGCATCCGGCAACCGTTGCAGCACATTAAAAATCTATTTGTTTGCGATAGGAAAAACCTACAAAAATTTTAATTAAAAAGATGAGAAATACATGTAAGTTGGGTTAAAAATACATGGAAAGTTTGGAGCCAAAGGTGTTAGGATGTTATGTATGTATAAGAAATTATGTTGGGTTTTGTGGACGGTGGGTAGAATTTGAAAGGCCACTTGAGAAAGGCTTACTGCAGGCGAGCGAGAGGAAGCACTAAAGAAAAAGAAAAGAAAGAGAGGAGAGCCCAGATACTATCTTGGCAGACCTCGCGGCTTCTTCATCCGAGCATTTCCTGCGCGCGCTTCGAAGGCGCCCCACAGACACGCATCAATCAGGTAACATCCTCCCGCGCCCTCTCGCTCTCCGTCCCTTGCTTTTCCACTGGATTCACGGTTTCCTGCTTTTCCCCTTCTCCCGATCTTTCTTTCTAAGTGTACAGAAATTAGGGTTTCCTTTCCCCTGTTTGCTTCTCATTCCGGGTTTCTGTTCCTCGTATAGCCGGGATGCTCTCTGTCTAGCATTGTGTCCGCGTTCTTTTCTGGCATCTTGGCTCCAGATTAACTCTGGTTATGCAAGCTTGCTCGTGTGATTTTGGCTTCAGATTAAGGTTTAGTATTCAGTGGCTCTTCTTTCACCAGACTAAGTTTGGATTCAAGCTTGGTTCTGTCATTCTTGTAGCACTGCTAGATTTAGGCTTAAAATTAAGCTTGCTTCTCTGATTTTTTTCGCACCAGTTAAGTTTGAAATTAAGCTGGCTTCCCCAGTTTTCATCTCATCTGATTAAGTTTGAATCTGGGATTTTCGTGATATCAGGTCCTGTTAGCTTCTGTGAAATTAAATCAAGTCTCAAGGTATCCGTGACCTTTGTGGTACTAAATCATGTCTGGAATCAAGTTTTTCATCAACGTTTTGGGTGGCACCAGATGATATTTAAGAATTAGGTTTGCCTCTGATTCGTTTTTGGAATGGAGCCTCTGTTGGGCAGTCGTTTGTGAAATGAGAATAGGCCTGACAAATAGTTCACATAGCTCTTAACCTACTTGTCAAGCTAGGTAACACAAGCTTGACAAAGCAGGCTTGAACGACCTATTTGCCTGTTTCCTGTATCAACGGTTCCATCCTTGAATTGCTGTTAAGGATTGTGCGCGGTATTGAGGCGTTTGAATTTCTGAATTTTCAGCTGTTTGTGCTTTATTGAATTGGATGGTGATCTGCCTAGTATCGCAGGAGAATGCAATTTGTCTGTTCTGGTTCTTTCATAGTACTAGTAAATTGTGCTGCTGGTGTTATGCTGTTCAGTGACAACTCTTAAAAAAGTAAGGTTTTCTCTGGGGTAATGGCTGGCTTCTAAAGGATGTTATTTTTGGCAGTCATGTCAACTGAAACGGAGAACCGTTGCTTCATTGGTGGGCTTTCTTGGAGTACAACTGACAGGGACTTGGAAGATGCATTTCGACAGTTTGGCGACATTTTAGAAGCCAAGGTTCTTGACAGTCGTGATGGTTCTTTTTGGATAAATGCTTCTCTCATTAGCGGTCTTATTTGGCAAAGGTAGTCTCCTTTGGTCTCAGTAGCTGTGGCCGTGGAGTCTTCATACAGGATGAAGTAGTTTTTTTTTCTTGTGTGTCGGGTCATGCTGGGTATGATTACTGTTAACATGGGTGCTAGATTATGTAGAGAGCCACTACCCTTGTGCAAGTATCATGGGTAGTTGCTTTCTGCTTATATTTCTGGTACCAATCATATGATGGAATCTTGTGGGGGTTATTCTTTTCGAGCATTAGCTTTGATATGTATTCTTTAACCTTGGCTTTCAATAATCCCATGATGTGGGGTTCGTTTTGATATTGTAATGAATAGTATGTTAATGACTTGTCTAATTTCTCTAGATTTCACATTTTATTTTTGGCTGTATTGTTATGCTTTTTTCTAGGTAGTACTCAACAGGGATACCGGACGCTCCAAAGGATTTGGTTTTGTAACTTTTCGTGAGGCGCGTGAAATGCAGGAAGCCATAGATCAGATGCATGGCATGAAACTGGATGGCAGGCCTATCACTGTTGACAAAGCCCAGGGTAAATCTGGGGGTGGTGGCTATGGAAGTGGTGGTGGAGGCAGTCAAGACTGCTTCAAATGCGGTCAACCAGGACACTGGGCTCGAGAATGCCCTAACAGTGGTGGTGGTGGTGGAGGTGGCCGCAGGTTCAATGATAGCTACAGCAGCGGCCGAGGTGATCGGGATGGCAGAGGTGACCGTGACCGTGATCGCCATGGTAGTGGTGGTGGAAGCCGGTATGGAGGTGACCGCAATGGTGATCGCTATGGTGGGCGCCCTAGCTCTAATCGTGAAAATGGTGCACGTGACCGTTACAGTAGTGGTGGTCCATCCCGCAGTGATGGAGGAAGTTATCGAGACCGGTCGGGACCATATGACCGTGAAGGGGGTGGCAGCAAATATGGCGGATCTTCCCGGAACGATGGCCGCAGCACCCGCAGCACTTATGATGATAGAATCTAAGTGAATTTATTTTCTAGCTTTATGGTTGGAAAATCTCAAAAATTGATTTAACTTGGATGCTTTTATCTTTTGTAAACCACTTGACAAATCTGGGTGAAAGGCGATGTAGAGAAAGCTGGCTCTCTTTTTGTTGTATATTAACGAGCTTCTTGGATGTTCTAAGTTTTGTAATCTGCTAGTTCTACAGCCAGTCAAGTATCTCATGAATGAAGCTTAGGGTTTTAATTTGATACAATATAGTTCTTGTGAGTGGAGCAATTTTCATGAATATGAAGTGGGCCCAGAGCTGCATGTAAATTAAATAGTGTTTTGTGAGTCATCCTCATGAAGATGTAGCATTTCTGGCATTCCTACAATACTATGGGAACAGCAAAAATGGTCGTAATGGCTGGATGGTACCCACTAGTTTTAGCATATGCCAATGTTAATGTTGATGCAGGATATGTTATTACGAGTCGGAGATGACTTTAGGTGTAATGCAAAAAAGTAGTCTGCTAAAGCATTTTAAGCAGCTGTCTAAATCAGTTGGTGACGTGTGTGTGCATCTGTCTTTCCTCTATTATCAATCCATTTGAAGGTACCGTTTCTTATTTTATCTAGAGCTTTGGGGAGGGTGAGCTATCTCCAAGTTGTGGTATGAACTCAAAATGTTTAGTGTCAGTTAAAGTAGGATTTCTGCTGATTAAGCAAATAGTTAACGAGAACCTCAACTGCAGGTAGCTTCATGGTGGTGTCCTGGTTTTCTGACATTGTGCTCAGGGGGACTGGCTTTAGTCTCCAGGTGTCTTCAATCACATTGCTGCCGCTCTCAAGGTGTTCACAACTCGATTTAATTTCGTGTACATGCTCTCGTAAAAGTTGTGCTATGCAAAATAAGATGGCACACCAGAAGTTCGTTCTACTGATAGAACCATCTCTAAATTGCAAGACAAGCTTGGGATTGCAGTATAGTAAAGGTACCATATTATCTTGTTATTAAGGTGAAAAGTATACACATAGAACACTCTAAAATTTAAGGGGATGAATAGTGAGAGACTTGGGTAAATTGTTTACATAGCTAACATTGAATCTTTGAGGTGAACAGAATGTTGGTGCAAAGTGTTGGCATTATTCTTGGTCTTCTGGAAATTGAGAAATTGAGCCAACTAGTTGATGTTGATCAATTGAGTACGCCTTTGCAGCAAGCTTTGAAATTCAACCAAGTTTTCTTGGATCATCAACTATGTCATTGATGTATGCTGAACCATTTTGATAGTATTATATGATTGCCATAATATTTCGTGGGTAGTTTTTGATGCCAGCTTGGGGTGATTTTAAATGGAAATCGTATAAATATTGGCCCAACATATGCAAACTTTTAAGAATCGATATGTATTGTTCTCATTGATATGTGAATGGTCATTTTGTAAGTTCACGTATGGAAACCTTGTTATGACCTCTTCCTTTTAATCCCAAGGTGTAATGGACTTATCACACATCATTGGTGATAAGCCAATGGTGTAGTTGCAATGAGGTCTTCACTAGACCATTCACTCAAAGGGTAGGGATGCTATCAAACATGAGTTTGATAGGTCATGTTTACTAGGATTTTTTGTTGAACATCAAAATGATCCATCTCCATGACGATGAGATTTTAAAGGATTACCCAAGCTCCTTTGTTGAATTGGCACACTTGTTAGAGACACCAAGACATTGCGTAGGTGCGATGTGGCGCAAAACATTTGAGGTATCTCATGCTAGCCATTGATTGGTTGGCTAAGCAATTGCTCAAATTTGTAGGAAAGCAAATGTTATAATTTGAAGGTGGCATAAACAAAAGGTTGTGATTAGCTTTTATTGTCTATCACATGTCTTACATTTGGTTGCACATTGAGTATGCTTATGTTGTGCGTAGATTGGGTACAAGGGATATGCTAGTCAATAAATTAAGTTAAATGTGTGAATGGCCTGACCAAAGGCTATGATTGATTTTAATTGTCAATCTCACCCCTTGTGTTGGTTGCTCATTGAAAGTATACTTGTGATTGAATATTAGGTCAATTGAGGGATGGTAGTTAATGAACCAAAATTGAATGCGTATGTGACCTATATTTATCTTGTAGGTCCATAGGAGAAATCCTATGATAGAACAATGGTTGCTTGTGGCCATGGCTTATTTAATTTGGTATGCCATCTAGCTACATTTGCATTGAAAGTGGACGTCATTGAGGATAAGGTGGAGGTTGCTCCACACCACCTTACTATATGGAAAATCTAGGAGTGATGGTTTGACCAAAAGAAAGTTCTAGAAACATTGGGCAAAAGTTGGGCTATCAAAAGAATTCCAATAATTAGAGACTAAAGAAAGAAGTGAAAGATTGAAGACCCACATAACATGAATCTTTTTATTAGGTCTAGCATCCAAAGTCATAAGATTGAGCATAAACATCAAAAGAATATCATGGCCAATAGTGCTCTTTTTGAAAATTGAAAACTCTGAGCTTGTGGGAGTTATGAAAAATTTGCTTTCTTTCCTTGAATGTTCTCCTAGGGAAGGCCTAGGATACCCAGTACATGTATCCAGTCCTGTTCTTCGTTCAAGAAGGGGATGTAGTTGTCTACGTGGCCAACTTTGGGTACCTAGTTTTTATGTCCCAATAGTATACTTGACATCATATTTTGATCCACCGAGAGATTTTCCAAGTTCCCATTTCCACTTGTGCTTTGCCAAAGAATACTATGCCATTGCCCCAATCTTTTGAATCACACATTTTGCATTGAAGGCCTTCTAAGAAATAGGCCATAGTTCACTTTGTTCATCACTACAAAGGTGACTGAGAGGTGTATCCCTACAATCTTGGCTAGTTCTTGAGGACTTCTACTGGTTCAACTTTTGAACCACTTACCTTTTGTGTCAAATTGATTGCAAAGAAAGAATGCATGTTGGATACTCTCATTGATGAAAGCAAGTGTTAGTGCAATAAACTTGATAGTTTGGGACAATCCACCCATACAGAGTGTGCACTCTCCACTTGAGACAAGTTTGCCTAAGGTTGAGTGGTTGCACTCTCAATCTTCCAAAGTATATTGGTTTTTGGATCTCTTTTTGATAATTCTCTTCCTAGTTTGAGATCCATCCATTAATATTGGTTTAGGGAGCCTTACACCTACCTTCTTACTCTGTGCTTTTTTCATGACATTCAGGTGGATTGGACTCAAATCTTCATTAAAACATTTTACTCCAAATAGACTTACGATTACTAATAGGTTGATGCTAGCTCTAGGTGCTTTTAAGTCTTTCATTTGGAGAAGCATGTAGTACTAGTGGGGCTTTCATCCATATAGAAGTCTTATATTGATCAAATATGGATGACATGCATACGTTTTAGAATAGGGTAACCTCTTGGTTGCTTAATAGATGATTACTTCATGGCCACACCATTTGCAATTGCTACATATTCTACTCTTAGTCTCTAGGCAATTTGACTACATTCACTACCACCATGATGAGCACATTGAACATTAGGCATGTGGGTCTACCTAGCTTTAAGGGTTTCAATTATCCTTGTCATCTCTTATTTAAGATTATCCAAGACCCATGATAGGTTTGATTATTTCTCCTTTTAATCCTCATAATCTCTTGTTTAAGATTAACCAAGACTTGTGATAGGTTCAATTCTTTCTCCTTTCCTTCATGTCTATAGAGACTAGTTAAGCTAGAGGTTTGTTGTTCTCTCTTGCTTCCCTAAGCAACTCTACTCCAATAGTTTCCTCAAATACTCCATTAAACTTAGGCTTATTCAAGCTCAAGTTGCTAGTTATAAGTCTATACTCCTCATCTTTGATCCCATTGATAAAGGCTGTGGTAACAATGTCTGCATATCCAACTCCAATGAACATTTTGATGAACATATTTTTGAGAGTGGAGAAGCTAATTTCTTGAACTACCTCAAGACTTGTACAACAAGACTTACCCTTTCCTTTTAGCCACAACCTAAAAGCTTGTGCCTTATTCTTACTCATCATAAGGTTGTTGATCTAGCATACTTACTCTTATTGCTCTAGAGTCCATTGGGTAACACTTCTTATTACATTTTCCATTCTGAATTGCTTATTAGTTCTAGACTTGCTACAATCTATTTTGGTATTCTTCCCTCAAGTCTCATTTTGGACGATCCTATGTAATCCCTAAGCTTATTTTAGGGAGCATTAGGTACCCGATTGATACTATCTTCTTCAACCATCTTATTAATATCTTCTTTTAGTGGTTGCATTATGGTATTGAACAATTGACAAATGGGAGTTCCTTCAAGTAAGTGGCCCCTTGATGAAGATACCTTTAAGGTTTAAGGATTTGGGAAATCAAAATTAGACTCCATGTTAGATTGTACATAGTGTGCCTCTCAAGGCTCATTGCTTGAAATAATTTTCAATCCTTGCATTGTAAGATCCAATCTCTTAAGGTTCTACTCTCGACTCCTTTTTGGTCAATATACATAATTGATGTCAAGATGTATGCTTGAGACATTGGCTGTGAGACCTTTAGGGTCAAAGTACCTTTCTCATCAAGGCTAGATGGCATTTTATGCCCTAAAACTCTTCTTTAGATTGTCAATGCAAGTTCTAGGGTCTCTCTAGCTTGTTTACATCCACATGTTCCTTGTCAACCTGGTCAATAGTCTTCACATGGGTGCTTATTGTGGAGGTGGGGTATTCTTAAGTGCATGGAACACTCAATGCCCTTTTGGAACATCTAAAATGCCTTTTTGAGCTCAAAAATCAATGGAGCTTTAGATTGTGACTAGTTGGGTGTGTATTAGATCTTCGAGCCAAAACATGGAATGATCCAATGGTTGTTTGGGGTCAAATGAGTTGAATTAATAGCACTCTTGAGGTAGTGCATGGATTGATACCTTGAGGGTATCAATTGCAAAGGTTATGATCATTTTCAAGCTCACAAGCAGTGCAAATTTGGAGTATGTCTTGGTGGGAATCCCATGACAACCATGAGTACTTTTCTTGGATCAAGAAAGACTTAAGACTTGATCAAGAGTTCCCTTAAGTGTCCTTGTGATGGAATCATCTTTGGTCCTTCTTAATGTAGTCCAAGCTCATGGACATATTGTTGGGTGCCTCTAGTGCTAAGCTAAGGATCTACTTCCTTGGCTAAGACTTGAAAGGCTACCTTGAAGGTGTTCAAGAGAATAATACATTGAGGGATACTACTGTATGTCATAAGCCAACATTGGAGGCTCATAATTGATGGATTTCTAGCCTATGGAGTACTAGCCATTATTTATGGTGTTAAAAGCAAGTCAAAAAGTGGTCATATTGGTCTCTAAAGAGTGTTTGGGCAAGGATTAATTGCTCTCAAGGTATTCTTAGAGTCAATACCTTGAGGACACCAATTCAAGATTTGAGGGACTCTAAAGAGATGACTTCATGGATGTGTCCTTTGTGCACAGAGCCTGGTTCAAGAGATTTTCAAGTTTGAGTTGATTGTGAAGTCCAAGATTCAAGATAAAAAACATTGAGGTATTACTAGTACTTTGTACTTTATGGATTTTCTTTGAGGTAGTGAAGGTATCCTACTCTCAACACAAGTGCAAGGTTTCCACAATGATGCTTTGGGATGCCCACTTGAGTCAATGGGGTAGTTATTTGACTTGTAGAAAGTGTAGAGGCAAGGAAAATACCCATTCAAGGTATTCTTGATAGTACTACCTTCATGTTTCTTCTTTTTGTGCAAACAGGCCTTTCTCTACAAGGGAAGGTAAAGTTCCAATACCCTTAGGCAAGCAAGGCTCTATGCTTGAGAGTGAGAAAGATGATATTGATCAAAGGGCTATTTAAATAATGTATGTACCAGGGTGTATACCCTCAATGTATTAATACCTAGAGGGGTACATTTGTTGCTTTGAGGATTGGACACATAGAGTTAAGTCAAGGGTAGTTGCTTCTCCTTTAGTCAGAGATTGTCAAGGTGTTTGGGTGACCATGTGCTCAAGAGAAAAAGTCTAGAGGGTCTAAAGGCCAAGAAATACGCTCTCAAGGCATTATTGTTAGATACCTCGAAGATAGTCAAACAAAATCTTGAGGTATTAATGTTGGATGCCTTAAAAATGGTTAGACAAAGTACAAATGATTTTCTAAGTCAAGCTTAAATGGAAGCTCAAGGTTTTTAGTACTAAGGAAAGGGGTACAAATAGTAAGATATCTAAGAGATAGGTCTTCAAATGGATGCCAAGGCAAGTATAATGTAGACTCTAGGTATTTCATGCAAGTTTGCAATGGCGTATTTACTTAGGTAGAGTGAGAAGTCAAGCTTCTTGGATTGTATAGAAGGTGGATGCAATGTCCATTAGGGGTGTCATTAATGTATGTTTCCAATTGAGGTAGAAGGGGGATGGGCAAATCCACTGGGGTGGGTGCGTGTAAAGCTTGAGTGCAAGCCCTACATATTGAAGGTAGGAATACCTCCAAGGCGACTAAATTGAGTTTATTTAAGTCTTTTCTCAAGTAATGTTTAGTGCCAATGCTTCTTAGTTCAGTCTACATACTAATGGGAGCACTACTCTAAGTCTAGGTGCTTCCAATTGAGTGGAAAAGTAAAGATGGTCATAGGGTGCTTCCAATTGAGTGGAAGAGTGAAGATGATTGTGACGGATCCTAGGAGAATAGACTAGTCATCGAAGTGGCCACTTAAGAAATATGTGGCATTAGCAAAAAGACTCATGTTAGTAGCCATATAAATAATAAATTCTCCCATATTCCTCTTCATTGCCTCTTGTACCTCACTCAAATCAACATTGGCCTCCAACTCTTGAGGCCTTTGTGGTTATGATTGCAATGTGCCTCTTGCATTCTTATTTCATGTATGTCAATGGTTTAAATTATTATAGGATCTACCAACATGGTAGATTTGTGTGCTAGGTATTTTGTGGAATATACCCTCTGTAAAAAAACAATGCAACTTCATCATCCTCTTATCACCCTTGCTCCTCTTCCTTCATCTTTTACTCCAATCTTGCCTCCACCACCCACTTCTCTACAACTAAAATAGAATTTTACCTTCAACCCCTGCATCTTCTCAACTTGTGCGTTGCCTTACATGGCTCTTATTTTTATTTTGTAGATGTTATATATGTGTGTGTGTGTGTGTGTGTGTGTGTGTGTGTGTACTGGGCAGCTGACCTGCACCCTTTGTCTGATGCCATGGCTTCTTTGGGGTGGGATGCCTTGGGGTAAATCAAAATTTAGGCTAGCCTACTTTTCTCGCCCTATTTTGGGCCTGAGAGGGGATGTGCTAAGAATTGCTCTTACCCCTAGCCCCAAAACATGCTTATTTTAGGCTTATTTTAGCCAAAACCCTAAAATGGGGAGCGGATTGAGAGAGTTAAGTGGGAGAGGATCTAGAACCCTAATTTTCTATAAATTAGGAGCCAACCCTCCACACACACACACACACACACACACACACACACACACACACACACACACACACACACACACACATAGTATATATACCTTGAAAAAGAGAAAATGCTTCCATCCAAGCTCACCTAATATTAACAACTTAATAATTAATATATTCATAATTATACATAATATTAAGAATGCAATATAAGTAAATATTATATATATGCATAGCAATATTAAATATAATACATTGTCTTAATGTTAATAGAGAACATAATAAATTGAAATTCTTACATGTATAATATATTTATATTTGTATTAATAAAATGCAATTTTATTTAATATGTTCATGTATTACATAAATAATGACCAAGGGTGGCTTCAAGCTCAACTAATCAAAAGGAAACTTCATATATAGGCCAAAATATTCGTATGAACAAACTTTGGCTAAGTTCCAAAGTCAAGGGGAAATAAGAGAGCTTTTGGAGGGCTACCACATTGTATCTCTCCCAAAACCCCCCCCTTTCCAAGGTGGATTTTTCATATCAACAATACTCTTGTTGCTGCAGAAAGTGTAGCTTAGGACATGAAGGCTACACCATTTTCATGAAAGTACAATTTACATGGCCTAGGCATTGAGCACCTCAAGAGAGAGAGAGAGAGAGAGAGAGAGAGAGAGAGAGAGAGAGAGAGAGAGAGAGAGAGAGAGAGAGAGAGAGAGAGAGAGAGAGAGAGAGAGAGAGAGAGAGAGAGAGAGAGAGAGAGAGAGAGAGAGAGAGAGAGAGAGAGAGAGAGAGAGAGAGAAGTTTGTGGGGGATGTAGCTATGTGACACATGGCATGCCCCTTGAAAAACCTCTCCATAGTATGTAACAAGACAATATACAAGATACACCTTTGGCTTCTCCTCCGGGCATGTTCATATTCGCTCACTTTAGTGGCCCTCATTCTCACCATTGGTCCTAAAAGAGGTCAACATAAAGAGTGAAGCCCGAGTAAGAGCACAAGTAAGCAGAAGCAATGGAGGAGTGAGTTATGGTGAATGAAGCAAGAGAGGAAGAGAGAGAGACTCAAGATGTGGAAGCCCCAATAGTCATAATGTGTGATTGACCTTCCCTTATTCAAATATCACTAAAAGAATAAAGAATGAAGTGACAATGATGGGTGCTTGCCACCTATAGTGTACAACTGTGCAGGTATTGTCATGCAATACCCATCAGCTTCCTAAGGAAGGCAAAATGCTCTGTTGAGAGACATTTAGTGAGAAAATCTATGGAATTTTGGTTAGTTGAGATATTGACAAGCTCAATGGAATGAACACAGTTTGTAATGCACTGGGCAGTTGTCATACACCCTTTGTCCGATGCCGTAGCCTCTCTGGGGTAATCACTTGGGCTCATATTTGCAGTGCCCTTAAGGTACCCCATGATACCCTTTACGGCATCCCAATGTTGCTTACGAGGTGTAGCTATATAGCATGCCACAACTCCCACTACAAATGCTATGCCAGGACAAGTGGCTATCATGGCATGCATCAAACTGCCCACTATAGATGCATAAGGAATCTTGGCCATCTCGGCCTTCCATTAGACTATGGACAATCGACTTGACTAACCTTCACATGAGAAGATAAAGGACAATCAATAGGCTTAACATCTTGTATATGAAACTGCTCAAGGGCCTTTGAGATGTACTCCTTTTGCATTAAGTAAAGGAGCCCCTTAGAGTGCTCATGCGTGATGTGCATCTCAAGAATATGTGAGGCTTGTCCCACATCCTACTTGAGCTGACTTTTTGAGGCATCCAGCTCATCATGAGCACTCCTAGTAATTAACATATCATCCACATAGAGTATTGAAATCATAAGGCGGCCATCACGGGCTACCTTCATGTATAAATACGGATCCATATCACTGCAGGTATATCCTTGTGAATGTATGAAGGCATTGAACTTGTGGTACCATTCCCTAGGTGCCTACTTAAGGCCATAAAGGCTCTTTCTCAACTTGCATACTATGTGTTCCATGGTTTTTTCTCAAATTCCTTAGAGGTTGTTGCATATAAATCTCATCATGCAAGTCCCCATGTAAGAAAGCCATCTTGATATCCATCAAATAGAGGTCTAGATCTAGCTATGCAACCAAAGCCAATACCAAGCATAGGGTAGTAATCTTGACTACAAGAGAGAAGACTTCATTGAAGTCAACACCATGCTCCTACTTAAAACCCTTAATAACCAATCTAGCCTTATAGGCTGGCTTGGGGCATCTAGGGATACTCTTTAACTTGCACACCCACTTGCATGGCAAAACATGCTTTTCACTAGGAAAAGGAACCAAATCCCACGTATGATTTCTCTACAATGAGTCATACTCTTATTGCATGGCCCTCTTCCAAGAGTGACTATCACCTTTGCGCATGGCCGCATCATAGGTAAGAGGCTTACCATCATATGTCACCATAACATAATCCATAAAGGCCGCAAACCGATCAAGTTGACATCTATCTTTAGTAAACTGCCTCAAAATAGGTTGTGGGACCTCGACGTCCTGTCTGACATCAAGGTCCTAGCTGGCTATATAGTAATAGGAGGCTCCTCTTGAAAGATCACCTCGTGTACTTCAATGACATGCTCAGACTGCTTATGCGTTTTCTCCTCATGGAAAACATCATGGCTATGGTGGATGACCTTTCGAGCTTGGGGATCCCATAGGCGATAGCCCATCTCACCTACATCCCCATAACAAAGAAAAATGCATTTCATGGACTTAGGATCTAGCTTATTGTACTTGTCCTTGGAAACATGGCAGAAAGCCTCACAACCAAAGATATGCAAATGAGCGTATGATGGAAGTTTTTCAGATTATACATTCTCAACAAACTGATAGTCAAGAGTAGTGCACGGTGATTGATTAATCAAATGCATAGCAGTGGTAATTGCATTAGCCCAAAATTGCTACGATAAGCTTGCTTGTTTAAGCATACTACGAACTCGCTCTTGGATCATCATGTTCATGTGCTTGGCTATAACATTTTGAGATGGGGTATACGAGGTGGTTAACTATGCTTGATACCACTCTCATCACAAAATTGCTCAAAGTCTTTAGATACATTCTCATCCCCATTGTCAAATCATAGGTATTTCAGCTTACACCTAGACTAGTTCTCAACAAGAGCAAGCCAATGCTGAAACGTAGCCAAGACTTCTAATTTCTACTTTATGGGGTATGTCTAGACCTTATGTGGACTAATACTCAATGAAAGTAACGAAGTACTTCACTCCACCTAATGACTTGTAGAGCATAGGTCCACCAATATTAGAATGAATAAGAGACAAAGGCTCACGCATGCACGTAATGCCGGACCTCTTATGTGAATTATGGGTTTGCTTTCTATAAAGACAATGATCACAAGCACCAAAATACTTAAAGGCAAGGGGTGGAAGATATTGCAAACATGTAAGCATTTTCATTCCCTTTAACGACATGTGCCCAAGGCGATGATGCCATAACAATAAATGTGGTATTGTAGCCACTACCAAAACATGGTTGATAGACCTAGATACAAGTAAGGAATAAAGAGTGCTAGACTTGGCACCTCATCCCAAGACAAGATTTAAACAGGTAAGCTTCAATAAGGAATCACCAAAAGGGACGGCATAACCTACACCATCCGACTGTCGAGTAGAAAGTAGGCTTTTAGTCAAAGTTAGACCATGGCATACATCATGCAAAGTAAACATACTACCTGAAGGAAACTATAATTGGACATCTTCAATACCAACAATATTCAATGTCAAGTCATCACGCAATATGAGACATCATGTCATGCTACGATAGGACTGGAACCACTCTTGATGAGAGGTAACATGAAATGAAGCCCCTGAGCATAGGTGAATTATGCATCAATCAACTACAAAACATCAAGAGAAGAAGATGCAAGTATGTAATCCTCATCAAAATCAGTTTGCATGATATTAATCTCTTCAATCTTGATGCTAGATTTGCTAGGGATAATATTGTGATCATTATTCTTTTCTTACACTTTGTCCTTGCCCTTTTTCTTGCACTTGTCATCATGCATTTTATGGCATTATTGTCGAAAATGACCCTGATTTCCACAATAATGATAAATCAATGTGGACTTACAACCATGGGGCTTACTATGAGATTATCCACATGATTGAGAATGAGACTGATGATCATTACCGCTCTTACCCTTATTTCCTCCGATTGTCAAAGCATGAGAACTACACGAAGCATCAATATTCTTTCTGTTAATCTCTTCATTCTTGGGTGCATCCTCTACATTTTGCAATTTCAACCCATCAACAGGCAAATTTGCACACATAGCAGTCTTTTGGAATGTGTCCCATGACTCGGGCAATGTAACCAACAAGAACAAGGGAGGAAGATTATCCTTAAAGTCAACCTCCTTATGAAGATAAGTCCTGAAAATAGAACGAAACTTATTTAAGTGGGTGGATATGAAAGCCCCCTCCTTACAAAGGTCCATAAGTTGCTTAAGCCAATACATCTATGAAGCAAGTCTTTGCTTGTCATAGATATCGTAGATCTTCTCCCATAACTGCTAGCAACAGGTGGTTTGGGATTTAGGGATAATATTATAGAAAACCTACTTAGAGAGTGACAAAATGATTGTGGATTTACATACCTCATCCAATTCAACCCAATCCTTTGCATCAAAGCATTCAGGCTTTACACACATATGTCTCAATGGTTTGAGATTTGAGCTTCATTACATTGATATTGGCTATAGTTATATACCTTGGTTACTTCACTGGCTTATGTAGTGCTTGAAGAATCTATTGGGTTTTATGCTCTTGACTTATGCTTCATGTATCTTGGATACTCAAATATCATTCACGTGATGTTTTGAGCTTTGCTTGCTCATTTGCCATTCGACTTTTGCTTCAATGGGAGCTATTCGACTTTGTGTACTGAGCCACATTGGCACTTGAATGTACCACAAAGAATTTGGTTAATGTAGTTGAGCTTAAGCTTATCACAATGAGACAATGAGACTCCTTGTGACATGTACATGCTCTCATGATAGTTATTGGATGCAACTACCCTATCGTGGGTTGATTTGATCTCTTGACTTGGACCTACTTATGTTTGTCAGGGTATTGTCCATGGTATCTATATGCTTTTGGATTATGTATTGAGCCTTTGTTCAATGGGTTATGCATATGGCAGTTCTCTTTGTTTACTCTTGAGACCTACCTTGTGCACGACGTCTATGCCTATTGCATATATGGTTTCTGACACACTGCAGATGTGACAATCTTTAGTGCTGGTTGTTCTTGGCTTCTTTCCTCTTGGTTGCTCACAATGTGTTGTTGGCATATTTTTGCAATTTATTACAGCAACCTATCATTTTAGTTTTATGCATTCTATTTGAGGGCAATCACATATACTTGATAGTTTCTTGACTATAATTTGTGGACAACTCATTATTTTGTCAATGCTCTTGTTTTCAACTTGATTTGGCAGTGGTTTTTGGGCTAATTTGCAAGGTATTATAGCAATTCATCTTTCCCTTCTTTGTACTTACTTGGTCTCATTATGGCTAGTGGTTCTCGCGACAGTGCTATCTTCAATATTGAGAAATTGGATGGGGCCAATTACAACTATTGGAAGACCTAGATATGGCAAGTTTTAGTGTAGAAATTACAAGTTAGACCAATTAAAAATGGGGGTGCCAAACCCAAAAACATTGTAGTCGAGGATTGGGATGAGCTATGCAAGTCCACAATCATTTTATCACTCTCTAAGCAAGTTCACTACAATTTTGTAACTAGAAATGACACTACATATGAGCTTTGGACATAGATTAAGAATCTTTATGACAAGCAAAGTCATGCATCTCAAATGTATTGGTAGAAATAGTTGATGGACCTTTGCATGAAGGAAGGGACTTCTATGTCTGCAGACTTGAATGAGTTTCACTCCATCACCAACCATTTAGCTTCGCAAGAGATTGAGTTCAAGGATACTTTGCATCCTTTATTTATGCTTGGTACTCTACCTGAGTCATGGGACACTTTTCGTACGGCTCTCTATGCTAAGGATGAGTTAAAATTGTAGGATGTTGAGAGTGCCCTCTTGATAAAAGAGGCGAACTAAAAGAATATGGATGCTTCTAGTATGTCCCATGCATTGACTGTGAGAGGCTGGCAAGATGGAAATGGCCATGATAAAGACTCTAATAGATCTTAGTCTAGGACATGTAGATAGTCTCATATAGTAAGTCCAGTCTTACTTATCATTATCGTGGAAAAGCGGGTCATATTCGGCCACATTGCCATAAAATGCACGAAGACAAGCACAAGAAAAGGGGAAAGGGTAAAGTGTAGGACAAGAATGACGATCACAACATTGTGTCTAGCAAGTCTAGTATCAAGTTTGAGGAAATCAATCTATGTAGCCTAATATATCCAATGATCTTATCTTGGAAGCTTCTTCTTTGGATACTTCACAACTGATTGATGCTTTGTTAAGATATACTTAGTGTTGGTTGATATTCAGGGGCTCCCTTTCATGTGACCCCTCATAGAGGTACTAGTTTCACTCCTATCATAGTATGACTGGGTCTGTCTGATTGGGTAATATCCTGGAATTGGAGATAATTGGTATTGGTAATGTCCATGGTGCATTTTGATTCAAGCAACATGTTTACTCTTCATGATGTACAACATGTACTAGCTCTCACAAAGAGCCTGATCTCAATTGACACCTTGGATTGTTATGTTGTCTCTTTTCGTGATTTCTCATGGAAGATTTTCCATAGGAATCTTGTTATTATTGCAAGTGGTGCTAAGTCTAGTACCCTCTATCCTTTGCCTGTATTTAGGTCAGTCGACCATGTTTTAGAAATGGGTGTAGTTCCACATGTATCTCTTTGGCATTGTCACCTTGGGTACATGTCGTTGAAAGCAATGTAAATGCTCACTAGTCTTTTGCCCCTAGATTATAAGTGTTTTGAGCCTTGTGATTATTGTCTATATGGAAGGCAAATACATAGTACACATAAGAAGTCTGACATGAAATGCATGGGTGAGCCTTTGACTCTCGTTCATTTGGATGTATATGGTCCCGTGCCCTGTCAAATCAATAGGTGGTGCAAAGTACTTTGTCACATTCATTGATGATTACTCATATAAGGTCTGGGCTTTCTCTACTAACTAGAAATTGGATGTCTTATCTACCTTTCAACATTGGTGTGCTCTTGTTGAGAACAAGTTTGGGTATAGGCTGAAATGCCTAAGATTAGATAATGGAGGTGAGTATGTCTCAAAAGCTTTTGAGTAGTTTTGTGATGAGAGGGGTATTAAGTATCAATTGATTGCTCCCTACACCCTCCCTAGAATGGTATTTCTAAATGCATCAACATGATGATTCATGTTGAAATACTACAATTTATATAATATAAGTGGAAACATAACATTTATTTGGCATATGTCGGCTTGTTTGCTAGCATTGCAATTCAACTAAAAATAACAATATGTTCTTCCATAAATACTATAAGGCACCTTTGTTCTCACAATCATGAGAGAGAGAGAGAGAGAGAGAGAGAGAGAGAGAGAGAGAGAGAGAGAGAGAGAGAGAGAGAGAGAGAGAGAGAGAGAGAGAGAGAGAGAGAGAGAGAGAGAGAGAGAGAGAGAGAGAGAGAGAGAGAGAGAGAGCAGTCATGCAATGTAAAGAAAGTAAATCTACTTAACTTGCGGATAAAGTTTAGTTTGAGGAGGTGGTTAGAAAGGGTTGCCATGAATGTGAGAGAGAGAGAGAGAGAGAGAGAGAGAGAGAGAGAGAGAGAGAGAGAGAGAGAGAGAGAGAGAGAGAGAGAGAGAGAGAGAGAGAGAGAGAGAGAGAGAGAGAGAGAGAGAGAGAGAGAGAGAGAGAGAGAGAGAGAGAGAGAGAGAGAGAGAGAGAGAGAGAGAGAGAGAGAGAGAGAGAGAGAGAGAGAGAGAGAGAGAGAGAGAGAGAGATCATGCTTTGTCAATTATATTTTCATGTAAAAAAGTAACTCTCCTTAACTCGGGGATAAAGTTTAACTTGAGGAGGGTGGTTAGAAAGGGTTTCCCCTAGCAAATGCTATTTGCCCTTGTTACTCAGCCTCTCCTCAATCAAATAGATAAAAGGGTTCAAGATGATATGATCAAAGGTTTGCCTCTTCCCACTCATAGTTCCATCTATGCTCAACTCTTTGGTGGTGGTAAGTTTGTATCATCAAGGTAGACCAGTGCTCTTTGCAATAGTTACTGAGGTCTTTGATGAATTTGCATACCTCTTTTGATTGGTTGTGTTTTTCTCACCTCCTAAAATAAATAACATTTCATAGGTGATGATGGATGTCGCTTATGGGACACTAAACAAGCTTTTTCTACCCAGGCTGTGTTTATGTTGTGGGTTCTATTTTGATCTCTCCCTCCCTCCCTCCCTCCCTCCCTCCCTCCCTCACACACACACACACACACACACACTCTCTCTCTCTCTCTCTCTCTCTCTCTCTAAAATAACATGTAGATCTCATTTGTGATGTTTGAATTAGCACAAGTGGAATATGTGATCCTATAGTAGGTCACCAAGTTCTCTAGGGGGTGGTTTCACAAAATCTCACATAGCACTGTTCGTGTTGTAAAATCTCCGACTACCCAATGTCCATTTAGAAACTCAACCAACCACCAAAATTTCAATTCAATCATCAGAAGAGTGCCCATCCATCGACAAATTGGACACATATGTTTTACAGAGTATGAATCATTTAGTGGATTTGCTACCTGGACATAGGCCAAGGTTTATGTGCATGGAGTGCCACAAAGAAGGCCCGAAAGTCATGGAAAATGTTAATATGAAGTTTCTAAAGATTGACTTCATGATGATCAATAGTACCGAGCCTTTGGGTTGACATTGAGGGAGTAGTTTCCATATTTGGAAGGTTTGTTGTGGGTAATGAAAAAATATATGGAATCACCTTTGAATCAATGAAGTTGACCCAACAAATAGTCGAGAAGCTCTAGGATGCAACCACCCCTTCTATTGTATGTTGTAGCATTAGAGCCAAAACAATTCTCCTTTCACCCCACTACTTTACTAAGCCTTTGAAGAGTTGGCAAATCACAAGAGGTTTGTAGAAATGGTGGATAAACTTGATTCTTGGGGGATCACGAGGGGTTTGTAG
Source organism: Lygodium microphyllum (assembly GCF_053477565.2). NCBI lineage: Eukaryota > Viridiplantae > Streptophyta > Polypodiopsida > Schizaeales > Lygodiaceae > Lygodium > Lygodium microphyllum. The sequence goes on along the minus strand of NC_141157.1, from coordinate 28,982,652 downwards.
AAGTGGTGGGATAAATTGACTCTTGGAACAAGCAAACAATGAACATGAAAATAGTAAAGGTCCTGCTATAGGAAATACAAGAAACTTCCAAAGCAGGTTGGACCCTTCCATGGTAGGTACACTATACTAGGTGCTCTATGCCTAGGCTATGCAAAGTGCCACATCACAACAATAGTGTAGTGCACTTCGCACCCTAAACCACACTTCAATAGGGAAAAAGTGTTGTTGGCCATAAAAACTTCATGTATAGGCATCATATTTTGCTATTTTGATGACATGGCCCACTAAGAGCTTAAGAGGTGGCCTCTCTCTCTCTCTCTCTCTCTCTCTCTCTCTCTCTCTCTCTCTCTCTCTCTCTCTCTCTCTCTGTGAGAGATCTCATTCTTATCTCATCTTGCTCTTGGTGTTACAATTTTTTGTGAAGGGGTGCATCAGGATTTAAGTAGGGGCTAGGATTTTTGGAACAGAAAAGTTCAATAAGTTTTGGGGGAATAGGGTTAATTTTTACAAGAAGAAGTGAGGAAAGGATTAGGATTTCTTGGGTGTGAAGAGGTTTTGAGGTGCTAAGGGGTATTCTGGGTGGTTGGTGTTCTATGTGTGCACACATGTTCATGGGGGAGGAGGGTTACGTTTTCTCATGTGCGGAGAAAGAGGATTTATAGTTGTGATAGAAGGGGGTTTTAGGTTTTTGGGGCAAGGTATGACTTTTTAGGGAGGGAGAGGTTAGGGTGGTTCTGGTTTGGTCAAGAAGGGGATGACAATTTTGGAAGATTAGGTTTAGGGTTTTCAGAGGGCTCAGTTTGTGTGTGTGTGCGTGTGCACACGTGCATGCACACATTCATTAAACCGAAGGGGGGCCATGGTTTCCTAAGAAAGATTGCAAACAAAATTTTTAACCATATTCTATCTAAAGACCCACTCTTTTTTGAGATTTTACATTCCATCTATTGAACATGTAATGTTTTCCTTTAGTAAACTATCAAATCATATATGTTGCCCACCGATGTATAGAGGAAATTTCCCTCCCCCATATTTTCACTTTGGGCCACAACCAATGCCAACACATCAAAGGGCTCTGAAGGGCCATATTAGCACATGCATTATACCTTTACAATTCATGATATTGATGTTGATAATGGAGGTGATGCTAAATGTGGTGTGCCTCTCCAAGCTCAACTTATCTTGTCATGGTAGTGCACTTGCAACACTCTACACTCCAGAGACCCATTATAACTTGTAGTTTTACATGATGATGTTATTCATAAAGGCAATGCCATCCTCATTGATTTGATTGGATTCATCCCATGTGTATTTGCATTTGTTGTGGCACATGTGTCTACATTGCCTGTGTATTACTATACTAAACAGTACCTGCACACTTGTACATTGTAGGTGTCACTTCATTCTTTATTCTTTTAGTGAGATTTGAATAAGGGAATGCCACACTTACACATTGTGATTGTTGGAGCTCCCACATCTCTCCTCTCTCTCTCTCTCTCTCTCTCTCTCTCTCTCTCTCTCTCTCTCTCTCTCTCTCTCTCTCTCTCTCTCCACCATAACCCAGTCCTCCATTGCTTTCGCTTGCTTGTGCTTCTCCCTTCAACTGGTATTAGAGCTTTGGTTTGGGGAGCTTCTCCTTTAGTTTACTTCAGTGTGAGACAAAGCTGTCACTTATACAGTTATGGGCTTGAAGAATCTATTGGGTTTTATGATCCCAATTTATGCTTCATGTATCTTGGATGCTCGAATGTCATGTCTATGATCTATTGAGCTTGTCTTGCTCAATCGGCATTCGCCTTTGTTCCAGTGGAAGTCAATTGAGCTACTTAGCTATTTTGCACTTTAGAGGAGCTTTGGATTTATGTGGTTGAGCTTACTTCATTGAGACCATGGTACTCAGTTGAGTTATGTCTATGCTCTCCAAATGCTACTTGGATGCAATTTTTGCCTAATGGGCTGATTTGATTCATGCTTTGAGCCAGCACCTATCCCTTTTAGGTTATTGTCAGTGATGTATTCACCTTGCTTGGCTATGTATTGAGACTCTTTACACTTGCTTAGTCAGCTGTGTATTTGGCAGTTCTCTTCCATTATACTTGAGAACTATTATATACATGATAGTTATGCCTCTTGGATGTATCTTTCTCTCGGTCCGGTTGCATGCTCAATGATTGCTAGTGGTTCATACATATTCCACTTGTTTTAGGATATACTTGGCAATTACATATTGGATTCTATTAGTTGATTACCCACACTTGGCTTTGGATTTATTGTTGTCATTATTTTCAACTTGCAGTAATTGTAGGTATATGCATCATTTATGAGGGCAAATGCTTTGAATTGATTGTCATTCTTTAGTAGTGGACAACCTTGCTCTATGTAGTTTTTCCTCTGTTGGATACCATTTTGGCCTATTTTGCTATCATTTATAGCAACTTGTTTATCTTGGACTTTTCTTTTATTCATTGCATTATGGCTGGTGGTGACGCGAACCAACTACTAATTCAACAACACTTTGTGAGCTATTGGTTCAAATAGGAACCATGTAGTCACAAATTAGTGAGCTAGAAAAAGCTAGACCCATGCTTGAAGTGACCGTCATTAACCCAAAAGATAGTCCTCACCTGAGAAACATCTCAACAAATGTGTAGGAATCTTGAAGGGGCAAGGCATAGTAGGAAGAGTAGGAACCCTTGAGTGGCTATGTGAAGAGTTTGATAATGCTATCTTCAACATTGACAAGTTGGATGCCACAAATTACAAGTATTGGAAGGCACAAATTTGGCAGGTTCTAATGTAGAGATTGCAAGAAATATGCAACATCTCTATTAGGGTTGTGTGCTACATCTGCAACTCTTTAAGTGTAGTCTTCTGTAACTCAATATCAATTTGCAATGTATAAAAGACATTTAGACAATTGGTCAACCAGACTACATGAATGTGAAAAAAATATCATAAGTAATTTAAAGAAATCAAGATAATTTGCCTCAATTGAGCAAGCGTTTACACCTCTATTTGTAGACCCTACTCCAAGTACATCCAACATTGATCTCTATGACTCTATCATAATATCTCTTTGTTGTGGAATCCTTGGGTGATAGGGATTCCAATTGGGCTCTAGTAATCTTGATTTGGGTCCTCAGTAGATCCATGGATGTAGAAAATCTTTGCTCACTCAATTTCACCGCTCTTGCATCCTCCAATTTTTGCTAATAGCTTTCTAAAGCCTACTTTGTTGTCTACACTCTCCTATGAACATAATTTATCAATAGTTTAATTTTTTCTCCCTCAACATGATCCAGCACATGATCTACATATGCTAATTCCATTGTGGCATTGCCAATCATCACAGGACCCCTTGCATGAGGGATGTCTACATGCTCATGGATTTATCTTCCATGGCTCCATCCACATTTCCATTAATAATCTTCCACTTCATGAGGTGGTTGTCAAAGTACCCAATATTCCTGAGATCATTATTGTGGTCCTTTGCAAATGTAGCCCATGCCATATTATTTATCTTACTGAATGGAGATAAATTCCCATCATGCAAGTATAACATCAAAGGGTAGTTTTCTTATCGCAAAATTTCATCTAGTCTTCCAAAAAACTAGCCAATTTTATGCTAGTTAACCCATACTTTTGAAATCTGCAAACAAAAAAAAGCATACTAGGTTAACCTATCTACACCCTACAAATCCACATATTAGGAGTGACAATGTGAATAAGTACAAGGATATGTCAAATCAATATGGGAGGGTAAGAGATTTAAATCTTTGCAAAAAGCTTTGTAAATACATCTACCAAGTTATCATATGTAGATACATACATCAAGTTGATCTTGCTTACTAATACTTAAAGGTTTCTCCTATACATAATGATAATGCACTTTTATGTGCTTTGTTCAAGCATGCAAGATTGAATTGTCTACACTATTAAAGCATTATAACTATCAATATATAATGGTAGGGTGACTGGTCAAAACCCAAGTTGGAAATAAGTCATTGGAGCCACATGCATTCAACTACAATTGAGGCCTACCATGTACTTAACTTCACATCTAGAAGTGACTGCCATAGGTTAAGAATCACATGCATATAACTATGATCGCCACCACATGGATAGAATAAATCATAATCGTGTGTGGCCTCCAAGTAGCAAAACATCATCTTTGAACCTAGATGATGCATAAATTGATTCACATCTGATACAAGCTACATATTCACCCTAGTGTGGTTGATATAAAGAAGACACAATGACCTATTTTGATATAACGATGGATGTAAGCTAGATTTTGTTGGAGTTTCCATAAGATTATGCATCAAGAACAAACCTTTTAGGATATTCTAGATTTACCTTGTCTTTTGAATAACAATGCCATCTTGTTGTTGCTCAATTAGTACACAACAAACACCAAGTCATATCAATGATAATGAAGAAGTGCAATGTAATTTCAACACTCTTAATAATAAAAATACCACTATAATAGTGTTAACCAAGAAAATGGAAAAATACACATGTTAAATCTCATAACCAAAATCAATAGGTCCCTCTATTGATGGGTCTTGACTCTTTAGAGACATCAAAGTCTCCTCTAGTTTTTCATGAACCTATATGATACCACAAAATATCCTTCTATAACTTGGGAAGTGATTGCAATAGAGGGGACACAACCAGAGCAAGAAATCGATAACTTCAAGTAATCCCTATATACATACATAACATGGATCTTAACCTTGAGGAAAATGACATGACCTAGGCCAAATAAGAAACCCTTCCCAAAGGTAATATTTTGAAAAATAATGACAAAAAATGAAAAATTAACAAAGGTAGGAGCCTTTGGTGACCTCTTAGGATCCTTGAAGAACAAAAGTGGAAACGAAAAAGATCTAGAAAAACAAGTAAGAAATGATAAATTTCATCAAGTCATCACCTTAACACTAAGGAACTTGCAAACCCCTCCAGACCTAAGCTTATATGAAATCGGTTCATGAACCCTCCTAGCCTAAGCTTATAATAAATTGGCTTAAAGATACTAAGAGGAATGATTGTATTTAGCCTTAGTCGACAACTTGATCTTGGATAGGATAGCTTTAGTCCAATGTTTGAAGAAGTGGTAAGGGGTGGAACACACACGCATGCATGCACGCACCCCCCCCCCCCCCCCCCCCAACACACACACACACATCAAAATCAACAAAGTATTGCATCTACAAGCACCACTAATATACCTTTGAGGGACAAGAGAAGTAAGATAGATGCTAGCCCCTCACAAAAACTATATGTTTTAAGATTTAAAAAGTAGGATTTGCTAAAGCTACTAGAGAGGGTCCATTTACCAACATAACATCCAATGCATTCATTTGTATGAAATTCACCTACCTTCTAAATATCCAAGACTATAAACTAGAAGACCTTATATGAAATATGTGAGATACATGAAGCATTAGATCACTAAGGAAATTTATTATCTTAATCAGTACAAGAATCCCTAAGCTATTAATAGAGGACCAACCTATGCTAGGGAAACTTCTTTAACACTAAGTATGCCAATGCTTGAACCAATACTTGCAACACCAAGAACTAAGGTTAATGCCTTAGGAACTCCTAGAGCACATGAACATTCTATCATGCACCCCTAGTGATGATTGTCACACAACATCAAGAACCTCTAGATGAAGAGGCCTCACAAATCCATATGCACCTTCTCTATAGCTTATGATGAGGAGGACAAACCACTCCTCCTAGATTTATAGACATGTTTTGATGATTGTAGTAAGTGGGAATGGGACAGAATGTTTGGACAAATAAAGGAGATTACATGTTGCAATTGTGGCCAACCCAGTCAAATATTTTTGAGGGTCCAAATGAGCAATACACAAAGAAGGTGGATCAAGCATATTCACAATCACCCCAATTATCCTAGGCAACAATTACCCCAACTATCCTAGGTAGAGGGCATCCACAAGTAAAGTTATAGTGCCCTTGGCACCTTTGAAACTCTTTGGAACAGAGATGATTGTGAAAGGACTAAGCCCAATCCCTCTAAATTTTGGAACAGAGATGATTGTGAAAGGACTAAGCCCAATCCCTCTAAATTCTGTAACTAGAGTCAATGATGGTAGTGAAGGTAGCATGGCACCTTGCACTTTCTCCCCCTTTTTAATAAGGGTGCTCAACCTCATAATGATGGTATCATGTGGCAATTGAGCCTAGTTTCCATGGTGGCTATGTACTTAAGAGCCTTTCAATTTGCATGGGCCAAGTTCACAAGGTGAGGGGTTGGATGCATGATACCATGTTAATAGCTCATCAATATTAAGGCATGGTTTGATCATTATGAGGTGCTTGATGCATGCTGGCTCATAGATAGCCAAGTGATTTCAATGTGTCCATTAATTGTGCAATAGAAACTAGTTTTCATTACCCTAACTACACTTGACACAAACAATGTAGCCAAGGTAGTCCCCTCAACAAACTAATATACCAATATACCAACAATGGTAAGAAACTACAATGACTTGAAGCATTAACTCAAGATGAGAGGAAGCAAGTTTATTGTTGAGTGAGATCAAATATGCACAAGATGACTTACAACAAGTACACAAGGAGACATACAATAGTGCTTAGGGTCTCTCAAGCCTTCAATTTTTTACATTAGGGGAGATTTGGACTCAAGTTTGGACCTTGTAAGAAATTTCACCTCAACATAGAGAGAGGTAATTCAAAAATCATTAAAAATGACAAAAATTTTAAGCTTTTTTCATTTTTAAATATAAATTATCATGTAGCCTTTAATTTTCCAATCAGCCTTAATTAAGAGTCTAAAGTTCAAAACTTGGAATTAAGTGCCCAATGCTCAAAATTTGTCGTATCTAGATTGATTGGGATTAATGACATAGGTTCTTTTTATCAAAAGATGATCCAAAAGACTATGTGAAGCCTTGAGTTATGCTTGCCAAATTCATCTTGAAATATTCAATCTATACTCTCTCATTTTTCAAAAGCAACTTCACAAGCAACACAAACAGGGATGGCTGGGACTAAAACATCACAAACAAAGATGGCTAGTGTGGAATCAATAGGGATGGTTGCAACCAAATCAACATCACAAATGGAGATGGCTAGGGTGGAATCGATAGGGATGGCAAGCGCCGAATCAACATCATGAACAAATAAGGCAGTACCTTGCTCATCATCAAAGAGATACATGAGAGAGGTATATCACCTTCATGTTGAGCTTGAGTGTACATAAGTTGGAAAGAGATTTGTTAGAGAAGAAAAATGCTTCCTTGAGGCTAACATTAGAGCAATGTAAGTACAAACTACACAAAACAAAGAGACTATTTTAGAGCTCGAGAAACAAAGAGATCAATTGAGGCTTAAAGAAAAGGATACACACAATGAAGTAAGTAAGTCACTTGTTACGTCTTTCTCTATTTCATAAAGTATTCGCAAAGTATTTTATAATGATTGAACATTTTGATTATGAATGTAGAGATATTCTACAACCTAATGAAGAAAAGAATTTGAGCATGGAGGCATCACTTGCACACATTAAAATGCTTCTCAATAAAAAAGCTGTCAAAACAAATTTGGACCCAAAGTATCAAAGGATAACAAAAGAAGAGATTGAGGCCTTCTTGAAAGGAAACCAAGTTAGGTCAAGCAATATGTAGGCCTTGTTGGATGACATGGGTATATCTAGTAAGGGATACATAGCTATTTACAAAATCCTTGAATCAAAGATAAAGAAATCCAGGTTGCATGTATCAATATTGCCAAACCCAAAGAGAATGCAAAAACAAGTGTGAATGATGAAGTTCTATAGGTCCTAGGAGTTCCATTCCACATCGAGGATGCGTACTATGGAGCAAAATAGGAGGCAATGATTTATTACAAATACAACAATATATTTTATAGCTTGGGGGACTTACAATCATACTCTGTTTAATTATTGGAGGCGACTCTAGATGAATGAGATGGTATTCTAAAATTTGTACTTAAGCTCAATGAGTGTCAAATTGTGAAGGACACAAAGTTGGAATAGATTACCATCACCTTGATGAACATGAAACTTGATCCAACACTTTCAAGGTAAAATCCAAAATGGTTTAGTGTCCAATTTGAGAACAATATATTCTCTATAGGGTCCTTTGAGGTAAGCAGTATACTTATATTGGAAGTTTACTTATGCTAATGGTATGGTTGTATCACATGCTTGTAATAATATATGTGTATCCCAAGTTATGTTTGAAACCTTGCATTGGATTTTCCATTAGAGAAGTATACCCTAAATCATTACTGAATAAAGAAATAGGAGAATCTTGCACATGGAAGGGTTCGAAAGATTCAATGTTGAGTGGCATCTAGTAGGTGATTTGAAGACCCTATAGTACATATAGAATGTCTTGAAAGGAGCCAACTCAAAGAGCCCATGCATACATTACATATGTGCTACAAAGGAACTTGATAAAAAGAATTGGAAAAAGGCACCTAGCATGCACCTCAAAGATCTAGATTTTAGAGCATTTTTGGATATTTCCTTGTGTTTAGAGTCTGTATTTGTACAATGCATAGTGTGTGCAAAATCATTAAAATTTTAGTTTTCTTGTATATATGTTTTGCTTGGACAATGTGGCCTAGATTTTTGCAAGTCAAGGAAATCACAGAGCTTGAGAAAGCATTGTCAGATGTTGGTTTACATAGTGGAAACATGAAGATTGAAAAGGATGAGAAGAGGTCTAAAAAAAGACATGCCAAAGAAACTTTCCATTGGAGGTGTGAAAGCAAGAAGATTTTTACCTACAAAACCTTTTAATAATCTATGTCAAGTAATACAATTCACGCCTTCTTCCTGATCGCCCGAAAAAAACGGCACCCCCCCACCCAAATTCGTTTTTTGATTGGGGCTCCCAAAAGGGAGTCCCCAAGGGTCATGACTTTTGGACTTATTAAGTCCCTTACCACTTGCCTTCGATCCTTGGCCTCTCGGGCACTCCCTCTTCTGCGGCCGATGATTCAACAAGTGAAAGTGTGTCCATATGGAGCAGATCATGCAAGGCAAACATTTGGAAGTCTTTAGATATGATCTTTAAGTTTTGTGATATGCGGATATGGAACTCACATGACTATCAAGCCTTCGAAACAACATTCGAGGAGTTTAAAAAGTCAATGGTTAGTGCATGGATAGATCAACACACTACCCACTACATAGTATATTGTCTTCATAATGCTTGATAAAGTATAATCACTTAATTGATAGTGTAGCACTTATCCGGTATCCTGTTTTATTATTTGACAACACATTATATACAATCACACCCACTAGTTTGCCAAAGAATATGGTAGTTTATCAACACGGTCAACTCAAGGTATGGAAAAAACCATTATCAAGCTCATACTGGCTATTTCAACCATACAAGACATGGTAGAGGATTGGAGAAAGACAATACTTTGGATGAATTATACCAATGGACCTATAGAAAGCTTATCCATCAAGCGAACAGAAAATAAGCATAGAGAACATCTAAAATCAATAAAGCAATGCAACATTTGGAGAGATAAAGAAGAAAGGAATTGTGGGAGAATCATAATGCAACAATGAAATATGATATGTGGTGAAAAACTAGACAAAGACAAGGAAAGACTTGGATACCCATAAACAATAGTTCCTCATAATCCCATATACAATGGAATGAATACTTGAAGCATTGTGGAGAAATATTGCCACAAAGGAACACTTATCAATAGTTATAAAAATATTTTACATAATAGAATACATCTCATTTTTTAAAGAAAAACATTGTTTCTTGGTAAAGTAACAATACAATGCTCAATCCTACTCCTCTACTCATGGTCCCTTTGAAGATGGTCCAGCTTCATCATGTAATTATTGCTCTATTTTTTTAAAATCTTGCTCACCAATTTTTGGAAATGATCTCCTTCTAAGTAGGCACATTTATCATTATTCTGCAAGCATATTTGGATCATTGATACCATTTGTTAGGCTAAATATTACATAGACTAAGCAGTAATTTTCCACATCATACATGGCAACCAATGCCTTGGCCAAAAATTCATAGAGGTTCCTATTTTTCCAAAAATATTATCTTCTTTGCATTCCACATAATAGGATACCCTCCAAGATATCTTGAGAAGGTCTTCAATGTAAGAAGAGGGACTTATGCATTGTCCCTTGAAAACTTATGATGGAAAACAACAAACTTTGGAAAGGTGAGGTCTTTAATGTAGTGGCCCAAGATAGAGTCCTTGCCTAAACCTCCCTTCCATTTGCCAACTACACAACCAACGAGCCCATCATCATATACAAAAAGCTAAAGAATAGCAAAAACATCTCGTGAATTATAGTGAATTTGTTATGGAAATCAATATGGTACCCAAATGAACATAGCTTGTAAACAAACCTCTTGATTTTCATATGAAAAACTAACAACTCCTTGCTCCATATTCGGATGCTTGATTGGCCAATCTGCAATATCTTTTGGTCTGCCTAAGTGAGATACATTCAATTTTTCTTATGTCGATTCAAACTCTTCCTTTGAAGGAAGGGTTGACTTGTACCAAGTGCGCATCCTTATAGATCATGGTCAATGTCTTTGCTACCTACAGAGAGTAGTATTTTGTATCCTTGATATTTGAATCCATAAGTAGATACTTATCCCATTTTGGAACAATAAAGTTAGAATTTGTTTCAAGGTTTCGTGTAATAATAGCTAAGCAGTAGCCCTTGATGTTAAAAAGGGCTTGGATATCAAACACAAGAACATGTTATCTTTCACCAATAGGGAAGGTAGGTAGTAGAACCATAGAAACATCACCATCATCCTCCTTAACCTCTTCTTACTCATTAATTGAACCCACCTCTATGTTCTTCCTTCTCAAAGCTTCAACATCTGGTTGATTACTTTTCTCCCTCTTACTTGCTATATCTACTAGTTGCGAAACCTCTTGCACCTCATCAACTTCAACTGGCTATGGTGTATCTTCTAGCTCTTGGTGGACACACTCTCTCTTTATTCCCTTGTAATACATGTAGAAAGTAAACAATTTTGTGAAAGTATTCCATGAAATGGCACTTCTAATTGTGTGTACATGACACTATAAATCTACCTTCTTCATGCCCTTAGGAATCCTCAAAACAACCCAATTTAAATTTCTCCTTAGGAGCTTTTTGGGAAAGACATCGTTCATATGAACATATCAAAGGCCCTCAATATAAAACTCTACAATAGATGTTTGCTCCACAAAAGTGGGCTCTTGCTCTTCCAAGTACACTTTTGAGGTCCTAATCCATTTCTCCACAGAGACAAGAATGGAAAACACATGGAACACATGTGGTAGTAGATGTTCTTGGCCCACTTGAGAAAGGAAATCTAAAAGCATGTACCTAGGGGTGCCTTCACTCTCCTAGGCTATTCTAGAGAAGCATTAGGAGTGCATTCACTCCTCATAGACTCTTGAGACTCCTTCACATGCTACAACTTGGTAGCATCCATCTATAAACACATAACTACACAAGAAACTCCAATGGGTGTTAGGTTTGAAGGTGGACCCTTGAAATGTGGGAGGGTTGGCACACATTGGGGGGTGGTGCAAAAATCTTGAGGCCCCCCTCACATTGAGCAAGTCACCCTCAGGATCCTCACATTGTGTAGGTCATTCCCAAGACCTGCACAATGTGGGGGAGAGAGGGGGGATTATAAACTCAAGGCCATCTTCATGTTATGTGGGCCACTCTTGAGACCTAGACAATGCAAAGGGGGAGCTATAAAAATCTCAAGGTTCCCCCTCACATTGTATGGGCCACTCTTGGGATCTGCATAACCCAAAGGCAAGGAGGAGCATATGCAAAAATCTCAAGGCTTTGCCCCTTGCATTGTGCGGGTCACTGCCAAGACCCACACAATGTGAGGGGGGAGAGGGTGTGCAAAATACTCAAGGCCCCCTTGTTGGTGTTGTGTAGGCTACCCTCTAAACCTGTACAAGGTGGGGGGGGGGGGGGGGGCTACAAAAATCTCAAGGTTCCCCCCTCACATTATGTGGGCAACTTCTTAGGATCTGCACAATGCAAATGGAGGGGTTGCAAAAATCTCAAGGTTCCCTCACTCACATTATGCGGGCCACCCCCTCAGACCTGCACAATGAGAAGGGGGACTACAAAAATCTCCATACCCCTCCTCCTCCCTTTATGTGGGTCCCCCCTTGTTGAGACCGCACAATACAAAGAGGGGGACACAAACATCTCACACCCCCTTTTGCATTTTGGTTCACCCGGGGACCCAAATAATACCACTGGGGGGGAGTGCAAAAATCTCGAGTAACCCCTCTGCTGTGCTACAATGAAAATTGATGAAAAAAAATTAGGACAATGACCGCACCTTAGGAGAGGAAGACATTCAACCGCTTGAGAGAGAGAGAGAGAGAGAGAGAGAGAGAGAGAGAGAGAGAGAGAGAGAGAGAGAGAGAGAGAGAGAGAGAGAGAGAGAGAGAGAGAGAGAGAGAGAGAGAGAGAGAGAGAGAGAGAGAGAGAGAGAGAGAGAGAGAGAGAGAGAGAGAGAGAGAGAGAGAGAGAGAGGGGGGGGGGGAGGGCATGAACCGCGAGCTAGGGGGGGAGTGACAAAGGGAGATCATGAAAATAGGGAGAGAGAGGAGAGAGAAAGATCACAAAAAAGGGAGAGAGAGAGAAAGAGAGGAGAGAGAGATCATGAAAATGGGGAGAGAGAAGAGAGAGAGAATGAGAGAGAGATTGCAAAAATGGGGGGAGAGAGAGAAGAGAGACAGAAGAGAGAGGAGAGAGATTGCAAAAATGGGAGAGAGAGAGAGAGGAGAGAGGAAGATCATAAAAAGGGCAAGTGGATCTGCCACTAGCTCAACCATTTATAGCCTCAAGTATTAGACACATGGCAGGTACATGCATAATCATATTTATGTACCCTAATTAAATTTTGCACGTGTCAGTTCACATTTTCAATGATATGGCACGAGTGACATCAACACATGTAATCACTTATATAGCTCAAATTTGAAGTTAAAATTTTCATTTCACACATTGCATGCATGTTGAAATTCGATAGCTTTCTCGTCCCAATGATTCTTGAAGCCCTTGCACAGTGAGTCTTTTCCACTTGCAAAGCTCCCACAATGCCATAGAAGCTCAAAGAGCACCATTTACTCGCATTGTGCTAGTCCAAGCCCTACTGACAGGGGTAAAAAATGTCAATGACCCCCCTACATTATTCAGTGTCGCCCTCCTATCATGTTGTGTGCAATTCCCTTTTGAGGTGGTAACCCCCACCATGCGACGCAAGGGAGATATAAAATCTCGAGGACCCCCTGTGTTGTTCAAGTCTTGAGGGTACCACACAACATGGAGGAGGGGGGGTTCCCGAATCTCTAGGATCCCCTCTCACATTGTTCAGATCTGAGGGGTGTACTACATAGCATGAGGGGAGATTTTTGATCCCCTACTCATAATGTTTAGGTCCGAGGGTGTACCACACAATGTGAGGGGGGGTCCAAAATCTTGAGGACCCTCCCTTGCATTGTTTAGGTTCGAGAGTGTATTGCACAATGTTGGGGGAGAGGGTTCTGAAATGTCGAGGTTTGAGAGTGTAATGCACAATATAGAGGGGGGGGGATTTTCAAGAGTATACCATGCAACATGGGGGGAGGTTTGAGAACCTCCGCTTGCATTGTTCGGGTAGGGAGGTGTACTGTACAATGTGGAGGGAGGGATTTTGAATCTCAAGGACCTCCCCCACATTGTTTGGGTCCAAGGGTATAATCTTGATGATCCACCCTTGCATTGTCTGGCCCCCTCCCCCCCCCCCCCCCCCCCCCCCCCCCCCCCCCCATGTGGGGGTGTATTGCACAATGGGGATCCCCAAAATCTCAAGGACCCTCCTCACATTGTTTGGGTCTAGGGGGTGTACTGCACAACATGAGGGGAAGGGGGTCCAAAATCTCAATGACCTCCCCCCATTCACGTTGTTCAGGTTTCCCCCTATGAGGGTGTATTGCATTATGCAAAAGGGGGGGTCCAAAAACTCGTGAACCCCCCCTTGTGTTGTTCAAATGTGGGGGGATATATTACACAATGTGAGGGGAGGGGGGCCCAAAATCTCGATGATGCCCCCTCGCATTGTTTGGGGTCTCCCCCTCACATAGTGCAAGTTTGACCTCTTTCATCTGATTTCTCTAGTTTTTTGCCCTTTTTCCCTTATGATGTTCTAGCACTATATTTTCACTTTCTCATAAAAATGGCTAGGACAAAGCAAACTACCAAAATGGTATTGTGGCATGGCCCTCACATTGCGCAATAGGGATCCACCTCTAGGGAGAGTGTGTAGTAGCAAGCGGCCAACAACTTTGAGAAGACCATGCCAGCAATGCAAGCTAGCGCCTCGACAAAAGAGATATCAACAATATGGGTCCATCGCCCTTAAGAAACCCAAGAGAATCATGAAAAATCATGGGCATGCCATCCCCAAGCTCCCACTCACAAGGATTGTCAAAGATATATGTGAAAGAAGCAATCTAGACTATCGATGACACTCCTCAGGAGGACTGGATTTCCTGCATGAAGCTGTGGAAAAATTTATGATTGAGTTCTTCCATGATTCTTATATTCTTACAGCTCATGCATACAAAGTTATGGTACTACTAAGGGAATTCACATCCCTTTGCCTTTTGAGATTTAGATATAATAAATTGTTGAGCCCAGATGGCATTTCTGATAGAAAAATAAAGGGAATTTTGGAAATCCCTCCCCTCAAAAGGAGCAAGAAGGTGAAGGTGACCGACATCACAAGAGAACCCTCACACTCCTACCAAATGAGGCTAAACACTCGGAGGGTGACAAGCCAAGAAGGAAGGGAGACATGTGAGATAGAGGCTGGGGAGACCAATGCTAGCAATGTGATCAATGATATTTATGAGAGGCACATTAGTTTGCACAAGCAAAACTGTGAGGTGCTCAATATGCTTGGTCCATCTTTTAATGGCCTACTGCCTCTATAGAGGCTACACTAACAACAAGCCTTAGAGTGCCATCCATTTCAAAGAGAAGGACATTTTGGTGCTTGTAAACCTCCGTAAGGAGGTCAACGATCTTGTAATGAATGTAGTCCTAAGGTATATTTGTTAAGTCATAATACTTGGAAATTTTTGCATTCTTTTCTTGGTATCAAATGGCTTGAAACTTATTATTTGTTTAATTTTACAACTTAATTCTATAAATCTACCATTTGACTAGCAAGAAAAGGTGTTTGTCCTAGACTCCATGTTATTTGTATACCTGTGGTACTGAGATTGCAACTTAGATCTATTGTAGTACCTTATGATGGCATACCATGAAAGGTAAGAGACTATTTGATATGTACTTTCTAAAGTATCTCATGTCTATTTTTTGTAATTTTGGTGTCCTCCTTGCCTTCTAGATCTCATTGAAGCTTAATAGTATTCGATATTGCAACAAAGAGATGCTTTTTGGTCAACCCAATATATGGATATCATGATAATGTGAAGAAGTTCATTAAGCCCTTAAGAGGGAGGGGGAAAGAAAAGAGAGGGGTACTAAAATTCTCTTCCTTTATAAAAAAAAATCTATTGAGAAACTCATTAAATGATTTGAGTCCATTACCCAAGACAACGATATGTTAGAGAATATATGTATGGTTAGTTGTAGAGTGCCAAAGCAAGGTGATGGCCATAGCTACAATTGGAGAGTTTGCTACAATGCCAAATTGCTCCTAGAGCATCTACTCGAGATCCAAACCAACAATGTAAGTTTACTTTTTATTAAATTAGCTTAACATAGTGTTAATGAATTTATAGTTAGCCTCATTTTGTACAATTTATGCAAGGTGATAATTTGGTAAATTACATGGATGACAACCTTCTTCTATTTAGAGTAGAGATGATTGAGAATCTGATCAATTGTGCAATGCATAGGAATGTCTCAATACCACCTGCATATGCACCTTTGCCACCTTGGTCACCTCCCAAAGAAGTTAGAAGGACTAAATCCCATCCGAATACCATACATTTGGATGATGTGGAGCCGAGTGACAAGACAAGGGACAACAATGACAATTTTGGAGTTTAGATGTAGAAAAATCCAAAGACTATAAATACACCACAAATTTGTATACACATAAGAAGTTGCCTTGTTGTATATAAAACATAGCCTTTTAATCAGATGCAATCATTGATAATATAATTCAAATTATTTTGTATTGCTTTTTTTCATTGCTACAACTATTGCATATTCCTATCAGATAGATTGTGGCAAGAGAGAAACTTGTTTTGTGATAACGTCCCTACATAAAATACTCTCTTTTCTTTGGGGCGCCTGCACACAAGGTTCACCATGATTAGTATTATTAGAAAAAAAAAAGGCGTGTATCTTACACAATGCCATACATATTTGGATTACATATTCTATTTACCTCAACCATTGCACTTGAATGAATATGCAGTAGGGATACTTACATCCTCATTTCCTAGGTCCATTCACACTTGATGTAAAAAGATGTTTGCCCTTACACTTAGCATCATTAAGAGCTCATCCTCTAACCCAACCTCTAAAATTATCATAGGATTATCAATGTCATTCTATAAGTCTTGATCAATTACTACAAGCTTTCCATCCACATAATGCCATCTCATGTAATAGAAAGTCAAAATAAAATTTTGTGATGCAATTGTATATTTATAGACAATCTATTTCTATTGCACTTTAGACATAATCCTATACACTTCTTTTATATCCCAACTTTGTTCATAAGAACATTGATGATGTTTTCAAACTTCCTCACCATAAAAGAAGTCTACAAAAACATGTAATGATATGAATATTGTGATCTTCATCTATTGATTTGCTACATTAGGTTGCAGATACCTTTGATGGTGCACTGCTAAATTTATCATAAAAGAAAACACCTTCTTTAGCCAATGACTTGTTTGAGGTTGTTTGTACAAATGCTTGCCAATAGAGCCATGAAATGTACCAAAGATTATAACTATGCTTTTAATAGGTTACCAATCTTCAAGGTTTGATGGATATATATCTACAAACATAGACAAACTTTAGCAAATTTTTAAAATATAAAGACAAGTTTGAAGCCTATTTAAATATTTCAATAAACTCACAAGTTTGTCTATGGCATGGTATGTCAATGGGCCAATTCTCAAGCACAATTCCGAGTGCATATATGCATGTTGTGTAACCACCTCGATTATTTTTATCCCGGTCCTTCGGGCTTGAAATCCTTAACTCACCCCTTATAAGTGTTAATGAATCCATTTCCATGTTTTCTCCTCTTCTTTGTCTATAGCATGACCCAAGAATCAATAGTGATGGTAGTAATGTTGAGATTCAGCAATCACACTCACTAATAGCCTCTTTGTATGGAGCTTCAGGGGCAAGGACATGCAGGCTTACCTATCCCATATGCACAGTGGTGCCTACTGCAGTTTCCTACTTTCCTATAAAGCATTGTACTTGCTTCATTTTCTTAATGCAATGATAGTACTCTTTTCTTATCAGTAAGTGTCGGTGTCATTGTCCACATACACAAGATTGTGTTTATGAGTCCAAGTATCAATCTTGGAACCTAATTCACTTGTGTAACAAACAGTGTCTTTGTCTCCTACATCATGAGTTTACTCTTCTCCTTTCATCCACCATAACTCACTGCCATGTCCTAGATCCGGCTCATTCCGACAAGTAGGAATCCCACCTATTGTTGTCAAGGTCGAAATTGTTGTATATTGTGATTGCTCTGATTAGAACATAAAGGATGCCGAGGACATGAAGCTTCCATTGAAATAGAAAATGACATAGAAGAGCATGTTGAGTGAAAAGAGAGAATAGCAAATCCTATGCAAAAATGAAGGAAGTGCATACACTCTCTCGAACTATTTGAGATTTTGGAGAAAAAGAGATGAATTCTACAATGGAGGGAAATATGTTTGGGTGTATTATTCAAGAATTTTGAGAAAACGACTAAGAAACTACAAGCTTATATGAGACTCTAACAAAAAATATATCTATCTAGCCTCTTTAATTGTACCAATACCTCTTGTAGTTTATGTCTCCACAAAGTTTTACTCCAAAAATATCTAAAAATTCTTTATTTAAAATATCTTTAAATATGAGATGAAAGACTCCAAAATTTTAAAAACCCTATTTTATTGTAATGATAGCTCTCACCTTATTGGTTGAGAGGCTTTCTCTCTCTAAAACTAAAAGGCCCAAACTTGAGTCCAAATCTCCCCTAATGAAGGGATGAATCTCTAGGGGAGCCAACACACCAATCCCTATAGAGTAACATCAGCCAATTGAGTACACATGTAAACCTCATCGCACACCATGATGGAGAGCTAGACATGATATATTCAAAGAGGTGACATGAACCTAATACCTGATGTAGGCATAACGTATGTACAGGTCTATACAGAATATAACCTAGAAGTAGACATGAGTCTAATAGTTGAAAAGCTTCTAACTCATGTATGATTACCTCTATGTGTGCTAAATGGAATCTAATAGTTGAAAAAACCCTTTACTCATGTATGATTACCTCTATGTGTGTGAGATGGAATCCTACTATTTGGAGAACCTTGAAATCTTGGAGGAGTTGAAGGGGAAGCCAAAAATGTAAAAGGAAGGCTTGCTTAGCTTGTCATCCCCATACACAACACCCAACTGAATTGTAGGATCCTTGAAGTCTATACTTCTTGGGAAAGAGCTGAGCACCACACTAAGTAGTAGCCCTAGGTTATCCATACGAAGAGAGAAATAGACATAGGAATTGCAATTAGCATAGAAAACATCCAAGTGCTTCATGAGGAAACCCACCTATCAAGCATGTCCACTTCAATCTAACCTTGGCCAATGGATCAAAGGTCACACCTATGGGCATACTAAAAAAGTGGCTCGTGAAGATTGGAGGTGTGCACTTTTTGATTGAGTCTTTATTTAAGCTATTGACTATGATGCATTCTAGGTAGAACTTTGACATATCTAGATTGTTAGAAGATTGGGATAATGGTATAATTTTCTTTAGGAATAATACAAAAGCTATAAGGGAACAAACATAGACTTGGAAGACCATTATGGTAGATTTAGAAGCATTTCTAAACTTCTCAAGCATGCCAATACATTCTTGATCCAAAGGATGAGTAGGATGGATGCACTTTTAACCACTTTGGACCTACCACTCATTGACTAAGAGATCAAGATAGAAAGTGAGACACGGAGTCCAAAAGAACATCAAGTAATGCATACCAATTCACCAATTTTCCCTTTATGACGGTGGAGACATTGGAAACAAAGTAGAGATTGTGCCAATACTAATGCTAGAACGAGTGAGATAGAAGAAATGCCCTACTAAATACCCTAGTAGTGCACATGATCTAAGTAGAGACTTGGAGTTCTTAAGGTCAAGCCTTAAGGATAGTGAGCTAGAAAATCTTCAATTATTGGAGCAAATCCTACAAAACCCAAATTGGCAATGGACAAGGGCACATGAATCAAACTTTGGCTTCCAATGTGCAATCATGATGAGCTTGGACTAAAAAATGATAGTAGACTACAAAGTGAACATAAAGCTACTCTCATGATCTCCCAAAATGGTTCATGAAATTTAAGAAAGGGGATTGAGTTATCATTCTGTTGGAAGCTAAGTGAAAATCACCAAGCTAGCAAACTTATTGATGATAGACCACAAAGTTCAAGGAGGTAGATCTAATAAACAACTATGAACCACCAAAGCTCGCATTTATAGCTAAGGTCTTTATGGAAAATGAGAAGGTGTGATTAGTTGTGTTTTTCAATGATTATCAAATCTATTCACTTGTACTATACTGATCTAAAAGGGATAACCCCTAGCGTTCTCAATCCCCATGGCTCCGAATGTCGAGCCATTTAAGAAATGGATGTACCCTAGAACCCAATATATACACACACTATGTAGGAAGAGCTAAATGAGCTTGTAAAAGCTAGAGTCACATGTAAGATAAAGCACATAGATTTTCACCCATAGTGGTGGTACTTGAAACAATATTCAAGTCAACATACATTATAAAAATGTTAATCCATCAACAAGAAGGGATAATCATCAATTCTTTATATACAAATCATATGTTAGAGCACATAATGGGGATAGAAACTTACAACTTCTTGGATGACATTTTAGAAGTGTTTGCAAATAATCTAAGTATAAATTCTAGCTAGATGGAACATATGGATTAATTGCAAAATTGTTCAAAAGATGTAGAGAATGCTTGCTATAATTAAATCCCTTAAGATCAATTTTGAATAAAGCATAAGTGTATTTTAGGGCATGTTGGATCAAGGAACATGATAGTTACTCACATTACTAAGACCAAGGTGAAGTTGAATTATTTTTATAAACTAACCTTAAGAGAGTTCAATGCTTCCTAAGTTGCATTGGATATTACTCCTCAAATGTTTGACAAAGGAGGGCCCAAGACAAATATACCAATTCCTACAACAACAATTAAAAGCCAACTATCCATGAAGATGGAATAAACCAAGCCTGTTGTGACCTTGAGGAATAAAGAGAGAGAAGTAGAATCCACAAAGTAGATGGCAATGTACAAAGTCAAATAAATGGCCATGAGAACAATTTTTCACAACATGAACATCGATAGAAAAGAAGCAACCAAGGACCCTACTACCATGAATGCTATCACATCTATAGTGCAAAGTGAAAAAATAAGTAACTCCAACCATGAAAATGTAAGATGAGTATATTTCTTAAAATTCACTCCTCCTAGTTTAAGGCCCAATTATGAAAATTGTACCATATTTAAAATGGTTAGTGATTGAGAAAAAGAAACATGATTGCCAATCTCCAAGTGCTTTGAAATAGCTACTACATTTAGTATGTTTGCATGTGCTTACAAACTCATTAATATCTGAGCAACTGATGTAACCGGTGGCTGAAGCAAGAAGTGACATGGCCAATCACATGGGAGGAACATGGACCTATCTGTACAAAGCACTAACAAGAAGCCAAGGAGTTTACATCCCAAAAAAAAAGAAGCAAATAAATTAAAACTAGTCCCTTCTTTCCATAGAAGCTAGGACAAAGCCATTGAGGAGGAAATTAGTCACCTCAAGGCCAAGAACAGTGTATAAAGTTTTGATCATGTCAACCATACACATGTCCTTTCACAATTCTCCCTTTTAATTTTCATCCACACCAATTAATAAAGAATTGGTCCTTATTCTTCCCAAGGTAATCTTCAAGCATAAAAGCTTGCGCCGTCTACTGTCTCCATCTGAAGCATGCCCAATTATTGAGCCTATTGTATCCCTTAGCTTTGCATCCCACAAGCCTTCCACAAGACTCCATTGATTTCTAACAAAAACACTATCAAATTGATTACATGTGGCTTGTGCCACCAAAGCTAGTCGTGGAAGACTCTCATGGAGAGGGTTTACTATCAAAAGTCTTGCATAGCTCCCCACCACACGGTTTTGCACACCCACCCACCATGATGCCCCCCCCCCCCCAAACACACACCACACCATGTCGTGACGCCTCCCCCCCCCCCCCCCCCCGCCCCATGACATGACACGACGCGACGTGCCCCCCTCCCCTTAACACACACACCCACCCACCATGACGCCCCCTCCAAAATTCCACCCCCCCCCCCCCCCTCAACACCCACCACACCACCCCTCCCGCGACGCCCCCCCCCCCCCCCCATGACACGACACGACGCCCCCCCTCCCAATGACATCCCCACCCCACCCCCCCCCACCCCCCCCCCCCCCCAACCCCCCTCCATGACATCCCCCCCACCTAATCTAAAAATCCCATTTTTGAGATATGCTTAAAGGTTGAAGATAGATTTATTTTTTAGGACCTAATTCATAGAGTAATTAAATATTTTTTTTGTCTAGATCTCAATAGTTCAAAGGATAGATAGATTTTCCAAATTATTATTTACTTCTTTTTCCCTCTTATGATCCATTGGATACGTGTATGAGGAGGTGCACACTCATGCATGGGAAAGATTGTATCCCTTCTCTTATTCGTGCACCATTGTCTCTCTTATTCTCTTGCTCTCTTGCGTTCTTTCAATCTTTTGGTTGATAAATTGTCAAAGTATAAAGAAGGTGGATAACATATCAAATGAATGGTCAAAATGTTAAGTGGGAGGGTGGAACCCTAGCTTTCCCAAACTTGTAAATAAGGTTTAAAAAGGGATAATGAAAGCTTAGATCTTGTAGTTCAGTTTGTATAGAACTCGTCTCTTGCTTTTCCTCTTCCTTCTCCATACTAGCTTGAGCTTGAGAGTGTTGAGCATGCAATGAGTGAGAGCTTCTTGTTTCTCATACTCTTGAGTTATTTCCCTTTTCCTTCTTCTTTCTTGAATGTTCATTTGAGTATAGTGTGGATTGAGGATTGTAGATCAAGAGGAGCCATTGGAGCTTGCAAGATTGGAGCTAGAAGAGGACATCAAAGTTTTCTCTACATCATCTATGAAAGGAGGTGAGGCGTAGGAGAGAGAGAGAAAGGCACAAGCAGAAGTAAGAGAGCAATGGCTAGGGAGGTTTGAACTCAAGAGAGTAAGACCAATATGTAGGAACTAATCACAAAATGTAAGAGAGCAATGGCTATGGAGGTTTGAACTCAAGAGAGTAAGACCAATATGTAGGAACTAATCACAAAATGTGACCTACCTTCCATTTATTATTCCATAGCAAAGAATAAAAAATAAACATGACAGTGATGGATGGTCGCCACTTGCAATGTACAAGTGTGTGGGCACTAAGTATAAGGTAAATATAGATGGCTAGGCACAAACGGTCTTTAACCCCCAACAACCTCTCACTTAAAGGAAAACATGCTTGAAGTGAGGAGAAGAGATACAAAATGTACATATGAATACAACTAGATAAGGAAAGATCATCTCATCCTATGCCCATCAATTTCATGAGGAAGGCAAAAGGTTCAACTAAGAGACTTTTAGTAAGTAGATCAACATTATTCTCATTTGTAGAGATCTTGGCAAGCTCTATTTTTCTATCCTCAAGAAAGTGATAACAGGGATCAATGTGCTTGGTATTTGCATGAAAGACCAAATTACATGCCAACTAGATAGCCTCATAGAGTTTAAATGCAATGTAGGAGTTGTACAAGTGATACCAAGGTCTACAACTAGACGACCTAACCATAGGGCCTCGTTGCAAGCCTCATTGTCTATAATGTACTTAGCCTCAAAAGACAATGCATTTCTGCACCCTAGACATCCAAGAAACAGCACCTCCAACAAAGGTAAAGACATAGCTAGAGGTGGTGGACTTCCTACTATCTACATGTCCTACATAATCTAAGTCAATGTAACCCATGACTCCAATATCCTAGCTGCCATAACAAATGCACAAGTCTGCAATGCCCTAAGGGTATCTCATGGCATCCCAATGTCACCTACCATGTGTTTCCATATAACAAGTCACAACCCCCACTACAAATGTTATGTCAGGTCTAATGGCTATCATGACTTACATCAGGTTGCCCATTGTGGACACATATAGAATCTTGGCCATCTCGGCCCTCTCATCATCTGATTGGGAATAATTTACCTGACTGAATTTCACATGTGAAGGTAAAAGGATGCCAATGGGCTTACCACCTTGCATATGGAACTACTCAAGTATCGTGTGAATGTACTCCTTATGTGACAAGTAGAGAAGTCCCTTAGAGCGGTTGCATATAATGCATATACCAAGTATATGAGAGGCATGCCCCATGTCCTTCATCTCAAAGCTCCTCTTGGGCTAAATTTTCAAAGCATCTAGCTCATCATAAGCACTCCCAAAAATCAACTTATCATCAACATATAATACCAAAACGATAAGGCTACCATCACAGGCCTTCTTCATATAAAGACAAGGATCCATAGCATTGCGGATATCGGATTGTGAATGCATGAAGGCATCAACTTGTGATACCATTCCATGGATGTTCAGTTAATTCCATAAAGACTCTTTCAACTTCCACACTAGGTACTCCTTGCCCTCACAAAACCCTTAGGTTGCTACATATAGATATCCTCATGCATGTCCCCATGTAGGAATGTCATCTTAACATCCATTTAATACAAGTCTAGATCAAAATGTGCAACTAGGGTCAAAACCAAGTGAAAGCTAGTCATCTTGACCACAGGAGAGAAGATCTCATCAAAGTAAACTCCCTTCTCCTATTCAAAACCATTTGCAACCAATCAAGCCTTACATGCTAGCTTGACTTCTCCAAAAAGATCACCCTACACACCTCAATTGCCTACTCAAGTTGCTTATACATCTTTTCCTCACGAAACGCAAAATCATGGCTACTAATAACTTTCCTAACCTCTAGATCCCAAAGGTGATAGCCCATCTCACCTACATCACTACATCCAATAAAGATACATTTGATCGACTTTGAATCCAACTTATTGCACTTGTCTTTGGGAATATGGAAAAATGTATCGCATCTAAAGACTCACAAGTGTGCATATAAGGGAGGTTAACCGAACCATGCCTCCTCAGCAACCTTACCACCAAGAGCACTACAAGGGGATCTATTAATCAAGTGAAATGTAGTAGTAAGTGCCTCAGTCTAAAATGTATAAGGTAAGCCTACATGACAAAGCATACTACATACCCTCTCCTAGATGGTCATATTCATGTGCTCTCTAACATCATTTTGGGGTGGGTGTAAGAGAGGCGGTCAACTAACGCCCAATACCCAAATCATCACAATATTCAAAAGTGTGTGAGACATACCTAGCCCCATTGTCGAATTGTAGGCATTTTAGTCTATACCTAGATTGGTTCTCAACCAAGACAACAAACTTCTTATGTGTGTTACGTGTCTATCTGCCATATAAACAATAATCACGTTTCAAATCATGAATAATCCAAGGGCGAGAGATACTATAAACAAGTCAAAGCTTTCATTCCTTTCAGTGACATATGTCCAAGAAGATGGCAATGCTATAGAGATACATAAGGAAGATTAAAAACAACCAATACATGATCAGTGGAGCTAGAGACAACCAAAGAATAAAGACTACCAATCTTGGCACCTCTACCAAAAATGAGGTTGCCACCAATGATTTTCCATGCATAATTACCAAAAGAGACATGATACCTAATATCATCCAACTATCCTACAAAGATAAGGGTTTTAGTTAAAGTTGGTACATGACATACATCATGGAGAACAAAGGAAGTACCAAATGGAAAACTACAAATGTACATCAACAATGACAACTTCTACTAAGTAAGCTAGTTGCAAGTAGAGTGAAACTCATTCAAATGGGTAGACATAGATGTGCCTTTATTCATATGAAGGTCCACAAGATTTTTGAGCTAGTACAACTGTGAAGCAAGGCTTTGCTTATCATAAAGATAGCATATTTTCTCCCACAACTACCATGCACCACCCTCAATCTCAATGTTATTATCAAGTATACCTACGTAGACAAAGAATAAATGATAGTGGATTTGCATAGCTCATCAAGGTCATCCCAAGTGTCAACATCCATATCTTCAAGTGTTATGCCTTTACATTTCAACGGTCAAACTTGCTTCTTTTTCACCAAAACCTACCATATATGGGTCTTCCAATAGTTAAAGTTATTGCCATCTAAGTTATAAATGCTAAAGATGGTACTGTCCCTAGAGGCACTAGAAGCACCTACCATTATGACTGCAAAATAAAGAGAGAATGGATTGTTTTAATAACAATAAATCAACCCCAAAACTAAGCCAAAAATGAATGCAACATGGGGAGAACGACCCAATCTATTCCTATCTACAAAGTAAAAGCACTAGAGTGCCTAATGCAAGTATTTGCTCTTAATAAAGTAGCTCAAAACTAAATTTCAACAATGCTACCCATAAAACTACAGTAAATAATGAGACAACTATAGACAAATGTCCAAAATAGAGTGTTCCCACTGCTAGGAAAGTCCAATAAGAATTACAATGCAACTAGCAATATCCAAGAAAGAGCATGCAACTTTGAGTATCAAATACTATTAGAGAATCTAAAAGCTAGCCATGTACATAAGCTAATTGTGCATAAGAAATATCCAAAGAACTATGAGATCTACTAGATTACAACCAGCTGATTGCTCATGAACAATGAAGCTTAGTACATAATGAAGCATGTATCAATGACTGATAATTTGTCAAACAAGAGGAAGTGCTAGAGAACCAAATATCAAATAAAGATCAGCCCACAATGATCAATGATTGCAAGGACAAGCTTTGCATAAAAAATGAGCATAAAGAGAGATTCCATAGGCTCCAAAGGCCAAGCTTTGCAATACAAAACTAAAAATAATCCCACTAGAAGCTAACCGAAGTGTCAAAGAGCAAAGCAAGCCCAATGCATATAGATCATAACATCCGAAAGCCCAATAATGCCAAGTAGTACATCCGAAGCATACAAATTATATAAATATTTAAGCCCGTAAGTGGTTAAGCACTGACCAATGTGAGCTCTACCGAATATGAGTCTAAAGGAGCTTAAAATCAAAGCTCAAAGCTCAAGCAAGAGCATATCCAATATAACCAGCAATACTAAGCATACATATGATCCACGAGCATTCCAGAGTATCATAAAAGCATGTATTTCATATTTAATACATAGGTTTGTTGACCACTATTTATGATAGTAATAAGTCTTCTAATGATTGGGCAAAACAGGTGCTAATCAATCCAAAGTCTTCTAGAGCATTAATCCATCATCCAAGCATTAAACCTTCAATGCATAAGCATCAAAGAAGCATAAACCTTCAAGAGTTTGTTGCCCCAAACTGTGAGTAGTAGGTCTTTCCACAATAGTGAATCAATGGCTGATTTTCTTTGCCAAGAATGATGCCCAAAAGAGTCCAAGAAGCCAGAATGAACCCCCAAAGGCTAGGCAAGGAGAGGAACAATGCTAGGAGCTGATGGCTAATGCAAAAAGTGTAGGAATGCACAACAATTTGTGAGCTATTCTATGGGGCTTGCACCTACTATGTGTGACCTTTGAATGTTTGCTCTAATACTAGTTGAAAGGGGGTGAGTAGGAGCAAGAGGGAGAGAGAAGCACAAACAAAAGCAAGAGAGCAATGGCTATTGAACTTAAGAGAGCATTGGCTATGGAGGTTTGGACTCAATAGAGCAAGACCAATATATGGAAACTCCAACAGTCACAATGTGGGACCTACCTTACGTTTATTATTCCATAGTAAAGAATAAAGAATAAGCGTGACAGTGATAGGTGTCCATCACTTGTAGTGTATAGGTGTGTGGGCACTAAGTACAAGGTAAATGTAGGCAGTTAGGCACATGCAGCCTTTAACCCCTAACAATCAGGACTCCAACGGTAGAGTTCAAGGTGTTGGTGAGTAAGGAATAAGAGGTTTGTTGAGTACCCTTATTGGCCTCAATACATTAGCCATTGTGGAAGGTTTTCAGTGCATTTTCAAACCACATAATTGTGGAAGATTTTCCATGGAACCGAATTTTCATGTTGCAATATCGCATGCTCTAGCTAGGGGCATATCCAAAAAAGAAAGAACAAAAAATCACTCCAATTCCAATAAAGGTTCATATCAATGAAAAATAGAGTAAGGCAAGAGGATTTACATTGCAAAATTTTAGCTTCTTAATCATTTTGCAATAAGCTAATACTCAAGTTGTATATTCATACTAGGATTAGGACTACCCGCACTATTTATTGTTCTAGAAAGAAAAAGAAAACACCAAACAAATCCACCATAACAACCAGAGCTAGAACATTGGAGCTTGATGTCATAGACTTAAGCTTAGTATAAGGTCTAACATTAGACCTACAGATCAACAAGGGTCAATGGAAAGGTCTTACATTATCTTAAGCTTACCAAGTTATATGTGGAATTATTGCGTCCTCCATTGTAGCTTGAGCTACTATCATAACATGCTCTTAAAAATGCTTAAAGTGAAGCTAGACATTTTATGAAGCCATTGCATATCCTCTTACCGATTCTCGGCATATATCCCACATCTTCAAAATATTTAAGTAGGGAGAGAGGTGGTGATAATTGGATTTTGAGAACAAAGAGGTAAGCATTGCTAGGTCAAATAGGTCTACTACACCCAACAAATCACAAGAAGTTTTAGACGAATTTCCACGTTGTGAATTACAACAACATCGTGAGCTTGTATGAGGGAGGGAACATAATACTTAGCTAGGTGTGGCTAAAGGCAAGTGGCTATCACCCTTTGGCTAGGTATGCAGTGCCTCGTGAGCACAAACTCATGTTGAACACGATAGGCAAAAATAAGGGAAAAGAGCCCCTTTTCCCACACAAGAAAATGTCAAAAACTTCTTGTGCAATAAATTTCTAACATTTCCACTACCATAACCAACATCCCCCCACCATTTCCATAACCTTCCTTGCCCCCACATAGTTTTATCCTCAATTGCATACCCAAAGATGGTGGCTTTGTGGAAAAGTAAGTGGGTGGCTTACAGAAGTATGGTATACTTCAACTATCTCAAAGAAGTAGGTGTGTCATAGGTTTGCATCATTTTGGAGTACACTTGCCAAAAAAACGAGCAGAACGCTTGAATGATTGCAAGGAAAAATTGCCTAACTATAAGCCTACAAGTCTAGCAACCACTGAAATTACGTGAAGGGGCACCGCCACCCAAAATGTTTATTAGCATCCACTAACAAAAGGGCACCCAAATATGCACTAGTTATTGCCTAGGCCAACACTTATAGGTTTAAGGGTAATCCAATGAGATACCCATGATTCACACAAGCATTTGTACAAGTCTTCATGAGTTCTAACTAAATCACCCAAAATTTAGCCTTGAAAAGAAAGGCTAGGATCAACTAAGAGTGTTTGTGACCAAGATGCTCACTTCCACTTTTGCACCTATCTCAGCGTTGTTAGGTCACCATTCGCTCAATCACCTCTATCTTGTATATTCCACAATATCTTAGCCACGCCACTTCTTTATTATCGGTTCCAACTCAAAGGCATCAAGCATCCTCTCAATAAGGTGGAATAACTTGTGATCAATACTCTAAAAAGTAAAGAGGAGCTTGCAATATGTCAAGGATGCTTGAATTAACAACCCCCCATCTTTAAGATTTACAAGTTGATTTTTTAATCCTTCCATGCATTCAAGCTCAGCCCATGAAGATGAGGCTCTCTTGCATTCAATTGGCTTTCGAGGTGTGCAAAAATAGATGCTTATCCACATGCTACAACACATTTTTAAATTGAAGTACAACTAATTGTGGTTTTGTTAACAAGTAAATTTGGATTATCAAGGGAGCTATTGTTGTAAACTCTTAGCTTGTAAATTTCAAGGGAAATTTTCAACCAACTAGGTTTCATTTTGGATACCCCTTAATTAGGGATTTGTTTCCACCATGTCAAGTTCAATGTGGAGCTATGTACATAGCTTGCATGTGTAGCCCCTACACAATTATGACGAGATTTGATAAAAATAATCACATAAATAATGTTATAGGTTAATGTTGAAAGCTTTTCACAAGATAACTTATGTATAAGGAACAGAAATCCTATTGCATAAGCTTAAAAAGGCATAGAAATTTTTTAGATGAATAAGAAATGTGCACTCATTGGCAAACAAGATAAAATGGGCAAGAATGAGACACATCTATAATATTTTTTATATCTAGAGAGAACCCATGGATCCAAAGAATGAACCCAAGCCTGAAGTATTGGAATGTAATTTGGGGAGGGAAAAGAAGTGGCAACATAGAAAGGAAGTGCAGTAGACAGCATCTTGTATTGGACGGTCGGACTTCATATTGATTTATCAAAGGCACGATTAACCACTAGTATAAGTATGGTTGCTAGTAAATAATGGGGCTTCATGTATAGCACATTCATTTAAACAATAACATCAAAAAGACACTTGTCATCTCATTGATAGCCCCCAAAAGCAAACTCTCTTATCTTCACGTTTCAAACATAGCCACCATACTGATTCTTTTTTTTTTTAACTGTAGATTGAACAAATATTCACGTGCATGCATACACAGAGTGTAAATGTGGGTACGTAGAGCATCTGTACACACATAAAAAGTTGTCCAGTTTACTTGTACTCTTCCTTGATTACACAGCAAGCCTATGTGAAGCATCAATTATTCAATCACATAAAAAGTTGTCCATTTTACTTATACCCTTCCTTCATTACACAGCAAGCCTATGTGAAGCATCAATTGTTCAATCACATCATTTCATATACCACGTTTAGACAGCATGCCCATTGTAATGAATAAGCATACTTGTTTTCCAAAAATGGAGAAACATTGCAGCCTCTTATAGCACCATGAGCATGCAGAAGTATTTATAGGTGGACCATATACTCATTAATACAAATAATTTGCCTCACAACAACATAAGTTATTTGGAATAATGACAGAGCAAGTCCCAAACAATTACAGGAATGTTGTTGGCAAGGGTTGGGGTGTTGCCAATATAAGTAGCGAACATGACTAAATCAAATGTCGGTTACACAATGTAAATGCCTGTCAACCGATGCTAGACTAATAGATATGGATATTTGGACTTACAAGACAAACAATGGATGTGTTGAGAACATGTCTATGTAGTCCTAATGCAAAGAAATGAATCCAATCTCTTCTATGTGGAACATTACTTAAGACAGTTCATCTCACAAGCACAGTTAAGCTCTGATTACACACACTCGGGTGAATGCGGGTTGTGCCCGGAGAAGTAAGACCCTGTCCATCACGTTATCAAGCAGAAGCATCTTTGAGCTTCTACAGAGGAAACCAGAAACGCTTTTCCTGGACTTCCAACTAACATGACATTCATGCACAATACATTCATGTGCGAACTTGCAAGGCCCAAAGAATGATCTATGGATGTAGTAAGTTAACATGTTCATGGACCTCTGACAAGATGAAATAAATCCAATGTCTCCTATGAGGAACATTACTTGAACAAGTGTTCTCTCAAGTACAGTTGCTCTCATTATTGGAGATTATACTTGGGTGAATGCAGGATGTGCCTACAGTAAGATTTTGTCCATCATGTTACCAAGCAGAAGCATCTGAGCTTCTATAAATGATACGATTAAAGTTTGCAGGGCAATTTTCAAGCTTGAT
The DNA here is from genome assembly GCF_053477565.2 of Lygodium microphyllum. Lineage (NCBI taxonomy): Eukaryota > Viridiplantae > Streptophyta > Polypodiopsida > Schizaeales > Lygodiaceae > Lygodium > Lygodium microphyllum. The sequence continues at coordinate 28,951,446 of NC_141157.1, read as the reverse complement.
GGATCGGCACAACATTCATTATGGAGACAGAAAACTATGATTGGACAGAATTGCCTTATGCACCAAGGATCCCAAAAGTGCATAAATCCAATGTCACTTGTTGCAAGGCTTCAATCCTACAACCATTGGATGAGTTGCAGAGTTACCAATCTTAGTCATGAATTTAAACAAGATGCCACCATGTTTTAGATTGGAGGCATAAATATTGAAAATAGTGTCAACACAAACCTTTGAGCAACAGAACAACTAAAGCACGTGAACTCAGACATAGCAAATGGCAAGTCTGATCTGTCACGGATGTATAGACGAAGGGTACATATAATTTACATAAATACTAGCTGTACCTCCAGGAAGAACAGATGACTAGTCTACGGATATAGAGAATCCCAAAAAGAACAGCAGGACCGCCACAGCCTACAACCCTAAAGTATGGGTGTTGTATTCACAATTACTTACAGAATCACCAAGCATACATCTTTGAGTGTGATAAGAGCTATTGGGGACAGAATACAACTTTTGGAGACCTGAAACATTGCACTCTGACCCCTCCATGCATCCTTTGATATGGATTCTCCTACTTTGATCCTGGTCCCAATGCTTCCACGGCCTATTATGGCAGGCACTGAAGCCAAGATATTTACACTGAAGTCCATAAACTTGACACCTAGAATGTACAAAAAGAATAGTTCTTCTTGGACCCTGTCCATACAGCACCAGGTGCTGTGTTATGTACTGCAATATCTTAGGACTAAGTTGCCACGAGTTTATCTCCATACTTTTATTGACCCATCACGACAGCTGGAAATGAGAAGCCGCTGATTAGTCTGGGCAGAAGCCAAGGATAGCACCGAATCACGATGGCAGCCCACTGTGTCTGTAGCAGCTGCTGCAAAACATCGCCTGGCTGCACTTTGGATCCCCTGAGAGTGATTGGAAATCTCCTGAACAAACAAGCAAATATATAGGTTCAATCATTGTTCTAAGTGACAAGTAATGGCCACAAACACCTACTTTCAGAGGTGACGTTTGCATTCTTGATTGATTAATTATACTTGCAGAGAAAAAGGGGTAACTGTAATTGGACAAGTCAACAAAATGTGCATTGAAAACATTTTAAATCCATTTTGTGTGGTTTGCTAAATCTACACATAAAGAGGTGCTACTGATTTTTATGGTCCAGAAGTCTGCTAAACACCAAAGGTTGAATCGGAAAAACTGCAGAACGAGAGGGACAATCCAGGTTATGTAGAACTGCTGTGGGCTGTTGCAAAAGGTTCTGAGATGTTCAGAGTCTACTGTTTGTGATACAACTACCACTATACTAAACCTAATAGGATTATTTGATGATAAACCAATATTTATGTGGACTTGCCCAACTACATCTACTAGCAGTCATAAGTTCCGAGGTTCAACTAACAGTTTCTCTCCTGCAAAGATTCAAGAATCAACATTCATAACAGTAACCAAATGATAACTTCCAAGTGTGAAGTTCTAACCCGTCCAAAAATGACGACTACTTTTTTGAAGAAACGAAGATCACAACTGCTAATATCTAAAGGTCTTGCTTGGCTTTACGCCATAAGCAGCATCTTTGATCAAGCCAAGCAGTTCCAACTAATGATAGTCAAAGTTAAGCAAATGATTTATCAACTAAAAATTAAATCCAGCAAATTTAAGTAACCCGATGCCCAGTCATCACATACACATTTCCAGTCATGAAAGGCAAATACCTGAACAACTTGCACACCTGCCACCACCCTGGCATCAAATTTACATGTCTCCAGCACATTTGAGGCTTTCACAGTAGGTCCACATACACAGTAACTTCTATCAGGCCTGTAGAATTTCATACCCAAAGAATTAATTCTATCAAAGACACTGCTCACTACCATTATCCCTTCAAAAAGTTCTCACATTATAGTTTCTAGCTTAAGCTCATTTCTTAAAACAATCTCCTAAATTCTTTTCTAGTCTCAAAGCCCCATTATGAACATACCTTAATCGATCCCACAAGCGGACTTTGCAATCAGTGCCTCCAATTAGAACGCCAGAACCACCAGACAGAGGCAACAGAGCACGAGCACCTGGAAGGCGTGGGGATGGTTCATTCAACTCTTCCAATTTGTAATCACTCCTCTTTGATCCCTCCATGCGTTTTGATTCGGCAGAAGCTACAGGCTTGGGACGAGCCAAAGCAGCAGGAGCTTCAGGCAATTCAGAATCTGGAGTCTCAAATGCATATCGAAGGACCTGCTTTTTATCAAGACCTTTAGAACAGTGAGATTAAGTTCAAATTGTGCTGATTAGAAGTAAATCCAGGATGGCATACCTGCTGACAGCTCCCATCTTCAGCATTCCAAAGGGCAACCTCATCACGTCCTGCAGCAACATATACAAATGGCCGAGAAGATATTACTGATGTAGAATCTGACTGAAACATCAAAGGACACATGCTCTCCACTGAGCAGTTTGAAGGATGCTGCCAGCTGTTGACTGGGATTTGGAATCTCAGGTCCCAGAGCGTAAGCACACCCCTTGATGTTGCTGTTATTAGCCAATTACGGCAAGAACCGACTGCCGTGCTGGTGATGTAACCCTGGGAAGGCTTTGCCTTCAAGCAACACGCATTATTCTGTGCTCTTATATCATATAGATAAATGTTATTGCGCTGTGTAGTATAAAGTAGCATGGTTGACCCATCAGAGATATAACTCTGCATTGACAGCACCGCTCCCTCATGAGTTTCTAATTTTCTAACCTCTGTTAAGCCAGAATATCTTTCCACACCCCCACCTGATCTGGCAGCATAGTCCACACAGAAAATATGCACTACACCAGTACTTGATGCTACAGCAAACTGAGGTCCAGTACCAATCATAGTTGTACGAAGTGCCCTTTCTCCTTGTAAGGAGTGTGTAAGCCGTGATCTGAAAGAAATATTGCTTTCTAGCCTTTTGCTGTCCCAAACTTTGACTGTGCTATCATCTGAAACACTAACAAAGAAGCTATTGTCAAGTGACACAGCAACTTCATTCACAGCACGTTGATGCTCCTGCAAATGGGCAATCAGGATACCACGAGGGCGCCACTGGCTCTCGGGCATTGACGGTGAGAATGCTTGTCCTCCTGTATCTGTTGACTGTGATGCCCCCAACCCTGATTCAGTCAAAGGCACAAATCCTTGGACACCACCATCATTAATGTCTCTAGCTCTGGTTATACCAGCTCTCGCCAAGCCTCCAAGTTCACTTTCTTTAGAATTAGCATCCCTTATAACTTCAAAAACTCGCCGAGGTCCAATGACACTAGCCGCATATGCTGAGCCACCCATAAGTTTCAAGGAAGATGATCCTGACATTCCAACCTGCCTGCGAGAGTCAAGGACAGTGGATGATGGTGAATGACCTTCGACCCACTGAGGAGACGGAAAGGGCAGACTACTAGATGTTTCAGTTAGGGTTGTCATGTGAAATGGTTGTGATCCATGACGTGTTGTAAATATCCTACTCCAATCCTCATTATGAGACAGTGGACTTTGATTCTCACCTCGCTTCTCGGTCAAGGCTACAGAATAATGAAAAAGAATTCCCTCTGATGAACCATCATAATTAGAATAGTATCCTGCTCCAACACCTGCATTCATTCCAATAATCGAGCTCTGTAGCTTCTCTGAGTTTTCCATCTCCCAATTATGCATACGGCTCTGCATTGTACTAGAAAGACTGCGGATATAGCTTTCCATAGCCTTCATTTTTTCTCCATCATCAGCTTCTGTGAATGGTGGACGCTCACCTTGAAAAACAGGACTTAGGAAAGGAGGACGCTTTGCAGCAGACGCCCTTGAATTTTTTGCTGTCATGGTGCTGCCCTCTTTCTCTTTTCTTGGATCATTTGAAGTTTTGGACCGAATCACATCTAATGCCGGTTGCTGCACAGCTTTGGTTTTTGCTGCCACATCCACAGATTCAAACTCTATTGGAGACTGTGAAAGCATAGCATCACTAAGCACACGATTGAAAACCTCCCGTGACATTGGTGGCTTAAGGCAACTTGACAATGCAGATTCCAAACATAAAGAGACAGGTTCCCTCCTGAGAAATGGTGACAAAATGGGGAGCAAAAATGCATGTGAATCTACAAGCTCTAGGTTCGCACCCGCTGAGGTTACAAATGTTATTGCAGACTTCCTCACCCATTGGCTAGGATGGCATAGGAGAGGGGCAGAACGTTCTACTGCCCCAAGCAAAACTCTTTTTCTCAGCAATTTGTTCACACATAAAGCTGCCAAACACTCCAATGCATTCACTATCACAGTTTCTTCCAAGTTGCTCAAGGCCTGTTCAATGTATGGAAGAAGATAAGCCTCAACACTAGTCTGTCCCACATACAGACAAACATGTACAATTTGTTCGAAAAAGACAGCCCGTAATTGTTCATCCCTGTCATTGAGGAATGCTGGAAGCATTGGCAACAGAATATCGTTGCACTGCTTTTGGCCAAAAAAATCACACAATTTTGCAATATGATGTAGAAAGGCTCTTCTTATTGTGGGAGTTTGTTTTTGTCCCATAACCAACTCCTGTATGACACGAGCTATTGTTTCCCGAAGTTGAGACAGCTCTGATTCATACCTGCTATTTTTATGTTGCAAACTCAAACCAGCCATCCTGACGGTCATAGGCCCCCGTAAAGACTGCACAGATTTATCCAATACTCCTAGTTCAGTCATGTATTGAGAGCACTCTAAGAAACGGCATGCTGTCTCTGCTATTTTATGGACATTGTCGGCGTAGCATATGCGCACGCTTTCTTCTGGATCATCAGGAAGCATGGAGAGAAGAGGTAGGATATATTCTGGAAATATCTTCGCATCACTGGGAGGGAAGTTTTGCACCAAAAACAAGATGTTACACACAGTTTGAAGAGCAGCACAACGCACAATTGCAGCTGGATCAGAAAGCAAAGCCACAACATATGGAAGAACGTGTTGCAAGCGAGCATCGTCATCTATGTATAAACAAGCTTTATAAAGCAGCTGGACAGCTCCCCTTCTTGCTTGAGGAAGCTTGACACTGCGAACACTTGCACAAAGTAATGAAGCTATCAAAACCATTCCTTCACACTTCAACATATGGGTCCCAGATCCCAAATCATCAGATGTAGGAGTTTCTTCATTAGGCAAACCACCCTGCAAGTGGGACAAGTAAAAGCAACTGTGAAATCTCTCTCTCTCTCTCTCTCTCTCTCTCTCTCTCTCTCTCTCTCTCTCTCTCTCTCTCGTGTACATACATCTCCAGTCTCCTCCCCCCCCCCCCCCCTCTCTCTCTCTCTCTCTCTCTCTCTCTCTCTCTCTCTCGATTGTGTCCCTCCCTCTCCTCGTTGTGTGTCAAACCAAGGTTTTGACTAAGTCAATGTACACGCATGGAGGTCAACACCACAAAAAATGTCCTTAAATTTTGGGAAAATATATCAAGGGTGGAATTGCCAAGGTCAATGTACATGCACAGAGGTCAGCACCACAAAAGTGTCCAAAAATTTGGGACCATATATCAAGCGTGGAACTGTCAAAATCAGAAGGGAGGGACAACCATATAGTGGTAACTATAAAACTATAGACAAAAGAAAGATGGAAATGATTGGCATATTGCATGTTGTCCATGTTGTACACGCATATGCATGGCTAATAAGGGATCTGTCCAGGTGCCAACAAGTAACAATGCAATGACTCTGCAAACTTTTTAGACAGGAATAAGCATGACTTGAATGTGTTTCCCACATGTGCAAGACCAGTCCCAACTCCTGAAGAACTTTAAAAACCACAGCCTTCAAATTTCAATGCACACATGCATGAATAATGCCTCTTTACCAAATGCTCATGTCAAGCTCTCTCCCAAAATAAACAAATCAAGCATTTATCACCTTCCCTACAGCCAATTCCCCTTGCCGTGATGATGCCTTTGCCATGGCAACTGCTGCAGCTTTTACACGGTGTGTAGGTACAAAGTTCAAATGCGTGGTATACACGTTGTCCATCAAATATGGACCTTCAAAAACAGGACTTGATTTTCTGGTTAGAAACCCTGTATTTCCAATTTTCATTCCAACACGTTCTGGAGAGACTGCCGCTTCAGAGATGCTTTGAGACAGACCACCCAGTTGAGTACTACTTGGGCTGAGCAATGCCAAACTTGTTTCATCTTTATCAGGTGAGATATGAGAATCATTGCTAACACTAAACTTGTTTCCAATTTGTCCACCTTCCAGAAGGGTGTTAATGTCCTGTATAAGCTCATGGTTTGATGAACTTGGCAGATATGTTTTAAAATTTTGATCGGTCATAGGATCACTTTTATTTTTGTTTGCCCCAGTTGATAAAATTTGGTTCTGTGAAGACTCTAGCTCTGGAGTCTTGCCTTTCCCCTCCTGTAGAATGATTTCACTCGTGTCTGCTCCACTGTCCCCTTGGCTCTTAAAGCAGGTTGAGGAACTTTCTAGCATCTGCTTGCAAATTTCCGTAAAAGCACTCTGAGTGACTGCCACCTGTAAGTGATGTGCAAACACTAAGCTCAAATATGTACAGAAGTACTCTCTAGAACATGATTCTGCTTTTGCAAAAGGCACCTTACCCTTGTATCAATGTCCAGTGGAAGCAGGCATGAGAAGAAACTGTGAAGGAGAGGAGAGAAATAAACTGGGAAAACTTGAGAGCCCCAAGTTTGCATATACTGTTCAGCTGTGAGGCGAGAGGCAGGATCTAGCTGAATCATGTGAAGAATCATCTCTCGTATCCCAACATCAAGTACCTATTAAAAAAAGAACATAGTCAAAGAGCTTGAAAATTATGGACATCCTTTGCCAAGTTTCATAAAGCATTGTTGTAACAGGTATCTGTAACAGACCTTCTGCAGTGAAGGGCATGGGTCATACTGTCCTCTGCGATAGGCAAGCAGCTTTGATAAGTTAAATAGTGCTTGACCTTCCAGGAAAAGTTCTGCGATAACACAACTAACCAACAAGGTGTAGAATGAGAAAATCATGTGTGTTACATTGAAAAACTTTAAAAGATCCACAATCACAGATTACACAAACACTACTTTAGTCTCAATAGCAACCAGATCAACACATCTTTAGGCTCAGCTATCACATACCCAACAGAGAATATATCCATGGCTGGTTTCAGAGGACCATCTGTAATGTTGTCCACATCTCCGCCAGGCTCAAAGAACCTCTGATCCAACAACAATAAATAAATGCATATATACACCAAAACACGAAGCACATGTCTCAACATTGCTCATCAAATTGCAACTAGCCAAAGATAAGAAAGGCTAACCTCTGGGGCAAGATAACAGCGCCTTCTTCCTCCTGTGTCAAAAAAGAATGAAAAGTCCGAAGGATTATCCACAGGCAAGAAAGTTGGTTTGAAAGAAGCAAAGTCCGCTAGGTAGAGCCAATTCCATGATGTTACAAGCACATTCTCACACTTAATATCTCCTGCAGCAATAAAGCACAAATTAGCCATGGAAATGATGTTTGGTGGGAAATTTAGAAGCCATGGCTTCGAAAAGCATTGAATGATAGTTACCATGGCAAACTCCACGTTCATGACTTTGCTTCACGGCAAGCAGCAGCTGCGCAATTACACAGCTCAAATCGGCAAATGCATCTGAAAAGCTAGCAAAAAAACTTCGAGTCACCCCATGAAGTTTTTCTTACAGTTTCCCACCCCAAGATTGGGAGGAGTAAGGACTACCTGAAACGCAAGCCATTTCTTCTCAATCATGCTCAGGAATGGGCGGGTGCTTATCCGGTCATGTAAATTACCAAAAAAATATTGACGAAGAAGATATGCAGCTTTATCAGTCTCCAGCCAGTACTGTTCCAAACATAACATTTCTTTAGACTAATGACACCCACAGTGAAGCACCAGTAATATCAAAGATAAAACTTGCAACTCAAAAAGTGATCCTCACTTGAAAAGGCCAGATATGTGAATGCTCAATCTTTCTCAGCTGCTCACGAATTTTATAAAGCCTCTTTTCATGATCCTGTGACCACCACCAAGTAAATTAGAACTCCATGTATCTGCTCAAATGAAAAGGTTTAAGCCTGCCAAAAGCAGGCAGGTATTTCTTTTGAAAGATTTTCACTGTTGTTGGACCCTTAATAGAAGTGACCAGATCAAATCTGACCGTGCCATGTGCCTGACATTGTGAACGTGACAACTGTAAAAGATAAGTGAGACATTTAAGAGCATGTGCTGATGGAACTAATGCCATAATAAAAGGGTAAGACATAAGGCCAGATAGGAGACAGTAAGTGCCTCTAAGACATGCAGGAATATGACTAGAAAGACAATAAACACTCTACAGCAAGTCGACAATGAATGCCTACTGCTGAAAGGCACATATAAAGCAGATGATGAAAGTATACTACTCAAAGTGACAAGCCAAAAAAAAAAGCTAAAGTGGAGCTCCATCTCAAAGCTTTCTTCCACAAACTCGATTATTAGACTTCTCTAATGGTCAAAACCCATGTCTTTTAATGGCAGCCTAAAGCCTTTGTATAACCATACAGCCTTTGGGCACATTCAATATGATATGTACAGCCAAAAAGTAAGTATATGTCTATGTCTGTGTGTGACTCACTACTATATGCCTGTGCATGCATATATAGGTGCACATGAGCACGTGCCCAGTAGAAGAGCACCCACAAAAAGGGGGAGGTCTACCAGGGCGGAAACCTCCACTCATGCCAAATGCAAAAATGCAACAAAATAATCTGAAGAAAAATGCTAAAGAAACAATCTATAGTGTGAAGAAAGAAGGGCTAACAAGCCATATGAATGTGGATGAAAACTCAAAAAGACTTTTAAAATGTAAGGTAAATACAAAGGTTTCAAATGATATGACAAGATACCCCAAACTAGACAAAAGCCTTGAAGCTACATGCGGTTCACAAAAAGATATAATGAAAAGAATGTTGAATGGTACATGATGGATCCACTCAAAGGAAGCCAACGTGTCTTTATGTATCTTGCTCTACGTCCATCTCTTGGTTGTGAACCTCCACCAGAGTCTGGCAAGGACATTCAGAGCTCAAACACAGTCTTTGGCCGTCACTCCTTTGCATATGTCAGCAATGTTCACCCTAGGCACATCAAATGGAGACATTGGGATTTTCCAGTTCTGTCCTGGTCTGTCCAGCCTGCCCACTCACTTTTCTGCAACCCACATGGCTCCCTTATCACTTTATTTCTGAACAACTGCCACCTATCTACTTCCATTTTATGCAGCAAATTACTTTGCTTCCTCGATTGCCAACATTCTGAGTGGAAATGTCACCTCTTGTGTTACACTCAACTGCATGAGCAAGTTTCCAAGAAGACCACCTCTTCTCTGCTTACCATCTCCAAAGTGGCCTTTGGTTTCCACTTCTATTAAGGGGAAATCTGAAGGCGGCAAGAACTCTCAAGAAGGGAAGCCAAGTCCTAAAAAAGGTCACTCCACTTCTTTTGACAGAATGAAAAATATTAGATCAGCCTAGGAGAATATGCTTAAAAGGGATAGATATTGCACTAACTGCCAATCACCAAGTCATGTGGATGAAGAGTGTCGTTCCAAGGCCAAGGTAACACCCTTGTAGAACTCCCCACGCCCATCCAACGTCAAGCACATGGCTACTCCCCCTAAGCAGCCAAGGCAGTGGAGGGGGTTTTTTTTCTTTTCTTTTCTTTTCTTTTTTGTGTGTGTGTGTGTGTGTTGTGGGGGAGGAATGGATGATGGGTCAGTCCCCTGCTTAAAAACTTGCTTCCATACCTCCTCCTACTCTTGATGCCCACACGACCTAGTTGACACCCATGGGAAATTGGCTTATAGATAGTCCCCCTCAATCAACACCTTTGCACAACAACTAAAGGTAGATCTTCTAGTGGAGGTGCTTTCACTTGATGACCTTTTTCCATCTATGTTCTCAGCACCATAGTCAACATCAACTCCTCCTTCAGCATCAACATCCACAATTTGAAAGGGGGTTGCTTTCTCCACATGGTACATTCACATTTTGGCATTGTCTTCTTTGTATTCAACATTAGCATCACTTCCCAATTGTATCTAGCCTTTGCACTGCAATAGCGTCTCCCTAGCTCCTCCAACTAGAGCGCTTTTTCTTCATTCTTCATCATGGTTCTTGGCACCACACAAAGACCGACATCAAGTTCCTCTTCCTCCTTGGACATTGACATCCATGGTTGAGAGGGGGTTCCTACCCTCCATTGCTCCTTGGGGGACAAATTCATCCCCAACTGGCTCCTTAAATCTCCCGAAATTTCTGATTCCAGTGACAAAAATTCGAGTTCCTAGGCCTTTTTTTCTAAGCATGCTTCCCGAGAGGGCTGTCAAACCCTGATTTCTACTGTAAATTAGGGCTTACAGCAGAGTTTCATCAAAATATCCACCTCCAATGGCTGAATCTACCGGAAATTGCCGAGGAGGAATGAGAATAGGTTAGGGGATGAGAAAGGATGTTGAGGAGAGAGAAAACCCTGATTTTCTTCATGTGGTAAAGGTGAAATCTGCTGCTTCCCTGCCTTGACAGCCCCAGTAGCTGTAGTTAACAGTCAAGGAGTCCCAAAACGTTGTTGCCTCCTTCTTGGCTCCTGTCATCTACCTGTTGGGAGCCTCTACAAACTGTCACTTGCTGCCTGGGCTGATTTTCCTCCTCTTGAATGTCTCCTCTTGCTGGCGATGGCTGCACAACCTCTCCTCCTACTATTCCACACACCCCGATGGACTCTCCCCCTCTCTCCCAACCTCCCATCAGCCTTTCTTCACTTGCACGGGCAAGTTTTGCTGGTGGCAGCCTTCCAAATCCAATTTCGAGTATTATCCAACTAACCTTATTAAATTGATTTTCAAATTATTAATTTTAAATTTTAATTTAATAATTATGTATGACTCAAAAAAATAATCTAACTAGCCAACAATTAAATTGGCTAGGCCAATTTATCACCCAAGTAATCATGAGCACTCATTAGCCTCAGAACTGCCATTATTTAATTAATTAGTGCTAATTCCCTACTCTCACCACTGACATTTATAGCTAATTCTAGCCCCAATTCTAACACCAAGTACCGCCTAGTACCTATCAAGTATAACTTGTTACAACTTTTGCCTTTGGCACCAACTGATATCTCAAGGCCCTAGATATTGTGAGAGAGTGCAATGGAAGAGGAACACGCACACAAAGAGAGAAGGAGAAGAGAGAAGACAACAAGAAGACGAGAAATCTGCGCTAAATCTGAAATGAATATTGAACACAATGGTAGATTGATCAATCCTTGCATGCAGCCCAAAGCGTCAGTGAGGGCACTGTATCAAGCTGGAAAATGATGATAGCATTAGAGACGGTGATAGAGACAGAGTGTGCAGCCAACATCCCTCACAAATGCCGAAGAAGAATGGCCAAGTCAGAGTGTGCACCTGCAAGAGGAAGAAGGAATGATATACCCCAAATGGAGGGCTGGCTATATATAGCCAAAATGCCCTAAAACTGGCCAACTAGCAGCCTAGGCCTCAGAAATTGCAGTTGGCTAGTTAAAAACTGGCTGACCAGCCCCAAATAATGCACACAATGTTGTCGCCTTGAGGAAAATAGGCCGCCTTGCTCCTAACGCACACATACTGATTGCTAACCATTGCAACGGTTGAGAATTGGCTGCATGCATGGTGTGAACACAACTAAATCAACTAAAAAAGAAATGCATGCTCTAGAAAGAGCTGCCTCCTGCGTCAAAACACATGATAGATGGAATGTCAGAGCTCCTAATGTCCCCATTTGACTTGGACTGAGGCTCACAAGCACAAGATGACAATGGATGACAAATATGACTACTAACATCCAATCTTAAATCCTAGATGCGGTTGAAGGCCAAAAAATATGTGAATCCAAGGGTGATAGGAAGAGTGCCAATACCGATGAAGTTTGTTGATATAGACTCCCAGTGAAGAAGCTCCTCAAAATCCTAGGAATCCCCCTCTAAAACAATAGGGGCCAAGGAGTCAACAATCGCATCACCAATATCATCCCTCTCTAAAGGGATGGGAAGTATGAGGGAACCATGAGAGTAGGTGGAGGATGGGATGGAACCTATGGAATAGATGGTGCACAAGCAAGAACACGTGCAGCAATAGACAACTACCTCAAAGGGCCCTACATAAGAGAAGGGGAATGGAGCCTGTAAAGCCTACTCTCCTGCCAACTTGTCACTAAAATAGGTTTGGAAGAAGAATCCTCAAAAAGATGGCCTACTCGATGGAAAAAACCCGAGTATCAAGTCTAAGGCCATAAACTAAGAGGAGTGGAAAGCCCCAAGTCTAAAACATGTAGGACTTCCGAAACGGGGCTCAAAATAACGGCAAAGTGCCAACATCACTGATAGGCACCGAACAAATGTCACCAATAATGACAAGACCCTCAAATGGACAAAGATCCTATAGAAAATCTCCTCCTAGAGTCATATGACTCGAAGCACCGTTGTCAATAAGCCAAGGCCTCTCAGAAGACGAGGCATCCCCTAAAGAAGGCACACATGGATATGAAGGAACACAAATTCATAAGTAACAATTGATGTAGAGGTAGAGAAAGGGTAAAATGTTTTAGCTCCATCCTTCGCTCTTAGAGGAAGGTGACGGTACTTCTTCTGACATTTCTCCTCAAGATGTGCCCCCTTCCCACAATGTGGCATCTAGGCTTCTCTGAATCTATGTCAAAGCCTAAAGAACTCTCATGTTTCTCTTTCTTGGGCTTGGCCTTAGATTTCTCCTTCTTTTGTTAGAAATTTAATCATCCCTTGGACAGGCATTGGCAGTTTACTATTGTATGGTTAGTACTCTTGGGCTTGGCCTTGGATTTCTCCTTCTTCTATTAGGGATTTATTCATCCCCTGGACAGGCATTGGCAATTCAATGTTGTATAGTTAGTACTCTCATGCACAGGTACGCATTTCCTATTTTCAGTTCAGACAGTTCTATGCAGTCTCCAAGTCCTCTCCAACATATCCAAGTCGTCGGGCGGGGCCAAACATGCCATGTAGGATGCCACATGGCAATCCATTTTTTTTTACACAACATTTATGTGATTATTTTATTCAGAGACTTCATTTATGCAGCACTCGGCCAGTTTTTAACAGCCGACCTGATCAGATTTTCCTATTTTTTCAGCCTACTTATAGGCTGGCCTGCCCTAGTCGTTTCTCACTTGGTTTTCAGATGGAGAGAGAGATCGGCTCACAAAGATATATCCGACAGCCCATGTACCAATCTGCCTTCTTCATTTTAGCATTCATCCATTGCAGATTTCTCTGTTCTACTATCTCTTTTCTCTCTACTTCTCTTGTGTCCATTTTCTTTTAGTCTGGTCATATGCTTCCACATTCGTTGCACTCTGACGTGGTATCATAGCAGCATTGAAGGGCAGATTGATCATGGTTAGACATGAACGGGAGATTCAGCGGTACAAAAGCTTGTGTTTTCAGCATTCAAGGGCGAACAAAAGGATTGCACATTGACACAAGGCTAAGGCAAACAGGTGAAGCATAGGAAAGGAGCGAAGAAGTTTTTTGCGGGTTTTTGCTCTTCATGAAGGAGAAAAGGCTGTGTTTTCAGCCTTTTGGAGTAAAGTTTGGGTTTTCATTGCCTCTGGCGGTTGAAACAAGTTTGGGACAAGTAGAGCAAGCCCTAGTAGGCTGCGTTTTTGGAGTCAAATGGGGCTGCCCTTGTTTTTGTGTAGGTTATTCAAGTAACAATGCCTTCCAAGATTGACATGGAGTTTCAAGTTTTTATGGACCATAAGGTCCCCGTGTTACTGGTTCTTCCTTCCGATCAAAAGCTTAGCAGAAAGAATGACCACATTTGGTAGGTAATGATACTTGCCATCCTAGAGTCCTATGATTTGGCGGAGCTCATGATGACCAAGACGATAGATTGTCCTATAGCTTGTGATGCCTTCGAGCTTTCTATTGATGAGAGAGCTGAGTCGATCATGGTACATGCACATTGGGATAAATTGAATGCCCAGATCCGCTCCTTGCTCTCTCTCGTGCACTCCACCCATTATAGCGCACATCGAGCATTTGACTATTGCTCAGGAGATATGGCTGGAATTAGACCAATTGTACAATCATATGACCGTTGTGAAACACGTGTCTTTGGAGGTACAAATGCGGGCGCTGAACCCACCCAAGTCCGCTTCCATGCGGAAGCATGTCAATAAGCTTCAACAATTACAAATCTAGGCTTAGAACACAAGGAAAGTGATTACCTCTCAGAGGACATCCAACAAACAAGGGGTGCTTGTCTCCAACAAGCTAGCCAAGTTTTGCAAATCGTGGCATTCACCAAGAGTTTGCCAACACGAACACACCTTAGGAGAATAGCATATTGAAGCAAAAGAAAGGCAGTATGATCGAGATGGCACAGACTATGATGGAGTATCAATAGACACCTTAGTATCTATGGGCCAAAGCAATGGCCACTGCCATCCACATCCTTAATCAGCCACCTAGATCAGCCCTGGTTGGTATGCCACCTTTTGAGGTTATTTTGGTCAAAAGCCGAATGTCTCATATTTCAAGGTGTTTGGGTGCAATGCTTATGTCGCATCCCGAAGAAACAAAGGGACAAGTTTGAATTGACTTCCAAAGACAAGTGTTCATGGGTTATAGCTCGTAGTCCTAGAGATACAAGCTTTATGATCCCCTTTCACGAGAGAGATACACAAGTCAAGATGTTTGATTCGTAGAGTTTCTAGCTATACAAGGGATATTGAACATCCCATACTTGGAGATCCATGTGACAATGGGGCACTTGAGCCAATGCCTTTGGAGCCTATGCCTCTTGAGGCTCCACCAGCAGTGGAGGAGAAGATTGCTTCACCGTTGGATTCACCCGTTGAGACAGCATGGTGGATGTTCCAAAGACTTCGGCAAAGGCAAAGTGGCAACAGGAGTATTAGCCTCCTCCTTGTTGGGCATGTGACACACTCCGTGATGTAGAGATTGAGGGAGTTCCTAAGAAGTGGCAGCCGCAAGATGGTGTCAAAAGATGACGTACCAGCGAGACAATAGGACTTGCAGGGAGGAATACGGAGTAAACTCGACAAACATGGAGAAGAGAAGAGAAGAGAGAAGAAACTTTGATGAATGGAACGATGAAGTTTTGAATCATGGAGTGAATGTGATACAACGGAACAAGGGTGCCGTAGCACAAGGAAGATGATGAAGACAGCTACGAACCATGAACCGCAATGTCCTCCTGAAGAGGTGTGAGGATAGTGGAGAGGCTGGAGAGAAGAAGTGATGGACTGAATGAATCAACCGTGAGGAATGAATGAGAGAGTGGCCTATAAATAGGCACAGTCAGTCTAGGATGGCGCCCCTTTTTGGGGCTGCAAACCCTAAACACAAAACACAGAAACGCAAAAACGCAAAGTGCGGGTGAAGGGTGAAGGGTTTCTCAATACCCCCTCTCAGGCCCAAAAAGGGAAACAAGAGAAAAGTGAGGTAGAGATGCAATGCTACATGCTGAAGAATGCTCATGCAACAAGTGCCAACACAGTGTCCCTCGTAGGGAAATTGTTCACTTGCCCAAGCGCCCCAGTACAAAGATGATGAAAACATGCAATGCATAGGAGGAATGTCGGACTTTGTGTAGTGTCGAGAACCACAAGGATATGCCCGTACTCGATCTCAGGAGTTGACTCCATGTTGACCAAGCGACCAAGGCAAGAAGAAGTGGAGGAAGAAGATGTAGGGGATCCCTAAGATCCAAGATTTTCACCTGAAAGGGACCCTGCAGTAAAGAACAATAGACAGAGTGAACTGGAGAACCTGAAACTGGAATGGCAGCTGGGTGGCCAGATCTGCCCTGAAAAACACAGCCTGTAGGAGATGGAACGGAGCACGAACTGCAAACAGCACCATGATGACTGCAATGTCATCTGTGTCAGGGTGTAGGCAGCAATGGAGAGGCTTAGGAATGAAGGGGAGAATGATAGAAGACGAGAGTCCGATGAAGAGAGTGTGATCTGATGGCTACATAATGAATGAAGTGTGTGCCCTATTTATAGGCATTGGACAGTCTTGGGTAGTGCCCCAGAATATGGATGCCCATCCTTTATGGGGCTATAAGTGTGAAACCAAAAGGAAATTAAGGAAAAGAAATGCACTTACTGACTAGGTTTCTACACACTCACAATACACAAGTGTACTCTATTCCCCAACCCAACCCTCCCTATCATCACTCAAACATTGACACTGCAATTGCCGTGGCCAAGAATGCCTTTGGTGATAAGAATCATTTTAATGGGTCAAATTTGACGACTTCGTCAAATCTCATGTAACAAGTGCTTAAGCCCTTGGTCTTTGGGCCCTAGTTGTCAATCTGGAGAGTATATCGGACCCTCCACTTGCCCACCTTGAGCATATCTATCAATGGAACACTTATAATGCTAGAGTGAATGCCAAGTTAATGCAAGGGTTACATTCTAAGGTCTACTAACAATTACAACACTTTCTCCTAGGCATTCGATCATTGGAGTCTTCTTCTCAATTGCTCTGTAGTGAGAGATCGAGAACCCAATGCATCAAGCTCCATCATGAGCTCCAAGAGTTCTCCATTGAGGATAAGGATGATCTCAAAGTCAAGACGGTGGACTATAGTTACTCGTTGAATTCACATGTTTTCTTAGCCAAGTTATACCTGTAAACTCACTATTGCATTTTATATAAACTACTAAAATATCAAGATGGTCCGATTATCCCCCCACAATCAATTGTCTACTTTCCAATCACAACAATGTGGGAAACTACAATATTCACAACATGCATAACAACCTCTTTGCCAAAATACATCATTTGCAATTCTTACAAAGATGACATCACAATTAGATTCACTATCAAAAACAATCAAGGCCAGTCATTCTTTGATCTTTCCCCAACCTTTTAAAGAATTTTCTATCTTCCAATTTTGTTTCCTCTAACTAGCCTACGCATCATCAATTGTTCTTTGATTTGTGATTTGGTTTGGTTACCTTTTCTTAGGTTCATCAAGACCATGGAGAGCCATGTGCGCCTTTTGCCATGGTGATTACACATTCCTCCTCTTTCATATTCAGCCATCTATTTTGAACTGCAATTGTGAATGCACAACAGAAAAGAACAACACCACAGAGTGAGGAGAAGGTGGAGACACAAGGAACACAATGGAATTGAAGGAACAAACTGACTGAAACTGAAGGTACAAGGCTGAACTCTGTCAGCCCCAACACGCAGCATGGGGCAACAACAAGGGCAATGGGGCAGGAGGATGATGACAAAATGGTGAGGAGGGCTGGCAACAATGATCAATGAAATGGAGAGGAGTAGCAGCAGTAAATAGGGCTTGCCTATTAAACTGGCCGACCTGCAGTAAGTGTAGGTCCAACTCTGAAAAAAAGCCGCCTGGCCAAAATAGAGCCATCCAGCACTGCCCAGCCAGAAGTACCTACCCGCCCTGCCGCGTGGCACAAATGCCTGCCCAATTGTTGGTAAAACAGGCTGCTAGTATATACACAAGATCAGAACTCCACCTAAAATGTCATGGAGAGAGAGACAAACAGACAAAGACTATCAGAGCTCCAAACGTCCTTATCTAACTCAAACTAAGGCTCACATGCAAGAGATGACCACACAAGACACACCTCTACTAACAGAAACATCCTATACTTTGGTTTTGATTCTTTAATTTTTGCACAGATGATTTTCCTCCTAAAAATCCTCCATCCTTGCTTTTATGTCAAAAAGAGAACTTCCTCCTCTTTGGCCCTTCGAAAATCTTGTCCACCATCCACATTGTGTTCTGAAACTTAAGACTTTGGGGAGATTCTCTGCAGTCCTTCATGGTTGGGATGTCATATGTACTGCCTGTGTTTGGTTCTTCAATGATATGTATCACATACAAGTAGATACATGAAGAGAACCAAAAATCTATTGAATCTCTTGCTGTAAAGAGCAGCTAAAAAGACAGCAAAAATGGCATATGAATGCTCTTTTGAATTTGGCTTTCTATTTCAGCTATGGCCTCATAAAAAGATGATTCCAATCTCTCTGTATGTTGCTGAAATTGCGGCACTTTTGCCTGACACGGTCCTTCAAACTCTCAACAATGTCTAAAAAAGTGTTTTACTGCTTGGAAACAATTAAGACTCTGCAAGAACTAAAATTGTTCAGAAACTTGAAAGAAATGCATAGCTGGACAAACTACAAAACTAAAATAATTGTTGCATAGTCATCACCAAAAACAATAATCCAACATAGGTTTGAAAAAATCAGGCAATGTTGGTATCTTAAAGTAGCTACAAACACAAAGGATCAAGGCTTCATATATGGATATATGAAGGCAATCATAGAGATTTCCCCCTTCCCAATCCTCTATTGTTGATCCAATCACTAAACCTCATAACGTATAATACACACAAAATTGTGCCTCCGTATCACATATCATAGCCTATTTATTTGGGTATGAACTAGGGTAAAGAGGCCCATAGCATGGCACCTACCCATAATCCTAAAATTCCTCCAAAAATTTGTGTTTGACCTACAAATTTATACATCAAATCATTCGCTCGGCCATATGGATACTGCAAAAAAATATGCATGCTTGCGATGCAACATTGTGAAGATAGAAGCAAAAATTGTGATTGACAAGTATAAAAAAGGCCCGCTGAAGCCCATAAGCCAAGTGGGTTTTGAACCTTTGTCCCCCAATGGAAATCCGAAATCATCCACACAACTCATGCCTTGACCACTTCATCACCCACAGTTCACTATCACTAGCCCTCAAGTGAACAAAAATCACCACATTACTAGGGGCCACAACTTTATTGGCCCTCTTACCCTATTACACATTCTACTGTTGTTCTCATTTGATCCATATTGTGCAACATGACCTGTATCCTTTCTAAAATCTTCCCTTTTGGAAATGTGAGTTCTCCTAGATTACACAAGAATATGCTTCACGAAGTATAGAATCCTCCATAAGCACTTGTAGGAAATGTGAGTTCTCTCAAATTACGCATGAATATGCTTCACAAAGCATATTATGCCCCATAAGCTATAAAGACACAACAACCATACAAATGGATTGTGAGGAAAGAAAGAAAACGTTAAACAAATCAGTAGCTCTTTGTGGCTCATATTACACAATGTTCTGCCTGTGTTCTCTTCATATTCACATTACACAGGGTTGCAACATCATTCATGTCTGATCCCTACACCATAAAATTGCTTGTTCCTAAAGACACTTGAAGTCATTCAATATTAGAATCTCTTTTTTAATATCTTCATCCTTTAGAAATCAATACCCATAACGTGGTTCTTAAATTCACAAAAAATTGTTCCCTATTTGATAATCCAAAATCAATGACTTGATAGCAGACTAGCTTATCTTCACATCATATAACAACACCATGATTGATTCATATCTATCTTTTGTGAAGTAAGGACAACCAAATTAGTTGTTTTCAGACCATCAAAGCACATCCTATATCACATTCGTGATTTTCTCTTATCACAAAGTCTATCAAAAATTTTACATACAAATACTCTGCATGGATGTAGTCTCTTTCTTTATAGGCATGAAGACAAAAGCTATAGCTATGCCCCTGATTCTTCAACGAATTAAACCAATGGCTGCAAGTATGCCCTGCTTCTTCGAGAAAATGTAAAAGCCACACATATTTTGTAGATGAGTGACTGCAGTCATGTCAACATCTCATCAACAAGTGTTTGCAGACATGTCAGCATTTCATCAACGAGTACTTGCGGTCATATCACCAATTCATCTACGATTGTCACAATACTGTAAAGGAAAACACCAAACACACACATGCACACACACACACATGCACACACAGACACACCCCATAGTCACATGGGTCAGGTTTTGGGGACGGGGACAATAATTGCGATCCTCCATCACCATGAGAGGGGGCTCGAACATGGGGACAGAATTGGGACGGTATGGGGACAGGATGGAACTGGGATGGGAATCTGGGAAATGGCCATCCCATGTTACTATGACACACACACATTTGCAGAGCTCCATACAGAAGGGACAAGAACTGATACCTTGAGATCAGGAAATTCTCCGCGCTTGAAGTAGACCTTGACAAGAACGAGACCCTCATCGTGGATGCAGAGGACAGATTTGAGGAAGCGGCCACCACCGAGGGGCTCCTTGAAGACAAGGTTGCAGGTGCTGGGCAGGTCATGGAGGTAGTACTCCGAGGCAGAGACTTGGGTGGTGCGAGCAAGCTTGTTACCCATCTTTAGCTTCTTCTTCTTCTTCTTCTTCTTCTTTCTGTGCGTCTGTCTGTGTGTGTGTGTGTGTGTGTGTGTGTGTGTGTGTGTGTGTGTGTGTGTGTGTGTGTGTGTGTGTGTGTGTGTGTGTGTGTGTGTGTGGTCCCTTTGCTGTCTATTCTCTCCTTACAAAGCAATGTTCTAAGGTGAATCTATCACCCCTGCTGTGCCCTATGAGCATCTTCAGCCGCTTCTTATTTCTGTCTCTCTCTTTCTCTGTGTGTGTGAGAGATCCCTTTGCTTTGCTTTCCCCTGTCTACTCTCCCCTCAGAAAGCAATGTTTTTCGGTGAATCCATCAACCCTGCTCTCCCCTATGGAGCTTGTCGCCAGTCTTCAGCTTCTTCTTCTTTCTGCCTCTCTGTGTGTGAGGTACCTTTGCTTTGCCTTCCCCAGTCTTCTCACAAAGCAATGTTCTTCGGTGAATCAATCGGTCCTGCTTTGCCCGACGGTCCTCTGTCATCGAAGATCTCTACAGTCGGCTATCAATCAGGGCAATCCCTCAACTGGGTCTGATTTTCTTCTGCCACCATCCTAGCAGATAGACTGCTTCAATTCATCTGCGATCCTTCTTCTTCTCCTGCGCAAGCTCTTGCAGTCATTCATCGCTTTTCGTTAATTTTATACTTAATAAATATAACAACCATTATTTAAAGATTAGCACTATTATCATAATTCATAATCATGATACTAATCTTGTACTTCATCGGTATAACAGCTATTATCATAATCATAATTCTAATTAATATCATTTATAGTGTCTTATTGTTGTGTGATCTACTACCCTGAAATCAAAGCTAACTACGAAGGAACACTAGCTCATCAATTGGCGAAATGGTTAAGAAATGCAACATCAAGAGTTCAAAACTTACAATTGAGCAACTTTGCCATGCCTTGCCCCAAGGGTTGGGATGAAACCTGACCACAAATGTTTGGTGGATATCATGTCATTAACATTGTTGGACCTGTCCCCATTTAGTGATACTCATAGATGTAGGAACCAAAGTCATGATCAATGGCATGCTATGGCAAGTTGTCCTAGCACGTGCCTGAGGAGCAATTGTTTGTCTTGAAGAAGTAGAGCTACTATGATTAGAGATGTTAAATGGAGCATAGCTTGCAATGGATCCACAATAGGTTGCCACTTATGTCTACTAGCCCCTATCATAGAGCCAATGATCAAATTGCTATCTTTGTCACACGATCATTGGATTACATGACCAACTCCCACAACATGGATTGCATAAGACCTTGACATTGTAGATGTCTGCAAAGCATGTCTTAATATCACCATCATTATGTAGATCGTGTGTTGTAAAGGATCCTTCATGAGTTCCAATGTCAACCATGAGAACATGCCCTCCCATAACTTATTTCAATAGCTTGACATCCTAGTGGATTGTCATCTCTTTGCAAGCTCATGAGGTGTGGGTGAGTGCTAAAGGGTGTCAAGGGATGTGCTTGTGAATTTGGGAGGCTTATAGTTGCTACATGGCAACTATCATTGCTTGGGGTAATGAGCATGCACCACCTCTCAATGTCCTTTCAATCACTAAACACTATTGAGAAAAGTAGTGTAGCTTAACAACTTCATTGATCAACACTACTATTACATCAACAAATGTGATAATATTTAGTGAAAGAGGTGCATCAACAAAGACCCTCAATCATCATGTGCCAAAACTTAGCACAAGATGATAAATCATTATCATCATCCATGGTGGCGGTGATGATGATATGATCTCTCATTGCAAGTAACGCCTAACTTTTCTATTTCCATCAAGAGCTTCATGTTTGGGTGCAACCATCAAAAGTCTCCTTCATTCACCCAACATGAAAAATATAATCGTGCAAAGCAAATCATTAATCCATACTTGCTAGAAAATTGGTTGGGGTGTGAGTGGATGTCATTTCCATTGTAACTGGTGGCACCTAAGGAAGCAAGTGATCCAAAGGCCAGTGTGTGAGTGGGCATCATTTCCATTGTAGTTGATGGCTCCTGAGGAAGTAAATGATCCAGTGCCACAATTCTTCTCTGCCTAAATTGCATTCTTATGATAATCATTGGCATCACACATGCTCCTCAACGGCAATATACTTATGGGATTGATATAGCACCTACATCACATCCAAACGTAAAATTACATTGTGTCAAAATTTTGCCTCCTTCCATAATCTACCTCCTAACTATCAACAACCTAAGAGGGTTTTTTTTTTAATTGAAAAAAAATTGGAGGGTTTCGAAATCTTTTAGGTAATCAAATATACAACTCTATAACTTCAATTTATCTTTCCCTTTCATTCTCCACTTTATATGTTAAAAGGCTCAAATAATTTGGATTAATCTCCAAAGTGTGGCTTAGGGGAGTTGGTTTATGGATTGCCTTGACATGTGGCACACAAATGTGGTTAAGGACATAACACATGTAAATTTCAATATTGTCAATTTGATATTTCTAGTTCATTTGACATTGCAAGAGCAAATACAACAAATGTTGTCATTATAGGCCTAATGGTATTTTTATAATATGCATGAGATGTTTATGGGTCATTATATACTCTATGAACCTTGACTTTTGTTTTTGTGTTTTTTGTGCCTAGAAGTATTTTAGAGGTTGGATGTTAATCACATGTGAAGTGAATGGTGAAAGCTTAAACTTAGTCTTCATCTTACTTCTCGCAAATACAAAGGAATATGAAGCCTAAAAAGCAATAGCATGACACACATAGGATACAACATCCCCCCCCCCCCCCCAAAAAAAGAAAAAAAAGAAAAAAAAACAATGCATTGAGAGGCTCTCCTCAATGTTGTGTTTTCTTGGATTAAAAAAGCTTGTTCGCAAAAAAACCCTTGCAAAAATAGAAAGCAAGATGTTATAGCATGCTTGTTTATCAAGCTAATGTTTTTAATTCCTTTATAAGAAATATGAAATAACTAATTGAGTTTTCAAGGCTAGGCTCCTAATCCACAGCTAGGTGGCGCTCCATAAATATAAATGACTAAAAAATGACTAATGACATGATGAAAATCAATTAGCATGCCTCCAAAATAAATTGTCCCACATACACCATAAAATACAAATATGTATAAATTTAGTCTAGAATTAATTGGGCACTCAACTCATTGACTCCACAAATGTATCCATCTCGATCTCTATACACCAATCAAGTCTAACCACAATAAAATTGGTGTGAGAATCAATAAAATAAATCGCATTCATTAGTACTAGTAATAATAATAATAAACAACTATTTGTCACAACAATAAATAATCACAGGATAACTCCACATGCACTTAATAATAATGAAGGATGCATAATAACTCCTTTAGTATTGGTTGATGCATATGTTAGGAAATCACCAACTCATGATATCACCCATGTACACAAGAGCAAGTGACATGTTTATCTCCATAAACTTTTTGCCCAAGGGAAAACCAAGCAAGTATACTCAATCACTAGAGACACAATGTGTAAATCACAAAATGACATAGGAGTGCAAAGCTTAGCTTGTCATTGATTGGGATTCCTTAACTAGATTGTTATTGAATTTAACAAGATATCTATATTAGGCATTGTATATATGAGTAGTCATGTGATCATATCTGGGATAGCTTCAGATTCTTAAACTTTGAGATCCTCTTCAAGTAAAGGAGGCTACTCATAAATTGGATGAACAAGAAATGTCAGTTAGAAAACTAGTTTGAAGGGATTGTCATTGGTTGTTCAAGAGATCCTAAAAGATCCATAATATCTCAAGGTAAGGTTAACATCTATGATTTTCTCTTCACTTTTCAACCCACACTTTTCAATTCTCAATTAAACAAAATAGTTTTCTTTAAATTTCATAGCCTTTCTTTTCTTATCGTCTTGATTGGTATAACATTGTTGGGCTTTAGCAATCATGTCCTAAACTTTAGCTATAATAGGTGAATGGTCGTACACAATAGACCATCTAGCATAAATTATGTTAATTGTACTAGCTCGAGGGAAGGTATAGTGTCATAGATGAATTCAAATAAAGAATATTTGGGGGGGCTTGATTCACCATAATGCTATGTTAAAAATTGAAGATATGAAACAAATAATACATTCTGCTATAAATAATAAGCCTAATACAATATTAAAAATATCAACAATATCAATAAAATTTGGATTAAAAACTAAATACAAATAAACACATAGGTACATGCATGTATGCACAATTTATGTTAAAGATTAAATGCATGGATGATTAGAAGCATGTGCATGGATAATCTTACAATGATACTGACTAACGTTCTACACGCAAAGTACAACGAATGCTAGGCCACTTCGCGACAGCTTTGCTACCTCGAAGAGGCGAGCAAAGTTGTCGTGCGATAAACAATCCATTTCTCATCTTTCTCTCTCCTCTTTTTCTTCTTTGTTTCTAATTTTTTAATTTTCTCTCTCTCTCTCTTTCTCTGCCTTCTATTTTAGTTTATTTTTTCTCCTCTCCTGGTTCTCTCTCTATCTCTCTCCTTTTTTTCTCTCCCTACTTTTCTTCTCTCTCCCTCTCTGTCATTTTCTTCTCTCTGTGCTTTTCTTCTCTCTCTCTCTCTCTCTCTCTCTCTCTCTCTCTCTCTCTCTCTCTCTCACACACACACACACACACACACACACACATTCTTTCCCCCCAGCCTTTCTTAAAGTATGTAAATTTTTTATTTTTCCTATATATAATTCTCTCTTTATGTTTGTATTCTCTCTTTTCTTCTTCTCTTCTCTCTCTCTCTCTCCCCCCTTTTCTTCTCCTCCCCTTTTTCCTAAATTTCCTTTTTTCCCTTTCTCTCTTTTAATTTTTATATTTTTCTTCTCTCCCTCTCTCTCTTTTAAATTTTATATTTCCTCTCTCTCTCTCTCTCTCTCTCTCTCTCTTTTTCCTCCTCTCTCTCAAAAAATATTTAAATTTAAAAAAGACTTCTCTCTTTTCTCTTTTTTCCCATCTCTCTTCCTCTCTTCCTCTTTCTTCTTCTTATTCTTCTTCTTCTCTCTCTCTCTCTCTCTCTCTCTCTCTCTCTCTCCTCTCTTTTCCTTCTCTCTCCTCTTTAAATTTTTTCTTTTCTATTTCTTTTAAATTTTATCGTTCCTCTTTCTATAATTCTCTCTCTCCTTTTCTTCTCTCTGTTTCTCTCCCCCTTTTTCTTCTTCCCCTCTCTCCTCTCTTTTCCTTTTTTCTTTTCCTCTCTATAATTCTCTTTCTCTCTATTCCCCCCTCTCTCTCCCTCCCTCTCCACTTCTTTCTTTTTTGCTCTTTGTAAATAAATAAACTATACACACACACACACACACACGCACACACATACTTATTTTAATTGAAAAGAATGTTTAATTTTAAAAAGACTATTCTCTTTCCACTTCCCCCCCTCTCTCCGTCTTCTTCTTCTTCTTTTTCTTCTCTCTCTCTCTCTCTCAAAGTGTGTGAAAAACTATGTTTGAAAAACTTCAAATTTAAAAAAAGCTTTTAAAAATGTTTAATTAAAAAAATTTAATCTAACTGAGAGAGAGAGGGGGAGGGAAGCTTTAATGAAAAAAGGGAGGGGGAAGAGAAAATGAGAGATCACACGCGAGAAAGAGTGGAGGGAGGGGGTTTTGATCGAAAAAGGGAGGTTTGGAAAAGGGGGTAGATTCGAGAAGCCCTCTAGAGGTTCGGGGCTTTTCGAACCTATAGCAAAAATAATATAGTAGTAAGATATGGTATAATTCATATTAGTATACTAATACGGATAATGTTGTAGTGATACTAATATGCTATGAGCCATATATTCATGTGAGTGATTAACTATGAAAGATGTGTTATAATGTGTTAATACCATTTAAAGATAAAGGAAAGAGTTTCTAATCATAACCAAAAAGACAAAAATATACTCAAAGCAAGGTACAATGAAACTAAAGTAAATCATACCTTTCATTAATGTGATAAACATCATTGAATATCCTAACTAGGAGTTGTCTTTATTATAACCTATGAGTAAAATTTTAAAAATGAACTAAGAGTAAAATAGATTTGCAAGTAATTATAAGATAAAAGCTATGATCGTTATAATTTTAATGACTCAATTGGTTACATCAATATTCTAAAGTCACAAATCTCTTTGATTAATAAAGACAATATATATACTTAGTATCTACTAATTTATTAGTCTTAATTCAACTCCTAATACTAGATTCATAAGCTAGAAACTAACTAACCATATATTATGTATGTATTGAAAAGGTAGACTAAGAGTTGGAAAGTTGGTTGTGTGAATCAAGGTGAAAGGTTAAAATTGATTACATAATATAGCAAATTTGGAGCATAAAGATAGCCAAAACTTCTAGTTTTTGGGATAGAATCCAAGTTTATGTATTCTTAGGACTAAAAACCAACTAAAAATTAATCAAATTACTGCCTTAAAATGATCAAAAAGCATATTTTGGCACATAACTATAAAATTAGACTGTAGGCTATCTTTGGGTAAGAATAGCTTCAAAAATATATAGATTTAACTAAAACCATCTTTTTGCAATCTAAAACTTTCTAATTTTACATCACATTCAAATTTTGCACAAAGAAAAAGATAACTTGCTTGGGCAAATAGCATGTGAGAAGTTTTCAAACTAACAAGTACTAGGCACCAAGTGGGTGACTTTCATTTTGATCTCCCAAGGCTCCATGTGTGAATGGCGGTTTGTATAAGTGGCAAGTAAGGATTATAGTGATGATTAGACAAGTGATTTAAAGAGAGCATTGATTTATTGCATCACAAATGAGTGCAAAATCGCACCCCCCCCCCCCCCCCCCCCAATGAAGGTAAGCTAAGGATTGAGCTCTAATGTTTTAAATAGTAAAGCGTTGAGCTTAATTAGAGTCTCAAAAACTAGCCATGGTGCCATAAATAGGGCATAGAAAAGGGTGCCATCACCCAAAGAGGAGCAAGGGAATTTGAATCAATTTCTACTCCAACTTAGAGGGCTTTGAGATTTTGAAATTTATGATCACTATGATGATGATTGCTCTTGTCACAATATCAACCATATAGCCTAGGAGCTCTCCTTTGCAATAAGATGCTAGGTGATTAAAAGCTTGGGGTGTTGTCACATTCTCATACCAACATTGCTTGCATAGTGAGTGTCAAAAACTAAAAGTGAAGATTGTTGTGCCTCTTTGTCTTTCTTTTCACAAACAAAAAGAAAAATGAAGTCCCAAAAGGAATAGAATGATACACATGGGGTACAATCTCTCCCATGCATTAAGAGGCCTCTCCTTGATGCACATATTTTCATGGATTAGAAAAGCTTGTGCCCAAAGTAGCCCTTAAAAAAATTGAAAGCAAGCATGCATGTGTACCAACTTAAGGTTTTTAATCCTTCAAATGAAATATGAAAGGACTACTTATGTTTCTAAAGTTATGCACCTAATAATAACCCATTGAGAGGCACTTCATAAATATTAATCATCAACAATGCAATAAAAATTAATCCATTAACATGCTTTGTTAATTGCAAATGGTGAAGAAGGATACAAGTTTAGCAAAGGTGTAATATGCTTGATGTTCTCAAAGCATTAGTCCATTTTAGGCATTATCATCCACAAGGTGCAAGTAAATTTGGTTATATATTTAATTTGTATATTGAGAGTCGAGCTTGCTCTTATGGAAATCGTAAAATACATCGGAGCTAGATAAGAAGACCCATAGCAAAATGAGGTTGTGGGCAATAAACTTCTATTCACTTTTGACGGGCTTTGTTCAATTAACCTAAGATATATGCATATATCAAAAGAGAACTTATCAAGGGCCAAAAACTTAGGGGAGAAGCCCTAAACCCAAACCCTAGGTATAAAAGCAAAAAAGTGAATAGAGGAGCTCATTCTTGTGTGTGCAAACATTGAGGTCTCCCTTCTCTTGCTTTTATCTCATCCATTTGAGCACGTTGTTGTGAGGAAGGGAGAGTGAGAGTGAGATTGCAAGTGAGTAACTTGGAGGGTGAAGCTTCTCTTTCTTATTGTCTTTCTTCTCTTTTTCACCTTCTTCATCCATAGCTTGGAGGGTGAGAGGTAGAGTGTGAGGTTGAGGTTGATGCACTTCCTTCTTTTCGACATTTTCTCTCTATGATGGAACACTTGTGGATTTGATCAATTTTGCAATAGAGTAGTGAGAGCAAATTGAGGACCACATGGATTGTAGAGCCATTTACAAACCCATCAAGCATTGACTACAAAACAATGGGTAAGTACTCACTACACCTGGAGTCTAGTCTTGTATTTTACTTTCTTGTTGGAGAGGAGAGTTATGGTTGGATTGAGGAGAGTGTAAGGAAGTTAGGTGAGAGATAGTGCAACTAACATAGTTAAAGCCCTTGAAGAAATAAGAGTTCTATCCAATTATACACTCATCCAAACTTCCCGAGCCCAACTCAAAACACCCTCTAACACTTAGGGAAGAGGTCGAGTCACAAGAGTATACACTCTATACTCTTGCAAGGAAGTCTACCAACTCAAGGCCACAGGAGTTACTAGTTGCACTTATACCGTTGGGACTTCTTGTGCATGTTTTCAACCTAGGATAAAGCCAACAATATGGATTAGGTACATCTTGCATCAAGTTGCTTAAGGACACACATTCACCTAATTAGGGATACTTTGTAGTCATAGCCAACACTTCCTTCAAAAGCAAATAACCTTAGGTCATCATCATA
Organism: Lygodium microphyllum; assembly: GCF_053477565.2. Lineage (NCBI taxonomy): Eukaryota > Viridiplantae > Streptophyta > Polypodiopsida > Schizaeales > Lygodiaceae > Lygodium > Lygodium microphyllum. Next base: position 28,922,354 of record NC_141157.1, on the reverse strand, counting down.
ACATCACCACACACCAAAATTCAATGCCAAGGAACCTCATACATTAAGGCATAGTGTGGCATGTCAAATAGAACACCTAAAGAGTTTCGCATCCCAAGAACCTTCCTTAAGCTACCGTAAGGAATAAGATCACAATCATCTAATATAATCAAGAACCTCATTCTTCAATGCATTGATTTGCATTAGTATTAACACAAGAGCACCTAGTTTGGGACATATTTTAGTTTTCGATTAGGGCCATGCTAGGGTCTACACACATACCTACACCTTAAAGCTAGTCATCATCTAGGATCACACCATCAACTCATCCAATCACCTTAGGATTATGCTATCCAACCATAGGCCACACGGAGTCATGCAGTTGCATGTAGGACTACACCATCATAACAAGAGTGCTAAGGGATTGAAGATCAAACAAAAGGAGTTGTGGCTATTTGCATTGCATTCGTTGGAAAGATTGTTAAACATCACATGTTGTCTTGGAAAAGAGAAAGATTGTTTGTGTAGGAACACATGTTGATCATTGTTGAGCACATCTTGCTATGGAAAAGGAGAAAGCCTTCTTGAGCATAAGGACACAAATAGGGGTTTTTGAAATAAAATGATTGATTGAAATTGCAAACACAATCTTGTAGTATAACCCAACAACCACGATGGAGAATAAAAATTTGTTAAAGGATGTGCTAGAGAATTGAGCGATTCATTGGGTAGCTTTTGAGCTATACTTGGAAATTACATTAGTGAATTATCATCATTGGACGTACAACAACAATATCAAACCTAGTTGGATAGAAGCATGAAATGCTTGATAAACTTATGGACCTAACCATAGCCACCGAACATGAGAAGGAGAGCATGTAGTGAGAGAGAGACAACATTAACAGGTTGTTAAAAAATGTCAGGATCTTCGAGTGACATAGCCACTGATCTAGTGTAGAGGAGGCTACTTGACAACAATTATGCCCTTCATTTTATAACCCACATGGACAATTCATTGCTCTTGAAACTAGGTGTTGCAACTGGTTCCAAGAATCAAGAAAAAATTTCCTTAATTGCTAAGAAAATAGAGAAGTATAGAGTAGGGGATAACCCTTATAGCTCCATAAAGAGCAATTTGAGTAGGTCTATGAGATCGATAACCTCACCTTAGACTCAAAGAAGATGCAAGCCTTCAAACTTTTATCACAACAAGAGGAGAACTTGATTCACTAGGATGGGCAATATTGAGAAGTCTCACTTCTCTTCCCTCAAGAACATGTACATGGATATGGGGATGACCTCATTGTCTAGCTCATAAACCTAGAGTAGCAAGAGGGAGAGAGTATGAGGGATTATGTCTTCAAGGTTCCAGAGCGTATACAAAAAATTCCCTTTGCTCAGAGACCCAATGCCAAGGCCATTACCAAGGTCCAATATCATTGATGCTTTGAAGCAAGCATGACCATATGTGATAAAGTATCCAATGCATGCATTGTGGAGGAGATCACCTACCATTTGAATGTTTACGATCTGCATAAGTGTGAACAATTTTTGGATGCCTCATGTACAAAGTAACCAACTATAGAGCCCTTAGATGCCTACTCTATCCAAAATCCACATAACAACAATGCATACCCACCATAGAATAGGGCACCCTAGTATCCTAGGCCTTTATAATTAGCCCTTATAGCACCATTAGGTTGGAACTAGCCACATAAAGAGTCAAAATAAACCCTCAAGCAAGCCATGATCCCCCACCTTGACTATCCTCCCAGTGATACGCCAATCCATTATGTGGAGGAGCCAATCAAGAAAGAGGAGTTTACCAACCCATAAGTGACATATGATGGAGAGGGTACCATAGTCCTCATGGACCACCACCCTATTCCAATCATGATGCTAGGTCATGGAAGAGGGAAAGGAGCAAATTCCTAAAGACAAATGATTGTGTGCTAGAATTGTCCCCAATCAAGGCACATGTCAAATGATTTCCCCCAAAAACAAGAGAGCCTTCATTAGAAATTTAGGATAGACATAAGATGTAATGAGGGTGACATTGTTCATGTGTATCATGATTGCTAATAAATGCCAAGCATCCGGAAGTACTAAAAATGAGCCTATGTGATCCAACATCTCAATGGATACAATTATTGACCATGAAGATGAGGAACTGATACTACTTGCTTATCTTAGGGTTAAAGTGATTACAAAACAAGAACACATAATTGAAGCTCTCATTGATGAAGGAGCAAATTATAACATTCTAACCTATGATGTATGGATTGAAAGAGCTTATGCCAAGAAACAAAACAGTCAATCCATATGTATGGAAGATTCCCATATTCCCACCTAGGAAAATGAAAAATTATCATGACCATATAAACTAAAAGCATACCCGTCATGTTTCACATGCTTCCAAACTGAGAAGATGAGGGGAAGGAAGTCTTCCTTGGAAGAACTTTCAAGCATGAGACAAAATGTGATGTGGACTATGAAGCACACCGTGTACACTTGACCCCTATTAGGTTCAATATAATCATAGCTTTTAGCCAACACACACTTGTCAATTCTCAAGGGAAGGGCAAGAAGACAACCTCCCAGGAAGAAAGAATCCCTAGGGGAGGACAACAAGGAAGTTCTTAAAGAACTTTGAAAGGCATAAAAGTGAAAGTGAATATCACTCAGTAAAATTCTCGTGGTCCAAGAAAGGGAATTGAAGCTCTTGAGAATGACTAGCTTCTAGAGTTGCTAGGAAAGAAACCTCATCAAAAAGGAAAAACAAACCAAGATCATATGGAGAGCTAGCACAAAGCAATGATGAGCTCTCAAGTCCTCATTACGTGCTCAAATAGGAAACCAATGGCTATGGTTTCCTAAGCCACCTACAAGACCACCTCCACAAAGAGATCCTAAGACCCCCAATACACGCACAAAGAAAGAGAGCTAGACCTAAATGTGATTCTTGAACAAAATCTAACTTGACACTAGAATCAAGCCTATTAAACCAATTAATATAACATAAGTTCTTATCAACAAAAGAAGACTCTGAAACCTACAATGTCTAAAATGCAACTAGCTCGAGGAGTTGCAAACTTGCAAGAGAGACTAATGGTGCCTGAGAAGTCATTTCCAGAAGCGAAAGATCCTAAGATAACTGTGGCACCTAGGCAATCCTAGGTAGTATCTAAATAGTCAAGACCTTGTCTCTACTAAGGGAAAGCTACGGAACCCACAACTCTCAAAGCTCAACAACCTAAAGCTATTGCTAACCCACTCATAATGTCCAAAGCTCTCATGAAGCTACCCTTGCAAGAGAGAGCCAAAATTGTCAAATGCCAATGATGTTGCTTAGCCCAACCTAGAGGAATCTAACAAGGAGATGGCAAACAAAGTAAGCATTGACAAGAAATGGCCAACAATGGTCACTAGTCCAATTGAGCACCCCAAGTCTCCTAAGTCTAAACCTTCTTCATCTAAATACGAATAGGAAACATGAGAGTAGTAGCCTCATTTCACTTCTCAAACCACAAAAGTGGGTATTAAGGAAAAGGACAAAGCACCAATAGACATGCAATAGAAGGAAGCTAGAAGCACTATCTCACATAACCTCAAAATAAGCAAGAATAGGAATACTTCTAACCAACCCCACGATCCTTACCAACAATTTCCCGCAACATCCCATACCACCAAATCCATTGATCACATGGTTACTATTTCTTGATCCAAAGCAAAAATTGAAAAACAGTTGCACCCCCTTGATTACAACTAAAACGTTCAACTTTGCCCGGTAGCAAACCCAGAGTGCCTCAAGAAAATGGGATACAAGTGCTAATGTCGAAAGCATCACCATCCTAACTCTTGCAAAGAAGCGCTTTTCTTGCCCAAAGCTCCAACAAACCTAAAGCCTAAACTAAAAGGAAAATCAATAATGGAAATAGAAAAAGAAAATGTGCAAAGTGAGAACTAATCACATGACTAATGAGGATCAAAAATATGTAGACTGGTAATTGACATGGAACAAGCAAGAACTTGTTCTCACACACTACCTAGAAACAGTTGCCATGCTCATGCAACATATGTCTAAGCTTGACATGGAAGAACTTTGCTTGATTCCATACCACATCAAGAATTCTCCAAAAAATCATGGAGGAAGTTGAGGTGTTCAAGGTGCAAGCACAAGGACAAAGTGAGTTTGACAAATGATGGTTTGCCATAAGAGCTTTAGTAACAAAACCAAAGCTCAGCTATTGACTCTCATTGAGAAAAGCTAAGATGTATGGGATTCTAGGAATGATTTGACACGCGTAGTTCCCACTTCCCTTCAAGTGCACACAACCATTCATGACATCAAACTACTCGAACCGGTCCTTGATCACCCTTTGCTAAACAAAATCCTCATAGACAAGGGATTATACATTGCTACGGCCAATTGGGCCAACGGAATGTGGTACTTGACATCATTGCTTATGTACTATTCTTTGAAAAAGTCATGCAATTCCTTGATGCTTACATTGCATTTTAATACAATCTCAATTTCTACAAATGGCTTATCCTCCCTATGCAAAGTAACATTTTAGCATAGTCCATTAATTATATCTAAATAATCAATACATTGCAATTGCTATGTATACATACATTTTTAGTAGGAAAAATCCACTCACAATGTGAGAGGAATACATGTGCAATGCTTGGAAGCATTGAAACATTTTTTGTTTGGGTGGGGGACAACCATGAAGATGAGATGCTAACGACTTTGGAACTAGTCAAATGACAAAAATCTCAAATAAAACTTCCAAAATTGCAACATTTTTTTGTTTGACTGGGGGACAACCATGAAGATGAGATGCTAACGACTTTGGAACTAGTCAAATAATTCTAAAGAGTCCGGCCAAAACCCTAATCGGCCCACTCGGCACAAATCTACTCGGCCCGTCCGAGTCCACTATTCAGATCGTGGACAAATTCGGCCCTCTGCCACGTGTCAAACTTGACCCTCGGCCCACTTGCCTCGGCCCGTTCGAGCAACCTTGTCCGAATCAACCACTCGGCCCGTCCGAGCCAATCCGTCCGAGCAACTTCGTCCGAGTCCGCTCCTCGGCCCGTTCGAGTAACCCACTCGAACCCTGCAATTCGGACCAGTTGGGCGGAGTGTAGATTTTTACCAAATTTTCAGAAATTTGACCTGACCCGGCTAGAACTCAGCAGTGCAAACTGTCGAAAGCCCTTAGGATGCTCAGAACTTGATTCTGGCACACAGAATAGGCAAAATCATAGGGCGCCGCCGCTTAACAGCTAGAAGTGGGCAGTTGCGAGACCCGAAGGCTTAGACGCAAACCGCTGAGTTGTAAAGCCTGATTGGACCAAAAACGAACGAGGCAACATATTAGAGAAACCCTAACCCCTGCCAAGACGGCCAGAAAATTGACCAACAAGCCTATTCAGCCCAAAACAACACGAGAGTGCGTAAGACGTCTAGAAATTGGTTGTTGCACTCATCTTGAATTTTCACACTTGAAGTACACTTAAGAAAACTGAAAGCGTGACTGAGCACAAGTGCACAGGGAAAGACACATTGAATGGCCATAAATTAAGGATTGTATTAAATAACTGAAGGAACTCACCCAGATAAACCACTCAAGGAACCCACCAGTAGGAGAGAACCCAATACATAGACAAACCATCAACGCGCAAAAGTAGGACCAAGCAAGGGATGCCGACGACGCTGGTCAGCAGTTACGACGCTCATGCTCGTTATGAGCACCGCGGTAGGACAACAAACGCTATCATCGCAGATCTAGAAGAGGAGAGAAAGCTGGCCCGCAAAGCATGGCTGAATACAATAGGGATCAGCAGGCTAGGAGCCAAAGGCAAAGCATGGAGTTGCGAGAGGTGCAGCGGGTGCTGAACTTGGCTGGCAGAAATCGAACGGACCATGAGAGAGCATTAGAAGGGGACTTAACGCTAAGTGAGCTTCTCATGAAGTGGTTGCTCGACAACACAGCTGTAGAGCAAAGTGCCACGGCTCTAGCGACATCGCTGCTTGCAGGACTAGGAGTAAACCAGGGCTCAAAGAGCCAGTCTAAAATCCCTATTGTTACCAAGCAACTCGATAAGTACCAACCCCATGACGATCCATACAGCTTTGTTGAGTAGTTCGAGCAAGTCTGCGAAGCCAACGGCCTCAACGACCTGACTCAACGCTCTCAAGCATTCGGCCTTTGCTTGGGCGACAAGGGTAGGACGTGGTATACGAGCTTAGATAACGTAGAGTGAGCCAACTTCGATGGCCTCAAGGATCTCTTCATTAAGAGATTTGCCGAGCCTGGATACTCCGATAATCTACTATATGCTTGATGAACGTCAAGTAGAAAGAGAAGGAGGGCATTCGCGATTATGTGACCCATGTGCGGAGTCTCTTTAAGAGAATCCCTATTGGAGAGCGACCGACTGAAAGAGCAGTATCAACTGTATTCATCAGCAGGATTCAGAACGAGGAACTATACAAGGCTTTGGCAGGCAACTCGAGCTTGCAACGAGATGCGCTAGCCAGGGTCTTTGAGGAAGCCATCCGAGTTGACGATCAGTTGAAGGAGTGGAGCTCCAGAAGTGCGAACCTAGAAGAGACCAACTCGCGAAGCTCAGAGAGAGCGTCAGCCTCGAGTGAGCGATCATCCCCATCATCCCAGGATAAAGAAAAAACCACCGAAACGAACCACGGCTTGGCTGAAGTTAAGATTGAACTAGCCAAGTTGCAAGACATGTTGAGACGACCAACGCACCCACACGTCCAATGCGTGTACTGTGGCGAAAACCACTTGCCAACCAAGTGTCAAGACCCTAGGTCAAGACCTTGCGCTAATTGTGGCAGGTTCGGTCATGACGTCGTGCATTGTAGATTGCCAAGGAGACTTCCATACTCACAACCATACGGCCAGCCTTACCTAGAGAATAGGCCGTAGCCATTTTTCGGAAGGGGAGCCCCATTGGCCCTCCCTGTGCCTAAGACATTAAGCCGATTGTTCCTAGGATGGAAATAAACCCTACAGGCATTCCTAGACCGCCTGGTCCTTACGTAACCCATCCACCGAGTGACGCTCATGTTCACTATGTGGAAGAACCAAACGAGGAAGAAGCTTACATATGCCCTTACGTCTTGCATGACGATGAGGGCAACGTTGTCCTCATGGATTATCGCCCCGTACTGTTGATGGCGTTAGGAAGAGGACGAGGTAAAGGCCTAGGAGGGCAGACGTAGGATCCAATCACCTGTTAGACTTGTGGCCATCTAGGTCATGTCTCATCACGCTGCCCTAAAAGGGAGCAACAAAATAGAGACAAGGCTAACCAAAGCTGTGCTGAGTGTGGAATCACCCATCTCTTCGTCGATTGCCCAAGGTGAAAGCCATCATCTAGCTCAGCCAACGAGCCATCTGTCCCATTGGGGCTGTTTGGTGTCGAGAACCACAATGGGGAGGCCACACCTATCCCACTGCAGGTCATGACCCATGCCCAAACGAAGCAGGCCGGCATCTCTCTGCCAAGACCTAGCAATCTCGATGCAGCCTCAATAGGGAAGAAGAGCCGTAGATGGAGGAGGAAGAAGTCGGAAGCTAAAATCGCACTAAAAACGGAGAGTGCTACAACTCTGCCTGCTGAAAAGAAGGTCTTTGACGCAGAGGCAGAGACGTCAGCCCCTAAGACAACCGAAATGGAAACTGCTAAGGTAGGGGAATACCCACATCCGAAGCGACAACTAGAGGCCATAGAAAAGGTGAAGGAATGGGTGAAGGAAGCCCAAGAGCTTCTAAAAGACGCTAAGCCCATCATAGAGGACGGGATCGATGATCTCTCCAGCATAAGTACGCCAACCTCGCCCCCACAACCAAAGTCAAGAGAAGCAATTGCACCATAAGCGGTGCTGCTAAGGCCAAGCCTCGGTGCTACTACAGGGCCGCAGTTCAGTCACGGCCACTGGTCAGGACAATCCAGGTTAGGGGAGAGACAAACACCCAATGATCTCCTGACCATGTTGGTGACTACCCCTGTAACACTTAGCCTGGGGAATCTTCTTAGGCAGCACCCCACCCTATGGCAAGATCTTAAGTAGTGGGTTGAAGGGTCACAAGAGCAAGTCACAGCAGACCCTCATGACCATGATGTAGAGACGCAAATATCGAGTTTGACGCTGCACTCTATGCCTAAGTCCTTGCATGTTAATGCCTTCTGGGAAGGTTTCGAGATGCATGCAGTCTTACCGGTTTTAGCCCTATGCGATATAACGAGGAAGGGAATCATGGACACGGGGGCTGGGGTTAGTGTGCTTAGCCACGCAGTGCTTCAGACTTAGGGAAACCCACCCGTTGAGACTACTAGGTTTAATGTCACACTAGCAAATGGTATGAGAGTCAAGCCATTCGGGGTGCTTAAGAATTGGCCAGTCAAGATCGCAGGTGTCCAGTTCTCCGTTGACTTTATAGTCATGAAGGGAGTGGACTACGATATCCTATTAGGCCGCCCCTGGATGCACAACGCTAGAGTCATCGAAGATTGGGGTAATGGCTTGATCTTCCTTGGTAATAGGACGGACGCTGTGAGAGTAGAGATGGACACCTAGAAGACCTCACCAGTCGACTTAGATGCCATCTCTGCTATGCTCAAGGGTAATGCTCGGGTCAAGAAGTTCTATGGGTCCCTGACCAAGCATATCCCATGCCCAGAGGACGAGCCGGATTGGATGCATGTCCTTGCTACAATTGACCTGTCGTTCTCTGATCACGAGGCATATGAGCAAGCCATCAAAACAATCGGTAAGGCTAACGACACACCCTTCGTACAAGTTTGCATGATGGAAGGAAGCCTTCGAGGGGAACTGAAGCCCGTCAACTCCCAAGTCCCAACCAACAAAAGGGAACTCTAGGAGATACTGGAATACCTAACGGACAAGCTAGCTGGCAATCCAGCTGCAAATTTCAAACCACTCCAGGATCTCTTAGATGAATCCAAGTGGCAATGGACCAGAGGGCACGACTTCAACCTCATGTATAATTGGGCCCTGGTTCCTGACCAACGACCAGAGAGATACCAAGCCCCAGGAGACGACGAGCAGTCTGATGAAGAGAATTCTAATGACGAATACGAAGATTGCCAATCCTTCAGTGATGAAAGTGAAGGTGAGGTAGATACCGTGGAATACGACATTGAAGGACAAAAAATAGAGCAAATACAAGCAGACTCCAAGCCGTAGAAAAAGAGTGTCTTCAGGATGGAGCGGGGAGTCATGCGCGTGGAATGTGATCGCGCCTGGTTGGAACACGTAGGAGCCATAGACCTTGAGCAAGCAGACTAGCCCAGCCAGGAATGACATCAGTGTTTAGGACTGAATCACCATTTGAACTGTGCCCACCAGGGGAGACCACCTCTACTAGCGAAGACGGAGGGTTCGACTCTAAATCGAAGGTTAGTTTGGATAGTGATCCAGAAATCCCTAGGCCGCCCACAACCAGATGCACCAAGGGGAACCTACCTGTCCACCTGAGGCGCAGACGATTAAGGCAAGAAAAGGCAAAACAACCCAGGGATACTCGAACGGAAGAACAACAAAAACCGCAGGACCTCCCTAAACGATTTATGAAATTCAAAAAAGGGGATAGGGTGGTAGTTCTGTTAGGTGCCAAACGTCAAGCACAAAGAAGCGAACCAATTGAGGGACCAGCCGAGGTCAAGGAGGTGGACCTAGCCCAAGAAGAGGAAACACCTCGACCAGTCTTCATTGCCGATGACTTGACTAATGAAGAAGAAACGAGTCTTGTCGCTCTCTTGCGAGAGTACATAGACGTGTTTGCATGGTCCTTAGAAGAGCTTAAGGGGGTAGATCCGAGTGTCGTGACTCACAACATACCCATGACGCTAGACGCAATGTCGGTCAAGTAGCAACCATACCTTATGAATCCAAAACATGCTCATGCTGTCAAGGAAGAGATTGATAAGCTGATGAGAGCAGGATTCATTTACGAAATTGAGCACACAGACTGGGTATCACCCATAGTCATCGTGATGAAGAAGAATGGAAAAATTCGAGTGTGCGTCAATTACAAGAAGGTAAACGCTGCTATCAAGAGGGACAACTATCCGTTTCCGTACACCGAGCACATGCTTGAGAGAGTGGCAGGCAAGGAAGCCTACAGTTTTCTAGATGGCTTCTTAGGGTACAACCAGGTGCAAGTGCATCCTGCGGACAGACTGCCTTCGCCACTGAGTGGGGCGTTTTTGCTTACATAGTCATGCCCTTCGGGTTGACTAATGCCCCTGCCACTTTCCAATGCCTCATGTGCACCATCTTTAAGGACATGCTTCGCAAGGAGTTAGAAGTTTTTGTCGGTGACCTCTGTGTCTACTCGACCTGGATCAAACACTTAGACAAACTCCAAGCAGTCTTCGAGCGGTGTCGCTTATATCATCTCTCCTTGAGCCCCTTAAAGTGCCAGTTTTGGGTGAAGCATGGATGCATCCTAGGGCATGTGGTGTCGAAGAACGGCATTGCCATTGACTTCTCGAAGGTCAGGGTCATTGTTGACCTTCCACCCCCAAACAACTACAAGGGAGTTCAATGCTTCCTAGGCCATATGGGATACTATTGGCGGTTTGTATTGAATTATGCATTGATCGCCAGACCCTTGTACAAGCTGCTTATTGTCTTCGAATGGATCGAAGCATGCCAACAGGCATATGAACAGTTGAAGAAGGCTCTAACCATAGCACCAATCCCTCGAGCCCCAGACTGGTGGACCATTACCTTCCACGTGCATATCGATGCTTCTAAGTTTGTCGTGGGGGCAGTGTTGTGCCAACTTGGCGAACACAATTTAGACTATCCAGTGAGCTTTGCTAGCAAGCAACTCATTGAGACAGAAATGAATTACTCGACGACAGAAAGAGAGGGATTAGCCATGGTATTCACAGTGAAGAAATTCCGGCATTATCTTTTGGCCACGCCCTTTACCTTCTTTGTGGACCATCAAGCCTTGCTGTATCTAGTAAACAAACCTTGCGCTACAGGATGCATAGCTCGATGGCTCCTTCTGCTTTTAGAGTTTGACTTCTCCGTGGTGGTACGGAAGGGAAAACAACATTACATGGCTGATCACATGTCACGCATTCCCACCAGAGAAGTCACTGGACAAGGTGTTGTTGATGAACTGCCCGACGCCCATCTGTTTAACCTTTCCAGTGATGAGAGAGATCTATTTAAGGCTAATCTAACACTATATTGGGCAAATGACATAGTCCAAGTGCTTGAGCATGGACTGTCTGATCGACCGATAGAAAAAGCCCGACTTAGGCAATTAATCCTTAAGATCCAGCCCTATAGCTGATTGCAGGCCAACTCTATAGGCTGGGGCAAGACGAATTGTTGCGCAGATGCATATGCGAATATGAGATGTATGATGTGCTCTCAAAAGCGCACAGCGGCATTGCCGGAGGGCACTTTAGCAGAGACATGCATCACGAAAAGTGTTGCAGTCTCAACTGTGGTGGCCCACGCTTTTCCACAATGCAGCATGATTCGTCAAGCACTGTGATGAGTGCTAGCGGACGAAGGTCCAAGTCGCAAGGATCAAATGGAATTAACCCCAGTTATTGCTCGACAACCCTTTGAAAAATGGGAAATTGATTTCATTGGACCCATTAGTCCTGTGGCATAGTATTCGCAGGCCAAGTACATTATTGTGGCCACAGATTACCTCACTAAATGGGTAGAAGTGCAAGCGACACAAAAAAATAATGCTAGAACGATGGCCAAGTTCTTATGGGAGTATGTGATTTCACTATTCGGCTGCCCCATCGAACTGGTCAGTGACTAAGGCACGCACTTCATCAATGAAGTGATCGCGCATCTCCTGTCAACCTTCCTCATCATCCATCGCAAATCCTTGCCATACTACCCTTAGGCAAAAGGCCAGGCTGAATCAACGAATAAGATTCTTGTCAATGTCCTAACCAAGGTTGTCTCTGCTTCACGCAGCGACTGGGACAACAAGTTGATAGCAGCTATGTGGGCTTATCGAACAACTTATAAAACTGCTGTCGGTCAAACCCCCTTTAGGCTGACATATGGAATAGAAGTGATTCTACCATTAGAATTCTTCGTTCCTAGCATGAGAATAACGCTTCAAGAACGATGGGAAGGGAAGGAGGCATGGACGCAATGCCTAGTTGAGCTCGAACGCCTCTCGGAGACTCGTCTTCTAGCCACCCATGCACTGATCTGTGAGAAAGCTCGACGCAAGAGCTGGTTTGACCAGCACGTCAAGCAATGCGAGTTCGAACAGGGTGACTTAGTGCTCTACTCAGCTAAGGGGCATAAGCAAAAAATGAAATTTAGAGGTCTTGGATCCTTCAAAGTTCGTGCGATCAGCCAATAAAGCAATGTCGAACTTGAGACCCTAAACGGTGAAGGAATAGGCTTCTTCAATGGCAGTCGTGTCAAGAAGTACTACCCTCCTACGCATCCTTTGTATGAGCCACCGATGTTAGAACCGCCTGTCAAAGTACGAGTAGCCACAATCACTGAAATCGACGACGAGGATGAGAAAGCTGTAGAACTTGCATACCTTCGTATCACGGTCACCGCAACACAAGCATGTGCTTTCAACGCCTTGATTGACGAGGGAGCAGACTTCAATGTCTTAACCCACGATCATTGGACTCAACTTAGCAAACCACAACTTCAACCCACCACTGCCAAATTAAGCCCATATGGGGCCTATTTCTATGCACTACTCGGCAAGTGCAAAGCAGCCATTTCTATCGAGTCTGAGACTGTTCCAATGATTTTTTACATGTTGCCAAATGCTAAAAACGCAGGCACAGAGTCACTGCTGGGGCGAACCTTCAAGAAGCAGACCCACTGCAATGTTGACTACGCGTCGTAGTGCATCCATCTCGCAATAGGCAATGTTCGCATTATTACAGCTTTCAGCAAGGGCTACGCAACCTCATCCCGGGCCACAAAGCCACCGATAGAAACATATGTAGGCAAGTCTAAGGAGGGGGTTAGTGCGCGGTCGCCACTCCCCGAGTTTCATAGACTGCAACCCATAGCAGCCAAAGCTAAGGTCCCACAGCCTCGCCTTCAATGGATGCCTAAATAGCCTCATAAGACCAGAAACTCTAAACCTAGGAGGCCCAAATGCAGTTACAGGAATAGACGTGTAATCCGTCAAAGATGGGTCCCCAAGGCCCTTTTGCACACACAAGGCTACTATGAGGGCAATCCTTGGCTATGGATACCTAAGGCCCACACAGCCAGAGGCACCACGCGTACGCCATAGCCTCAAGCTTGATCATCCCAAAAACCGTAGAACCTCAAAACCACAAGCCACATAGCTTCCCTGACCCGCAACCATCAAGTTCATCCATGCGCAAACCCAAGCGAGTCGCCCAAGCCTATCGACCCAAGCGGCAACCGCCATCACAAGAGTCATCACCCACTGGAGTCGATCTGACTTTCCAAATCCATCCTGAAAGCAGCAGGCCATCACTTGAGGCTGTTGCTAACCCAGCCTTCGTCCCAACGACCCAATCGCAAGCTCAAGAACACTCATCACTGCAAATTTTTGTCGCCAAAGGCTCAAGTCCTACCAAACCCCAACCACCCCGCAGGCCTTAGGCCCTCTTATGAGAGGAAATCCTTTCTCTCCCTAGCAACTGATTTAGCTGAAGAAACATGGGATGACGTGGTGGATTGCATTAAGCAACTGGATGCCACTTTTCTGTCGCTAGCTCTGAGCTACGATCGCTTCGACTTAGGCCTATTGGATGAATCCTTCGCAACCGACGTTCAAACGATGCCTTGTTCTTGGGAAACGTTTGAATTCACATTTGCAAAAGCCGCTACCTCCGCTGCTAAATTGCTCAGCAGTGAGATCTCCAAAGAGCAAGCAATCAAACAACGCCTCATCACGTCGTATGATCAACGAACCACTTCTGCCATCACTGACCAAGAAGTGGCAGAGTTGTCAAGACTTGCTGAGATGAAATCCTAGTTCTTAAAGCATTGGTACGCTCTTAGGTTGCAATGGAAAGTTGAAGGATGCTGAATAATGACCAATGCTGAGCAGTGCCGTGCTATCAAAACAGCAGAGTATGACCCCACATATGTCACGCCAACCTCATATCGAGTGTTAACCACTTTGCGGGACCGTCCTATAGAAGAACACATCAAAGGACACCCCTACCTCGATCGCTTATTGACCGAGGAGGAGTTGCACATTGCTAGCCGAGTCAACTCGGGTGACTTCCTAACCGATGTTCTCACCTACATCACCTAAGTGGGGATTAAACCCTCTGACCTGGACCGCGAAGCCCATTTGGAATACAATCCCAATTTCTATACTTGGCTCCTTCACAAGTAACCCCTACACCTCCATGCCGAAAGCCCTTCACCTTTTAACCCTAAATCCTAGGAAGGATTCTTCTCAAGCTGGAAGGGGAGGGGGTAAGGTGAATCAAATCAGAATCAGTAAATCAAATCAAAGTCAGTGAAGCACGTAGACATATATTGTGAAAAACGGATGGGGTAGGAAAAGGGCATGAAAACTTTGAAGTAAAGGGCAAAAAGTCAAAGTCTGAAAAGGGGAATCTGCATTAGATCTTAATGAATTCATTCAAAAGCATAGAGTTTTTCTTTTTCAGCAAATTATTATGTCGCAAGCACTAATGAAAATTACGGTTTATGATAGGAACAAAAAATGTCGCAGCAAGACCGAGCCCACCGACTCCCATTCACGGAAGAGGAGAGAACGCAGTACAGCATCAACTTGGAGAGCCGCGCCTACAATCAATTGAAATTCCGAACTATTCACAATTTAGAAGAATTAGTGGCCAAGGAAGAGGCGGCCAAGAGAGTCGTGGAAAGCTGCAACTTCAAGAAGTACCTGGAAAGTTTCGCACAAGAACCCGACCACATGAGTTGTGTGGAATTTCTCAGGTCCTACAACCCTGACAGCGAATGCGGCACCGTCACAGTGGGAAGAGGATAGAATGCTAAGCAAGTATTAGCTCGTCTAACCCCAGCCTTGGTGGAGAAGGCATTGGGACTGGAACCAAAGGTGGAAAAGAAGCAGAAGAGGGATGTATATGCCATGCTGGGGATGAGAAAGGAGGACGTGCTGACAAACGACGGCATCAGTATCCAGGACATCCCCAATGCAGAAACTAGGTTACAGGTGAAACTCATACATGCGCTCTTTTCTAGCCAGTGCTACAACGCGTTGATGCACCGGATCAGCGTACTGATATTGGAGAACGTGGCGGCCCATACCCTGCACGAAGTCAACTGGAACGGCTACGTGCGCAAGACCATCGACCAGGCAGCTCGAGTGCTAGCCTTAGGAAGCATGCCAGTAGGAGGAGAATCCCCAGTGTCGAAGGCCGCAGAAAGAAAGAGGGCCTTCTCCAAAACCTCGTTCATCGCCTATGGGGGCACCTTAACGGCGCTTATCCAGGAGGCCATAAAGGAAGCAGAAGGGAGGATAGGACTGAGACCGAGGAAGAAGGGGAAGAACAGAAAAGCAAAAAGCAGGTCAAGGAGACCAAGAAAAAAATAGTGCAAAAGAAAAAGAAACAGGATGAAGGCCGCAGGAAGGAGAAGGAAGACTTGGAGAAAGCGAAAAGACAATCCCTCAGGGAGGCCGAGGAGAGAGAAAGGAAGAGGAAGCAGGAAGAAGAAGAAACAACAGAGCAAGTCAGGCAGGCTAAAAAGGCGTCAAAGCAAGAGGCTGAAGGGAGAAGAAGAGAAGAGCAGGAGGAAAAAGAGAAACTAGAGGAATAATACAAAAAGGTTGAAAAGGAAAGGAAAAGAAGAGTCGCGGAGGAGGAAGAGGAGTTAAGGAGAAAGGAGGAGGAGGACTTGGCCGAGGCTACACGCCGGTCCATCGAGCAGTAATGTAGGGCGGATGACCCAGAAGCCTGGGACTAGCCGAGGGAAGAAGGGCCTAGCTCCAGCATGCAGGCACTAGAACCGGCGCCCCCTGCAGTTCCGGAAGGAAAAGGCAAAGTACCCCTCCATCCTATCCCCACCCTCATGGCACCCCCGCTAAACCCACTATGCTCACCCCTAGCATCCCCACCAGCTTGGAAGTGTCCAACCTGGTGGCTTGGATGCAATACTTCATTAGTAAGGAAATGGCCCAAGGGAAGAGCACATAAACCATGACCACGGGACCAAAAAGGCCAGCCGCAAATGCAGAATTGAGGCAGAACCAAAAGCGTCCGCGTATGGAGGCCTCAACCACCCCCACCCACGCAACAATGACGCCACCAGCCAGTTACGACGAATACATCGCTAAGCTGCTCTCCCAACTGGAGAGAGCGAAGGAGGAAAAAAGAATGGCGGTGGCTGAGTTGGTGACAAAGAAAGAGTCAGTGGCGGCTTTCCAGTGGAGAAAACCTGCATCATCGCCATGCAGCAATGTCAAATATTTGAACTCAAGCAAGAATTGAAAGCAAAAGAGGACAGGGAAGAAAGCTACAAACAACGGCTGGAGGACGAGAATCAAGAACTTGTGTAGATGCAGCAGGAGTACAAGCTCCTCCTGATGCAATATAAGAAACTGGAGTAAAAAACTGCCATCATT
The DNA here is from genome assembly GCF_053477565.2 of Lygodium microphyllum. Lineage (NCBI taxonomy): Eukaryota > Viridiplantae > Streptophyta > Polypodiopsida > Schizaeales > Lygodiaceae > Lygodium > Lygodium microphyllum. The sequence continues at coordinate 28,905,738 of NC_141157.1, read as the reverse complement.
GAGCAGATGATGGAGGAATTGAACGCCAAAGAAGAGGAGAGAAGACAAGAGAGGGAGCAACAATGAAAAGAGATCGAGTCCATGACCGATCAACTACACCTCGGGAAGAAAGAGTAAGAGAACATGAGCAAAGAGCTCAGAGCCCAGGAGTAGAAGCTCGTAACCCTAGCACAAAAGCAAGGGGAGAGCATGGAAGGAATGAGCAAAAGGGCCAAGGAATGGGCCATGCAAAATGAGAAATGGGTGAAGGCATTGGCACGGTACCTCACCTTGGTGGAGAAAGAAAAAATCTTGGCAAAAAGCAAAGCGGACGCCGCCCAGATAGCCTTCACTGCCCAGCAACAGGTCTTCCTCAACACACTACTAGACACAACCCAACCGGAGGGAAAGGAGTCGTTGGAGGTGGTGCAGAAGAAATTGAGCATCACACGCAGAGCCCTGCATGCGGGACTATAGATGCCACCCCAACCTGCGGAGGTTAGGATGGGCTTAGAAGAACAGCGAAAGTACCTACTACTGGTTGGCCTAACCCCCCAGGAGGTAGATGCACTCGGTTTTGAGGAAGGGGCGCAGCTAGACGATCGGTAGGGGGAGGACACTAACATCGAATTCGTCATAAGAAGAACCAACGAAGAAATAATCCCACAACCCCCCTCGTCGCACGATCAGGAACATCAACAACTCGACCCACCCCTAGACAGACAAGCCACACTAAAGGAGCGACGAAAAAAATTGGTGGAAGAAACCAGGAGGCAGCTGTGCAGGCTAGGCCAGTCGTGCGGCCATCCGCATCCCTCCCACCATGCCCCGATGACCTCCCAACGCAATTCCACGTGGAGCTGGTGGTTTGGGAATGGCAGGAAATAAAAAAGGACCCCTTCTCTTTCAGCTTCCTTATGCCTAACAGCCTGAGAAGGGTCATGTCGATCAAAGTAATGAAGGAGGTGATCGTGACTGGCAAGCCGACTAGGCCAAAAATGGCTGGATGACATGGCAAGGACCCCCACTCTGTGAGGCACAGAGGAAGCTGAATTTTGGCAAGACAAAGTGTACGAAGTGCCACACACAATAAGGGGCTACGACTGCCAACCCCTCTGGAGAAGGCGAATATGCAATACCAACATGCTCACTTGGATGGCATTTTGCAACACCCTACCCTACGAGAGGAACGACCCCACATTCAAAGCATTTCCTTGTAGGGTAGGCGTGAATTTTGTCGCCACACTCCATGGGAGGCATGACTTCCCCGTCATCTACAATTCCAACGCCACCTCCTTTGAGGACGCTCTACTTTTTGATTTAGGAAGCCTACCCGCCTCCATGACGCACTTCCTCGTTGAATTCTTCTCCTGTCCCGATCCCGCTTTCATAACCACGTGTAATTACCTTAGGCTCCTTAAGCTTCTACTTAAGCAAGACCCGGCACCGCTAGAAAATGGCTTGCCTCCCCTCTTTTTTGATCCTAATGCTATTGATAGTTGCGCTATGGCCCGCTTAATGATGAGAGCTAGCCTACTACCTTCCTTTTGCCTAGCTCTCCTAGAGGATATGAGTGATAGCCAATTCACTAGGTGTAATCACCCCTTCCTATCCACCACCTCTCTCCACATCCGCATGAACTTGAAAGGGTACATGCAAAGCCACCAATTTTTACGCAAATCCATCCGCCCTTCCTCCCCCCATTCCGATGATGAGAATTAGACTTGGCTATCATACTCCTGATGTAATACTACCCCTAAATGTATCCAAAAAAAAAGAAAAGAAAAGCACGATCACTGCACTCAGGGGTCCTTAAGTTAGGTGTGTCCAATGGCTTCGGTCGGCTGGCTCCGCTCCTAATTCCCTAGCCCTTTTTGATCCCCCATGTCACGCTTAGGGCACATGAAGGGCAGGACACACCTAGGGAGGTAACACTCACCTATGGTTAGACCTGTCACCCTAAGCCACTGGCACCGTACCCCCTTGGCACACATGGGGTCCTCAAGTGTGGGACATCACCCGGGATTGCCTGTGGTTAGACCCACCTCCCCATTCCACTAGCATGAGCACAATACACCAACACACTGAGGAAAGCACTCCCCTTAGGTAGAGCACTGCACCTTCTTCTTCAGGCATACCAAAAGTGCCAAACCACCAACTTCGGAGGCCCTTGTCCACCCATGACATCCAGTGAGCTGCTCCGATGAACATCATTCTTGAGCTTTCACAAGCACCTGAGTCTATATGTGGCCCTCACCCTTACACCAACGCCGAAGTGCCATGGGACTGGCACCCGTCTAGGATGGGGGTAATGTTAACCTCAAGTCGAGATGGCGGAAAAATGGAGGAAAAAGCAAAAGGAAGATGGAAAAAGAGCAAAGATACACAGGCGGCCTCTAAAGATGAACCGGGGCAAAAAGCGCAACCTTAAATGAAAAGGCGCCTCAAAAAACTCGGAAAACTCTTGTAAAAGAGCACCAGGCTCCCTCCTATGCCAATTGTAAAATATTAGATGGGTGTAGGCTAGAGGCACAAGGCTAGAAGAGGGAAATGGAAAACGGACCTTGCGACAATGGCCGGTCATGTAAAAAAGGGATGGGTGCCCATGGGATTTTAGGGTTTGTATATATAAAGTTCAAAAAGTGAATAAGAGATCATTCTTTGGGTGTGGCAAGAGGAGTCTTCTTCTTTTTCTTTCCTTCTCATCTTCTTACTTGTGTGTGCTCTTGAGAGAGGGAGTGTGAGAGTGTGAGGGAGTGAGTGTGTGAGAGTGAGGGATCAAGAGGGTGAAGCTCGTCACCATCTCCTCTTCTCTTCTTCTCTTCTCTTCTCTCTTCTTGCTCGCATGGCTATGGAGGATGGAGCTTGGAGGTGGAGGAGGCTTGAGGATGCTTGAGCTAGCATCTAGGATCGTGGAGCTACCGGCGTGTGTGAGAGAGGAGGCAACTCATATTGGCACTAAGGTAAGCTCACTATACTCGTAGGATCGACGGCGCGTCGGCTAGGTGAGAGATAGCCATTAGAGCTCGCTTGGAACGCTTGAAACAATAAGCGGTCCGTGGGTCTTGGCGGTTGAGCGAAGGCTCCCACACTATGGTATAGTGTTGGAGTCAAACCAATGATAATCTATGATTAAGGTACTTTATGGGCTATATTTCTTGTAGAATTTGTCAATTTATGATGTTTCTTTCACGAATAGCCTTAACATTACATATCATGGCAGCATTAATCTATTGTAGGAGTCCAGATTTTCATGGATCAAGAATTTGCCAATTTATGATGTTCCTTTTAGGAATAGCCTTAACATTTTATATCATGGCCGCATTAATCCGTTGTAGGAGTCTACATTTTCATGGATGAAGCATCTATCAATCTATGATTAAGGTAGTTTATGGGCTATAGTTCATGTAGAATTTGTTGATTTATGATGTTCCTTTCATGAATACCCTTACTTTACATATAATTGCAGCATTAATCCATTGTAGGAGTCTAGATTTTTCATGGATGAAGAAAGCATAGAGAGAGAGAGAGAGAGAGAGAGAGAGAGAGAGAGAGAGAGAGAGAGAGAGAGAGAGAGAGAGAGAGAGAGAGAGAGAGAGAGAGAGAGAGAGAGAGAGAGAGAGAGAGAGAGAGAGAGAGAGAGAGAGAGAGAGAGAGAGAGAGAGAGAGAGAGAGTATCAGTCCATGAGAAACCATTATAGGCGATAGGACTTGGGGAAGCGCCAATCTATGGCATGCCTTTCAACCATAGGCATATTCTTGGATGGCTACTACTACCTGTTGTGAGCATCCATAGATCCATGGATGAAGGCTCCATGGAGAGAGAGAGAGAGAGAGAGAGAGAGAGAGAGAGAGAGAGAGAGAGAGAGAGAGAGAGAGAGAGAGAGAGAGAGAGAGAGAGAGAGAGAGAGAGAGAGAGAGAGAGAGAGAGAGAGAGAGAGAGAGAGAGAGAGAGAGAGAGAGAGAGAGAGAGAGAGAGGTCATTGCCTAATGGGTTAAATAAGCTAATTTAGGCTTAAGTTAAACCCTTAAAGAGGGGGGGGGGGGAAGAAAAATGAGAAATTGGAGGATGGTTAAAAAATTGGGGTATCCAAGGTGAGGGGCTTAGTTTTATTTTCCTTTTGTACTAATTATTCATATGCTTTTTTTATTTTCAATTTTCCTATTAATATACACACACTAAGCTCTCGTTTATAACTAATTCTCAGTACCCATATTTGAAATATACTTCAGAAATACAAATACATAACCATACATACACCTAAATCCACAAACAACCACATCCATATTCATATGTCCTATTCACATAACACATATATTCTTTGTATATCCACAAAACACATAACATATCTTATGCAAACGTTGCCTTCTTAGTACTTATTCTGTAATGAATTCACACATTTGCCATCAAAGACACCACATTTACACATGCAAACCTCTGTACTCGCAAAACACAAACTCACACACTCACATCACTTTTCCAAGCATGCTCCTCGCACTACCTATAAACAAAAACATACACAATGACCACATAACACCCAAAGTTCTCGTGGACATTTATATCCGTATATACACCCATAACAACTTACTCCTATCAAGATGGGAGCTTCAGTTGGTTAGCTTAGGTTTATTTTCCTTAATGTAGGATTACATGCTTTGTTCTAATGTTCTACCTTCTTGGAGGTCTTTTGACAATAATAGTTGGGATTCTCTCTCGATCCATTAATGGGAAAATATTAAGAGGAATCGCTTCATATTTGTTGAATGTCCAATATGACCAATATGTGGTGTTATGGGATAAGAAGGGTAGTGGTTGTGACATTAGTCAGGAAATTGAAAAAATTAGGAGTGGCAGTTAGATACTACTAGACTTTGATTTTTTAAAAAATTGATAGGGTAAATAGAACAAGGAAGACAAAATTGATTTGGAGAAAAATTACCTATTTTTATTTTCAAAATTTAATGACACATTTTATTGTACTCAAATTGATTATTAGGTATTTACAAATTTCATATTCAAATTAATTGTGTAATGTATCATTTTTGTGTGGTATTATTTTTAATAATATAGACATATTATTTATTTAATTATATGCCTTTCCCAGGGTTAGTTATTGAATTTAATGTGATCTATTGAGTTACTTATTTAAGGTAACTTATTAAATTTTCAATAATCTATATGATTCAAGTTTTATAATGTTACCTAAACACACATCTACTATTTGGCCTTACTCTTCTTATAGACATGACTTATACACACACACTTGCATACACACACATGTTCTAAAGAGCCACGCCTTCTTGACTAAATCCCTAAGACCAGCTTGCAACTCATCTAAGGAAGATCAAGGTAGAGTCTAAGAGCACCTCGGGTATCCCAAAAAAAAAAAGGACACTTTGCATGCCACAAATCACTGCACCTAGTGCTTTCATATCCAGCCCCACCCCCCACGACATATGCTTAGGGAACAACAAGGGCAGGACACACCTAGGGAGGTACCACTCATAGACTTGTCACCCTAAGCTATACGCACCTCATCCTCTGTCTACACCAACCGGGTCCTCAAGTGTGGGACACCACCAAGGGCTTGCCCAAGGTAGACCCATCTCATAGTTCCATAAGCATCGGCACCACGCACTCCACGGTTAGGCAGACACACCTCAGGTAGTGCACCTTGTTTTCTTTCCAAGTACAATCAAAGGCCCCACCACTAGCTTCAGAGACCCCATCATCCATGCAATGTACTCCCCATCCCACGCCCCGTGCCATCTGGCAAAGCGCACCCAAGCAAGGGGTGGATGCACCAGCTCCAATTAGAAAGTGAATGAAGAAGGTCATTTGGAATAGCACAGGCAAACTCAGCCATTGGTGCACAGATCGGATGCTGTATGCTCGCGTAGTGAGCGCCGGAAGGTCTCCAAGAACAAAAGAATCTACTTTTTGCACAAAACTCAAGGTAGAAAGCATGCACGACATGAACAAGAGACCAATTGGGTGCAATCTCCCCCCATGCCTTGTGTGAGCACTCCACAAAGCATGTATTTTATGTATTAATCATCTTCAAGCTCAAATAATAGCCCAAATTACAGAATAGCATGCTTTTGGCTTTTGAGTTTGCTTTAGTGCCAAATAGAAATAAAGCTAATGGGCGGGCGCCCAAAGAGTCAAGCATACCCAATACAATGTCCAAATACAAATATCATAATCGTGCGCCCATGTGCATACAAAAATAATAAATAAATATCCAACGGCTTAATAAATAGGCGCGACAAAATATAGGCGCCATGCCTAAGGTATGCGCCCATCAAAATATAAGTGATAACTCGAATACTTCTCTTCTCTTCTCTTCTCTTGCTCGCGACAATGGAGCTTGGAGCGTGGAGCTTGAGGATGGAACTTGCTTGAAGCTTGCACTTGGATCGTGGAGCTATCGGAGTGCTTGGGAGAGGAGGTAACTCGATCGGTCATGGAGGTAAGCTCATTACACTCGTAGGGATACATAGCGCGTTGGCTATGTGAGAGGTGGCCATTAGTGCTCGGCTTGGAATGCTTGAATAATAAGCGGTCCGTGGGTCTTGGCTGTTGAGCTTGAGCTCGTCTCTACACTTAGCAAGTTGTAAATACTTTGAACTCTTGATCATTGAGCCGCCTAGTATAACATAGTAACCCATTTTCACCCTCACACACATACTTCAACAAATTTGTGATTCCTAAGAAAGTTGGAGGTCTATTGTTTAAGGGGTCAACTGGGTAGATTCCCCCATCAACCCACAAGTCCATATGTTTCAATCTCATTTGCCTGTAACTCTGCAAAACCTGAGGGTTGACAATGGTATATTGGGTTCTTTTGAATAATGAGGCGTATTCAATCTCTACCTCAATATGCAGCTCCTTCTTTCTTGTATTCATTTTACTATTAATAAAAACGGGGAGCCTACTTGGTTGTCACAGGAGGTAGAGTGGAGATGCACAGAGAGGCACACAAAGGTGCAGAAGAGGTCACAATAGAGCCATGCAAGAGTATAGATATGGGGAAAAATAGCTCAGAGGGTAGGGATGTCCAAGACTTTTCATATTTTAGAAATTTCTATTTTACCTCCAAAAATATATTCAAAAAACACGAAATTTGACCAATTGGTTTGTTTTTTGACCAAAATCTAGAATGTAAAAAATCCCCAAAATATCTTAAAAGGAACTTCTGAAATTTCATTTTCCTTGTTCTCGATTAAAAATCAATTACCTCATATCTACCAATCATTTTGTATTGAAAACGAAGCACCACACTCCCATAACTAACTCCTTTTTTAATAGAAAATTTGGTTGAAAAAAAATTATTGAATGAGGAGAGAGAAGAAATTTGAGTATATCTTTGTAGATAATATAAAAAAGGCAAAATGAGATTGCAAAAGTGGAGAGAGAAGAGGATTATTTTACTATTCTTCTCTCCTCTTTTCCTTGTTTTAAGAAGGAGAGGGGGATAAAAGGCCCATTTGTGAGTTCATTTTTTTCCTAATGTAAGTAAACTATTTGGTCAAATCTCACATGTGCCAATCAATCGCTCCTTAAGTTCGTTGATCTTTATCAAAAATTGTGCATGGAGTCACCTTCGTCCATATATTCAATCTCTAACTGTTGATGCATATAAGGAACATGAGCCCCATTTTTTCCTTGATACAAACATGTAAGTACATCCCAAGCATCCTTAGTTGTCTTATATGAGCAAATATGTGGGATCATGATATGTTTAATAGATAATGCAATCAAAGCATAAGTGTCTACATCTTTGCTATCCCAACAAATCTATCGAGGAGTAGGTGGTAGTGCTCTAGCATTAACTAGAGAAAAAACCTGCAACATTCTCAACAACATCTATTTTTTTTTATTTCTTCTACACTTGTAGCTTTTGAAAAACCAACATGATATCAATGTTTGAAAGCCAGTTCGCAACCAATACATGATGTATTATATAAGCCCATAGTGGATAGTTGGTTGCATCCAACTTATGCTCAATAGTGAGCATACAAAATACATCATTGTTGCCAGCAATGGCCATTGACTATACTTGATGCAAAAGTTGCATGTACAAAGGAAAATATGCACAATACCAACCTATGCTATGTAGCACAATATGAAAAAGACTGTAAGGGATCTTGGCTACAAAATTGATTGATGTCAGAAATTCTACACAAAATGACAAAATAACTTGCACAATACTAGCAGTAGTGCAAATAACTTGCACAATACTAGCAGTAGTGCAAACAAAGGCCAAAATAAAACCAAATCAAGAATTTGAGGGCAGCACCATGCCCTAAAGGGCTTTGAGAATGCTCATTATGAATATCTCCCGATTTGAGGAGATCAAGTGGAGGGTGTTGATGACTTTGCCTAAGAGTGGGAGTCTGATTTGATACCAATTGTTGGACATAGGGTTGTAGGAATGCAAGTACATAGCTATGAGAAGAGGAAGCTTGAGAGAGTACAACTCAAAGTGTATTAAGAGGTGAGTAAGAAGAATATTTACAAGATTCCATATGCCCTAAGTGAATAGGCATATATACAAGGCTAGAAGAAAAAAACCTTCTAAAGAGGGAAATAGTGCCCAACAGTCCTGAGTGTGCGCACACACATCTCTACCAAAATATGGTAACAACTACCTCTCACATAATTGGCTAGCTATGAACCATCTATACTCTCCTATCTCATTCCTCTTCATGAAAGTAAAAAGAAAAGACACCTAAGAGGGTGTAGTAGACTCAATACACACCTTTGGATATTTGATTTTGTCATGGTCCCAACAATGAACCAAAATCTTAGGCTCAACACAAAGCCTAAGATTTTGGTCCCAAGAATGAACCAAAATCTTAGGCTTAACGAATGATGGGACATAGATAGAACTCTTATTCCTTTAAGAGATCAAATTACTGATGGCTCAAACTACCTCTCACATTGTTGGCTCATCTACTAGTTGTGAACAATTTGTATTCTTCTCTTTCACCCCATGAATTTAAGAAGCAAAGACATCCAAGAGAATGTGATAGACTCACCTACTTACCTCTCTCCTGCATTGTAGTCCAAGTGTAAAAGTGGCTATTAGTAGTCTCATGATTTGAGTGGTGGACTCCAAGCCACCACTTTACCTTCCTCTAGTTCCCAACTGCATCACTCCAATGCCAAGAGAAGAAGATAGAGAAGAAAAATACTAAGGAAAAGATGGAGAAGAGCTTCTTTCTAACTATTCCCTCACTCTCACACATTCTCTCCATGACTTGGTCTCTTTCACTCAACCTCTTACCCTCTCAAGCTATGTGAGCAAGAGTGAAAGAAGAGATGGAAGTAAGGAGTGAAGATGCAGATTCACCCTCATTAGACCCTCACTCTATCTCGCACTATCACACACACTCTCTTACTCTTAAGCTATGGAAGAAAAAAGCATGTAGATAGGAATATGGAGAAGTGGTAGACTCAAAATGTACACACACAAAAGAATGAGTTCTCTATGTACTTTTATGCATTGTATACATTAGGATTCTTTAGGTTTGGGAAATTATGACACATCCGCCTCTAGCCTAGCTAGGATAGAGGATGTTTGGTAGTTTCTTGGATGCCTTTCCTAAATAGCACAATCCAAACCCTTTAGGATTGTCTTGCTTAGCTAGCCAAAGTCTACCTTAAGATTGACATAGTTTGTTGGGTCAGGAGTCTACCTTTCTTGCAACAAATGACCCACTAGGATTGACATGAGGGACCTATGATCTAACAATCTCTATCAACATTCTAGCACCCAAAAAAGAAGATTGCATTGTAATTGATCAAGTTTGAGGGCAAACTAACTGCCGCACTTGGCTCAAAGAGAGTGATAGATCAGGGGGAGGCCCCTTTACCCATAAGGCCTAATCTCCATTTTGGGCCCCTAAAACAATGCTTAATTGGGATTTAAGAACAAAACTAAGACTTGGTCCTATTTTCCATCAGTTTTGGAAAGCATCCACTTATTGGGTCCATGCATCCATTGAATAATGGCATCATGATGATCGTCCACCTACTTTTCACTCACACACTTGACATGCTTGATTATTTAGTTAAGATCCTAATAGACTATGAGACATATAAAAACAAATAACTTATTAGTTGATTATACAAGATTCATTGAACACCTTCAGTTATATCATGAAAATAGTATTTTTGAAACATAGTTAATGCAATTTTTATTTACTAAATTTCCAATTGAGATATTGGGATACTTTCCCTTCATCTTAAAATCCTCCATGCTTTGATATCCCACCATTCAATATATTGACCCTAATCTAGGTGAAACACCATTGGATATCCATCACCATGCACTATGCCTCCTCAGGATTTCTTTCCCTATCAAAGGATTGAAAAGATGGGGGGAGAGTGAGAGGGAGCTTGAGCTCTTGTAAGGCACACAATAGATAGACAATGCACATAAGATAGGAAGCTGAAAACCCTTGGTCTTTCTTCTTCTTCTTCTTCTTCTTCACCATAATAGATCTACCAAACAAAAAGAGTGTAGAACATACATAATATGCAAGTGGTCCATAGTGTGAACACACTAACTAGAAAGATGACTAGATAGATATCCCATAACTCAAGTAGGTGGACTAATTAATGTCCAGTTGTAAAGTATCACTAGAATAACATGCCGATGTAGGTGTCAACCACATCAATGATATGAATGCAAAAATGGTCATCTAGGCATGTGAATATCAACTCATGTTGAGTTTGATATCTCAAAACTCCTCATTGAGCTCAACTCCAAGACCTGTACTCTAAGGTTCGAAATCATTGAAGCTTATTTGGTCCTAGGGCCTTGGTAAAAATATTTGCAAACTGCTCCTCTATGCTCACATATATAGAATCAATGTCACTTGCCAAGATCCACTCTCTGATGAAATGGAAATGAACCTCAATGTGTTTCATGTATGCATGAGACAATGGGTTCTTTTCCAACTATATGCTACTCATGGTGTCATAAAAAATGTCAGCTCTCCTATCTATTTGTATCCCTAAATCAACAAGTAGCTTTCACATCCAAGCTACCTCACATGTTGCCATAGCAATACCCTTGTACTTTGACTTTGTACTAGATAATGCAATAATGGATTGTTTCTTACTACTCTAAGTCACACATCTACTTCCCAAGGAAAATACATAGCCACTGATGGACTGTAAAAATTACATGGCACAACGAACAGAATCTGAGAAAGAGATAGAGATAGAGAGTACACAACAGATAAGAGGAGAATTAGAAAATTTCTTTAGCTCCAAACAATTGATATAGAGATGGCTTTGTCCACCCGTGTGCTTCCACAGTAAAGCTTAGATGGCAATCTAGACAAAAGATAGGTGAAGAGCTTAAGGCTAGCTGGAACAACTCTGACTGGGTGAAAGATAGATGATCGATGGCTGTGATGGGGTTTAGCTTTTATAGCCCGTGAAGGCGGTTAGGTCTACATGACCGACCTACCATATGAGCCTCCACTAGTCGACCATGGAATATTCTAGAAAAGATTCCCTTTACTATCGGGCCGGGGCGTTGCCCCTGGAACCTCGCTAGAGGGCCACTGGCCCCCCTGGGGCCCCCCAGCCAAGGGCTGCTTCCATAGCCCCTGGACCCCAAAATAGGGGGCCCTTTTAACTCCCTTACGCCACAACTCGATGTTGTTGGGGGTAAAGGCGCCTCCGCCTAGCCGCCCATGTATTACTACACTGACAGTCATCGCCACTGCACACTGTAGGTGGCGGGCGCCCGTCACCGTCACTTTATTCTTTATTCTTTTAGTGACAGTTTGAATAAAGGAAGGCCCGGTCACACATTGTGACGGTTGGAGTTTCCATTTCTAGTCTCTCCCTTTCTTGCTCTTGCTCTCCCGCCATAGCTCTCGAGTCCAACCTTCGATCCGTCACTCCCTTTCAACTAGTATCAGAGCTTTGCTTTCCGACTCTTGAGCTTGGTTCATGGCATTCTCAGCATCCCATCGACTCCCTACTTGCATTGGGTCTCCTTCCTGGCAGCCATATCCGACTCCTTCGAGCTCCCGTCACTCCCCGACTTCCCGAGCACCTTCCTGGCATTGTTGGGCACCTTCAGGGTATTACACCAGAGGTATTTGATCATTTTCATCAGGGTTTACTTCAGTTCTTAGGTCTCACAAGCTGTAAACAAGATTGGGGCAGCCACCATTGAAGCTCCCTTGCTTCATATCTCACTTGCCTTTGAACAAGACTTGCTGGAGCTTGTTTGAGGCCTTCTTTGGCCCCTCCGAAGCTTGGCCACCATTTTTTGTAGCCCTAGGACCAGCATTTACAGTTGGCGAAATCATGTAGCCCTCCCGTATGTGTCTTCAGCATTGACAGTCACAACAACAGCTCTCCGCCTCCATTGGCACTTGGAAAGGCTCCATTTCAGGCATATGAACATGATTTGATGCTTGATTTTGATGGTTGATGTGTTGGCATAGCATTTGGACTGATTTAACACTGTTTTGGAACTATCATAACAGTCCACAAGCAGTTTATGACAGTGTTACACTGACATTTGATGCTACAGCTTGTTTGGCATTGTCATTTGATGTCCGGTTGGTCTCGTTTGATGCCCAGATGTTAGGGGAATGTATGCGTATTGTTTGGCAACCATTTGGAGCTGATTTTGGTGCTGAAATTCTTAGTTTTGAACAGCAAATCACTGCTGTACACAGTTAGGCTGAAGTCATTTTACTCATGTATACTTATGCCTATGCTTTTCGGGCTATGTTTTGAACATATATGGTGATGTATTGACACTTGGGGCTCGACATAAAGCTTGGTTTTGATTTGGGATCATTGGTTGAGCTTGAGCTCGCTTTGCAAAGCATTTGGATGCTCTGTCTTGGATGTACTTATGGCTTGTATATTGCTTATGTCTGACCGGTCTTGACATGCTTAGCCTATGCCATTACTACATGCTAGTTACATTGTTTGGAGCCTATTGCTACTGGAGCTCGGTCTTGGCTTGACCTTGGATTCTTGGAGCTTACTTGAGCTATTTATTGGCTTGCCAGAGTTGTATCTTGGGATGTACTTGATGTCTTACATGCTTATGGATGCTACATACGAATGCTCTATCGCCTACATGTTCGAGATGTACTATTGATGTATTGTCTTGGACTTATGTCATTGGCACTATGTCTTGCCTTGGCTTGAGCTCTTGAGCTCATACATATAGCTTTTGTGCCAGTGGAAGCATTCTTGAATGCTTATCAGACATTGAGCAGGTGGTACTTTTATGCATTGAGCCATTACATGCTATTGAGCAGTTTACAGACACTTGAGACTTTGGGACTTCTTACCTTTTGGGATGATACATCATATGTCTTGGTTCACTGTATGCTTATGAGCTAAGTCTCAATTTTGGATCCATATCTTTGTGAACTGACACCAACTTGTGTCAAGTTTTGGTAGTGGCAGGAACACTTTGCCCCGTTGCTTGGGGGGTGTGTCTACTCACTGGCAGATGTTTGTATGACATACTTGGGTGTTGGATTCATGCTTATCGACCGTCATATGCTTATGCTATGCCCGCATGATGCCGGCTTTGGTCTTGGCAGTATCTGATTGCCTTGGGATCTGATTTTGACACTGTTAGCTCTCTTTTACTGAAATCTGAAATTTATTACACCAAGCATATATCTATGGATTGATATGGATTTTTCATGCTGAAACACTCTAAAATGATGTACTTTCACTAGTACTTGGTGGGCAGCAGCTTTGGTTCCACTTTCTTTTCCATTTTTCCTCGATTTTGGTGATTTTTTTGACATTTTCTGTAGTAAACAACAAGCAGTTTTGAACTGTCTATAGTCTTCCAGCCTGCATTATGGCGAGTTCGTCCACTGATCATGCTATTTTCAACATCACTAAGCTTGACGGTACAAATTACTCTTATTGAAAGAGCCAGATTTGGCAGGTGTTGGTGTAGAAATCGTAGATCAAACCTTTGAGGTTAAGTGGGCATCCGCCTGCAACTATGCCAGATCAGGAATGGCTTGAGCTTGATGAGTTATGCAAGTCCACTATTGTATTGTCTCTCACAGAACAGGTTCACTATAATGTCTTTGAGGAGGAACAGAGTGCTTGGTAGTTGTGGGAAAAGATAAAAAATCTCTATGATAAGAAAAGTCCAGCTAGTCAGATGTATTGGTTGAAGCAACTTATGGATCTACGCATAAAGGAGAATGTGACTATGTCTACTCACTTGAGCCAGTTCCATGCTCTACTCAAGAACTTGACTTCGCAAGACATCACTTTTGCAGAGGATGTCACTCCTCTTTTCTTGCTTGGTACTCTTAATGAGTCATGGGATGTATTCCGCACTGCATTATGTGCCTCTACTGCTACCTTGAAATTATTTGATGTTAAGTGTGATCTTCTGTAGGAAGAGGTTAACCATAAGAATTTGGATGCCTCTCATGTGTCTCATGCTATAATAGTTAGAGGCAGGAATGATGGATATGGAAAGCATGGCAGTGGTAGTGGCCATGGACGGGATTCTTAGAAATCTCGGCCCAAGTCTTGTGGGAAGTCACGTAGCAAATCCTGTGGCAGGAATGCAGATGTTACTTGTCACCATTGTGGGAAAAAGGGCCATCTTAGGCCACAATGCCATGAATTGCGCAATGAAAGGCGCAAAGATAAGGGGAAAGACAAAGTACAGGATAAGTATTCTGATTGCAGCATAGTACCTACACAGTCCAGTGTTAAAATTGAAGAGATCAATGTTATGCAACCTGAGAATGTTGATGATGATGATTATATCCTAGCAGCTTCTTCTAGTGCTTTGCATATGACAGAGATACACTCTATGTATGCACAGTGTTGGCTCTTGGACTCAAGTGCGTCCTTTCATGTGACACCTTACCGAGAGTGGTTTCATTCATACCGTACTGTTTCGAGTTCTGTGCACTTGGGTGATGACAACTCTCTTGATATTGTGGGCATTGGTGTTAGGCTGCAGTTTCCTTCTGGCAGTAGTTTTATTATGCAGGATGTATGTAATGTACCTGCTTTGATATGCAGTCTCATGTCAACTGGACAGCTTGATGACACAGGATATCATGTATGTTTCGGAGACTCTGCATGGAAGATCACTCGTGGCAGACTTGTGATTGCGAGAGGTGCCAAGGCTGGCAGTCTCTACCCCTTGATTGTATCAGCTTCTTCCCTTGATCATATTTTGTCTGTGGGTTCTATCCCACATGTATCTCTTTGGCATGCCTGTTTGGTCCATATGTCTTTGAAGGGAATGAAAATGCTTTCTGGTTTGCAGTACTTACCACCCATTGATTATGCATGTTTTGATTCATGTGAGCATTGTCTTTATGGAAGGCAGACTAGGTCTACGCATAAGAAGTCGGGTAGGCCACGCATGAGTGAGCCCTTGGCATTGGTACATTCAGATGTCTGTGGGTCCATGCCTTGTCAGTCTATGGGTGGTGCAAAGTATTTTGTTACGTTCATAGATGATTTTTCACGAAAAGTTTGGGCTTATCCCATTAAGCTGAAATCCGATGTCTTGGCTGTGTTTCAGAGATGGCTTGCATTGGTTGAGAACTAGTCTGGGTATAGGCTAAAATACATAAGGACAAATAATGGGGGTGAGTATGTCTCACGTGCTTTTGAGCAGTTATGTGATGAGAAGGGTATTAGTCACATCTCAGCACAGTTGGTTCTTCATCTTGCACTCCCATATGCCATAGGATCCTTCTCAACCATACTGCTTCACATGCAGCAAAACAAGCTACCTTGTACTTTGCTTCGGTAGAAGATAATGCCACTGTTGGCTATTTCTTACTAATCCAAGAGAAAATTCCTGAACCCAAAGAGAAATAATAACCAGAAACTGACTTCCTAGAATCACTATCTCTTGCCCAATCTGAGTCACAATTCCCCACAAGAGAAGTTTTGGAACCGTATGTGATACCATAGTCAAGAGTTTCCTTCAAGTATCTGAGCACCCGCATCCCAGCCTTCCAATGACTCTTATGAGGTTTGTTTGAGAACCTGCTCAAAACACCAATAGCAAAACTGATATCTGGTCTAGTATGACACAAGTAGATCAAATTGCTGACCATCCTCCTGTACCTCCCAATGTCTGCTAGTGTTGATGTATCCTCAACGGATAACTTTGCATTCACCTCCATAGGTGTAGCTATCTCCTTGCACTTGGTCATGCCAAATGCCTTCAAGATCTCCCATGCATACTTCTTCTGAGAGAAGAAGATCTTTCCTGGCTCTTGCCAGACTTCAATTCCCAAACAATAGTGCAACAAGCCCAAGTCTGTCATTTCAAACTCAGAACTCAAAGCCTTTCAAGTTTGGTTGATCATAACTTCATAGTCACCTATAATAAGAAGGTCGTCCACTTATAAGACAATCAGTCAGACTTTTCACCATCCCTGTAAACATACAATTTAGCATCTGAGGCACATCTTTTGAAGTTTAAGCTTAAAAAGAACTTATCTATCCCCCACTGGTACCATGCTCTGGGGGCTTGTTTCATCCCATATCAACAGATGTGGGCATAGGATTATTGTATTCATAGAGCTGCTTCACCCAATGTGGCAATGGCTTTTTCGGTGGGGTGATGTTAGGTTGGTGAACTTTTTCCTCATCATCTGAAGATGATGCTTCCTCCTTCTTAAGGATAGGGACAATTCTCGGGACAGGTTCATAGTGGACTACTTCTTTGCTTGATGATAAAGTGGAAGAACTTGCCTTCTCCTCCTCCACTGTATGTAGCTACTCCTTGAACACCACATCACAGCTTGCGATGATCTTCTTTGCCTTTTGGTTATATAATTTGTAAGCCTTCTGATCATCACTATAACCCAAGAAGATACATTTTCTACTTTTTGGTTGTAACTTGTTTCTCTTCTCATCTAGAATATGTGCATAACATTCACATCCAAAAATTCTGAAGTGTGAGACAGATGGTTTCTTACCAGTGTAAGCCTCATGAGGTGTTTTCCCCTTGAGAGCCTTTGTGTAGCTCCGATTTAAAATGTAGACTGCAGTATTAACAGCTTCGGCCCAAAAATGGTTAGGCAATCCCTTGCCCTTTAGCATGCATCTTGCCATCTCCACAATGGTGCGATTCCTGCGTTCCACAACACCGTTCTGCTGAGGTGTGTGAGGCATCGTCAATTGACGCTTGATCCCTTTGCTCTTGCAAAAGTCTTCAAACTCCTTTGAGTTGAACTCACCACCACCATCTATTCTAAATTTCTTCACACTTTTCCATGTTTCATTCTCAACAAGTTTTAGCCATTCTTTAAACTTACCAAAAGCTTGAGCCTTATCATGAAGAAAGCACACCCATATCTTCCTACTGTAGTCGTCGACAATCAACATAAAATAAGAAGATCCCCCCAAGGCCCATGTAGGCATCTTTCCGCACAAGTCAGCATGCACCAACTCTAGAGAAGCCTATACTCTATTCTTGCTTTCTTGTGGAAATTCCTTTCTCTGTTGCTTGCCCATCATACAAGCTTCACATGGTCCCTTCAATTCAGTCATTGCAGGTAGGTGAGCAACCATACCTTGCTTGTGCATCTCCTTCAACACTGCAAATACAATGTGTCCAAACCTTTCATGCCAAAGCTTACTTGTGCCCACTCCAACGGTGGCTGTAAGAGCACTTAGCTCATATAGGTTGTTCCTTCTTTCTCCTTTGCCAACAACTTTGCCATCACTGTCAAGAATTTTTGCACCTATCTTCTTGAACCTCACTTCATGACCAAGATCAGTTATGGTAGCAACTCATAACAAATTTCTCCTAATTTTGGGAACATACAACACATTTGAAAGCTTTTTGACATCACCATTTGCAGCAACAAATGAAATTGTACCTGTGCCCGCAGCATGGCATTTTGCATAATTTCCAACTGTCACAGTGATGGGTTCTTGTAAAGGCTGCATAGAACTGTATAGACCTTTCTTATTGGTCATGTGACAGGAGGCCCCACTATCCAACACCCATGAGCCAGTGGTAGATTCTTCTTGCGCCAAGGAGCACACCTCCTCAATGGTCTCCATGAATAACTCCAACTCTGCTTCAGCCATATTGGCTGTCTCTTTCCCTTTACTTTTAAGGGTACCATTCTTTTCATCTGCCTCCTTGAGACGACAATCTGCGATTGCATGTCCTTCCTTCTAATGTGCCAAAACCGCTTCTAGAAGATAACATTGTTCCTCTTTGCTGTTGAAACCTTTGCCTCTTGCGCACTCTTCGATCCCTAGAGCCCCCTTGGGCTCTGATACCATGTAAAAATTTACACGGTGCAGTGAACAGAATCTGAGAAAGAGATAGAGATAGAGAGTACACAATAGATAAGAGGAGAATTAGAAAATCTCTTTAGCTCCAAACAACTGATACAGAGATGGCTCTGTCCACCCGTGCGCTTTCACAATGAAGCTTAGATGGCGATCTAGACAGAAGATAGGTGAAGAGCTTAAGGCTAGCTAGAACAACTCTGACTGGGTGAAAGATAGATGATCGATGGCTGTGAAGGCTGTGAAGGGGTTTAGCTTTTATAGTGCGTGAAGGTGGTTAGGTTGGCATGACTGACCTACCATATGAGCCTCCACTAGTTGTCCATGGAATATTCTAGGAAATATTCCCTTTACTGTCGGTCTGGAGGCATTGTCCCTGGACCCCCGCCAAGGGGGCCACTGGCCCCCTTGGGATCCCCCTAGCCAGGGGCCGCTTCCGCGGCCCCCGGACCCCAAAATAGGGGCCCCTTTTAATTCCCTTACCCCGCAACTCGATGCAATGTGCCTCGAGTTGCTACCAGCTTAACTACTCAGTCCAACCCAAAGATTAGACCCACAATGGTCACCTTTTTGCCATCCGATCACATAGACATCATTGGATATACAAGTCATGACTCAACCAATATCCAGGCTCACATTTGGCCTCTCCTCATAATGGGGGCCTTACAACTTTGAGCACCATGGATCATTGGTCACACCTTATGAGGATGGGGCATTGAGCATATCTAACTTCTTGTCAGACATATTACTTACCCAATATGCATCAATATAACCAAATAGTTGCACCACTAAGTTAGCCTCATAAAATATACCATAATCCAATATGGCTTTAAGGTACTGTAAGGTATGTCCTACATTGTCCAAATGAGGCTTGCAAGGCACCTGCATAAACCAACTCTCCGAACCAACTGTGCAATTACAAGTTGTCTTGGTGAAAGATCAAACTTCCCACCATTTTCTTGTACATTTTGGGATCCTCCAATACCTCACCCACATCAACACTTACCTTCACATTCTAATCTAATAGCATAAAGATTGGCCTATAGTTAGCCATACCATATTTTGTCAATATATCTAAGATGTATTATCTCTATAAGAGCCATGTACCCTTACATGTTCTTATCACCTCAATTCCAAGAAAGCACTTTATGTGTGCTTGAGAAGACCCATGGCATGCTTTGCCTCTTACACATTATCATCCCCAACAATAAAATCATCCAAATTCAAAGTAATCATAACAATGTCCTTGTCATTTTGATGCCCATAATGTGAGTAATTTGCATTTCCAACATGGAAATTAATAGAGATAATATACTATGCTATCTTGTCATGCCATGCTCTAGGTGCCTATTTTAACCTCCTATACAAGGCTCTCCATATAGCCTATACACATAATCAAGGTGAACCATGCTCTCATTACCTATGGCTACTCTCATAACCTACCATTCTATGGTCTCTCAATAGGCCTACTAGAAAAGGACTCTTTTGGCCTAGTCAAAATTTGTGATTGTGGATCCACATTTTCTACAATCACATTTTCTTTTACATCATTTGAAACAATTTGTTTTTTAGCAGTATACCAATTACTCATCTCATTAGTACCACATTTTTCTCACCTACATAATTGGATTTTAACACTTAT
Organism: Lygodium microphyllum; assembly: GCF_053477565.2. Taxonomy (NCBI): domain Eukaryota; kingdom Viridiplantae; phylum Streptophyta; class Polypodiopsida; order Schizaeales; family Lygodiaceae; genus Lygodium; species Lygodium microphyllum. Next base: position 28,885,786 of record NC_141157.1, on the reverse strand, counting down.
AGTCCTTTGTTAAAGGGAATATCCAACAAATACACACTTTTTAGCTTTTGGATCCAAATTCTTTCTTAGCTCATCAGGAACATGTACATGTGTAATGCATCCTTTCGTTTCACGTCATGCACTACAGTAGTAGGAGTATTGTTTATAATATACATAGCTGTAGATTTAGCCTAATAATAACGAGGCATGCTTTTTTAAGCCATCTAGGCTCATGCAATTTTTGCAATGTGCTTGTTCTTTCTTTCAGCAACACCATTCTATTTGTAGATTGTATGTGGATGTAAACTGTCCTTGGATTCCGTATTATTTCAAAAAATTACTGAATTTATTCGAGAGATATTCTCCCTCTCCATATGACCTTAGGCACCCATCTACCTTTACAAATTGCACGGGTGAGAGCCCGGCGCTCTTTAAATTAAATCATGATGCGCTTGCGCTCTTTTATAAAAGTATTGACTTGCGCTTTTTCTTGTGCGCCTTTTTCTTTTATTTAGGACTTTTCTACACTTCTTGTATTCCCATATTTTTCTTGGCATGCCTTCATCTTATGTTTCACTTTTGCCTTGGCCTTTGTCTTCTGCTTTAGATTTTCTAGATTTTTTGCCTTGTTCGTCAGAGGGTTAACATTACCCCCTCCTAGATGAGTGCCAGTCCCATGGCACTCACCGTCGAGCTAGCAGGCTTTAGCATGCACCAAAGACATGGGTGGCAAGGACGTCCGTGGTTTCCTTGGAGGATTTTTGGTGGTGGGAAGATGAAGGTCGTTGGGGCCATGTTGTTGGCGTGGATGGCTAGTGGTAGGGTGGTTGGAGTTGGGGGTAGATCTGTTCGTTGCTAGGAATTGCGTTGGGGGCTAGTATAGGTGGTGGTTTGTTGGGATTCTACACATGCCGATTGTTTGGTGGGCTTGCATGATAGGAATGGTCAAGAGATCTTAACTGAGTGATGATGAAGAGCTGGCGATGCATTTGATGGAGTCTTCAGTACCTGTGATTGAAAACCTCTCATATGTGGTCTCTCCCCGGGGGTAGTGCTATTCTTCTTATTGTGCACAAGACATAGTTTGATTAGTTTGGGAGACAAGTCGAACTCTAGTAAAATGAGAGTATTGTCCTGCACTTGAGGACCCAAACTGTGTATATATTTTGGTGCAGATATTATGCAAGTGCTTGTGAATACTTAGATATTACGTAGTTAGAAGACTGTGAATTGGTTCCTCATAACAACGTGTGGATGAAGCAAAGTTGTCTGTATTGAGGAGAAGTACACAGGAGGGTGTATGAGACATCATTTGCATTGTGACAGCATGATGTAGCATGACTGAATACAGGGACACCGTACTTTCAGTAGTAGATGGTAGCTATTGGACTTGCTCGATGAATACGATGTACTTTTCATGGCCAACCGTGCGGTGCTTACCACGATCAATTGCAATGATACTAAGGCAGAGTGCAAAAAGGAATCGTGCAACTGGCTCAAGGTGACAGGTCTAACCATAGGCGAGGCAAGCTTCGTAGGTATATCATTCCCTCCTTGATGTGCCCTGAAAAATTGTGGATTATGCTAAAGGGCTAGGGGACTAGGGACGGAGCCAGCCGACCAAGGTCACTAGATGTACCTAATTTGAGGACCCCTAGGTGTTGTGCTATGATTGTGAGTGCTTTTTTCTTTTCTTTTCTCTTTTTTTTTTGGACTTGCATGAGTACAATGATTACAATATGTTGAGGCTACCAACCTTTCAATGGGTTGGAAAATGTCGAGATTCGAAGGCTTAGGAAATGGATATTACAACGATGATTGTGCCCTAGCCTCGTTGCTAGAGAAATAGTTGTCGAGATGGGGAGATACACTGGAGATTTTGCAATCCTCTTTGCGACATGTGATGTCGGTACAATTGAGGTAACAACTATCGTGAGTGCCAGGTGTAGAGTTTGACCCAAAAAGAGAAAGTGGCTACTGATCATGCTTTGGGCCATGCGATGTGGGTGATCGGCAATGGTGATTTCCACTTTCGGCGGTGTGGCTTCGTCATGGTTCTTTGTGAGGTTGGTAGTCTTGTGGTGACTTGGGCATTTCGTACAAAGATCTATGTCGTCCTGCATCCACTTGACACTTCGTGAGAGTATATGCAAGTCACATGCATCAATTATAATGAACAGATGCAACACAAAAAGATATTACTTTATCAAAATCCTATGGTGCTGATGCATATCTAGCCGCTTGTTAAAGACATGACATATATTAGTAGTAGGTAAGGGAGGTTTATACAGTTGGGGAGCCTATCCATTTAACCACTTAAGGATGAAAGGTCATGACAAAATGGCATTTGGCAAGCAGCTTATACACCCTATTCTATTTGTACGAGTCATGGTGAATTTGGGTGCTCAGACGACTGGGGTTGTGCCGGTGGTGGGCTGCTATTAGACTGGGCGGGGAAGATATCGACCGGGACTCAAAGGGTGTAGTCCCTGGCTGCAACTATTTCAGGAATGCTTTTAAACAATTCATCAAATTTTCGCTTGTCTCTAGCTACCTTCTCCTCTTTCAAGCACCTGGTGCCTGAGCATCTGGTGGGGGCCTACACGACCGGTGTTGCCACACCTCGGGTGCTCCCTTGAGCCTTTGTCCTCTTGGCTGGGGGAGTTTTCAGCATGTGTCCTAGGTAGTGTATCTTGGGACCTCTTTTTGGTGCATACCTCTCAAGGGTAGGCACATATCGCACTGGTGGAGGCAGTTGTGCCTTATGCTCCCTCCTATGGAGGAGAGCTTCCTTGCAAGCCAGCTGCACTAAGTGCTCCATGATGGCTACTGTAGAGGAACCTGCAAAATCTGAATCAGGGTTAGGCTTTGAGGCACGGTAGAATTATTTGTATGGAAGGGATTAAACAATGGATTATCAAGTGCATATATGAGAAGTAGTGCGGTGAGATGAGTCATGCAGTGTTTGTTGTAGAGGGATGACCCTTGTGATGATATTTGCTTTGCTTCGATTGCAGGGCGTATTTCAGCCATTGGCTTTGCTAAGTTGCACAGATTGGTCATGATGGAGTGGGGCAGGGCTCATCCCCAAAAGGATAGACCGAAAAGGGGAAAGGTGTATAGAAGGGGACGACGCCCCGTCTACACCCTTAGAGGTGTTGGTCAAGGCTTCCTATGGTGGTAATGAGGGTTGCATGCCCTCCACTTAGAGGCAAGAATGGTCACACGACTTCTGGACATGTGGTGAGAGGAGGACTTGAGGAGCTCAGCTTTTCAAACCACCCGGCTCTTCTCCCTACGCTTGACTATCATTGTTTATGTGTGTTGATACTATCTATACAGGGTCACAAAACTCATTGTTTATTTATGTATATATTTATGAACCCATGTCACATTGCGAGGATAAAAACCAATTGTAGAACTCGGAGTATGGCACATGCATTCAGCACACGTGGTAGCCTTCTTAATAACATCAGGTATTTTGCAATGTCAAGTATCATGGTACCTTGTCAAAGTCTACTTACAACATGTAGCTCCTCCTCAGTGAGAACTTTATCAGCCAGAGAGTTCTCTTGGCTAGTTTCGGCTAAGTCCATACCCTGAATGACAGACAGTACTTGAAAGGAAGTCGGTGCCACATAGATTGGGTCTCTTTGAGACCGTCGTTTGGCCAATCGCTACTCTGAGACCATCATAATTTGGGCTCCTAGTTCAGCCATTGCAACACGATTTTTAAACCAACATTTTTCAAATTGACTTCAACCCTCTGATTGTCGCTTTAGTTGCTCTATTTCTAAGAGATTTGGTTGGCTGAGCACATCATTGAATGTTATGGTTAAGCGTAGTTTGTCAGCTTCCTCGTCAGAGGTGAGTCGCATGCGTTCATGCAGGAGCTTGTCATAGTGCTCGTCAAGATGGCAATCTGGCCTTTAGCTGATACGGGTGGTTTAGCATGGGGTTTTGGTACCCAAATCCATCGGTTACCTGCATAATACCCTTGAGCACGTAGCGATGCTTTGGATATCCATCGCGGTGTTGTGTTAGCTCTCCATCGATGCCTTCATCTATAAGGCTTGGGCTTCTTTCGCGATCTTCTACGATGTTTGTAAGTCCAAAGCCTACCCTTGGCATTGTCTCCTAACCTTCTTGTTTCAAGACTAGCCTCACTCACTGGTTCTCTCTATTCAACATGCACTTGTAGAAACTCTTTCAACAAGTCTCTCACTAGGCTTTCTTGGCATGTCGAAATGTTCCTTGTCCTTCCCTCGAGGTTTGATGAGGTCACCCTTACTAAAGGTCGTGATTATCCTCACACCCGGTAGCATCAAGTGTATCCTCTGTGCTACATAGTCTGCCTCACACTTGGTTGCCATTTTGAAGGGTCCTCCAAGGAGGGTTTCCTTTTCACAACTAGCACTATTCAGAGGAACATGGAATAGGACAAGCAAGCTTTCAGTTTCAATAGTTACAAGGATTTTGCACTTGCCTATGAGTGTTTTTGGGTGTCCCTCGTAAGGATTAAGAGTTGCATTAGTCGGTGTGAGCTCTGGTTGGCCTAGTAGTGTCCATGCTTCATAGGTTAAGATATTAAAATCTCCCCCTTCATCGATGAGAGCATCGACAATATGCTCTCTTTTTGTGGTGAGTTTGACCCTAAGATAAGCAGGAGGTTACTATGTCTTCATCTTCCGGGTCTTGGCTTATAAATTTAAGCCTTCTAACAAATGCCCTTGAGTCCCCAACTGCACGACCAGATGTGGATTCTCCATTGATGTCTTGGATCATCTGTGCAGTGCTATTCAAGGTGTATTTATCGTCAGGACTGTCATATCTAGTCATCCTCGCAGTTGTAACTTGATGTTGTTGATTTCCACTTTGACTAGATGCAGTCCAAATGCAACACATACGTGTTTTTGTAGTGTGGCCTTTTTACCCTTGTTGGCTAGATTGGCCCATTGAGGTTCCAGGGTCTCTGTTTGTCTTTGTTCGGGTATGGGCTTTTGGTTGCTCCTTTGCAAGTGAGAATCTATGCTTGTGTAGAGCCATTACTACACTAGGATCTAATTTTGAGGACCTGTCATAGTGTATGTTTTCTCTCCAACCTATTTGGGGGAGGTGTGAAGGGAGCAGAGCCCCCTCTGCAAGGGTCCGAGGGGGGGGGGGGGGGGGCAGTCCGGCCGGTGTATAGGGCCATTACGGTAAATGCCATGTGCAATTTGAAGGACCGTTTATAGCCAAGTTTTGAACTACTTGCTCTAGATTTCAACCCAATGATAGATCTATGATGTGGTTTTCGCTCTATATGGTCTCTTGGCCAGTTTTAGGGTCTACAAGTTAAAATTGGAAAAAATCCAAATTCGGCCCAACAGATCCAAATTGCAGGGGCCAAATGCCTGATTCGGCCCCCTTCCGAATGTGGTTGTCCGAGGGCCGAGTGGCCGAGTGGTAGTGGGCCGAATGGATCTGGCTGAGGGCCAAGTGGTTCGTCCGAATGGGTTTTGGTCGAGGGCTGAGTCAAGTGGGCCGAATGCCAAGTTGGTCCAAATGGTCGATTCGGACGGGCCGAGCGGTGGGTGTCCAAGTCAAGTGGGACAAGGGCCAAATTTCAATGCGTATGAGTCGAGTGGTCTGAGTGATTGGCATCTGAGTGGTAGTGGGCCGAGGGCCAATTTCTGGGACTCGACCCAGAATTGCTGTCACTCGGACTAGCCAAACATGATGCGATTTTTGGCCGGCGTAACAATAAATCACTCAAAACACACAACTTAGGCCATGGCCTATCGTACGCACCTCCAGATCAAAGCTATGGGTGGAGGGGAAGAGTTATATATACCTGGAATAGCAAATAAACTCCAAAATGCAAAACGACAAACGAATCAAGCCCTTATGCCCTGTTATGACAGCAGAAACCCTATTGCTTATTTTCCTTTATTTTTGTTCGTTTTTTCCTACCCTAATGCATCCGAATCACAAGAAAAATACCATACTACTCTAACATGCTTTCCCAAATCCAAAAAACCAAAACCCTACTTGCTAAGGAAATCGAATACCTCTTCAAACTCCCTTGCTTCCTACCTATCTATCTCAAGCACCGGTTCGGGGAAAACCCCTACTTCGATGCTTGATTCGAAGTGTGCAAGTGCTCAAGGCTTGAATCCATTGGTCCCGGCAATGGAACCAAAATGTGGGAGCTTTCACTCAACTGCCAAGACCCACGGACCACTTATTGCTTCAAGTGTTCCAAGCAGAGCACTAATGGCTACCTCTCACATAGCCGATGCGCCATCCATATCTACGGGTGTAGTGAGCTTACCTCCATGCCAATTGAGTTATCTCCTCTCTCGCACACTCCGGTAGCTCCACGATCCAAGTCAAGCTTCAAGCAAGCTCCATCCTCAAGCTTCATGCTCTAAGCTCCATTGCTGCAAGCAAGAGAAGAGAAGAGAAGAGAAGAGAAGAGAAGAAGAGAGGAGAAGATGGAGAGATTCTCCTCCCCGATTCCTCACCCTCACACACTCACTCCCTCACACTCTCACACTCCCTCTCTCAAGCACAAACTCAAGCTAGCAAGAACAAGAACAAGAAGAAGAAGAAGAAGAGGAGAGCCACTTTTGGCCACACACAAGAATGAGCTTCTCATTCACTTTTCAACTTTATATACAAAACCCGAAATCCCTTTTAGGCAGTCATCCCTTTATCCCATGGCCGGCCATGGCCTAGGCCCTTTTTCCCATTGTCCTCCTATCTTCCTAGCTTCCTTCCTACCACCCATCTACCTTTACAAATTGCATGGGTGAGAACCCGGCACTCTTTAAATTAAATCATGATGCACTTGCACTCTTTTACAAAAGTATTGACTTGCACTTCTTGTGTTTCCATATTTTCCTTGGCGTGCCTTCGTCTTTTGTTTCACTTTTGCCTTGGCCTTTGTCTTCTGCTTTAGATTTTCCAAATTTTCCACCTTGTTCGTCTGAGGGGTTAACAGGAATGCTAGATCAGGCCCAATAGCGGATGAGTTTGCAGAAGCATTTGCAGGCAAGGAAATTTACTTTATGGGTGATTTATATTTAGGATATGATCAGTTGTAGCTTGCATTAGAAAGTGGGGATATCACTATCATGAAGACACCACTTAGATTGGTTAGGATGTGTACGCTTCCACAAGGAGCAACCAATTCAGTGGCACATATGATGAATGCTATGCATAAATTTTTCAGGGAGTATATTCCTTAGTTGACCTTACCCTTTCTTGATGATGTGCCAATAAAAGGGTGTGATATCCATGAGAAGAATGAAGAGCTGAATAAGCAAGGATGTAGAAGATTTGTGGCTGATCATATTACTGATTGTGATAGGATTTTGAGCCGTCCTGAAGAAGTGCATTTGACTTTGTCAGGAGAAAAGTCGATTTTTGGAGTGGAGGAAGTATTACTTGTTGGACACATGCGTGGACCATATGGGAGAAAGCCCTCACCATTAAAGATTGATGCCATAAGCAAGATGCGGGAGATATGTTTGAATGTATCTGAGGTGAGAAGATTTTTGGGTGCATGTGTATTTTACTTGATATGGATTCCGCATTTTGCTCATGTGGCTGAAATATTATATCAGCTCTTGAGAAAAGGGAAAAAGTTTTGGTGGGGTAAACAACATACAAAGGCAATTCAGAAGTTAAAGAGCTTATTGATTTTAGCCCCAACACTAAAGAGAGCAAATTATCAAAATGGACAGCCTATTATTCTCACCGTGGATACAAACCCAATTGGCATTGGGTAGTATTCTCAAGTCAAAAGAGAGCTTTAGGGTGTAGTGACAGCCCTTAGGTGTGATAGGGAGTACTTTATGGGAGCTCATGTAGTGGTAGAGACTAATTGTCTACCTCTATTGGGCATGATATAGTAAATTGCTCAACTCTCGATATTGCCATATTATGATGGATTGCATATATAAAGTCAAGTAACCCTGATTTTCAGCATATTGCAGGTAGAGAAAACCCTTGGCTGACATGCTTTCATGAGCAAGGTTTGAAGATGAAGGGGACCTGATGGAAGATGAAGAGAACGATGTGATAGGTGCTGAAAATGATTTTATGACAGCAGGGAATGAGTATGCAGCTGTTGCAGGTACAACTATTGTAACAGGGATTTTGACAGTAAGAAAAGAGCTTACAGCCATGGAGAAGAGATGGGCAGTAGAGAGAAAGCATCATCATTTTTATGCTTCTATGAGAACACAATTTTTGGAAGAGTTGTATAAGAATGATTGAATAAAAATGGGCCAATATCTCAGCCTCATGACAAAGAAGGCTGAGTGGTCTGAAGCTGAATTCAAAAGGATTAAAAGAAAAGCTTATGGGTTTTTCTTGAAAAACGGATCTTTATGGAAGCATGCAAAGAAAAAGAGAGGAGCTCCGGTATGTGTATTGGGAGATAGGGCTTCTCAACAACAGGTAATGCAAGAGTTTCATGAAAGCTTATGGGCTAGACATAGAGGAGTTTGGGGCAGATTTGCCAATATTAAAGAGAAGTATTAGTGGCAAAACATGTATAAAGATGTGGAGCATTATGTGGAATCATGCAGTGTCTATTAGATGTATTCCATGGTAAAGCATAGAGATAGGTTGTAACTGACCTATCCATTGTCTATGCATTATAAATGGGTAGTTGATCTAGTTACCATGCCTATAGGTTTATGGAATATGAGATATCTTGTGCTTGCGTGAGAAGACTTGACAAATCAAGTGGAATGTTGAGCTCTTAGTACAAAGACTACTCAAGCAGTTTGCAGGTTCTTATTGGAAGAAGTCTTTTGCATGTATGGTTATGTTGGTAAAGTGGTTGCAGATAGAGGAAAATTGGATATGGATTAGGCTAGTGAATTCTTTTCATGATTGGGTATCAAGATGGATTTAACTTCAGCCTATAATCGTGAAGCAAATGTCAAAAGTAAAAGAGGTCATCAGCCTATCATTAAGACATTAGCAAAGTCATGCAAGGGCAGGACGAAAGAGTGGCCAAGAATGTTACCCTTTGCTTTATGGGCTGATAGGACCACTCATAGTGCATATGCATGCTGAATTAACATATGGACAACAACCAATCATGCCTATTGAGGAGACTATTGCTACTTGGAGTGTTCTACCATGGGAAGAGGGTTTGAATAGAGAAGAGTTGTTGGTCCTATACATTAGACAATTAGAAACAAGGCCTGAAGCCGTTGAGACAGCCATGAAAAATCTCAAGACTACAAGGATCAAGAACAAAAAGAGGTTTGACAAGCAACACAGACTTCGACCACGAGCTATACAAGAAGGGGATTGGGTGCTAGTTTGTTACAATAGCTTGGAAAATCAGTATAGTGCCAGTCGAAAGATGGCAAAGCGCTGGTTTGGTCCATATGTGGTAAGGTTTGTTTTTTATAATGCTACCTATGCCCTAAATGAGGTGGATCGGACAACTCTAAGGATTCTACTGGTTGGAAAACATATCAAGCTCTTTAAACGTAGGGAGTCTTTAGCATATGAGTTGAAGGAGTTGGATATTGAGCATGAACATGATAATATGGAAGAAGAAGAGGTAGAAGATGAAGACATTGACATGGCAGAGGATACTTCTTCTAACACGGTAGATCCATAAGACTTTGGCACATGCTGGAGGATGTGCAGAGGTTAAGAGAGGGTAGATTCATGCCACTATGTGGACACAATGTGAAAAACTCTAGAATGCGACTTTCTTATTGATCTAGAGATCGAATGTCATAGTATTCATTAATGTCAATGTTGTAGTGTGGATGGTTCAAAAATACTAGATTTTTGGACAAGTTTAGCCAATTTTTGATATTTTAGATAGTATCTCTTGTAAAAATTCAAAAAATGTAGACAACTTCTAGAATAGGATGATATGTAAAAGAAAGCATATAGCTTTCAACCATTTTGGGAGGATTTTATGTAAAAAGAAGAATTGGCGAAATCACACGATGCATGATCTCACTTTTTAGGCAATGAACAGCACTCCAAACTGGGAAATGAAGGAGTGATCTGGCAGAATTCTGGCAAGGTGTCCTGGAATTTTACCCCCCTTTTGGAGCCAATGGAAGCATTATATTGGTGGTCTAAGCAGCATAGAGTAAGGTATTATTTTATGCACATTTTTGTCTACAAGAGATTTAACTTCTCATAATGCAAAAATAAATTGACAAGCTTCACCTCTGTGAATATTCTTCTACATCTTCTATTTCTTTCAATCCCTTCTCTTTCGTCTATTCCTCTCCCTAAATCTCCCTTCACCCTGATGTCTCTTACCCCCACGGTAGACTTTCGACCCCAAATGCTCTGACAGTGTCCCAACCTATTTGGTATAGGTGCAAGAAGAAAGGCCAAGGAGCCTTATTGTGCAATGCACCAAAGAGAATGGGGTGTATCGTGATGGTAGAGGAGGCATGTTTTGTGTGTGCATAGGGAAATGAGAACGTACCTATCTCCAAGTGCTAGAACATCCCTCAATCCTCACCTCTCAGTTGATGAAAGGAAAATCAATCATGCTCAGTCCCCCCTCTATCTCACACTCTATTGATGATAACAACAAGGGATCCGAGTTCTTCACATCCTATTAATTGAATCCTCATCATGGCCACGTGTACGAAGGTTGTATGCCTTGTGCGCAATTGATGGTGCAACAGTGCGACCCACCATGTGCCGACATACAATGCAAGAAGGAAAGGCTAGGGATTCTTATAGTTGCTTGCACAAGAATAATTTTGTGCTTTGTGCATTAAGAGGCCCATCCCGTGCATGTAATGCTCCATTCACACATCTCACCTCTCGATTGGATAGAAAGGACGACTAGTCACTCACCCCACCCTCTGTCTCACACTCTATTGATAATTATATAGGGCAACCCATACTCACATCCCCATCCAATTAGGATGAAAGCTCACATCGTTCTAGGTTTGTCGATGAGGATCGACTTTGTCTGGTTGATGATGTCAACTAGTATTGGTTGATGAAGAGGCGTCCCCAAGAAGGTGTTGAGAAGTAAGCACGGGAACTCTTCTTATGCTGGAGAGGATAAGGGTAGCTAGGTATGAATGGACTAAAGGATAAGGGAGAAAGGGAAAACCCTAACCCTAACTCCTGTAGAAGCTATATAAACAACCTAAAGTACACACTCACAGTTGAGGAGAGTGTACTGGTTGTACCTTGAACAACTGACTAAGCAAGATCTTATTCTTGTACTTGAGCTCTCTCTCTCCCTCTTGTGCACTCTCTCATGCTTCCAACTCTGATTTGCAACATGGTATTACAACCATCTCAGATCCTTCAACTTCCCTCAACTTTCCTACATCATTAAGTGCACATGAGCTTTCATTTTCTACCTCTTACCTCTTGACCACCATATCCACAGCCAGACCCACCTTTGATGGAGGACTTGGGAAGAACAAAGGAGGAGGTTTCAGCTCAAGGGTTCTTCTAAGGAACTCTTCCCTAGCTCAAGGCACAGCATCCCAGCACCACAAACCCCCACATTGGCCACGCAGCAGGACGACATTGCTGAAAACGTAGAAATCAGCACAAATTTACAGGTGGCCTGATTCGAGCTGGACCATGACCAGTAGAGGGCATGATTGAGGTGGCCATCATATGGCTTTCAAAGCCCCCCCAATGGCCCATCTCCCTCTAAGAGGGTTTGGAGAAATTCCTCCTATGTGCTGGTTGCTATGAGCCAACCCTAACTGTGGGTTTCCGGTAGCCATAGCCAAGGAGCTTCAAGCTCACTCATTTTCATTTTTTCTCAACCTAGGTATTATCAGCAGTGATTTGAATCACTGAAAAACACTTGTCAAGATCTGTTACTGCCCTGTGGAACTTAAATGTAGAGTGCTTCTCATTCCATGGACAATATTAAGCTTGTAAAGATCAACCTACATTATAAGTACTAGAATGGATGTTGGTAAGAGTGCTTCTTAGCACTACTAATGCATTCAACTAATGCTCCTTACTATTTGTTGCTAGTAAATCAGATAGATGAGTATTATTCTGCTCTCCTTTGATTCATCCCATAGCATAGAGTTGATTGATAAGCCGTGCTCCACCAAGAAATCCTCTAATGGGCCACATTATCAGGAGGAGCCTGAAGTCCAGTCAAAGCTCACCTCATTGAAACCTAGGAAAATAGTAAAGCTTCAATCAAGGGTTGTTCGAAGAACAGGACCTCCAAAATCCTATCTTGAAATATTACATATGTATGATTTCCAACCTTTTTCATCTCTACAGCTTTAAAGTTGGCTATCATTTGTAAGGCTATCAGTTCTGCTATTTGGTTTGCACTTGGCCACCTGTAAAGGACTAGACACTGCCATTGCTCAAGGCAATAGGTAAGACCTTCTTATAATGTCCATGTACTATGCAGATGTAAGGCCTCAAATTCGCAAGTTCAATGGAAAATATTTCCATCCTTGGCAAGTCCTAGTAAAATATAAAATGATGGAACGAGGCTACTAGCTCTTCATAAAAGGGACCAATATTATTGACCCATCCAATCCTCTTGATGTAGAAGATGATGAAAGGGCTCAAACCATCATCCTGCTTCATTTGGATGAATCTTTAATTCATCATATTGACCAACTCTCCACTGCCAAGGAGAAGTGGGATGAACTTGAAAGGCTCTACGGCGCTACAAGGAAGAACTCCAAGATCTTTCCAAATATTGAGTTTTTTAGCTTGGAGTATAAACAAGGAGAAGATCTAAGTAAGTTTATTTCACATATGAAGGGGCTTATGGCATAGCTGGCCTCCATTCAAGCATCAATTCATGATGAATATGCCATTGCCATCCTTCTGAAGTTTGTAAAGAAGGTTTTTTCAACCCTTGTGACTACCCTACCTATTATCCCGAACCCAACCTTGGCAAGCACCATCCAGCCATGCCTGGATGAAAAGAAGAGAAACCATACTGAAGGGACTTCAGAATTTACTTCCTCTGAGCAAGTGTCAGTCCATACAGCTTCTACTAAGTGCTCCTTCTATCACAAAAAATGACATATTGTAAGCAATTGCTGGAAGAAATATCCTGACAAAATGAAGTACAATAAATGCAAAAAGACCGGCCATATCACCAGTAAGTGTCCCAATATTCTAGAAGTACCTAAGGAATTGGAGGCCAACTTTACCTCCCAATCCATAGATGATCAACTCTTTTGAGTCTTATAACACTCTCTACCTATTACCTTCTTTTGTAGCCTGATTTATAAAGGCATATCATTGTGGATTAAGGGGGGGCATCCTATCATGCTTTATCCAATGCCACATGGCATTAAGGGGGGGTGTTGACAAGTAAGCATGGGAACTCTCCTTATACTGGAGAGGATAAGGGTAGCTAGGTGTAAATGGACTAGAGGACAGGGAAGCAAGGGGAAACCCTAACCCTAACTCCTCCAAAGGCTATATAAACAGCCTAAAGTACACACTCAGAGTTGAGGAGAGTGTACTAATTGTACCTTGAACAACTAACTAAGCAAGATCTTATTCTTGCACTTGAGCTCTCTCTCTCTCCCTCTTGTGCACACTTTCTCATGCTTTCAACTCTGATTTGCAAGAGGAGATAGCCAACAAGTCCGGTACTTGGAGTGTACCTTGGAAATATCATCTGTTGTAGGAGTCAGAAGCACCGATGGGGTTGCAAGATTCAACGCACCAAGGACACAGCTTTGAAACGTCTTCTAAAATTTTTTTGGTCATAATTCAGTTGTCCTGGACTACAGGGTATTACCACCTTTTGCACAACCAACTTCCCATCCAAGGGTGTGTGCCACCTTTTCTTGGAACGAGGCATGTTATGACATGTAATTTCTTCCTTTTCTCCCATAACAGATTTGATTTTAAATTTTCTTTTTCTTTTTCTTCTTTTTATTCTCTTTTCCCTATTCCCAAGGGTGTCTCCACCTTTTCTCAAAGAATAGATTAGCATAAAAGGGATTGAAGTCCTTTTCTCCCATGATCTATATTTGTTCTTTTTTCTTTTTTTTTCTTTTGGAAGAGGAGAATGGCAGGAACACCATGTATCAAAACCATCATCACCACCTCTATCAGATCAGATAGAAAGGAAGTCGAGGGGTGGAGGGTAGCTGTGAGGGGCTGACAGAATGAAGCCACATCATCAGGATCAGCAAGAGGGCTATCATGAGCATTAGGTAAAGCCGTATTGACCATTGTGCAAGGAATGAGGAAGCTATTGACATTGATTGTCAAAATCCCCAGGGAGGGTAATACGACTTGAGACAATAGCCATTAATTAGAAAGGGATCATCCGAAGCGTCTGAGTGTCTGGACTTGGACAGAGCCATTAGGGTTGATGGCAAGTACCTTATAAGGAACCATCCACTGTTTCGTTAGAGCTTGCTTGGAAACTTGCTAAATCACGAATCATATGCTAGGACTAAGTCACCTTCCTTAAGCTCCTTCTGCTTGATGAAGTTATCATGATTGGCCTTTCTGTGAGCTTGTCTGGCTTACATGCATTGTAGGGCTATCTTTTGAGTCTCATCTAGACATTCCAAGTGCAAGAGACAATGTTGCAATGACTCGTCATCTCCCAAGCGTTCTTTGATAGTCACATGCAAAGAGGGTAGTCGAGTTCAACAAGAAAGACTGCTTATGTCCCATACACCAGTTGGAAAGGGGTTTGTCCTGTAGCAGCCTTATGGCAGGTTCTTTACGCCTAGAGGGCCTCTGTAAGTCGATCATCCCAATCACAATGATGTGCAGCAATCGTTCTTGTCAGAATTGAACAGAGGATGCAATTAGTAACTTCAACTTGGTCGTTGGCTTTGGGTAATAGGGTGTGGACTTAAGATGGAGTATCTTGTATAGCTCTATCAATTCTTCCATAATTTTGTTAAGGAAGTGAGTACCTCTGTCACTTATGAGCTCTAGGGGACTACCAAAATGGGTGATGATGCTCTCATACAAGAACAGGGCCACATTATTGCCATCATCCCACTTCAGAGCTTTAGTTTCACACCACTTTGTCACATAGTCTATATAGACCAAGATATATCTATTCTATTTTCTTCTGGTTGGCGGATCAATAGGGCCCACGAAGTCAATTCCCACTTCTCAAGTGGTTTTAGGGGAAGGATGGGTTGCAGTGGCATGGCACTGGATTTGGTAGGCTTTTCCATTCTCTGACAAGCAACATCATAACATTTGCAGTAGTCATAGGCATCCTTGTGGAGAGTTGGCCACCAATATCCTACAAGCAAGGCCTCTTCTCCTGCAAATTTTCCGCCACAAGGCTCATCATGGCATGCTTTCAGCATGATTCCAATCTCTTCTCCTGCAACACATCTGTGCAATACTTCATCTTTTAAACCTTTCTTGTACAATCCACCACCTAAGAAGGTGTTGGAGGCTAAATCTAATAGAAGCTTCTTCTTCTCATAGCTAGAGATACCAAGGGGATACTATTGGGTTGCCAAGAGGTTGGCTATTTCTGCATACCATGGGGTAACATTTTTGACTAGAAATAGGGAAGCATCAGGAAGGTATGGATCATCTTACTCTTCTTTGTCACTTTGAGGGATTTGCAACAAATGATCACCTAACCACCAGGACATGGGAGTGACCAGGTTTGGTAACCACTTCAAAGTCAAATTCCTAAAACATAAGGAGCCACCTCATCATTCTTTCCTTCACATCAGTCTTGTTCATCAGGAAGGATGTGGCTTCATGGTCCACGTAGAATTTGAAGTGCGTCGGCAGTAGGTAGTATCAAAACTTCTCTAAGACGAACACCATTGCCACCAAGCACTCAAGCTCCGTCACAGTATAATTCCTTTCTCTGTCAATTACTTTTCAACTGGCTAATAGATAGGTTGATCTAACTTGGAGGGACCCTTTTGGCATAAGATTGCACCTAGGCCTTCGACTGATACATCAATGTGCACATTGAACTCCTTTGTCCAATCAAGAGGCTGCAGGATGGGTGCTTTAAGACACTACTTCTGGGTATTGAACGCCTCGTCACAATCAGTGGTCCACGAGAATTTTGCATCCTTTCTAAGGAGTTTATGCAAGGGGACTGCCTTTGTCACAAAGTGCTCAATAAACCTTTTGTAATAGCCCACATGGCCAAGAAAGCCCCTCAACTCTTTGAGGTTGGTTGGCAGTGTTAAGGCTGCAATCTTCTCAATCTTGGCAGGATCTATTGCTATCCCTTCTACAGAGACAATGTGTCCCAAAAGAACTCCTAACGAATGCCAAAGATGCATTTGTCAGGGTTGAGAAAAATCCCATACTCTCGACATCTGTCAAAGCACGGCTCTAGGTGTCCCCAATGCTCACGGATTAGGCTATAGACACAAAAGTCATCTAGGTACACCTCAATGAAATCATGCAGATGGTTTTGGAATGCAGCCATCATCACTCATTGGAAGGTAGCAAGGGCATTACAAAGCCCAAATGGCATCACTATGTAAGGATAGGTTCCCCATTCTGTTGTGAAGGTTGTTTTAGATTGATCTTCTTCTGTAATTTGGACTTGGTTTATCCATTGAATCGATCCAAGAGGGAATAAAGCTCATTTCCTGCCACTGTGTGTCCAACATTTGGTCTATGAAAGGGATAGGGAAATGATCCTTCTTGGTCTTGGAGTTCAACTTTTGGAAGTCCACACATATTCATAGCTTTCCATTCTTCTTGGGTACTACCACAATGGGCGACACCCACTCACTATTGGCCACTAGATAGATAAACTCAGCTTCAAGGAGCTTCAATAATTCGACCATCACTAGGGCAGAGTAATTTGGATTCATGTACCTCTGTCTTTGCCTCACAGGCTTAGCGTCAGGCTCTAGGTTTATGTGACGGGCTTAGCGTCAGGCTCTAGGTCAATGTGATGTTGATACACCATGGGATCAATCCCCTTCAGAACTTGGTATGACCATGCAAACACGTCCAAGTTCTCCTTTAGTAGGTCTCGCAGGACCAATAGTTCTTTTTCTAGAAGATTGATACCCACCTTCAGGTGATGTTCAATACCTTCCGCATCCACAAAAGTTAATTGCTTTTCACCTTCCACTTCGCGAATGAATGTACCATGGAAAACTTCTGGGTAGAGATCTAACTCCTTCAAGGAAGTAGTCTCCTTCTCTGATGATCCACTAGAACCAACTTCCTCTTTCATTGGAGACTTAGCTTGCTTCTTGGGAAGCTGAAAGGGTATTAGAGTGGTTTCAAATTGGGTGGAAAGGTTAATTGTCTCTTGATGTGAGGACTCATCTTCTGAGGATGCATCTAGGAACATCACATAATAGGAACCTTTCGCATTTCGTTTAAGTTGTAGGGCTAGGGGTTATTGGCATGGTGCATCGTCATCATCTTCTCATGAGAGGGGTGGATTAGGGTGGCAAGAACCAGTGCCAATTATTCTTCTTAATCCATTTTTGGTGGATATGTTGCACATTATGTGACTCGTTAGCCAGTCCAAAAGCTACTAGAGTCATTCTATCTATCAACAAGGGATCTTCTGCTTCTAAGGCTTCTTGAACTTCTTCCTCATTTGTGCCTTTTGCAAGATAGGATAGACTCTTCTAGCTCACTTTCATAGTCTTCTTCTGCATTATCATCTTCGTCCTCTTCACATTCTATTTCTGCCTCTGTGGGGGTTTTGTAAGAGAAAAACAGACTCTCTGTTATGTCCTCTACTTTTGCTTCTGCATCCGTTTCAATCTATGTATCTTTTACATTCTCTATCTCTGTTATGTCCTCTACTTTTGCTTCTGCATCCGTTTCAATCTATGTATCTTTTACATTCTCTATCTCTGTTATGTCCTCTACTTTTGCTTCTGCATCCGTTTCAATCTATGTATCTTTTACATTCTCTATCTCTGTCTCTGTTTCTAGTTTTCTTTGCTACAGCCATGTAACAGGGAGAACAGTACATCCATGCTTCTATCTCGCTGTCAAAGGTGACTTCAAAAGTCACTTTGAGTTCAAGCGCAAGAGGTATTCTCCCATTGACAAAGACTTTGCTTTCTTTGGCAATTGGCTTACAATGCCCATTGTCAGGGACCGTGCCTCTGTTTTCTTAGGAAAGATTTGTTTGACGGCCTCTTCGCCTCCTGATGTACCATCTATTACTTCCTTGGAGGAGTCTGTTAAAACTTTGGTGGAGGTGGACCTATTGCCTTTTTGCGATCCATACAACTTCAACACCACTTTGTTGGGTCCTCTTCCTAGGGTTAGGGTTCCTTTGAACCAATCCATCTGTGCCTTTACTTCAAAAAGCCAAGGTCTTCCCAGTAGCAAAGGATATGAAGTCCCATAGAAATTTGGTTTGACCACCAGATATGTTAGCCAATAATCTCTTCCTACGAGGGTTGTCTTCACGTAGTATGGGAGAATGCCCAAAGGCTTAATTCTGCTCTGGTTTGCCAATTTAATAAGCCAATATGTAGGTTGCATTCCTTGCAAGCCTAGATCCTTCATTGTCACATATGTCATTATGTTTGCTGATGAGCCTCCATCAATCAATGCATCTGCTATAAAGCATCCTTCAATCCACACAATAATATATGGGGTTCCAAGATCCAAGGAGGCATTAGCTACATCCACTTCTTTCACAAGCTCTTGGGCTTTGTTAGGCTTGTTTGCTGTTGAGGGAGCAATCCTTAGGCCTCTTCTTCTTGTCAGTATGCTTTTGAATTTCTTTCAATAACTAGAAGACAACATCAGCAACTGTCAGAATGTTAGGTTAAGTTTAAAGGTATCTAGGTCTTTGACCAAGTTGTATTATTTGATAGGATCCGCACGCTTCTCCAATCAGCTAGGGAATGGGGCAACACCTACTTTTATCTTCCCTCTTTCTTCTAGGAGCAGCAACATATGTACGTCTTCTACCTCTAGAGGTATTTCAGTATCCTCTATCTCCTAGACATCTGGTCATGTCTCTGCAACTGTCTTTGTGGCTCTTTGTGGCTCTATAATGCTTTGTACTACATTGTTTTGTGCTGCACTATTCTACTCCTCCCTAGGAAGGTTGAACTTCACTGTCTTAGTAGAGGGGATATTCTCTTTTGGAATTGTAGGTTCTCCTTTCTTAGCTCATGCTATTGCAGCAACCTCCAATTCCACCAAATTGGAAGTAGGTTCTTCGGTCTTCTGTTGAGTATCAAGGGTAGCTTTTATAGGAGCAGGACTTGGACAACAATCTCTTGCAGTCTGGCCTTCTCCTTTGCATCGACTGCATAAGGGCTTGTAGTCCATAGACCTTCTAGGGTTTGGATAGTTTGGTGAGATATGTCCCTTTTCTCCACATCTATAACACTCCACCTCTGATCTCTGGCCACTGCCAGACTATCTTCCTCTGTAACTTTGAGAGGAAAACCTCTTTGGGCTTTGGTCCAATGTCCTGCATTATCATTTTGGATTCCAGCAAGTTGAATCTTGCTTCTTCATCTTTCTTTCTTCTTTCATGCATCTCCTTCAGAGAGCAAAATTCCTCTGTATGGTTCTTCCTCAAATAGTACGAACAGAAGGCTCCATGGATGGTTGGTTTTCCAGTATATTCAGTGGCTAAATGTCCCGCTTGATGGCACTTTCCACACCATGTGTATTAGAACACATCACATCTCTTCCACCTCCTATAGGAGTAGATATGTTGGTTGTATTCACCTTCAGCCTTTGTAGCTATTTTGTAATCACATCCATAAGCTCCTTCTTTATGCTTGCAACTGAATTGGACATGCAGTCCTTCAGATTTTCACTTATTGGAATACTTGAAGTTGGGTTTTGGAAAGCTTCTATAATCATGGCCTAAACTGGTTGAGTTGATCCAAAGGGTCCTATGCTGTTCCGGTTCTGATTCAAAGCTCTTTTTGTGATTGGGGGTTGTTGGTTCCAATTGGTAGGATTCCACTGTTGTTGTTGAGTCACCTTTGAAAGTAGCGGGGATATTGCCTTTCTCACTAAATTTAGGCCTTTGAAAGTAGCAAGGAATATTTCCAACCAATGCTCAAGGATTCTAGCATTGTTAGCCACACACGCTACCATAAACTCTACTACATGAAGATCAAGTTCATCATTATATTCTTCCTTAAAGATGGGCAATGGGCCTACATTCGCTGGCCTGTAATCTCATCAATATTTCCAGGGCGGATCTGACTAGAAAGGGAACCTTCAGTCACCATGGGGGCTTTTGTAAAGAGTGCCGCTAGGGCATCAAAAGAGGCTTCTACTGCAAGCTCATTCTCAACTTTGATTTTTGCCTTCTCTCTTCTCATGTACCTCTAGACTTGTTCTAGTGCTTGCCTCTTGATTGCATCATTCATCAAGGAGTTAGTTCCACCTAATTGGTCTATACTTAACAAAACAGAATCAGAGGGGGCTTTAGTCTTTGGAGGACTCTCTGGCCAACATCTCTTCTACTTCCTATTTTTCAATGTCTCTGAATTCAGCTTTCACAGATCGCTACAGAGGGGAAGGTATTCGGTTATAAAGGTATCAAAACTCGTTCTTCTGAGAATCGTTGTGGTGCCATCATCATACGAAGGCGGAAGGGCTTCGATTGTTGTTGAATAAGTTATAGCCACCGGATTGTTTAGCAAAGTGGTTAATCACTTTGCAGGAGTTTGATTACGAGATCAAAAGCAAGCCACAGAGGCTACAAGGCATTGTAGAATGTCTTGTGGATTTCGGAGAGCCGAAAGAGGTCGTGGCTGAAGGAAGTGACATGGAAACATTGTTTAAGATTGATACGGCGTCTATTCCCTCCTGGTATGCTGCTATAACACACTATTTATCTACGGGAGAGACTAGAGCTACTTTATCCAAATCAGAGAAGAGGAAAATTAAATAGCAGGCATTGAAATTTTCCTTGATGGCAGGAACATTATATCGGCAAGGCGTTGATTATATCTATCGCCAATGTGTGATGCCTGACGAGGTTCCATTTATCTTAGGGGAGTGCCATGACTCCCCTTATGGAGGGCACTTTGCTGGGCGGTTGACGGCATAGAAGGCTTTAAGAGCTGGATATTGGTGGACGTCCATCTTCCAAGATTCATTTGAGTATGTTAAGGGATGTGATACATGTCAAAGACATGACAATCGAGAGAATAGAAAGCGATCACTTACGTTTATTATGACCATCATTCCATTTGAGAAGTGGGGTATTGACTTTGTGGGTCCTATTACCCCGTCGTATACTACTCAGAAGAGATACATTATAGTAGCCACATTGATTACTTTACAAAGTGGTCAGAAGCATGGGTGATGAGGCAGGATAATGCAAAAGAGACTGCCAGTTTCCCACTTGAGTAGACTATCTGCCATTTTGGTCCGCCAAAGGAAATAGTATCAGACTGTGGAACTCACTTTTTGAATAAGGTGATTAAAAGCTTGACTGAAACTTGAAAAATTAAGCATAACAAGATGACTCCCTATAATCCGCAAGCCAATGTTGAAAGTACCAATAAGCAACTTGTGGGTATCCTATCCAAGATAGTCTCCAAAAATAAACGGAACTGGGATACAAAATTATATGTGGCGGTTTGGGCATATAACACAATGTTTAAATGAGCCACTGGCCACACCCCATTTAAATTAGTTTATGGGGAGGAGTGTGTCTTGCCCTTGGAAATTGAGTTGCCAACCATAAGATTTGCAATCAATCATTCTTTGGGTGATAAAGATGCCCTATTTGAGAGGTTTACAACTATAGCCCACTTGGATGAGGTTAAATTGCAGAGTTTGTTGCACCATGAAGTGGCTAAGCGTCAGATTAAGTAGCTGCATTATCTAAAAGCAAAGAAATATACCTTTAAGAAAGAACAGTTAGTTCTATACTACGATGTGCATAGGGAGCTATTTCCAGGGAAGTTGGAACCTAGATGGGATGGCCCTTACAAGATAGTTAGGATAGGTAAAAATAATTCCATGGCTTTATTAGCTGATCTATAGGGAGTGGAATTTAAAAATAAGGTCAATCTTAATAAGATTAAACCTTATTAATTTTTAGTATGCTAATGCGCTAAATGTATTGCAGATCCATGCTGGGGTTAATTTGAGAACTGCAAGAGATCTTAAACTGGTTGATGGGCCGGTTAATCCCTTATTTGAAGCACTCGTATCTAGAGCAAATATATCATCAGGAGAAGCTTATCTGGTGGAGCAAAGGGTACAATGTGATTGAGCAAGAATATGGTACATTTGTGTGGGAGATTAAAGTTTTCTGACATCACTGTTTACAAATCCTGACAAGAATCCCTATTGAGTTTAATGAAGAAGGTGGGATGGAGCCATCAGTTCACCCTCTAAATATGTTGAATTTTGATTATCATGATTACGAATATAGGAGAGTTCTTGATAGATGGCTGTGTAAACCCATTGTGGATGTACACGTTATACTTTGATGGAGCGTCTCGAGGCCCTCATAAAAAAGGGTGTTGGAGTGTGGGACTAAATATTGCCAAGTAAGGTGGTATTCGACAGTTGTTAGTAAAAGGGGATTCCTAGTTGATCTTAAATCAATTAAATGAGACATATACAGTCTGGAATCCCATCCTTCATATGTATCATCGAACTGGTATAAACCTACTTGATGAATTTAAGAGCATCTCTCTTCAGCTGATTCCATGTTATTGGAATCAATTTGCAGATTCATTAGCCAATTTTGCTTATGAGGAGGACCTCTTCTCCAACTGTGGTCCTAGTCCGAATGTTTGCTTATGAGGAGGACCTCTTCATATGTATCATCGAACTGCTATAAACCTACTTGATGAATTTGAGAGCATCTCTCTTCAGCTGATTCCATGTTATTAGAATCAGTTTGCGGATTCATTAGCCAATTTTGCTTATGAGGAGGACCTCTTCTCCAACTGTGGTCCTAGTCCAAATGTTTTCATGACCTGGTCGCTTGTGGGGAGTTTTATTAGACCACGCATTATATGGCAGGCGATGGTTGATATGGGTAATGTGAAGAGTAGCCGAGACCCATCTACCACTACTATCTTGGACCCGTAGGTTGGTCAGACGACATGTTATGCGTATGCCTCTTGCTATATATGCAAGAGGGATGGGTCACAACTTGATGCATTTAGTCTAGGGCAGAAAGCCCTAAATTTTTTCCTTGGAATAGAGCGTATTTTCGTATATCTGCCTTCTTCCAAGGAGGGATCTATATGAGCTGGCATGTTTGATTTCTTTAGGCCAAGAGGGCCAGTTGCTTTAAGCATTTTAATGTTTTCTTTCTTTAGGCCAAAAGGGCATGTCAACTTTGTAGTGACATGATTTATTTCTTTAGGCAAAGAGGGCCAATTAGTTTGTAGTGAAATGTGCCATTTCTTAAGGCCAAGAGGGCATTGTGTCTGTTTGGTGTAGGTACGTTTAATGGTTTGCTATTTTAGATATTGCATCATACAGGTTGACAAAGTCGCTGGAGGGAGCCTTTGCTGCGAAGAAGCTTCTTGTGGCCATTCCAGGTGGTTTCATCCCCTTTCCGAGTCTTTTTCCCTTAAGCAAATAATGATACATGTATATGTAAGGGTGCTTTCTTTCTATTTGTTGGGGACCGTCAATCAAGGGTAAGTTTAGGTTATGCATGTTTGGGAGAAGGTCTGAGTAGTCATTGCCTCATGTACTGGTATTGTCAAGCACTGAAAGATCTGTTTTAGATGAGAGTTCTAGTGACCCTGTTCTGCTGACCTGCTAGGCGGCTGTTCTAGGAGGTCTTGCTAGTGTGGGGCAATTAGAGAAGCCTACTAGAACTAACACAAAGGGAAAAAAAAAAACCTAAATATCTGAATGAAAATCTATGAATATACAGAGGTGTGTAAAAAGGGGTTCTAACCCCTATAAAAATAGAGAAGAAAGAAAAATATTGAAGCAGTCGTTTATTGCCTTGCGAAGGCCTAGTAGGTTCCTGGGGATAAGACAAGACCCAGGGCCGATGCCTTGTCTTCCTGGGGATGACAACTAGTTGAAAAGCAAAGTAAATAAAAGAAGGATTGGAGAAAAAATAAAAGTGAGCGTTAGAAAATGATTAAGTATCGCCTTGCGTGGGCTTGGTAGGTTCTTGGGTATCGAGACGACAAGACCGGAGGCCGATGCCTTGTTTTGCTTGGGTCACTACTCTCAGCTCCCTCCTTTTTACACGCTCGAGTATGGAAAATTCGGGGCTATAAGGGAAATGTGCTAAAAGACACCATCTATTGATCAAGCTATAGGAGTCCTTGCTTAGTAGGAGCTCCTAGTTGAGTTGTCCTTCATTAGGTAGGTAGTTCAGACCACCACTTAGGATTACCTCTCTGATAGTTCTTTTTCGCTTGGCCGTGTTGGAGCAGTTGGTTAGTGACTAGCTTTAGGCTTTCTATCAGATTATGGTAGGCCTACTCCTCATGGATTTGTGGTTGTATTTATGTGCAGATCTGGGATTCAACGGGCTGAGTCGCCCTATCCCATGGTTGCCAATGACAGGTGATTTTTGACACCGAGAAGTGCTTAAAAATAGCCAAAATTTTTGAATTTCAGGGAAAGATAAACTTTGTCGAAGGGGTAACTGCAATCAGTACAATTTTAAGCGGCAAAGCCCCAAAGGTGCTTTAAAGACCCACCGAGCAACAGTTGGGGAGTTTTCATAATTTCTTGGCATGTCAGATGAGACTCCAAGAGATGCTCGGCAGTGGGGGACTCCAAGATGGACGGCCAGAAATTTCCAGACCTCAAATCGGACGCTGAACAGTCAAATGATAGTGTCCAAGAGGCATCAAAGAGCCAATTTTTATGAAAAATCAAACGGTAGAGGATCACTAAGCTAGAGTTTTCCTAGATGCATTCCGACACCAGGAATCCAACGCAAGTCTCGGTTCATCGATCGGAGCTCGTTTGACCCCCCATTTAATCCCCGCAAGGGTTGGCATTATAAAGCAGCTACTGGATCAGCAAGCTGGGAAGAGCAAGGAGAGGCCTAGATTTGTAGATTTCGACGTCACGAAGCTACCTGTCCAGACGGATCTCAATTCCGACATCGTTTGGCCCCTCAAAACCGAAAAAACCACTTGCAGTTGTGTGAAACCAAGAAGCATGAACTAGATATTTGGTTTAAAACTTAAAGCTCTTAACAAAGAGCTTAATAACTAAAATTGAAACGACATGTGTGTGGGGGGGGGGGGAGGTCAGTTTTTCAACGCCTCCAAAATCTCCAATTAATCATCATTTTCTGATCGGGAGAGATGAGAAGAATCCTCTTAGGCCTGAGATGCTCCCAACCTTTCGCACCCCATCACCAGAATCTGATTAAGAATTGATGCACTGAGCAAAGAGAATCAAAATTAGTGTTTCTCTCTCCTCCCTCTCTCTCCCCTTAAGGGGGAGTTCATGCACATGAAGAAGAATGAAGACCAGTTGAAGGATGCTTGCCCGGCATGAACCGGATTGCTCCAAGATCAAGAGGAGCCTGAGGGGAGATGTTCAACATTCAAGATTTGCTGTTGGTTGGTCCATTGGCAACGCGAAAAAATTAATTACAAGACTCTAACATGCAAATAAGCAGTATGCCTCATTTTTACAAAGGAATTTTGCTTCTTGTTGATGTTTGATGATTGGAATGGAATTCATATGGAACAAAAATTTGTTTGGAACTTGTTTTCATTATGATTAAGAGATGTGCATTTAAAAAAATGTAAATCTATAACAATAAATAGTCGTAATAATTAAATTATAGCCCAAAAAGTACCTTTTTAGTGTAAAAATGAAGGTTTTATTGGTTTTGGGTGGGAAAAATAGATACACATGGGATAAAATTCTGAGACAAAACATCTTTCAGCTATCATAATCAATCCATAGTCATACATCAGAAAATACTCTATTTTTATGCATAAATAAATAGAGAAAAATAACTAAAAATGGGAAAATTTAAGATTTTTGTGTTATAAAATCTAGAAAATTATGATTCGTGGTTGTAGCTGTATAACAAAGTTGAGCCATGAAGTTTGGCTTCAGTTTGGCTTTGTTTATGTGTTATAGTTCATGTTTTTTACATTTTATGCAAAAAATACATACAAAATAATACCCTATACCTATCCAACGCAGCATAACCTAAATGTTAGAGGGAAAGGGTGATGGTAAGAGATTAAGAGGGCTGAGAGGGTTTGAATCTGTGAAATATTTGACTGTGCATTTCATTTAGAATTGTGATAATTGAGTTTAAGGGGCTAGTAGCACGAGAAATCGATATTAGTCTCCATACATCGAAGCATACATTTAGTGAAAATCATGAAAGGGCTGTTTTTTCCACATCACAAAATGCTCATTTGATAAATATTGTTTGTGCACTAGGATCATATGCACTATGCATGACGCATGGCATGGTATTAGTCCTGGATTGCATAGCAATTGTCTTCCTAAGATATGACTTAACATTGAGTGGAAAGGAGCCTTTGCTGAAGGTCAATTGTACTCTTCCTTTGGGACTGTTTAGTGAGGATTTATATATTCATGGATTGTACAAAACAAGAAAAGAGTGGAGTTTATGTGTTATGTCTTATATGCATCTTGGGGCCAATCCCCGAGGTGTAGGAGAGTCGTAGTGGAGCCGCAGCAATCAGTTGAGGGGAGCTTCCTGATGTTTGTGTTACGAGGCACTATGCCTATATGTTATGGGATTTCCCTTTGAGGAGAAGGGAAGGTAAACGTTGGACTACATATCAACTACAAATGCATAGTTAAGTCTATCTAGTGTACATCGGTATTACAAATGCTCCTGGTCCCCCGAAGCCGTGCAGTGGGGTTGCCTGTTTTGTGCATGAGGTCCGGCTAGTGCCATAGCCAGTGCCGGCCCATTTTAGGTCCCATCATCAACCCTCCACTCATCTGTCTGCAGACAATCAGCCTGTGAGACCTTCACATAAGAAGGTAATGGTGGATAGCCAATAGGCTTCATGTCCTGCATGCGAAAACGCTCAAGGACTTTATGAATGTACTCCCTTTGTGAGAGGTAGAGTAGTCCCTGATGCCTGTCGCGCTTAATGCGCATACCAAGAATGTGAGAGGCATTTTCCAAATCCTTCATCTCAAAGCTCTTTTTCAGCTAAGATTTAAGAGCATCCAGCTCATCATGAGCTTTCCTTGCTATCAACATATCATCCACATTAAGTACCAAAATAAGCAATGAGCCATCACGGGCTTTCTTCGTGTAAAGAAACGGATCCATAACACTTCTGTTGTAGCCCTATGACTACATAAAGGCATCAAACTTATGATACTACTCCCTAGGTGCCTGCTTCAAGCCATAAAGACTTTTCTTCAACTTGCACACTAGGTGCTCCCTGCCAGGTTCTGCAAAGCCCTTAGGCTACTCCATGAAATCTCATCATGCAAATCCCCATGCAAGAATGCAATCTTGACATCCATTTGATACATGTCCAAGTCAAGCTGTGCGACTAAGGCCAAAACCAAGCGTAGGGTGGTCATTTTGACCACAGGAGAAAAGACTTCATTAAAGTCAACTCGATGCTCCTATTTTAAACCCTTAGCAACAAGTCTTGCCTTATAAGCCAGCTTGGGGTGTCCAAGGGTACTTTTTAGCTTGTACACCCATTTGCATGGCAAAGCCTTTTTGCCCTTAGGCAATGCGACCAAATCCCAAGTTATATTCTTATGCAAGGAGTCTATCTTAGGTTGCATAGCCCTCTGTCAGGAGTGACTATCACCCCTATGCATAGCCTTATCATAGGTGAGAGAATCTCCTGCATTTGTAACCAAGACTTAGTGCATGGAGGGCTCAAATCTGTTAAGTGGATGTCTATCTCTAGTAGACCATCTCATAGTAAGCTCTGTTGCATGTCCAACATCCTATCCATCCAACACCCTAGCCATGTGGACCAACTGCTACTGCAGACTGTCCAACTGTGCTATGTAGGAGCATGTGGCTCCTCCTGGAATATAACCCTATGTATATCTACCACCTTCTTAGGTTGCCTATGCATCTTGTCTTCATGGAAGACTACATCATGGCTACGGATGACTTTTCATGCCTGCAGATCCCAGAGGCGATAACCCATCTCACTTGCATCTCCATAGCCAAGGAAAATGCATTTGACACTCTTAGGATCAAGCTTAGTACGCTTGTCCTTAGGCACATGGAAGTATGCCTCACATCCAAAGACATGTAGATGCACATAAGATGGAGGTTTCCCAGTCCATACCTCCTCTAGAACTTAGAAATCCAAACCACTGGAAGGTGATCTATTTATGATATGCACAGCTATAGTGACTGCCTCAGCCCAAAAGCTCTATGGTAGGCCTACATGGCTAAGCATACTCCATACACGCTCCTGGATGGTTCTATTCATCTGCTCAGTCAAACCATTCTGGGGTGGGCTATAGGGAGTGGTCAACTAACGCTTAATACCCCTCTTGTCACATAGCTGCTCAAAGGTACATGACACATATTCTCCCTCGTTGTCAGTCCTAAGGCATTTCAGCCTATGCCTAGTCTAGTTCTCAACCAATGCAAGCCATCTCTGAAACACAACCAAGACATCTGACTTAAGATTAATGGGATAAGCCTAGACTTCATGTGAAAAATTGTCAATAAATGTTACAAAATACTTTGCACCACCCATAAACTGGCAGGGCATGGGCCCACAAACATCTGAATGTACCAAAGCCAAGGGCTCACTCATGCGCATCCTACCAGACATGTGTATTCCTAGTCTGTCTGCCATCATAAAGACAATGCTCATATGAATCAAAACATGCATAGTCAAGGGGCGGTAAGTACTAGAAACCAAAAAGCATTCTCATTCCCTTCAAGGGCATATGGCCCAAACAGGCATGCCAAAGAGATACATGTGGGATGGAACCCACTAACAAAACATGGCCAACAGAGGAGACCCATCAACTATAAGAGGGTAGAGGCTGCCAGCCTTGACACCTCTAGCAAGCACAAGTCTGCCACATGTGATCTTGCAGGTAGAATCCCCAAAAGAGACATGAAACCCAACATCATTAAGCTACCCTCTACAGACATAAGACTGTGTGTAAGTGCAAGTACATGACGTACGTCCTGTAACAAAAAAGTACTGCCAGTAGAGAACTGCAGCCATACATCCCCAATGCCAATAATAGCAAGTGACCTGTCATCACCCAAGCGAACTGAACCAGAGACAATGTAGTAGGAGTGGAACCACTCACGACATGGTGTAACATGAAATGAAGCACCAAACTCCAAAAGCCATCATTGCACGTACATAGAGTGAACCTCGATCAACGGCATTGCATCACAAGAACTAGCTACAAGTATGTACTCCCCATCGGAGTCATCAGTCTACATGACATTTATTTCCTCGATTTTCACATTGGATCTCGTAGGTACCATGCTACAATCATAGGAATTTTCTTGTACTTTGTCTTTCCTCTTCTCTTTGCACTTCTCATTGCGCAACTCATGACATTGTGGGTGTATATGACCCTTCTTGTCACAATGATGACATGTCACATTAGCATTTCTCCCACGAGACTTGCTATGCAACTTACTACACGACTTAGACCTAGACTTCTGTGAGTCTCTACCACAGCCATTCCCACGGTCATTCTTTTCATTACCATCTATGTCTCTAATAGTCAAAGCATGTGACTCACGAGAGGCATCCAAGTTCTTATGGTTGATCTCTTCCTACAGAAGAGCACTCTCTACATTAGGTAAGTTCAAAATAGTAGCAAGAGCACATAAGGCAGTGCGGAATACATCCCATGACTCACTCAGAATCCCAAGAAAAAATAATGGAGTAACCTCATCATTGAAGGTAATGCCCTGCTAAGTCAAGTTCTTGAGAATAGCATGGAACTGGCTTAAATGAGCAGACAGCGTCGTATCCTCTTTCATGCGCAGGTCCATAAGTTGTTTCAGTCAATATATCATACTTACTGGACTTTTCTTATCATAGAGGTTTTTGATCTTATCCCAAATCTGCCGAGCACTCTATGCTTCCTCAACCACATTATAATGCACATGTTCAGTGAGAGACAAGATGAGGGTGGACTTGCATAACTCATCAAGCTCCATCCATTCATCATCAATCATAGTTTCAGGCTACTCTCCATGCAACCTTAGTGGTTTTATCTGTGATTTTTGCACTGATACCTGCCAAACTTGGCTCTTACAATAGGCATAATTCATACCATCAAGCTTAGTGATGTTGAAGATAGCATTGTCAATGGAAGAAGATGCCATACTGCAAGCTGAAACAGTGAAGATAGTTCAAAACTACTTGCAATTTTCTGCTGTAAACAGCCAAAATTCCACCAGAACCAAGGCAAAATGACCATGAACTGATAGCTAATGATGTTGCCCACCAAGTACCATCAAAAGTACATAAAACCAAGATGATTCAGCATGAAAAATACATCACAGTCCATGCATAACTGCTTGTTGTAATAAATTACAACTAGATACAATGAGAGCAAACTGTAGGCAAAATGAATGCACCAAGCCAACCATTGACTGTCAAAGCATAACCGGCATCAAGTGGGCATAAATTAGCATGTGATAGTCATATGAACATCAAGCAAGCACCCAAGCATGTCAAATGAATCCGTCAGTACACCCCCTGTGTAATAGGGCAAAGTGCACACAACACTAGCAAGACCTAACACAAATAGGTGTATGATCAGGGAGTGCAAAGCCCAAATCAACCCAAGTACATCTGTGAGGACCACGGCATATCAACCATGCAACATCCAAGTGAAGATCCCAGTCTCAAGTGTCCAAATGCTCAAGTAGCATAAACCGCCTGATCAATGTCTATCAAGCATCCAAAGATGCTCCTATTGGCACAAAAGTCATAAGTGTCAAGCAAGAAAGCTCGAAAAGAGCATGTAAGACAATATGCATAAATCAAGAGAGCATAAGAAAGCCTCCCATTGACTAAAATGAACCAAGCTTTGGGAAAAAAATACAAAATACTGCTATTGGAGCAAATCTAGAGTATCCAAAATAGCAAAGAAAGCTCAATGCATAGAGTTCATAGCATCAGAGTGCCCAAACTACATCATGTATACATATGGGAGCATAAACCTTCAATAAGTATTTAAGCCCGCAAGTGGAAATCATGTATACATATGGGAGCATAAACCTTCAATAAGTATTCAAGCCCCAAGTGGAAATCACTGAAGCAAATAGCCATAGTCCAAATGCAATCAACTAATCTCAAGTCTAGGATGTAGAGCTCAATCTAAGCATGTGCATGCATAAACAATAATGCAAAGCATTAACATAACCATATAGCATACCCGAACAGCATGTAGACATTCAATGCATAGACATTCACTATAAATGCTTATTGTCCACACTTTGCTATAGCAATAAACCCTTCAAATGTTGAGCTATTCAAGCTCTAATTGATCCAAGAAGGTTGCCCAAGCATCAAACCAACATCTGGGAGTTACAAATCTTGGCCCATAAGTAGTATATGAACCATAGGCATTCAAATACATGCTGAACACAATGTATTACAATATATCTACCCTAAAGCGCAATCAATGACAAAAAGGATTCAACCTCAATGTGTGCCCAAATGCAAGCCCTCAATGTTAAGGAGTATACCCAAGCAAATAGCCGATGCCGAAGGAAGCCAAGAGCTAGAGATAACTAAGGGAAGCTAAATGGGGGTAGACAAGACAACTAGTGCAAATCACACTAGCTATCCTAAAGGCTTCTACTGCTACTACTGAGCACAAATGATGCTTGTTGGGACTTAAACCACTTCTTGGAAGGTCTTGGACAATGCTGGAACAAGCCTTGATGAAGGAAACTTCAATGTGACTAATGTATATATTGATGTGCGGGTGCCATGAAAGCTTCAAGCAAGATCTTCTTCTCATGATGAATGCAATGATAAAAGAAGCTCCTCAAATGCCCATTTTGATACTAGTTGATGAGTGGATTAGGAGTGGAAGCACAAGCAGAAGTAATAGTTATGGAAGTTCAAGCAAGAAAAAATAAGACAATATGTGTAAACTCTAACAGCCACAATGTGTGACCTACCTTCTCTTATTCTATTGCCATGTAATACATAGAAGATGCTAACTTGGCCACTTACAGAATGTTCCAAGAATTTAAAAGGCTCACCTCAATCAACACCAAGGGAGGTAGTTTGAGAACTTACAGACAACATAGTGCACCAAAACTACCATGGATGAAGTCATTGATGGTTTGCCATCCTTGTTTGATGAAAAGGAGAGGAAGAGCAAGCACAAATAGGACACTCTAAAATGACTTCTAAACAATGTAGGAATGCATTTCCATGTAGACAATCATTGAAATTTTTCAATAATATATAATATTGAACACAACCCCCATAGATGCTAGCGCTAGAGTGGCCATACACATATTGGACAGAATAGGAGGCAATGTACAAGAAAGAGACCTTTCCTCAAATATTTCAATCATAGCCAAACAAGTAGAAAGGTATAGGATAGTGGATGACCAATGTCTTTCTAGAATAGTTTGAACAAGTTTGCATGGCCATTGGGTCAATGCAAGATGAAAAAATGGCTTAGGCCTTTGGCATGCTCCTAGAAGGCAAAGGAATAACTTGGTTTGCTAGCTTGAATGATGCCAAGAAAGCTTTGTTTTCCACCTTAAAATGTTTACTCATTGATAGGTTTCTAGAGATTGGATATGTAGTGAATCTCCACCTTGGTTTACTAGCTTAAATGATGCCAATAAAGCTTTATTTTCCACCTTAAAATTTTTACTCATCACAATAGCTTTCTAGAGATTGGATACGTAGAGAATCTCCTTATCTATTTGATGAATGTGACCCAACTAGAAGATATGTCTGTAAGAGACTACATCTTGAAGGTGTGGAGTATACATAGGAGGATTCCAATAACAGAGTGGCCTTGAGGTAAAGTTGTAGCCATGGTCTTCATCAAGGCCCTTAAAAACAAGAAATTTTATGAGGCCTTGTCTAACAACTCTAGCATGAACATAGACTTAAGCATATCTATGTAGAAGAACTCCAAAAGAGGATCTTTATACCAACATGTACATAACTTATGATGCACAAGGGAATGTGGTGGTGATGGAGTGTTGATCGGCACCAATGATGGTGTTGAATAGAGGAAGAGGAAGGATGAGATAAGCAAGGGAAGATATCCCCTACTAGGAGCAAATGGGACACATATCAAGTAGATGTCCTAAAGGAAAGTAGCAAAAGACAAATATGGACAACAAGGCCAATCAATTTTATAAAAAGGAAAATTCACTTATTTACGTCTCAAGGGTCCACTATGCAGCACTTAAATAAGAAATATATGACATTTAGCATCTATGAACTTATTCAAAGTTGAGTTGATGAAGGAAGATTTTGTAACCCTAATTTCCATAACATGAGCTCAATCCAAGTTTAAGATAATATCTGCTTTGACCTTATTTGGTAGGATTGTCCTTAGGAAATAAAAGAAGATATTCTCATGAAAGAAAAAGGTGAATGCTAAGATTCAACTCAAATTCTCATGAAAAAACAACAAATATAATTGTGCAATATTAGCTAGCTGAGATAAGAAGAGAATCATGGCTCCTTGTGTTGCATATTCAAGTCTACCGTATAGAGTACATTCAAGGAAATCCCAAACCAACTCCAAAATCAAGAGAATAATCCAATAACTATTCCATCCTATTATTGGTATCAAGACATGTTGAAGGAGGCTGAGTTCAAAAATAATAATAATATATTGGACCTTTTTGCAAGCTCCATGCAAAGTGCCCAAGAAATCTTTGATGACAATGTAAGGTTCTTAGATGTTGAGTATACGGTTGCCTTGGTCAAGAGCCAAAGCAAGAGCGATCTATGGCACAAAGTGGAGAATGCAAATTGCAAGTGGGCATGTTGCTCTTGTGAATGGGCCATGCATGGAAATCTTTGCAAACATCAAGCCAAGGTGATGATGATTAATGGCATACACTTTTCGCATGTCATCAAGGCATCCATGGACTTGTACAACTTGTCCAACAAAGATATACGACGTGAGTAATTATATTGCTAGTACTACCTTGCTTTGCTTTATAAGGTAAATAGAGAAGTAAGTATGCTTTGAAAATTTTTGCAAGTCATGGATTTTTATCCCAATTTGACTCTATTGATGTTGAGGAGCCACTTCCTATGTCTCCCCATGGGGTCACTGCATGTATAGATGACTCCAAACCATATTTGTCAAATTATTACAAGTTAACATTCATTTATCGAAAGTGGTTATTTACTAGGCTCATCAATGATGTCAAATGATGATAAGGTTGCACAAGTATGCCAAATTGTTGATGATGTGGTAGGTATTGGCTATGTTCATTTTTGTAATTGATCTACAATGGATATTATTGGTATCTTGAAACAATGATTTGGAGCCATTTGAGTTTGCTCGACATCTCGCTCTTCAAATGCAAATGTCTATCAAACAAGCAAAGGCATCAAAGTTGCAACTAGCACATCCACTTAGTAGGTTGCACCCTATTGAGGATGGCTTTGGAAATTCTCTAGCTAGAGTGTAGCCATTCTTTGAGCTTGGTTACCTAAGAAAGTTTTAAAGCGGAAAGAGCAATTAAAGGCTCTTCCCTCTTTTCCAAAGCCTCTAAAAAGTGGAGGTAACAATGCAATACAAATTAGACAAGGCATGTGAGGATGAAGCAGCAAGGCAAGCTTCAAGTTAATGGATATTTTGCTTGCATGAACACATATGGACATATCTTTACATGACATTGACTTTTGAGGATTTAAATTTGTTTGGTTTTCACAACCATTTGATGTCAAAATTTTTCTAGTATTTGCATAATGTTTTACATTATCCTTGGAGTGACCCCCCCCTCTCTCTCTCTCTCTCTCTCTCTCTCTCTCTCTCTCTCTCTCTCTCTCTCTCTCTCTCTCTCTCTCTCTCTCTCTCTCTCTCTCTCTCTCTCTCTCTCTCTCTCTCTCTCTCTCTCTCTCTCTCTCTCTCTCTATGTAATTACATCTATGTCTCATCATACACTTGGGTGTTGAAGTTAAACACTATGTCTTCTCAATGTCTTTACTTGAGCATAAGTTTATAGCACTCATAGTAGCAATAGCACATTTTCATTAATAAAATAGGCACAATATTCCTAGTCCATGTTGGTTTGTTGCTTGCTCTATTGGTCCTAGATAAGCTCACATTAACAAGCTTTAATGCTCTCCGCTCTTTGTAAGCCTCCACAAGCTCTTCCAGTGTAAGCCTTCAAATCTCTGACACAAATCAATCCAAGTATGGTTATGGTTTCGAATGAACCTTTGCAAGTCAAATGCAACTCTTATCTTCAAACTCTAGCTCCTGCAATACCAATGCTGAGCTCATAGGCTCTCAAGGTCTCATGGCTTCATGGCTCTGATACCATGTTCAAGATGCAGAGGGGGAGAGAGAGACATGGAATGAGGCAATCTCATAGAGCATACAACTCTATATCTTCTTGATTATTCATTATACTCAAGTAACACATCAAAGCCAAAGTACACTAACCATTTTGTAAAGAGCTAACCTAGTAGCTAATTCTAGTTAGGTCCTATCGACTCATTTATTAGCATACATGAGATACAACTAACCTACAATTGTTAGAGTTGGATGAGCTTGATCTTGCAACATCCACCATTGCTTGAATCATTTTCTCTCCATCTCCTTTGAGTCAATGCCAATCACATCATTACTTGTACATACCTCATTCTTATTCTATTGCCCTTGGTTTTCTAATATAGAGAAGCTAGTTCGATCAATGTTTTTGAAAATGACAAAACTAGAGAGAGTAGTTGCACCATACACACATATACAAAGAGGGTAGTTTGCACTTACCATGGATATGAAGCAACCCTATGGGCATAACACATACATCCATTTGACCTTTTTATCCTTGTTAGACCTTTGTTTTCCTATTTGACTCTAGCTTTTAATGTATTTGGTTGATGTCGTTGCTTTAACTACAATCTTTCTTTATAGCTCAATAAGGCACACCTCCATTTTTTCGAGAGATTCTTTTGAAATGCTCTTCCATGCTTCTTTTTTGGGATTTTTTCAAAGGAGATACAATATTGTGATCCCTCGAACGGTATTTGGAAGAAATATTCTAAAGTTCAAATACTTCTACTAGGTTAATTCATTCCAACATATCAAGGTGGCATTTACATGTCACTTTAGGGTGTTTATTTTTTAGGGGGAAAAGACACACTTTTGCCACTTTAAACTTGATTCTTATTTGAAGTTTTTCCATGTACATAAAGTAAATGGATACACATCAAAACACATCTAGCCCATACTTATTTCCTTGAATGTTCCCCTCAATGTTCTAGTTCTTTGTCAAACTAGAGATATATACCATATTATGTTAAGACCAATTGATGGACAAATAACTTGCTCATTTGTACACCCATGTCCCATTTTGCATCTTGGAAGAACTTATAGGTTTTGCTTACAGTTTGGCAACAAAATCTTTCATCGAAGGAAGCTCAATGATCAAACATCAACATTATCTTCCATACTGAAGAATATACTTGAGCATTGAAAGTAGATGACTTCATCTCCTTGCACTTCCTCATAAAAAGGTGTACTTCTTTGGAGCATTGCAATGATCGGACTTTGCTTTTGGATGAGGTAACAATGTCTTTTTCCTTTATTCTAAATGATGATAAAGGCTTTGATCACATTATTTAACTCATCCACATGGCCGAAGCAAGCTAAGAAATAATCGATTGAACAATTGAAAACCAAGTCACATCAACAATATTTGTTTCCAAGTCTCATGATTATCCGCTTGATGTTTGCAACATATGATTGCGAGGGAGTAGCGAGTTCATCTCTTCAATCATATGCATACTTTAAAACATCCCACAACAACATTGAGTATATTTCACATGAAGAGACAAATACAATACTACTAGCCTTAAAAGCTGAGGCTTGAGCTATAATTTGTGTCAGCTTCAAATATGTCTATGGACGAAATACTTAGTTTCTTCTTTTCTCATCTATTTTGCATGATGGAGAGTGCAACACACAAACACACACACACACACACACACACACACACACACATGCGGATAATGGTAAAATATAATCTAAACTTGTTTAAGATGAATATACGATTCAGAGATGCCTGGAATGATCACAGAGCAGTAACTTCTATACACTTGTATGCTTGATGGAAGGCCTTTGTGGAAGGCCTAGCGACAAGATGAGTGCCATACCTGTGAGAGACAGTAGCTGCTAGAAGTCCTCAGGGATAGTGCCAGCCAGGCTTGTCTTGTTCAGGACAAGAACCTGCAACCGCGTACATTGGCTTAGGTATGTTAATATGAGGCTGCATGTGATGAAGGATATTGCCTCAAGCCAGAGGTGGGTTAGGGTACCGTAGAAGGGAAGGACGTTTGGGACATTTGGTGCCTGCATGAGGGGTTTCTAGCCACCGGCGGGGGAGATCATGTAGAGGGTGCGCAAGGCAAGGAGGTGCCATATCTGTGGGGTATAGGGGGCTGGAGAAGGCATTGTGGCTGAGGTCAAGCCTCCGGAGGGATTTGGAGCAGCTAATCGTCCCCCTAGTCATGAGGAGAACCCTGTGTCTGATCATGGCCAACAGTAGAGCACGAGCCAACTAGGGTTTCTTCTCTCGATGAGAGGTCTCGAAATCAATTGCATGGATGGATATTCTCCCGCAACAGGCATGCATCTTGTTTATGGTGAAGCTGTGAAGGCGTAGATCTAGCAACACCTAGTGGAAAAGGATGATGATGATGATGCGAGCCACACAAATGTTAACGGGGCCATAACCAATCGTCATGAGCTTCAAGTGAAGGAATTAGGGATTACGAGAGAAGAAACAGACACAGACCATGGGCTCATGACATATTTCAAGTGGGGTTCATTCGGATGCCCTGGGCTTGGAAGAGAAGGGTGGGAGGGGCTCTGCTTTAGAGGAGCTGTGCAGATCTCCTTCTCCATGCACACAAGAGAGAGAGATAGAGAGAGAGAGAGAGTGTGTGTGTGTTTGGGGGATCCCTCTCATGGAACACATGGCCATGGGGCATGCATACATGTGAAGCCTCTTTTTACCATAAGTGTTTTTTACCAGCATGTCCCATGTCCACGTTGGCCTGTAGACTGCAAACGTGTACATTGGACAAAAAACCCCACTTGATATCTAGCCTGAGCTTTGCAAAGGCCCAAAGGCTTCAAGTGCAAATCAATATTAGACCTTGAGTGCTATGAGATAGACACACATGAAAATAAATTTATGTTAGGTAAACAATCGAACCAAAAAGATGACATGGCAAGTCATCAATGGATGCCGAGGCTTCCCTATTGGCTACCTGTCTGAATCCATTGGTGTATTCTGTCAGGCATAGATTCAGATCTTCGTCAGCCTTTCGATTTGAAAGCTGGAAGGGCATCCTACCAGGTCATCAAGAGGGATTCAAAAAGCTATCAAAACTTGCTCATGTGCCCAAGGAGAGAGAGAGAGAGAGAGAGAGAGAGAGAACCCTTGAATATTGGCAAGGGACCAAATGTAAATCAAAATGGATTCCCAAGGCAATGTGCACAAATGATGCATGGTCTATGGTTTCCCTTTCTTATTTCACAATACCATTTCACATCATTTTGATCATCATGGCAAAGAAAGATACATGATATATCCTCTTATCTACATGGACTTCATTTACATAATTAATTTTGGGTTACAATAAATGAGACATGCATATGCTATAGTATTACACATGATCCTTATAGTCATCATCAAGAGAGGGAGAAAAATAGAGAAAGAATATTAAAACAAAACTAAAACCATCCATGTAGCTCCTTCAAGGTAAAAGGTAGAATTGATCAATAGCTTCCAATGTTCATGAGGGTTGTCTGGTTTATCACGTACATGGTAAGGTCTCCAAAGGTGGTTGTCATAGTAGCTTGAGTTTTTGTCTTCATGATACTTTGGCACATTTGCTCCCTTAGTTGGTTTGATGCTCCAAAAACCTTCATGAATCTAGAAGGGAAAGAAAGACAAGGGTAGCCTATGCCCCTTTTCATCGTGGAAAGAGAAAAGGGCTGCTTAAGTGTGTTAACCCTTAGACGAACAAGGTGGAAAATCGGGAAACTCTAAAGTAGAGGACAAGACTAATGCAAAAGTGAAGTGGAAGACGAAGGCATGCCAAGAAAAATATGGAAACACAAGAAGTGCAGAAAATTTCTAAATCAAGGAGAAAGGCGCACAAGAAAAAGCGCAAGTCAACACTTTTGTAAAAGAGTGCAAGGCGCACCACAATTTATTTTAAGAAGTGCTGGGCTCTCCATGCAAATTGTAAAGGTAGATGGGCGGTATGAAGGAAGCTAGGAAGATAGGAGGACAATGGAAAAGGGCCTGGGCTATGACCCACCATGTAAAAAGGGGATGGCTGCCCAAATGGGATTTAGGGCTTTGTATATAAAGTTCAAAACATGAACGAGAGCTCATTCTTGTGTGTGGCCAAAAGTAGCTCTCTTCTTCTTTTTCTTGCTTGCTTGAGCTTGTGCTTGAGAGAGGGAGTGTGAGAGTGTGAGGGAGTGAGTGTGTGAGGGTGAGAGACGGTGGTGGAGAAGCTCTCCATCTTCTCCTCTCTTCTTCTCTTCTCTTCTCTTCTCTTCTCTTCTCTTCTCTTCTCTTCTCTTCTCTTCTCTTCTCGCAACAATGGAGCTTGGAGCGTGGAGCTTGAGTATGGAGCTTGCTTGAAGCTTGCACTTGGATCATGGAGCTACTAGACTGCTCGGGAGAGGAGGCAACTCGATTATGCATGGAGGTAAGCTCACTACACTCGCAGAGATAGATAGTGCATTGGCTATGTGAGAGGTAGCCATTATTTCTTGGCTTGGAACGCTTGAACAATAAGTGGTCCGTGGGTCTTAGCAGTTGAGCTTGAGCTCACCTCTATATTTTGGTTTTGTTGGCTGGGATGGTGACCAGGAAAAACCTTATTTATAGTTCTGGCTTTGAGAGAGAGAGAGAGAGAGAGCTTGCAAGTCCAGGTCTACATCAGATCGATCGGAGCATATCGGGACTTTTAGTGAGATTCAGGTATGGAATGCCCTTGGCCTACACTCCTCCTTGATTTCTGGAAGTTCTGGTAGCTACTAGCAACACCTATATCTAGATTTTTAGCAAATAAGTGATCAACACGCGTTTTGATCGGCGGAATTGGACACCTCCCACAATGTTTGATTCTCATAATCGCACCGAGCAAACTGTTTGATTCCCAGAATCGGACACTCGAACAAACCCACCTCGTTCGATCGGACACCCTATTTGACTTTGAAAATCGGACAACCCATAATCAGACCACTCAGACGTTCGATCGCAACTAATCAGACCAACTCCAATCGGACACACTACTTGTCTGATCGGACGCTCAACCCATCCAATTGCGATGATCAGACCACAAAATTGGACCAACAACCTTGTTCAATTGGACAAACACCAATTGGACAATTTAGAATCGGATGCTCTAGGAACGGACACTGTTTGATCGGAACGTCCTATTCCTAGGATCGAACTCCCAAAATCGGACGCATGGAAAGTGGAATCAAACTAACTCTAGTTGTTCGATTGGACACATACCTGTCCGATTGTGACAATTGGACCCGAACCTGTCCGATTCCCAAAATTGAAACACTGGTAAATTGGATGCAGCCTGGGAAGGAATGCCTAGGAATTTGATGAACCCTAGCTGACAAGAAGCATGGCATGCGTTGGAAGAACCCATGGATCGCTGCACATGCAGTTACAAATCTAGGGATGGTGGTCAAACGGTCTGAAAGGATGTTTGGTGTTGTGGGCTGATTGCAAGACCCCAACTCGACTCGGACCGAGAGCCAAACAAGATAGTGCATCAAAAAAACCTTGAAGCTAGCAGGAATAGTTAGGAACCAAACACACGACCCTATCAAGCCAACCCGTAGACAAGAGCACCAGAGCTACATGCACTTTTTTTTTTTCCACTCTTATTTCTATCACTCGAAGCTTAATTAAGAAAAGCTAAAAGCCTGATTTGGCACAGTGCACAGAAAAGATTGCATACACACACACACACCCACGCATAGAGTGAGGGTAAATTGAGGACTAATTGTAAGTAACAAGGAACACACATGGACTTAAGGACTTGAAGGAACCCACCAATAAGAGAATACCCAAAGACATAGAAGGGATATCAAATCCCCAAAGGTAGGACCAAGTAGAGGCCACGTCCAAAAATATTTAAACGCCACAAGAATAGACAATACTGCGGAAGTGGATTTGCTCGGCCTTATCAACTTGATCGACAACTTGGCAGAAGAAGAAGTCCTAGACATGGAAGGAGGCAGCTCAGGCTGTAGAAGCAACAAGAAGCTTAACCTAGGAGACTTTCCTGAGGTTGTCTAACATTTAGTGGAACCAATATGACACTCAAACCCGGCTAGAACATCACAATAGGCTAGTAGAGGACATCATAGCAGACCTAGAGGAAGAGAAAAAACTTGCTCATAAGGCTTTGTAAGGCCTAGCTATATACAAAGAGGATCAATAAACTAGGAACTTGCGCCAAAGCTTAGAAATGCAAGAGATCTAGAGAGTGCTGGACTTAGCATGCATGAATCAGTCAGAGAACGAGAGAGTAATGGAAGGAGATCTCACATTGAGTGAGCTCCTGACAAAGCGACTACTAGATAACACAATCACAGAACAAAGTGTTGGAACATTGGCAACATCGCTACTGATGGGGTTGGGAGTCAACCAAGGCTCTAAGAGTCAATCAAAAATTCTTGTGGCAGCAAAGCAATTGGATAAATACCAAGCTACTGATGACCCATATAGCTTCTCATGGAGCAGTTGAGCAGGTTTGCAAGGCCAATAGCCTCATTGATCCTACTCAACACTCCCAAGCCTTTGGACTGCGCTTTCGATTTCAATGACTTGAAAAATATCTTCATTAAGAGATTTTTTGAACATGGATACTCCTATAACCTGTTAGTACAACTTATGAATGTCAAACAGAAAGAGAGAGAGGATATCTGAGATTATGTGACCCATGTGACGAGCCTCTTCAAGACAATCCCCCTGGGTGAGAGACCAATCGAAAGGGCGGTATCCACTGTATTCCTCAACGGAATATGAAGCGAAGAGCTCTACAAAGCCTTGGACGGCAACTCAAGCTTATAGCGAGATGCACTGGTAAGGGTCTTTGAAGAGGCTATTAGAGTGGATGACCAACTCAAGGAAAGAGGCTCTAGAGGATCGAATCAAGAAGAGTCCGATGCCAGGAATTTCGAGAGAGCCTCAATGCCAAGTGAGAGAGTAGACCCAAGCACATAGGAAGGACACTGAGTGTCAGGACAAGAGCTGGTAGAGATCAGGATGGACATAGCCAAACTACTGGAGATGATGAGATTACCAACACGCCCACATGTCCAATTTGTGCATTGTGGTAGAAACCATGTGCCAACTGAGTATCAAGACCCTAGGTCATGACCTTGTGCTAATTGTGGTAGATTCATGGCCATGATACCATGCATTGTTGATTACTTTCAGAGGCTCCCATACCCGCAGCCTTACAGTCAACCCCACCTTGCGAATATGTCACCAAACTTCCTGGGAAGGGGAGCCCCATTGGCTCTTCGCACACCAAATGATGCTAAACTGACCATCCCTAGGATGGAAATAAATCCTATGGGTATCCCTAGACTACATGGACCCTACATGACCCATCCACCAAGTGACACTCCAGTCCTCTATGTGGATGAGCCTAGCAACAATGAGCCTTATGTAAACCTGTATACGTCGTACGAGGAGGAAGGCAATGCTATCCTCATGGACTATTGACCAATACCAGTGATGCCATTGGGTAGAGGAAGAGGCACAGGCGTAGGAGGGCAAACCCAAGAACCAATCGCGTGTTGGAGTTGTAGTCACCTAGGACACATTTCTTCGCGCTGCCCCGAGAGTACTATGAGACGTCACTACAAAGGGGATTGTGGACACACGGGCAGGAGTGAGTGTGCTGAGTCATGCAGTACTCCAAACTTGGGGCAACCCACTGATTGAGACTACTAGGTTCAACGTCACTCTAGCTAATGGAATGAAAGTAAGACCATTTGGAGTCTTAAAAAATTGGCCAGTGAAGATCATGGGTGTCCAATTCTATGTGAACTTCATTGTCGTGAAGGGACCGGACTACGAAATTCTGCTATGACAACCCTGGATGAGGAAAGCTCGAGTCATTGAAGACTAAGGCAATGGTCTAATGTTCCTAAGGAAACGAATGTAGGTGGTA
Source organism: Lygodium microphyllum (assembly GCF_053477565.2). Classification (NCBI taxonomy): domain Eukaryota; kingdom Viridiplantae; phylum Streptophyta; class Polypodiopsida; order Schizaeales; family Lygodiaceae; genus Lygodium; species Lygodium microphyllum. The sequence goes on along the minus strand of NC_141157.1, from coordinate 28,842,491 downwards.
AAGGTTGAGATGGACACTTGGAAGACAACCCCTATCGACCTGGATGCCATCTCTGCCATGCTCAGGGGTGACACACCGATAAGGAAGTCTCATAGACCCCTGACCAAATACATCCCTTTTTCTGACGAAGAGCGAGATTGGATGCATGTGCTAGCAACCATTGATCTCCCATTCTCAGAGGAGGAGGAGACGTACAAACAGGCTGCAAAAACCATAAGTGTCTCAAGGAGGAAGCCTGTAGTGCCACTCTGTATGATGGCCATGAGCTCAAGTATCCAACCTAGACCTATCCCTCCCCATCTTCTTAGCAACAAGCTAGAACTACATGAGTCCCCATGCTAGAAGCCCATGTCAATGTTCATGTAGCCACCATCACCAAACTAGAGGACAAGGATGAAGAGGTAGTAGCACTAGCATACCTACGCATCGTGACCACTGCTCGGCACACACATACTTTTCATGTCTTGATTGATGAGGGAGCTGACTGTAATGTCCTAACTCATGCACATTGGACCCTCATTGGTCAGCCATAGTTACAGCCCACCAACTCTAAACTTAGCCCATTCGGGGGTAGGTCATATGCACTCCTAGGGAAATGCAAGATCGTAGTCTCTATCGAGTCTGAGAGCCTATCTGTCATCTTCTACATATTGCCAAACACAAAGGGGGCATGTCAAGAATCGTTATTAGGACGCAGCTTTAAGAAACATACACAGTGCACGGTAGATTATGATCTGCAGCGTATTCACTTGGCCATTGGCATCATGATAGCTTTCAGCAAGGGTAGCGAGGCTCCACCCAAGCCCACCATGCCGCCGATAGAACTAGCTAGGACCAAGCCTAGGAAGGAGGGTCATGAGCCACCACAACCCACCCAAACTACAAAACCGTCGCTGCCAACTAAGGCCATCCCCAAAGTGCTAGAGCCCGCACTTAAATGGGTGCTAAAGCACCAAAAATGACCTCCCCATAGCCAGCAAACACAGCCCCGCACAACTCACAACTGTCATTCAAATCCTGAAAAACTGACCCGACGCTATCGACAAAGGCGTAAAGTCAAGTCGTGCTAGATTCCGAAAGATCTGTTGCAAGCTCAAGGATACTACGAAGGCAACATCTGGATATGGGTGCCCAAGAAGAAACATGCTGGAAGCATGGTCCAACCACACCCATCATGTGCCCCCCCATCTCCAGGAAGCTAGGTTCCTTCCTGCTGATGCAATGAACACCTAGAAACCCAAGCAGCCAAGACTATAGAACCTGCAATGGTGGTTGCAGTCAAAAAACCCCAACTAACCTATCGAACCACACAGATATGTGGCATCCCTGAATCATCTAAGGCTGGAGAGCTTGGCACCCCAGTGGTTGCACATGAAGCGGGTAAAAAGTCACATCGGTCCCACTGACCAGGCTAAAGAACTACCTATAGACACACCAGTGTTATGTCATCCCCCCCTTGAACCATTAGTGTCTAGCTCCCTTCCACCTCAACCACCAGTAGGCCTTAGGCCTTCCTATGAGTTCTTTTCTATCAATCGCCAAACAAGGACCTTGCTGAGAACACGAGAGATGACTTGGTAACTTGCATCAAGCTCTTGGATACCATCTTCACCACATTTGCTAGGAACTATGAGAGACTTGATCTCGGCTCACTTGCTAAACCCCTTACTGCCAAGGTTCGTTCCTTATTCTGCACTTGGGAAGAATATGAGTTTATAACCTTAACATCCCCCAAAATCTCAAAGGAGTTGATCGATAATGGTGAAATCTCAAAAGAGCACGCATTCATTAGACAATTAATAACATCCTACTATAAGCCCTAAAGGCCTGCGTCAACTGTGGAGATTGAGAAACTTACTCGCCTCGCTGACTCTAACTCCTCATTCCTACAAAAATGGTGTAATCTATGTCTCCAATGAGAGAAACAGGATTGCCAAATAATGACTAATGTTGAGCAGTGACGCGCCATCAAAACAATTGAGTATGACCCGACTTACGTAGCACCAACCTCGTTTAGGGTCTTGGCCACCACTCAATCCAAACACCTAGATGTCCAGGTCTTGGCCTGTCCTTACATTGATCACATCTTCACGAAAGAAGAGCTACATGTGGCTAGCCACATAAACTCGGGTGACTTTCTAACCGATGTCCTGACTTACATTACCCAAGTATGCAATAGCCCTCGTAATCTCAATCATCATGCCCAAATGGAATAAAGCCCTAATTTCTATAATTGGATGATGCCCAAGTAATTAGTACCATACGGTGCTCAAGTGTCTTGCCTCTCCCATGTCCAATCCTAGGAAGGATTATTCTCATTCCCAAGGGGGGAGGGGGTAAAGGTGAAGAAAGGTGAAATTATTTTTTATACTTAAAGTATGTTCTTCTTGCCATAAAAGCATGATCAATTCTTGTTTATTTTTCAGCAAGAAAATGTCTTAGGAATACTAATGGTGAACCATGATATATGACAATAACCTAAAATGGAAGGGCAAGATAAAGGCAACAAGCTTTCCATTCACGGAGGAAGAGCAAGCTAAGTATGGCTTGACAGTAGAAACAAGGGGATATAGCTAGTTCACATTCAAGCATGCCCTGAATCTAGAGGACGTCATCATGGAAGAGCCACCCATAAAACAACTCATGGACCAGTGCAGTCTACAGAAGTACGTAGAAAAGGTTGGTGGACAAGCGGTCAACTATGAAAAATGCGTAGAGTTTCTAAGGAGCTTCAATACCAAAAGGAATTGTGGCATGGTGACAATCAGGAAAGGGGAAAAATCCCACCAAGTAGAGGTGGAATTGAGCCATGAGGTGGTGGAGAAGGCCCTAGGCTTAACTAGTAGGACTGAGCGATGCCCAAAGAGGGACATGTATAACATGCTAGGGATGAATAAGGTTTCCATATGCATAGTGGATGGGATAAGTTTAGCAGATATTCCAAATTTGGAGATCAAGTTGTAGGCAAAGATGGTCCATGCTCTCTTCTTTAGTCAGAGGTACAATGCACTTATGAGAACAGAATCGCGTTGTTGGAGAGCATCGCAGTAGGATCCTTAGACAAAATAGATGGAATGCCTTCATGTGCAAAACTATTGAGAGCTCAGCGAAAGCTTTGACCACTGGTAGAATCGTAGCAGGAGAGAATCCCCAACCTCCACAACAAGATCAACTCAAAAGAAGTCCTCCTCCAAAGCATCTACCATCAGGTTTGGTGGGATCCTAATGGCCATCATCCAGGAGGCCTTGAAAGAGACAAAGCAAGGTGGAGAGGGGGGCGGGGGGTTGGGTGCAGTGAGGTTTTCTTAGGGGAGGAAGGTGCGCCATGTCGTGAGGGGGTGAGGTGGGGAGGTGCCATGTCATTTGGGGGGGGGGGGGGTAGGGAAACCCCTGGCCGATTGCTTCACCATGAACATGTGCAATCAAGTGAAATAACGATAAGTTATAAGGAAGAGTAGGAGACACAATCTGACCAAGGAGACAAAAGAAACGATGACAAGGGAGGAATGGGCCGAGTTGAGGAAGGCCCAAAAAGAGTCCAAGAGGGCCAAAGATGAGAGAAAGAGAAGAGCTGAGAGAGAGGGAAGATGAAGACATGTCAGAGGCCATGCATAGGTCTATAGAGGAGACCTATGGTTCCAAAGGAATGGCCACCTTGAGCCCACGACACGAAGGCAAACCAAGTGGTTGTGCTGAAGTGTCCCCAGTCATCGTAGGGAAGGGCAAGGACCCATTGCACCCCCTTCCTTTGACCCTCACACCTCAAACCACCACCGCCACCTCCACACCACAGGAGCCAGTGTCTGCCGTGGACACCACTCAGCTCATGTCCATGATGCGGTTCCTTGTCAAAGTTATAAGAAATGGCGCTAGGGACAGGAGTCGAAAGATTGTCTGCGGCGCGGATGCAGAGTCCAAGCAGGACCCCAAGCAGCAAAAGCCAGAAGCATCCACCCCAACACTGCCAACAATGCCCCCGACTGTGGACTATGACGCCTATGTGGTTGAACTCCTAGCCCAACTAGAGAGGGCCAAGGAAGAGAAGAAGGTCGCTGCTGTGGAGCTAGAGGCTGAAAGAGAGGTTGTCGCAGCCCTACAAATAGAGATGACACAGCAAGCCTCTGAGCATGAGGAAGAAATTCGGAGCTTGAAAGAGCAACTCAACGCCTAAGAAAAGAAGGCTCAAGAAAATGAAGATCACCTAAGGCAAAGAATAGAGCATAAAGCCCAAGACTTGGTGGCGGAGCAACGGGACCACAAGTGGCTCATCCAGCTACATGCTGAGCTCCAACAGCAAATGGCACGGGTGGAAGCCATGCATGCAGAACTACAGGAGAGCCCACAAGAAGGAGACCACGTACCAAAAGAACAATGCCAAAAACAGGAGGATCCCTTGGTATTCCAGTTGTGGTCGGCAATGGAAGAGCAAGGAAGATTGGAGAGAGAAATAGAAGCCGTGTCAGAAATGAGGGACGAGGCCATCAACAAAGCCACAAGAAGCCTACAAGATGACTTGAAGAACGCCCAGGAGGAGGTGGAGGCACTAATGGCCATGGCCATGACTGAAAGGAAGTTGCACCGGGTAGAGCTTGAAAATTGCACGCAAACCACTGAAGATCTATTAGAACGGATTGCAAAAGCCTACCAAAAATACTCTGTGGTTGAGCAAGGTAGGAGGAGAACTGTCAAGATAAAGAGAATACCTAAATGATGGAAATTTGGAGCGAGCAGCAACAGGTGGTAATGATGCTATCTCGGGAGATGGAGAGGGGTAAGGAAAACATGGAAGAAAAGGCACAGCAATGGGAGGAACACAACCTTGAAAGAGTGCGGGGACTGATAGAGCACCTAGCAGTATTAGAATGTGAGAGGATGCTCATAGAATCCGAGAGCCAAGGCCGTTGAAGCGTGCTCCAACACGTAGAGGCAACCTTTTTGAGCACTATGCTTCATGTCACACAAGTTGAAGGCGAGGACTCGATGGAGAGAATGAGGAGGAAGCTGGAACTGACAATCAAAGCTTTAAGATATGGCCTGCAAGAGCACACACTTCCAACCGACACGGGCATAACCAAGGAGCAGCAACGTAGCTACTTGCGGCAAGCCGGCCTCTCCATCGACGAGCTTAGGGAACTTGGATTCGAGAAACAAGAGCAGCCCCACCCACCCCCAATCCAACTCTCTATGGAACAAGACACCAAGGATGGGCTTGACTTTGAGCAAGCATTAGAAGAAGAACTGCAAATCAAAGAGGCTAGTCTGCCCTTACCTAATCTACCCGCAGAAGAGCCGAAGGGTACCTAGGTTCCCGAGTGTGTTATTGTTGCAAGAAGAAGAAGATGGGAACTTGTGGAACAAGCCCAGTAGAGGGTGCAGACACGACCACATCAGCTTCCTGACGAGCCCATGCGGCCACGCGAGGATCACCTCCTCGTGAATTGGCCATTGGAGCCGATAATTTAGCAACAACAAGAGCTCCAATCTCAACCCTTCAAGTTCTCATTCCTCTACCCACAGGCCTTAAACCGAGTCTTACCCCTAGACGTAGTGGAAGGAATCATTCGTTTGGGCAATATTCTAGCGAACTAATGGTGGGCCGAGGAGCGGTACATCATCATCACACAATGGAGGTGGGATCCCACGGACTACTGGTAGGGTAGGGTCCATCAAGTTCCCAAAACCATCCAAGGCTACGAGGTGCAGCCAAAGTGGTAGAGGAGGATTTGGGACACCAATTTTGATGCATGGATGGCTTTCTACTGCATGCTGCAAGAAGAACAGAATGATCCTGCCTACATGCCCTACCCTTGCAGACATGGAGTGGATTATGATAGGGGGGATGCATGGCATGTATGACTTTCCAAAGATCTATAATGTCAATGTAGCAACTCCTGAGGAATGCGTGACCTTTAGAGTAGGGGACTTGCACCCTTCTATTAACTACTTCCTCGAGGATTTCTCTCCCTGCCCAGACCCAGCCTTCATAACCACTTGTAATTACCTTAGGATCATTAGGTTTCTGTTTAAACAAAAGCCAATAGTTGAGAAAGCTCACCTCCCCCCACTCTTTTTTGACATTAACCTAGGAATAGATAACTGTGCTATGGATAGGCTCATGATGAGGGCAACCCTGCTTCCCTTGTTTTGCATGAGGATCCTCGAAGACATGAATGATAGCCACTTTACGAGGTGCAACCACTCTTTTTTGTCAACCACACCTCTCAACGGGAGGGCTAACATCAAGGAATTTTCATTCACTTTTTGACTTGGGCTTCCTCGGTCTTTCTTTGCTTCCTCTTGGCTGCATGATTCTTGTCCGTGACATGTCTTGTAACATCGTAACAACAACCCCCTCCTAGATGAGTGTAGTCCCATGGCACTTGCGTGTTTGAACTGAGGAAGATTTGGTGAGTTGAAAGACGATCATGTGCATCGATGATGAAGAAAAGAAGGTGCACTACTTGGGGACGTGTCTATCTTTTTGTGTGGTGCCTTGTGCGTGTGCTAGTGGAACTGGAGTTGGGTCAAAGCCTAGGTGTTGTCCCACACTTGAGGACCCAGTTCATGCATAAGGGTGGTGTGGTGAGTGTGGCTTAGGGAGACATGTCTAACCATAAGCGAGGGTGACCTAGGGATGTCCTGCCCTTGATGTGCCGATGTGGGGAATTAAAATGGGCTAGGGGATTAGGGATGCCAGTCGATCGAAGCCACCGAACATTCCTAACTTGAGGACCCCTAGGTGCAATGACTATGACTATGTGCAGTGCATTTCCCTTGTGATTTCTTCAAGTGAGCTCTTACTCTTTTCTTTGCCTTTTTTCTTCTGTTCTTTTCTCTCCTTTTTTTGGGATATATATAAATATATAATTAGACTAAGATCTAGTCCTCGTCATTAGAGATAGGAGAGAGAGAGAGAGGTTGGGGACTTAAGAGATTTGTTAAGGAATCTCCAGCTTTGCATGTAACCTTTGAGGTTCATTTGTGCCTGGAGAGGAGTGGTGGAAAGAAATGGATGATTGCAATGAGTGAAGCGGCTATCATTCACATCTTCCAAGAGAGCTAAGTAGAAAGAGGGGAGGAGTGTGGTCACATCATTAATCTAGTTATCGATTAGCCATCTATGCCATTGGGATAAAAAAAATAGTGGTGGCAGGTGGTACTCATGTGATGTAGACTCCTATTTTAATATTACTCTAAGTAATTTAAGGTAATTACATGTGGTTAGGAAGGTTGGGTCTAGGCATGAAGTGAATTCATTTAGGAAGTGGGTTATGGATTCCTATAGATCTTCTAGTGTAAAGGTGAGGGCTTCTTTAGGATTTGTGGCATTATATTGTATATTTTGGGAAAGTCATATCGTTCGTGGTTGTCAAGGTTGTAACCCACTCCTACCCTTCTTGGATATGGCATGAAAGTGGGGTTATTTCTTTCGAAGGGTAGGGTGTTGCAAAATGACATCCATGCATCAATGTTACCCTCCTATATGCACCTCCTCCTCTTCGATTGGTATTCGTAGCCATTTACTGTTCTTGGCACTTCATAAACTTTGTTTTCCTAGTAGTTTGGAGCCTATGTTCCCCATTGGGTAGGATTTCTCTCTCTTTTAGAGGTCCATCTATTTCCTAGCCTCCCTTCGACTTCAATCACCTCTTCCACTACCTTGAGTGATAATACCTTGCTTAATGCAGTGGGGAATGAGAAATCAAAGTCGAAGGGCTCGCGATTTTTCTCCCTCTGCTCCTAGAATATGAGTTCAACATTATAGTTTACTAGGAAGCAGTTTTCTCTCGACAGAATGGGCACTGCTGGCATAACTGGTGGTTACGCATTCAGCCTTCTTCGAGCGAGCTCGAGCATTTACTTTCTCTTATTTTTGAGCACGTCCTTCTTGGTAGTAGGGGCATCTATCTATCATTGCTCCTCTGGTCAGGGGGAAGGAGGTTGTGGGGTTAGCTCCTCCTATTGTTGTCCCCTTCCAAGCTTGATCCTGCCTCTTCCATAGGCCTCTAAATTTCCTATCTTTTGTGCTCCTATGGCCTTGCTTCCTTAGTGCTTGCTGCATGTGCTTGGTTGTTTAGTCCCAGTCTCAGGGCACTGCGAGCGGTTTTCAGTTTTTTCCTTAGTGATCCAATGGTCTCCTCTCCTTCAGATTGCGTGGTGTTTGGGAGAGTGTTGAGGAAGGCACATTGTTGGGCTTATAAAGTGATTTGTGCAGCCTCTACCCTGCTTTTTGCTAATACTCTATTTCCCTTTGTAAGGGCTAGGCAGCTCGTTAGGTATTTCACTCATTTTTCACTCTTTATTACCCATTCATTGGCCCTTTGTTGCATCTCCTCTTGGCTCTCGTTCTGCCTTCGTGTTAGGGCCACTAGGGTTGGTTCTTGTGCTTTCCACTTTTCAATTATTGTCTCCTTCTCCTTCTTCAAGCATTCAATCTCTCTCTCTCCCTCTAACCTCCCTTGCTCTTCCATTTCTATCATCAGCCTACCCATCAATTCATCCATTTGCTTGCTTCTATTGCTATGAATTCATTCATGGCTTGTTGGATTCTGTCCATTTGCCTTGTTAGTTCTTCATTCTGCACTATGAGGAGTTTGTATTGCCTTTGCAAGCGTATCAGCTCTTGATGTTCTTCCTCAAGCCCCTTCCGCCACTTATCCTCTTCTCTTTCTATAGCCTTGAGTTCTATTCTCAGGTCACTTATTTATTTCTGCTAGCTTGCCACTTGGTGTGTTTTCTCTAGTTGGGAGGTTTACATGGCCTCTTTTTCGGCCTTCAACTTTGCAATGGCAATTACTCACTGTTCTTTCACTAGAGTGCTCCTGTTCTTGGTGTAGGGGTGACCTGTCTAACATCTCGCTGACTTCCTCGTCTTCTTGTGCTTCCCCCAAGGCTTCTTTGATGATAGTTGTCAAGACCCCTTCGAACCAAATCGTGGAGACCTTTGACAACAACAACTTTCTAGCTTTGGAGTCCAAGGATTCTCCACTCATGGGTCATCCTCCGATGGCCAATACTTTTGCCGATGTTTCTATCATCTTCCTCATGAAGTCGTTTAGGTTCACCTCATTGAAAGACCTGGTAGCGATGCTCTCTAGCATTGGCACATTGATTTTTCTCATCAATGCATTGTACCTTTGTCTGTAGAACAAGGTGTGCACCATTTTTTCTTGTAGTTGGTATTTTTGGACTTCGGGATCTAGGATGTCAACTAGGCCAATGCCATCATTGGTGTGGACCATCGCTTTGTCCATTCCCAACATGCTATACACATCTCATTTTGGTTGCCTTTCAACTTTTTTGGGTGGGCCCAGTGCCTTTTGCACCAACTCGGGGCTCAACTCAATTCCCACTTGGCGGTGGGCTTCTTTCTCTTGGTGTACCGTGATAGTACCATGGTTCTTGTTGACATCCGAAGGAATTCTACACACTTCTTGTAGTCCATGGCTTGGCCCACCTTTTCCACATACTTCTGTAGCTTACACTACTTCATGAGTTTCTTGATGGCTAGGTCTTCCATTACTATATCTTCCAAATTCAGGATGTGCCTGAATTTGAATTGGTTGTAGGCCCTTGTCTCCATTGAAAGACCGTACTTTGCATGCTCCTTCTCCGAGAATGACAGCCTGCTAGTTTTCTCTTGTCCTACCATTGCACCTTCCCGACCTCCTTGGGCATCCTCAAGGAATTCCAACAAAGGTATTCATTCATCTTCTTTAGGGTTTCATGCTGGTTACAGGTCTACAGGTTTGAGAAGAAGAAGGGGGTAGCACCATTGTATCTTGTTGGCTCCATATCTTGACATAGGCCTTTGCGGGGCACCTTAGGCTTGTTATGTGCCTTCTTTGGACCCCCTTGAGCTTCCTACCACCCTGACTAGCACAAAAATGTGAGTAACAATCCCATATAGTCAGGGTGAATTTACACCATTTTATGGCAGCCCTTGGATAGCTCATTCGAGTCATTGGCACCCTCATTTGGGCACTATACACTTGGTTTATGCTTGGCATTTGATCCCGAGCCTTGGAATTGAGCATTGATGTGAGTTACTTTAGGTTTGGGACTATTATACATAGTTTACAAGCAACCCACAACAGTGATACATTAGCATTTTATGTCTAGACCACTTTGGCATTGAAATTGGTTGCTCAGTTGGTCCTCAATGCTCCTCGAATGCTAGGAGAATGTATGCCTATGATGTGAGATGCTTTTGGGGATGAATTTGCTCAGCCATTGACTATTTTACACAGTCCATAGGCAGCCCAAAATTGGGCAGCCCCCTGTCATTACATTTTATGCTTATGCTACATGGGCATTTGATGCCCAATTATATCTGGTTGGTGCCTATACATATAGGAAAGTATGCCTATGGTTTGCCTATGGTTTTGAGCTTGGATTGAGCCATTGTTTGCTCAGTTTTGGACATTTATTTGCTACTGGAATATTCAGGGCCAAAGCTCATTTTCTTATGTTTGGATATGCCTATTGGATTCAGGCTATGTCTTGGTTGTATACATTGATGTAGTGACTCTTGGGAATCGACATAGAGCTTGCATTTGCTCTCGGATCATTGGCTGAGCTTGAGCTCACTTTGCATACCATTTGGATCTCCATCTTTGATGTACTTATGGCATATACTTTGCTTATGTCTAGCCAGTCTTAACATGCTTGGCATGTGTCACTACTATATGCACGTTACATTGTCTGGAGTGGGATGCTACTGAGCCTTGCTTTGGCTTGGCATTTGATCGTATGGAATTCTTGGCTTGCTAGAGTTACATTTTGGATGTACTTGATATCTATGGATACTATGTATGGATGCTACAGAGCCTATATGCTCGGGATGTCTCATTGATGCTTGATTTTGGAGACTTGTCATCACTAGTGCACGCCTCCTATAGCAGATGATGATGATGTAGAGACCCAAGATCCACCTATTGCACAAGATTGTGATGTTGGATAGAGAGGATATGCCATATATGCCCTAGAGTCATGCTCCACTAGAGCCTCACATCCTCCTGATGATTTTGACCCATCTATACATTATTTCATGGTGACAAATGCTAGTGAGCCTCTCACTTATGAAGAGGCTATGCATAGAGGTGATAATCACTCTTGGAAGAGGCCATGAAGTCTTATGATTCACTAAACAAAAAAATTATACATGGGATTTGATTCCTTTTCCAAATGGGAAACATGCATTGCCATGCAAGTGGGTGTATAAGTTGAAAAGTACTCCTAGTCACCCTAAGCTAACATGCCAAATTGGTTGCTTAGGGCTTTAAGTAAGAAAAGGGAGTTGAATTTGATGTGAGATTCTTCCCTATGGTCAAGATGACGCATTGGTTGCACAAATGGATCTGGACTTATACCAAATGGATGTGTAAATGGTTTTCCTTCATGGGGACTTGCATGAGGACATTTATATGCAATAGCCTAGGGCTTTGAGAAAAATTGCAAGAAACACGTAGTGTGCAACTTAAAGAACAGTCTTTATGGACTTAAGTAGGCACCTAGGGAATGGTATCCAAAGTTTGATACATTTATGCATTCACAAGGTTACTCGTATAATGATATGGATCCGTGTCTTGACATGAAGAAGGTCCGGGATGGTAGCCTTATCATTTTGGTACTATACGTTGATGACATGTTGATTTGCCTGCAAGTACTCATGATGAGCTAAATGCTTTAAAGATAGCTCAAGGAGAGCTTTGAGATGAAGGATATGGGGTATGCCTCTCACATACCTAGTACGTGCATTATGCTCAATCACTCTAAGGGACTCCTCTACTATTACAGAAGTACATTCATAAAGTCCTTGAGCAGTTCCATATGCATGGCCATAAGCCTATTAGCTACCCATTACCTTCTCATATAAAGGTCAGTTAAGCAAATTGTCCCTAGTCAGATGATCAGAGAGTCAAGATGGCCAAGATCCCGTATGCGTCCATGGTAGGCAGCTTGATGTATGCCATGATAGCCAATAGACCTAACATAGCATTTGTAGTGGGAGTTGTGCCTTATTATGTGGCAATATTCCGTAGGCAACATTGGGACATTGTGAAGGGTATCATGAGATACCTTAAGAGCACTACAGATATATGCATTTGTTATGGTGGGCACGATATTAGAGTCATAGGCTATACAGACTCTGATTATGGAGGATATGCAGAGGCAGTAGGAAGTCCACCTCTGGCTATGTCTTCACTTTTTCTAGAGGTGTTATTACTTGGATGTCCATGGTGTAGAAATGCACGACCTTGTCTACTACTAAGACTTACACTGAGGCTTGCAACAAGGAGGCCCCATGGCTAAAGGCCATCTTGTGGCACACATTAGTATGAGCATGATTCTTACATTGTGTTCTAGTTGTATTTAGTCGGCATATAATCCAGTCTTTCATGTGAAGACTAAGCACATTGAGATCCATTATCACTTTTTGATGAGAATCCTGCAAATCTACTCACTAAAAGTCTTACAGTGGAACATTGTGCCTTCCTTAGGAAGATGATGGGTGTAGGATGAGATGACGTCTATTCCCCATCCTGTTGTACTTATATGTAAACATTGTACTTTGTCACTTTTCTTTTCCTTGTTTTCTCCAAACTCAAGCACATTCGCCATTAAGAGGGAGGTTGTTGGGGGTTAAAGGCCACATGTGCCTAGTCGCCTACATTTACTTGTACTTACTACCTACACACATGTACACTATAAGTGGCGGCCACCCGTCACTATCACTTTATTCTTTAATTTTTACATGGCAATAGAATAAGGGAAGGCAAGTCACACATTGTGATTGTTGGATCTCCCACACACTATCTTTCTCTCTTGCTTGAACCTCCATAGCTCTTGCTTTCGCTCGTGCTTCCACTCCTAGTCCACCTTTCAAATATCTTGCAATGATGATGGCTTTGTGGGTGGACTCAAACAATGGTGGATATCTATTCATCCCCAAGTTAAATTAGCTATAGTACAGCATCAAGACCCTATTCAAATATTCTTTGAGCTATTATTAGGAGAACTAGTTGGAGACAAACTAGATGATGTGTTAGAAGCTAGAGAAGCTTTTTTCAAATCGAAACTCTATGATCCTAGATTATACAAAGAATACCTTGTATATATGAGAGACCTTATGTATGAAGGTCTTGAAGCTCATGACAACTCCATGAAAGAGCATCTAGTATATTCTTTTCCAGAACCCATCCCTTTCTATTGTAAACAAAAAATGAAAAATGAAAATAGGGACTTTACTGATAGTGTTGGACAGATCATCCAAACCATCAAACAGACTATCAAAAAAGTTTGTCATCAATAAAAAATGACACAGCTGAATCAAAAGTTTCCACAATCTATATGCAAAAAAGCCTCTAAATTTGAAGCAGATTTTGGATGCGACAGATGTCACTATGATATTTCCACACATAGCTACTACAAAAGGAAGAACAACAGGCATCATCATCATCATCAAAGACATAATGGACATCAACCAAATTATGAACAAGAAGCTTCATATAGCCACAGGTTTCGTAGGCATTCCAGAAGACCAAAAGGAACCAGAAAAGCTAAGTATCACTAGAAACCTTTTCCCAAAAAAGAAAAATATGATAAAAGTTCAAAAAAAAGGATTGAAATGTTTTATTTGCGGAAGTTCTTCACATTTAGCAAATAAATGCCCAAAGAAAAAGGATAATGCAGATGCCGCCAAAGTCAACATGATGCACCATTATGACTATGATAGTTGTTATTCTTATGATAGTTATTCAGATGACGAATATTCCTACAACAGCAGTGATGACATAGAAGAAGAAGAAACAGAATCTTCTGAAACATCTTCTGAAACAAACTCTTGGCATACAACAGACAATTTTTCAGATACATCAGAAGATACACCTTTGATATAACTGAAGAATCAGATGATGAAGTAAACCCAGACAACTTTCAAGCTATTAATGCTCACAAGGCTCATTTTCCCTCTAAAGGAAAATTTATGGGAAATACCTTTGCCTCCTCTTCAAAAATGAAAGGAAAGAAACTTGAAGACATTTTATCAAGCCCAGAAGAATCTAAAGATACAGACACCTCCTCATCAAAACACAAGAAACAGAAGAATAAGATACGACAAGAATTCTTCTCAAATCCATATGACTTGCCAAAGCAAGGTACTCTTAGCCCAGAAACAAAAGGACATGCAAATCTTTTCATTCCACACAAGCTGGAAACTCTATACCATCCCAGGACAGCATCACAATTGCTAAATTCAGCCTCTCCAGGTATGCAACAAGCAAGACAGGATATGACTAATGCCTTTTTACAGATGCAACAGGAATTACACTCACTCTGTAAAATCCACAAAAGAATCTTGGTAAGCCAAAAGAAGATCGCTCAAGGAACTACATCAATCTTACAAGAATTGCAATCCTCAACTCCACCAAGTGACAGTATACATCCAGTCAACCAAGTAAGGTCATCCCACACTAAAAATCCACAAGTTAAATGCTTTAGATACATGTGGACCTACTCCTATATGTGTGTACAGGTTAAAAACATGCCACAATTTTCTTTTTTTGTGGATGCATTATTGGATACATGATCTTCATTAACAATAGCTCCCTATGAACTCTTTCCCAAAAATTGCATATAAAGGTTTCTACACCCATCATAGTAGAATTATCCAATAACAAAAAAATCACACTCATTCATGTGACACGGGCTTATTTACAGCTTGGAACAATCAAAGTGCCAATAGAAATACAACTCATGAAACAGATGAGGTATGACTTATTGATTGGTACAAACATCCTGCAACATTTGGTGCCCTACACTTTTTGGGCCAGAAAGTTTACAGTAACTTACAAGGGTAAACAAGCTGACAAGACACTACTCACAAAAATTGGAAGAATTGTTTACTCTATCACTGAAGCAAATGCCAAGGCTAAAGAAAGCTCAAGAGCTCAATGGATAAAGACAGAATTGAAGAAACGGGAAGAAGCTACAACACAAATACAAGAACATATAAAGACTTTCATGCATGATGATCCTATGATCTATCAGGAGAAAAGACAAAGGTTTGCGGTATCCTTACCCATCCAGTCTAATGCAGTCCCTACTAAAGCAGTCCATTCAGGTATGAAGGATGAAGACTTACACTTGTGCAAAGAAGAGATTCAGTCTCTACTAGCAAAAGGCTTAATAGAAAAAACAAACTCACCATGGGCATGTCAAGCCTTTTACGTCAACAAGCATTCAGAACAAAAAAGGGGAAAAAAGAGATTAGTGATCAATTATAAACCATTGAATAAATATCTAATAGGACATGGCCATCCTATTCCTTTAAAAGATCTTCTTCTGAAAAGATTGAAAAAAGTTAATATCTTCAACAGGTTTGACCTTAAATCAAGGTTTTGGCAATTACCTATAAAGAAAGAAGACATGTATAAAATAGCATTTTGTGTTCCTCATGGCCATTACCAATGGACAGTGCTATCCTTTGGAATCAAGATAGCCCCTACAAAGTTTCAAGAGTGGACTAATTCCATTTTTGACAAATATCATTTTTGCCTAACTTATATTGATGACATTCTGGTATTTTCAGAAACTGTGCAAGAACATATAGAGCATCTTTCTCAATTTGCAAAAGCAGTGGAAGAAGCAAGAATAGTACTTTCACCTACTAAATCAATGATGTTCCAAATATCAATAGAGTTTCTTCGTATAGAAATAAACCAAGGCAGCACAAAGCTTCAGGAGGTATTGACTAAAATCACAGACATGCCAGACACTTTCACTACAGTAAAACAGCTTCAACAGTTCCTAGGCTGTTTAAACTAGATCAATTCCTCTACTCCAAATACAGCCCATTACTCCCAGGGGCTCTACCCTTTACTCAGAAAAGATAAATTCAAATGGAAACCTATGCACACAATTGCAGTCCAAAATATTAAAAAGATAATCCAAAATCTTCCTCCTCTCAGGTTGCCTACAGATCTTCCATTATTCTTATAGACAGATGCTTCTGACACTGGCTGGGGTGCTTGTCTTTGTGAAGAAGAAGAATCAAAAGAATTACATCCATACAGATACACACATATACAATCAGAGAGAAGTCTAGATCCAAGCCTTGTTTCCTTGTACTCATAATACAGAGTTATCTTCTCACCATATCTTGTTACTGACAAGCAAGTTCTGTTATTCTCATTTCATAGTTTCTGTGTGCCCCGCTTTCCGTCATTCCGCTCCGCTCCTGCTCACTTTGCAGTCAATTGGTATCAGAGCAGATTTATTTCCATTTGTAGATCAAGAGAAGAAATGTAGTAAGTGACGCTTTTGAGGTCTCGCTCATTAGGCATTAAGGCGTGTGTTGCCGTGTTCGCCGTTGAAGAGCATTAAATCCTTTGTCAAAGTCTAGTAAATTCCTATGGCTTCTTCGAAACAAAGTGGAAATGCCCTCTCTTCTGCCTTCAAATATCTTTTTGAGCGCTATAAGTCTTTGGGGAATTCAACCATTATGGTCGATGAATCACAACCAAGTTCAAAATGGATCTTGCCAGACATCGGTGCTTCCCATATCTATGGTGAAAATGGTATTTTCAAATTTAAAGCATATATCCTGTATATTGAGGATCAAGGAATACTAACTGTAGGAGACTCACTCTCACAGGACCAACATGTAAATCTTCTTTCACTTATCTATTCTAAAATACAAAAGCAGCAAGCCAAAAAAGAATATCCTTACATCCATTTAGGATATATAGCAATAGGTATAATCCCTCTGTTTAGGCGTGGCCTAAATGCCTCCCATATGGCAACATTTTTAGATACCCATCATCTTAATCTACATGATATGATAGTAGGAGCACCAGTTTCACCTCTATCTAATGGACGTATTTTCTTTGAACTCTGTCCGAATTATGTTATAGCTGTAGATGATCCCTATTTATCTACACTTCTAATGTTACATATTAGAGCCCTAAGTTTAGAAATGAAAGCTTCATCAGCTCATTTAGCTATCCAATACCATATGGTATTTAGATGTATGTCTTTAGCAATTCCAAGGGTTGTAGAAGGAGTAAATTCATCACAAGATAAGGTCCAAACAATCATCATGAAATCAGATGATACTACTCATAGGTTAAACAGTGTAAACTGGTCTAAAATAGAGTTGCCCCATGAATGGCAACTAGACATTTCTTCTATCCAAAAAAAGGAGTTACTTCCACCAAAAGTGATCAAGGTACAAAACATCAAAGGTAAAACACTATTACTTCCACAAAAGCAGTTACAGAATGGCTCTTTATCTCTACAAGAACTACCTCCTCAAAAGCCAGTGGTACAACAACCTCAGCTAAGGATCTCATCATCCCAAAAGGCAAACACTCTCAAGTTTCATACATAGTCATGCAATCATGATCAGATAATACAAGGAGTATGCCAACATTGTCATAAGCTGATAAGAAGCTGGATCAACTTCTGGAGTCATAAACAACATCCAAGAATTTGAATGTGAAGGGAACCAATATAAAGCAGCCCCATATCTTCGTCCACAGGATAACTCATCATGGACAGCAGAACTTCAAGCTCAAAATTGGACTCATCTGGCTCTTACAGGTTTGATAGAAAAAATAGAATCTCTACATCAAATGACAAACAGGCTTCTTCAACTATGCCAACAGCTACACAAAGCTTCTATTGTAAGACCTATTGCAGCACCCACTTCTCAGACTGCCACTTCATTACTACCCTCATATCAGACAGCAGACTGGCCTACTTTCTCCAATAAGAGACTACAAAAACGTTGGACATCTCACTTTGCTTCACCCTCCACAGGGACACTCAATGTTCATCATATTATCTCTGAAAAGGGAAAAGAAAAGGAAATTATCCCCACATGAGAAGGAACTTCCAATACAAATACATCTGTTCCAACAGATATGGGTATGTGCTGTTATGAAACATTTCCAGATACTGAAAATGATCAAGAATATGATTTGGAAAGCATTCTTTTAAAAGAAGTGCAACAAATCTATTGTCCACAGCTAAAAGATCTGGATGAAGATTTTCCTAAAATCAATCCTTCTTCCTATCAGCAACCTCTTCAGTCCGGAAAGAACAGACTATTTGGAGCTAATGTTCCCAGATTGGTCTGACAATGACTATAGAACAACTTTTGAAGACATTGATGAAAAGGATCTTGAAAATATTCACAAACAAAAAGAAGTAAATCAGGTACTAGACCAAATGCCTTTGTGCGTTGATTATTCTAAAAAAGATAATGATGAACTCGCTCGCAGCATACACAATTCAAGGATTATGGGAGAATACATAGAACAAAATCATCTGAATCAACCATCCTCAAAATTGCTAGCATGGTATTACCATGATCAAGCACATTTTCAAGAAAGAGCTGCATTTACTACATCATCTTATGATGAAGACAGGGATAGTGTGATTGAGGAGACATTTGTCCCTATAAATCCACATCGACAACCATCTCCAACTTCACCAACTTCAGTGCTATGAGCTCAATTGAATGCTCATTTTTCTTCTATAGTAATTCTTGTGTTATTACAAATCCTATGAATACTACTTCTGCATCAACATCCAAAACAAAGCCTTCTTATAATCACTTCTATAAGAAGATAGGTGTGCTGAAAAAAGTTGGATCATTTCCAATATGGTCCATTGACAGCAAAACATTCGAAGAAATTAAACTTCTCATTTACATGATGTATGCATATGTAGGACAAAAAATGATAGAAAAGCCACAGACATAGAGAGATAGAGAGATAGAGAGATAAAGAGACAGAGAGATAGAGAGACAGAGAGATAGAGAGATAGAGAGATAGATACACACATATACAATGAGAGAGAAGTCCAGAGCCAAGCTTTGTTTCCTTGTACTCATTTCAAGCCATATAATGCAGAGTTATCTTCTCACCATGTCTTGTTACTGGCAAGAAAGTTCTGTTATTCTCATTTCATAGTTTCTATGTGCCTCGCTTTCCGTCATTCCGCTCCACTCGCGCTCACTCTACAGTCAGTTGGCTCTATATTGGTCCAAATGCTTTTATTGTGTACCTTGCTACCAAGCTATTTTAGATTTCAAATCTCCAACCCACTAGCTTGGTATCATAATATTGTTTGAGTCATGGTAATGTCATAATGACCTAATTACAATGTTGTAGTATTAGATAGCTAGGATTTCCTTAGACTTGCATGAGAAAAATGAGCTTTGGGGACTTGAACCTAGTTGACTAGGTCAATATGATGAAGTCCTTAACAAGTTTATAACTTCTCCATGGTCAGCCACGTGATCAAAAAATCCTTTGACTAAGGATCATTGGATGTCAAAATGATTCATTATATTGTCCTCATGATTTGATCACAACAATAGCATAGTGGTTGAAAATGCACCCTAGAACAATTTGAGGAGGGCTAAGGCACACGTAGACCTTCCCGCAACCCAACTTAAGTGAAGGCACTTTCATTAGTAATCGACCTCTTAGGATGAACCCAAAATAATTGGCAACCACAAAGATATTTACAAGCCACAAGGAGCACAAAATGAATATGAAAGCTTAGCCAAACTATTAAAATTGTGATTTCAACAAGGTCTAATCACACTACAAAAAATGATTCAATGAATGTTGTAACAAATGGCCAAAGAGCTATTTTTCAATCATTTTGTGGCTATTCGAATGCAAGTTCCTAATCCATTGATTTATCTATGATGGAATGCCCTTTGTCATAGCACCAATCTTCTACCACTTGGGATGAGTTTCAAACATAGGTAAAAGAATCTTTTCTTGCCCTACAATTTAGCCTTCAAGCAAGACACAATTAGGAAAATCTAACCTGATTAGAAGGTTATATGGTATTCATCTGCATTGAAAGATTTTGGCAACATCTTCTTTTCTTTTTACTTATTTAGCTTCAATCCTTTGGGTTTGCTTTTTCCACTACTACGCAATTGTGGTAAAAAAGCCCAATTGTATGATGGCCTTGAAGGGATGTTGCACAATCGAATCCCAACTAACCATCTAATCATCCAAGATTGAGATAGGCCATCCAAGTTCTTCTAGATGTAGACATGTAAGTATTTTCACTTTATATATTGTGATAAATAAAGTTAGGATTTACCTCTTAAGTCTAAGCAAATAAATAATAGGAAGCATAGAGTTTTAATGTCTAAAATCGATGACCAACTAAAAAACCATAGTGTAACCTTGGAAAATGATAGAATCTTAGAAACAATACAAATATAAAGACTAAATAGAAGTTAATTTGCTAATTAGTTGGAATTTAGAAGTATGTGAATTAGAGTCCAAGAGCCAAGAAAATAAAGTCTACCTTTTACATAGAATATCATTGCATTGTTACTCTAGAATCTCTAAAATTACTAAAGAAATACCTTTTTTTAATAGTACTAAATTGTGAAAGAAACTAGAATGGTAATTATGTCCAATGCATTACTTTCTTATATGAATTCTATTATCTAAGTGTTGATTTTTGCATGTGCTTAAAGGGATTCATGAGTCTCATTCCATGTTTTAATACTTGAATGGGGGTGAGTAATTGATTAAGAAAAGCATGATAGTTCGACCCACCCCAAGACCAACAATGCTAACACCAATAAATGCAAAACCTACTAATAAAGCCATGGATAATAAGCTACTTGGGGTATCTTGCGCAAAGAGCGAAGTGGTGAAAATAATAACCCAACACAATGATTCACAATTGCAAAGGTGTAGCAAGGATTCTAATGCTACCATGCAAATCTTAATTTATCATTGGTTACACATTGAGATCAACAACTCAACAACCATACCACAATCAAGTTCAAATATGATACTCGAATCTTCAATTTTCATCACTAGATTCAACATGCATTTGAGATAGATGAGGGAGAATGAAGCAAGAGAGAGAAATCATTGATTTCCAACCCTTAAAATAATGACTAGCATCAATGTCATGCCTACAAAGAGCTTGAAAGGACCAAAAGAACTTTCCTCAAATTTTCCCTTCATTATAAGGAGATTAGAGCATCACAAATTGTGGATTTTTCTCCTCTCTTATGCAAGCCACTTTCATTGTAGATGAGCAATCTCCCTTAGATATGTCATCATTTCCCAAATTCCTAGCAAATCCCTATGTTGCATGCCTAATATTTGAAGGCATGCTTCCCAAGTTAGCTAAGAAACTAATTTCTACAAAATGTTGGATTTGTACCAAAAATTTTAGGGCTAAGAAAATTTAGATCCACTAAGGGAGAAGAGTTGAGTAGCAAATTAGAGAAAATTCTCCAACTTTATTGCAAGAGAAATGCTCATACATTAGATACCCTAGTACTCCAACCCTAAGAGTTATAAATCAAGACTCTTTGTTGTCATTGATGGCTTATCTACTCTCTCTCACCTAACCATTTGATTCTCCCCCCTTAAATCTACTCAAGATAACCTAGAATGGGAGAGAAAGAGCCCACATGGAATATGAACTTGCATATAGCCCAAAATTGTCCCAAACTTGACATTTGGCAAATGTTCGTTTTTGTTGGGCTTCCACGTGTAAATTCAAGTAGAATAGCCCTTTGGCCCTACCCTCATTAAAATAACATTAAATTCGAGTTGAATAGCCATTTGGTCCTTCCCTCATTAAAATGACATTAAATGCTACCCAACCTCAACTTTAAATTCCTAACCTCTTTGAACCTAAAAGTGTTGAAACTTTCCATAAAGCTTAGTCTAAGACATCAAATCATTTAAATCTCTAACCTCAATAACACCAAAAGTCATTTTCAATGTCCCTAATAAATATCAATCTCATAGGTACCCTAGTAGCATGTGTACATAGCAACTTATGCCAATGTCCCCCACTATCTAAGTAACCTAACTTAATCTTACACATGCATAGCTAAAATACCCCCAAGAGAATTAAGTTAAAAATTCACATCCTCTAACACAAAGAATAAGGAGGAGGAATTACCACATGATTGCACTCAAAGAGATCAAAAAATAGCAAAAGAGCACTATCCTCATAAAACAATATATTTTTCTTACACGTCTAAGAATTCCTTTAGTCCTATAACGATATCCATCGCATGCAATGTGTGGATTGGAACCATCCAAGAAGCAACAAAAGCTTTCCTTGACTCTCTTTGAAGATGGCTATTAGTGTGTCATTCGTTCTAAGCATGTGATTATCATTCAAAAATGCATGTAGTTGGCTAGAAGACTAAGGCATCACTGAGACTGCAGTATAGCAACAAAAATCATACTATGGTTATGCTTATATTTTCCACTACAACATGCACTCTTGTAATTTTTCCATGATGTAAGGTCAATGGCTTTGAACACTCAAGTGTCCAATTTGGAGTCTTATAGCATTTGACAAAATTAAACTTAATGCTCAATGCTTGAGGTGTAAATTTTGTGTCTCTATGATTAGATTTGATTATTTTTGTGGAACTTAAAGGATACTTTATGTTTAACTAGGTGTTTATATGAACTGATAGTGTGACATTGCAACATGCCCCATAAGAGCCAATGTTAATTGGTATTTTCACTTGGTGTATGTTTTTGCTTCTCAAGACCACAATAGAAACACAGGACACACCGGTCTACCTGAAATAACCCTATACTGCAAGAAACTTCTTGAACGAATTTACAACCATTATATGAACATAATATTCAAGAAACATGCTCAGAAATGAAACACATATCATATTCATGAATGCAGAATTGATGTCCAGAAAGATATCACGCAATTTACTGTCATCATGACCATTCCTGATGGAATAACTTGAAGTAGACAGCATTAATATTCAAGTTACAAACACAAATAGATAGAATCGGCAATCATCTATAGGCTCTGCCTGAAGAATCTCTCATTCCTAATATACAGGATCTAACGAATACAGCTTCCTCACGTTTTTTTACCTTCATCTGCCTTTCAGGTGAAACATCATATGAAAGCTAAAGTCACTTTACACATGCTAATCCCATAAACCTAAATGCATACAAGTACTAAGGTATGAAATAGTACCAAATAGATTATAGAATCCAAGCCCTAACACTTGGCACAGCCCGGTGGATGACTAGGATACTTGAACCCACAAGCATGCAACTAAATTATATGTAAACTAACCCAAAGAACATAGTTGTACCTTGCCAGAGGCCTTGCACCCCTTGACAAGCCACACTGAGCAGCAGTGAATAGAGCCCCTCTAGGATACTCAAAGCTCTCTGGTGCAATTGCATAACTAGCCCTAAGTGTTAGTAAAGTGAAAATAGTAACTAATCCCTTAATGCAAAGTGAAACACGCTGCAACCATTTCAAGGCAACACGCCAGTACTAGAAACCGGTCAAGTACAATGACATCCATGACTGAATCAATAAATCACTACTCCAATGGCAAAGAGTAGAAACTTTGATAAGGAAATATGTCGATGATGCTCTACCATCTGCATCATAAGAAATATATGGCAATATACCATACCACTTAAATTTCAAACATGAAACTGCATCTCCAAAGAAATATGCAAGATAATCCAAGAAAACCTGTAAAAGAAAACAATAAAAAACTGCATCTACATCTGCATCATACTCATCTATAGCTTCAATGTACATTATATCACCTGAAAAATATTTCTTTGCATCAATCCAAACTGATAATAAAACATGTATCTGTTGACTTTCTAGACTATTTTTAGGTTTCAAAAACTCATGATCTTCAAGTCGTTGTTGTATTTGTTGTTTTTCAGCTTGCTGCAATACTTCTTGTTGCATTTCCTACTTTTTAGGCTACTACCATACCATTTCTTGCTGTAGGAAATTAGGTTGATTTTGTAAGAATTCAAGCTACAAGAATTTGGTTTGCAAGGATTCAAGTTGCTGCAATCCGTACTGTAATTCTGACATTACCAACAAACCTGAATACTCCTGAAATGCTGAAATTTATTGAAAACTTGAAAATTCCAACAAACCTGAAAAATCATCTTGTAGGTAGAGAACTTGAACACTTCCTGATAGAGAAAACTGCAATATACTTTTGGAAATGTCATTCAACTCATCAAGAATCATCATTGCGATGCTCAAAAACTGCTTATCCTGAACAATATCAACCATTCCTGCCAAAACATCAACTGTATAGATATACACTATTGCATGTACTTGCATAATTCTAATGGCTTCAACTTTATTTCCAAATTTATTAGAATACTTAAAAACTTCAAAAATATCATGATGAACTAAAACATTAACATCTTGATCATCCACATCTTCATTGTCCACTACAAGCTCAAATTCTTCAATATCTTGATTTCAGGAATTTTCCTGCTACTCAGGATTAGGATACATAGCTCTAGAATTCTAAAATAAATTATTCAATTCATTCCTTGCACTTTCCTGAAGTTTAGACTACTCCTTCCTTGCCAAAAAGTCTTCAAGATGCTGTCCTGAATAGTCATAAACTGCATTGTGACCAATTTGCTTATTTTTGGGTTTCGCTTTGAGTTTATTTTTAGGATAACATCTTCTTCAGTCCCGATTTAATTTATTCTCCTCATTCCTTAACCTCTCCTGAAATTCAAGCTGCTCTTGATCTTCAGGAAAACTGCCTGAATGCTGTCGTGACATATTTCGGCTTGCAGATTGAACAGTTTGATGTTCCAAAACTGCATTTCTAGCACTGATAGGCTGCTCATGATACCTTTGAATGATGCTCTCCGCATCTATTTTGAACACAGGTATCATTGAAGCATTTTCTTGAATAAATAATTCTTCCACATCATTCTCTACTTCATTTACCATATCAATTGTTTGTACATATGAATCCTCAAGAGTAATATCTTGATTTGGAATATGAGAACAAGCCAACTGAGTATGCAAATCAGCAATTACATTATCCTTTTGAAAAACAACTTCCTCAAGAGCATTAATGACCTCAGAATAATAAGAAACTTTCAAATACATTGCAGTTCTGACATGAAAAACCTCTTGTTGAAGCCATGCTTTCTCTTCTTGAAGCCGATTAATGACATATAAAGCTTCAACTACTGCAATTTCAGTTGCATTCCTCTCCTTTTCCAACTCAAAAGAAAGACATTGAATCATCTCAGTTGAAGATTGAGTCATAGGACATAACTCGTGCAAATCTTCATGAAAACCGAATGAATGGACTGATTTCTACAATCCCTGACTTTCAGCCTACTACTGTAAATTTGTACCTTGTTGAAAACTATTCATTTGTTGTCCTAAAATTGGCTAAAAACTTATCTGATGTTGTCCTGAAGCTTGATGTTTTGAAAACTGCTCATACATGCACTAATTAAGCTGAAAATTCAAGCTATTCCTAAAACTTCCTGCAATTCAGGTTACCATTTCTTTTCGCATCTTGCCTTTCTTTCCTTGTCCAAGTGAACACTAACCTTATCCTTCTTTATCATCTTCTTCAAAGGATGGTAGTTCATGAAGATAATGAGGATAGAGAGATGATTGCCATGTCTTTTGCATGACAGTTGCCTCGCCCACTCAAGTTAGAGATTTCTCCATTCTTGAACTAGCAAGTTAGAGTCTGAGGAGCTCTTAAAACACCCATACTACAGCATACTACTTCTAGATTTAAAGAACAACCATAGATTGCATATAATTTTTAGGAATACCATATAGACTTGTTGTAGACAGCATAATTGATTGGAAAAAACACATTGTCCTGAATAATAGACCCCCTTTATTTCTTGAATTGAGATCAGCTCCACAAACAGCACTTGATTTGCAAGAATGACATACAGACATACAATACACAACATAATTGTTCACATCAATATGCTATCTTAAAAATTGCAGATTAGATATTTCTTATCCTTGAACTTCATGACCGCCTTTCTTTATGAATATGCATTCCTAAAATCCTGGTATGATGGCTTCATCTTGAAACTCTCAAAATGATTAGAGATCTGAAAATTTCAACCTAAATTAGAAGCAAGAACTTCAAATTGGAAGATGAAACCTGAATCTGCCTTGAATCCATAGCATTGAAAACTTTTGAATAGATCTATTTCTTCAAGAATAAGAATTTCAAAATGTCCTCCTTCAAACAACTTGACTGCATGATTTGTCTTATGCAAAGATGACATGATACCTGCAACTTGTAGAAGTGCAAAAAAATGCTTGAAGACGCAAAAACGCCTTGAATTTTTGAAAAATATTGCTACATTTTCCATAAAAAAAGAAACCATATCTCCTACATCTTCTTGGAAAATATCGGCTTTCTTTGATCAACAATTACGTAACTGCCAGCATTGTCCTCATTCCAGGCTGACCCTGACAATTTCTTGCTTCATTGGCAAACCATACCCATTTCTTTCTTCCCACGCTTGAAGCCTAAATCATGAGAACTTTTCCCATGAAACTACCAGAATCACCAAAGTGTTTTGGCCTCTCTCAAGACCACAACAGAAACACAGGACACACCGGTTTGCCTGAAATAACCCTAATATTGCAGGAAACTTCTTGAACAAATTTACAGCCATTATATGCACATGATATTCAGGAAACATACTCAAACATGAAACACATATCATATTCATGAATGCAGAATTGATGTCCAGAAAGATATCACATAGTTTACTGTCATCATGACCATTTCTGATGAAATAATTTACAGCCATTATACACACATAATATTTAGGAAACATACTTAGATAAGAAACACATATCATATTCATGAATGCAGAATTGTTGTCCAGAAAGATATCACACAGTTTATTGTCATCACGACCATTCCTGATGAAATAACTTGAAGTAGATAGCATTAATATTTAGGCTACAAACACAGATAGATAGAAACATCAATCATCTACAGGCTCTGCCTGAAGAATCTCTCATTCTTGATATACAAGATCTCAACGAATACAACTTTCTCACATTTTTGACCTGCACCTACCTTTCAAGTGAAACATCATATGAAAGCTAAAGTCACTTTACACATGCTAATCCCATAAACCCAAATGCATACAAGTACTAAGGTATGAAATCATCTATCCCTAAAGGTGCATATGCATTTTAGAGCCTCAATGAATCATAGGAGAAAAGCCTAAGTGCCTACAAAGTGTCCTAGAGGTCTTTTAAAAATGTCCCTCCCTGTTGCATGAGAGGGGCTTGTTTTAAGCCTAAAGGACACTTTGTAGTCACTTGATATCACATTTTAGGGGAGAAAGAGTACCTTGCAAGCCACAATGTAGTAATCTAATATATAACATCATGTCTATATGAAGAAATAATGTCACATTGGAATATGTTTGATGAAAGGACTTTAGATCTAGATTATTAGTTACAAATCCTTCCATGTGCACTTCACTACTCATCCTAACAACCGATGAATCCTTGCTTTCATTGAGAAATAACACCAACTAGAAGTCCATGATAAGTATTACCTTCTAAGCTTCTCGTAGCCTAGTTGTTGGACCTCCTAAAGTAGTTAGCTTCTTGTGAAAGCTGGTAAAGCAAGCTACTTCCTAAAAGCTTTGACATTATTGTTATAGTTCAAAAGGTTGCAAGGCCCACTACTCCTATGAATCCTAGAACCTTACAATGAATTTTTGAAGGTGAGTGTTCATATAATTGATTGGGTTCTTCAAGCTACCATGTGACAATGCTCTGTTGTAATAGTTGATGTCGTATATGTTTGATCCCCCAACAAAATCTATGCTTGCAAGGAACTCCATGAATCTATCCTAGGGTGTAGTGTACATTCAAAGGAGTAGGATGGAATGCAAGGGTTTATGAGATATGTGAGAGAGATAATTTGGTAGCTTCTTTGGTGAAAGTGTGAAGATGAGAGGTGGGTACCGTATATAGGGAATGGATAAGGGCACATCCCCATGGGACTCAAAAGAGAAGTAAATAAGAAAAAATGCATTTCACTACTTTATTGTCATTACTTTGAGACACACTAACTCTACATCTCAAAAAATAATAATAAAATTGAAAAAATCTCCAATTGTATGCAAATATTAGCTTTTTACAAAGCACTTGAAACTAAATTCTTCTTCATTATTTTACCTACCTTTTTAAAAAAACCTCTTGATAAGTTTAGAAACGTCTTTCCTCAATCAACACATAAAATAGAAAATAAACAAACTCACCATCCTACCACCAATTTGAAAGTCAAATCTCTCCATACTTGCACTAGTCACAAGTATTATATGTTCACAACATTTTTGAGGCTCCCACAATTACTCTCTGAAACTAACTCAACCATTCCATTTGGCATGACTATGTACATGAAAGGTTAGTCCTATGTTTTCATTGGACTCCAAGGAAATCCACTTGCCTTCTTGTTTGATTCACTATTACTACTAGAAGTATATGTACAATGATACACATACTACAAAGTAGTAGTATGTGATACTAGGGGACACCACCCGACATGAGTATACATCACCTTTGTGCACCCCTTCAACCTTATCCTTACAAATGTTTATGGTTTGTGAGGATTCACAATGTATACTTCCAAACATTGGGGAACAACAATGTGGATTTACGGTCTTGAACATATGCACAAAAGCATGCAGAATAAGCACAAGCCATAAAAGACCCACAAATATTGAAGATTTTCTAACTTCAAGGAATTATGGATGTCATTTAACATCTTCAACTTGAATAGTTGCAATGACCACAAATTCAACATGAGCCATTCAATAAAATCAAAAGGCTAGCATGGAAGTAGTTCAAATGTACCATATGGATTTATAGACATATGTGTACCTATAAAGAAAATATTGGTGTTTTAGAAGACTTTGTGATTACTTTTCATCCATCATTGTCCCACCCACAAAGGCATGGAAAGCTTCTTATATCCTAGTTAAGTTTTTCAAATGTTGATCCTCAATTAAAATTAAAGGGAAGATATTTGGTATAAAACAACATTGAAGTTTTCAATCAATCAACTACTAAGGATAATGAGTTGTCTCAATAAATCAAAAAATAAATAGATAATAAAAATAACGACCCACAATTTGGAAGGAATATACATCAAGCATTCCCATGAGCTAGCTTTAGGTGCAATGTATACATATTACATTTTTACAATAAAACTAGCATCTCATATTTTATAGACCCAAGCACCTAGCCATGATTATTACACTTTGATAGGACACCTAGTTGGGCCACTTAACAAGGAAGGTTGTGATGCAAGAGGTAAAAGTGGGGCGAGCTAGGGGGGAGGGGGGGGGGGAACAAGCCTATCAAGGGGAAAAAGAAAGTGGATAAAATGTGCAAACCAAGCCCTCTCCCATTGGTCCAACTCAAATTATTTACAAGTAGGAAAGTCACTAACTTCTAATCTGAAGAGCCCTTTTGCATTCCATATTTTTCCTAATGATTTTTAGCATGTATGGGAAACAACATTTTGTTTATCTTGCAATGCCATGGTAAGAAAAAT
Source organism: Lygodium microphyllum (assembly GCF_053477565.2). NCBI lineage: Eukaryota > Viridiplantae > Streptophyta > Polypodiopsida > Schizaeales > Lygodiaceae > Lygodium > Lygodium microphyllum. The sequence continues at coordinate 28,813,054 of NC_141157.1, read as the reverse complement.
ACATGTGATATTTAGAATAAAGGGTCAATAGAAAAGCAAGTCAAAGGCCACATTTACTAGAGTTATCAAAGTTCCTCTCTCCACTTCATGCTAAATGATAGTTGACATTCATCAGTTGACTAGGGTAGTGGAAGTTCATCGCGGTAGAACTAGTAATTTGATACAAGCTCCTTGAATGAGTTATTTTTACATACCCCTTCCATCTTATCCACCATAACATTTGCATGTAGAGTAACATTAAGACATTGATTCCTATTATATTACTACTTGTTGAATTGAATTCTTTTGGAGCAATTGCATAGGTTTGTTGGACTTTGGGAGGTGGTGAGGTTGTAATTCCACATGTTGCGCACCTAGACAACTAGGTGGGACTATGCAATCAGGTGCAAGTTCCACATTAAGGAATCCAAGTGTGTTGAGACAATGCCTAAGCGCATTTTGGGGCACGCACCGATCTTTTGTCCTAGGCACCCACTATTCTATACAATTTGTGCATTTGTGCAAGGTGCACACTAGCACACCTTAAGTAGTGTCCATCATTGTCTATTTATAGACCTAGTTGTTCCATCACCTGTATCATTGTGAGGTGAGTGTGAGTGAGAATTGGGACTTGAGTGTGAGTGAGTATTCCTGCATTAATGTATGCTATAAGAGGAGAGGCCCATCCCATCCTCCATTGGTCATTAATGTATGCGAGTGAGTATTCCTGCATTGATGTATGGTATCAGAGGAGAGGGCCATGATCCATCCCATCCTCCATTGGTCATTGGGAAGAAGAAGCTGAAGCAATCTCATTGGTCATTAATGTATGCAAGTGAGCATTCCTGCATTGATGTATGGTATCAGAGGAGATGGGATGCAGGAATGTATGGTATCAGAGGAGAGGGCCATCCCATCCTCCATTGGTTATTGGGAAGAAGAAGCTGAAGCAATCTCATTGGTCATTAATGTATGCGAGTGAGCATTCCTGCATTGATGCATGGTATCAGAGGAGAGGGCCATCCCATCCTCCATTGGTCATTGGGAAGAAGAAGCTGAAGCAACCTCATTGGTCATTAATGTATGCGAGCGAGCATTCCTGCATTGATGCATGCTATGAGAGGAGAGGCCCATCCCATCCTCCATTGGTCATTGGGAAGAAGAAGCTGAAGCAACCTCACGAGCAAGAAGAAGCAAAGTTCATGAAGAAGAAGGCGGAAGTCAGCAGATGCGAGGCACAGCCAGTTAACTGCTGCCTGTGGCGTGATTATTAGGCAGCTAAATACGCAGATCTACTTAGCCCGTCGACGTTTGTGACTAATAAGTCTTGCATGACCTGCGACTAAGGCGACTCATGTAACTTACCTGACCTATTCAACCACCCTCACTTATTTCACATGACAAAAGTTGAAGTTGGTAGTTGGGTATTGGGCATCCATTCACTTCTGAATTTCAGGCGGGTTTGCCAAGAAAGCTAAGTGAAACGTGCCCGCCTAGAAAGACCAGGGAGGTAACCCTTGATAGTCGTCCAAATGCGTAACTTAAGCATTAACAACATGGTTCGATGAATTTATGGGCTTAGGCATTCAGACTCCTGACCCAAAAATAGCCAAGGATTTTACCACTATATCAAGTACACTAGTCATATCCTCTCAGAGGAGATGGAACACCCAACCCCTAAATAGACACTTCGATAGTGGGCTTTTGTCACTTGGTTTGCAACCTGCCTCAATTTTCAACCTAAGTTCAAGAATATAACGTTTCAAGAAAATGTGATTTTTAACAAGCCTAAATTGCTTCAAATGTTTTTTTCTAGTAAAGTCTCAGAAAATTTTAACGTTGCACGCATATGCTACTTCAAATACACTCGATGCATATGCTATTTCAGAATATACTCAAATAGGCCCTAAGCCACTTTTGTGTAGAATTATAAAACTGGTATTAATACTTTTAAGAGTTCAAAACGTCATTCCATATCATATGGACCCCCTCTGGAATGCAATCGATCAAGCTTTTGGTGCTCCATCACAAAAAAACACTGTTAACTGGCTTATGTAGGCAATGTCACCATGGTAATTCATAAGAATCATAAGATTCTTTGCACTGCTTGTAGACTCCCAACACTGTACCACGACTTGACCTGGAAAAAGAGAGAGGTGCAAGATTTGATTGGGGCTTTGTTCAGACAAAAAAATTTACCCGCACAAATCGCGTTACTTTAGGACCTGATACAAATCAATTACAACTGAGAGATAGGACTGAAGCCTGTTCAATTAACATGACAAGTTGACCAACACGTCCAATTGTTGCAGAAGCTTCATCATTTGATCTTCTATGTCCTTGTTTACAGTAGGCTTTGGGTCCAGATTACAAGAAGCTACTTTACAAGCCAAGTTACTCTTGGTAGGGTTCTCAATAACATCTAAAGCAAAATCTGGAGTAATAACATTGGAGGACAAAGGATTTAGCACAGGATTTCTTTCAGTGGAGAATGTAAAATTTGGCACAGAACTTCTTTCAGGCAAGTGCAGTAATGTCAGAGGAATGCTCTCCTCAGCTCTAACAGAGGCTTTGATTTCTGCTGATGACGTGGCACTACCTTTGGCCAAGACTTTCATCTCAGCTGACAATGAGGACTGCTGATTTACTTTTACTGATGGTGGTTGAAATTGTTTCAAACGACAAGATACAGCTGCCTCTCCAAAAAGACGTTTTCGCTTTGCATAGTGCAATGCAGCTTCTGCATCCTTTCCATGCTTGAAAACAACCTGAGCTGAAGCTGTATCCTTAAACACCCGAACTCCAGTGGTTTGTAGTCCTCCAAACCGTGCAAATATTGCTTTAAGCTGAGCTTCAGAGGGCAGTGCAACATCTTGGGGAAATTTCATTAATAAGCCGACCGGGGACTCTGTATGTCGCCTGTTATCAGATTCCTTAAGACTGTTCACACTGAGTCCAGGGTTCTTTCTGTTCTGGAACTGTTCGGTAGACTTTTGAATATTGGAGTCCACAGTAAGAAGTTGTGGTCTTTTTGGTGCAGAAGGGATCATTGAGCTCTGTTTTGATATTTTTATTGGGCTCTCCTGTGAACCTTCAGTCTTCTTCAGCTGTTCAGCTGCCTCCTGCAGAACTTCTAACTTCCTTTTCCGTGCAGCTGCCTCCTGTAGAACCTCTAACTTCCTTTTCCGTGCTGCTTGCAGAAGCTCTTGCACCTCACTCTTGGGGCTCCTTGAAACCGAGTCTTGCAGACAATGTTGAGACTTGGAAACTGCTAACTTTAAATCCTGCAATGCACCTGTCCTCTTTCTAATATCTTGTTCAAATGACCTTCGCATTGGTCCAGTATATCCTGCACTTTTCTGGTATATCATATCACGAAACTTCATAAAAGCAGTTATTGCCCCATCCACCTTCTTTCCCATAGCTGCTTTGTGAAATGGGTCCTTTGCAAGCAACTTTAAGCCCTGTAGATGGTTCAGCAGAATATTACTAGCCTCATTTTTGGCAAAACTGTCCTGACTCTGTAATGAACCTCCTAAATCTTGCTTTTCGTCCTTTAACTCTGAGAATGCACTGACAACTTCCTTTACTACATTTTGGTCCACAGAAACACCAACTGAACCTTCCACCAAAGCATTTACCTTTATTGTGACTGACTGCAACTTGACCTTGTGTAAGCCTTCCTTCTCCTCATCTGCAATTCTACCCATGTTCTCAGAAACTTTATTCAGCTCCAGGCATTTGCCATCAGCATCAATATGTACTTCATCATGTGAGATAGCAGCTGATAGATCCCTGCCTCCTACACCCTGAAGACTATGATCAGATGCTGCACAATATTTTGCCATCATAACATGGCTATCAGATGCAGACAGGCTGCCAGCATTCAGAAACTTTTCCACATAATCTGCAGTTGGCAAACTTTCTTTCCTATTTGCTGAAAAAGGATCAGTACACTTTCCATCAATCCAAGAATCACCTGAGTCATCAGCTGTCTTCTTATCGGTCAAAAAACCTGCATTGCTAACCTCCCTGCTAACCTCAAAAGCATGTTCTGATTGTAATGAACTTTCCAGCAGACCTTTTGACATCCATTCCGCTGTGCATGACCCTTGCACCTCCCATGCTTTGTTATCTGATTGTGCTGAGTGTTCTACAGTACCTTTTGACACCAATTCAGCTGTGCATGATCCTTGCAACTCCTTTGATTTACAGTCATCATCTTCTTTCTTAACAGACATAGACAACCCAACCTTCTCTTTAACTGTGCACAAGCTTCCTTTCCTCGCTTTCTTCAAAAGCTTGGTATTAAAGCCTCCTAGTGCAAACAATGTTTCTGTATCATTGGCTACACCTTCAGTTTGCTTCTCTGATTTGACATCGGGTTCATCTCCAGAACCAGCAAGCCGGTCTTGCTTGCTTCTTTTGTTCCCCTTCACCTCCTGACCTGTATCATGACTGCATCTGGAACTGGCACAACCTTTGTCATCATCAAGCATCTCATCTCCTGGTCCATGTGTTGCCTTCCTCTTGAGAGCAGATTTCTGTACCTGAATGCAGACTCTTGAATTTTCAAATATAGGGGAACGGCACTTATCCTCAGATGAACGTTTGGCCAGCACATCATCTGTGTAATTGTTGGCCTTCCTAGATTTTTTATCTTCAACCTGCTGAAGAATTTCTGATAAAGCTTCTCTTTTGATTGAACCTGATCTACTCTTTCCTGAACTACCAATATTTACTGCAGAACTCAGACAATTGGACTTTCCAATGCTAGCCAGACCGGTGCGGATAGCAAGTGCATATCCCCTCAGCTGTGAAGCCTCAAGGCTGGAACTCCAATGATCAAAAGGTGAACATGCAACAGCTTTCACAAACTTTACAAGTCTCTCACCACTTAGCATTTCTTTGCTCATTGAAATGTCTGAGTGATGCTTAATCCTCAAACCCATCTCCTGAATACCTGTATTTGCATCAGGGAATGTGCTTCTACAATGTAAAAAACCACCACTGCAGGAACAGCTTGACCCCACCTCAGCACGCCTGCAAACCTCTTCCAACGCTTCAGAGACTGCCTTGCAAAAGCTTTTCATAGTAGTCTGCTTCACTTTTTCTTCAAAGTGTGGCCTGAACTCAAGCAATTGGGATTGCTGCAGCCAACCAAAGGTGCCATCACCAAAGAAAGCCACTAAATGCCTACCTGGTTTCTGCACTTTCTTGGCAGATTTGGATGCATCAGCAGCATCAAATATCTGGCCTGGCCACCAAGGATGGGATTTCACTTTTGCCCACACTAAATCGCCCACTTTGAAAATATCCCCACCTTGACCACTTGATGTCTCAACATCGGGCAGGGAGACACTACTGCTTTTTAAATCTGCACCCTCGGAGACCTCTGCCTCTCTGTGAAGCTGTAGCAGAATATTCTCAAATTGCTCCTCTTTGAGCTCCATGGGCTCGTGCTTCTGTCTTATGCCTTCAACAAACGCAGCCTGGAAAGGTGAAAAAAATACACGTTAAGCTAAGCCTAAGGTAGACGACTCTGCTTACAATATTTTCTTGCCTACTGAAAAGAGAATTCTGGTGACATTCAGTGCAAAACCTAATCAATCGTGCAATTCTAATTGTGTGCTTGCGTTCTACTCCACAGATGCAGCGTTAAGCCCGTGTAACAACGCCCCCGCTAAAATGCAGGGACAAGCGTAACGACGCCTCCACTAAAAGAACGCACGGACATAAAACAAACGTTTACAGACCTTCATAGTGCCTTTCGCAGAGTCGGCTTTACTAAACGAGCCTGCATTCTCTGCTGCATCTTGGTGCTCTTTGGAATCCTGTCCCTGCTCTACAAGTTCCTGCAAACCATCGTCCGGGCCTTTGCCAGAACCAGCCTTGGAGCATGCGGGAGCATCCTCCTGAGCCAAATGTTCTGCAGCGGCCATGAGGACGTCCATGACCGGAAAACGGCTCCGAACCCTAAAATCCGGTGCAGGGACGACGTCAGCGAGGCCGTGCAAGACCTAGAATCAAAAATAGCCCTGCCGTGGATGCGAGCGCGACAAGATACGAAAGGTCGCTCAAAATTGGCCGAAGAGAAAGCGCAGGTGCCAGGAAGGGTAGGTTATGTCAGGATATGTCTCCTTGGTGGGACTAGGCCCTGCGGTCATGTCCAGCATCATCAAAGCTCTGGTTTGGAGGAGCAACAGCTGTAGATCCAGGGGTTCGAACGCGAAAATGGCGCCCGCTGCTCCGGATCAATGGCGAGTCGATCTGCAAGATGGACTGGTCACTGTACTGTGTGTGAGAGATAGATAGATATTAGAAAGTAAGACAGATACACAGAGAGAGAGAGAGAGAGAGAGAGAGAGAGAGAGAGATTAAAGTCCGAAAGCAAGCTTTTGTCTGCTTTGAAATTTACCCCCCCAATGCCGCCATCTTCCCACCAAAAGGAAAATATTCCTAAGGTCGGTTAACTTTTGAACTGTTCTTTCACTTCCCTCAAAAGGGAAGAGTCAAGACCTAGCCTTCGAGAGCTCCTCAACTCCTCCTTCCACATGCTATGCTAGGGTTATGGCCAACCAAAGCCTCGTCGGCCATTACTTTCACTCTCTCGATGTTTTATTTTGCCTTCCTTACGACGAGCATCCATTCGTCGCATGTGCAAGGAACATTCTTTGTTTTGCATTGAACCAAAGCTGTCATGAAACGCCTTGCAAAGGAAGTAGCATTGTCATGCTTGTCCTTCACACCATTCGTCGCATGTGCAAGGAACATTCTCTGTTTTGCATTGCACCAAAGCTGTCATGAAACGCCTTGCAAAGGAAGTAGCATTGTCATGCTTGTCCTTCACACCCACCACTTGTGCAAATCACCACAAACAATTATGCAACTTGTAAACAAGAGAATTAAGATTGAAGTGAGGTTAGGAGGGGTGTGTGTGTGTGTGTGTGTGTGTGTGTGTGTAGGGGGGGGGGGGGGGGGGGGGGGTTGGACATTTTCAAGGTGAGGTTGCAATTTTGGAGGCTTATGGTATTTGGAACAAGAGATTATTGTTTTGGGGCGTTAGGATTTTAATTATCGAGGGTTATGACTTTTAGGGGATTAGGTTCTCTCTCTCTCTCTCTCTCTCTCTCTCTCTCTCTCTCTCTCTCTCTCTCTCTCTAATTCCACCCCCAATATCTACCCCCATGCCAAAACCAAATCCCCCTTCTATAAGTCATAATGCTCCCTCCTTCGACTCCCATCCCCACTACAATCCACCCCCCAATATCTACCCCCATGCCAAAACCAAATCCCCCTTCTATAAGTCATAATGCTCCCTCCTTCCACTCCCATCCCCACTACAAAGTCTACGTAAGCCCTCGAGCTTCTACCCCATTTGGACCTCACCATCTAAAAATTCTAGTGCGAACCCCTTAACCATAAATCCCCCCCCCATCCATCCCCCCCCCCCCCCCCCTCGAGCACCCCCTTTCTCCCTTTTTCAAAACCCTAAACTCCAACACGATAAATAGGTGAACTTCCCTATAACGAATGCTCAAGCAAGGACATCCCTTGGTTCACATGAAACAACCCCATAAAAGGTTTTTAGAAGATCCTGGAAAATATCAGTATCATTGCTTATGTCATCACTAATGCCAACATCCATGTGTCAGCATGCATGTCATGCCATGTATCGATGTGCATGTCATGCCATGTGGTATCCTCTTGTAAAATGACATGTGGACATTTTCAAGGTGAGGTTGCAATTTTGGAGGCTTATGGTATTTGGAACAAGAGATTATTGTTTTGGGGCGTTAGGATTTTAATTATCGAGGGTTATGACTTTTAGGGGATTAGGTTCTCTCTCTCTCTCTCTCTCTCTCTCTCTCTCTCTCTCTCTCTCTCTCTCTCTCTCTCTCTCTCTCTCTCTCTCTCTCTCTCTCTCTCATCCTAATTCCACCCCCAATATCTACCCCCATGCCAAAACCAAATCCCCCTTCTATAAGTCATAATGCTCCCTCCTTCGACTCCCATCCCCACTACAATCCACCCCCCAATATCTACCCCCATGCCAAAACCAAATCCAGCAATACGTAGTCTAACTTGAGCAACAGGCACATAACATAGAGATCCCCCTTCTATAAGTCATAATGCTCCCTCCTTCCACTCCCATCCCCACTACAAAGTCTACGTAAGCCCTCGAGCTTCTACCCCATTTGGACCTCACCATCTAAAAATTCTAGTGCGAACCCCTTAACCATAAATCCCCCCCCATCCATCCCCCCCCCCCCCCCCTCGAGCACCCCCTTTCTCCCTTTTTCAAAACCCTAAACTCCAACACGATAAATAGGTGAACTTCCCTATAACGAATGCTCAAGCAAGGACATCCCTTGGTTCACATGAAACAACCCCATAAAAGGTTTTTAGAAGATCCTGGAAAATATCAGTATCATTGCTTATGTCATCACTAATGCCAACATCCATGTGTCAGCATGCATGTCATGCCATGTATCGATGTGCATGTCATGCCATGTGGTATCCTCTTGTAAAATGACATGTGGTCCCCTTAATCTCCCTAGGTTATAATGTAAATAGGGATCATGGGCTACAAGCCCTTTAGTCTTGTTATGGCCTATCATAATCAATACAAATAACAATTTACTTAAAATATCCATATCACTACTTACAACTTATTGATAGGAAAAACAACCATAAACAACACATAATTTTTAGGAACCTTATACAAACATGAAGTATACAACATAGTCGTATACATTAATATACTATCTTGAAACATACTACTTGATTGTTTCCTAAATTGAGAAATCATAGTTAATGGCATAAAATTTTCGGGAGACAAAGATAGAAATATGAAATCAGCAAATCAGCAACCCCCATAGGGGACTATCCTAAATATCTTTTATTTCAATTGAAGATAGATGCAAAAATATACAAAAAGGGGTACATCAAGGTAGCTGCCACCCTTCACACTACATCTGGTGGCATTTGAAGGTTGCGTTACATATGATAAACTAAACACCGACATGCATACTAAAGTATTAAGGTGTAATCCGAGCCTCAACACCTAGCACAAATTGGTGGATGATTGGGACAATCAAGACTCAAACCCACTAGCATGTAGCTAAGTAATATGAAATGCTAGAACTAACCCAAAGAACATAGCTATGCCTTACCAAAGGCCTTGCACCCCTTAACAAGTCACACTAAGCAACAGTGGAGTAGAGCCCCTCTAGAGTACTCAAAGCCCTCTTTATGTAGTTGCTTAACTAATACTAAGTGTCAGTGACATGAAACTTGTAGCTATATGGTAATGGAGTAAGAACAAAATAGTCAACTGCAAAGAGAACTAAATGGTATGCCTAAGTATGTATGGAATAATAGCTAAACATGACGAGACATCAACAACCATCTAATCATCACCAATCACCAATGAAGAGTTCTGCTCCATGTCTTTGAGCTCCTCATGGATTTCATGAAGTGCCTCCTTCAACATATCCTCTCCATTAGCATGCTTAAATTCCTTTTGTTGCAACAAACAAGCAATGTAATCATCACTATTTCTTTTATCATTCAATGCGCTATCCAACTTTGCATTCAACTCCAAGCACCTACTCTCCAACTCTCACACTTTATGAGCCAAAGTTTCCTTCTCATGGATCCTTAAGCATTTCATATGGCCTTTAGATAACTCCAAAAAACCCATTGCAACCATTTCCCAAGCATTCTTAACATCAACAAGCAACACATCTCTCATATCATGAAGCTCAAATCTCAATACTATAGCAGCATTCACATCTACTTCAACATTTTTCAAGATTTGTTGCTCAACCACCTACAACGGCTGAAATCTGTCCAATAATAGTTATGATCAACTTGCATGGTAGTGTATTTGTCCATAAAGCCTTTCATTTCAACCATGCACTTGGTTCTCAACTCATTTGTCCATTTTTCAAATGAAACTACTGACATTTTGTCTTTTGCTATGGTCTACTGCAATTTTGAAACCTATTCTTCATACTTAGACTTCAAAACATCATACTCCTCTTGTTTCAACTTTAACTATTGTGATTAAATATCTTATTTTTGCTATTGCTCAACAAGCTAATCCTACTGATTTTTTACCACCATCATTCTCATAGCACCCTCCTTGTTAGACTTCTGTAGATAACCTATGATCTTCCACATAACATCAAGCACATTTGCCATACTACAAAGTGCCAAACCATCAACCATAGAAGGCATAGAAGTGGAAGGTGCATGATGCACATGAGAATCCATATAGGCATCCCTAGCATAGCATTCGGCATGAAGTTTAGGCTCTTGAGAACTACCCTAATGTATGTTATCTTGTCTGTGCATGTTACCCAACTTGATCTTTCCAATTTTGGCCTTCTTTTTTACATGAAGTTCCCCAAATTGCTTACCATAATGCAACTTTCAATCTTTTATATCCATAGCTACATTCTTTCCACATGCATGAGCAACCTTCCTACCATATGGCTCATCACAGCTCACTTGCAATAGATCCCTATAGATAGTTTGTTTCTCATGATCACCATCAAACATAATATCCTCTATATTAGTTTGTTGAACTTGCTCTCAGCCATCACACTTGGTATCCTTACCAATTACATCATCTTGCAAACCATGATAGTTAGCCTTCAATAAATACTCAGGTGTCAAGTGAGGATACATTGATTGTGCATAGCCATAAAGCATTGCCAAAAAACACCCACCTCTTGACTTTTGGAAGAGCTTCCTAGACTTAGAAACCTGAACTTCAAACATGATCTTTTCATATAGTAATTCACCAATTTGGCATAGCAACATGCTTTGCATACCAAATAATCTTGTATGTCTCCCTTGGCAATAGTATTAGTTTTGATTAACAACATAATCATCAGCCCCACATTCAACACATACATCATCATCAACCTCACTCCTTGAGCACTTTGTGATTGCAAGTTTCTAGGCTAAAGTTCTTTATGCATGTGTCATGAAACATGCTACAACCCAAACATGTAATGGCGATGGTAAAGAAGAAAAACAAGGGCTCATTTGCTCCATTGCCTTTTCAAAGTCCAAGTTGAACTTGCCGTTCAACTCATTTGCGCCATATGTCATATCAAACTCATGCCTTCGTGACATTTCACACCATGGGTTGTCCCTTTGCAAAATATGTCCCCAACTAGGCATTATTAAATTAATTGGAATATAATAAGTTTGTACCATTATTTTTAGTCTAAACCCATTTACTACATGCTTAAGAATATTCCCTTTCAAGTCTTGTAATAAAAATCTACCTTGACCAAGATCCCTGAAAATTATAAATAGGGTCTAGTATACCTTAATTTTAGCTTTCATAGATATTTGCCGAGCTTTGAAATGTAAACAACCACCCAATCTCCTTCTTCAAAGATCTTTCTTTTGACATGTGTGTTTATCCATGCTTGCCATCTTTAATGTGCCAGTCACTCTTGAAACTGTTGAAAGATATGACAAATGATGCATGCTCCAAGAAGAGATGTCCTAGATCCCACATGCATAGTGAGGAGAGTGGATAAAGGTTAGATACTATATAATGATGTACTTGGTTCACTTTTCAATGCAATGTCATTGTACTTTTGATCTTCAATCAAGTGTCTATGTCATTGTCTTACACACAAGATTGTGTTTATGAGTCCAAGTCTCAATCTTGGAACCTAATTCACTTGTGTGATAGTTGGTCTTGTTTGTGTCTATGTCTACATGAGTCTTGTCTACATCTTCCATCCTTCATAGCTCATGCCATGCTCTAGATCCACATTTTTTGACATGGTATCAAAACTCAGCTAAGCATGGCCTAGCTTAATCTTGCTCTCTTAAGCTTTCTTAACTTCAGTCCAGCTCAATGCTAGCTTATGACCTCATTTTCAGCTCTACCTCATTTCAACTCAGCTAAGCATGGCCTAGCTTAATCTTGCTCTCCTCTCTGCTCTCTTAAGCTTTCTTGACTTCAGTCCAGCTCAATGCTAGCTTATGACCTCATTTTCAGCTCTACCTCTTTTCAATTTTCATGGCTGCCACCTCATTTCAACTTTCATGGCTGCCATAGCCAGAATAGTACCTACCCTACTTTGAGCAACTAGATCTTCTAAATCATACCATATCTTTTCAAACTTTCTTCTGGGCACATCTTCCTTAGCTCACGGGCTAACTCCCTATCACTTCAAATGCCAACATTGAGCTCAGTTCCCTCGGCATTACATGAATTCAAGCTCGCTTCTGACAAATCTGCGCCTTGTTCTGGTCATATCGATTGGGCTCTTGATATGCAATGTGATTCTTCTTGCAAGTATGGGGCAAATGAAGGCTACCATATGGACTATCTTCATCTTGAGTCCCATGCAAAATGGTTCAGTATATGATCTACATGAGCTCAGAAATCAGTCGCATGTCTGCAACCCTAATTGTGGAAGCCATAGCCAATCTCACTCAAGTTCATCTCCACTTCATTTTCCCACTCCTCTTAGCTCACTGACCCACTACCACTTCGATTTGAGCCTAAACTCAATTCCCGATAAGAGAAACACTTCAAATCAACAAACAAGAAGCAAATCAAGCAACAACATCCAACACTAAGCTCAAAGAATAGTATCCATTGATACTCAACTAGTGTCTGTTTGACACTGATCTTCTTGTGTCTCTTAACACATTAAAGTACAACTTTTTTGATGGTTATTTGAAGTTGATCAACATGGCATAGCTTGAGCAAATAGCCAAGTTCAATGGAGAAGGCTTTCATGCATGGAAGGAGAAGACCATGTACCACCTTATGCGGAAGGACTTGTGGAACTTGTTTGAGGAAGAGGAGAAAGAAGAAGAAAGTGAAGATGGAAAAATCCTTGGAAGAGTCCCAACCAAAGTCCAAAGAGTGGAAAAAGATGAATAATAAAGCTCTAGGAATTATTGCCTGGGGATTGTTTGACAATGTATTGCACCATATCTCTGGCATTAGAGATGCTAAAAAGGCTTGGGATGAGCTTGACACGATCTTTGAAAGTCAAGCCAAAAACTCTAAGGTCAAGTTGTTAATGTAGTTCTATAAGCTTGACATAAAAGATAGCACTTCAATGACTATGCATATTAACAAATTCAAAAGTCTAAAAACTCAACTTGCCACTTTGAAGAAAACAATAGATGAAGATGAAGCCATTGTTGTACTCCTTGCTAGTGTAAACTAGGATCCTTATGAAAATCTTGTCTCTACTCTCAGCAATGTACCTAATTTGTCATAGAAAGATATTGATCACTCTCTTCTTGATGAAGAGAATAAATAGAAGAACAAGAACGCAAAAGATGGTGTCCCATCATCTAGGGAAAACCTCTTATACACAAAGGAGCTGCTGGACCTAAAGGAAGAGATCGAGGATTCATCAACAACAACAACAAGGATTGGATTATATGTCACTATTGTGGTAAGACTGATCATGTAGCCAATGAATGTTTTCATAAGAAAAGATGCAAGAAGATCACCACCAGAATCAGTTCATGAATGAAGAAGATGCTTCCGCTATCAACAACAACTCTAACAGATTGTTTTGAATAAATTATCTTTCCCATAGTGGATCTTATGTTTTCCCATAGTGGATTTATTTCCCCTTAGTGGATTTTCTTTGTAAAACAAAACCCTTGCCAAAGATGTAAAGTTTCAAGCTTTAACTTGACTAGGCTGCTATGAGCTAGTCTCCCGGGCCATGTCATCATGTAGGGGGGCAAAAGCCAACAAGTGTAGGAACTCATCATTTGAGGGGGGGTGTTGAAAGATATGACAAATGATGTATGCTCGAGGAATAGATGTCTTGAATCCCACATGCATAGTGAGAGGAGAATGGAGAAAGGTTAGAGATAGAGACTATATAATGATGTCCTTGGTTCACTTTTCAATGCAATGCCATAGTACATTTGTCCTTCAATCAAGTGTCCATGTCATTGTCTTACACACAAGATTGTGTTTATGAGTCCAAGTCTCAATCTTGGAACCTAATTCACTTGTGTGATAGTTGGTCTTGTCTGTGTCTATGCCTACATGAGTCTTGTCTACATCTTCCATCCTCCATAGCTCATGCCATGCTCTAGATCCACATGTTTTGACAAAAACATAAACAACTAAGACCCGCTCCTCTTCCAGCTTCAAAATCTGTTCCCCCAATTGATGTTGAACCGACTTCTTAGGATCCAACTTATGTTCCATTGAAATCCTAAGGCTAGGGACCACAAATTCCATTGGTACAACAACTTCTAACCCATCAGCTAACATGAAAGGAGTAAGTCTTGTAGTGATCTTAAATGTTATCATGAATGCCCAAAGTGTTGAATCCAATTTTGTATGCCAATCCTTCATGTTATCTTCCACTATCTTCTTCAATATATGGAGAAATTTTTTATTAGAGCATTTAGGTTGCTGATTTGCTTGCAATGGTATGGACTTGGATACTTATGCAAGATCATATGCATGGTAATTAGTTCTTGAATAACTTGATTCTAGAAATGTTTCCCCCTATCACTAAGTAGCTCTATAGGACATCCAAATCTAGTCATGATGTTTGAATATATGAACTTAGCAACATTGGCTACCTTATTATCTCTTAGATCCTAGGCTTCCACCCATTTTGTACAATAGTCTATGCAAACCAAGATATATCTATTCCTTGTTCTTTGAGTTGTAGGTTTTATTGGTCCAATAAAATCTATATCCCATTTTTGAAAGGGTTCCAATGGCAACACTAGGTGATCCTGCATTCTATCTCTATCCAAAGGTTGACCCTTCTTCAAACATTGCAAGCATTCCTTTGCATATTAGTGAGCATCCTTCAAGTCAATTGGTCACCACAATACTAACTACAATATATTCCTTCCTACAAAATCTCCTTAAAAATTACCGCCTAAAAGACCATCATGAGCTTCATGAAGTAGGCACAGATCTCTTGAGGATATTATCCACTCCTTGTTGATATAGTGGATTTAAGACAAACTGATAAGACCTAATCGTTAATGCCGACCTTCTCCTTTGATCGACTGTCAAAGTGTGCAAGCATAACTTCCTCGACCAAGAAATGAAGTAATTCATCAAAATAGGAGTTTGGATCTACAACCTATACCTTAAACAATTCAACAGCAGGGGCAGCCAATTTGGTATGCTAGCCTCAATGTCATCATTCTCCAATCTACTCAAGTAATCTACAATTGCATGCTCTTTGCCAAGAGAGCTAACACGTGTTTGGAAGTATTCTTTAGGATTACTTTGTTGATTGTAGTTAACTTGATCTCCTTGAGTCCTCTGGGGATGCATAGATACTTAGGCCCTTAGTCTTGCCTCAATTTGGCAAGTTTAAACCACGGTCTTCCTAGTAGCATGCGGTACAAGTCCCCAAGTTCTGACATTCTGAGTACAACAAAACTTACCCTAAACTTCAGGCAAACCACCTTTATTTGTTGGTGCATAAGAAGACATAATGGTTGTAGCCTCCTTTGATTTGCCATCTTGACCTAGAATGGAGTTGGTAGTGATTCCCCCTACTTGCTATCTAAATAGGTCTCTTCAAGAAGTATATTGACTCTAAAACCACCATCAAAGAGAACATCATCATACTTTCTTCTTGCATACTTTACTTGAATGGTGGGGACGTGATAGTCTACAACCTCCTTTTGTATAGCTATAACTGCCTAACATTTAGAAGTACCTTGATCTCACAATGATGTGCCTTTAAGAACCTCTTGCTTTTGTTAGATTTTCCAGAGAATCCTTTCCTTGAAACCAAGTATTAGATCCATAATATGATCTAAAGTCAAATGTAGAGAACATCTTGCTAGTGCCTAAAATAACTCTTTTGAGCCTCCTCCCTGCAAATTTCTCAAATGTCTATCTTTAGGTTGTGAAATTTCTTGATTAGGATTCAAGGTTCCTTGCCACTCTTAATCTTCAGACTCTTCAAATACTACTTTTCCTACCTCTTTTTGGAACTTCCTTACTTGCTTAGTGGCCTTCCTCTCCTGGCTTTTGCTTGTTTTTCCCAATCAAGTTTCCTATGGGTTTGACTTCTTGTGATAGCTAGTACCATAGGTTAAGTCTTGTGCAAAATAATAAAATGAAGGATTCTCGACCAATATACATTGGGGCAAAGGTGTTCATGCATCAAGTAAAGAAGAATCCATTCTTTTCTATTTCTGCAATTCCAATGGAGAAGCCCAAGGACGAAAGCTTGGACACACTCCCTAGCCCAATATGCAGGGTTCAAGGATGTATTTGAAAAGAAGAATGTAGATATGCTACCAAAACACATACCTTATGATTGTGCAATAGATTTAAAAGAAGGAGCTCAACCTCCTTCGGAACCCATCTATAAGCTATCCCAAAATGAATTTGCAGAGCTCAAGAAATATATTGATGTGAATCTTACAAAGGGATTTATACGTGTCACTCAAAATCTTCAACGGGTGCTCCAATTCTATTTGTAAAGAAAAAGATGGATCCCTCCGTATGTGTGGATTATAGAGGACTCAATAAGATTACTATCAAGAATTGCTACCCTCTTTTTCTGATTCCAAAACTCCTTAAACGACTTGAGAAAGCCAAAGTCTTCACCAAGATAGATCTTCATGGTGTCACTTACAATCTTGTTAGATAAAGGAAGATGATGAATGGAAGATGGCTTTTTGGACAAGGTATGGGCATTTTGAATATGTTGTCATGCCATTTGGCCTCACGAATGCTCCAATAGTTTTCGAACATATGATGAATGATGTCTTTCAAGAATACTTGGACGATTCTATTGTGATCTTTTTAGATGACATCTTGATCTTTTCCAATAACCAAGAGAAGCATGAGCATCACATCAAATAGTCTTAAATAAATTGCAAGAAGTGAGTTTTGTATGTAAACTTAGAAAAGTTTCCTTTTCATCAAAGTTGAGTTTTTGGGGTACATCATTCGTGAGAAGGGAATTTCTATGGACCTAAGAAGGTACAAACTATTCTAAAATGAGAGACTCATTCATTTATGCGAGATGTTCAATGCTTTTTGGGATTTGCAAAATTTTATTGAATCTTTATCAAGAGTGTTGCCTCTCTAACTAACCAAACTAGAAGGACAAGTTCGTATGGTAACAAAGGCTAAACAAGCTTTTAAAGAATAAAGTGAGCCTTCACCTAAGCACCCATTCTCATCTATTATGTAGATCCATTGAAGCCTATTATGATGGAGATAGATACCTCATCTTTTGCACTTGGAGCTATTCTATCCCAAATCAGTGATGGCAATCGAGTTCATCCAATAACTTTCCACTCCAAAAATTCTCTACTACAGAAATCAACTATGAAATTCATGATAAAGAACTTCTAGAGTGACACCTACTTGAAGGTGCCCCTCATAAGATCATTATCTATACAAATCACCAAGACCTATAGGCCTAGCCACCCAACAAGGAAAGATAGATGCTTTATCTTGAAGATCCTACCCAACAACAAAAGTAGGCAATGAAGCCCATGACCAATAGAATTTAGTAGTCTTGAAATTTGAGCAATGAAATTAATAATAATTATCAACAAAGCCCTAGAAGAATTTGGATTCTTTATCAAAGGTTAAGAAGGAAATTACAAAAGAATCATTTTTCAAATACATAAGGAGGCTGTGGGAACGACGGTTCGATACTTGTTGCTATGATTGAGCTTAGGGGTTGTGTTTCATAACAATAGCAAGTTCATAAACTGATGGGTGCAAATAGGGTTGTGTTTACAATTTCATCAAGGCTAAGTACAAACTCAAAGGAATTTCCAAGAAATTCATGGGCTGCTCTATTGTTGCAAGTGAATATACTGAAGAAGAGGCATGATCTCCTCTTAGTAGGGCATTTTGGGGTTAACAAGACAATTGAGCTAGTTTCAATGGATTTTTTGTGGCCTCAAATGTGGAGACTACTTAAGGACTTTGTGCATTCTTATAACATGTGCAATTGAGCTAAAGTCCCTTGTCATCGATCTCATAGCCTTCTTTAACTATCACCTATTCCAAGTAAGCCATGGTCATCTTTATCTGTGGACTTCATTATTGAACTACCTTATTCCATGGGGTATGATCTATCTTGGTGGTGGTTGATCAATTCATAAAAGATGGTACACTTTATCCCAACAACCAAGAGTATCAATGGAGAAGGGACAACAAGGCTATTCCTAGAACATGTAGATTGGCACCATGGGTTATTTGATGATATTGTTTGTGATCATGGATCCCAATTTATATTCGGGTTTTGGATAAGCCTCTTTAAGCTTTTGGGAGTACAAATGAATCTTTCTTTAGCTAACCACCCATAGAGTGATGAACAAATAGGAAGAGTGAATCAAGTCTTGGAGAAATACCTTAGATGCACAATTAACTATCATTAATACAATTGGGTGGATCTATTACCCCTTTTGAGTTAATAATTCCTCCCATATCTCCACTCAATTCACACCATTCTTTACTAATTATGGTCAGCACCCAAGGATAGATAATCAAGTAAGATTGGAGGAGAAAAATCCAATGGCTACGAACTTATTTCAACACCTCTTTGATATTCATAAAGAGTTGCAAGCATAGATCAAAGAAGCTCAAGAGAAATATATGACAAATGAAAATAAGCTTTGCATGCAACATCCATCATACAAATTTGGGAATCAAGTTTGGCTTCTTCAACGTGATCTATGTTCTTCTCACCACTCCTAGAAACTAGATTATCAATGACTTGGACCCTTCAAGATTCTTGGCCAAGTAAATCTAGTCATCTATCATCTCCAACTTCCCCACTCTATGAAAACCCATCTTGTGTTCCATGTCTTAGTCATAGAGCCATGTCATACATCTAGTATCCCTGGAAGAATATCCATCACTTGCAATCATAATTGAGGATCACCAAGAATATGAAGTAGACAAAATGTTGGTGGATTTGAGAAATTCAAGAGGCGGATTACAATATCTTGTCCATTGGAAGGGCTATGATGCAAGTGAATGAACATGGGAACTAGCTTCATATCTTCAAAGAGATATTGTTAAGATTTGCAAATTTCATCTTCAACACCTAACACCGAACCAAGCCAATGTCAGAAATCGTGTGGTGGAGAGACTTGGTTGAGTTGCTGCACCAAACACACACCATACACACAAGAGAAAGGTCACTCAAGAACATAAGAAGAGAGATGGAGGCCAAAATGTTTTCTTGCTAGTTTCTTCTTCTTCTTTCACACAATACAATGTACACAAAGTATAGATAAAATACAACATAAAGAAAAGTGGCCTACTAAGTCAAATAGTGAATAACTAACTATATTGATTGATTGATGCTAGAACTATGCCAGTTGTAGGGAGGTGCAACAAACTAAATATAATAAGTGATGAGTTAATGGCCATGTGAGGATCGTAATGACCATTCACATGCTAAGTGTAGATTTATAGACTCAAAATAATTAGGTAATCCATCATCAATGTCTACATGTGTTGAGCTTGCCATCTCAACACTCTATCTCAAGCTTAACTATATCTCTGCAACTCCAAATAAGCTTCAATTTTTTCGAAACTTCTTTGCACCCAATGCCTTTGTGAAAATGTCCATTATCTAATCCTATGTGTTGACATATACCAAGTCAATCTCTCTTGAAAGTACCTTCTCTCTCACAAAGTGGTAATACACCTCAATGTGTTTTGTCCTAGCATGGAACACTAGGTTCCTAGCTAGTTGTGTGCTACTCATGTTGTCATAGTGAATGACAAGTGGAATATCTTCCGACACATCCAAATCATCCAATAACTTTTGCAGCCATACCATCTCAAATGCTACCATAGCAACACCTCTATACTGAGCCTTTGTACTCAATAAAGCAACCGTAGGTTACTTTTTGCTGCTTCACGTAATTGTTGTACTACCAAAGGAAAAACATGAATCCGCTGGTAGATCTCTTGTCAAACATCCTATTTTGTTATTCCCTTCTATTTATATTGTGGCTTTGCCCATGCTCGGTGTCCACAGCCTTTACAAATTGCACAGGAGGGAGCTTGATGCTCTTTTACAAAGATTTAGGGGTGCCTTTGCATTTTAAAATGTGCCTCTTCCATTCTTGCACTTGCCTTGGGTTTTTAAGGTGTCTTTGCACTTTTGGCCCTTTTCCCTCATATTTCTATTGTCGAACTGCCTTTTTCCACTTTGCCCTGTATTTTAAAATTTTCTTTTTCTTCCCTCTTTTTATTTTTTTCCTTTCTTGTGCTAGGGTTAACAGTGAGTGAGGTACTTGGATTAAAAAGATCACCTCCTTCTCTTGCTTCTCATCTCTTCTTCCCAATGGTAAGAGTTTGAGAGTAGAGAGCATGTGAGGGAGAGTTGTATGTGAGAGTGAGGGACCCAAGCATGGCAAAGATCTCCTATGACTTCTCTTCTCCATCCTCTCCTCTCAATGATGGTGTGCTTGTTGCAAATGTAAAGGTAGTAAAGTGTTGTTCTAGAGAAGCCCTACATGGATTGTGGAGCCATTTACAGAGCTTCCAAGCCTTGACAACAACATACAAGGTAAGTAGGCGAGTTCGCTACAACTCAAGGCTAGTCTTGTATCCTTGCTTTCTTGGATAAGAAGGGAGAGTTCATGGTTGGTTTAGAGATGGAGTGTAAGGTATCTAGGTGAGAGATAGCTTGGTTTAATGTGATTGAGGCTCTTGAGCCAATAGAAGCTCCATCCAAAGTCCCATCATTGCAACATAAAGGCTAGCAATGGGAGTTAGATATGGCATAAAAAGTCATTCTAGCAAATCAATCTCTCCTGTAAGTACCTTCTCTCTCAGAAGTGGTAATGCATCTCAATGCGTTTTGTCCTAGCATGGAACAATTAGTTCCTAGCAACTATATGCTGCTCATGTTGTCATAGTGAATGACAAATGAACCATCTCCCTGCACATCCAAATCACCTATTAACTTTTGCAACCATACCCCGAGCAGTATCTCACTCAGCCTATGTACTTGATAAAGCAATTGTAGGTCACTTTTTGCTACTTCACGTAACTGTTACACTACCAAGAGAAAACATGAATCCATTGGTAAATCTTTTGTTAAACATGCTACTAGCCTAATCTACATCTATGTATACAAACACCTATATATCCTTGCCTGTCTCATAAAAAAGGTCCATAATGCAAAGTGGACTTCACACACCTCAATATACATCTAACTGCATCCAAATGAGGCTTCCTAGGCATCTGCATAAAATGACTAACAAGGCCAATAGCATAACTCAAGTTTGGCCTTATAATAGTCATGTAAATCAAACTCCCTACAATCCTCCTAAACATAGTAGGGTCTTTTATCTCATCCCCAATATTAGCACTCAACTTCACATTTTTCTCCAATAGTATTAAAAGAGGCTTACACGCTGTCATACCATACTTGGATCACATATCCAAGCCATTCTGCCTTTAGGATAGCTATATACCATCATCACATCTAATCACCTCAATACCATGAAAGTGCCTTAGCTCACCCAAATCCTTCATCGCAAACTTCTTCTTCATATTAAGGTCCTTAACTTTGTCAATCCCACTATCATCACTGACATCTCTAATAACCAAGTCATCCACATAGATGAGTATGATGACCAGGCATGCATCTCCCTTTCTCACATAAAGTGAGTGATCAACATTAGAAATATAAAAGCCAATGTTGACAAGATACTCTCTGATCTTGTCAAATCATGCTCTAGGTACTTATTTATGTCAATAGACCGCCTTCTTTAACCTACACACTTATGTGAGATGCTCTGAATCTGCATAACCTATTGGTTACTCCATATACATCTCTTCTTGCAATTCACCATGCAAGAAGGCATTCTTTACATCCATTTCATACAAACTCTAACCTTTGGTTGCTACCAAAGCAATCACACATCTAATAGTTTCCATCCTAGCAACTGGAATGAATGTCTCTTCATATTCTATGCCATATGTTTGACCATAGCCTTTTGTAACCAACCTAGCCTTATACCTGCTAACAGAACCATATACATTATTCTTGATTTTATAGACCCACTTATAACCACTAGCTTTCTTGCCCTTAGTCAATGGTACTAAATCCCAAGTCTTATTGGCTTCTAATGTAGCCATCTCTTTATCCATCATTGCATCCCAATAAGCATGGCCAATAGCATCCTCAAAACAAGTGGGCTCAATATCCTCAGCCACCTTTACCATATAAGCATAATGGTCAGCTGTATAACCTTCAAAACCAAATCTTTTAATAGTATATTTGACCTTGCTAGACGTGTGTACCACTAGATCACTTAGTGGAGCCTTTACATTACTATGTGCTCTCTGTACACCTGGTGTCCTAAAATAAGGAATACCAATCTCATCATCCAAACTCTCTGAACCACTAGAATATCCATCAAACCCCAAATGACTAGGATATGTATCATTACCATTGACACTTTCTTCTTCCTTTTATTTGCATGTTGTCGAGTTGAGCTTCTTAAATTAGGGTGTCACTATGTGTTATCACCAATTTTCTACAAGGCTTATTTTGAACATTTTAGCACCACCCCTTCTCTATATCCTCTTCCTCCTCCTCCTTTCCTACTGATCCTACTAGACTAAGGTGGCATTGGACATGCAATAGGAACACTGAAATATCACAAACATTTGAAAATAATATGGCTCTTGGTTATGCTAGGATGAATGTCTGCTAATAAATCACTCATTATTCATTGAATTTTGTTAATTGGCCCAGCATCACAACGTATGGAATCAAGCATGCATTGTATTACTCCTTGGATTGTAATATGCTGCTTCTTTAAATGGATCTTGTTGATTTGTAATGCAATGTTGTAGACAAACACATATACGAAGGTGAGGAAGCGGGCTTGCCCTGTGTGTGTGTGTGTGTGTGTGTGTGTGTGTGTGTGTGTGTGTGTGTGTGTGTGTGTGTGTGTGTGTGTGTGTGTGTGTGTGTGTGTGTGTGTGTGTGTGTGTGTGTGTGTGTGTGTGTGTGTGTGTGTGTGTGTGTGTGTGTGCGTGCGTGTTGATAGTTCATTTTTAATATTTCTAATCATCTTTTATATTATTAGTGCTATAGTGAATGCCTTGTTTATTAAGAAACCTTATCAACCATGGATGGACAAGAAGTGCAAGATTAGACCTTGGCAATACCATTAATCATTGTTCATCTTCATTGTCCAACTCAAATATACCTTGATGCTTTTCAAATTTTCTTTCCATTAAAATTATGGATTGAGCTATAAAATGATTTTAATTATTGACACATGGATTTGAGTTGCAACATGTTGCACAACCCCGTCCCTTAAAGAGAGAGATGTGTTATTGAGGGGAGTGAGATATCGATGGCTAGTCTCCAACAAATGAGGAGAGAGAGCAAGAGAAAGAGAGAGAGGAATGCGTAAGTGTATTGGTTTCCCTCATGTGTGCACAATTGAAGTACTAATACATCAGTATATAATTTTAACATATATGCAAAGAATCACAAGAATAAAACCAAGTGGACTATGTGAAATAAAATTGGAGATTCCCAGAAAAAGATCCCTCCAAAAGCTTGCTTTTGACATGCACTCTTTCTATTTTTCATGTTTTAGATTTGAATAAGTAGATTTAGATGCTTGCTTACACTCGGAGGGTAGCAAAGAGGGTGAAATTGAGTGATGAGGGGCCCTCCATCATTGACACTTGTTGGTTTAGCGTTTGGATAGATAGGTTGAGATGCCTAGTAACACTAGAAGGATAGCTAAGAGGGTGAAACTGAGTGGTGAGGAGCTCTCCATCATTGACATCATTCTATCAAATTATCAGATCATATGTGTGTAAGCATTTTGATTATTTCTAAATCAAATCAAAATAAACAAAAAGTATAAGGTAATAGAACTATAAGCATGCACATATGCAAGAAAGTATACCAAAACTCATATGGCAATGGATTTATAGTCATCTACATGTGCATGATCCTATGCTAGTAGCATAGTCTTGTTGCTAAGATAGGTAGCCTAATTAGCCAAGCTTAGTTTGGAGAATACTAGTTTATGGACATTACACTTGCAAGTATTTTAACTAATGTCAAACCTCTAACTTTGATAGCATAGCGATTGTTTTAATGTGTTAGTCATTCTAAAGCTTATATGCCTTTTGGTAATGTTTCACATACTTCTCTTTTACGATCGGATGTTTGAAATGTACTTTGCAACTATTATGCTAGCTAAAAAGTGAATTTAGACTGCATTGTTTTTAGGTTTGCATTGTATGGAGGAGTAGTAAGAAAAATTCCATCAAAGTTGAATCTAAAATGACAATGTGTTATAACAAATTGCCTCTAAAGGTAGGAAACAAAGTGGATATAACGGAGTAGAGTAACACGCAAAATAGTTTTATTCATAGGACCTATGTGGTCACAAGCTTTTGAAATGGTATATTTAGGGTGGTTAAACATGAATGACTGGCATCCAACCCCTATCCAAAGTGTGAGCATGTAGTTTTTGAAATTGGGTGTGGACATAAACACAATACCTTTACACACCAAAAGGACACACTTTGCAAAAAAGTAAAAAACAACAAACATATGTTTTTTAAAAAGCTACAATTGCGAGATAGCTTGATTGCAAGAGAATGCTTATAAGAGTATGGCTTGATTACAAGGCAAGCCTCGATACAAGGCAAGAACTAAAAGAGGACTTACCTCGCAAGAGTCTCAAAACTAGTGTTGGTAGGACTGAAGGGCTTGTAGGCCATGACCCCTATTTATACTATAACCTAGGAGGTTAAGGGGACCGCATGGTATTACAAGAGAATGCCACATGGCATGACATACATGTCGACACATGGTATGATATGCATGTTGACACATGGCATGCCAACAATGGCATACACAATGATGTCTACATCTTCTAGAATATTCCAAACTCTTTTAGAAAGTTCATCAAACCATGGGGGGCTATACCAGCTTGCATATGAACCAAGGGTTGTCCTTGCTTGAGTATTTGTTACATTACCCCCATCCCCCTTCTAGCATCGAGTTCCACAAAGAGCAATGGTGTGCTTTTGAATAGGCCTTGGTTGTTAAGGTAGCAAGCTCAACACATGCGAACATTGATGATGGATTGCCTAATTAGTTGGGTTCACATGTCTACACTTAGCACATCAATAGTCATTATGATCCTCACGTGGCCTAACTTATTACTTATTATATTTAGTTTGTTGCACTTACCTACAGCTGGCATAGTTATAGCATCAGTCGATTAGTATGGTCAGTTATGTATTATTTGAATTAGTAGGCCACTGCCCTTTATGTTGTATCTTATCTATACTTTGTGTACATTGTATTGTATGAAAGAAGAAGAAGAAACCAGCAAGAAAAGTTTTTGGCCTCCATCTCTCTTCCTATATTCTTGGGTGAGCTTCCTCTTGTATATATTATGTGTGTTAAGCATAGTAGCTCAAGCAAGTCCTCCCACCACGAGATTTCTAATATGGTACCAAAGTGATACCATTGAGAGGCTAGTTTTGAAGCTTAAGTGAAAGAGAAGAAGTAAGGATTCGAGTAAGCAATCAACAAGTAAGAAGGCCTCTTATTCTTCTAGTTTTTCTCTTAGATAGAGTTGATGGAGGCACCAAAAGTAGGGCAAAGCAAAAATCTCAGCTTGTTGTGAGATTTGGTGTGTGACTAGAGTACTGTGTATTCTACAAACAAGCCCTTTAAGGCTTGTTGCTTCTTTTTCGGCCATTTGAGGCCATTGCAAGCCCCCTTTTAGACATGCAAGATTGCGAACAATAGTTTCAAGGTATACTATAAGTTCAGCTATATTGATCAAAAGTAGATGCACATGTTACAAATTTCAAATTTGTAAGTTTTGAGGTGTTTGTTAGGAAGAAAACACAATTTTTATCTACAACAAACATGTTGTACATTACATGTACTATTGAACAATCAATGAAAGAGACTGTTTGGTGTGTTGTTGTACACTTGTTGTGCAAAAGACTAGCTTACTATTTTGTATCAATTTTGTGGAAATGGTAGAGAACAACGAAAATCCCATCATTAGAAGCTAGACAAGAACAATTATTCATCATAAAAGTTTCATGCAATAAACTTTCTTATTGGAAAAGGCCTCTTCAAGTTTGTTTCATGTACAAAAAATGAGCTAGAGATGGGTGACCTTG
Source organism: Lygodium microphyllum (assembly GCF_053477565.2). Taxonomy (NCBI): domain Eukaryota; kingdom Viridiplantae; phylum Streptophyta; class Polypodiopsida; order Schizaeales; family Lygodiaceae; genus Lygodium; species Lygodium microphyllum. The sequence goes on along the minus strand of NC_141157.1, from coordinate 28,786,869 downwards.
CAACTGCAAATGAATTAAAGGTGTGGAGAGAATGGAATGCAAAAGACAAAAAAGTGATGTATTGGCTATCTGCAATCATTAATAATACTATGTTGGGATATATCAAAAATGTAAAACTTCACATGCAACTTCGATAATTTTTTAGAATATATTTTCAATAAATATAAAGGTATGGAAGATTCAACTCAAGCAAGAGTTGAATACTTTGGAAAAGGGGATGATGTCTATAAATAAATATGTTTTGAAAGTGAGAAGCATTGTAGATGCCTTAGCAACTATTGATGCAATACCTAATTATGATGATTTGGTTTCATCTACCTTAGGTGGCTTTAATAAGAAGGCCTAAAAATCATGTCACTTCTATGTATATACAGAAGTTGTTTCTAGTTATTGATGAGTTGGTCTCTCTCATGATCATTGAAGAGATCGACATGCAAGGTGAATCATCTGAAAGAAGTGGTGAATATGTCCAAGTATTTTGCTCAAGTTCAAGAAGGGGACGTGGTAGATCCTCTTCAAGAGGCCATGGTATGGGATGTACTAGTGATAACCAACAAAAGTGGTTAAATTAGTAGTTTGGTGAAATGCAAGTTTCAAAGGGCTGTGGAAACTTTAGAGGTAGGGGGAGCTCTAGAGAAAGAGGTGGATGGAAAAACATATATTCTAGCAATTTTGGCATTTTTTGTCATTATTATGGCAAAACGGGTCATATTGCAACCCAATGTTATGCTAAGAAAGATTATATCTGCAGTGGTAAATTGTAGTAAGGAAACTATACATTGTCTTTACAACAGAATGAAGATAAAAATAAGTATATGTTTGTTATGTAGCATATGATGAATGCTATTACAAGAAAGAGAACACAAGATGATGTATGGTATGTTGACTCCGGTGCATCTAATTATATGACCAATCATACTAAATGGTTTTAAGAGATGCAGGATTTACAAAATTTAGGCTAGGTGCCACCCAATTTCACATATTAGAAAATGTTCATTGTCCTTGTATGATGGTCGAACAAAGAGTCTATCAAATGTATTGCATGTGACATCCATCACAAAGAATTTAGTGTTTATTTGCCAAATGGTAGAGCAAGGACTGCAAGTTCAATTCAATGCAAACAATTGTTTTGTGGAAGATTTTAATGATAAGTTTAGGTTGGTTGCAAAAAGGAAGTAGAGTTGGCCATATACTCTCTTTAGATGCTGGAATTCTTGCTATGAATGCTAAAGGAAAAGGAGTGCTTGCAAACATTGAAATATAGCACAAATGTGTTGGACATGCAAATGTGCAAAGGTTGAAATTAATGCAGTCTAAAGGGTTGATTACAAGGTTGCCTACTTTTAGAGTTATAGAATTTCATAAAATGTGTGAAGTATATCAATTTACTGATGTTTGGAGGCCTACACAAAACATATCTCTTGGTGGTAGCAAATATTTTATCATGTTTATTGATGATTGTTCAAGAAAGTTGTGGATATATTTCATGAAGGAAAATAGTGATGTATTTGAGCACTCCAAAACTTTCAAGCCTAGTGTTGAAACAAAAGCGTGCTTGAAAGTTAAGTATTTGAGATTAGATGGAGGGGGAGAGTACCTCTCTAATGAGTTCAATGACTTTTTGAGATCTCATGGGATAAAGAGACAATTTACTTTTATAAGTATATCCCACAACAAAACAGGATTGTAGAAAGAAAAAATATACATATTGCAAAAGTTACATGAGCATTGATGATTGAAAAGAATATGTCAAAATATTATTGATTTGAATATGTTCATTTTACTCTCTACATTATGAACAGAACTTCCATGACTCCAGTTCATGGGATGATCCCAAAGAATGCATAACAGGTAAGGCCGATGTGTCATACTTGAAAGTGTTTGGTTGTATTGTATATATTCATGTACTAGATGAGTTATGAAAGAAGCTTGGTCCAAATACTGAAAAATGTATTTTCATTGGATACTCTTTAGAATAGAAAGGATATCATTGTTATAACCCTATTACAGGTGAGTTCAGAGTGAGTAGGGATTTTTTTAAATGAGATGATCAGTTGGTAAGTATCTAGTGTTTGGTGATGCATTGGATGATTATGATGATCATGATAGTTATGTACAGAAAGAAAAGTACAAATTATGTAGACTTGGTGAACCAAAAACATCATCTACTACTGCATCTATAGTTAGCCCTTGGTCTAGGAGACTAAAGAGCAGCCCCACATCTTCAAGCACATCTACAAGTGTTGTAGATAAAGACAAAGGGAAGAAGAAAGTGTTAGATGGTAATGATGCATCTTCTAGTCATTTGGGATTTTATGGAGATTCTAGTAGTTTAGAGAGTTTGGATGATGATCTTGGTATTCCTTCAGTCATAGGACACTAGGTGTATAGAGAGCACATGGTAATGTAAAGGCTCCACTAAGTGATCCAACAATACGCATGTCCAACAAGGTCAAATACCCTATTAAAAGATTTGGTTTTAAAGGTTATACAGCTTACCATTATACTTATATGGTAAATGTGATTGAGGGTATTGAGCCCACTTGCTTTGAGGATGTTGAGCCCACTTACTTTGAGGTTTTTGTTAGTCATACTCATTGAGATGCAACAATGGATGAGAAGATGGTTGCATTAGAAGCCAATACGACTTGGGATCAAGTATCATTGCCTAAGGTCAAGGCTGTAAGTGGGTCTACAAAATTAAGCATAGTGTTGATGCCTTTATTAGTAGATATAAGGATAGACTGGTTGCAAAAGGCTATGCTCAAACATATGGCATAGATTATGAAGAGACATTTAGTCGAGTTATTAGGATGGCAATTGTTAGATATGCGATTGCTTTGCCTTTGTAACAAATTTATGTAAAGAATGACTTCTTGCATGATGAATTGCAATAAAAGGTGTATATGGAACAACTAGCAGGTTACGAGAATTTAGAGCATCCCAAATACATGTGCAGGTTAAAGAAGGTACTCTATGGGCTAAAGAAAAAACCTACAGCATGATTCGACAAGATCAAAGAGCATTTTTTCAACATTGGATTTTATGTTTCTAATATGCTGATCACTCACTTTATGTGAGAAAGGGAGATGCAAGCTTGGTCATCATAGTCATCTATGTGGATGACTTGATTATTACATGTGATAGTCATAGTAGGATTGCTAAAGTCAAGAAACTTTTAAAGAAGAAGTTTGAAATGAAAGATTTGAGTGAGCTAGGTACTTTCTTGATATTGAGGTAAATCAGATGTGATGATGGTATATGGCTATCCCAAAGGCAATATGGCTTGGATATGTTATCCAAGTTATGGTATGATAGTATGTAAGCCTCATTCAATCCCATTGGAGTAAAACATGAAATTGAGTGTTGATATTAGGAATAAGATAGAAGATCCTCCTATGTTGATTTGCATGACTATCACAAGGCCAAAATTGAGCTATGATGTTGGCCTTGTCAGACAATTTATGCAAATGCCCAGAAAGGCTCATTTGGATGCAGTTAGATGCATATTGAGGTATGTGAAGTCCACTTTGCATTATGGACTTCTTTATGAGATAGATAAGGATGAGGACCTAGGCTAAAATGGCCGATCATGTAAAAAAGGGGTGGTTCCCAAAAGGAATGAGGGCATGTATAAAAGCTAAAAAGTGAATGAAGAAGCTCATTCTTCTGTGGCTAAAACTAGCTCTCCTCTCCTCTTTCTCTTCTTCTTGTTCTTGTTTGCTTGAGCTTGTGCTTGAGAGAGGGAGTGTGAGGGAGTGAGTGTGTGAGGATGAGGAACTGTTGTGGAGAAGCTCTCCATCTTTTCCTCTCTTCTTCTTCTTCTCTTCTCTTCTATTGACTTGCACGTGGAAATGGAGCATGGAGCTTGGAGCTCGAGGATTTAGCTTGCTTGAGCTTAAACCTTGGATTGTGGAGCTACCAGAGTGCTTGAGGTAGAAGGAACTCGATCGAGCATGGAGGTAGACTCACTACACTCATAGGTGTGGGAGCATGTACGGCTATGTGAGAGGTAGCCATTGCACTTGTCTTGAAACACTTGAAGCAATAAGCAGTCCGTGGGTCTTGGTGGTTGAGCAAAGGTGCACACATTTTGATATCATTGTTGAGACAATGGATTCAAGCCTTGAGTGCTTGCGCACTCTGAATCAAGCATTGAAGTGGGGGTTTTCCCAAACTGGTGCTTGAGATACATATGTAGGAAGAAAGGGCGTTTGATCTTCATTGCAAGCAAGTGTTTTGGATTTTTGAAGTTTAGATAGATCGATTTGATTAGCATCGATATTTACTTATGATTTGTAGGCATTTAGGTAGGAAAAAATAAGGGAAAAGAAGGAAAAACTATAACAGCGCGGCCAAATCAGGGTGCAAAGAGGAAAACAGGGTTGGAATCCAGAAAGAAAGAGAAAAGGGCATCAAAGGGGTGTTGGTAGGGTTTACGACCCTAGGGAAGGGAGAAAGAGCTCATTTTTACTTGTAGGTTTGAGAGAGAGAGAGAGAGAGAGAGAGAGAGAGAGAGAGAGAGAGAGAGAGAGAGAGAGAGAGAGAGAGAGAGAGAGAGAGAGAGAGAGAGAGAGAGAGAGAGAGAGAGAGAGAGGTTGCTGCAGGAGACTAAAGGAGTGGAGATCGCATCGATTCTTGCGATTTGAGCTCATACAACACCCACAGGTAAGCTGCCTCAGTTGTTTAGGTGTCATAGATCATGTCTGGAACTTGCAGGGCCTTGGAGTGGTAAATCGAGCCCAAATGAATCAAATTTGAGTTGCGTTGTGAGTTCACACCGACGGAGTCATATAGAATCAGAAGATCTGATTTGACCACATGAATTCAATTCTTAAAAATCAGAATCGGACCAAGTCTCACTATCTGATTGGACACCCACACAAAATCGAATAATTGGAATCGGCGGACCAAGACTCAAATAAGATAATTGGATGTTAGAATTGGACGTCCGATTTTGAAAATCAGACAGAAATTGGCAGAATCAGATAGATGAACATAACCCAAATTTTGACTTACTCTAACCTGAACAAACCTAGATAAGAGCCAAACCCTAGCCGTAGGTTACCCTAGTGCACTTCCTAGTGGCAAATGGATAGGACAAAGAGCCAAACCCAGATAGGAGCCAAACCTTAGCCGCCCTAGCCATACGTTACCCCAGTGCGCTTCTTGGTAGCAAGCGGATAGGACAAAGAGCAGATTCTTCCAAGGACTTGGCACCCAACAGTCTAGGAGTGATTGCAAGTGCTAACCACACCCAATAAAGACATTGAGCAAACCAAGAGGGCGGCCATAATTTGTGCCTCAGAGCCACATTGGGCCGAAACCGAATGAAGGGGAGGGAGTGAGACTTGCATTGAACTGGCTGCATTCACACCACATTATTTAATCGCTTGAAATGCACCTAAAAGGTTGAAAGACTGGTTTCACACAGTGCATAGTCAAGAGCACTACTCACAAGGTAGTTCCTTAAATTAGAGGACTGTTTCAAATAACAAGGAACTCATACAAGATAACATAAATTGAACAAACTCACCATTAGGAGAAGACCTTAGTTCATCCAAGTAGGAGACTCAATGAGCCAAACCGCTTGGAGAAAAGAGAAAAAATATCATTAGGGACTCAATGTTGCCTAACTTGATCAACTTGATTGACACCTTAGTGACTCAAGAAATAACTGACATGTCTAGCTCTAGCACCAATCACGAAGCTGATGTGCTTGACATGGGAGATTACCCAGTTGACATACAGCAAATGATCAATCGATATGATCTCCAAACCAAGATGGAGCATCACGGTAGGCCAGCTAAGGACATCATAGCTGACCTTGAGGAAGAGCAAAAATTGGCAAGGAAAGTGCTGCAAGGCATAGTCACTTATAATCAGGAACAATAAGCTCAAAGACTGAGGCATGAGATAGAAATGCGAGAGGTCCATCGAATTTTAGCTCTTGCCAATAGAAACAGGAGAGGACCCAATGCTGAGAGGGAAAGAGTGCTTGAAGCCAACCTTATGTTGAGCAATCTTCTCACAAAGCGACTCATAGATACACAATTGCAGAGCAAATGGAGTAACCCCAGCATTTTCATTGCTAACAGGACTAGGTAACACTCCGAACTCCAAAAGCCAAACAAAGATACCCATAGTTGCCAAGTAACTTGACAAGTATCAGCTCGACAATGAACCATATAGTTTCATAGAGCAAGTTTAGGTATGTGAGGCAAGTGGCCTAATGGACCTTGCTCAACGTGCATAGGCTTTTGGTCTTTGCCTTGGGGATAAAGAACGGATGTGGTATAGTAGTTTACAAAATAATTTCAACAAACTCAAGAGTCTCTTCATGAAGAGGTTCTCTGAGGTAGGGTACTCGGATAACCTTATTGTTCCACTAATGAACGTCAATCAAAAGGACAAAGAGGACATTCGAGACTACATCACACGTGTGCAAAGTCTCTTAAAGAGAATCCCAACCACAAAGCGACCCAACGGTCTCCACTGTGTTCATAAGTGGAATCTGAAGTGAAGAGCTTTACAAGGCCTTGGTGGGCAATTCAAACCTGTAAAGGGATGTACTAGCTAGGTCTTTGAAGAAGCCATATGAGTAGACAACCTACTCAAAGAGAGAAGCTCAAGGACCACAAACCGAGATAGTGCATTCTCAAGAACCTTGACAAGAGCCACGACCGCTAGCAAGAGATTGAGCTAGAGCGCCCACCAGGAGAAAGGGAAGAATGGCAACTAGAGCCAGGAGTTGGTGGACATGAATCTAGAGTTGGCTAAGCTTCAAGAGATGATGAGAAGGATTGCAAGACCTCACGTGCAATGTGTGCATTGCAGAGGAAACCACCTTTCAGCCGAGTGTATGGATCCTAGATCCAAACCCCTTGCCAAACCCTGTGCCAATTGCAGTAGGTTTGGCCATGATGGAGTGCATTGCCGATTGCTGAGGTGGTTGCCATACCCATAGCCATACAATCAGCCTTACTACCTAGAAAATAGACTACTTCCTTATGGAAGGGGAGCTTCATTAGCTCTTCCAGCACCCAATGTTTCAAGGCGAGCAATCTCTAGGATGGACATCAACCCTACGGGTGTACCTAGACCACTTGGACCCTTCGTGACCCTCCACGCACTGAGCGATGCTCCAGTGCATTATGTCAAGGAACCAAATGAGGAAGAGGCATATGTAAACCCTTATGTATCCTAAGATGAAGAGGGTAATCCCATTTTAATGGATTTTAGACCAGAACACCGATGATGCATTAGGTCGGGGAAGGGGTAAAGGTCTAGGAGGTCAAAACCAAGAACCTATCGCATATTGGACTTGCGACCACCTAGGACACATCTCCTCTCATTGCTCTGAATGAGAGCAAGCTAATCCAACCTGATATGCCATGAGTGTGGAATCACTCATTTGTATGTCGAGTGCCCTAGGCGGAAAGCATTCGCTAGTTCAGCTATCGTGCCATCTGTGTCTTTGGGACTATTTGGAGTCAAGATGCTTGATGGCAAGGCCACTTCCATCTCATTGAATATCATGACCCCTTGCATAGATGAGGTAGGCTGATATCTCATTACTCAGACCTAGCAACCTTGATGCAGCTTCCATAGGAGGAAAGAGGAGTTGTAGGAGGGGAAGGAAGAGAGCCGAGACAAGAGTCACACTCAAAACTGATAGTGCTACTACACTACCACAGGGTAAGCAAGTCACCGCGACGCAAAAGCAAAAACATCTGCTCCTAAGATAGTGGAGAAGGGGAGTGCCAAGGTTGGGGAATATCCTGATCCAAGGCACCAATTAGAAGTAGTTAACAAGGTCAAGGAGTGGGTGAGAGAGGTCCAAGAGCACCTAAAGGATGCCGAGCCCATCCTAGAAGATGAGATTGATGAGCTCTCTAGTGTGAGCACACCTATCTTGCCTACTCACATAGAATCCAAAGAAGCATCCACACCCCCTGTAGCACCACAAAGACAAAGCCTAGGCGCCGTGAGCGGATAGGCTACTTAAGAGCAGTGGCAAAAGAGTGTAGAGAGTAATGAAAGGCAAGTAGCTAATGGCCTACTTACAACTTTGCCAGTGGGGGATCTACTTAGGCAAAGCTCCTCATTATGGTGAGAGTTAAAGCAGTGGTGGGTAGAGGGACCTAATGAGCCAGGAGGAGTTGAGTTGCATGACCATGATGTAGCCACACAGATATTTTGAGTACTTGATGAGGAAGCTAGTAGATAACCTAGCCGCCAATCTCAATCCACTCCAAGACCTCATGGATGAGCTGAAATGGCAATGGACCAAGGTGCACGACCTAAACCTCAGGTACAATTGGACACTGATCACGAATGAAAAAAGAACCGAGAATAGAGACCTAGAAAACAACTAGTAGTTAGAATGTAGTGACTCAGATGACGAGTATAAGGACTAGTGATCCGCAAATGAGAAAAGTGAAGAAGAGGTCGAGATGATAGAGTACGGCACAGATGGCCAACTGATCGAACAAATAAGAGTAGACTCCAAGCCACAGAGAGCCAACGCTTTTATGAAAGAGGAGTGTTTAGAATTGAATGTGATTGCACTTGGTTGGATCACTTAGGCATGACCGACTATGAGCAAGTAAGGCTAGTCCTGCCAAGTGTTGCACCTCTTCTTAGAGCAAAATCAGCCTCAGAGATGCAACCACAATGGGAGACTCCCTCCTCTAGCGAGGGTTGCGAGTTTAACTCAGAATCAGAAGTAAGCTTTGAGAGCAATCCAAAGATACCCCAACCACCTAAAACAAAATGCATCAAGGGGGACTTGCTAGTCCACTAGAGGCTCAGATGGTTGAAGGAGGAAAGGAGAGGACAACCAAGGTGTTTGGAGGTTGAACAACAAAGGAAACCCCAAGACCCACCAAAGCACTTCACTAAATTCAAGAAGGGAGATAGTATAGTGATCTTGTTGGGAGGAGTGAAGAGGCAGGGATAGGCAAGTGAACAGATAGAAGGGCCTGCCAAGGTCAAGGAGTGAACTTGGTTGGGAAAGGGGAGAAGCCTTGACCCATGTTTATAGTTGACGACCTAACCAAGCAAGAGGAGACTGATCTCATTGCTCTCTTGCGAGAGTACATAGATGTGTTTACTTGGTCCTTAGATGAACTCAAAGGAGTCGATTCGAGAGTCGTAACACATAACATTCCAATGACTCTTGATGCAAGGATAGTGAAGCAACAACCTTACCCGATGAATCTGAAGCATGCTAATGCCATCAAGGAAGAGATTGACAAACTATTGAAGGCCAGATTCATCTATGAGATTGAGCACACGGATTGGGTATCACCCATTGTGATTATCTTGAAAAAGAATGGAAAAATCAGAGTGTACATAAACTACAAAAAATTCTATGCTGTAACTAAGAGAGACAATTATCCATTACACTACACATAACACATGCTTAAGAGAGTAGCGGGAAAAGCTTACATAGTCATGCCATTTGGACTGACTAATGCACCTATCACCTTCTATTGTCTAATGTACACCATTTTCAAGGACATGCTTAGGCGAGAACTAGAGGTATTTGTGGATGACCTATGCATACACTTTAGTTGGGCAGAACATCTAGATAAGCTTCGTGTAGTCTTTGAACAGTGTAGGTTGTATAGTCTCCCTCTGAACCCCCTTAAAGTGCCTTTGGGTAAAACACGGATGTATCCTAGGGCACGTGGTGTCCAAGAATGGCATTGCCATTGACTTCTCCAAAATTAGGGTTATTGTCAACTTGCCACCACCAACAAATTATAAGGAAGTTTAGTGCTTCCTAGGCTACATATGGTACTATCGACGCTTCATCTTGAACTATGCATTGATTGCTAGACCACTTTACAAGTTGCTAATTGTATTCAAGTGGACCGAGGAGTGCCAACACACTTATGAGAAAATGAAAAAGGCTCTCACTATAAAACCTATTCTACAAGCCTCAGATTAGAACATAACATTCCACGTGCACATTGATGCATCAAAGTTTGCCATGGGAACTATTTTGTGCTAGCTTGGTGAACATAATCTTGACTATTTGATGAGCTTTGCTAGTAGATAACTCATGAATATAGAGATGAACTACTCCACGATGGAGAGGGAAGGCCTAGCCATGGTATTTACTATAAAAAAAATTCGGCATTATATTTTGGCCATGCCTTTCACCTTCTTTGTGGACCATCAAGCTTTGCTTTAGCTTGTAAATAAACCTTGCACTACAAGATGCATAGCTAGATGACTACTTTTGCTTCTAGAGTTTGACTTTTTTGTGGTAGTATGCAAGGGCAAGCAAACATTATATGGCCAATCACATGTCTTGCATACCCATAGGAGAAGTTGTTGGACAAGGGATTGCAGATGACCTACCGGATGCACACCTTGTCCAACAAAAGAGACTTGTTCAAGGGAGACTTAACACCATATTGGGCAAATGACATAGTCTAGATCTTAGAGCACGGATTGCCTGAGAGGCCTATCGAAAAGGCCAGGCTAAAGCACCTCATCCTTAGGATTCAACCCTATCAATTGATCGATGGCTAGCTCTATAGGTTAGGATAGGATGGCCTATTGCAAAGATGCATATGCAAGCACAAAATGCATGATGTGCTAACTGAAGTGCATGGTGGAATTGTGGGAGGACACTTCAGTGGAGATACTATAGCCCACAAGGTGCTTCAATCTCAATTGTGGTGGCCCACCCTCTTTTGTCATGCTGCTAAGTTTGTCAAGCACTATGACGAGTGCCAAAGAACCAAGGTCCCTATTTGTAAAGATAGGATGGAGTTGACCCTAGTCATAGCAAGACAACCCTTCAAAAAATAGAGAATTGACTACATTGGGCCGATCAATCCCGTGGCATAGTACTCCCAATCCAAGTACATCATAGTAGCAATTGACTATCTCACAAAATGGGCTAAAGCTCTCGAGCCACTAGAAAGAGCAATGCTAGAACTATAGCTAAGTTTCTTTGGGAGCAGGTGATCTCACGATTTTGGCTATCCCATTGAGCTAGTTAGTGACCAAGGCATGCACTTCATTAATGAAGTGATTGATCATTCGCTATCTACATTCCTGATCATCCATAGGAAATCATCATCTTACTACCCTCAAGCCAACAATCAAGTGGAATCCATGAACAAAATCCTAAATGCCCTAACTAAAGTGGTCTCTGCCCTTGCACAGTGATTGGGATAACAAGCTCATGGCAGTGCTATGGGCCTATATGACAGCTTATAAAATGGCAGTGGGGCAAACAACCTTCAAGCTGACCTATGGGATCCAAGTAGTTTGGCCAGTAGAGTTTTTTGTTCCAAGCTTGAGAGTAGACAAGGAAGCAGTAACACCTGCTTATGTGAATAACAATCATCTTGCTACTCAAAAAATACATGCTTTCAATGTGCTTATCGATGAAGGAGTTGACTTCAATATCCTTACCCATGAGCATTGGATTCTCATTGGTTAGCCCCAATCGTAGCCCACAAATGCTAAGCTCAACCCATTCACGGGGTAGTCCTATCCACTACTGGGAAAGTGCAAAGTAGCAGACTCTATCGAGACTAAAAGCCTCCCCATGATCTTCTATGTGTTACCAAATACTAAGGATGCTAGTAGGGAATCACTGTTGGGCCGCACATTTAAGAAGCAAGCCCATTGCAACGTTGAGTATGACTCACCGCGCATTCACCTTGCCATTGGCAATGTTTGGATAGTGACGACTTTCAGCAACAAGGGTAATACAACTCCACCGTAGCCATATGCCATCGGTAGAGGAAACAAGTGCAAGGTCTAAGGAGGGGGGTTGTAACTTGTCCCACCCTACCAAGAACCACTTGCAACCCAAAGGAGACACATCCAGGACCATTGAGCAACAACTCAAGTGGCCGCCCAAACAACAACCAAAGCCGCCTAGAAGCCAACTTACACAAACTTGTAACCATAGAACCTCACGTCCTAGGCCTAGCGGAGGCAAAGCTGGCGCTATTAAAGTAGCTGAACAGTCAAGCCGCGATGGGTACCCAAAGACCTATTGTGCGCTCAGGGCTACTACAAAGGTAACAACTAGATTTGGTTGCCCAAGATTAGGAGCACTACGCATGCTCCTCAATCCAAGCCCTCCAGCCCATCTCCAAAAACTTCAAACCTGCCTAGAATTGAGAAATTGTCTAAACTGAAGGCCGCCAAATCCATAGAGTCCCAATGCGTGTATCGACCAAAACTGCAGCACCTGCTGCTACCCCTAAATTGATGCAACTCGACACTTTCAATGTCCTTGTTGTTCCACAAGCAAGAAGCATTGTAACCTTGAAGCCCCTAGATAAGCCCCTCACACAAGTCACCGATGAGAGCTCTATTGACCAATCCATGTGCACCAGACATCAATTGCTAAGTTATCTAGCTCAATCAAACCCCAACCTCCTATAGGCCTTAGACCCTCTTATGAGTGTCAATCTATTCTCACTTTGGCCTCCAATTTAGCTGAGATTACAAGGGATGACTTAGTCACTTGTATTTGACATTTGGATGCCACCTTCACTATGCTTTCTAAAAGCTACAAGTGGTTGGACTTAGGTCTCCTGGAAGAGCCTTTGGCAACTGATGTAAGCATGCTGCCATGCACCTAGGAATAATTGAAATTCATGTTTGTTAAAGTCCCCATGGTAGCTGGATTGCCAATGGAATTTATCGAGAGCAAGCTCGCAAACAACAACTAATCACCTCCTATAGCAAGAGCAAAATCTCTGCAACCTGTCATGAACTAGACGAGCTAAAAACACTAGCTGACTCTGAATCTTCTTTTCTATGGAGATGGTATGCTCTCCATCTCCAATGGGAGCAAGAGGGCTACCAAATCATGACCAATTTTCAGTAGAGATGCACCATCAAAATCGTGGAGTATGATCCAACTTATGTAGCCCCCACCTCCTTTAGAGTATTGGCCATCACCCATGATCAACCCTTAGAAGATCATGTTATGGCCCATCCTTACTTGGATCGCATCCTCAGTGAGGAAGAACTATGCGTTGCTAGCTAGATCAACTCTAGCGATTTCCTAACTAATGCCCTGACTACATCACATGTGTCAGCATTTGACCTCAACCGTCATGGCACCTTAGAGTACAACCCGCAGTTTTTATGCTTGGCTCATGAAAAAGTAAAAGAATCATGCCCATGCGCTTAATGCCCTTAATCCTTCATCCTCCAATCCTAGGAAGGATTTGCATCATTCCCAAGGGGAGGGGGAAGGGGAGGGGGAGTAAGGTAACAAACAAAACCTGAGAGGAACATGAATGATAAAGCATAAAAAGGGTAGGCAGACAGGAAGAAAACATTAAGATCGAAACTCGAAAGTAAAGTGACGAATAAAAAGACTTTATGCTTAAGAAGAATAGTCAAGAAATGCTTCTTTGGAATTTACGGAATACTTGAAGCAAAAATTTCCATTCTATCTTTGAAGTTCTCTTATTTCATTGCGTAAAGTTGCAATCTTTTACTTTCATGTTGGAAAATGGTCTTGCAAGTGAACTAATGGAAGTCGTTGTATCTTGGCAGGAACTCAAAATGGCAACACAAATTCCATTCTTAGAAGAAGAGTATAGTAGGTTTTGGTTGGCTGTTGAGACAAGAGTCTTTAACCAACTCAAATACCGTAGCATTAGCAACCTGAAGGAACTGATAAAGGCTGAAGACATAGTGAAGAGGATGATCAACTAGTAAAACCTTCACAAATACGTAGAAAAAGTTAGCCAAGAGATTGACCACAACTGATGCACAGAGTTCTTGAGGACCTTTGATGCAAGCATGGGCAACGACATCGTAACTATTAGGTGAGGAAGTTCTCCCAGGAAGGTTGAGTTTGCACTAAGGTTGGAATTGGTGGAGAAAACATTAGGGTTGGCAAATGTCCAAGGAAAAAGAGAGAAGAGGGATGTCTATAGCATGCTGAAGATGACAAAGGCAAGAGTGCACACCAATGATGGAATTAGCTTACAAGACATTCTTGACACTACAGTTCAGTTGCTGCAAGCAAAAATGGTGCATGCACTCTTCTCTAGTCATAGGTACAACACACTCATGATATGATGAGAATCCACGTACCCATGCTTGAAAGTGTTGTAGTAGGAGCCCTAGAAGAAATCAACTAGAATGCTTATGTTCGAAGGACAATCGAGACTTCAGCCACCAAGGTGCTAGCATCCAGCCAAAAACCAGTTTGGGGCGAGTCACCGACTGCCACCTCCAAATCTGACCGCATCCAAAGCTTCGACCATAGGGTTTGGCAAGGTACTAAAACCTGTATTATCCAAGAGGTGGTGGGAGAAGTGTAAGGTGACGAGGAAGTGGGGGAGACCCTTGAGAGATCTCCACTCCACGAGCAGGATCAATCAAGCAAAAGAACAATGAGAGAGGGCAGAGAGCAAGAGATTCCTCTGAAGAAGCAAGTGGAAACTAAGGAGAGGATGATGAGAGAAGAAAAGGCTAGGCTAAAAAAGACACAAGAAGAGTAAAAAAGGGTCAAAGAAGAGAGGGTAAAGAAATGGGAAGAAGATGGAGGCATTTCTTACTAGGGTAAGGCTTATAACCATCTAGGTCATGAATTGTGGGGTAAGTCCATATAGGGCCCACAAATAACTTTCTAAAGAAGAAGTGTTCTCAATCCTTTTGAGTTCTTTATTGTGTACCTTGCATTTTGAAGTGAACTCTTAGTGTTCTTGTCCTAAGAGGTGCCTTATATACATCACTCAAAGGTTCTATCATCATGCCCTTGTGCATCTCAATGTGGTGTTTAGAGCTTCATTGTTCCTCCACTCAAGACCTGAGGTTTAAGTTGGGGGTTAAGATATGGTTTGACATTCAAGGTGTTTGCACCTAGACCAAAGCACTTCTTTTTGGTTTGACCACCCTTTTGAGACTAAAGCAATGTGCTTTGGGTAGGACAAGTCCTATAGCCTTCTTGGTCTCACAAATCTTGAGGCAAGAAGATCCACTTCTCTATTTAAGAATGTATCTCACCATAGAACCTTGTGCTTGCACTCTTAAGTGGGTACAAATGAGTGAATATTTCAAAACCAAGAAGGTCCAAATGAATTAGAATGAAAGAAACTTGAGGTATTGCAAGTAATTGTACCAATCTCAACTTGAAGTAAGTGATACATTAAGGTATGATATCCACTCAAAGTAGATGTGTGCCCACTCAATGTAAGCACAACAAGAACCGAATTGAGGCAAGTGGTTGCAACTAGGGATAAGAGAATGTCCCAACTTGAAGTGGTATCAATGTAGGTGTCACTCAAAATAAGTGCCACTTGAAGTTGTAAATGTGTTAACCCTTACTTTAGGTTAGTGAATACTCAAGCCTAAGCATCAAGGGTAGTGTTGGCTCAAGCTATTAGAGTTATAAATCTCACTTGAGATAGGAGATTTCTCCCACTTGGCTTAGGATAGGTGCTACTCAAGGTGAGCACAACTCAAGGCATGTGGACTTTAGTGATGAGGTTTCAACTTCAAGGTATGTAGCAACTTGAGATAAGTGTTAGTCAAGCACTCAACTCAAGATCAACTCAAGGTGGCTTTAGGTGAGGTAAGTAGAGCGAGTCCCCAACTTGGGGTGTACCACTAGAGGTAAGGCACGAGAGATCACTTGAGGTGAGTGTATGGAGAAATTTAAGGATATGTCTTGACACTCTAGGTAAGTAGGTCGAGACAAGAGGTATGGTGCCAACTTGAGATAAGTGAGTGAGCATGTGCTTGAGGAAAGTGACATGGGGTTAGAAGTGAGTTGAAACTTAAGGTAGATGAGGGTATGTGAGTTAACTTGAGGTAATGAGGTGAGCTTGATGTAGATGAAGGGTGAAGTTGAGATAAGTGCGGACTAGGCTTGAGGTAAGTGGGGATGGAGTCCAACTCAAGGTAGGAGAGGTGTGTTAACTTGAGGTAGATGAGGTAAGTGGTTGAGCCTCACACAAGGTGGCCTTAGGTGTGGGCTCTAGGAAAGAGGTAAGTGCCACACTTGAGGTGAGTATTGGTGTGAACTCAAGGTAAGGAGTAAGTTCATGTGAGTTTAGGAATAACTTGAGGTAAGTGAGTTGATATCCTTCAAGGTAAGTGGTGGTGAGTGAGTGAAGTGCAACTCAAGGTGAGAAAGAGGATTTCCCAACTTGAGGTAAGTATGGTGAAGTCCAATTGAAGATAGGTGGGTATATGGACTCAAGGTAAGTGGAGGAGTCCATGTTGAGGTGGTGATAGTTTAAGGAGAGTGAGGTAGGTAAGTGAAGTTGTGAGTAATGGTGCAAATGAAAATGTAACCCCTCACTTGAGGTGAAAGAATGCCTCCACTTGAGGTAATGTTGTGGGAGTGAAGGTGTAACCTCACTTGAGATGAACGGATGCCTTTAATGTCATTCAAGGTGGTAGCGGTTAAGCCAACTTTAGATATATATCGATGGGTCAACCCAAGGCACAACCAACTTGAGGTAGTAGGCCACTTTAGGTGAGTAGGGTATGGTAAGAAACTCAAGATAAGTGGTAAAGCAAGTGAGTGATTGAGGTAAGTTTCAAGCTAGGTGACCACTTGAGGTAGGCATGAATATAGTTACTTGGAAATGATGTGATACCCAAGGTAGGTCAATTTGGGGTAAGAAAGAAGTCCCAACTCTCAAGGCAACTAATGACTTCAAGATGTGTGATCCACTTGAGGTAAGGGAGTGTTGAGAGTGGAAAAGACTGAATTTTTGACTAATTTTTGTTGTTTTTGAGGACTGAATGGTTGATTTTGATGGATTTTGAGTGATCTTTGGTTGTCTTTGGAAGTGTTTGAGAGTTTTTTGGATGATATTGATTATTTTTTGAAAGCTCATGATGATTCTTAGTGGAAACATGAAGCTCTATGATGTTTTGGTAGGTTCTGTTGAGGTTCTAATTGGTTCTAATACCTTTTGTTTAGCTTCTGTTTTGTTCTGATTTTCTTCTGTATGAAGCATGGATTGATGATTGATGAAGGTTGAGGTCTTTTGAAAGATTATTGAATAGTTTTTGATATTTTGGAATGGTTTTAGTATGAGTTATGAGGATCTGCTATTCTATGTAGACCTTCTGTCTCTGCTCTGTCTCTACTCTGTTCTTGTTTTGTTTTGTAGATCTTTTGTAAGTGTTTTGTAGAATGTATTGTGACTTTGGGAAAGTTTTCTAACTTTTGGAAAGGATGAATCTAAGTTCAAAAGAGCTAAAACAAATGTAAGAAGCAGCTGTTGAAGACTAAAGAGAAGACTAGAGTGATAGTGATAGTAGTGAGCTATGAAGAGACACTATAGTGGCTGTGGTGTCCTTTCATACCTCCCATACCTCTTGGGAGGTGCATCCATGACCTAAGAAGGATTATTAAGTGCCACTCTTGAGTATTGTAGTGAGGAGATGATGTACTAGAGAGAGAGAGAGAGAGAGAGAGAGAGAGAGAGAGAGAGAGAGAGAGAGAGAGCCAATTCTATCAAAACAATGTGTCTATCAATGAGAGATTAAGAGAGAAAGCTATGAAGACAATGAAGATGAATAATATGTGATTAATTTCCATTAAAAAGTGGTGTATTCCTTTGTGTTCTTGTTTGTTATGATGGATTCTATGAAGATGTTGAAGATTATGGTTAATTCTATCAAATCCGAGAGATATCTACTATGTTGCTGCATGAAGAAATGTTGTTTTCCTTGTTTTGGTCATCAAAAGAATGAAATAAAAGCTTGTTGATGCTACAAGATAGATTTTCTTGCAGTAGAAAACCCTTTTCCTTGGTGTCTCTCTTGGGGCTCTAGGGAGGATGTGAGCCTCATAATCACTAACTCAAGGTGAGTGTGCAATTACTTAAGAACTTGGGTAAGCCCTACAACCAACTTGAGGTAAGTATGGGGCATACAAGTGAGTAGCAAGGGTGTGCCAACTCAAGGAGGTGAAGCTTTGAACTTCACTCAATAGGTAGACATGTTAAATTGAGGGAAGTCCCTAGAATACACTCAAAGTGAATGAGGTGAGGCCATTCAAGATAGTGAGGAAAAGCTAACTTGAGGTCGTGCAAGTGGAGGTATAAGTTCAAGCAAGTGAAAATGTGATGATTGAACTTAGCTGCAACATGAGGTGAGTCTAATTTAAATTGAGTAGAGTGAAAACTCTATAAGTGGATCAACTCAAGAATGTGGGAAACTTAATGTATGTGCTATACATGCACTCAAGATAATTAGTATGCACAAATTAGGGTAAGGTTTGAGACTAAATCCAATTTGAGGCAAATTGGCAAGTGATAAAATTAAGATAGTTAATGTATTAACTAGTGGTAGCGATGGTGTAGACCTCACTCAAGATAGGCAAATATAAATGATGGCAATTTACGTAAGTGGCTAGAAGCCCTATTCAAGGTAAGTGCTTGAGACTACTTGAGCTAAGTTGTAGAGAGCCACTTGTAGAAGGCAAAGGTCAAGACTTCTAATGCCTAGGCCATAAGGTGTGTAGTCATTGCCTTCAGTGATAAAACTTTTCTCCATCTTGGATGAAGTATTTTGGAAAAAGCTCAGCCAAAACTCAAAAAATTTGGCAAAAAATTCTTATAACTTTGTTTTGAGCATTCTTGTACTTCACTATATCAAGAGTCCTAAGCTATGACTTGAACCAGGCCCTATGGGTCATCAATTGACTTTGATCAAGGATTTGAGTGGGTATGGGTAAAATTTGGTCTAAATATAGAGTTCTCAACTTGAAAACCACCTATAGCTAATGGTCAAGATCCCTTCATGTATGATCAAAGCCCATAAACAAGCCAAACTATGCATTAATGGGCTCCAACTAGCTTTTTAAAAGGACCTTTTGGAGTCTATAGAAGTGTTTCCAAATCCTACCAATTAAGACCTACGTGGCTCAAGTCTAAAAACCAATAAAAGCTCAATAAAATGACTATCGTGAAATGGTCCTCCAAATCTTTAGTGTGAGTGTGGTCCTTTGGAGACCAAAGCATGTTAGTAGTGTTGGATGGATGGGAGCTAGTTAAGCTCTATCAGTATACTATATCTACTCAAAGGATAACCATGTATTCTACATGCATGTACCCCTCAAAGCCCTTATACATAGTAGGTTTTGGGCATGCTATGGTTGCAATAATAGTTTAATCACAAATATTCACTCATTGTGTGCACTTGCAATCCAAATGAGTGTAGATTTTTGGAGCCAATTCTAGAGCACGAAAGTGGCACGGGAGGCATAAAAGAGCAAATTTTCATGGAAAATGAGTGGAGCACGCATCAATGAGCTAGAATTTTCCTAGATAGATTTTGACGCTAGGAACCTGACGCAAGTTTCTGTTCGTTGATTGGAGTATGTTTGACCCCCCATTCAATTCCCACAAGGTTTGGCATTATGAAGTAGCTATCGAATTCGGGAGTTGGAAAGAGTGCGACAGAGGTCGAGTTGATAGATTTCGATGCCACGAAGCTAGTTGTCCAGTCCGTTCATGATTTCAAGGCTGTTTGCTCCCTCAGCGAGCTTGAAACCACTTTCGTTCAAGTATGAATAGCTAAAGATGAACTAGATATTTTGAAGATTAAACTTAATAGAGAGATTAAGCTCTAAAACTCTCACAATTTGGAGAGGGGGGGACATCAATTTTTTGGTGTTCCATCAAAATCATTGATTTTGGAAAATTGTGTCTATTCGAATCAAGGATAGGCATCAAGGTAGAGAGATACACAATTTTTTCGCTTCCTATTGCCTGTACTGTCAAAGAAATATGATGGAATGAATAGAAAACTGCTATTTTAGTCTCTCTCTCTCTCTCTCTCTCTCTCTCTCTCTCTCTCTCTCCCCCCTCTTGGTGCTTGTTCTCATGGCTAATTCTATATGAGAGAGGGTGGGTTGAGATGAAAGATTTTGAACGTGGGATGGTGTTGAAGCATTATGGAGCATAGATCAAAGGTTGGAGAGGTGTCAATGGCCATGGATGAGCATCAGCGGCTTCCTGAACATGAGATACGTATGGATTTTTATGTGATTTAATGTGTAAGTGGGATTCTTCATTGTTTTATGATGCATTTTAGTTTCATATGATTGGAAATGATTGCTATTTCTTGGAAATGTTTTTTTAAATAAAAATCATAAAAAATAGCAATGATTAATCTTTTAATAATTTTATGCTAAACACGCAAAATCTACAAAGTGTGGTTTTATTGCAAATCATGAGTTTATGGATTTTGTTGAGTCATATTGTGTTTCAATGGTGAACGATGACAAATCTTGGTATTCCTAAGCATCTTATGTCAGAAAAATAAAAAATATGTATAAAATAAATAATAATAAAAAAGGGATTTATATGAAAAATAGCTTTTATGCATTAAAAAACTACAAAAAATTATGAATGTGTCTTTGAGTGTATGGTAGGGATAGGGCATGAGGTTTAGCCTTAGTCTATCGCCATTTTTATGTTAAACTACATATTTATTTCTTTTTATATACAAAAAATACATGAAAAATACTATTTATACCTACTGACGAATACAAAACCATAAATGGTAGGGAGAAAGGATTGTGGGACATTAAGAATCCATTGAAATATGATTTTATGCATATCTTGACATATAGGATTCATTCATTTTAAATGTTTAAAGAAGGGCAGTAGCACGAATTACTTCGGTGTTACCTTAGCAATGATGCATTGCATTAGAGTGAAATCATGAAAAGAATTACTTGTACACAATCCACGATGTTTGATCTATAAGTTTATATGTTTGTGCACTTAAGTACATTCACCTTTGCATTGCATTACATATACATGGTATTAGAAAAACAAATCCTAGATGCATTACACTTGATTGTTACAATCATTAACCCGCATTGAGAGTGTAAGGAGTCCCATGTTGTAGGACAGTACGGTCATTCCCTTTGGGGCCTAATTTGGTAAGGATTGAATTATCTCTTGGAACGAATATAAAGAGAGGACTATGTTTCGCATGTGCTATATGTTTGGATAGTACCTTAAAGAGACTTGGTTTATGCATATACATTTGCAATATCCACACATATCTCGCCCTATTCACTTGAATAATGAAACTATTGATTATACATTGATTCTATTTCTTTGCAATGAAATATAGATATCATGAACGCAAAGTGCTACAGGGCAATTCACTACAAGGATTTAAGCCTATAGCGACGGCGGGTAGTGACGCAGGTACCAGCGTCGCTATTTGCGTCGCAAAAGTGATGCAAATAGTGATGCTCCACAGGGGAAAAAAATAGGCCGAAACCGAGTGCGGGTTTATTTCACGTTTTTGTATCTTATGTTTTGAGAGCGAGAGCGAGAGAGAGAGAGCGACCATCGAGAGAGAGGGAGAGGAAGAAGGCTTGCCGCCGCCACCGTAGCCGCCGTTGTTTGCGAAGGAGAGGAGGAGCCTTCATTGCGAAGAGGAGCCATGCCACAGTCGCTATATCTCATCGGTGAGTCTATTCTCTCCTTTTGCTTGTTTAGGGTTTAAATCACTTTCTCTTTTGCTTGTTTAGGAGAGGAAATGAGAGAGAAAGAGAGGGAGAGGGAGAGGGAGGGAAAGAAAGAGAAAGAGAAAGAGAAAGAGAAAGAGAAAGAGAAAGAGAAAGAGAGGGAGGGGGAGGGGGAGGAAATGAGAGAGGGAGAGAAAGAGAAAGAGAGGGGGAGGGAGAGGGAGAGGGAGAGGGAGGGAGAGTGCATTCTCTCTCTCCCTCTCCCTTTTGCTTTTGGAGAGTGTTAGGATATATTGTGAGAGGGAGGGGGAGGAAACGAGAGAGGGAGAGAAAGAGAAAGAGAAAGAGAGGGAGAGGGAGAGGGAGGGAGAGTGCATTCTCTGTCTCCCTCTCCCTTTTGATTTTGGAGAGTGTTAGGATATCTTGTGAGAGGGAGAGGAAATGAGAGAGAAAGAGAGGGAGAGGGAGGGGGAGGGAGGGAGAGGGAGAGGGAGGGAGAGGGAGGAAATGGAAGAGGTTGTGGGCAAAACCTTTGTGGTATGAAGGAGATGCTCTCAATAAAAGGCAATCTTTGTCTCTACTTTCTATATCAGTGCTATCCATGTCTTGACATCTAATTGAGCAAGGTCTATTTTTATGACTTGAATGTACTATTAACCACCATCATCTTTGTCTTCCAAAGGTTCACTATTGATCCTCTATGCATATAAAATGTTTGCAATGCATCCATGTGTCTTTAAAAGCCCTCAAGAGAGTCTGCAATCAATACCACATCATTTGCATACGATAAAATGGATATCAATATGCTTGCTAATTGGTCCCCCCAAACTATACACATAATCTGAGAGCTCATCATCATAAACACAAAATAGAGTAGGTGAAAGTGTGCACCACTCCTTCATTTGGATGCAACTATCCACCATATCAAAAATCCCTCCTAGTTCATGTATCCTCCCAATCATTAAATCATACAAGGCATGAATCCCGACTATAGATCTTCTAGTGTGCCATTATCCTATGGTTGCAACTTGAGCCTAGCATAAGACACATGTCAAATGCATTGCAAAAATCTAGAAAATAGCAATAAATTCTCTTCCGATGTGTCCTACCTCCTATATAATAGCTTTGACGATCAATACATGATCAAGCATAGTGAACCCTCTCCCAAAGCCTACATGCACAGGGGATTCACTAGTAGTAATAAGGATACGTCACATGTGTGCAAGAAATATATGAAAATACCTATCCCCTATTTATGGGACCTTACCTTATAAAATCTACCTTCCTTCCCTTAAATAACCCCCTCCCTTACACTCACGTGGTACCATACGGTAAACCCTAGTGGACCCCCCGAGCCTACATGCCCCATGCTCTATTCTCATCTCTCTTTGCCCATGTTCCAAGCTCATATTTCTACTTAGGCACACTAACTGATTGTAATGATCTACTTTTGACATTTTAGTATAACTAATTACAATTCAATTATGTTATTCTATATATAATTCTTGTGAAAAGGAAGTTTTGCTCTTCTATCAATGTGTTTTCTTTGTAATAATATTTTTAATTTGGTAAAAGTATAACATTCTACCTCTTGAGAATGTTGGGGTTTTGCACATAATTACTTAGTGTATCATTTGTACCAAACAAAAATTATTGTATGTTCTTCTTTTATGAACAAAGAGAAGTAGATGCATGATAATGCATGAGCAAGATGTAGACTCACAACTTCACAATAATACAAGTAGCCCCAACAAGTGCTACTAGGAGATCATCTAGTGTGTTTGTATCGTATACGTATACCCATTCTTATGTTTATATAATGGCAAGTACCTTTGTCACTAAAAATTTCAAGGGCACTGAATAAGTTTTTGAGTTTGTCCACAAAAATTGGCATCAAATGAGTGTTGACAAGAAAGACTACTCCTCCATCGCTGCATTTGTCCTCTCCTTATGGATGCATATAGGGGAAAAGGGTAGGAGGTGACCTCCCTCAATACTTCAAATTCCAAGTCACTTAGGATTGTGGGAAATCGAAGCATAGTCATATGCCACATAGGTAAAGGAAAAGAGTATTGATGTTGAAACTATTTGTAAGGCCCTCTTCTTTGATAGGAACCAAGAAGAAAGACATAAAATTTTTAGGTCTAAAGCAAGCATTCTATGTCAATGGAAGCTTTATGCACTATTGAATTTTTTTCTACTTGATGGGGAAGGTGCTAATAGATCCAAGACAAAACATCAAGACAAAACATCAAACCATCCTACGATAAAAATACTGCATCCAATGAGTATCAAGAGAGCATGTACATGTCACAATTAGTCCTATTGTCTTAATATATCTAACAAATGGCTCATGTATCATCCAATGATAAGAGGCATGAAGTGTCTTAAATTAATGCTTGATGTGAGAAGTGACAGTCAAACTCAATGAGACTAAGCTTCAATCTCAATCCAAGTGCATTCTAGAACCTCCAATAAACAATGAGTGAAGGGTTTTCCGAAATTGTATTACAAGTCATTAAATTGTTTGCTGTAATGTAGACAAGATAGAAAACGAAGAAGGTCTTATTGTTCAAGATCGCGAGACGTATCTTAATCAGCGTGTCCCATGTCTTTGCTCTCAATGCAAGTTGGCAATTAGACGAAAATGCCGACTGTCTATAGAACACGTACGACGATTTGGAGAGTTTTTATCTGAGATAATTGATCAGGCGATTGCGGATTTTCAGCAAACGGTAATTTGAAGTTAATATCAATCATGCATTGTACTCGCAAGGTAATTGAATACCATATACAATAAGATTGGGTCTTGCTGGCAAATTTTCTATCCAGGGAGGTGATGTCTCATCCCAAGGGGGAGTGCACCCTTTGCGGCCAATTAGAAGAGTATGTGGGCGTGCGATGGATGGAGTGCAGGAGCCAATCCACCACTCGCAAGGCCAATCTATACCATCAATGCCAGAGGAGACAGGCAACCTTCCAGATCTACCTACAATCTTGGAGCCTGAGATGGAGGCAATGATCGATGCATTGATTCCCATGGATGTCGAGACTTCTGATCCGCTTAGAGAGGAAGCATCCATACAATTATATGATGGGTGCCGAGCTAAAGACACTGCTTGCATTCTTAAATGTGCAAGCAAAATACGGGTGGAGCGATAGAGTGTGACCGAGTTGTTCAGGTACCTTGTACATACGCTTCATTGATTTTTTTTTCGGCACTATTATTACAAACATTTGTGCTTTTTCAAGGTGTTTTATGATTTTTATCAGGTTATTGAAATATCATATATTACCACCTGCAAATACCATGCCTGAGTCTCGTGATGATGCACGACATGTTTTACAGAAGCTTGGCATGGACTACAATAACATCCATGCATGTATCAACGATTGCTGTCTGTTTTGAGGAGAATACGAGACTATGGAGACATGTCCAAAGTGTGGTGCTCACAGGTATCGACAGGACTTGCAAGGGTAAACCATCCCTCAAAAAGTTCTCAGACACTTTCCGCTCATCCCCCGCATAAACCACATGTTTCGTACGTTTGGCATAGCGAGCTTGACAATGTGGCATGTACAAAATAGGTCCACGGATGGAGTTCAATGAATATCAGCGGATTCATGCGCATGGAGCCACATTGACTCTACCTTCCTAGGCTTTGTCCGAGAGCCAAGGAATCTTCGTCTCGGTCTCGCAATGGATGGCGTGAACCCATTTGGTCTGCACTCAACTTCTTACAGTGTATGGCCTATAGTCCTTGTCAACTACAACATCCCTCCATGGCTTTCTATGAAGAAAGGACATCTCATCCTTAGCTTGCTCGTCCCAAGCCGCTACAAAGTAAAAAATATGGATGTGTATCTTTGTCCATTAGTCGATGAGCATAAGATTTTGTGGGAGGAGGGGGTCACTGTGCAAGATATGAGCAGGCGCGATGGTCGGCGGTCAGCCAATATTCGAGCCATTCTCATGTGGACGATGCATGACTTTTCGGGACTAGGAGAGTGCTCAGGTGAGCAGGCCTCCGTTCTCGCTGGTAATATCTATATTTTATCTCATTCAATCAAGTATTCACTAGGTCATGGTGTTGGAACAGGTCTGGTTA
This sequence comes from Lygodium microphyllum, assembly GCF_053477565.2. Lineage (NCBI taxonomy): Eukaryota > Viridiplantae > Streptophyta > Polypodiopsida > Schizaeales > Lygodiaceae > Lygodium > Lygodium microphyllum. The sequence continues at coordinate 28,761,291 of NC_141157.1, read as the reverse complement.
ACTCAGGTTATCATGCATGTCCATTGCGCGGGCCACAATTAGACTCCCGAAGGTCACGAACCATGAAGAAGATGGTATATCAAGGACACGCTACTTTCTTGCCGGAGGATCATGAACTCAGGGAAGGTTTCCTTGGACGATCTCCAACACGTATGAATGCCGCAAGCTGGTACGAGCTGAAAATGGTCCACACGGAATCACATCTAAATGGAATGTGACGGTTCTCAGTTTTCTACGAGTTGCCATATTGGACCCACTTACAGGTCAGCCACTTGTTGGATCCCATGCATGTTTTCAAGAATGTGGGCAGCTTGTTATGGGACCACATCATAGGAAAGAGAGACACTATAGGGGCACGAATGGATTTGAAGGAGGTAGGTAAGATGGAGGCGCTTTGGCCGTAGTCGAGTGTTGATGGTTGCGTGCAGCTTCCTCGCGCTCCTTGGGTTTTGTCCACTAAAGAAGAGCGCATTGTAAAGCAAGTAATCAAGTCTATCCTCACTCCGACGGGTATGATGCGTTCTCTCAGGTCCACATTTTCTAAAGACGATCAATTATCAGGGCTAAAATCCCATGACTGGCATAAGATATGTCAGGTTTGTACTACGAATGGATTGTAATTAGCGTGGGCATTTTGCTATTTGGAATGTAGCCATTATTCATAATGCTTTCTCATTTGTGGCAGTTTGTACTACCGATCACGATTGCAAGATGTCTTACTCCAGAAATTCGTGGGGCCATTTACAAGTTGTCAACTTTGGTGCAATGGATCTCACAGAAGGAGATTAAGATGTCCTCTATTGAATCCGCGAGGCGGGGAGCAGTGGAGACAGTCTGTCTCTTTGAGAAATACCTACCCACCAGCATGCTCACAATACAAATCCACCTTCTTGTGCATCTTGTGGATGAAGTGGAGATTGCTAGACCTGTCCATACACGATGGATGTTCTTCTTGGAGCACTTCATGAAAACCCTGAAAGGCTTTGTGCGACAACGAGCTCGGCCAGAAGGTAGCATGGCCGAAGGTTGGTTGGTGTCTAAGGCACTAGTGCATATTTCACAATGGCTACCAATGGTGGAATCAGACAATGAAATGCTATGGTTGCTGAAGGATGATGATAGATTGACTGGAGATGTGGTGGTTGGAAATGGGGTAGAAAAAAGAATGGATGCCTCAATGGAAGAGAAGGTGAATCGCTTTTGTATGTTGCACCATGCCTCTATGGAGACATGACTCATATCAGATCGCTAGGCAAGATCGAGAGGAAGCGCGAGCTGAATTCTGACATAGTACACGTCATCGACCAATTCGATATCCTGAAGGCATGGAGGAGATGCTGCGGTTTATGTCAACGCAATGGTTGCATGGAGCCTTGACCGCAGCGTCTCGTGAAGGGACAAAGATCTTAATGGAGGAGTGGGAATTCTCAAGGGGATGTAGTGCAAAGGTGATGAGGGGTTTAGAATCTGTCGTATCTAAATTTTATATGCGATATCTAATTTGAGTGTTTCAATGTACAGTACAAAATATATAGTGCAGCGTGGTCACGTGGATGGCATTTTTGTGTGGAGCGTATTGACAAAATGCGCTCCATAATGGACTGTGGTATCATGGCAAGGTTCGAGCAAGAGAGCCGGCGACGAGCAACGGATCCAAACACGGTTGTGGATGAGATGGAGTATTTTGGGAACTTGCAAAGTATTGTTATAGTGGATTACTGTAGCTTCTCCATGATACTATTCGATGTGCAATGGTTCAAAGTGGTACTTGGAGGAGCTGGAGCAACAGCTCCACGAGGTCCATCTGGATTTCTCAGAATAGATTCCGAAAAAAAAAGGACGGATTTGCGTGACACCTTTGTGTTGCCGGCCCATTGTGAACATGTGCATGGAGTCATTTGCTTGCTAATTGTATTACGACATGGTTTATGTCACAATGGTTTGAACTCTCTTGTACGTGTTTGTGAACATGTAATCTTCTATCCAAACCCATGACAAACTCGATGGTGGTATGTTATACCTTCAACTCCCCAAAGTGCGAGAGTATATGATCAAAGCGATGTTCTGAGCATAGATGAAGATAATATGCAAATAGAGGGGTCGATATTGCAAGGGGTGGAGGCTGTCGAAAGCTTGGAGCCAGCATCGGCTAACAATGATGGAAATATAGGAGTCGAAGGTTTCTTTGAGAATGAGGCGGACTCATTCTTTTGTGGTGACATGTCTATTGACCTTCCAGTGTATGCGGAGTTGTGTCAGGAGATTAACATGGGACATAGGATACTTCATACTTGGACCATCCACTTACTCAATTCGTTGACCAATCGCTTATAAGGGTACATAAGATATGCATTTTAAGTGAGATTTTCTTTAGATGATTTATATTACTGTGCTTTGTATGATTTAAATTGATTATTCTAACATTATTTTTTATCTGAGCAGGTGACATTTTCAAGATGAGTCGAGGGATGAGCGATGAGGAGTTACAGGACATCTTCGCATGCATGTCTCCAGACCAGATCGCCAGATTCAGAGAGATGGCAGACCAGGAGCTGTCTCGGTCTTGGTCAGGGCGCTCTGCTAGATCTGCTTCATCGCGATCGGATGCTTCAGCTTTGAGCAGACGATCTCGACGCTCATGACTTGGGCCAGAGGGAGGGAGTGCATCGGGATCAGGGGGATGCTGCAGAGATACAGAGGCAATGAGCCCGTGGTCGACACGGGATATAGGTGCGACTCCTCGCTCTCGTAGCTTAGGTGGATGCTGTGGAGACACGGACGTGGTGTCTCCGTCTCGTCGTTCAGTTGGAGCTGCATCACCTCCAAGATTTGTCACACCTGTGGGGATGTCTACTCCAATTACTCCGATTTTTGTGTAGCTGTTAGCAGGTGGCACCCCTATGGGTGCCACTCTGGTTGATATTACCCCCGTCGGCACACCGGATGCACAAGGGTCTCCTGTATATGCCCAGGAGAGTGGACGCATATGGGAGAGGACCCATCTTAGGCAGACTCTTGCGGGTTATGGATATCTAGTCGATAGTAGGTCAGGAGCCATCGTCATAAATGATGAGGGGAGGAGGGTGATGGCTCGCATGAGAGAGTTGTGCCAACAAGTTTTTCGGCACAACGTCTTGGATCATTGGAAGAACATACTGGAGGAGAGCAAGGACTACATAGTAGCATCCTTGCACGAGGAGTTTCCAATGCCAGCCGCAGTAGATAGATTCTCTAGGGGTTGGATGATGGATTGCATGCCTACATACATGTCACATAGACGATTCGACGCACGCAAGGCAATCAAGAGTGGGGTTGCAAAGCTCGAGTGGTTAGATATAGACGATTGGCGCCGACTGAGGGAGGAGGCTATAGATTCTCCAAGACATTGGAGTCAGCAGCGTGAGGTGGCGAGGGCACGACTCGAGGCCGGAGTGGTCCATCATCTTGGGAGTGGCGGCCACAGGACATATTTGGAGGACTTTGTAAGTTTTTCTTTTGTTTTGCTTGTTTATTTTTTTGAAATATTCTTTGTACTGACAATCATGTTTCTAACAATTAGCATTTTGTTTTCTTTGCAGCAGTCCGTTACAAATCGCGATCCGACTGGCTTTGAGACTCGATATGCAGAGAGGCACAGTCTCAGGGCATTGGTCGATTGATTGTATAGACGTGGCGGCCCTGTAAGTCACTTATCTTTCTTGTCCATAGTTACCATGAGATATTTGAATGCATTATTGTATGGTGGACTGATGTGTTGTTTCTTTTTCTGCAGAGTCCGTTCGATGCTCCTTTGCGGTGGGATGAGCTTTCGGGGGACAAGGATGCGTAGCTCGCCCTTGGATCCCTGGAGCTCATACACCTTTATTTTTGAGTCGCCTGATCTATGTAGACATGTTCTATGTATTAGTGATATCCTGTCATGATTGTACCAATCGCTTTTTATGCGATCATGTATTTATTTCATGTATCAGTTTTATGATTTCAGTATATATTGTTTTTGTTTGCAAGCGCATTGTACACAGTAGTGCAGAAACTATTTTGTATGGCTCTCATAAAGCACACAGCTGCCCTCCCACAAAATTTTTTTTCCCCTGTTACCGTCGCTATTTTTGTGATGCTGATAGCGACGCCAATACCGACGCTGATAGCGACGATTTGCGACGTGCATAGGGATGCCAATAGCGACACTGATAGAGATGCCAATACCGACGATTCTATGGCGTCGTTAATAACGATGCTTTTTGCGACGACGGGGGAAAATTTTGTTGTTTGTATTTTTGTCGCTTTAAACGTTGGTATAAGGCCTATATCTTGTATTGCAACCTGACTTAATTTTTCACCAACATTACAGTGTGCATCTTGGGGCCAATCTCGGAGGTATATAGGAGAGCCTTAGTGGGGCCACAACAATCTGTTGGGGGGGGGGTGCTCGATATGTATGTGATACGAGGTGCTAGACACCTCATGTTTGGATACTCCAATTACTTGGAGTTGGAAAGGGATTCATTAGACTATGAATAGTGCAAATACGTGTCTAAGTTAGATCAGTGTGTTGTTTGGCTGTGAGGCCATGGGATGTTTTGGTTGAGCATAGAGGCATCAAGTGTTGGGCCCATTTTTTGGTCTCGACAAGTGGTGTGTTTGCCAAGAGCCAGTAATAAGTGGCAATTTTGGAATCTTGGTTGATAGGGACTAGTTGTTAATTGTATGCCAAAGGGCATTGAAATAGATCAGTTATTTTCTGATAGACACTGTCAAGCCGAGATCCAAAAGCAAGAAAGAGCTGAAAGGGCTAGACATGGCGGGCTGAAATCCTTAGGAGGTATTCCCCTTAATGGAGCAGCCCAATACCCCTATGAGGGAGAGGTCTTAGCAACCCTAGTGCTACAAGTAGTTCTTTAGGAGGAGGAGAAAGTTCTAGTACTTCCCCTCTCCCAATAGGTTGGCCCACTTTGAGTAGGGTAGTGGTTCCACCAGTTCAGATCCCCTTAGCAAATTTGGTTGTCGTCATGGCACAATCTATTATAATTCTTGTAGGGACGTTGGATCTATTAGCCTTAAGATTCCCTCTATTCATGGGTTAGAAGAGGAAGATATGGAGCTCCACACTAGTGAGTTCCAAAAGTTAATGTTCAAGTATTCAATTTAGGATGAAAGATATCTCATGATGTTCTTTAATATGTCTTTGAAAGGAAGAGCTGTAGTATGGTATCATAGCCTAGAAGCCAAAACCACAACTATAATTGATCTTTTTTTTGCAGTCTTTTGAAGCGAGTTTACCCTTGAGAGAGGGGGTCAATATTGGCTATGTGTTCTTAATGTAACACGTCAAGAAACCTCATGAGAATGTTCGAGTGTATGCTAAGAAATTGAAACAAGTGTTTCACAAATTGCAAACTTATATTTCCATTCTAGCTACTACTCAATGAGAGCGGAGTTTTGAGCCCGGGATGTGCCTAAAATTTGCCAAAGAATTCGGAATCTAGGGGAAAAATATTTAACATCGAAGGCGGCGGCTCCAGCTAGGACGATTTTAAGCACAAAGTGAAATACGACTTTTAAAAGGCGCCCGAGCGACACTTGTGGATTTTTGATAAATTTTCAGACTACTGTGAAGGTTGTCAGGAGTTTCCAGTCAATGCGAGATATCAAGCTAGACGCGCAGAAATTTATAGCACTCGAATCGGAGCCAGGACGGGGAAATGGCCACAAAAGGGGCAAGATATGAAAAGGTGGACATTTGAGAGGGCCAAAAGGGATGCCCTTTGGGGGAATTTTAACCCCCCTTCAATTTTTGAGTTTGGGGGCCATCAAAAAACGTGGAGAGAGAATGGAGGAAGAAGGCACCATCTTCACACCAAAAAATGCGCCATGTGGAGATGGAGATCGTGATTGCAGCCTGCAAATAACCCACCTAATCGATCATACCCCCGATCTTCTCCCTCCTTGCCAGTCTTATCACCTGTCTTCGCCCCTCCAATGGTGGCCTGAATGAAGAGAGCCAATTCTAGTCTTTCTCTCTCCTCCCTCTCTCTCCCTTAAGGGGCTGTTCTTGTGTGCAAGAGGAAAATGAAGAATGGTGAAGGAAAGCTTGTTCGGATGAGACCGGATTGCTTTCGGATCGATGTAGACCTGAAGATTGTTGATTGTGAAGATGCTGGACAATGAATGTGGGCTGACCCGCAGTCCCGTACCAAAACCGAGATCCCGAGACACAAAGCCTAAGCGGTAATTCAATTTTTATGAAAAAAAATGAGTTTTTATGCTATTTGGTTGATGAAATATTGTTCCCATGGGCTGATTATGGATTATGATATTGGTTACTTTGAGTTTTATCAGTTTATGCTCTGAAAATCAGAAAATATAAGGCTACATGACTGGAATTAGAGTCAAAATACATGAAAAACACGCGTTTTAAGGGTAAAATTGGGGTTTTGCTATATACATGAGAAACATGATATGTCACACCAACTAAACTTGAAATTTTGCTGTCAAAGAACCCAAGGGCCACAGCCCACAATCAATCTTAATTTTTAGTCATTTTTAATTGAAGAAAATAGAGAAAAAATACCAAAAAATGGTAAAAAATGGGTTTTAAATGGGAGAAAATTAGGAAACGGTAAAAAGAAAATTCTAGAAAATTACATAAGTGTTTGTGCAATGTATAATGAAGGTAGAGCACGAGGTTGGCCTTGGTTTACCCTCGTTTCTATGTTTCCGTTTATGTTTATCGCTTTCTTTATAAAGAAATACACATAAAATGACTCTTTCACCTATCAATGCATGCAAAACATTAAACAGTAGGGTGAGAGGGGAGTTTAAGCATCAAAGTATAATCTTAAAATCTGATTTATGTGTTGCATCATGCCCATAGGATATTGTTTTAAAATAAAGGAAAAGGCAGCATGGGTGTAAGGCTCGGTGTCTCTCCTTGTTTCAATATATAAATGCTAGTATGGAAATCATGAAAAGATTGGTTTCACATGATGCACAATGCTGGTTTTCTTTTGTTTGTGCACTAAACCATTCACATTTTGCACTATGCATGGTTCATGGTATCAAAGGAAAATCTCTTGGACTGCATGGCAATTGTTTTCTTAGGAATTTGACCCATGTTTGAGAGTGTGAGGTTATCCCTTGCCGTAGACTAGAGGGATGGTTTCCTAAGGGACTGTTAAGTGAGGAAGCATGGTATATCTCCTGGAAATACAAGAAATATAAAAGAGAGGAGTTTGTGTTCGCTTGTGTTATGTGTTTAGCAGCGCATCAAGGGGCCAATCCCTGCGATGTAGGAGAGCTACAGTGGGGCCGCAGTGTTTCTACCGTGAGGTTGCCTCCATATGTGTGTGATCGTGGCATTGCCAATGTGTAAGGGTTCTCCCTCTGAGGAGTTTAAGGAAACCGTTGGACTATAAACTATAAACGCATAGATAAGGCTTTAGGGCAGTTTGTCCTTTAGCATTAGATTGACGCTCTTGGTCCGCGAGGTCGTGAGGGTGTTTGTGTGTCATGAGCATGAGGTCCGGTTAGTGCTATAGCCAGTGCCGGCCCATTTTAGGTCCCATCACTCAACTACATTACTTTTTACATAGGTTGGACTTTAATATCCAAGTGCAATTGAGTAGTGTTGCTCTTGTTGACATTAATACTACTATTACACCAGTAGAGGAGGTAGAGTTGCGATTACAAGCGGCCTATACATCTAGGGAAAACTCGAGTTCCAGTCTAGGGCTTGGAAATAATTTGGCATTGACCAGTGGAAGTTAGGGGCCATCCATGATAAATTTGAATGGAAGAGGAAGCATAATGTAGAGTGTGCCCATGCTACCAGCTCCTTCTAATGTGAGCATGCCAATGGCTAGCTAGATGGCTTCACTAAATAATAGAAGCCAAATGATAGACCCTAATGTCATTTCAATTAATAAGTAGCAGTCGATCGCTAATCAGCTGGATAGACCAACTGAACGACAAGTAGATAATTGTGGCTATGAGTCTAGTGCATCAAATGTTCTTGGCAAACTCAAGGACATGATGAAGCGCTATACCAATATGATAGTGGAACAGTATAGACAAATTGTCGTAGATGTTAATTTTCTAAAGAAGTAGCAAAAATTGATAGAAAGTCAACGCCCTAAAGAGGGCAATCCATCAAGATTCAGCTGTAAGTGGTGTGGCGGTCAACACGTTATGAGAAAATGCCCCAATGTCAAATGTGATATATGTGGGAAGTCTGGTCATTTAGCTAGTACTAGCTAGAGTAAGATTAGCTTTGTTCAGTAAGGGAGTAAGCATGCAAGTCCAATAAAGCACAAGGGATTAACCTTCAATAGGATGGGGGATCAAAACAAATACTACAAAGAGGAAAAGCTATCATAGAGGAGCTACCCAGTGGTAGTGGTGTCGGCCTTATCGAAGTTGTGCATGTCAATGCCATTGAGGCTTCCAATTTGCGAGCTATTACAAGAGGACAAAAGGTTAAAGAAGGTGATAGGGATAATGTAAAACCTATTGAAATAAACCCTAAATAGGATGATAAGGGGATGTAAGTTCTTAATCTTGATGTGAGAGCCAGTCCTCTAAAAGTTGCTGATGGCAAAGCTAACCCCAGTAAGGAGCTACACAGGAAGAAGATAAAAGCTAAGAAGGAGGCACCAAAGCTTGTTAAGTGACCAAGAGAAACAATGTTCTGGTGAGAGAAGAGAATATTGCTAACTATCATGAATTTGATTTAGCGAGTTCTCTTTCTGAGGCAAAGCGGCATGATGTGAATCTCTTGCAATTGATCAAGTTATCCCCAAGAGTGCATAAAGAGTTCAAGAAGATTCTTCGCACTGGGTATATTGTTGAGCCCTTGGGAATAGCTCAAGTGGGAGATGATTGGTTTGAACATACTAAAAAGCATTGCCCCAGGATAACATCATACATTGACAGCATATTAGTGGATCATGCCATGGTGGACATGGGATCCTTTGTCAACATTATGAGTTTAGAACTGATGGAAAGACTGAGACTGGAAATCCAAAGGTTGCCTCCATAATTCTCGGAATGGTTGATGATAGTTTAAGGCAACTTGAGGGTTGCATTACCAAAATCCATGTGACTATTGCTAATGTGGAATGCATAACAAACTTTAGGGTTATCAAGTTTGCAAGGCGGCCAAGCTATCAAGTATTATTAGGAAGGCAAGGCCATGGATCTTGCAATCCAATTGTCAAGTTGATATACCTACTGGTCGTCTAATTTTTGGTAGAGGTGTCTAGCATGTGATAATGGATGCATATCCTGAATCTCCTCAAAGTTAGAGTGTACCTTTATCTCTGTCAGAATTAGACACATTAGAGGATCTATCTAGCAGTGAGACTTCGTATTAAGTGATGAATCAAAAGAGGGATCCACTATAGAGGATGTCTACTAGGTGACTCTAAATAAACCAATAGAAGCTCAAGACAGAATCAAAGACATAGATATGATTGAGCTAGACCTCGATATGTTGGATGATCCACAACCAATTAAATTAGGTAGTCGCCATGTACGACAAAAAGTGAGGTGTATGCCTTTTGAGCTAAGGTATGACCTATTTGAGGAGCTGCAAAAATTGTGTAAGGTTGGCTTGATATTTCTTGTACAACACACAGAGTGGTGTTCACCGGTAGTTATTAGGAAAAAGAAGAATAATCAAATCCGGCTTTGTGTAGATTTTAGGGAGCTCAATAGACAGACGGTCAAATATTACTATCCGTACCATTTATTGACTAGATTTTGGATCAGTTAGCAGGTAGAGATATCTATTCATTTATGGTTTGCTTTGCTAGATATAACCAAATAGCTATTGTTGAGGAAGATAAGTTAAAAATGATATTTATCACTATATTTGATACCTTTGCATATTATGGCATTTAGGTTATGCAATGTACCAGGTTCTTGGCAACATACAACTGATAAGACTTTTAGTGATATTTTCCTAGAGGAGTTAAAAATCTTTATTGTTGATGATCTAGGGCCAGCAGCTACCACAAGGGAGATACAATTGATTATTTTAAGAAAATATTTTGAGCATTGCAAGTAGTGCTGCATTGCTCTTAATCCAAGAAAGTGCGTCTTTGTAAAGAAGCTAATTCCCATAGGAAACAATTAAATTGGAAATACAAAGAAATAGACTAAATTGCTAAGAAACCATAACCAAGGTGGCTAGGCATGAAATGATATTAGCATGAATGATTGAGAATAAATTGATGAGAGGCTGTAGCATGGTATGCACCCCAAGCTATGGTGGCCAAGAGTATACACCCTCTTAGATGGTGGGAGGTTGACACCTCAAACATGAAATGTTAAAAAATGGCAAAAAGATCCTTAGCTAGTTACAACTTAGCCTTTTATACTTAACCCTAGTAGGCTAAATATTGGCTAAGGTATTAAGGTATTTTTACTCTATTACAAGCCATCTTGGCGGCCTAGAAGAGCTTGTCCTTAAAGCTGGTGTGGGAGCTTTTGCTCAACCGCCAAGACCCACGGACCGCCTATTGCTTCAAGCGTTTCAAGCGAGCTCTAATGGCTATCTCTCACCTAGCCGATGCGCCGTCGATCCTACAAGTGTAGTGAGCTTACCTTGATGCCAATGTGAGTAGCCTCCTCTCTTGCACACCTCGGTAGCTCCACGATTCTCAATGCTAGCTCAAGCATCCTCAAGCCTCCTCCATCTCCAAGCTCCATCCTCCATAGCCGCGCGCACAAGAGAAGAGAAGAGAAAAAGAGAAGAGGAGATGGTGAAGAGATTCACCCTCTCGATCCCTCACTCCCACACACTCACTCCCTCACACTCTCACACTCCCTCTCTCAAGAGCACACACAAGCAAGAAGGAGAGAAGAAGAGAGGAAGAAGAAGACTCCTTTTGCCACACACCAAAGAATGAGTTTCCATTCACTTTTTGAACTTTATATACAAACCCTAAAATCCCATGGGTGCCCATCCCCTTTTTTACATGACCGGCCATTGTGGCAAGGTCCTTTTTCCATTTCCCTCTTCTATCCTTATGCCTCTAGCCTATGCCCATCTAATATTTTACAATTGGCACAGGAGGGAGCCTGGCGCTCTTTTACAAGAGTTTTCCAAGTTTTTTTGAGGCGCCTTTCATTTAAAATCGCGCCTTTGGTCTCGGCTTAGCCTTTAGAGGTCGCCTGCACGTCTTTGCTCTTCTTCCATGCTTTTTCCTCTTTTTTCTTCATTTTCCGCCATTTTCTGCCATTTTTCGCCATCTCGACTTGGGGTTAACATTACCCCCCTCCGAGACGGGTGCCAGTCCCATGGCACTTTTATGTTGTTGTAGGGTGGTAGGCACTTTGGGCAAGGATGGTGTAAAGGGAAGGGCCACAGGTAGATTCAGGTGCGTGTGGAAACTGATGTTGGTCGGGGAAGCCAAATGGATAGCAAGTGGTTGATAGGGGCCTCCGAAGTTGGTGGTTTGTCGCTTGTGTGATGCCTGAAAGGAGAAGGTGCAGTGCTCTCCCTAAGGGGAGTGTCTATCTCACTGTGTTAGTGCAGTGTGCTCGTGCTAGTGAAATGGGGAGGTGGGTCTAACTGCAGGAAAGCCTGGGTGATGTCCCACACTTGAGGATCCCATTTGTGTCAAGGGAGGTGCGGTGCAAGTGGCTTAGGGAGACATGTCTAACCATAGGCGAGTGTTGGCTCCCTAGGTATGTCCTACCCTTGATGTGCCCTAAGCATAAGGTGGGAAAGCAAAAAGGGCTAGGGGGTTAGGAGCAGAGCCGGCCGACCGAAGCCACCGGGCACGCCTAACTTGAGGACCCCTAGGTGCAGTGAGAGTGCTCTATGTGGTGTTTAAGTGTTTCTGCGAGTGAGTGCTTGTGTGCTTTGCCTTTCAATATATATATATATATATATATATATATATATATATATATATATATATATATATATAGATTGTGGAATGATAGCTAGGCCTAATTGTCTTCATCAGAATGAGGAGGGGAAGAGGGTCGGATAGATTTGCTAAAAAACTGGAGTCTTTGCATGTAATCTTTCAGATTCATGCAGACATGAAGAGAAGTGGTGGAGAGGAAAGGGTGATTGCACCTAGTGAATTGGCTGTCATTCATATATTCTAGGAGGGCTAGGTAAAAAGAGGGGGCAAGGCTAGCCCTCATCATAAGACGAGCCATGGCACAGTTGTCAATAGCGTTAGGGTCAAAGAAGAGGGGAGGTAGGCCGCGCTCTTGTGGAGTCGGGTCCTGCTTAAGGAGTAGCTTAAGTAACCTAAGATAATTACAAGTTGTTACAAAGGCGGGGTCAGGGCATGAGGAGAAATCCGCAAGAAAGCGTGTCATAGAATCATCTAGGCTTTCGGCGGTAAAGAGAAGGGCATGCTCGAAGGATACTACATTAGAGTTATAAATAATAGGGAAGTCGTACCGCCCGTGGAGGGTGGCATCAAAATCCACCCCTACCCTTCGTGGGTATGCCATGTAGGCAGGGTTGTTCCGTTCGAATGGCAAGGTGTTAGAAAATGCCATCTAGGCGAGGATACTGATGTCGCATACTCGCCTCCTTCACAGGGGCTGGCTTTTGTAGCCCTGTATAGTGTGTGGGACTTTAAAAACTTTGTTTTGCCAGTAATCAGCCGCTTCCGTGCCCCAAGAGGTCGGGGTTTTTTCTCGCTCTTCTAGCCATCTTTGCCCCAACCGGCCACCGACCGCGATCACCTCATCCATCAGCTTGAGCGGCAAGACCCTCCGCAGACTGTTGGGTAGGAGGAAACTATAGGTGAATGGATCCTTTCCTTGTTCTTGTATCTCCCACAGCACCAGTTCTGCGTGGAATCTCGCGGGGAGATCATTAGGGCACGGTGGGAGAGGTGCGGACGGCAGCACGGCTGGTTTGGCTCTCAACTATTTCCTGGCTTCCTCTACTAGCTTTCTGCGTCTTTCCCTAGAGGCGGCTTTTCTTTCCGCAGATGGGTCCTCTTGTGGTGGCTCTTGAGACTGCGGCGAGGGGGGTTGTGGGACTACATCCTCCCTAAATCGGTTCATGTCGATTTCAAGTTTTGCTTCCTCCCCCTGCCGTTCTCCCTGTGGTGCTTCTTCTTCGAATTCGAGGGCGTTGATTTCCTGGGGGGTTAGGCCGACCAGCAATAGGTATTTTTGTTGCTCATCCACGCTCAGCCTAACCTTCGCAGGTAGGGGTGGCATCTGCAATCGAGCATGTAAGGCTCTATGTGCTATGCCAAGCTTTCTTTGCATCACCTCCAACGACTCTCCTTGCGCTGAATGGGTGGTGTCTAGGACAGTGTCGAGGAAGGCCTTCTGTTGAGTGTCGAAGGCCACTTGGGCAGCTTCTGCCTTGCTCTCTGCGATGATTTTCTCCTTCTCTGCCAGAGCAAGGTGCCACGCCAGTGTCTTCACCCTCTTTTCATTGTGCGCAGCCCACTCCTCTGCTCTTTTGTTCATTTCTTCCAAGCTCTCTCCTTGCTTTAGGGTTAGTATCATGAGTTTCTGCTTGTGGTCTTCCAACTCCTTGACCAGCCTCTCTTGCTCTTCTTTTTTAGAGTTTAGTTGATCTGTCAGGCGCTCGATCTTCTCTTGTTGCTCCTTTATGCCTTTTTTTCTCTCCTCGTCCCTGGCATTCAGCTCAGCCACAAGCGCATCAACCCGAGCAGATTTCGTAGCGAGCTCCTGGTATTGCACTATCAGGAGCTTATTCTCTCTTTGCATTTTCACTAGCTCCTATGTCTCATTTTCAAGCTGCTCTCTCCAGTGCTCCTCCCTATCATCCTTAGCCTTCATTTCTTATTTGAGATCTGCGATCTCCCTTTGCTGCATGGCTATCATCCTTGTTTTATCCAGCTGGAAGGCGGCCACTGATTCCTTCTCGGCTGCCAACTCAGCTATGGCTATCTTGCATTCCTCCTAGGTTTCTCCAATTGGGAGAGCAGCTCGGCGACGTACTCGTCGTAGTTAGCCGGTGGCGTCATCGTTGTGTGGATGGGTGAGGTTGAGGCTTCTACCTTTTGCCTTTTAGGCTCTTGCCTGGATTCCTCATCAGTAGCTAGCCTCTTTTGTCCTGTGGCCATGGTAATCGTGCTTTGTCCTTGGGTCATCTCTTTGTTGATGAATTATTGCATCCATGCCACGAAATTTGACACGTCGGCACTGGTCGGGATGCTAGGGGTGATGGTGGTGGGTTCAGTGCGAGGCACCAGGAGGGTAGGAATTGGATGAATCGGGGCCTTGCCCTTACCCTCAGGGACTGGAGGTGGCACAAACTCCGGCACCTGTGTGCTAGACCCTGGCCCTTCTTCTCTATGCGGGCTCAGGTTCCCCAATTCATCTACTCGGCTTTGTTGCTCGATGGACCGGCGTGTGGCTTCCGCCAGGTCCTCTTCCTCCTTCCTTCGTAGCTCTTCCTCTTCCTCATTCGCCTTTCTTCTCCTTTCCTCCTTCACTTTTCTCTGTTCTTCCTTCTTTTTCCATTTTTATTCTTTTTCTTTTCTTTTCTTCTCCTCTGCTTCCTGTTTCGATGCATTCTTTGCTTTCTGTAATTCTTCTTTTTCCTTCTCCTCCTCCTGTCTCTTCGTCCTCTCTCTCTCCTTAGCCTCTTTTAGGGACTCTTTCTTTGCTCTTTCCAAGTCTTCTCTCTCCTTCTTTCTGCCTTCGTCATCCTTCTTCTTTCTCTGCGTTGTCTTCTTCTTGGGTTTCTTGGTTGTCTTTTTGCTTGTCTGTCCCTCCCCTTCTTCTTTTGTCTCAGTTTTATCGGTGGACCTATCCTTGTTCAAGACACCTCCATACCCGATGAAGGAGGCTTTGGAGGAGGCTTTCTTTCTTTTTGTAACTTTAGAGGCTGGAGATTCTCCTCTTGCTGGTACACTTCCTAGGGCCAATGATGTATGTGAGAACATCTATGAGGAAGTCACTAGAGTCGACACGGCTAGCAATGTGTAGCTCTTCCTCGGTCAATAAGCGATCGAGGTAGGGGTGTCCTTTGAGGTGTTCTTCCATGGGTCAGCCCCGAAGAGTGGTTAACACTCTACACGAGGTGGGCGCGACATAAGTGGGATCATAATATGCTATTTTGATGGCGCGGCGTTGCTCGGCGTTGGTCATTATGCGACATCCTTCAACTTCCCATTGCAACCTAAGAGCGTACCACTGCCTCAAGAAAGGTGATCCAATATCAGTGAGGTGTGATAACTCCGCGATTACTTGGTCAGTGATAGCAGAAGTGGTTCATGGATCGTATGATGTGATAAGGCGCTGTTTGATGGCTTGCTCCTTGGAGATTTCGCTGTTAATCAACTCAGCAGCGGAGCGAGAAGCTTTTGTGAACACGAAGCAAGGCATATTTTGCACTTCAGTTGCAAAGGGTTCTTCTAATAGACCTAAGTCCAAGCGGTCGTAGCTTAGTGTGAGTGACACGAAAGTGTCATCTAGTCTTTTAATACAATCCACCACGTCATCTCCGGTGTCCTCTGCAAGGTCAACGGCTAGTGCTAGAAAGGATTTTCGTTCATAGGAGGGCATAAGGCCGACGGGTGGTTGAGGTTTGATAGAACAAGAACTTTTGACAATGAAGATGGGCAGTTAGGAGGTTTCGTGAGTTTGTGGTTGGGCCGTTTGGATGTTGAGTGGATTGGGAGCAGCCATGATGGACGGGCTGCTGCATTCAGGTTAGAGTTGGGGAGGCGGATTGACTTCGGCGGGTGATGACTCTTGTGACGGAGCCTTCGATTTGGGCATGTAGACTTGTGGGACTCCCTTGGGTCTAGGCGTGGATGAGGCGGATGGTTGTGGTTCAGGAGAGCACTGCGGCTTGTGGTTTTGAGGGTTTATCAAACGCAGTTTGATCACGCTTGAGGGCGGTGTATGAATGGTGCCTTTGGGCGTGTGGGCCTTAGGAATCCACAGCTAGGTATTTCCCTCATAGTAGCCTTGCGCACGTAAGAGGGCTTTAGGGACCCATCTTTGCTTGATCATGCAGCACTTTCTGTTACTACGTCTTGGCCTTCTAGGGCTAGAGTTTTTGGTCCTACAAGGATAGGAGTGTTGACTCCTAGGCGACGATTGCGGCGGCTGGTTGGGCTTCCATTGGAATCTAGGCTGTTAAGCCTGATGTTTTGCTATTGTGGGCTGTGATTCCTGAATTATGGAAGGTGGCAGCCGCGCACTACTCCCCCTCCGTAGATTTGGTCATGGAGAATTCTATCAGTGGCTTTGCGAATGGTGATGAAGTTGCGCAGCCCTTGCTGAAAGCTGTGACAATGCGAACATTGCCTATTGCGAGGTGGATGCGCTACGACTCATAATCAACATTGCAGTGAGTCTGCTTTTTGAGCGTGCGCCCTAGTAGCGACTCCGTGCCTGCAGCTTTTGCATTTGGCAACACGTAAAAAATCATTGCGACAATCTTAGACTCGATAGAAACGGCTACTTTGCACTTGCCGAGGAGTGCGTAGGGATGGGCCCCATATGGGCTTAATTTAGCATTCGTAGGCTGAAGAGGTGGTCTGCCAAGTTTGGTTCAATGATCATGAGTTAGGACGTTGAAGTTTGCTGCCTCATCGATCAAAGCGTTGAAAGCGCAGGTTTGTTTTGCAGTGACCGTTATATGGAGGTATGCGGGCTCCACGGCTTCCTCATCCTCGTCATCAATCTCAGTGATTGTGGCCACTCGTACTTTGACAAGCGGTTCTAACATCGGTGGCTCGTGCAAAGGATGGGTGGAAGGGTAGTACTTCTTGACACGACTGCCATTGAAGAAGCCTATTCCTTCACCGTCTAAGGTTTCGAGTTCGACATTGCTTGTGCGGCTGACTGCACGAACTTTGAAGGGTCCAAGGCCTCGAAATTTCATTTTCTATTTATGCCCCTTAATGGAGTAGAGGAGCACTAAGTCACCCTGTTCAAAGTCGCGCTGCTTGACATGCTTGTCAAACCAACTCTTGCGATGGGCCTTCTCACATATAAGTGCATGGGTGGCTAGAAGACGGGTCTTTGAGAGGCGTTCGAGCTCGACCAGGCATTGTGCCCATGCCTCCTTCCCTTCCCATCATTCTTGAAGGGCTATTCTCAGGCTAGGAACAAAGAATTCTACGGGTAGGATTGCTTCTGTTCCATAGGTCAGCCCGAACGGGGTTTGACCGACAGCCGTTTTATAAGTTGTACGATAAGCCCACAAAGCTGCCATAAGTTTGTTGTCCCAGTCGCTTCGTGAGGCTGAGACTACTTTGGTCAGGACATTGACGAGAATCTTATTCGTGGATTCTCCCTGACCATTCACTTGAGGGTAGTATGGAGATGATTTGCGATGGATAATGAGAAAGGTGGATAGGAGATGCGCTATCACTTCGTTGATGAAGTGCGTGCCCTGGTCACTGACCAGCTAGATGGGGGAGCCGAATCGTGACATCACTTGCTCCCATAAGAGCTTGGCAATCATCCTAGCGTCGTTTCTTCGTGTGGCTCTTGCCTCTGCCCCTTTCGTGAGGTAATCCGTGGCCACAATGATGTACTTGGCTTGTGAGTACTGCGCCGCAGGATTGATGGGTCCTATGACATTCATATTGGCAAAGTGGCTATTTGACATAGTGCTTCTATACTTATGGGCTTGAGGATTTACTACATGTATTGCTCCCAAATGTATGGTCTGGATGTATCTTAGCTTTTAGATGCTTGTGTATTTCATGTGTTGAACTTGCACTTACTCAGTTGACATCCGATTTTGTTCCAGTGGGAATCACTTGAGCTACTTGGATATTTTGTATTCGAGCAGAGCTTTGGGCCTTATGTAGTTGAGTTTCTTTCATTGAGATAGTGGGACTTACTGAGTTGTGTACATGCTCTTTTGATCCTTATTGGATGTAGTTCCTCTTTAATGGGCTAATTTGATTGATGCTTTGCACCTATCTTTGTCAATGTGATGTCAGTGTGATGTATACATACTGCTTGGCTATGTATTGAGCTTCATTATCCTTGCTCAGTCAGTCGTCATGCATTTGGTAGTTTTCTTTTATTCTTCATGAGACCTAGTACATGCATAATGTCTATGCCTACTAGATGTATGGTTTACTGACACATTTAGGTTGTGACAGATCTTGGTATTGGTTACGTGGCCAATCACTACTAGCTGCTCTTACATATCCTGCTTTTTGCAGGATATACCTAGTAGTGTGAGCTTGGCTCATTTAGATTGATTGCCTATAGTTGGTCTTGGATTTAGTATTGCATCTATTACAACACTACTATAATTGCAGGTTCATGTATTACTTGTGAGAGTAGATGCTTTGTTTTGATAGTTCCTTATTAGCAATTAGTGGTCAATCCTACACTTTGGTGTTTTCTTCCATTTAGACCTCAACTTGGTTGTAATTTAGGGCTGATTTATAGTCATTTACAATAGCATTTCTTCTTGTATTGTGCTTTCATTTGTTGGCATGATGGTTGGTGGATCAAATGAGAGTGCTATCTTTCATATTGACAAATTGGATGGCTTTAGTGTAGCTACTAGAAGGCATAGATATGGCAAGTTTTGGTGTAGAAACTGTAGATTAAGCCACTGAGACACGAGGGTGTAAAGCAGTAAGTTTAGTGTCAAGATTGAAGAGATTAATATCCTGCAGATTGATTCGGATGATGATTATATACTTATAGCTTCTTCTCTTAATGTTTCACAATTGGCTGATGCCTCATATGTATATGCTCAATGTTAGTTGATTGATTCAGGGGATTCATTTTATGTTACCCCTCATTGAGAGTGGTTTTACTCCTATTGCAACATGAAAGAATCTATTAGATTGGCTGATAACTTGGCATGAGATATTGTTGGTATTTGGGATGTACATTTATAGTTTGCTTCATGCAACATCTTTACTTTGCATAATGTATGCCATGTTTCGGCTGTGACCAAAAGCCCAACTACTCTTTGTTGGATAGCTGGATGATGCATGTTACTTTGTATCTTTTGGTGATTTCTCATGGAAGATTACCCATGGGAATCTTGTCCTTGCACTCTTTATCCCTTACTTGTATCTGGATCTATTGAACATGCTTTAGCAATGGTTACAATACCATATATATTGTTATGGCATCGCCTTGGACACATGTCATAAAAATGCTTGCCTGTTTTCAATATCCACCATCCCTTGACTACAAATATTTTGATTCTTGTGATCATTTTTTTAATGGCAGGCATACACATAGTCCGCATAAGAAGTCTAGTGTTGTGCGCATAGGTGAGTCCCATGCTCTTGTTCATTCTGATGTTTGTGGACTTATGCCACGTTAATCATTAGCTAGCACGAAGTATTTTTTTACTTTCATTGATGATTACTTGTACAAGGTTTGGGCATATCCCATAGTGCAAAAATTGAAAGTATTGGCTATGTTTCAATGTTGGCTTGCTCTTGTTGAGAACTAGTCTTGGTATAGGCTGAAATGCCTACGATCTATCTATGGGGGTGAGTATGTATCTAAAGCCTTTGAGAAATTTTATGATGGGAAGGGTATTAATCATTAGTTGACTACCCTGTACAACTCATCCCAAAATGGTATGGTTGAGCATATAAACATGACAATTTAGGAGAGTGTTCGTATAATGCTTAGCCATGTAGGCTTACTATAGTATTTTTACTTTGAGGCAATTACTACTACTATACATTTGATTAATAATTCCCATGTGCAATATTATTAGCCTCTTGGTCCCAACACTAGCCCTAGAGCTCTAGCCAATGAGCTTCTACACTCTCCAAATAATCCCACATGGCCTTGCAGCTAGAAGCTCTTGGATAATATAAACTAATCTATCTAAAGACTGCATTTGTAGACATGAGCGTCAAATTGTAGTTCAATGATGTTTTACCCATCCTAACTCCAAGCATAGGGAGCTTCCCATACATAGGTGACTATTTCACCTTGATTTACACATACAAAGGGCACCCCCTAGTTGAATGCTGTGGCTCTTATGGCTCTCCTATACCCTAGGGATTGGACCTGGGATGCACCGTCTTAACACATACAAAACAATGAAACATAGTCCTCTCTTTTTAATTTTTTTCGATCCAAGAGATTTATCATTTCCTCACACAAAATTTTCCCAAAAATAGCCACTCTAAGCTATGACAAAGGAATCTCTTTCACTTAACGTAGATCAATAACTTAATAGACAAGTGTTATACATCCATGAGTTCTTCTTTGATACCATGCTTTGTGGATATGCAGTGTGTCATGCCCTAGTGTGCTCAAATAATTTTAATTAACAATTAGCCATGTGTTGTATAAAGACATTCTTTTCATTCTTTTCCCTAGCATAGTTTTGAGAAGATATAATTGGGCTAACCTATGCTTTCGCTCCTTTAGATATTTACCAAAAAAACTTAAATGTTGTACTTCAACGCACAATCATTCATTTTTCTTTATATAAAAAATTGGCATTTCAACCTTCATTTGACATTGATTTATTATATGGACCATTGTATACGCTATACAATATTTTTCCATAAAAACACTCCCCTGAATAGGCACTTTAACATACGAATGGGTGTAGGGTGAGGCTAAACCTCATGCCATACAATCCATCATACATCCACATATGTTTTACTAATTTTTTATTTTTTTGATTTAAAAATATATTTTTGCTATTTTTCTTAATTATTTCAATTATAAATACTCATTGCTTACAATTTCTAATTATATAGTAGTAAAGACCAACCATGGCAACCAACATACACTATTTCATCCATATACAACATTACTTTTCACCAATTTTATCAATCACAATCATATTTCTCCATTTTACATGTTTTAAATGTAGTAGATAATCCAATTTTTACATTATGACAACCACACATTTTGAAATTTTGGGCTTGTATTTTTTGCATTATGATAACCATACATTCTGAAATTTTGGGCTTGTATTTTTTGCATTATGACAACCACGCATTCTGAAATTTTGGGCTTGTAGTCCTTAAACACAATACATATCACTTTCATATTGAATTTCAGTCCACATGTATCTCAATTTTATGACGAAAACAATAATAGAATCGAATTTCCTTTAAAATCGAGACTTATCGTAATAAATCTGCTTAATTTTTTATGATTTTGGAGATGACTAGGCCATCTAATGATGCTCCACATAGTCACTACTAACCACTTTCTCACTTCCTTGCTCCATTTCTTAAATCTTGTTGTGATTCGACACCCCTTCTTCCTCATCCTCTCAGCCCACATGAATAGTAATTATGGCGAGAGAGAAAGAAAATTGAACTTTCAATAGAATGCATTAGTTTGCATGATTTTGTGGTGATTTGGAGCGAAAAAATTCAACATCTCATAGCCAAGGCTGCTCCTTACATCTTTGCCAATTTCAAAACAACATTTTTTGGAGAAATGACGGGATGCAATGAAAAATGCATCTCCCCTTCTAATTGCGAGAGTTTGAGTTATTTAACTTCTTAAGCTTAATGAATCAAATAACTTGTTCAACTCTTTTACATTTGCACTGTCGAATTGGCTAAAATCAGAGGTATAAATGCACTGTTGAATCGGCTAAAATCAGAGGTATAAATGAACTCAGATTCGAGATCTAAAAATAAGGCTACATTCTTTGCATCATTTTCCATTGACTTGGCCTCCTGGACACTATTTTTGGCTTTTGAATCAAGTAGTTGCTTTGTAACGTGAAAATTATGTCTTAAAATGGGCCATCTAATGAACTCCAATTGACAAATGGACACTTTCAATGCATTTCGGCTTGCTTTAGCTTGAGAAACTTCGGTGCTGCTTCATTTTACTTAGAAATGCTTCATTTTCGCTTTATTTTTGGTTCCTAATAACAACTCTCATTGGTGACATGGGATTGGGCAACTTAGCTCGTTGAAGCTACGAACTTATCTACACACATATAAACCATAAAGACCATTAAGCTACTACAAATAAAATGCACAATATAACATAATACCACTTTTGCCCTTACCCCTGACAAAATCAAGTTATGAATTCCACAAGGGATAGGCTAAACACAATCTGACAAAGAGATCGAGAGCTAGTTGCGAACCAACTGCTTCAATATAGACTTGTTAAAAGAACTATCAAAGAAGTCATCCAAAGTGGTGGTCTGACTTATGTACCTGACCTAGGACAACTAGACCAGAAACTCCTACTAGGCAAGGACTCCTATAGCTTGGTCCACTTGAATTCATATATTTTTCGTATTTTCACATTCTTTATTCTTTAGTACTAACTACTTGGATGTGTAAAAAGGAGGGAGCTGAGCATATCATGACCCAAGGAGACAAGGGCATCGGCCTTAGGTCTAATCTTGGTACCCATGAACCTACCAAGTGCTCACGAGGTGACACTAAATTCTTTTTTTTTTGCTCACTTTTATTTTTACTCCATTCATCCTTATTTTCTTTTGGCTAGAGGTTACCTCCGGGAGGAAGGGCAAGGCATCGACCCCCCAAGTCTGCTGACTCATCCTTAGGAACCTACTAGGCCTCCGTAAAGTGATGAATATCCGTTCTTTTGATTATTTTTTCTTTATTGTCTTATTTTAGGGGTTAGAACCCCTTTTACATATCTTCATATTGTAGGTATTTCAGACATATTTATTATTTTCATCTTTTATTCCTTAAGCTTCTTTAATTGCCTTATAACTTACATGAATTCCTGGAAATAGTTTCATAGCAGGTTAGCAAAACAAGATCACTAGGGCTATTGCTAAGACAAATCTTTGCATGCTTGATAATGTCTTCACAAGAGGCGAACAACTACTCAAACCTTCTCAGATATACCTAACCTAATAATGGGACTTTATGTCTTGATTGTTGGTCCCTAAATAAGAACCATTCCCCAAGGACACATACACAACCTTCTTAAAGAGAAATAATGTAGAAAAGAAAGACACCACCTAGATTGGCTACAAGTAGCTTTCGCGTAGCAATTGGCTCCCTCCATGTGCTTCTTCAAACTTGTCTAGTACAGTACTAAAACAAAGAACCATTAAATGCAACTGCATTGAAGGGGATGCAATGGCAGTGGAGAAGGAGAAGAGGAAGATGTGGGAGAGAAGAGCACACACAATGTAGGTGCTGTCCAAAATGATATGTCAGCCTTATTGCACTATCTAATATATATATGAATAAAGAATGGATGGTCACAGTGTACACGGGTAGGCCCAGAGGCCTTTTACCCCAACAACCTCCCACTAAAAGGCCAATGTGGCTAGGGAGTGAAAACAAAGAAAAGAAAAGAAAATACAAGGTGAGGAATCATGACATCTCACCCAACGCCCAATTGAAAAGCGAGCTATGCAAGAAGTGTCGAGCACCTTTGCAGAAGAAGAGTCAAGCATCCTCGAGTCCATGCCATCCATGAGATAAGCGATCCTGTAGCTCCATACAACGGAGCAATCCAAGAATGCTTCTCATGAAGCAAGCACAACTCATCAGTGCACGGCTGTAAAGCATTAGAGTCGCGCATAGCATCATCGTAGCGCATACAAGACAACAGAGAGCAGCCAAACTCTCTAGAGTAAATCACTGAAAGAGAGCCAACATCCCAGACACTCGTCCAACGGTGTCTCAAGACTACATGTGGCCTCAGCGAAGCGGAAGACTGACATATGGCTGGCTGTCCAGCCTGCAAAACTACAAGAAAAAGGCTCTCATGAGCCTGGAAGGGGTCTAAGATCTGACCACCAACATCCTGACCCTGACTGCTATGCATAGCTATGTCATCTGGGTCAATAAGTGCCTCATTTTCCTAAACAACTTGCTTTAATGGCACTATAGCTGCTGTAAAATCAGCTATAAAGAATACTATACGCTCATCAAGAGGCCTGAGAGGTGTCAATGTCTCATAGAAAATAACATCATGGCTAGACATGACCTGCTGGGCATCAAAATCCCATAATATGTAAGCCTTAAAGTCACCATCTCCATAACCAAGGAGGATACATCTACGTGACATAGGCTCATGTGGCATACGTACAGATGCATGGCAGCCAAACATCCTCAAGTAATCATAGGAGGGATGCATGCCACTCCATGCCTCATGGGGTGTAATACCATCCAAGGTCAAGCACAATGTCTTGTTAACCAAATAGACTGTTGTCATAAGGGCCTCAGCCCAAAAGCCATAAGAAAACCCTACTCTGGTAAGCATAGAAGCAACCTTTGCCTGTAAGGTCAGGCACAGGCCATGAGCAATCCCATAATACCGTGGGCACAATAAATCAATGCTATACTGCTGACAAGAGGTTCAAAAGCTGGGAGAGAGAGCATGACTCTCATAATCCATCTGCAAGCACCTAGGCCTGCTATCAGCAGAATCCATAAACTTGTCAAGCATAACTGCAGCATCCTCAATCTGCACCAAGGAAAAAGCCCAAACACGGTGGGTAGCATGATCAACAAAGGTCACAAAGTACAACGCTCCACTAAGTAACTGGGAAGGTATATAGGTCCATATACTGCAAAATGGACAAGATCTAGAGGAGCATGCCTCATATGATTGCCATAAGCCAAGGGGGCTTTGCAAGGACCAATAGTACAATCAGGGCAAGCATCAAGATTTGTAAGTGACATAGGAGGCAACAATGAGTCTAAACGAGACAAGATCTCCATCTCTCTCTGTGGTGCATATGGCCTAGGCGATAATGCCATAACAATGCATGTGGTATCTAGATAACTACAACCATAGAATCTCCCACATGAGAGACATGCACTGGGTAATGAGAACCAACTCTAGAACCTGTGGCCAAAACCAAGCAACCACAATAGATTTTCCATGACCTATCATGAAGAGAAATAGTATATCCGACATTATGCAACTGACTGTCAGAAATCAAGCTCTTATTGAGCATGGGAATATGTAAAACATCCCTGAGTATAAGAGAAGTCCCATAAGGCAAAACTACGTGTATATCCCTTGTACCAACAATAGCATAAGACTACTCAAGGCCCAAATCAATACATCCGTCAACCTTCGTGTAAGAAGAGAACCATGCTCTATGAGGGGTAATATGACAAGATGCCATAGAGTCCAAAAGCCAATCAAACACATAGGCCTGATCACTGAGCAAGTAAGCTGTAGGGAAACAAGATGACAGGAGTACATGCTCAACTGCATCATCATGGGTAACTGCATATACCTCACCACTAGTAAGAGTGGCAACACCTACTGCATCTACTGTATCTTTGAGTCTCTACTCATGTTGAGTCTGTCTCTGTCTCTGATGCTCTCTAATCCGTCTAAAGCATTTTCTTTGAACATGTCCTAGCTTCCCACAATGGAAGCAAACAACATCTGAAGTAGAAGAACCTAGAGAAGATGACAAGGAATCCAAGTCATCAGAATGAATAGGGCTATCCATAGCATCCATGGAGCTCAAGCAGTCGAGGGCTGTCCCAACATAGAGAACATGCTCATCAAGACAACTATCTGCAAGTACATCAATGGTAGAAGCATGGTGCAAAGGCTCATGAAACCTCAACAGACGGGAGGACATAAAGGCATCAACCAAGGATGCAAAAGCTCCCACATGAAAAAGAGTCGTAGTCAACTGCATGACATAACCAACCACAGTACGGTAAAGCATAATACATTTGTCATAAGAGTATATGGTATTTAGCCATGAAATCAGCCCGTAACCTTAATGGCAAACATGACTCTGCAGTACATCAGACCACATAGTAGCATCCAAGTACAAGACCAGTAAGTAGCATAATATCTTGCAATGGTCAAGCTCCAAGAAAAGCCCAAGTATTTGTACAACAACATCCAAAAAAAGTGGCTCTGTAAAGTACATGACAGTAGACAAAGTGCATAGTCGAGTAAGCATCAATAGCAACTGCTCTCTGACCTGTATGGGTAAAAGCAACCCAACTAGCATGGAAGCTAAGCAACACAGAAGCAACAAAGCCATAACTGCTAAACCCAATCACTATCAATAAGTCCACTGATCAAGGAGTAACTCGCAAAGAACCAAGCATCAATGAGCAATGAAAGCTCAATAACCAATTGCCAAGACAATGGAGCAAGTAGTGCTCAAACATGTATCCACATCCAAGTAAATCCAAGATCCATAATCGGGGCATTAAGGGCCAAATAGCATCCAAGCTGCATAAGTGATAAGCTGACCAAATGCAAACTACTCCACAAGATTCTCAAATATAAGTCGATTCAAGCCCAAACATTTGCCATACTGTGGAGAACCCAAAAGCATCCACATCAGACATTAGTCCCATAATGGGTAGCATGGGGCATAAACCTTGTTAAGTGAAATGCCAGCTGCAAAGAAAATGATAGTGAACCGAGAATTGAGCTCTACTCTTTTCTCAAGAAGCATCCGAGAACATAAACATCAAAGTAGCATCATCCAAATACATCAACATATCATCCCAAGTAGTTGGGAGCACCCGTAGACCATAGGCATAACCAAACTGGGGGTAAGATAACCTGTCAACCAAGGTAGCATAAATCCCAACCAACAACAAAGTGTTCGCATCCAAATCAAGGCTTAATAGCTCTCAAATAGCATATTCAGGCATAAACCATGATGACCAAGCATCAATACATCCAATAGGACACCCGAATGTCAACAAAGAGCATTATGCATAAGCCATCCTCATAAAACCTTGCTGCCCTAAACAATGTGTAGCAGTAAATCCCTGCATAAATCGAGCTATGGAAGCTCAAACCAAGTCCCAAAGCATCTTAAAAAATTGGGCAAACATCCCCAAAGCATTTGGGTATCAAATACCAAGCCTCGGGAGCATCACATAAGCTAAGAGCATGACATTTTCTTGTTGTAAATCAACTCATATCAGTTATAGAAAATTCTATGATCAGAATTTGGCAGATCTAACATCACCATTGCATCTAGAGTGTGAAAAAACCCCAAGTTAGACTCTTATCTTGCCTAAATCGGGTTATGGATGCCTGAGATATGAGAAAAAATGGGATTTTTGAGCCAGATTTTGAAACAGGTGCAAAAAAAATGTGAGCTACTACTGTGGGGCTTGCTAGTTATGTTGAGGATAAGGGGGAAAATGGGGGCATACAAGGTGCCCAATGAAGCCAAGGAACACCTGCAAAGAGCCTATGAGGGCCGGGGAGAGGCGGGAGATGAAATCTTACCTCGGGGGGAAGAAGCCATGGCTAGCATTGAAGCTCCAAGCTCTAGGTCTTCAATCCGGGCAGAAGTAATGCCAGGCCAAGCTCCACAATCAAGCTCCGATCCAAAGCTCTGATACCAGTTGAAGGGGATGCAATGGCAGTGGAGAAGGAGAAGGAGAAGGAGAAGGAGAAGGAGAAGGAGAAGGAGAAGGAGAAGGAGAAGGAGAAGGAGAAGGAGAAGGAGAAGATGCAGGAGAGAAGAGCACACACAATGTAAGTGCTGTCCAAAATGATATGACAACCTTATTGCACTATCTCATATATATGAATAAAGAATGAGCGGTCACATAGTACACGGGCAAGCCCAGAGGCATTTTATCCCAACATGCATTAACTAGACACATGGCCCTCTTGGCCTAACCAAATAAATTATTTCATTGCAAAAGAAGTAGCCCTCTTGGTTTAAAGAGAATATGTCATTTTAATCTATCAAATACACAGTCTTCTTGGCATATGCATTGCATCTTATTAGACTAACCAAGATAAACAAAAAATGACATAAGATGCGATGGCTAGCCTCATGCTACATATGCAAGTTAGTTTACCGCAATATGATCATTGAGGTTTAATCTTGGACTTTTATATATCCACAAGTTCAAGCCTTCCCACTGATATAACATCAATATGGGCTAGTCTTGGGTGCTATTAGCTAAATAAATGACCTTATTGGGCACATGTGTCCCACCTTGATTGTCATTCAAATATATTGGTCATCCGAGCTTCCCAGAGACCCCTCCTATAGAGAGAATCATAGATTTAAGCTCATTTAAACCTTCCCTATTTGGATTATTGTATATGGCAATGTTACAACCCAAACTAGGTAGAGTTTCAATCCTAGGCCCATCACATAGATGCATCCCAGAGTGGTGCATATTGTTAGATGTATCATTATGGCCTCTAGTCTCATCCACTTGGGAATTGACCATGGTATATCTAGGAATTCTTGGACTTTCATCTAACACACCAGCCACACTTTTAGAGATTTTGGGCCTCCAAACCTGTCTCACATTCCTCTTTATATTCTTGTACTACCTCAATTTGCCACATTGGTTTGATGGACTCCATGTAGACTTATTGCTATGACCAAATACCCTCACACACTTATGACTTCCATTCAGCATAGGTGCGACCTTTGGCATTTTGTATTTTCTTCACATGGGATGCCTTTACTTGCCTTCATCCACACTACGACTTCTCACTCATAGGCATAATGCTTTTCCTAAGAGGGAAAACATCCACTTGAAGGCATGATTCACTTATAGATGGCAAAGGTCTCTCAAGAGCAAAATGAGAACCACTCATAGGGCTCTCATCCACACTTGTAGTCCCAATGATTCTATTGATTTTGCCTTTGTAGCCACCTCTCATAGAAGTGTTGTAAGCCCTATTGGGACTTGTTTGGCTTGGGACCTTTCCACAAAGAGGCATACTATCATTGCACATAGAATTCACATTGTTTGCATATGGGGATTTTGACTACCAAGTTCCCCCTCATAGGTTGGCTTGGTATTAGCAAGTGAATTATCTCCTTAGAGAAAAGGTTGGATACTTGAATGCACTTCCAATAAGCAAGAAAACTCCAAAAGTTTTTCCAAAATCTTTGAATGTAAGCAGTCAATTGCTTGTATCTTATCCTTACTTAATGACTTATGATCTTGCATTCTTACTTGGATTTGTGTATTAATTACTAAGGCACTCATAAAAGATCTCACACAGTGCATCATTCGGCAACACAGTAGCTCTTCTTGGGCAAAGACTAAGAATATCATCAAAAGCTCTAGCATATTTTGTGACATGGAGATATATGACTCTTGTTGAATTTGTGCAAGCCATCCAAAGACCAAAGTCATGGGAAACTTCTTCTCATACTCGTCTAGGAATTTGTTACATAGTTCCTCAAAGATTCTAATTGACCCTCCTGCGAGGATCTAATATCATTTCTTGGCCTCTCCCTTCAAGGTACTTGAAAGCGCAAGCATCCAATATATATTATCAAACCCACTCACAAGGCAAGTTAGACCATATTCTTTCAAATGCAATGTCAAATCCTCATTTAGTAGCCCATAAAACACTAGATCCCTATAAAGAGGAGGAAATTAATTCATTTTCTTTGGGATCAACACTGGGTCATCTAGATCTTCACATTCATCTTGACCTAATCCCAGTGTCTTAGGGTCTCTAATCTCTTCCATTTTCACATTTACCAATGTAGGAAGGTTAATATTTCCAATGTTGTCTCTTTTTGTCAACTCATAGAGTGGTCTGGGAATCCTATAGCTTTCAATATATCATTCTGATCCTTTCTCAGAGAATCTTCCATCCCTTGGCCATCCATAGGCAATTCCATAATATATTTATGCATGATATTTTTCCCCTCACTTAAAGGGAAATATATTAACATTACTTAGAGCTTGGGGGTCATGCCTTTTGAGTGACGGTTTCCCCTTAATGGATAAGGCTTCCAATGTCCTTGTAAGGCCTAATATGTCAGCATGGTGACCTATCACACGGGATATTTCAGCCATAACTAAATTCCGTTGTGTGTTAGTACTTTTCCATGGCATTACGGCTTTAGCATGATCATTAGTTGATGCCATGATTGGCACGTGTTTCAATATGCTTTTTGCATATCCTCTAGGTTGATAGATGGTTGTGCGCAATGTTTCTTGGATAGAGACGTTGGCCCATGCCATCGTACTAGAGGACGGAATAACCATTAAATGGTTACTTTCCATATCACATGAATTATCCAATATAGAGGATGCCAAATGCACAACCTATCGGGACCAAAAAATGGGCCCGATACTGGCTCTAGAGCTCTAACTGGCTCCTACACTCTTGAAACAACCCCACACAGCCTCGTGGCTAGGAGTGTTTATATAATACAAATTGATATGTTGAAATACTGTGTTTGTAGACATGAGTGTTAGATTGTAGTCCAATGTTTAGCCATCTTAACTCCAAGCACAGGGAGCTTCCCATACATAGGTGACTACTTCACCTCGATTTACCTAGAGAGAGTACCTCCTAATTGAATATTGTGGCCCCTATAGCTCTCCTACATGTACCCTAGGGATTGGCCTCAGGATACGCCATCTTAACACATAAAGAACAACAAAACATAGTCCTTTCTTTTTTATTTTTTTGATCCATGAGATCTATTATTTCCTCACACAAAATTTCCCCAAAAATAGCCGCTCTAACCTATGACAAAGGAACCTCTTTCGCTCAACCTAGGTCAAACTCAATAAGCAAGTGCTATGCATGCATAAGTTCTTCTTTGATACTATGCTTTGTGGATATGCAGTGTGTCATGCCCTAGAGTGCTCAAACAATTTTAATTAACAATTAGCAACATATTGTGTAAATACATTCTTTTCATGCTTTTCCCTAGTGTAGTGTAGTGTTGAGAAGACAGAACTAAGCTAACCCATGTTTCCGCTGCTTTAGATATTTGCAAAAAAGCTTAAATGTTACACTTCAATGTATAATAATTCATTTTTCTTTATATAAAAACTTGGCATTTCAACCTTCATTTGACATTGATTCATTATATGGACCATTCTTTACATTATACAATATTTTCCCATAGAAACACCTCATGAATGGGCACTTTAACACATGAATGGATATAAACTAAGGCTAAACCTCATGGCCTACAGTCCATCATATATCCAAACATCTTTTACTAAATTTTTTATTTTTTTTGAGTTTAGAAATTATTTTTATTTTTTCCTATTTATTTTTTAATTTTATAAATTATTTTTTATTATAAATACTTATTATATATAAATTTTGATCATAAAATAGTAAAGACCAACCATGACAACCAAGATACACTATTTCATCCACATACAACATTACTTTTTACTAATTTTATCAATCACAATCATATTTTTTAATTTTACGTGTTTTGTGTATACTAAATTAATTTCTACATTATGACAGTCACATATTCTGAAATATTGGACTTGTAACCCTTAAACACAACACATCACTTCCATATCGAATTTCAACCTATATGTATCTCAATTTCATGACGAAAATAATAGTAGAATTGATATTTTAAAAAAATTGACACTTATCGTAAGAAAATTACTTAATTTTTTATGATTTGGAGATGTGTAGGCCATTTGTTGATGCTTCACATAGTCGTTATTGACCACTTTCACACTCCCTCGCTCCATTTGTTGAATCTTGTTGTGATTTGACACCCCTTCTCCCTCATCCTCTCAGCCCACGTGAACAACAATTATCGCGAGAGAGAAAGAGGAAATATTGAAAATTAAACTTTTAATAGAATGCATCATTTTGCACGATTTTTGTGGTGATTTGGAGTGGAAAAATTCAGCAACTCATGGCAAAGGCTGCTCCTTGCATCTTTGCCGGTTCCAAAATAACATTTTTTGGCAAGATTTCACCAGTGGACTTCGAGGGACCTGGATACCCTAGCCTCAATTTTCACCGCTTTTTGATAACTCCAAGTTAGTTGCTAAATATATTGTTTGATTTGACTTTGTCATTCACGGCATACTGTATATAGATGAGTTTGCATCAAGGCAAAGAGGAGCTTGGTATGCGGATTGCTGGAAGGATTCAGCTTCAAGGAGTACATTCGCAACCTTATTGCAGACTTGGTGGTCTTCCATAAGAAGTACTCACCTTCTACAAGTGGTATCCCTTTTTCAAACTTTGAAAGGGCAGAGAGAGAAGATTTATTGGCCTACTCAAAGGCTCCTCTATGACCTTACCTTCAAATTTGGTAAACCATCATAGGAACATGAATTGTAGACCTTTTTGTTGTCTACAACTCTCTGGTTAACATCATGATGACCTGATTCTATCTACAAAGAAAGTTATTTATCTTGAAAGTAGGTCTCATAGTTAATCCAAACTTGGTGAAATTTGTAAATTTCAACCTATATAGACATCTAATTTCTTAGTAGGATAGCTTTTAATCCATTTGGAATTTGAGTATACTCCCAAAGAAAAAGTTTTAGCTTCTACAAAGATCTAAAACTTATATTAGACATGGCACAATTGTCAAGAATCGCGTGGTGGGGGACTTTGCTTCAGCTACTGTG
This sequence comes from Lygodium microphyllum, assembly GCF_053477565.2. Taxonomy (NCBI): domain Eukaryota; kingdom Viridiplantae; phylum Streptophyta; class Polypodiopsida; order Schizaeales; family Lygodiaceae; genus Lygodium; species Lygodium microphyllum. Next base: position 28,729,021 of record NC_141157.1, on the reverse strand, counting down.
CTAAACACACATTGTATACACAAGAGGAAGATCACTCAAGAACACAAGAAGAGAGATGGAGGCCAAAACGTTTTCTGGCTAATTTTTCTTCTTCTTCCACACACTATACAATGTACACAATGTATAGATAAGATACAACATAAAAGAAAGTGGCCTTCTAAGTCAAACAGTGCATAACCGACTACACTAATTGGCTAGCATTATATCTTTGCCAACTGTAGGTAGGTGTAACAAACTAAATATAATAAGTGATAAGCCAGTGGCCATATGAGTATCATAATGACCACCAACGTGCTAAGTGTAGACATGCGGACTCATCTAGCCAGGCGGTCCATCATCAATGTCCGCACGTGTTGAGCTTGCCATCTCAATCAAGTGGTCAAAGCTTCTTTACTTGTTTGACCAAACACGTGGTGGAGCAATGCGTGTGCTTGCTACACTAGGTGACCTTGCTAAAGTGTCAGATATGCTTCTCATGGAGAAAGAGCTGAAGGGGGAGCACATCATTTTTGAAGCAAAGAAAGAACTTATATTTTCATCAGAAGATGGCCCCTCCTCACCACCGATGAAAAAGCCAAGGAACAATTGAGAGTTCTTGTTGACTATCGGCTTTTTGTATCTGCCATCACTATTAGCCCCATCGCATGTATTTTTCTTGATGAATATATGATATTTTACTTTGTCCATATAAATAAATATTTATTGAATAAACGTAAGGCTCGTGTAAGTGTAACGATAATGTATTATACGTGAATGACACATTTGCATACGTTAACATAATCCAATTTAATTATGTCAACACGTAGTACTGCACTTGCGATTGTGCATAAGCAATAATGTAACTCGTATCTGTACGTAACTACTTTTGATGTGTTTGTACGTTAAATAAAAATTAAGAGTCATGCGTTTCAAGAAACAAAACAAAACAACTTTACTCAATTATTTGAATTCAGTACACATTGCATGAGATATTATGTATATATAAATAAATATTTCAATGTGGTAGAGTATACAAAAATTTTTGGCCTTCCAAGATGCTATGGTGCTATAACACTCATTACAAAACCTTGCATCATTAATCTCATAACTTATGGAGTTTCCTTGCCATGTCGAAGCCGGAACGATAAAGTTCATGTCTTTATCTGTGATTGTGACACACTTTGCATGGATGGTCGCTAGCTGTGTATCATTGAACAAGTCGATGAGAAACCCCTTTATAGCTGTTTGTAGAGCCTCCATAGCTGCAGTAGTCCACCTTCCTGTTGGTGGGCCATCCTGCACTCGCATCCAAAATCTTCCCATCCCTTTCAGCTCCAAGTATTGCACAACTTCTCGAACAACCTTATGAAAAGATCTTTTCAGGATGAGAAGCTCGTATCCACATTGGATTCTCCTTATCTCCTGAAGAGCGACAATGCTCGGTTTTCATCTCCTCTTCTTATGTGGTGGTCGTTGTGCTCCATGGGGTGCACCTGTTTGCTGCACTAGGGGAGGCTTCACCTTGTGCTCCAGGTGGAGGGCCTTGGTGTGAGGTCTTCTTGGGGCCTTGGTGTGGGGTCTTCTTGGGATCAAAACGGTGACATGCTTGCTTGGTGCGTGCCATGCAAGCTCGAGGAGGGCAATATGGAAAAGAGACAAAGGTTGGGGGTGTGAGAATGGAGGAAGCAAACAAAGCAAGATATGAAAATGAGAAGAAGAATGAACTTTTAGCCCATTTAAACCTCAAAACCGGGTTAATACAGCTTCATACGCACTATCCATCGTGTGATCGTAAATCCATAACATTTTATCGCAATGGGACGAAACTTCACACATGCACTCGTTAGGTGGCTGAAAGCCCAAATTATTATTATTTGGATAAAAAAATACACGCAGACCCCTGGTCCAAAGTTTAGCGGTTGGAAGCCCAAAGTCTGGCATCTAGAGCCGTCTCTAGATACCAAACTTCAGACCAGGGGTTTGCATACATTTTTAAATCCAAATAATAATAATTTGGACTCTTGGCCACCTAACGAGTGTGCTGTGAAGTTTCATCGCATTCCGATACAGCTTAGAATTTTAAAAATTATCCCACACTAAAATTATAGATGGATTGATAATCAAGAAATCAACATCGCGACTATTGGCCCTTAGAAACTTCGCACCACATAAACTATACAAAGGCATTACGAGTAAAGTTTGCAACAAGAAATGATAAATTTTTGCATGCTTTTTCTATTGAAATTGATAGTGCTAACCAAAAATTGTAAGTAAGAATCGAAAATACAATGAAGATGCACAGTGAAAGTTGAGAGTGAAAGACAAGAGTAAAAATTTAATTTATATTTTAAGGACACGTACAATAGTTTTGCATTGGGAAAAAGTCATATGTCCAATGCACGAGGGGAACACTATACCAAAAAAGATAACATTACAAGCTATGTTCATTCCATTGGAACGAATGCATCCTTCACTCCTTGAAGATTTGTTACAAGTTGGAAGTCCTTGGGAGTTACAGTGATGCGCTTCACATGTATTGCACGACGATGAGCATCAGTCATCAAGTCAACTAAAAGGCCTCTACAACACATTATAGAGCATGAAGACATTCTTTTGTGAAGCGATCGGGTCTATCCTAACCTTGTGCCAAAAACCATCTCTTGTTTTTTGTGCGGTAGAGGTCTTGCACAATCTTGCGAACAAGTCTCGAGAAGCTCGCCTTCAGAATGATGAGATTAAAAGAGCATTGATACCTTTTAATTTCTCTTAGGGTCACTGCACTTGGCTTCCACTTGCGTTTCTTGTGGGGATGCTGAGGAGGACCCTTGTGAGGGCGGCTTGAGGAAGTTGGGTTAGGTTGACAAGGAGGTGCATGTGAGCTAGTAGATGCTCCAAGGGACTGAACAGGATAAGGGACTCTGAGTGGAAGCTTATTTGCAACTACCTTAGACCTAGCCATCTTTCCTGCACAAGAGATGTGAGAACTCAATGAATAAGATAGAAAGTGAAACCCTCTTTTATATAACCCTAAATTGTAAGACTCATTCACATAGATGCACACTCTCTCTTTCTCTATTAAACTATGAATTGCATTCATACTGAACACATTGTTCATCTTACTATCTTAGCTCTCTTTGAACCCGTTTGTTGCCTTGTCGAAGCCTTGTTTCTAGCCACTTGGCATGGTTTTCTTTGACACTTGAGGCTTCGTAATACACTCTTTTAGTGACGCGACATAATTCCATAATATCTGTAGTCGATTCATTAGCACTTTCATTTTCTCTCTTTTGCGAGAGTTTAGCTTTATCGGCTACTATAATCCTATACCATCAAGATAGCAATTGGATCATTGGATTGCTACCATTCACCCCTCCACCATGATCGGTTTTTCTTTGGTATGCAAGCACCACACGCTATCCAATGTGAAATTTTCATCCCTTGCATGGACCAAATTCCGATGCTTCTCTTTTCTACAAAGTATGGCCCATGTGCCTCAAGGATATACTACAAAGACATATATCACACATAAGTAAAACTATGCTCAATAGTTTATACAATTCATACAATTTTAAAATATTAGCTTAGTATGCACCATGTAATGTTTGATAGAGCTTTTGCCCCATGCTTCCACCATGTTTTCGTAGAAGCTATGCACATCATCGATAAATTCTTACTTATCTTCATTGTTAAATACCATCTTGCAAAGTAAGGGAGCCAATTTGTTAAGACTTATCTAAGCCTTAGCTTTGGCCAACCTTATAATTCCTCCATTACTTCGATCAAGAACTGCAAAATGTAACTTTTTCCACCCATCGTAGTCCTACAACCTATGAACCATGACATTCCCTTCCTCATTGATGGGTGCTGAGAGAAACTTTCTAGCCTTTGCTCCTCCAGAGTAAGGCTTTTTTAGCAAGTTACTAGATTTTCTTGATCTCTTATCATCTTTTTTAATCGTCACTTGATGCTTGTGTAGCCCAATTTTTGATAGCACTCACTCCACATTTCTACACGTTGCAATGGCTTCTTTTTCAGGTTGCATCCTATAAGCAAAGCAAATGTATTCATATACAAGTTTCTTCACATTCTGACAAAAACATGCAATGAACAAATGCGAATACGATCCAATGGAATGTTGAAGATGGGCTTCCAAGTGGAATCTTCTCTATTTTTTGTCGGTGCAGCACTTGTCACCCTTTGCCAGTTTTTCTTTCCGTCCTTTCCTTCGACCCTCTCTGTCAAGCAATATAGACATGGATTCTTTGTATTTGCACCATTGGAGATTCCACACATGCATTTTAAAGTTTTCAAGTCTCCTGCAAGATGCCATTCAACCAAGTATTGACCATACCCTTTAATTGAGAGTATCTCACTATGTTCCTGACAATCAATGATGCTTGGAATGCTTGTGTGCTTAAAGAACAGCTGCAACACCTCAAATGTTTCCTTAGGAACTTCAAATGCAGCAAGCTACCACACATGGCGCTCAGATTGAACACTAAAGTTCCCTGGGTTCTTGTCAAATTGTAAAGCTCTATTCATCAAAGTTATACTAACTCTTTTAAGCTTTACTCTGTTGACAATCTCACTTTCATCTAATTTTATAACAAACTACAATTTACAATTACATTCTTCAACAGATATATTGTTGTACATTACCATTGCCGACTGCACCTTGTACAAATCTAAATAGTAATCGTTGAGTTCCGTGAACTTCACCTCATATGCATTTTTGATCCCAACCTTTAGTGTTTCCACGCATTGAACATGCATGGGGATCCCCTATCAACTCCAAAACCTTTGTATTAAGTTACCATAGGGCCTCTATTAACTTTGAAGGTTGAGGAAGAGTCGCGATTCTATTCCTCTTCAGCACATGACCAAACCCAACCTTCACACCTTTGAATATCTTTGAGTAAGTCATTGTGCTAATACCAGCCCTGTCACGAATGGATTGTGTATCCATAGTTGAGAACTCATTTGACACATCTTTTAATGTGCACTTAATCACCTTCTCCTTCACATCCTTAAACTTAGGATTGCTCAAAGCATTTTCCAATGTACTTTCCTTCAACAATCTACTAATACATGATCCAATCTCACCCTCACCTAGGTTCTCATTCTGAGCTACCTTATATGCTTTGATACATCGCTTCCACTAGCCGCTATTCACAATTAACTCATTGATTGGCTTCTTCTTTCGTTTGCGCTCCAGTATTAGCTTGCTGTTGATCTTTCTCAGGTCGTCCAATTGTGCCTTTGTCTCCTCATGTGAGATACTAATGTCATGGATAGTGTTCTGCAATGAAATAATTTGATTGTTTTGTTGAATTATAGTGTCATTCAGCTGTATCACTTGTCCTATGAGCAGTTGTAAATGAAGTTGGCGTGCAGTGATCACATCATAACAATTTTTTATGGTTACTTAGTAAGTTGTAAATACTTTGAACAGCTGATCATTGAGCCGCCTAGTGTAACCGAGCAACCCATTTTCACCCTCGTACACATACTTCAATAAATGTGTGATTCCTGAGAAAGTTGGAGGTGTATTGTTTAAGGGGTCAATTGGGTAGATTCCCTCATCAACCCACAAGTCCACATGTTTTAATCCCATTTGCTTGTAACTTTGCAAACTTGAGGGTTGACACTGGTACGTTGGGTTCTTTTGAATAATGGGGCGTATTCAATCTCTACCTTAATATGTAGCTCATTCTTTCATGTATTCATTCTACTATTAATAGAAACGAGGAGCCTACTTGGTTGTCACAGGAGGTAGAGTGGAGATACATAGAGAGGCATACAAAGGTGCCAAGGGAAAGGAGGGTGTAAGTAATTCATTCTGTTAATGAAGGTTGCATAAACATAGAGTTGAGGTCACAATAGAGCCATGAGAGAGTATAGATATGGGGGAAAATGGCTCAGAGGGCAAGGATGTCCAAGACTCTTCGTATTTTAGACATTTCTATTTTACCTCCAAAAACATTTCCAAAAAATAAGAAATTTGACCAGTTGGTTTGTCTTTTAACCAAAAGCTAGAATATAAAAAATCCCTAAAATATCTTAAAAGGAACTTCTGAAATTTTATTTTCCTTGTTCTCGATTAAAAAATCAATTACCATGCATCGATTAATCATTTTGCATTGAAAACGAAGCACCACACTCTCGTAACTAACTCCTTTTATAATATAAAATTTGGTCAAAAAAGACTTTTTAAATGAGGAGAAAGAAGGAATCTGAGTATATCTTTGTAGATAATATAAAAATGGAAAAACAAGATTGCAAAAGTGGAGAGAGAAGAGGATTATTTTACTATTCTTTTCTCCTCTTTTCCTTGTTTTAAGGAGAAGAGGGCGGGGGGGGGGGGGGGGGGGGGGGGTGGACTAAAAGGCCCATTTGTGAGTTCATTTTTTCCTAATGATAGACACATGATATATCACATTCAATAGTTCTCCTAGAATCTTAACTCTACATGTATTTTCACAAGATCTTTAAAAAATTTTTGATTTCTTTCTTCCACAAGAATATATTCAAAAGTAGGCCCACTTCTTTCTTTCTTTCTAACATCCTCAACCACAACATTTTCCTCAATTCCTTGAGTCCCTTGAGTTATCTCTATTTGTTTCAAGTTTTGTTCTTTAAGCCCTTGAAATCTCTCTAGTGCCTTTTCTACATTCTCTCCCATGGCCTCATTTATGTCACCCTCAAGTTTTTCTAAAATCCAATCCTAATTCTCCTCACTCAAACCATATTCTTGCAAATGATATCTTTCCCAATCGTGGCTGAGGACTACCAATGAGCTCTCAAATTCACCGAAAGAGGTATCTACCCTTTGTTTTTTGTCTACGTTTGTATTAAATTCATCAACACTATTAGAAAAATGTGCGAAAAAATTTCCACTCATTTCAACATCATAATATTTTTCAATATCAAATAGAACTAGTCTAAGGCTCTCAAGGGCATCTAAAACACTAACAACAACCAAGGTATCTCCTAAACTCCCTTCATCTCAACTCAAACTAGTCTCCAACAACTTGTTATCAACAAAACATGACTCCAACAAGTCACTACCACCAATAGCAGTCAATGAGTGGAAAATACTTGTGTCAAAACTCTCACAACCTACTTCTACATCTAAAACTCACCCTACAATTTTATTTTCATAACTTATCCTACTAGTTAAGAATTTAGTGGGCTCATAAGCTCATAGTCAACCTCACAAACTTTCAAATCCCTAGAAACTTCATTCATGGGATGCTTAAAGTCTCTTTTCAATCTCTTCACAACAACCTTCCTTTTCTCTGGTTTATATCTATCTTTAGCCACCTCTTAAGTTCAACCACAAAATCAATTATATCATCATTAGAAAGATCATCCTTTCTCTCATCTACAACCCACAAGTCATTAAAGAGATTCTCATTTTGATTCTTCCTTGGTTACATTCATCTTAAGGTCTTTCTCATTTGTTGATTCCAATCTCTATTCATTTAAGAAAAAGACCAAAGCCACTTTCCTATGCATCCTTTCTAAAGAGAGTTAAGCCACACATTAGGAATGTCTTCCTTACTCCTCTCAACTCTATGAGTGACCTTAGTTAATTGTTTTGCCACTTCATCTAAGAAATTCATCCAAGACCTTTCTCTCATCTACAACCCACAAGTCATTAAAGAGATTCTCATTCTGATTCTTCCTTGGTTACATTCATCTTAAGGTCTTTCTCATTTGTTGATTCCAATCTCTATTCATTTAAGAAAAAGACCAAAGTCACTTTTCTATGCATCCTTTCTAAAGAGAGTTAAGTCGCACATTAGGAATGTCTTCCTTACTCCTCTCAACTCTATGAGTGACCTCAGTTAATTGTTTTGCCACTTCATCTAAGAAATTCATCCAAGATATCGAGTAGGTCAACATCAAAGTTTTCTTCCACTCATATTCTCACTCTCAAGTTCTATCAATGGATCAACAAGATTATCCTGAGAGGATTCCACTATGCTGTCGCCATCAACACACTCATAATTAACCACACAAATATTCAAGTGTACTAAACAAGGTTTATTCTTTATCAACTCAAAGTTTGTCTCACCATAGGCAACAATATCTACTAGAGTCAACTTTGGACTTAGAACATTACTCAAAATCACTCTCTCACTATCATTACTCACAAAAAACCCTACCAACTCCTCATCACCTTCATTTCTAGCACAAGAATAAACACCAAGTTTTCTACTTCATTTTGAGCTCTTTAATTAAAGACTTTAAGGCTCCAAGTACTTTTGAAGTATTCTTAATCATGTACATAACTAAGACCTACCTCCATTCCTTCATTTTAGTCAACATGTCTCTTATCTTTTATTCATATTCTCATTTGTAAAGATGAAAACATAGTAGTACTTTGTTATATCCATCCTTTTTCTTGTTTTTTAGGGAAAAAACCCTTGTGCAGGATGGATTATAAGAAGCTAGAAAGAATTAAGGATTTAGTGTGTAAATAATAGTAATGCCCTATCACATTGACATAGATATAAAAGAAGAGGACGTGTATTTTTTCTCATCTTTTGATACATTAATACATTACAGTTATTTTCTTCATTACCTTCTTACTCTAGCTTCAATGGCTTCTCTCTCTTTCCTATCTTTTTCTCTCATATTCTAATATTTCTCTCTCCTCATCACTCTCTTTCTTTCACTTCTGCACTTCTACATCTCTCTTTTCTACGGTATTCTCTCCTCTTTTCTTCTCTCCAGTTCACTTCTTGATAAGTACCCATGCAACTAGTGACTCATTGTTATATACGCAACTTCTAGATTACATTTCCCAAGCATATCTCTGAGTTCTCCTTTATAGTATTTGTTTTCTCTTTTCTCTCTTAAAAAAAAAAAACGTTCAATAATTGATTTTAATATTTTTCTATTCTTCCATTGCTATGTCCACTTCTAATAGAAATATGTATAGCCCACTCTATAAATGTACCCCATTCTCTCTCTCTCTCTCTCTCTCTCCATCTACCATAGCTCTTGTTTTGCTTACTTCCACTTGTGTGCTTTCACTCAAGCTCTACCTCTTTGCATTTACTTCACACATCATTATCACATACCTCTACATTTTAGGTGGTGGACATCCATCTTTCAATAACTATTCAATAAGGAAAGATCGGTCACACATTATGATTGTTGGAGTTCCCACATTGTGTGTGTGTGTCTCTCTCTCTCAGTTGAAGAGATATGTAAGAAATACATGGACCAATGCACAAATGGTTAGGCATTGGCAACTCAAGAAAAAAAAGAGAAAAAATAATATAAAGGCAAGAACTAGGATCATGAGTGGTCACGAAGAAAATCCAACTTCGAGAAAGACATTGAAAGCTTCCATTGTGGTAAAAGATGTCATATCAAAGACTCCTATAAATGGAAGCGAAAGGACAAACATAAAATGATACACCATCTCTCACAAAACCATCCAAAGTATAATCCTATTAAATGAGCTCTTATTATGCATAGCAATTATGAAAGACTTCAAAAAACTACAAGACATAGACTTCATCTATTTAATAGACCAAATGAGCATCACCAATCATAGTTGTTATGGAAAATAAAAAATCAAGAAAGATACAAACATATATATGTATATATATGTTTTTGAAGAATAATAAAATTCAATTGTCAATCAGAAAAAGCTTTATTTTATCGTCATGCAAGATATATAAATGTGTGTGTCCACAACCCCTGTATTCAAGAAGATCTATGGCTATAGACATTGTTAATAAAACTCCTTATAGCAATACCAAAAATTGATGATTTAGTATCTTTTTGAAATTGCACAATTTAGAATATGCACCTTGTTGAGGAGCTACCCCTTTTGCAAGATTCTTTATAGCTCTAAATTTGATAACTCTTGATTGGGAAACTACATTTGAAGAACTTCATGTCTTTATTCATGGTATTCATGTTTAGTATACACTATCCACTTTTAACTATATGGCAAATCTAGCTTTGCTTCTATTAGTAACTACTCCGTCTATGCTTCACTTCTATTATCAATGCCATACTCGTGTTGTATACCCAAGGTTGGTTATGTTAACATAATGAATGTGATTATGTGTATCAGCCATCAATTGGATGATCAATAGTTGGGTCAAAACAATTGAAAATTACAATGGGAAAGTGAATTGAGTTTTAAGAATCAACAAACCATCAATAATCAAACTTTTAGTCTTAATCTGTCTATTTACATTAAATACCTATCTATAATTAATTGAATCGATTATTGCAATAGTTATCTTCTTGAATATCAATCAATGTACAAGCAATGATAAATTGACTTTGACATGAACATACAAACCAAACAATAGAAGTGCCTTTGCGGATCTGAAAACTTTAAAAATCGACAAAACACTGCTTCAAAGATCTTGAGGCATTACTAGGAGAGAGAGAGGAAGTTATTTTCTAGATGCCCTAGGTGTAGTTGTGAAAATTTATTTGGGAATTTCACTCCAAAGACAGCCTAATATACACTTTCAACAATCTCGTGTTTTAATGCCTGCAGGCAGCTTGTTTGTCTAAGTTCCAACATTTCCAAAAATTCCTGCCAGATGACATGGCATTGCCCTAAAAAGCATACTTGACCTTCTAGTGCAGGACCTATTATAGATGTCTGAAGAGCAGTCTCATATTTATCAGCCAGAAAGGAATTGAGGAATATAGAACCCCTGCAGGGCTACTAACATTAACACCCAGTGCTTCCTTTTGAAGCAAGGTCTCGAGCTACTGAGGTAAAGTTCAAATATACAACTCTCTTCAAGTTAAGAGCAGGCACATATTTATGTAGCTGGTGGCAACTCCCATGTGCTAGGAATGGGACCAATATCTTGAATAATTTCACGATGGCATGACCAAACAAGCCGGATTGCCTCAGGGGTACCAATACCTGCTCCTCTTGGATCTCCCGCGGGTCCAAACCTGCAGTTAAGGCCAAATATTAAGTTGATCAGACACCTTCACTGACTTGTGCAGTGTAGAATTGAGACATAATAAGGAGTTGGTAGAAACCAGTGGTTTTGCGGGGCTCCAGTTGTGCGTGCTCTAATGCCTACATATGTTGTACCGTTTGTTGTTTTCCCAAGCACCTCCTTTAAGCATAAAGGAAACCAAGTCAATGACCTCAGACATGATTACCCACTTGAAGAATAACAGTATGATCCCTCAAACTCTTTGGACAGAAATCAGACAACTAGTACACAATCTCTGTTAGATTTGAGAAAAGTCCTGGAGGAAACAGTAGCCACAAACAACATAAGTATTTAGACTTCAAAAGTTGAAAACATGAAGAATGCAGGCCGTCAGCCTGAAAGATGTATCACTGGACACAAGGACCCAACCCAGCTTGCTACTCTCAACAGCAGGGAAATATTTTGGGCATATCAAAGAGACCTCTGCAGAGACTCGAGTGAGATTCAAGAGTGCAGTTGGTGAGAAACCTTTTGGGGCAGAATTTCTTTTCCCTGTACATTACCCAGTTGGGGAGGAGGATATACATGATTACTATCAGGATGATCCCTGCAGCCAATCAGACCTGGTATAGACAGCATTTCTCAGCCTTTTCTAGCAGGTTTTTGCAGGACATTTTTACGGCCACAAAAACTTGCTCTTTTGTAGCTTTGGTACATGGAAATCTAGCAGTACTACGTAGGCAGTCAGCTGGGGCCTGAGCAACAGCTTGCTCAAGATGCAGGCCAGTAGAAGAGACTCAAAGCAACTATATTTAGAATTGCCTCAAAGCAACTATATTTGGGATTGCCCAAGGCCAAGTAGGTTTGGAGGAGAACCTGTAGGATGATATTCCATTCGGAAAGATCATTCACTCTCTTAGAGGTAGATGTGAGAAATTGCAGGGGGACTCTAATCACACGATCAAGAGGCAAGGTGATTTATTAACTTTGTACTTGACATCTCCTTTGAGCAAATAAGTAGGGAAGTCTCATACCTGATGCCCCTTTCGTTCTATGTGCTGGGATTTTGTACTTTGTGTTTGTACTGTAGTGCTAATTATCGCTGAGGTGCATTTAAATAGAATCTTCTCTCCTTAGTGATGTATAATACAATGGCCATATTAGGATACAACAAGATGAAGATGGGTTGGATATATGGAAACAATACATGGCTAGCTGTGTGACCAAATAATGATACCTTGACAACTAGCTCCACTTGGTCAACATCAGTGGGTAGAGTATGCCATACATCCTTGATGAGATGGTATGGGGGTGGCATCTAGAATGATCCCTCAGCTCTATCACATACTGATCATGTCACTGGCCGATCTCCCTCATCTCTCTGGTATAGCCTCTATGTCTGGTACCCCTACACCTGCGGTTTGCGTGCTGCTTTATCACCTGAACTCCCTCGACTGTCACCCCCTTTTGTGTAGGTGCAGAGCATGTACTGTCTGGAATAAATTGGTGAGCTGTGACTATTGCCCCTCTCTCTACAGGGTGCCTGCTTGCAGTAATGATGGACGGAGTCTCTGAATCTCAAGTAGAAACTAGCCCAAGAAGTGCTGGTCTGGGGACTCCATGACTAGTTTGAGGGAGGTGTCTCCTTTGAAAAGTATTGGGTATCTAGCTCTGATTGTATTTTGTAGATGTTATGCTCCTTACTCTCCACCTCCTCCTGTCTAGATATCCAAGTCTCTCAATGAAACCATTTGTTATTGTCCTCATAAAGTGGGTCCTCTAGTGTAACATCTTTTTTTTGGTTTGTGTGTGCGCGCGCGTGCTGCTGGGGCGACATCCATGTATGTTGTATGTGAAGTTGGTGGAGATTTTTGTCGCATGACCAAGTTCCTCGTAGTGTGAGAAATGTATGGAGGGGGAGTCATGGTCATACTTGAAAGGGGGAAGGGGGTCCATGTGATCCCATATCCTATGAGCCATTGCTTGACATATATGCATACCATGAGTTCTTGTGTCTTGCTAGTGCTAGCTGATTGGAAGCCTCAATGGCTCTCTTAGTTTGTCTGTTAGGGTGCATGCCATGTACTTTGTATATGAAGTTGATGGTTTGAAAGAGGGCTTCCAACATCATGGGGGCACAACAAACTTTGATCTAATGATCTTATGTGGTACTGATGGTTTGCTATTGATTATCTGTGAGAGCACAATGATCTATGGTCTCTCAATTTGTGTTCATACATATGTAGCCAAGCCAAGGGTCCAAACAGGTGTCCCATACATCGTGGCTAGTGTGAGCAATGTGTCAAATAGCCACCTCCGTGTGAGGGACTTATAGAAGTGTTACTAATGGCATTCTCTCTCCAACATGGCCAACGTTGTATATCTTCATGTAAGTCGACATTGGCTGCCATGGTGGATCTCCCAACAAGTATGCAAGAAATGTGACCCCCAAGCAAACACATGACTGCACAACCTCCACCTATCCAACCCCTAGAGTGAAGATTAATCTCCTTTGCATTGGGGCTATTGTATGGACGATCAAGGTTTTGGTTTTTCCAAGATTAATTATGTCATGAGGGCATGTATTTTTGAAACCTCACTTAACATGTGGATTAATTTTTAATCACATGGTTAAGTAAATGTTGCACATGTGAGCTGTAATTGAGGTTAGAGTAAATTTACGAGCCCAAGACCCGAGAAAATCACAGGATGCCAAAGGCAAAAGTTGCTATAAGTTATGTAACATGTTGCACAAGTACTTGGTGGTATCTGGTATCAATTGTTGCTAGGTCATTCATTTGGCCATAAGTGTCAATTGGTAACACTAGAGAAGTGGCGTTTAATAGTACCTGATGGTTAAAAATGGTGCAGAGACACTCGGGAGTGGAAGATGCCTAGCCAATTTAATTATTGGCCAATTAGATTATTTTTGAAGGCATCGAAATAATTATTAGATTAATTTTCAGTATTTAAAAACTGAAAATTAATATTTAATTATGGCTAATGCTAGAAAAACCATTTGGGAAGGCTGCCACTTGTAAAAAATGCCCATGCAAGTCTGAAAAACGTCTTTAGAGACTAGAGAGAGGCATTTTTAGTGTATTCAGCCTGCAAGAGAGAGGGAGGAGATATTGTTGGTCTGATTTGCAACCATTGGAGGACCTTTTGAGGCAGCCAAGGGCAGAGGAGAAGACCAATCAACAGCAAGTGATAGCATCTACAAGCTGTTGAGACAGGGCAGCAGCAGTAAATGACAGATTTTCTTCAGTTCTTTGAGAAGAAAGTCTGAATTTTCTCTCTCCTCAACAATCTCTCTCAACTCGCAACCTTTCTGCAGCCTTGCTCCAAAGATTGCAGCATTGAGATCACCAGAGGTTGAGAAATTTCAGATTTCTTTGCTGAAAACCCTTGCAGCAAAAATTAGGGTTCAGCAACAACCTCGAGAAGTGTGCTAGAAATTGAAAGCTCCAAGACTTGGATTCAACAGGATTGAAGTTGTTTTTAGCCTATTCAAGTGGAGGGACTAGCAAATAATTGAATTTGGGCATTTTCCATCTCCATCAAAGCGGGCGAAGGCCAATTGATTGCCCGAATCAAGGGGCAAATCAGATCAAAGCCTTGCTAGTCATTTTGAACAGCAAGGGGAGTTGGAATACCAAAAGGCATTGGGAGAATCCCATTGTAAATCAACTTTTTCTTCAATAAAGCTAAAGAAATACCGGAAGGGCGCCAATTGGGTGTGCATTGTCCAAGATCAGTAGGTAAATTTGTATTTTCAAATTTGCATTAATTGTTTGCTGCTGTAATTAAGTTGTAATCAGGGATTTACCACCCATCCACCACGGAAGGAAGGTTGGTTACAAATTGTCAATCCACATTATGCACAGAAGTACTCATGTGGGGCATGGAGATGTCATTGTAGACCCTCCTACGATTCAAAGATTGAGACAATATCATCAACATAAAGCATAATAGAGACTAGTGTCTTTGAAAAGCCCACCTCCTCTTCCTTCTCGTGTGACGTGGTATTTATCTTGTCAATGTAGAGTCCAAAGAGTGTAGAGCAAAGAGGGCACCCTTGCTTTATAAACTGATAGTGCCAGAGACCACATCTAAATGTCCTCCTAGCATCTTACTCCACCAATCACCCTCTCGTATAGTGCGTAGATGCTCCATATCATGTCTAATGG
Organism: Lygodium microphyllum; assembly: GCF_053477565.2. NCBI lineage: Eukaryota > Viridiplantae > Streptophyta > Polypodiopsida > Schizaeales > Lygodiaceae > Lygodium > Lygodium microphyllum. The sequence goes on along the minus strand of NC_141157.1, from coordinate 28,713,909 downwards.
AATCCCAAGTGTTTGCAGCCTCTACAGTAGTCTATCTTGCGTGACTATATCAAAAACTTTGTGGAAATCCACGAAGGAGCAATAGGATCTCTTCTTCCTAGCTTTCACTTGCTCGATCGTGCTTCTTAGGGTGAAGTTGTGGTCAAGTGTACAAAGCCTCTCTTTGAATCCAATCTATCCTAGGATTCTCAATCTCCCTTTCTTTGCACAAGCGCTATCTCTGCCTCCATCATTGCTCCATATATTTTTGCTAATGTGTGGCCCACCATGATGGCCTTGTAGTTACTGGGATCTCTAGACTTGTGGATAGGCACAATGATATGCGTAGTCTACTTGTATGGAAGCCTTCCCCATCAATGCCTCATTAAACATGAAAACAAGGAGAGGGGCCAAAATGTCCACTATATAAATGAAGTGCTCACCTTGTATACTTGTTTGATCCTATTGATCGTCCATATTATAGGTGTTGTATGGCTTTTCTTACCAAATCATGTGCGAAGAAAGTGGATCTGGTAGGGCAAGGCTTTGGATGGTGTGGAATCAATGGGGTGACATCCAACAAGTATACAAGAAATGTGACCCCCAAGCAAACACATGATTGCACAACCTCTACCTATCCAACCCCTAAAGTGAAGACTGGTCTCCTTTGCATTGGGGCTATTATATGGAAGATCAAGATTTTGGTTTTTTCAAGATTAATTGTCAATTCACATTATGCACAGAAGTCATGTGGGGTATGGAGATGTTATTGTAGACCCTCCTATGATTCAGAGATTGAGACAATATCATCAACATAAAGCATAATAGAGACTAGTGACTTTGCAAAGCCCACCTCCTCTTCCTTCTTGTGTGACGTGGTCTTTACCTTGTCGATGTAGTGTCCAGAGAGAGTAGAGCAAAGAGGGCATCCTTGCTTCATGTGTGCTGATAGTCAGAGACCACATCTAAAAGTCCTCCTCGGCATCTTACTCTACTAATCACCCTCTTGTATAGTGCGTAGATGCTTCGTATTATGTTTGATGGAATTCCAAGTGTTTGCAACCTCTACAGTAGTCTAACTGTAATGCGTCCACCTGTTCACTTGTGGGACATGTCTTAGCAGCCCATCGAGAAGAAAGTCCAGAAAGCGCCGCCTGACACTCCCATGGAATATCACGATGTTTGCGATCTAGGTCTTCCCGAGTCTGCCATGGAGCTGAAGGATTCCGACCGTTCCCACTTAGGACCGACCTGAATCAAGGCTTTCCTAGGGGTCAATTTCCTAGAACGGTAGCTAGCGTCGAACCCTAGGCGAATTACTTTACGCAGAAACGTCAGGGTCAAAGCGGATTCATGCTGCACTTGGTTCAAGGAGAATGGGAAACGAGAGGGATGCAAAGCTCGATCTCTCTGCCCGTAAGGTATAGTCCCATTCTGTTCCCCTAAAACAACATAAATCGGGACTTTAGTACTCTAGATTCTAGGTCATTGTTGCTTGCTGTCAATTTCCTTCGAGAAAAGTTCCAAGCCAACCGGGACCACCCTTCTGTAGGACGGACCCATGGTCACATCCACCGCACTTTCCTCAGGGTTGCTTTAGTTGTCTAATTACCTACCACATTTAGTTTGACAAACAAAAACAGCTTCCTTAATTAGCCAATTAATCACCGGTTCCTTCACATAACTTAAGCATTAACAAAGAAAAACAATGTCAAACAAGTTTCTTTTCAACAATTGATCTTATTTATCAATCTTTGGAATGCATCATAATAATCCAACCCGAAGACTAATCCATAATCCGCTCGAAGGCTAATCCATAATCCGTCTGAAGGCAATCCAATAATCCTCAGGGATCACTAATCCAAGTTTCTGCCCGTAGACTAGTATGCGGGCCTTGAGATCCAATCCTGAGTCACGTCGGCCTCTTGTGCAGGACCCGAAGACAAGGGATTTATGGCCAGAGCCCCTCCTGGCACCCAAGCATCCTCCTACTCCAAGTAGCATCCACGGAGAGACCTCTTGCGGCGAGTTCGGTCCACGTACCCGGCGCGGCTAACAACCCCTTGGATAGGGTCAGGAAAACAGTCGGGGGTAATTGAGGTTGCCTCTCCCTCCTGGCCTTCAACCTGAAGCATTAATTATTTTTTCATCTTTAGTTCCTTTGAGCAAAGAAGTACAAACAATGCTCCTAACTGTACAAACACAATCAATCCAGTGGTCGTTTAATTTGGCCAACTGCTAAGGTGTGAATCCTTCTCTCCGAATGCATCCAGTATTCGATCTGGGATCAATTGCGACTTGGTAAGATCCCCAAGGGTTTTGTTGTTTGTTTACCCTTTTATCCTTGGCTTAGGGTTTATACCCTGTTAACCCAAATTAACAAACACCTTAGGTTCCTTAAACTAAGACAGTAAATCCTAGGCAACCTTGTCGCCCTAACTTGATTGGTCGATTTCTTGCTAGATGATACACAACTTCCCTAATTTGGCAAATCGGCCTCAAGGGAAGGTAATGTAGCAGGATGACTACTCATTCTCAAGATAGTTTGACTTGAACTTAGGACTTGCCAACCTCGTTCTAAGGAGTGGCAATTCTATTTTGCGATTTAACACAAAACCATGCGACGTTGCAACTTGTTGCATAGGAGTCACATCTGACTTGCGGGATCATCTCTCCCATCAAATGACGTTCCTTGGTCAAGAAATACGTTTGGTCAAGATGTAGGGTTTGGGAGTCCTCTAGATCCAACCCAATCCTAACCATACTAGACCGACACGTTTGGCCCTAGGGTTTCTAAATTCAAATGGAAGTCTAATATTTGGCCAAATGATCCTTAGGGTAAAACCCTAGATCGTTCTTGTATAGGTGTTCAGCTAACCCTAACATTCTGTGAATGTGGGTAGGATCTTTGGGATCGAAAGTCTTGGCTTGGCATCCTAAGTGCGATACTAGGCAGAATTTTTAACATACTAAACCCTAGCTAGAACTTTGAGGTTTTTGTCGTACTAACCATTTATGCTTTTATGAATCCCATGTGGGTTATGCCATAAGACATAACATTATATGCAAATATGCAATTCATTGACTTTTTCCTTCTATGCAACTATAAAATGTACAATGATCATTTCTTTTCCCTCGCGCTAAAACTATAATGATGCAACGAAACCAAAGCTTTAATGATTGACAATTTAGGGCTAACTCGTATAAAAACCTACGTTGAATTTCATCAAGAACTATGCTCATAACCCTTCGCTTAATGCATTGAATTCGAGCTTTAATATGAAATGCATCATTTTTTAAATACAAACTTCGATAAAAGAATTTCATGCATGAGTGAAATACCATGAGATCCATTAATGATTTAGCCCGTCCTTTAGCACTTAACCGACCTAAAATGCAAGCATTCCTCGCATGCAACTGGCAAAGTTCATAGTTTCCTTTCCATGCATTGCATTCCTTTAGACAACATTCAATGGTGTCTAAGATTATCCTCTATATGTATCACGTCCATGAATTTAAATCATAAGGCAACATGCGACATAAGCTCCATCCTTCTTAACACGATATCCTCTTCTAATTTATGTATTATCATTCAAGAAGATTTGCAACTACCCTTATTGACGGGAGTGCGTGCAATTTCAATTAATCGGCATGCACTAAACTTTGTAAGACGAATGGATGAATGCATTTAATTTTTTCTAAAAACCATCGTGCTTAACGCATCCCTTTCATGCGAGAAATACAATTGGAACTTGGGGATGAGGACTCGCAGTGTTGTCCACGCATAAACTTGGGTTGGAGGATCCCGCGTGTGCGCCTCGCGTCTTTAGCTTTGGAGTCATCAATGACGTAGATTCTTGGCTCCACAAACTTGTCCTTGCCTTTATGCGATCTCCGAACTCCCTCCAAGCTTTGGTAAATCTGTTCAAGAACTGCCTACTCCCCCCCTTGCGCAGGAATTGCCTTTACAAGACGTGGTTTTTAAAGAACCCGGGGAAGGCAGTGTGTATAGGGCTTATGGAAGCCTTATTTTTTTAGAAGCTTCTAAGCTTCTATCTACTGTCAGAAACGTGGAGAGAGAGAGAATTTGATGGAGGAGATGATGAGGAGGAGATAGCCACACATGTGGCTAGTTTGCATGCTTCTTCCTCCCCCCGTGCTCTCCTACTTCTCATCACTCCTCTCACACTCCCTCTTCCCCTGCCATGCATCGGCTGACGGGAGAGGGGATTATTAAAAAAAATTGTCAAAATTTTAACCATTATCCCCTTTTTCCCTCTAGAAGAGGTCTTCTCGTGCGGGCTTGCGGTCTTCTAGCCACGGCCTCTTATGCACGTCACGGAGCTGGAATTTATCAATGCGCGTGGAGGGAACACTTAGCCACCAACATTTATTAACGCGGAAGATTATTTTGAATTGCTTTCTGAGCGTCGTGTGCGGGGTCATTAATATTTCGTACGGAAATATTACATTCTCTTCCCCTTAGAGGAATCGAGATGTCCTCATCTCGAGAAGAGCTGGGGGTATTGTTGGTTGAGAGTACTTTCGTCCATCCAAGTGGCATCCTCTTCGGGATAATCTTTCGACTGGAGGAGGTATTCTCTCAAGGTTCTGGATCTCAAATGTCTCTCCCTAACATCTAAGATCCTGTCAGGCCGTAGCTCAAGGACTCCTTGGCTAGGCATTACAACTTGTTGATCATCAAGTATGTGACTAGGGTTAGGTACATACTTCTTCAATAGACTGATATGGAATACATTATGAACCTTCAGGTTTTCAGGGAGTTGCAGTCTATAAGCATTAGGCCCTAGGCACCTGAGAATCTTGTAGGGTCCACAATACCTTGAACTTAGCTTTTTGCATTCACCCAAGGACAAGGAACTCTTCTTTGGACGTATGCGAATGAAGACCATATCACCTTCAACGAAGGATCTATCTTGACATTTCAGATCCGCGTAAGCTTTCTGTATATTCTTGGCGGCTTGGATGTCATGTCTTATTGACTTGATTTGGTCATCCATATCTTCCAGCATTTGCTTTGCGGCTTCAACCCTCAAGGTTGGATCCGAGAAGTTTAAAGGACTTCGACAGTCGTACCGATACAATGCTTGAAAAGGGGTCATCTGAATGCTTTGTTAATAAGAAGCATTGTAGGCAAACTCAACCAGTGGCAAATATTAAATCCACTTTTTGGGTTCACGGCAACAGTGAGCTCTTAGCATATCTTCTATAACTTGGTTGACTTGCTCCGTTTGACCATCGGTTTGGGGATGATAAGCTGTACTGAAACAGAGTTGAGTCCCAATGGCCTCGAGGATGGCTCTCCAGAAGTGTGATGTAAAGAGAGAGTCACGATCACTAACAATTCTTCTGGGTAACCCATGTAATTTGAATATCTCCTTGATAAATAACCTTGCGATATCTGAGGCTTTATAGTTTGTCTTAGCAAGAATAAGATGTGCAACCTTGGTGAGCATATCAACCACAACCATAATGGAGTTGTATCCTCCCTGAACTTCGGGCAGACCAACAACAAAATCCATACTAATGAATTCCCATTTTATTTGGGAAATGTCAAGCAGTTGCAATTTCGCTGGCATTTTTATATGTTCGGCCTTAATATGTTGACAAGACAAACATTCATTGACATATTTGAGAACGTCACCTTTAAGCCTCTCCCAATAATAGCTCTTTTTGACTGCATTGAGGGTCTTTGCATAGCCAGGATGTCCTGAAAAAGAGGAGTCATGAGCTTCCCAAAGTATCTTCTGCTGGAGTGACTGGCTTGCCGGTATACATAATCTCGTTCTGTAGTAGATAAGTCCACTATTGATAGAGAATTCTAGATACTTTGCCTGTAGCTTCGGGTCTTGATCCTTGATGGGGATCTCCCTTAGCAATTTCTGATAGGTTGGATCATGGCATGCCTCTTCTCTAGCTAGCTCAAGAATTGGGTTGTTTGGCATGGATACCTTTGTGGCTAAAGATCTAACTGTTGATGGATCTTGTAAAATCAGAGAATTCAGAAATGCCTTGCGACTGAGTGCATCGGCAACTACATTCTCGTTTCCAGGCTGGTATTTGATTTCAAAATCATATTCCTCCAGCACTTCAATCCATCGACGTTGCCTCATGTTGAGCTCATTTTGGGTAAAAATCCATTTGAGACTTTTATGATCCGTCACTAGGGTAAACTTGTTACCCAGCAAGCAGTGTCTCCAAAGCTTGAGAGCATGGATGACAGCTAACAGCTCCAGATCGTGGGTAACATAGTTTCTCTCATGGCTCTTCAGTTTCCTAGAAGAGTATGCTACAGGATGACCTTGCATAAGCACATATCCTAAGGCAAGTGTGCTAGCATCAGTTATTACTTCAAACTCCTTACTGAGATCTGGAAGTTTCGGGATAGATGCTGATACCAAGCTTTGCTTTAGTTTATCAAAGCTGGATTGTTCAGCAGTTGACCATACAATTGATGCTTGCTTCTTCAGTAGATCGGTTAGAGGTGCTGCTATCAGGGCATAGTTTTTGATAAAGACCCTGTATCATCCTGTCAATCCAAGAAAATTGCATATTTCTTTGACAGTTGTTGGTGTTGGCCACTCCAGAACGTCTCTGACCTTGGCTGGATCCACTGAAATTCCTTCCGCTGATACAATGAATCCCAGATATTCAATCTGTCACTTGAAAAATGCACACTTCCTCTTTTTGGCATAAAGCTTGTGTGCCCTCATTGTCTCAAGGACAATGCGAAGCTGGGGTTCATAATCTTCTTCCTGTTTGGAGTAGACTAGGGTATCGTCAAAGAAGACGAGTACAAAGTCATCAAGATATGGCCTAAAGATATCCTGCATTAGCCTGTTGAAGGTAGCAGGAGCATTTGTCAACCCGAATGACATGACTAGGAATTCAAAGTGCCCATATCTTGTGTTGAATGCCATCTTTGGGATATCTTCTTCCTTGATTCTTATCTTATAATATCCAGACCTGAGATCTATCTTGGAGAAGATCTTCGCACCTTGAAGATGGTCAAGAAGTTCATCTATTTTTGGAATGGGATATTTGTTCTTAATGGTTGATTGATTCAACCCTCTGTAGTCAATACATAACCGAAGCGTTCCATCTTTCTTCTTCTGGAACAGCACTAGAGCTCCCCATGGTGAATTGCTAGGACGGATGTAGCCTTGGCCTAACAGTTGCTTGAGTTGCTCCTTCAACTTAATCGCTTCCGAGATAGACATTCTATATGGTCTCTTTGCGATTGGTGCAGCTCCTGGCACTAGCTTGATTTCATGATCGACTTCCCTTTGAGGAGGAAGTTCTGTCAGCTCTTCAGGAAATACATCTGCGTACTCCTTTAGCCATGAAGGTTCTTCCCTAGACTTCTGATTCTGATCTAGCTTATTTAGCTTAATCAAATAGACAGGTAGCCCCTTTCTAACTCCTTTAATTATCCGAGATGCTTTGGACAGTTGAATTTTTGGCTTCCCAGCCTCTCCTTGAGTTGTGACCAATTTCTCTTCAGAATTTCGAAAGGAAACTTGGCCCTTTCTACAATGAATGTGGGCATCATTAGGTTTAAGCCAATCCATTTCGAGCAAACACTCATGGATACCTAGGTTCATAACCCTGAATCTGACCGAAGTCGACTTTCCACCCAGCAAGAATTCCACCTTAGCAGTTTGCCTGGTACAAGTGACCTCACGACCATTTGCTAATTCCACAAGTAAGGTAGGTGCATCTTTTGTGGCTATTCCTAATCTTCTTGCATAAACTGGTGAAATAAAGAAATGTGTACTGCCACAATCAATCAAAGTTTTGAAGCTTTTACCTTGATAATCCGATGGAGTTTGAATCACTGAGAATTGGTGATTCGGGCCTTTCTTGTGAAGAGTGGCATGAACTGTTGCCCTCTCAAAGTCAACTTGCATGGTCGGGTCTTCTTCATCACACATCTCCCTGTTAGCAACACTGGCGATTCTTTCTTTGGCCCTAACGGCGGCTCCTTGGGCACGGACGGTTCCTTGGAGTGGTCCTTGACGTCGTCCTCCATTAAGCTTGGGACACTGCCTTTTAAAATGACCGGGCTCGTTGCAATGGAAGCAACGGAGATTGGGGCCATTACCTTGGGTAGAAACGAAATTATTTACAGTGTTGGTGCTAGCTTTCTTCCTTTGTCCCTGCATTCTCTTGGCCTCGGACCTATACACTCCCTTGTTCTGATCCTTGTATGACCAAGTCTTGTTATTTCTTGGCCTGGTCTATACCTCCTCTATTATGGGCGCAGCTCCAATGAGCGCATCCTGAAGGTCTGTTGGGCGCATTGATTCGAGGTGGGTGTTTATAGATGGGTTTAATCCAGCATAAAACTTCGACACCTTTTGTGTCATATCCATTTGTGGCGCATACTTCAAAAGAGAGACGAACTTTGAATAGTATGCATCAAGAGATAGTCCAAGCTGCTTCAGTTCATAGAACTCATTCATCTTCTGCGTGTAGTAGGCAGGTGGTAGATATCTTCCTCGCACAGCTCTTTTAAGCTTCTCTCGAGTAATTGACCCTTCCGAGATCCCTTGGCCTCTGCACCATTGCTTCCGCCAAAGCCTTGCTTCGCCGGTAAGCTTCAGCTTGGCGAGCATTGCTTGGTTGGCGGGTGCAGTACCTGCTGCTTCGAAATAATCCTCCATGGATTCGATCCAGATCTCGGCATCAGTTTGGACGGTTCTTCCCTTGCCATCAAATTCTGGTGGCTTGATTTGCTCGAGACGAAACTTTTTCTCCTGAATCACGGTCGTGCTTAGTGTAGGGGTGCCGGGTGGCGCTTTCTAGACTTTCTTCCCGATGGACTGCTAAGACACGTCCCACAAGTGAACAGGTGGACGCGTTACAGTTGGTATCAGAGCGAACCAACGAGGAACTAATATTTACAAGAAAACTTAATGAGGAGAAGTAGAGCAAATGTTGATGTTAAGAACATTTCCTTACTTATCGATGCTGGTCTGCAGAGTCGCAAAGTATGGAACAAATTCTTGGTGTTCCAAGTTATGTTTATGACTACGATGCGTGCTTCGACTTATCGACGGAGGATCGATATGATAAATATTCTAGATTGCGTCTACAATCCTTCACCTTTGTACGTGGAACGGAGATGGACGGGTGATTCAAGAATTTATTACATAGCTGCCCACGGACTTGCATACCTTCGCATCAACTTGAAGAGAATCAAGTGGATGGAGGACATAAAGATCGTGAAGCTGTTCATTTTTGTTGAAGCTCACACAAACGCAACCCTACATGTTGGCAGTCGAAAGATCAAGCAAAACACATATGTGTACAAGGAAATGACTTGGATAATCCCTGCTGATAGAGTCAAGGTGTTGGGACGCTATGAAAAGAACGGGTACCAAAGGAAATGATACCCTAATCTTTCTATGACCTATCGATTCCTGAAAATCCATGACCCCCAAATTAATGTATCAGCCATAGTTACCTGGAATGGGGAACGAGAACGGGAGCGGGACCCCCTGGAACGGGGAGAACGTCCAAGGTGGGGGAACGGAAACGGGGGGGAACGGCACATATCTTAAGTGCCCCAAATATGCCCTGCATGATCAAGTTGCCCCAAAGAATGTCCCTCTAATTGCCCCAATATCCCTCAATGCTCCAAATTGACCCAAATGTCCCAAAATTGACTCGATTACCCCCACAACTCCAAATTGCTCATAAATTGCCCCAATTATTCTAGTTTCCCTTGAAATTAGACAATATAAATGGATGATTGCCTTTGAATTGAGAATAGGCTGAAATTTAATTGTGATTTGCAAGAGTTCATATTGCATCAAATTTGAGCTTTGCATGGACTCCTAATTGGCTTGTGGGTTGTCTTGACACTTTGAATATTCAAAAGAGAGAGAGAGAGAGAGAGAGAGAGAGAGAGAGAGAGAGAGATTAGTGTGTGCACATTAGGCAATTTGAGATAGGTGAACATGTAGTAGGAGTGTGATATAAGCAAAAAGAAAAAACATGGAAACATGTAAATTTTTGGTCAACAGGCCTAGAATGGCCGTTCCAAACAGGGAATGGCAGGGGGAACGGCAGGGAACGGCACAGGGAACGGCAGGAAACGTTCCCTGGCCGTTTCACCTCCTCCAAGGATCTGGAACGCGTTAAACCGTTCCTATAGGCCAGAACGGCCGTTCCCTGTTTCTCTGGTATCAGCTTGTTCCATCTTCCCAAATAATTGTACTCGAAAGGGCTATGCCCATATGAATGAAATAGACTTTTTTTTATCAATGATTGTCTTGACTGTGAGTATTGATAAAGAAGTTAAGTGATTAGGTCACTTGGCTGAAAGCTTAACTGGGCATGAAATGTAATGTGAGAAACGCCTAGCAAGCTTTTAACGTAAAGAATTTCAATGCCCAAACACAACCTCAAGTGCAAATTCCTAGTCCGATCCCTACACCAAGCACGACCGTGATTCAGGAGAAGAAGTTTCTTCTCGAGCAAATCAAGCCACCAGAATTTGATGGCAAGGGAAGGACCGTCCAAACTGATGCCGAGATCTCGATTGAATCCATGGAGGATTATTTTGAAGCAACAGATATTGTACCCGCCAACCAAGCAATGCTCGCCAAGCTGAAGCTTACCGGCGAAGCAAGGCTTTGGCGGAAGCAATGGTGCAAAGGCCAAGGGATCTCGGAAGGGTCAGTTACTTGGGAGAAGCTTAAAAGAGCTGTGCGAGGAAGATATCTACCACCTGCCTACCGAGGACGCTTAGGTGCTAGGGGAGGCTCTAGTCGTAAATCCCTTGCCTTCGAGTCCTGCACAAGAGGCCGACGTAACTCGGGATTGGATCTCGAGGCCCGCATACTAGTCTACGGGCGGAAACTTGGATTATTAATCCCTGAGGATTATGAATTAGCCTTTGGGCTGAATTATGGAATAGCCTTCAGACTGGATTATTATGATGTATTCCAAAGACTGATAAATAAGATCAATTGTTGAGAAGGAACTTGTTTGACATTGTTTTTCTTTGTCAGTGCTTAAGTTATGTGAAGGAACCGGTGATTAATTGGCTAATTAAGGAAGCTGTTTTTGTTTATCAAACTAAATGTGGTAGGTAATTAGACAACTAAAGCAACCCTGAGGAAAGTACGGTGGATGTGACCATGGGTCCGTCCTACGGAAGGATGGTCCCGGTTGGCCAGAAACTTTTCTCGAAGGAATTTGATAGCAAGGAACGATGACCTAGAATCTAGAGTACTAGAGTTCCCGATTTATGCTGTTTAAGAGAAACGGAATGGGACTATGCCTTACGGACAGAGAGGTCAAGCTTTGCATCCCTCTCGTTTCCCATTCTTCTTGAACCAAGTGCAGCATGAATCCGCTTCGACCCTGACGTTTCTACGTAAAGTAGTTCGCCTGGGATTTGACGTTAGCTTCCGTTCTAGGAATTTGACCACTAGGAAAACCCTGATTCAGGTCGGTCCTAAGTGGGAACGACCAGAATGCTTCCGCTTCGTGGCAGACTCGGAAAGACCTAGATCGCAAACCCCATGACATTCCGTGGGAGTGCCGAGCGGCGCTTTCTGGACTCTCTTCCCAATGGGCTGCTAAGACGTGTCTTACAAGTGAACAGGTGGACAGGTTACAGTTGTATCTTGTGTGAATGTATCAAAAACTTTGCGGAAATTCGCAAAGGAGCAATAGGATCTCTTCTTCCTAGCTTTCACTTGCTCAATCATGCCTCTTAGGGTGAAGTTGTGGTCAAGTATACAGAGCCCCTCTTTGAACCCAATCTATCCTAGGACTCTCAATCTCCCTCTCTTCGCACAAGCACTCATCTCTGCCTCCATCATTGCTCCATATATTTTGTCCGATGTGTGGCCCACCATGATGGCCTTGTAGTTACTGGGATCTCTAGAATTGTGGATAGGCACAATGGTATGCATAGTCTACTTGTATGGAAAGCCTTCCCCATCAATGCCTTGTTAAACATGAAAATAAGGAGAGGGGCCAAAATGTCCACTATATAAATGAAGTGCTCACCTTGTATACTTGTCTGATCCTATCGATCGTCCATATTGTAGGTGTTGTATCGCTTTTCTCACCAAATCATGTGCGAAGAAAGTGGATGTGGTAGGGCAAGGCTTTGGATGGTGTGGAATCAATGGGTTTGGAGGATATGGGAGCCCAACCACAATGAAGACAGCACCGGACATCATCATTGAGCTCAGATGTAGAGGTGGTTTAGGGATCACTAGCCCAGATAGTCAAAGTAGAGCCCTATTGGTGAAGCTCATTGTTAGAGGTCTTATTCCACGTGAGAAGTAGTGGAAGGAGCTATTGCTCTGGAGATTAAAGACCATTACCCCTGGTCTTGGAGGACCATGGTAACCCAACATAGACTAGCCTCTTCTGAGCTCTTGGAGATCCTTTTTCGGATCTTTTTAGTTCTCTTTTCTTTGCATAACAATAGACTAGTTTCATGGAAAGGACACTGAATTGTGAACTAAGCAAGCCATTGAGCGAAGCCAACTCACTTTGAACTTTTCTTCGTCAGAGTGGGCAACTGGTCACTATTACAAATGGGATCTCCTTGGCAGCATTATAGCTTGGTACATTTGGACAGACAGATGCAGTGATGTTATAGAGCAACCATATTCTACTTATGAAGACATTGACCCATCCATGAACAAAGATCATTCAAGTTGTAGGGTTATTCAGATTGCATGAATAAGAGGCAAGAGGTCACCATTGATTCATGGGAGTTTGCCACATTCTTTCACCTAGGGATTCCCAACATGTTGTGGCCTTACAGACCACTTGATTGGATGTTTACTAGCCTTGTAGCTAATTTCTCCCTTCAATAAAGAGCTAGTCAGTTAAAGCATCCGTTTCTATGTATTTTACATTGATGTAGAGGGATTCATATTTTGCAAATGTTTACATTGGTGATGCTTATCACTTGAGGTATATTTAATAAAAATTTACCACAGTAGCTATAAGAGATGCTAAACTGCATCTAACACGTGTATTCTTACTACAGAATTAGTTACAAACAGGATGACACATTGACACAATGTCCTTAAACCACCACAAAGCTTCAAATGGACATGACACACAGGTAGGAAAAAAATTTACAAGCACAAGATGACACTTTTAATTTCTTCTAAGTTCATTTCCAAACATCATTGCCACACTAAGCTTGAATTTCATTTAAATTCCCGAACATTTCTCCCATACTAACAAAAGTTCACAAGAAAACAGAACAATGATGGTGGTACCTGGAGAAAATGCGGATCATTTGAAACAATAGCTGCTGTCAAGTGTGCATGCATTCTCTCACATGCTTCAAGAACAAATGGTAGCTCGTTGCTTTTGTAATCTGTGATAACCTGTACAATTTCATTTCATCAGCCAAGTTTGAAGCTTCAATGTTTGGATGCAAAGTTACACAAGTCAAATATGTAGAGTAGCAATTTGTAACCTGCAAAGGACCAAAAATCTCAGTTGTCACAAGCTCAAAATGTTCATCTTTCAGCATCTGAGCAAGTGGGACAAAAACAGCAGTGGGTTCTAACGCTCCGTAGATTTTCGGAATTGTATGATTTTGTAAAGGTGTTCCACCAAAAAGCAATCTAGAACCAGGTATTGCCAGCAATCTATTGATATGATCCATCATTCGGTCTGTTGTTACCTGAAAGATTTATAAGTTACAAAGTAAATACTTCTTTATCCTTGAGTTTGAACTTCAAGAAGGTATCAGCCATGATCAAAATCTGTATTGACCAGTCTCTAAACATTATGACAAAAGCATGACTGACTTAGCAGCAAGAAGCAGAAGCCAATGACAGCATTTTGCTTTTCACATGGGCCATATGTAATACCCTATACTGCAACTAGTTTTGTTTGCAAAATGCAATGGTATCTCCTACAAAAAGAAGAGAAACTCATGATGACTCCAGACAGGAGAGACCATATTATAAGGGGTCTCTTCAGCAATAGTATGAAAAAAGCAGGAGCCATTTGAAATGGTGTCTTGAGAAGGCCGCAACAAGTGGGAGGCCACCCACCAACATTCTCCAAAATGAAGGCTTTGCATTTAAAAGGGGTTGCATTGATCCATCCCACCATCACTATATATTTTCACCATTTTTGCCCTTGCAGAGACCCAATAAAAGGGTTACCAAACGTGCAAATAATTTGAAATTATTGCCCATGCCAAGTCTGGCCACCACGTTCAACTGAGGGTGACCTCATTTTGCATCCCATAGTTTCAACATTGTATTAGCACCGAATTCTTGATAATATCCCAGTTGAGGTTGGAGTCCAAACTAAGTGTTTCGGCTTCATCCTTGTTTATGCTCATATATGTGTGTGTGTGTCTGTGTCTGTGTGTGTGTGTTGTTGCCTATGTCTTTTTGCATGCTCTTGGGCCTAGAACATTGCCTATTAACTGTTGCAGAATTTGTGTTTTCAGATCACTATGCTTGACACTTGAATATGCTTGCGTTTTGAGGTTCAGCACCTCATCCATGTATTTGTGAGTCCCTTTAACTAAGACAATATGATTGGGGATTTAAAACGATACGTTTTCTCACATCCACATGCAACATGGTAGCCACCTTTTGTTCTCTGGCATGGGTACTCAATCGAACTTCATGCAATTTGGGTTTGGAAACTTGTAAACGTATGTATTGTATCTGCTTGGTGTCCTTAGATCACATGCTCATAAATGCTTGCACATGCTATCAAGATATCCCCTGATGCTTGTGTAACTTGTAGGGGTGGTTGTCACATGACGGTGCGGGTACGAAGTGCCGGGGGGTTCCTCATAGCAATATGCTGGCTATGCAATCAATGCCTATGCCTCCAAATTCCTTGACATACCTCGTTAATGCAAAGAGGACTGGGAAGGAAGGTCTAGAAAAGAGGGGAGAGAAGTCTAGCAGGAAAGAGGACCCTGGAGGGAATAGGGACAATGATGCAGAGCAGTTACACAGAGAAGTCCACTTGCAAGAAGTTGGAAGACAGACATCTGGGAAGGGGTGATGTCTAGGGACAGAGAAGTCTAGGGAAGAGGAGAAGTTTGGAGGCAGAGAAGTCTGGAGACAGAGAAGTTTGGGGAAGAGCAAAGTTAGGCAGAGAAGTTTAGAGACAAAGAAGTCAGGAGATACAGGAGTCTGGGAAAGAGAGAAGTCATACAAAGGAGTCTGGAGAGAAGAGTGGACAGAACAGCCTAGACAAACAAAGACATGAAGTTTAGAGAGGGAGAGGTCTAAGTTTGGAGAGAAGTACAAAGAAGTAGAGGTAGAGGCAGAGCAGGAAGCCTGCAGGAAAGAGCAGAGAGAGAGTGAATTCTACAGAGAAGAGGGAAGAGAGAAAAGTATGGAGACAGGCTAGATACAAGAAGTCCAGAGGGAGGAGAGAGAAGTGAAGTCTGTGGTGAAAGGGGGAAGTGAAGAGAAGCCTGGAGACAAGAATGAGAAGAGAAAGATAGTGACGTCTCAGTGGTGAGAGACAAGAGTACATAGATTTGCAAGAGCACACTTCTATTAACATAAAATGATTGCTTGATACACTGGTTGCCTCTCCTCTCTTTTTATGGCTGAAGAGACGGGAGGGCAAAACATCTTCATACAATATCAATATCTAGAGATGGAGTGGTGGGGGAGGTTTTTCCCAGATTGTCAAACCAAAAAATCTCTGGGTGGTTGGGAACTTGCATATGGGTCCCATCTGCATTTAGAAGTCTCCAGACAAAGTCTGGAGGGAAAAACCTTTGGTGGGGCAGTTCTTGAGGCAGGTCCAGCACCGGTCCATGAAGGTCCAAGAAGTCTCCAAAGAAAGTCTAGTCTCTCCTGGGGAAAAACATAAGTCACTCAAGCACAGGAGTAAAAGTAACCTACTAAACTATATCTTGTACATGATAAAAGACTGTTCCTATGCCATATGCAAAGCGAGTACAACTCGAACACTTGTTGCTATATACAAGTGTGAAATACAACTCAAAGCTTCTATTTAAAAAAATAGAAGATTAAAAATTCTGTACAAAAGAGCTCTAGTGTGGTGTTCCCATGAAGCGTACAGTAACATGTTCTACACGATTAACAAATAAATTTTATTTGCTTGAGATAGAACCCACTAAGTGTGTGGCATTTGACTGGTAAGAATATCATCCTAACATCTATAATGCATTATTCTTAAAAATAAGAGTTGTTCCTCTAGCTTTCCACATAGTGAAGGACTTCTAACCCTAGGGCCTAAAGTACACAAAAATGCAGTCATATGGCTCAAATATTATAGACCAGAAGAATATATGCTTTATAAACCACAAAAAAATGGCAGTGAACAAAACAAGGACGCATTCTGTATTCTAGTTGTGAAATTTTTTGGATTATGACAGCTCAGATTAAATGCCAAGTCACAAACCACAACTACAACCTAGCCATTTTTACTGAACAACAAAGAATCGTACTGGATTGCACAATTAGCTTACTGTGAGAACTGGACCAATCGTAAGGTCTTCAAGCTTTCTCCTCTTAGCAAGGTTGCCCAGTTTTGCAATGAAGTTAGAAGATGCCCAATTCTGCACAGAATCCTGTATGTTAGCCTACTTTTTCATGAAAAGGCGTAATTTAAATTAAGGTTTCAAACTACCATCATTCTGAGTAAATAATGCCCTTAGACTTAAAGCAGCTATATAGTTTTGTAAATTAGCAACATTTACCTCATGCATAAATAGTATTGACTGTGCAGAACACTTCTGGCCACTACAAGCATATGCATCTTGATCACAAACCCAAGCAACATAGTCTTCCTGTGGACCAAGTGAATTGAGTTAGATAAGCTCCTTCATGTCTCTGAACAAGCTCAGAAACAATTCTAACACAGATAAGCCTCCATGAGATCAATGCAATGATGGCATATAACCAGACAATTACATAAAAATGGAACTTATGCAATCCAGTTCTAATAATGAGAAGACAATTTAGGCCAAACTAACATTTGTATTGACTTCACTTAGGAAGATGTTAGAAACATTTAAATAAGTCTGCAATAAAGTATTGTGCATACAAGATTGCCAATATCTCTTATATGCTAATCTCTATCACAATAATTCAGAAAACAAACTTCTTCTATCCATTGCTAAAAACGACATACTAATTTATCTCTTTCTATTGTTTTTTTTTAATCACTCATGCAGTGGGTTAAAACAAGCATAGTACACACTTCCACCTATATACTCTGATTGGATGCTTGTGACCAGAACTCCAAACATATCAAATCAAACTCCCCTCCAAAAAAGAATGTTCTGGAGTGTAGGCTGCCACCATAAAGAATAATGGCACAATCATGAAGTTCATCCAATATGCATATAGGTATACCTGTCAGTACCATCTTGCAGTGGAAAAGAGATTTCCTTTGACGCTGCTATTGTGGAGTCCCTTAATCCTAGGGTTGTTCTGTAAATAAACTACATTTGGCCTGCACAACCTTTTGAAGGGTATTGGTAATATTAACAGCCAATCAATTACAATGTTATTTGATAAGAGCTCTACTCATAATTTTCTTTCTTCTTAGCTAGTGCAAAGACTTTAACTGCACATGGCACCCATTGGCTAAGAATATAGAGTCCAATATGCAGAGGGTTTGACTATTGGTTATTGGGTTTGAATGGTGCCAAGGTTGCTTATTTCAATCCAATACTATAATTCTTTGGACTTTTGATTGATGAGTTTAGTCATCAATGGTACAATGTATTGCTCTTTCATTCAAATAATAATGTTAATAATAATTATGATATAAATATTTAGTAGGATTTTGTAATAATCTTGGTACAATGGATTTTGTAACAATTCTAGTACAATCGAGGTTATGTTAATAATAATTCTAGTAAAACGGATTTTGCAGTAGGATTACCTTGTATGAATCGAGGTCACACATACAATTTGGATCGAGTCAACCGACTAACAAAAATAACTTGATAAACTCCAACAAAGATGCAGGAGTTGGAGCACCTCTTTGTCAAACATCTATATAGACTTTATAGTTTGCCCAAAGAAATAGGCAATAACTCTAATCCTAAGTTCACTGGCCATTTCTAGCAAACAGGCTTCTAGAAGTTAGAGACTTGATTGTCGATGTTGTCCTTGGAAATTTTGAGACTGATGGACAGATTCATAAGACTAACTTAACTATGGAGCAGGCTTGTCCATGTCCGACAGACAAGCCAACCCATCCAATCCGTATTGTCCCGTAGGACTCATTCGATCTCGTCCGAAGGCATCTGATGGGTTTACTAGGTCAGTTAACTATGCTAGGGCCAACAATTCTCCTCTCTCCTCTCACACCCAAAGTCTATTGCTCTCTCCCACTCAATGCAGCCATCTCTCTCTCTCTCTCTCTCTCTCTCTCTCTCTCTCTCTCTCTGTGTGTGTCCCCCCCCCCCCCCCCCCAAAAAAAAAAACACAATCTACCTATACCCTGCCCCCCATAACTCTAAATCCTCTATGTAAAAATCTCTCCCCTCCCCCATCTCATCCATCCATTCTAGTATCTACTCACTTGAGCTTCCCACACTCTCTACTCCCTCATTCTCTCTACTTCCTTAACCTTTCTGCCTTCCTACTCCCTCAACCTCTCTATCCCTTTCTGCATTTACTTTATAATAAAGACTCTAAATGTATGTTTAAAGTCCAAGATTGTCAACTACAAAAATTATATGTAACGTTTTTTTTAATTGAACACAAGTCCAAGATTTATAAGTTTGATTAGTACCATACTAGTATCAGATGGTACTAATGGGACACCATCGAACGTCACAATCCTCCTATGGAGGATATACTATGTGCTTATGTTTCCATAGACAATCTAATTGGTAGCATTACCTTCCTCAGATTGAGTTTGCTTATAGCAATGCTAAGCATTTGGTTATTGGGTAAAGCCCGTTTATGTTAATGTATGGCTACGAGCCAAAATCAGTATTTGCCATTAAGCTTAAGGGGGTGAAAATATAGTCCATAGTTGACTTTTGAATGATATGTAGGAGATGTTGACAATTATGAAGAAAAGTGTTAAAATGGCCTAAGATCGTGCCATGTTTGACACTAAACAAAATTGTACTCCTCAAGAACTCTAGGAGGCAATGCAAGTTTCTCCTCCCAAAGGACTCAGATTCACTAACTACTAGCAAGTGCTATAGATTATCTTCAATGTATTGTGATTCTTTCCAAATTACCAAGAAGATAAATAATGTATCCTACGAGCTTGATTTACCTCCCAATACTTGAGTTTACCTAGTTTTACATTTGAGTCGTTCGAAAGAATGATTGAGGCAAAGTAAATTGATGGTTTGGATTGAGGAAGTCTCGCAAAATGACCACATTGCTCCTTACGTTCCACTCAAACCCAAATTAGTCCTTGATCATATGATGAAACAATCCCATTGGACGATTTCTCCCGAGTATTTGATCAAGTGAAAAATTTGACTAAAGTTGGAGACTCAATACATTCATTAAAACATCCACTTCATTCCTAAGGATATTGTTGAGGACAGCAATCAATCATAAGGGGGGGTTGTTATATCATTGGACACCCGGATGGGCACTAGTAGCATTGGTTACACTAGCTATGAAGCAACTTAGTATGAATGTACTAGACCTAGGGACACTTCAAGGCTGGTTGTCAAATACATTTTCTACACCAACCATGATGTATGGAGCGCTTGTCTAGACCCTTGGTTTGGCTACCTATCTATGGACACAAATTAAAAGGCCATAAATTATCCTGCTCCCACGAACAATCCACAACAAACCAATAGTACCACATGAGAACATTAGAGCAAAGTTTGCAACACCAACTATGATGATGGAGGCTCTTTTTCAAACCATTGGCTTTATACACAATATATGAGGTATGCATCCAAATGGATTGCCTAGGAGAGCTTTTGAGACCTCTTGGCAATTAACAGAGGTAGGGGATGGAAGCTCATGGTATGCATAGGTAGAGCAATGGCTCACCTCTTCTGCGTTGGACCTTGTGCTTGGGTAACACAAGGTTTTTTTTTTTTCATTTCTGACGAGTCATGTAGGCCTTTTCTCTCTCTGTTAATCCCATTATACTTGGTGGAATGACCAAAAACAATGGCGAGACCAACTCTATTCAGCTACAAAATTCATTTTATACACAACTGGCGGTTCTGTCTTTCTCTTAGTTGGAGCTTCAAGAATCTTTCTTCATGGAAAAAGTTTCCTAAACAAGTGGATCCTTTGCTTCCCGCCCCGCCGATACTTTAACATTCGGATCGGAAGCATCTATTTCTAATGGGAATGCCCTACCCTTGAGTGTGACTTGAACAATTGATTTGCGATTTTGTTTTTGTTCCAAAGTGCAGTTGCACCGCACTCGATCGGAAAGCCAATTGTAGGAAAGGAAGCAAAGGATTCACTTTTTTAGGAAACTTTTTTCTTGATGAAAGATATTTGAAATGGAGACTAATAAAAATGAGGTTGCAATTAATGTGAATAAGGCCAATTGAAAGGCTATAGTCATAGCGAGACCAAAATGCCCTGCTTACGGATCATCAAGTATTTTTCCAGATGTTGGAACACACACACACACACACACACACACAACACAACACAAGGCCCCTCCCTACACTTCCCTTGCACTAAGAGGAACCTGGTCATGTGAGGATCTCGATCAACTGCACATACCATACATGTGGATTGCACTTGAAAGCCCCTCCCCCCAAAGATGTCATACTATAAGGACCACTTTCTAAGGACCATAGTTGATGATCTCATTGAGAGACCTTACCTAGACATATGCATATTTTCTACAAATGCATGGCCTATGGTACACTTCGAGTGAGATACTCCACACTATTCAGAGGGGATACCTCCCTAAGACTAGCCATGGAACCCCCAAGATTAGCGATGCTTAGGCCAATTTCTACTTGAGATCCAGAGGCTCTACACATCATTGTGCTTGTCAAGCACCATGTCGAGAGGGAGCAAATCACCACCTCACCGATTTTTCCAAATAGTAAATATAACATTGCACCTACACAAAGAGGGGTGATAGTCAAGAGAACTAAGGAGATTGGAGCTGCAAAGCCAACCAAGGGTGCAAGGATACCAAAATAGAGACTGTACTAGAGAGAGAGGCTGCAAATCCCTTGGTGGTACAAGCAACACTTGTAAGAGTTGAGAGACTAGTCTAAACGCTATCTATACACCACCTCATTAGGGATATGTGACATATTGTACCCACCAATTCTGATTGGATGGAGATAGAGAGGATGCTGTCACATGGTGGTATCATTGTATCCTTGACACACATAGCAGCCCATCATTCAGTCTCATAGCTAGTCACGTAGTGCTCCATCCACCTGCCCCGCTTCTCGTATCCCTACATGGACATTGTATTGCATATCACTCTACACCTTGCTTTGCATTGTATATCTTTGATTACCACTTTGCATGTTACACTTTGATACCCATTGAGTATTGCCATTGTACATGGTGTTGCGCTAAAATAAGCATTACATGCTGAATTAGCCTCTTGAATAGCCCCAAAGATGCTTAATTAATGAAAACCCTAAAATGGTTTGCAGTTTGAGAGAGTTTAAAACAATGCACGGTACGAGGTCTTGAAACTTTCTATAAATAGGTAGGCTTCCCTCCATTCAGCTCGATCTCGTTTTTGCAGGTTTCAGGCCCTCTAGCTTCGCTAGCCACACCCCATTCACGAAGGGCATCTCAGTTGAAGCTGTCCATTGCTGTCTACATCAATGTGGCGCTTGTTTCCAGCCTCTTCCTTGCTGATTCGCACTGTTTTCAGCTAGCCGACTGCTGCTGATTGGGGCACTACTTTGTACAGCCTGTCCATGTCAGAAAGCTGCTACGTTTGCAAGCTGCCGGCCAGCCTGCAAACGCACTGTTTTCAGCTAGGCGACTGCTGCTGATTGCTGCACTGCTGTAGCACAGCCTATCCATGTTAGGAAACTGTTGCGTTTGCAGGCTGCCACCCAGCCATCAGCAACCTCATCCTAGCTGTCATCATCAATCTGCTGCCTGTATTTACGTGCAGGCTGCTGCCACATCATCTGCTGCCTGTGTTTACTAAGCAGACTGCTGCCACATCATCAAATGAATTTGCGTTTGCAGTTTTCTCTCTCTTCTACGGCCTGCCTCTATCCAGCACTGATCCAACATCATTGTTTGCTGCGTTTGCTGCTGTCCGACACACTTACCGCATGGGCTGCTAAGTCCTTCGACGATCAGGTCACATTATTTCTAAACAAGCTGTCGAGTAAATACTTCCATTTTGTGCAGCAAGTGATCTCATAGCCCACTATGCTCACATTCTATGAATTTGAGTGTCCATCACTACATTATGCTCAGCTATTTTATAGTTTGACCTCTACAAAGGAGGCTCTTGTTGGTTCTTCTCAAAAGGGACAGCAAGGAGGGTAAACAAAATCAAAATTCCACTCAAAATAAAAAGCAAACTCAAAATCAATCTAGTGAGACCCCATGAGACTCCTGGTAATCTCTCAAACCTAGGTTGCTGAATGTACCGAAGAAAAATCCGTATTGTCAACATTGTCAAAACACTAGCCACTTTGACAACAAGTATTGATCAAAGGCAAGAAGCACACCACCAAAATCTAAGACCTAAAACCTTGCTCCTCAATCAAGCAACCCCCAACAGAGGAGGCAGGG
The DNA here is from genome assembly GCF_053477565.2 of Lygodium microphyllum. Classification (NCBI taxonomy): domain Eukaryota; kingdom Viridiplantae; phylum Streptophyta; class Polypodiopsida; order Schizaeales; family Lygodiaceae; genus Lygodium; species Lygodium microphyllum. The sequence continues at coordinate 28,691,194 of NC_141157.1, read as the reverse complement.
TGGTGGCAACCCTTAGTAGGGGTAGTGGCAAGGCCAGACCCATGCTGCCACAAGTCAACCGTCACATCCGACAAATTTCTCAATGCCAAAGGACTTGTCTGATTGGTCTACAAAGGCCCACATTGTCTGCCTAGAGACATTTGAGGATGCGAGTCTCGTCCACATCTACGAGTTGCCTCTTGACGAGGTAACTGTAGAGGCCGACTTGTTATAGCAGAGTACTCTAACTATTCCTTGGATTGTGGATAGTGGATCTACCCATCATATGATCCACATTGAGAACATTTTCATTTCCCCAGCCCTTGCAACCGAATGAGTTTGAGTTCGGAACAACTCCTCAATCAAGATACATACTTACAATCATATCAGTTTTGCCACTAACCTAGGGTCAGATCATGCTACATTGAATGATGTATATATGCCCCCCAAAACTTGTTATTCATTCACTAGCTTTGTCGATTGGGTCAAACAATCTTATTCACAACGACCACATTCAAGGTCCTCGACTCTTAGCTTGGATTAGCGATTGCTCCCGGTGCAACATAGCCTAGTGACCAGTACCTCTCGGTCTATGATTTCTTTTCAAGCGCCAACAACCCAAGGTTCTTAGTTCCACCGCTTCCAAGCTATAGGCACTACACGGGAACCTACAAGCACTAAGTGTCTTTGGCATTTTCACTTAGGGCATCTCGGATACAACTCTATTTATGAGTTATCATATTGACAAATGGTTGATGGGGGCTTCCCCGCCTAAAGCTATCGCAAGATATTTGTAAAGCTTGTAAACTTAGGAAGCAACAACGTATCCCATTGCCTCAATAGTCTACACATAGAGTTGAGGCGCCTCTTAGATTATTTCATGTTGATCTTTGTGGACCGACATCCACCACCGCCTCGAACACACTATACTTCTTTTTTATTGTGAATGATCATTCTAGATACATGTGGGTGTACTTTCTTTAGCATAAGTCCGATGCCTTCACATATTTTTCTGCTTGGGTGCTAGTGGTACATAATTCCACTAATCTTCTGCTTGAGAGTTTGGCTTGCAGGGATACATAATCTTGTCCTAAAGTAGACAAGTCCGCTACTGATGGAGAATTCTTGATACTTCGTCTTTAGCTTCGGGTCTTGATCCTTGATGGGGATCTCCCTTAGCATTTTCTGATAGAATGGGTCATGATATACCTCTTCTTTTGCTAGCTTAAGAATCGGGTTGTTTGGCATTGATACCTTTGTGGCTAGAGACCTTGCTGTTGATGGATCTTGCAAAATGAGAGAATTTAGAAATGCCTTGCGACTGAGTCCATCGGCAACTACATTCTCTTTTCTAGGCCTATATTTGATTTCAAAATCATATTCTTCCAGCACTTCGATCCATCGACTTTGCCTCATATTCAGCTCATTCTGGGTGAAAATCCATTTAAGACTCTTGTGGTCTGTTACGTTACCTAGCAAGTAATGTCTCCAAAGTTTGAGAGCATGGATGAAAACCAACAGCTTTAGGTCGTGGGTAGCATAATTCCTTTCCTGGATCTTCAATTTTCTTGAAGAATATGCTACGAAATGACCTTCTTGTATAAGTACACATCCTAAAGCAAGTGCGCTAGCATCAGTTACCACTTCAAACTCCTTCCTAAGATCAAGAAGTTTCACGATGGGTGCTGATACTAAGCTTTGCTTTAGTTTGTCAAAGCTGGTCTATTCAACAGGTGACCATACAATTGCTACTTGCTTCTTTAGTAGATCAGTCAGCGCTGTTGCAATCGAAGCATAATCTTTGATGAAATTTTTGTACCACCCTGTCAACCCAAGAAAACTATGTATTTCTTTGACAAAAGTTGGTATTGGCCATTCCAGAACGTCTCTGACCTTAGCTGGATCTACTGAAACTCCTTCTACTAATACAATGAAACCCAGATATTCAATCTGTCGCTTGAAAAATGTGCACTTCTTCTTCTTGGCATAAAGCTTGTATGCTCTCATTGTTTCAAGAACAATGCGAAGCTGGGGTTCATGATCATTTCCCTATTTTTAGTAGACTAGGGTACCGTAAAAAAAGACGAGTACGAAGTCATCAAGATATGGTCTAAAGATATCGTGCATTAACATGTTGAAGGTAGCAAGAGCATTCGTCAGCCCGAATGATATCACTAGGAATTCGAAGTGTCCATACCTTGTAGTGAATGCAGTCTTCGGGATATCTTCTTCTTTGATCCTTATCTGATAATATCTAGATCTTAGATCTATCTTTGAGAAGATCTTCGCCCCTTGAAGACGGTCAAGTAATTCATCTATTCTTGGAATGGGGTATTTATTTTTTATGGTTGCTTGGTTCAACCCTCTGTAGTCAATGCATAGGCGAAGCGTTCCATCTTTCTTCTTTTGAAACAACATTGGAGCTGCCCATGGTGAACTACTAGGACCCTTGTAACCTTGGTCTAACAGTTGCTTGAGTTGCTCTTTCAGTTCGATAGCTTCCGCGATGGACATCTTATATGGCCTCTTTGCGACCGGTGCAGCTCTTGGCACAAGTTTGATTTCGTGGTCGACTTCCCTTTGGGGAGGAAGTTCTATCACATCTTCAGGGAATACGTCTGCGTATTCCTTTAACCATGAAGGTTCTTCTCCGGATTCCTAATTCTGATCTAGCTTATTCAGTTTAGTCAGACAAACAGGTAGACCCTTTTGAACATCTTTTATTATCCGTGTTGCTTTTGCCAACTATATTTTTGGCTTACTAGCCTCACCTTGAGTCGTGACTAGTTCTCCTTCAGAATTGCGGAAGGAGACTTGGCCCTTCCCACAGTAGATGTGGGCATCATTGGATATTAGCTAATCCATTCCAAGTAAACATTCGTGGACACCTAAGTTCATTACCTTGAATCTCACAGAAGTTGGCTTCCCACCCAATAGGAATTTCACCTTAGCAGTTTGCCTAGTATAAGTGACCTCACGACCATTTGCTAATTCCACAAGTAAAGTAGGTGTATCTATTCTGGCTATTCCTAATCTTTTTGCATAGATCAGTAAAAAGAAGCAATGTATACTGCCACAGTCAATCAAGGTTTTGAAGCTTTTACCTTGATATTCTGATGGAGTTTGAATCACCAAGAATTGGCGATTTGAACCCTTCTTGTGAAGAGTGACGTGAACCGTTGCCCTCTCAATGTCAGCATCCATGGATGGATCTTCTTCATTGTCCAGCTCCTTGGTGGAAACATTGGAGGTTCTCCCTCTGGCCATAACGGTGGTTCCTTGGCCATGAACGGCTCTATTTTGACCTTGGAATTACCCCTGGCGATGCCCTCTGCCAAGCTTGGGACACTCCCTCTTAAAGTATCCGGGCTCGTTGCAATGGAAGCAATGTGGGTTGCGATCATTGCTTTGTGTTGGAACAAAGTTGTTGACAGCATTGACCCTAGCTTTCTTTCTTTGGCCCTGATTTTGACCCCGTACTCTCTTAGTCTAAGCCTTAGACATGCCCTTATTCTGATCTTTGTAAGGCTAAATTCTGTTGTTCCTTGGTTTGGTCTGCACCTCCTGTATTATTAGAGCAGCTTGAATGAGTGCATCTTGTAGGTCCATTGGGCGCATTGATTCCAATCGAGTGTTTATGGGTGGATTTAACCCAATACAGAATTTTGACATCTGTTGTGTCATATCCATTGGAGGTGCATACTTTAGGAGTGAGACGAACTTCAAATAATATGATTCAAGGGATAATCCTAGCTGCTTCAACTCATAGAATTCATTCATCTTTTATGTGCTGTAGGCGGGTGGTAGATACCTCTCTTGCACAGCTTCCTTAAGCTTATCCCAAGTGACTGTCCCCTCCGAGATCGCTTGGTCTCTGCACCACTGTTTCCACCAAAGTCTCGCTTCGCCTATTAGCTTAAGTTTGGCAAGCATGGCTTGGTTAGTAGATGCAGTTCAAACTCGGGTGGCTTAATTTGTTTGAGAAGAAATTTCTTCTCTTGAGCCGCAGCTGGACTTAGTGCAGGAGTCGGATTTGGAACCTGTGCTTGGGGTTGCGTCTGAACAATAAGATTAACTACGTTAACATCTTATCATACGTTCTCATATTACGTTAATATGACTAGCACAGCTTTTCAGCTAAGTGATTAATCACTTAACACCTTAGTTAACATTTATGATCAAGTTAGACAATTGTAAAAAGTCTTATTTATTCATGAAGGCATATCCCTTTGAGTACATTTATTTTGGATAAGTAGGACAGGCTGATTAATACATCAATTTGGAAAAAATAGGATTGTGTTACAATCGGCTACAGGGACGGAATAATAATATGGAGTGGGGTCATAGATTTTCAGGAAAGGGTAAGTCATAGGAAGCTTGGGGTATCCCTTCCTTTGATACCCGTTCTTCTCATAGCGCCCTAACACTTTGATTCTGTCAACAGAGATCACCCGGGTCACTTCTTCATAGGCATACTTATTCTGCTTGACTTGCCGACCGCTAACATGCAAAGTTGCGTTTACGCGAGTTTTCGACAAAGATGAACAGCTTCACGATCCTTAAATCCTCCATCCACTTGATTCTCTTCAAGTTGGTCTGAAGATACTCGAGTCGGTGGGCTGCTATATAGTATATTCCTGAGTCTCCCGTCTATCGGGAGGGGAGTCTAGAAAGCGCCACCTGGCACTCGCAAGAAATGTCACAGGGTTTGCGATCTAGATCTTCCCGACTCTGCCCCGAAGCGGAAGTATCCGGCTGTTCCCACTTAGGACCAACCTGAAGTCAAGGTTTCTTTCCTATCAGTCAAGTCTCTAGAAAGTAGCTAGTGTCCAGCTCCAGATGAACCACTTTGCATAGGAACAACAAAGTCGAAGCAGATTTATGCTGCATTTGGTTCATGAAGAATGGAAAACGAGAGGGATGCGAAGCTCAACCTTTCTGCCCATAAGGCATAGTCCCATTCTGCTCCCCTAAAACAGCATAAATCGGGGTTCTAACTCTACTGACTCTAGGTCTTCACAGTCTCGTTATAACGTCTTTTGAGAAAAGTTCCCAGCTAACCGAAACCACCCTTCCGTAGGACAGACCCAAGTCACGTCCACCGCACTTTTCTCGGGTTGCTTAGTTATCTAATTATCTACCACATTATGTTTGACATGCAAAGGCAGCTTCCTTAATTAATCAATTTAAACACAGGTTAAAATTTTAAAAAGGGGGGGTTCTCGTGGGGGAGGCACGGGAGAGATATTACATCCTCTCCTCCTTAGAGGAATCGAGATGTCCTCATCTCGAGAAGGCCTGGGAGTATTGTTGATTGAGAGTATTTTCATCAATCCAGGTGGCATCCTCTTCGGAATAATCTTTTCACTGGATGAGATATTCTCTCAAGGTCCTTGATCTCAAATGCCTCTCCCTAACATCTAGGATTCTATCAGACCGTAGCTCAAGGACTTCTTGGCTAGGCATTACAATTTGTTGATCATCGAGTACATTATTCAGATTAGGTAGATACTTTTTCAATAGGCTAACGTGGAATACATTATGAATCTTTAGAGTTGCGGGCAGCTGTAGTCTGTAAGCATTAAGCCCTAGGCACTTGATGATCTTATAAGGTCCATAATACCTCGGACTTAGCTTCTTGTACTCTCCCAAGGACAGTGAACTCTTTTTGGGACGTACACGGATGAAGACCATGTCACCTTCGAGAAAGGATCTATCTTGCCGTTTCAAGTCAACGTAAGACTTTTGTCTATGCTTGGCAGCTTGAATGTCTTGTCTTATTGATTTGATTTAATCATCCATGTCTTCCAGCATCTGTCTTGAAGCTTCTACCCTCAAAGTTGGATTTGAGAAGTTCAAAGGGGTACGACAATCATGCCCATACAATGCTTGAAAAGGAGTTATCTAAATACTCTGTTGGTAAGAAGCATTGTAAGCAAACTCAACCAGTGGTAAGTATTGAATCCACTTTTTGGGTTCACGACAACAGTATGCCCTAAGCATATTTTCAATGACTTGATTGACTCGTTCTGTTTGATACAGTTTGGGGACAGTAAGCTGTGCTGAAATAGAGTTGAGTTCCAATAGCCTCAAAGATAGCCCTCCAGAAGTGTGATGTGAAAAGAGAGTCATGATTACTAATGATTCTTTTGGGTAACCCATGAAGTTTGAATATTTCCTTGATGAATAATCTTGCGATGCCTGAAGCTTTATAGTTCGTCTTGACAGGAATGAGATGTGCGAGCTTGGTGTGTTAGAGATCACAGCCAGGCAGGAGGCAGCAGCAGGGCAGGTTTGGTGGCAGTCTGCGCAGTCGGACTGTGCAGTCGGACTGCCACATGGCAGTCCGACTGCCTGCAGCCCAGTCGGCTTCATTTAATGCAGCCAACCTATTTCCTGGTTGCGCCCTATTTTCTGGCGCCCTATTTCCTGGCAGATCTCGGCTATTTGTACCCGACGTTCCCAGCAGTCTAGACACACTTCTCTGACACAGATTACAGACCGGTGACACGCAGTTTCTGTCTCTGTTCACAGATTTCAGACAGCAGACTGCAGCAGACTTCGAGGTGGACAGCAGGTTGCATCGTCGAGGTGGAGACACACAGTCCAGCGCACTGCGCCCGTGTATATCTTTGTATTCAGCATTCTTTATACAGCAGATCTTCATCATCCACTGTCTCTTTCTCTCCCTTCTCTCTCTGCGTTCTCTCTCTCTCAGTCCTACGCTTCCGCACCACTGCACTCTGACATGGTATCAGAGCAGTGTTTGAGGGCTGACTGAGCGCAGAATCAACCTGAAGAGGAGTTTCCATCGCGACACAAATTTGCGTTTTTTGCGTTTAAGGGCAGACAGGAGGGCTGTGCCTTGGAACAAGGCTGAAACGAGTGTGGGCGCACAGGAAAGGAGTATAGGTGGTGGATTTGCTGCTGTTTACTGCTGTTTGACGCGGAGGAAGTTTGAGTTTTCAGCCTACAAGTGCAGGTTTTGCTTTTTCATCGCCTCCGGCGGGTGAAGAAGCTTCAGGACGCGGAAGAGCCTTAGCAGGCTGAGTTTAACCAGTCAGAGGGGGCTGCTTTTGCGTTTGAGAAGGCATTGCAGGTGAAGATGTCTACAGAGATGGACTTGGAGTTCCAGGCGATTATGGACCGGAAGGTGCCTGTCTTACCGGCTCTTCCTTCAGATCAGAAGCTCGACGGCGACAACTACCGCATTTGGCGCGTCATGATGTTGGCCATCCTTGAGTCCTATGATTTGGCGGAGTTGGTACAGGAGGAGATTGACCGGCCCTCGGTAAGAGATGAGTCCAAACTCTCTTCCGATGCTCGTGCGGAGTTGGCCAAGGCCCAGTCTCATTGGGACAAACTGAATGCCAGGATTCGATCCTTTCTCTTTCTATCATGCACTACAGCCGTGATCGCTCACATCGAGCACTTGACGGTGGCTCGTGAGATATGGCTAGAGCTTGATCAAATGTACAATCGGATGACCCTAATGAAGAGGGTTTCTTTGGAGGTACAGATGCGGACCTTGTCCGTAAATAAGTCTTCTTCACTACGGGAACACATTAACAAGCTAAGGCAGCTACAGATGCAGGTTCAGAATGCGGGGAAGCCGATTTCCTCCGAAGACATGGCGATCACACTATTGTCCCAGTTGCCGCCACGATTCGGTACATTTTACTCTGCCCTTATTGCTTCGGGGCGAGAGTCTACTCTTCGGTGGGAAGAGTTGGTTCCTATGGTCTTGGACCAAGAGGAACAGTTAAAGGGACAGAATGCTTCCAAGTCGGAGGCGCTGACAGGTCAAGCCTCTCAGAAGAAGGGGAAGGACCAAAAGAAGAAGAAGGAGAATAACAAGTCCAAGAAGGACAAGGAGAAGGACAAGGACAAAGACTCCACATGCCATATTTGTGGAAAGACTGGCCATTGGAAGAAGGATTGCCCTGACAAAGATACGAAGGACACCAAGAAGAAGGATACCAAGGATTCTGGAGCGGTGGCTGCACCCTCATCAGCTGCATTTCTTCATCTAGCTGTCATTGAGGACGCTTCACCGAATGCTTCTGATGCTGCGATGACGGCTCCCCAAGCTCGAGAGTGAATTGTTGATAGTGGTGCCTCACGGCACATGACTCCTTCATCAGATGGTGTTGCCCAGCTACGACCCTCGCGTGGGCAGATTCTCATTGGAGACAGCTCTTCAGTTTCTGTTGCAGGTCGGGGTAAGATGCAGCTTATTCCGGATGGACGAGGTGGTACCCATACCTCAGAGGTTTTGCATGTACCAGGATTAGGGTACCATCTCCTTTCAGTTCATAAGATTTGCTCCCTTGGTCTTTTGGTGGAGTTTGACAGTCCTACGGTGCGAGTCCTTGATCGTGGATCGAGGAAGGTTCTCTCATCTGGATATGAGGAGAACGGCATTTACAAACTGAAGTCTTCCACTGCCCTCTCTACTCTTCTTGTTACTTCACAGTCACAGTCTGAATTATGGCATGCTCGGTTTGGTCACCTGAACTATGACTATCTTCAGAGGGCGTCACGTGGACAGCTTGTTCGAGGGTTGCCGGATATAGTGGTGAGCCAGCAGCCATGTGTCTCCTACATTCGGGGGAAGCAGTATAGAGATGCCATTCCCCACACAGCTTCGCGGCGGTCTACTTCACCAATGGAGCTAGTATCTACGGATCTATGTGGCCCTATGAGGAATGAGTCCCTTCGTGGGAGCTCTACTTCATGCTGATCGTGGATGACTATAGCAGGATGACATGGGCCTATTTTTTGGCATTAAAGTCAGAAGCTTTCTCGCACTTCAAGGATTGGCTTCTCTTTGAGGAGAACCGATCAGGCCGGAAGTTGAAGACCTTGCGATCCAACAAGGGAGGTGAATTTGTGTCTAATGAGTTTGCTCGGTTTTGTGCAGATAGAGGAATTCACCAGGAGTTTGCCAATATCAATACTCCTCAAGAAAATGGTATTCTTGAACGAAAGAACCGCAGTGTGATCGAGATGGCGCGCACCATGATGGAGCACCGACAGACCCCTCAGGTTCTGTGGGCCGAGGCTGTGGCTACTGCAGTCCACATCCTTAATCGATCCCCTACTTCGGCCGTGGAAGGGATGACTCCATTTGAGGCTTATTTTGGGACGAAGCCAGATGTTTCTTACTTTCGGGTCTTTGGCTGTGATGCCTATGTTCACATTCCCAAGGCTCACCATGATAAATTTGAAGCGGCTTCCCGAAAACAGGTATTTGTTGGCTACAGCTCCCAGTCCCAAGGCTACCGACTGTATGATCCCGTCAAGCGGGATGTGTACACTAGCCGTGATGTGCGGTTTGTGGAGGTTCCGGCTACTTCAACGGGTGAGGAGCATCCCGTTCTTGGAGATCCAGGGGAGAGTTGGGCTCCTACAGTTCCACTGGAGCCCGTGCCTTTTGATTATGATTCTGTTTCTGACACAGAGTCTACTGTTCCATCGGACACCTCTGAGGAGTTACCACCGGTGGATATTCCAGAGTCTTCTGCTGAAGGAGAACGACGAGGGGAGGTTCGGCCTCCTCCTCGCTGGGCCCGTGACACACTCCGTGATTCAGGGATCGAGGGGATTCCTGAGGAGTGGGGACCGCAGGATGGTCCGCGGCGGTCACGGAGGCACCAGGCACATCCTACGGAGCTGGTTTGCTCCAACTATTGTTTGATGACCCGTGTTATGCAGGATCGAGAGCCCACCTCCGTGAAGGAGGCTTTACAGTCCGCCCCATGGAAGAAAGCTATGGAAGCTGAGTTGGAGGCTATTGAGAGGAATGGCACTTGGTCACTCCTGCCCCGCCCCCCGAAGAAGAAGGTGATTGGAGTCAAGTGGGTCTTCAAGACCAAATATCTCAGTGATGGTACTTTGGATAAGCACAAGGCTCGCCTTGTTGCTAAAGGTTTTGCACAGCGCCCAGGTATTGACTGTCATGACACTTTTGCCCCCACAGCTCGTATGGTGACCATTAGAGCTGTTCTTGCTTTGGCTGGCCATAGGAGATGGCCTGTTTATCAGTTGGATGTGAAGTCGGCCTTCCTGAATGGTGATTTGAAGAAGGAGATCTATGTTGAGCAGCCTCCTGGCTTTGGTTCTTCAGATGGGAAAGTCTACAGGTTGAAGAAGGACTTGTATGGCCTCAAGCAGGCTCCGCGTGCTTGGAACGAGAAGATTGATTCGTTCCTCCAGTCTCAGTTGGGATATCGGCGGTCCAAGGCCGATCCGCAGCTGTATGTTCACACTTCCGAGAATGGTTGTGTGCTGTTTGTCTTATATGTTGATGATTTGATTGTCACAGATGATGATGCACAGCAGGTCCAGGAGACGAAGTCAGCTTTACATCGGACGTTCGAGATGACGGATTTGGGTCTACTCCATTTCTTTTTGGGCCATGAGATTTATCAGTCTCAGAGGGGGATCTTTATCTCTCAACAGAGATATGTATAGGAGCTCTTGGTGTCTTTTGAGATGGAGGATTGTCAGGCCCTCTCTACTCCTATGGATCCGAACTGGAAGGCCACTTCCCATTCAGCTTCTCCTTTGGCGGATGCGTCCCGCTATCGACAGTTGATTGGGTCCTTGATTTGGCTTCTCAACACCAGGGTTGATCTATGTTTTGCTGTTGGGCTCTTGGCAGGGTTCATGAGTGAACCTAAGACGGTGCATTGGCAGGCTGCTCAGAGGATACTTCGGTATTTGAGGGGGACGTCTGATTTAGGGATTCATTACCCCGCAGGGACAGATGGGTCAGATCTTGTACTTGCAGGTTGGAGCGACTCGGATTGGGCCGGTGACGTGGACCACAGGCGGTCTACTACAGGTTACTGTTTTACTTTGGGTGCAGGTGTTATTTCATCGAGTAGCAAGAAGCAGCCCACGGTAGCCCTTTCGTCTACTGAGGCGGAGATCGGGCCGCGTCTTCCACCACATGCGAGGTTGTGTGGCTTTGGAGATTATTGGAGGAGCTTGGGTGCCCCCAGACTCGTCCTACATTGCTGCGATGTGACAATGAGAGTTGCATTGCCTTGGCAAGGAACCCTGTTTTTCATGCCCGGACGAAGCACATTGAGATCCAGTACCACTTCATCCGCGAAAAGCTTCTGGATGAGACCATCACTGTGGAGTATTGCAAGACGGAGGACAATCTTGCGGATTTGTTTACGAAGGTGCTTCCTCAGGCTCTACTTCGGAGACATTCCAGATCCCTCAGGCTTCTGCTCTGCCCCGGCTCTAAGAGGGGGTGTTAGAGATCACAGCCAAGCAGGAGGCAGCAGCAGGGCAGGTTCATGTCAGAGTGCAGCGGTGCGGAAGCGTAGGACTGAGAGAGAGAGAACACAGAGAGAGAAGGGAGAGAAAGAGACAGTGGACGATGAAGATCTGCTGTATAAAGAATGCTGAATACAAAGATATACACGGGCGCAGTGCGCTGGACTGCGTGTCTCCACCTCGACGATGCAACCTGCTGTCCACCTCGAAGTCTGCTGCAGTCTGCACTGTCTGCTGTCTGAAATCTGTGAACAGAGACAGAAACTGCGCGTCACCGGTCTGTAATCTGCGTCAAAGAAGTGTGTCTAGACTGCTGGGAACGTCGGGTATAAATAGCCGAGATCTTCCAGGAAATAGGGCGCCAGAAAATAGGGCGCAACCAGGAAATAGGTCGGCTGCATTAAATGCAGCCGACTGGGCTGCAGGCAGTCGGACTGCCACGTGGCAGTCCGATTGCACAGTCCGACTGTATGGCCTCAAGCAGGCTCCGCGTGCTTGGAACGAGAAGATTGATTCGTTCCTCCAGTCTCAGTTGGGATATCGGCGGTCCAAGGCCGATCCGCAGCTGTATGTTCACACTTTCGAGGATGGTTGTGTGCTGTTTGTATTATATGTTGATGATTTGATTGTCACAGGTGATGCTGCACAGCAGGTCCAGGAGACGAAGTCAGCTTTACATCGGACGTTCGAGATGACGGATTTGGGTCTACTCCATTTCTTTTTGGGCCATGAGATTTATCAATCTCAGAGGGGGATCTTTATCTCTCAACAGAGATATGTACAGGAGCTCTTGGTGTCTTTTGAGATGGAGGATTGTCGGGCCCTCTCTACTCCTATGGATCCGAACTGGAAGGCCACTTCCCATTCAGCTTCTCCTTTGGCGGATACGTCCCGCTATCGACAGTTGATTGGATCCTTGATTTGGCTTCTCAACACGAGGGTTGATCTATGTTTTGTTGTTGGGCTCTTGGCACGGTTCATGAGTGAACCTAAAACGGTGCATTGGCAGGCTGCTCAGAGGATACTTCGGTATCTGAGGGGGACGTTTGATTTAGGGATTCATTACCCCGCAGGGACAGATGGGTCAGATCTTGTACTTGCAGGTTGGAGCGACTCCGATTGGGCCGGTGACGTGGACCACAGGCGGTCTACTACAGGTCACTGTTTTACTTTGGGTGCAGGTGTTATTTCATGGAGTAGCAAGAAGCAGCCCACGGTCGCCCTTTCGTCTACTGAGGCGGAGTATCGGGCCGCGTCTTCCACCACATGCGAGGTTGTGTGGCTTCGGCGATTATTGGAGGAGCTTGGGTGCCCCCAGACTCGTCCTACATTGCTGCGATGTGACAATGAGAGTTGCATTGCCTTGGCAAGGAACCCTGTTTTTCATGCCCGGACGAAGCACATTGAGATCCAGTACCACTTCATCCGAGAAAAGCTTCTGGATGAGACCATCACTGTGGAGTATTGCAAGACGAAGGACAATCTTGCGGATTTGTTTACGAAGGCGCTTCCTCAGGCTCTACTTCGGAGACATTCCAGATCCCTCAGGCTTCTGCCCTGCCCCAGCTCTGAGAGGGGGTGTTAGAGATCACAGCCAGGCAGGAGGCAGCAGCAGGGCAGGTTTGGTGGCAGTCTGCACAGTCGGACTGCCACGTGGCAGTCCGACTGCCTGCAGCCTAGTCGGCTGCATTTAATGCAGCCGACCTATTTCCTGGTTGCGCCCTATTTTCTGGCGCCCTATTTCCTGGCAGATCTCGGCTATTTATACCCGACGTTCCCAGCAGTCTAGATACACTTCTCTGACGCAGATTACAGACCGGTGACGCGCAGTTTCTGTCTCTGTTCACAGATTTCAGACAACAGACAGTGCAGACTGCAGCAGACTTCGAGGTGGACAGCAGGTTGCATCGTCGAGGTGGAGACACGCAGTCCAGCGCACTGCGCCCATGTATATCTTTGTATTCAGCATTCTTTATACAGCAGATCTTCATCGTCCACTGTCTCTTTCTCTCCCTTCTCTCTCTCTCAGTCCTACGCTTCTGCACCGCTGCACTCTGACATGGTGAGCATATCTACTACACCCAAAATAGAGTTATATCCTCCCTGAACTTGGGATAGGCCAACAATAAATTCCATACTAATGAACTCCCATTTCATTTGTGGAATGTCAAGTGGTTGTAATTTCCCACGCATTTTAACACGTTTTGTCTTAATGCGTTGATAAGACAAACATTCCGTGACATATTTGAGTACGTCTCCCTTGAGCCTTTCCCAAAAATAGCTCTTCTTGACCGTGTTAAGGGTCTTGGCATAACAAGGATATCCTGAGAAAGGGAAGTCATGGGCTTCCCAAAGTATCTTCTACTTGAGAGTTTGACTTCCAAGGATACATAATCTTGTCCTAAAGTAGACAAGTCCACTACTAATGGGGAATTCTTGATACTTCGTCTTTAGCTTCGGGTCTTAATCCTTGATGGGGATCTCCCTTAGCATTTTCTGATAGACTGGGTCATGATATACCCCTTCTTTTGCTAGCTCAAGAATCGGGTTGTTTGGCATCCCTGTTTTGAGTAGACTAGGGTATCGTGAAAAAAGATGAGTACGAAGTCATCAAGATAGAGCCTAAAGATATCCTACATTAACATGTTGAAGGTAGCAGGAGCATTCATCAGCCCGAATGACAACACTAGGAATTCGAAGTGTCCAAACCTTGTACGGAATGCAGTCTTCGGGATATCTTCTTCTTTGATCCTTATCTGATAATATCCAGATCTGAGATCTATCTTTGAGAAGATCTTTGCCCCTTGAAGACGGTCAAGTAATTCATCTATTCTTGGAATGGGCTATTTATTTTTTATGGTTGCTTGGTTCAACCCTCCGTAGTCAATGCATAGACGAAGCGCTTCTTTTGTACAATACTAGAGCTCCCCATGGTGAACTGCTAGGATGGATGTAGCCTTGGTCTAACGGTTGCTTGAGTTGCTCTTTCAGTTTGATAGCTTCCAGGATAGACATATTATATGGCCTCTTTGCGACCGGTGTAGCTCCTGGCACAATTTTGATTTCGTGGTTGACTTCCCTTTGGGAAGGAAGTTCTGGTAGATCTTCAAGGAATACGTGTGCGTGTTCCTTTAACCATTAAGGTTCTTCTTCGGATTCCTGATTCTGATCTAGCTTATTCAGTTTAATCAGATAAACAGGTAGACCCTTTTGAACATCTTTTATTATCCGTGTTGCTTTTGCCAACTGTATTTTTGGCTTACCAGCCTCACCTTGAGTCGTGACTAGTTTCCCTTCAGAATTGCGGAAGGAGACTTGGCCCTTCCCACAGTGGATGTGGGCATCATTGGGTATCAGCCAATCCATTCCGAGTAAACATTCGTGGACACCTAGGTTCATTACCTTGAATCTCACAGAAGTTGGCTTCCCACCTAGTAGGAATTTCACCTTAGCAGTTTGACTAGTACAAGTGACCTCACGACCATTTGCTAATTCCACAAGTAAAGTAGATGCATCTATTGTGGCTATTCCTAATCTTTTTGCACAGATTGGTGAAATGAAGGAATGTGTACTGCCACAGTCAATCAAGGTTTTGAAGCTTTTACCTTGATATTCTAATGGAGTTTGAATTACCGAGAATTGGCGATTTGGACCCTTCTTGTGAAGAGTGACGTGAACCGTTGCCCTCTCAATGTCAGCATCCATGGATGGATCTTCTTCATTGTCCAGCTCCTTGGTGGAAACATTGGAGGTTCTCCCTCTGGCCATAACGGTGGTTCCTTGGCCATGAGTGGCTCTATTTTGACCTTGGAATTGCCCCTGGCGATGCCCCCTGCCAAGCTTGGGACACTCCCTCTTAAAGTGTCCGGGCTCGTTGCAATGGAAGCAACGTGGGTTGCGATCATTGCTTTGTGTTGGAACAAAGTTGTTGACAGCATTAATCCTAGCTTTCTTTCTTTGGCCCTGATTTTGACCCTGTGCTCTCTTAGTCTGAGCCTTAGACATGCCCTTATTCTGATCTTTGTAAGGCTAAATCCTGTTGTTCCTCGGTTTGGTCTGCACCTCCTATATTATTGGAGCGGCTCGAATGAGTGCATCTTATAGGTCCGTTGGGCGCATTGATTCCAATCGAGTATTTATGGGTGGATTCAACCCAATACAAAATTTTGACATCTGCTGTGTCATATCCATTGGAGGTGCATACTTTAGGAGTGAGATGAACTTCGAATAATATGCTTCAAGGGATAATCTTAGCTGCTTCAAGTCATAGAATTCATTTATCTTTTGTGTGCGGTAGGCGGGTGGCAGATACCTCCCTCGCACAGCTTCCTTAAGCTTATCCCAAGTGACTGTCCCCTTCGAGATCACTTGGGGTCTGCACCACTGTTTCCACCAAAGTTTCGCTTCACCTATTAGCTTAGGTTTGGCGAGTATGTCTTGGTTAGCACGTGCAATTCCTGCTGCCTCAAAATAGTCCTCCATGGACTCAATCCAGATCTCGGCGTCGGCTTAAACAGTCCTTCCCTTGCTATCAAACTCGGGTGGCTTAATTTGTTTGAGAAGGAATTACGTTAACATCTTATCATATGTTCTCATATTACGTTAATATGACTAGCACAGCTTTTCAGCTAAGTGATTTAATCACTTAACACCTTAGTTAACATTTATGATCAAGATAGACAATTGTAAAAAGTCTTATTTATTCATGAAGGCATATCCCTTTGAGTACATTTATTTTGGATAAGTAGGACAGGCTGATTGATACATCAGTTTGGGGAAAATAAGATTGTGTTACAATTGGCTACAGGGACGGAATAATAATATGGAGTGGGATCATGGATTTTCAGGAAACGGTAAGTTATAGGAAGCTTGGGGTATCCCTTCCTTTGATACCTGTTCTTAGGAGTCAACAACCATGCATTACTAAAAACATATGCAAGAGAATCTTAGATATAGACCCCAACATTGTTTAGAAGTCAAGCTCAATATGGGTGGATGGTTCGACGAGTTGATCAATTTACACTTACCACACTACCATGGGCAATGGGCTACCTATTAAAATGTATGTGGTGCTAGAGAGCACAAGTGCTAGAGGCACATGTAACCAAATCCCATAAGCAAAGAGAGCAATGTGTATCCGAGGTCTCATTTCCGTTCTTCTTCTTCCCTCCTTAATCTCCTATCCTTATTGTGCTCTACCATGTTTCTTAACATGGTATTAGAGCGAGGTTGTGGAAAGCTTCGAGAGCTATGTCTCAAGGTTTGGGAGTCCAAGTATTGGTGGTTTATTTGGAAGGTCATCATCATCAAGGTATAGCTCCTCATCATCATCAAGGTATAGCTCCTCATGTTTATTTGGTTCAATTTGAAGGCATTTATTACCAAGAAGAAGAGGAGTAGCAGCCATTACATAAGCTATATATGGTCTACTTAATGGCCTTCTCCATTGCCCATTAATGAAAAGGGGACAGCTTGCTAAGGGCTTGCTCATAGAAGCTGAAGGGTTACTTCATTCAAGTTGGAGCTTTAAGGGACTTGCTCAAGTTGGGGCTATAAGGGATCTCCTCAAGCTAGGGCTTTGAGGGGGTTTGCTTCTTCATCAAAGAAGACAGAGAAGAAAAAAGGAAGAGGAGAGAGAGATCTTGAAAGCTCTAAAATCTTGGCAACAGCTGCAAGAGGACATCGTGGATCCATTCGGCATTTGCGTCGACATACTCTTGTCCTTGACGGATCAAAGCCATTCAGAAAACGGCCAAGCTGCATTCCTTTTGAAAAGATAGGTTTTTTTGAAATAATCTTAGCTACTAATGTTTTAAACCTTAAAACATAAAGTTCTTTTCACATTGCCTTCTTCACAAACCAGTTCTTCACTGATCACCATTCGCACTATGATGTTCCAAACTGGTTTTTATTAAAGCCCATTCCCATTGCAGTTTGCATTCACACTCAAATTCTTTCCTAAAATCGATTTCTCTAAATGGCGGTTCATACCTGAGAATAATAAAAGCATAAAGAATCATTTGTATGTAAGTTTGTTCATTAATCAAACTCTCTTATAATCTCCAAAGATATCCTCTTCCCTATTTGTAAATCGGAGTTAGACACTGCAGTGTGAGTCACTAGTAAGACCTCTCCATTTCCAAAATGTCCGAAATCAAAGTAGTGAAAAATTCAACGGCAATAGGTTCCACATAAAAAGCATGTATCATTTGATAGGGGAAAGACCTTTGGGAGATTTTCAAAGATCCTGAAGATCCTAATGAGTCAACATGGAAGAGGAAAAATGATAAAGCTCTTCAGATAATAGCTCGGGGTCTATTTGATGAGGTCCTACATCACATTTCAAGAACTAAAAATGCAAAAGAGATGTGGGATAACCAAGATAAGATATTCAGCTCTCAAGCAAAGAACTCTAAAATCAATCTATTGATGGAATTTTTACAGCTTGATCTAAACCAATATGACTCCTTGACATCTTTAATAAACAAATTTAAAAGTCTAAAAGTGCAAACCGTCCTCAATAGGCAAAGATATAGAAAAGGATGAAGCAATCGCAATACCACTCAACAGTGTGGATAAACCTAAAAAAGGCTATGAACAGTTGGTAGCAACACTAAGAAATGTACATGATAGAAAGCTCAATGCAGTTGAAGCCACCTTATATGAGTAAGAAGATAAAACTTAAGGAGAAAGCCCAAACTCTCCACCAAGCTCTGTAATAACTGCACTTTACAACAAAGGCTCTTCTTCAAGGATTCTTTACAAGATATGCGGGAAAAATGGACACAAAGAGCAAGACTATTGGAACAAAACAAAATCAAGGTGCAAAAGCTATACAAAGTTTGCACCTAGAAAGAAATGTTGGGGCCAGAAGGCAAATTTTGTAAGCAAAACAAACTCTGAAGAATCTACTGAAACTCTCTTCTAAATTGCCTACACTTTGTTTGACATTACATGAGCTAGAGGCCTTGTAGGAGTTTAGGGGAGGCAACCTACATCTTTAGGTGCAGTTATCTAAAGGGTGAGCTAGCACCACGGGGGGTGTTAAAATGTATGTGGTGCTAGAGGGCACAAGTGCTAAAGGCACATGTAACCAAATCCCATAAGCGAAAGAGAGTGGTGTGTACCCAAGTTAAAACCCTATAAAGAGATATACTTGCTTAGCTATGAATCAATCAAGTTCTTCTCCATTTCATTATGGTCTCATTTCCGTTCTTCTTCTTCCCTCCTTAATCTCCTATCCTTCTTGTGCTCCACCATGTTTCTTAACACTACCTACCATATAGCCAGCATAGTTATAGTACCTGCTTACCTATTTTCATCTTTAGTCACACTTAGAAAAGTCTATTTCATGTAGTGTTTCACAATCCACATTGTAGCATGTGCAAAAGAAAAAGAAGAAACAAACAAACAAAAACTAAATTTTCCTCTCCCTCTCTTTGTTCATTATCTCATCTCTTCTCCTACAATGTTAGTCCCACATCCTTTTTATGATATCAAAACTTGCATTGCAAGCTCAAAAAGCAATAAGCAGCAGCAAGGAAAATGTTGAGTCAGCAAGGAAACAAAAACTTGGGCAAGATTGCTCTCCACTCTCTCTCTTGTCATACAAGCACTTATGAGGGCCAAAGCCTTAATTGGCCATCAACTTAAGCCCCATTTTGTCCTTTCAAGGTCTCCACATGTTGTTTTATTTTGACCATTTGAATCGCTTTCTTTTAATATGCTAATTCAAGACTCTTGGATGTTTATTAGTGGTTGCAAAAAACTTATTCTACATGCTTTATGTTGAATTTATGGATGGTAATACTGTTGTGATTATCTCATTACATTTCTAGTTGCGACAATATGTGTAATCATTAGCAACAAAATTATAAAATTACAAATTTTATCTGTGCTTGCCAAATATATGTCCAAACTGGCCAAGCTAGTTATCAAGCAGCTTGAAAAGAACAACTATCAGGGCTAACTTTTGTTATAGGAAAAAGTATAACATGAAAATAGAAGCAACCCCTGCTTCCCCTTACAAGCAACTAACCACAGAGAGAATTGAAGAAATGGGACACCTGAAATGGAAAAGTTGGAAGGTTATGTATTGGTTGTCCACTGAAATGGCTGACAATATGATATCTTTATGTATTGGTTGTCCAGTGCAAGGTCTTTGTCAGAAATAAGCCATGGATACCTTTCTCTACATTCATTTTGGTATATGAGAAACTCTCGGATATTCATAATCTAGTCTCCTTGATGGTCACAAAGGAGATGAGACTTATCAGGTGGCTCTCCACAGCCATGGGATGGTGAAAAGCAAGTACAGACTTCTACTCAAATTCTAGGGTGACATGAGCAGAAAGATCAAAAAGTCCAGTTTCAGCCACAAAGACAAGGTAGAGGAAATGAAAGAGGCAAGGGGATTTGAAGAGGTCAAAATGAATGACATCAGAGACTGCATGATAATAATGATGGGTGTTCTTGCTACGAGAAACAAGGACACCTTGCAAAAGTAAAATCAAAAGAGAGAGAGTGACATGAGAAAATGGCAATTGCATTAAGGGAACTATGCTTTGTCAAATAAGTATTTTGAAGACAGAATAGAGCACTTAATTGTTATGCAATGTATGGTGAATGTAGCTACCACTGTAACTTCCCCAAAGGAAGCATCGTATATTGATGTTTCCTATGACAGAAATAGGAAGCATGGCATTTCCTATGATCGCAAAATGATTGTTTCCTATTTCTATCATTGGAAGTCCATGGCAAAAGATCACAATTGCTACAAAGGCCAAAATTCGGCCGCTTCATAAGCTACAAGGCAAGAGTCATTTACTAATGCTGATGTATTATCATGACATTTAGATGACAATGGAACTTCTATAGGTCAAAAAGAGTTGATGAGAGTTTAACAATTAAATTCCAACCATAAAACCATCCAGAGTGCAAAAAGCAAAAGGTAATGTTACGAAGCCTACAAGTAATCCTACATCACGCATGTCTACTAGAGTCAGATATACAGTTAAACAATTTAGCTTTGATGGTTATACACAATCATTGTGTGGAACCCACTTCTTTTCAAGGGGAAGTTATACATGAAAAGGATGGTCTTTACATCAGATAGATGCTAGGATGGCAACTCTTCATTATATAATTGTTGCTAGGATGGCAACTATCATCCTAGCAACAATTACATAAGCAATCACTATGGCTACAGGAAAAGGATTGTCTTTACATCAGATAGATGCAAAGAATATATTCTAGATGGTGATTTGCATGACGAGTTTTACATGGTTCAGCCACCTAATTATGAGGACCCTACACATCATACTATTTTTGCAACTTTTAAATGCCTTGTATAATTAGAACAAGCACCACAAGTTTGGTATGACAGATTGGTAATCATCTTGTCAGTTTGGGATTTCATGCTTCAATCGAAATTGGTCATTATATGTGAAGAAACTTCAGAGTGGGGTACTTGTACTGTCATCTATGTGAATGACTGATGTGACATGACACACCAAAGGTACAAGTGTTGTGGAGATGCAAGTGAGACATGAAGAACTTAGGTGAGCTGTATTATTTTCTTGGCAGTGGAATTGTGAAGCGAATAAATGGATATATTTATCTAAAGACAGTATGGTTTGGCAAAATATGGGATAGCTTATCTTAGTTCCATTAGAACAAAATATGAGGCTAAGTGTTGATGAAGGTGAGCTACTAGAAGACCCTATTTTGAGTAATCTCACTCCAAATTGGAGTGTCTCTCCAATGCGGAAGCGTGATGCTGCTTTATAGCATCATTGCATATTGCTGTCCAGATTCGTGATCCTGGCAATGATCTCCACCTTCGACACACCTGTAATCCACAGAGTCTGAATAAAGTAGAGAGTTAAAACAAGCTCTGCTGCTGGTCTAATATCTGATAGGACATAATCTGTGAAATCAAACTCCCAGAGATAGATGGAAGAGATTGCAGGCTTCCCTGGTAACATGATCAAGCGGCTAGATATCTTCCTTTGGAACTAGGATATGGGCAGTTTCTTTAGGCTAGGAGGCCCCCGCACAATTTGATATTACGACCCAGGTGGCTATATCATTAGCCTTTGTACTTGCACCGCCATTGTGCAAATAGCTAAAAAGACGTTGTTTCCCTCACCCTTTTTTATTATTGCACTTGCTAAGGAACCTTGTACTCTGCAAACTTACCCTGGTAATAATTTTCTAAGCTGCTTTTAACACTCTCTCCTCCTCAAAAAGAGGACATTGTTTGATATAACCAAAAGGAATACTACTCTCACAACCTACGAACATCCTACAGCTTAAGTCATCAAACTTGGCCTGACCTAAAATAAGTATTTTTCTTGATTTCTGCATGTCATCCTTGTGCAGGAGCCATGAAGTCTTATCTGAAACTGCTCAAAATTTCTTATTGTTTGCTTTAAGACTGAGAATTTGTACACATCAGTTGAATCACAAGGCAGAAATACAAAAAGACTAATACAGATAAAGTTTGCATCCTTTTACTTACCATTCATGAAGGTAAGTATCAAGACTCAAGAATCGTGTTTTACCAAAAGCAGGAGCACCCAGGGGGTGGGCTCTTTTTTTCTTTTTTAATCAATTGTTACCTTGACACCAACCAACCTATAAACTTGTACTGTAATGAACTGATTATTTGAGCAATTGAATAGCAATCATTCAAAACAATGTAAACTACTTCCATATCTGACAGTTTTTGAGGATATGCCCTTAACTTAAACTGTTTGCTAGAGTGGTCACCG
Organism: Lygodium microphyllum; assembly: GCF_053477565.2. Lineage (NCBI taxonomy): Eukaryota > Viridiplantae > Streptophyta > Polypodiopsida > Schizaeales > Lygodiaceae > Lygodium > Lygodium microphyllum. The sequence goes on along the minus strand of NC_141157.1, from coordinate 28,669,145 downwards.
ACACTAAAATGCAATATTCAACCATCATAAGCATAGCAGAGGCTTTCATGAACGATCAGCATATTGCAGTTAGGCATCTAGACAGTCTGAAGGTTTAAAGTCTGCATCTTTAAAAGCTCGCCAATAAGGATCCCACAACAACTTACACTGCTTTGCTGTTTCTCACAGTCCTTTGCGAAAAACCTTCCCCAAGTAAAGTAAATTCCATTTGAATGCCTTAAAAATACATTTACTTTTTAGCACTATTGGACTTCTGAGTCAACTTAATACCTCAAACTAGCAGACTTGTTCAGATAGGCTTCACCTCTTTAACATCTGGACCAAGGATTTTCCAATCAAAGCCAGCATCCTCAAGTTTCACTTTGCCTTTCAAGTCTGCAGCAAGTTTTTCAGCTACCCGAGAACTTCCAGTAAATAATGTCATCTTTGGATTAGCCTGGTCCAATATTAAAAGATATACTGATCAGGTGATGCAGCTCAATCAAGAAAAAACCAAAGCACAATCAACTATGTGTTAAATCATCACTCAAATGGGGAGAGACATGAAAAAGTTATGTTTCTTTAGGGGATACCTAACAGCATCTCTGAATCCTTAACCCAGTTGAATATTTCGACCGGAGTAAAAGAAAATGGACTTAGTCCATCTCCCCACTATTTGGCCTACTGTGCCTCATTAGTACCAGGAAAGTCCTAGGTACAGTCTCACAAATTCATAAAAGAGAATTCACAGAAAATACACATTTATGTGAAATCATATCAGAGCGTCTTTCATTCCATAGATCCCCCTTGCCATGCCTTGTTAAGGTTGCAAAATGGATGTTCAGGAGACCTTGTATGCTGTTATTTGAAGATCTGGGATTGTTAAGGTTGCAAACTGGATGTTCCAGAGACCTTGTATGCTGTTGTTTCAAGATTTGAGATGCAACTAATCCATAACTGTTATGGATACAATTGTTTTGTTGTGTTGGAACTTAAATCATCAACAACTAATTGCATTTTCATAAGTACTGTTCCATACCTATGACAACCTGGACATTAAGATCAGCCAATAATGCACAATCCAGTGCACCATGCATGAGCAGCCAAAACATACTATCATATCAAGGTTGCACCCAGAAATTTTCTCAAAGTCTACTCAAAGAAACATCACTCACCAGCACACCACACCCTCAAAAGAAAGCAGCATTGAGAAGCAGATAAGTTCATCTACAAGTCCATTGTTTGTTGGTCTTCCACCACTGCAGCTCTCTTGCATCTGTTGACCGCCAGCTGGAATCTGCATGTGTGTGTGGGTGCACACACATGTGCACACATGCGTGTGCATGCACATGTATGTGCACACGCACTTTCCGCTTTATGGGATCATTGGTCCATTCTGTTCTTGCTTCCTCCTCACTATGTTCTATGGGACAAGGAGAGAGGCTGCTATGATCTTGCTTCCTCCTTGATATGGTGATGCTATTGTACTTGCAATGGTCACACAATGTGGATTGGATTATGTTGCTCTCATTTGTTCTCCATGCTTTCGTGTGTTTTGTGTTTCATCTCTATGCTCTTCAATCTGTGTTCTGCTTTTGTGTTTTTGTCATGTTGACAATATCAAGTGTATGTACTCCATCTAAGTTTCTTTGGAAAATGACTTTGTAGGTGAGCAAGGATCCTGCTCTTCATTCTACATTGGAGCTTGATATTTCTAACAATAGTCATGCATATTGCAAACTCCACCTTCGTCAGCCAATATTTATATTATATCCCCATACCATAGTAGTTGGACAGCCAATCAGATGATATTCATGAGCCTTTCAGCAAAAAGTTGAGTCTAAGGAGGCTTGTGAAGAAGACATTTGAGATCACTCGAGATCACTTGTAGGAGAGGGATCTAGACTCCTGGACTCCAGCTTTGGGATACCTTTGCACATACATGCGGGGTACAGGTTTGTGGCATGGATGCCAATTCTCAAGACTCAATCCCACTCCTAACCCTTCACTCAAGGGTGAGCCCTAGACACCCTAAGGTTGAAAGGTGAGCTGAGTGCTAGTCCTATATTTTGAGCTTTGGGTTATATTCTATGGGGTATCTTTAGTGAACCTTTCTTCTTGAATAAGAAGGGCTTTGAGGTCTTTAAATGAAGGAAATTTTTCCCTCATGGAAATGGAGACAAAGTGCTTATATACGTTTTCAAGACTTTGAGAATAACTTGTGAGATCTCTCTTTGACATCCTCACCCAATGATGTAGTGGATGACTCGGTAGTGGTATGAAGACTTGGAATTTTTAAACACAATTGCTAGAGAAGCTGGTGCTTGGGAGTTAAGTGCAAAGCCAATCCTTTATTGATTCAGCCTTTTGAGGCAAGTCTATCTTTTAGTGTAGAGTAAAAAAATGGTGGAAAGCTTCAAATGAAATCAATAAAATTCTTGAAGATTGGCCTCGATTCATAACCATCCTCTAACATAATTCATTCCTAAAGACAAAATGGAAACAATTGTGAAGACTGGAATAAGGTCATGCAAAGGGGTAGGCCATTGCTTACATCTATCACAGAGTACTATGAGATAAGTCTCAAACTAGAGGAAATTGATAACTTTCAAAGGACTAGGGGTTTTGAGCATGGCTAGATAAAGCATATAGAATGAAATTTAAGACTAGTACATGTAAGACCCATGAACAGTGGATTAAATTTGAATTACTGTTTGAAGAATTTGACCAATAAAGCTTCCTTAGGCTAAGGGTCACACGCTCCAAGGCTGATGTAGAGCTGCAATTAAGTATATAGACCGCAACACCAAAACCCTCTATACCCAAAACCAATGATTCAATTGTCTCCCCTAAAACATTGACCAAGCCATCTTCATAACAATCTAGTTCTTCTGCTTTATAACTCCAGCTTGTTGAGAAGTGTAAGAAATGAAAAGCCAATATTTCCTGTCTCTATCTCTAAACTTGCTTTTTGTGTGAAGTTTACTTCTCCCCTTTGTTGGGAAGTGTAAGGAATGAAAAGCCAATGTTGAGAGAGAGAGAGAGAGAGAGAGATTAACGTCTACATACGACGACGTTAATCTACACCAAGACCATAGATCTTGCTTAAGCACATCAAGAGCAAACGCATTCCACACCTGACTTTCCGGAGCGTCCATCACCGAGTGCCCTGAAGTGGATTGTGAAGAATCAACACACATATTAAAATCCCCCATCAAAAAACCTCGTCTGCCAAGTGACAAGGAGGTCTTCAAGGCATTCCAAAGATCCCGGCGGGATAAAGGATCATTCGGAGCATATAGGCCCAGCAACCATAAGATTTCTCCTTCAAATAAAACTTCAACCTCCACAAAGCGGCCATGTACATCATTTTTAATAAGAACCGGCTGATATTTCTCATGTACAATCATAAGCACACCAGAATAATGCCCGGCAGGTGTCCCTGCATAAAATAAGCGAAACCCATGGCAATCCACAACTTTTCCTGCTTCACCGTGACTCTTCTGCTCTACCGCACACAAGACATCCCACTGATTCTCATGCAATACAGTCCACATGGCATGTTGCTTATGGTGAGAACAGATGCCTCGCACATTCCACGTGGCTATCTTCATGTGTATCCAAAAAGAAAATCAGGAACGAGGCACCAGTTGCCTCGATTTAACCTTTTCTGCTAGAATATCAAGGACACCGTCATCCAAAAAATCAGCTAACACGGCAAAAGAGTTCTGACGACCAGCTTTAGAGGTAGACGGAATATCCACTGTCTTAGGGATGGAACGGGAATAACGACGATCCCATATGGCGTAATCACATTCCCTCGAGTATCAAAAGCCAACTTAGCAGGTGGGCCCTTTGGACCATCGGTGTATACTTTCCTAGCAGATGGATTACGGGGAGCAGAAGGAACCATAGTACGCGCAGCGTGCTCTGAAGACAGCATTTCTTTCCTGCGCAAATATGTGCGCATGGAATCTTGTGAAACATTAGGCCCAGTAGATGCCAAGCCAGCATCAACCTTTTTTGGGACGTGCCTCTACCCAGTCATTGCCACGGGAATCCAAACCCGAAGCAAGTTGTTTACCTTTATCCAGAACTGTCTCTGGCTGGGGTGCATCATGGAACGGAGTATCAAGCACCATGTCTTCCATCGGCAGCACAACATGCTCATCATCTGAAGATGGTTTCTTCTCTGGGCATTCGGCCATAAAATGCCCCAATTTTCCACACAGCAGTGTCCTACAAAGTTGCCCCATTTCAAATGAAAGTGCAAAGGATGCATGCCAGAGCAATTAATACAAAGCCAAGCACGCCTTTTCCTAGCAGTGTCCCATAGCATACACAAACAGTTGTGATTCATGGCCCTTAGGCTCGGGGGGACCAGAATAGTTCCCACAACGGCCATAGCATCCTTTAACAACGGCCAATAGACAGTCGGGCAATTTTCCACTTCAACCAACACCGGGCATTCACGTTGAAGGAGGCATTGAAAGTCTGCCATAGGGCGCCATGGCACAACATGGACCAAACCGCGATCAAAGAACAATGGCAGTTTAGACAGAAGCTCAGCCCGATGCGCCTCAGATTTCAACAGTACCTCATAGAAGCCTCGGGGCCCAACAAAAATCTCCTCAACACACCCCCCCTGTAGTAAATGATGCAACCACTGGCGAATGTGGGAAAGCACTGGAATCCTGCCAGTGAAGAAGAGTATAACAGCATGGTCGTAAAACACCGAAAAAGAGCGCAAGACACTTTTCAGGTCCACCGTGGCTTCCAGAACATCATCAGTTCCAGAGTCAGAAAACGCTGCATGATTGTGTTGGACATACTCGCCAAGCAGCGTGTTGGTAAACTCCAGTAAATGCTCCCAATTAATATCCTGCGAATCCACAGAATCAGAGGCAACCTGAGCATACGAACCTTCCTGATGATCCATTATCTCCTCTGACGTATGCTTGGAGCGTTTGCCCGCAGGTTGGAAGTCCGGACCAGGGGGCATCTCCTCTATACACAGAACCATGTTCTCTGGTTCCTCTGTATCAGAATCCGGACCAAGGGCTGCCACCGTTTGGTCGATAAAAGTCAAATCCAGTCCAACCATGGTGTTTCAGTACATGTGCAAGTCGGATGCCACACCAGGAGCTTGCGGAAGACCGAGACAGCACAAGCCTGTGTGTGTGTGTGTGTGTGTGTGTGTGTGTTGCTGCAGTACAGGTCTCTGTCTGTTGAGTTAGAAATCTGCACCCCTGTAAGCTGGTTTCTCACATGGTGGAGGCCGACCCTCTACTGTATCACAGAATTCTTTCTGTTGTGCCAGAAACCTAGAAGTCTGCGTGCCGGTCGCTCTTAATACAGGGGATTCGAAGACCAAAAGAGACGGGGGACTGACGGTGAAGTCTGACGGTAAAGTCTACAGTGCAGCCGCCTGAGTGGTGGGACAGAGTGCGCGCAGGACAGGACAAAGACGTCTGGAAGGCAAGGGTGAAATTCGACAGGTCTGGCAGGAAATACAGACGGCGCCCGCTCTCTCTCACACGCGTACCTGCTATACAGACGGTCAGGGTCGTCAGGCAGGAAAACGGAGCAGATTCGCAGGGTCAGGTCGATCCTGCGCAGGGTCAGGGCACAGGGTCCAGCTGCACACAGGGTCCGATTGATCCTGCGCAGCCCTGGGGAAAGGGATCAGGCGACGCGCAGGGCAGGGAGGCGCAGGGCAAGGCGGCACGCAAGGGGACCGAATGTACATCATGCAAGATGATGATTTTCTTCCTGAGATGCTGGAAATGACAATCTTACAGCAATATGCCTTGTCGGACCATTTCCCTCTCCAGCTTGAGATACTTACACAACCCATTGCACCTTTTATGCAACTACTGGATAGACTCCCTTTACGTTTCAACTCCTCTTATTTGAAGCATTCGCTCTTTCAGGGCTATATGCAGCAATTGATTGATAGATTTTTATTGGACTTCGCCTCTGAGGGCACTGCTTCCTTTGAATGATTGCTCTCTAATGTGCAGCGGATAGCTCGGCAGTATGGGATCCACCATGCCTCTCTTTGTTGGCGCTGTCGACACGCAGCGGAGGACTTACTGGCTTTGGTTCGTTCTCTGCTGGTAGCCACTCCAAATGATGAATTTCTGCTGTCACTAGCAATGCGTTTGGCTGATCTTATTAAAGAGTTTCAGCTGAAATCTTATCGCCAGGCCAAATTACAAAAGTTGACTGAGACTTTGCAAGATAGTGCTTGTCAAACTCATAAGTTCTTTCGCGCGTTGCATGCCTCTCCGGCTCGAGAAAATATAACTAGACTCCAGAATTCAGAGGGCCAAATGGTCACTGACCCTCAAAACTATTGTTAATATGTGCAGGAATTATTTTCTGGAGCTTCTTGGTTCTTCTCAGTCAACTTCTGACCAGGTTACGCATGCACGTTCAGTCTACTATAATCTGGTCCGGCATCAGGTTCCACTTGATATGCAAACTACTTTGGAGTCTGATATTTGTGAGGAGGAGGTGATGGATGTTCTGTTGCACCTGCCTAAGGATAAAAGTCCCGGTTGGGATCGTCTCACCAATGAATTCTTTGAGAGCTCTGCTACCCAACTGGTGAAGCCATTGACGGCTATGTTTCAACAGGTTTGGGAAACAGGGTTCATGCCTTCCTCCTAGAAAGAAGGGCTTATCAAATTGCTTCCAAAGGTTCCTTCCCCGTCAATGTTGCAACATTGGAGACTGTCAGACGACTCTGAAGAAGACCAAAAAACAGTCGGGATAAATGAGCACGAGCGATTTTCTTTCACCTCCCAGCCTTGCCTAGTTTATTGCTAGCCAGACCCATCGTGATCCGATTGCCAGCCGTCAAACCTTGGTGAGTCCTACTATTCTTGGACTCTCTCTGGTTCTAGGCTCCCCTAAACCCCATTCGGGCGCCCAAGACCCCGGACGGTCATCCTCGTGCATGTTTCCCTTGATTTATCTTAATGTCACATTTAATGTCACATTTCCTTCCCCTTAAGAATCGGTTTCGTCCTCGAAAACGATACTTGGAAGGTCTAGCTGTAAATTGGGAAACCTTTTTTTTAAAGTACTTACTCGCTCCCATGTTGAGCTTTCTTCGGAACAATCTTTCCACTTAACCAAACATTCTTGATAAATAGTATTCCTTGTTCGTCTATTACGAACATTTAATATTCTTTCTGGTTCATGTGGATTAGATTGGTCATTTAATAGCTCCTCAATGTCATCATTTAAGATTAGATTATCCAAATCACCCAACTTCTTCCTTAATTTACTTACATGAAAAACTGGATGTATTTTACTACCAGCAGGTAGTTGGAGCTTGTAAGCCAATTCTCCCACCTTTTTAAGTATTATGAAAGGACCACAATATCTTGGTGAAAGCTTTGGACATTGTCCCTTTTTCATAGTTTTAGTTTGCTTAGGCACCTTAAGATAGACCAATTCTCCTTCTTCAAAGGAGATGTCTCTTCGATGAGGATCTGCATATGTTCTAGCTCGATTTTGAGCTTTTTTAATATTTTCTTGAGCAAATTTCAACATATTATTCATATCCTCCAAAAAATCTTTAGCTGCCTGAACCTTTTCCTTATGCAGTCCTACTGCAAAAGGAGCTCTGGACTGAAACCCATACATTAACATAAATGGACTATATCCAGTGGAAGAGTGCTTGGCACTATTATATGCAAACTCTGCTATCGGTAAATACTCTTCCCAATTAGTTTGCCTTTTACTTACATATGCCCTAAGCATATCTTCAAGGATTTGATTAACCCTTTCAGTTTGCCCATCAGTTTGCGGGTGATCCACCGTACTCATGCTAAGTTTAGTATCCAACTTCCTAAATACCGCACGCCAAAATTGACTATCAAATTTTCTATCCCGATCAGAAACTATATTTGCCGGAAGGCCATACAATCGGTATATGTTATCTACGAACAATCTAGCCAATTCTGGTGTTTTAACATCAGTTGAAGTTGGAATAAACCTAGCCATTTTGGTTAACCTATCCAATCACCCACACAGAGTCGTGCCCCCTCTGTGTTCTGGGTAAAGCGACAATAAAATCCATGGAGATACTCTCCCCATTTCCCGAAGGAATCTCTAATGGATGGAGAAGTCCTCCCATTTTCAATCTTTCAGCTTTATTAACCTGGCATTTATTACATTTGACCACGTAGTCAAGGACGTCCTTATTCATTCCAGGCCAATAGAACTGCCTTTTAATAAGACTATAAGTCTTATTAACTCCTGGATGTCCCGCACTAGGGGTATCATGACACTCAAAGAGTATCTGGCGCCTTATTTCTGTATCTTTCGGGACACATACCTACCCTTGTAGAGTAAATAACCATTATCAATGGTAAAATTCTTCCACTTGAATCCGATTTGAGCAACCCCTGATGCTCCATTTCCTTGTTCAACATCCTCAAATATTCCTTCCTCAGTAGAAGCACTTTCATTTGGATCCCCATTTTTTACTGCTTCCCATATGTTGGAATATGCCGGATCAACCTGGCATTTCCCTTGTAAAGATTCAAGCAAGTTGGAAGTGAACTGAGTAAAACTCAATTCATTAATGATGGGCATTCTGCTGAGTGCATCAGCTACTATATTATACTTTCCTTTTCTATATTTTATCTCATAGTCGAACTCTTGGAGGAGTTCAGCCCATCTGGCTTTACGCTCGTGTAAATCCGATTGATCATTAAGCCACTTAATGCTTTCATGATCCGATAAAATCAAAAGTTTGGCACCATACAGATAGTGCCTCCATTTCTTCATTGCATGTACTATTGCACATAGCTCCCTCTCATAAACAGAATAATTCTGTTTTGCACGGTCTAATTTCTTGCTTTCAAAAGCAACTGGTCGACCTTCTTGTAATAAGACCGCGCCTATCGCCTTATCACTGGCATCAGCTTCAACCACAAATGGTTTATTGGGATCCACAATTAATAATATTGGAGCTGTAGCAATAGCTACCTTAAGTTTTTGAAAACTTTCATTTTGGTATATTCCCCAATTAAAACTCTTTCCTTTCTCTTTAAGTTGGTCTGTCATTGGAACAGCTATTTTGGTATAATCTCGAATGAATCTACGATAAAATCCAGATAAACCTAGGAAAATCTGCAGCTCTTCCACGTTCCTTGGAGATGGCCATTCAATAATTGCCCTTACTTTTTCTGGATCCATGTTGATTTCCTCTTTCGAGATAATATGCCCCAAATATTTGACCTCTTGTGCAAAGAATTCACATTTAGTTTTCTTCGCATAAAGGGAATGTGTTCTTAACAGTTGGAATACTAATTGTAAGTGTTCCAAATGTTCTTCTTTTGATTTACTAAAGATCAAGATATCATCCAAGAAGACTACTACAAAATGTCCTAGATAGGGCCGTAAAATACTATTCATGAGCTTCATAAAGGTAGCTGGTGCATTAGTGAGGCCAAAAGGCATCACCAAAAAATCATAATGCCCGTATCTAGTACGAAATGCTGTCTTGGGAACATCTTGTGCCTTAATTCTTACTTGGTGATAACCTGATCTTAAATCTATCTTTGTGAAGAATTTTGCCCCTTGTAATTGATCAAAAAGATCTTCCATTCTGGGCATAGGAAATTTATTCTTCACCGTTATTTTATTAAGTGCTCTATAGTCAACACAAAGTCGCATAGAACCATCTTTTTTCTTTACTAATAAAATTGGTGAAGCCCAAGGTGAATTACTGGGTTGTATAAACCCTTTATCAAGGTAATCCTTAATTTGTCTTTCAACTTCTTGATGCTGTGTTTCACTTAACCTATACGGTGGTTTAGAAATAGGGTGTGTATCCTTATTTATATCAATTGGGTGATTTATATCACCCCTATCTGGTGGAAGGCCACTTGGTAAATCAGAAGGAAACACATCTTTAAAATCATCTAACAAACTACTTAATTCATTATTTATATTCAACTCACAAACATAAGAAAATTGTTGCTTTATATTACAAAAAGTGAAAGTGTTTTGTACAAGAAGAGACCATAACATATATACCTCACAAACTTCCTTCTTTATCAGCTTCTGAACTTCAGTAGAACACAGCAAAGGATTATCAGATACTTCATGTTCACCTTGAATGACAAAAGTCTTACCATCCCTTTCAAATTCCAGTGTATTATGATGGTAACTACGTTTTAAGGATGGTTCCAATCCCCATAGCCACTCCCTCCCTAGAGCAATATCAGCTCTTTCCATGTTCATAATTTGGAAATCAAGTTTATCTTTATATCCTTGAATCTCAATTTCCAAATTGGATACCATTGTATCCCATATTTTATTATCTTGGCCTTGCATCATACGAGCAACATATTGATGCCCACTCTTTTTTGGGGAAGTTTCAATTTTTTGACAAGTGCATAATTTATAAAATTATGTGTAGCAGAGTCATCAATCATGACTCTAACTCTCTTTCCAGCTATCAATCCATGTACTCTAACTAAATCATGTGGCCCAAAAGTAGGCTGCCACATAGAAGTTGACATACAACACTTGTGTTGTACATCCATGTGTAAGACCTCTAAAGATTTGTACTTTTCATGCCCCTTTAATTCTAAGGTTTGCACTATATGGATTTGTTTTTCTTTTCCCTTGCCCTTGTCCTTATCCTTTCCTTTGTCTTCCCCCTTTTTCTTTTGAGGGCAATTCCAAGCAGCATGATTAGGGGATAGGCAACTGAAACATAACTTTTCTTTATTGGCCTTATCAAAGTCATCAAGACTTAACTTTGGCCTCACATATTGTTTCTTTTCAAAAGGTTGTTTTTTACCCTTTAAAAATGGCATTTTCCTTTTAAATTTGCCCACAAATTTTGAGGTTTCCAATTCCTTAGACTTGGGCTCCGTATCAGTGAGACTAGTGAGTGACACACACTATCTTCATTGATTAATGCAAATTTAATTGCCTCTTCCAGCGTCTTAGGTGAACTCCTTTTTACTTCCTTTTTACAGGCTTTATCTAGTCCCCTAATGAATCCTCTTGTCTTTTGAAATTCATCTATTCCTTCCAATTTGAGGATTATCTCACGATATTCCTCCAAATATGTCAGCATTTCCTCAAAATATGTCAGCAGGGGTCTTCCCTTTTGTCTGACATAATCCCAATCTTCCCAATTTCTTTGCATTTCATTTTCAGAAATGAATTCTTTTAAAAAGACGGATTCAAATTGAGCCCAAGTTTCAGGTATTTTATTTGTCTCCTTTAAAATTCGCCACCATTTATATGCTTTGGGCCCCAAAGTTAAACTTGCCTCCAGTGCTTGGAGATGTGGTGGAGTATCTTTAAGTTTATGTAAATCTTCCCATTTTTAGAGGAAATTAAAGATTGTATCTTTATTTCTGTCTTTTTCCTCCCCGTGAAACTGAGGGGGTTTCATATCCTTTAGAACTGGATTATCCCTCAACTTGTGATGGGGTTCCTTAGGATCTCGCATAGTCACATCTAAAACTTTCGATGGAGATGGGACATCCGAGGTTTCTATCTTATTTTTATCTCTTTCTAACAATAAAGTTAATTGAGATTTTATTTCAGTGAGTGTTTGAGTTAAAAATTCCATTTGAACCCCCTGAGCCTGTACACGAGCAGTAAGGTCATCAAATTGTTCTTGTGTAGCAAAAAATTCTTCCCACTGTTCTTCTTGTATCTCTGGTTCATGGGGATCTACCATAGGGTGGTCCCCAGAACTAGAACCTTCCATTACTCTCTCTTTCCCTTTTTCTGCCATTAATACACTGGAATTGGAAAGCAAAGATAAGAAATTTGCATACAAAATAAAGTACTTCCCTGGTTTTAATGGCAGGCAACTGTTGCTGGTTTGTAAATAAACCCGAAGAGTAAGGAACAAATTTTATCTTCCGAACAAAGCCGGTCACGCAGGAAATGGAGCTTCTTTGCAGAAACGACTAGTATTCAGCCCCCTTCTTAATGATCACGCAGGCCATCAATGCACCTTTCCTGAACTTGTTCTCTGCTCAGCTTGTACTTGTTATGCAAGTGCAGTCGGGGCTGGCGAGAGAAATTCCAGACAGATAAAGATAGCGTGCAGTCGGCTGGTCACAAAGGGACCAGAAAATAGCGTGAGTCTCACGCAACTGGAGGGCCAGCCTACGGAAAGGGGAACAAGGCGTGAGGTGCGTTGATGCGCTTTAAGACGGGCTCGAGCCAGGATTCGGCGCGATTCAGAATACGGCGTTCGATATAGAAGACAGCTCCCCCGCCAAATAATAAGTGACGTGGTGAAATTAAACGTCACGTCAAATTTATATGACGTGTCACCAGGCGCCGTAAACGAACTGCTTCACGAGACCCGTCGGCATGTCTCCTCGTCGAACAGCTTCACGGATCCACAAAACGAGACCTGTCGGCTCTGATACCAATGTCAGACGACTCTGAAGAAGACCAAAAAACAGTCAGGATAAATGAGCACGAGCGATTTTCTTTCACCTCCCAGCCTTGCCTAGTTTATTGCTGGCCAGACCCATCGTGATCCGATTGCCAGCCGTCAAACCTTGGTGCATCCTACTATTCTTGGACTCTCTCTGGTTCTAGGCTCCCCTAAACCCCGTTCGGGCGCCCAAGACCCCGGACGGTCATCCTCATGCATGTTTCCCTTGATTTACCTTAATGTCACATTTAATGTCACAGAGACCAATCTCTTTGATGGGTTCGATGTATAAAATCTTCTCCAAAGTACTAGCGAATCGGCTCCACAAACATCTTCTGGCCATTGTGCATCCTCTTCAATATGGTTTCATTAAGGGCCGCAACATTCTGCATAATAACTTAAATGTGCAAATGGCTATTGACTATACAAGGCACTCTAGTCAGGAAGTAGTATTGATCCAATTGGATCTGGAAAAGGCATTTGACTATTTAGACTGGTCTTTCATTACAGAACTTATGTTAGCGATGGGCTTTGGCACTCGGATGTCCCGCTTGATCTACACCATTAGTGCGGTGGCCTCTTTGCGAGTTATACTAAATGGTGGTGTTACAGAGCCCTTTGTCCTGACACGTTCTGTGAGACAGGGTTGTCCTTTGAGTCCTCTCTTCTTTGCCTTGGTGACTCATCCGGTTTTGTCGATGTTATCCTCCATGGCAGCTTCTGCTCAGTTGGCCGGATTGTCTCTTCCTTTTGGTCGGCACTTCGTTAGTCAATCTTTGGCAGATGACAGTTTTATGATTTTACGTGCGGACAAGGACAATATTCGCAAGGCATTAGATGTCTCGACGCTCTTTGATCAGGCTTCTGGTCTTTGTATCAATACTTTCAAATCGGCCCTTCTCAGTTGTACAGAATCTTATTTTCAGTCATTGGGCTAGCAGGGACAGGTTGTGCCCCGTGGTTCCATTGTCAGGCATCTTGGGTACCCTTTGGGTATTGATGTTCAATCAAAACAACTACTACAGTGGATTTCACAGAAACTGACAGCGAAGTTTCTCTATTGGAAGTCGCAAGTGTAGCCCTTCCATGTTCGCCTCAAAGTGGCTCAAACAATTATGCTGCCAATGCTCACATATTTCTTACCATTGCTGCCTCGGACTCCTACTACTTTGAATGCTCTCACCTGGCCCATTCGTTTCATGTTATGGAAGAAGGATTCATTGCATGCCGGTATTTCATGGATTTCGCGGTCACATACATGTACCCCCAAACGCCTGGGTGGTGGGGCTATTTTGGATGCCGAAACTCATATGCTGGCACTTCGTTGGTCTCTTTTTCGTGGCATGTGTGTGGACCATCACCTGTGGGCCGCTATAGCCCGTTATTTTCTTGAGGACCGCGGGCTTCTGCATGGGAATACAAAATTCGAGGCTCCTGGTGGCATGTGCTTAATGCAGACTCTCGGTTTTCGAGTCCTTCCTCACCTCTGCTCATTCATTTGGTCGGCTCCTAGCAATTGGTTCTTCAGAAGGCACGTTGGTCTCCAGCGAAGGACCGCGTAAATACTAACTCTTTTCAATTGGAATTATTGGCAGCCTCGAGATTACTTTCATGGGAAGGCAAACAGGAGCTTAGACCAAAATTTAACCGCATGGCCCGTTCGGGCTTGACCTCAGTTGCAGATGCCACCCTTGCCAGTCGTAATGTCTTCATTTCATTTCGCACTGCCATGAGGCTTTTCCGAATCCCTCGTGGATACCATGATTTATGGGAACAGCTTTTGTCAGTGCTCCAGAATAGACAACCCTTTCCTACCCTTGCTATGGATCGCCCTTGGCAGGACTGGGTCCTTGCAAGTCGGTTAAATTTGGAAAAGGCCTTGGCTAACCAGGTGTACCATCTTCTAATTAAAGATCATCAATGGCTGGTCACTAAAGCTAATACTGTATGGGGGTTGCGGAAATCTCAATCATGGTGGAAGGCAACTATCATGGAGGGCTGGGTGAACAAGACACCTTTCAAATACAAGGTCTTTCTTTGGAGGGTAATGATTGGTGGTCTTCCTCTTGCCTCGGCCCTTTCCAAGCGTCGCATCTCTAACGGCAACTGTTTCTTTTGCACCACTACTGTGGAATCGGCCCGTCACCGATTTATCTCTTGCCCTCTCGCTAAGAAAATCTAGTTGTTTTTGTCTACGGTTTGGCGAGCTGTGGTTGGTTTCTCAATGAGTCCTTTCGATTGGGTTTTTGCACGCCCAAAATACCCCGCACCGGCACAGTTGCATATGAAGACCGTGTTCCATTTTCTCAAATACTGGGGATGCTGGCATAATTGGACTACTCAGAATGCCTTTCTTTTTGAGTCGGCCTCTAATGTTCTGGGACACATTGCTAGGCTTAAAGGCCTCTTGCTTTGGCAGATAGATCTCATTCAGCACTCTGATTTGCTCCCTCGGGAAGACTTGCTTCCCTGGCATAGGGCAATTTCCTCTGTGTCTTTGCCGTGACTTGTGTATCTCAGTCCGTGTTTTGTACTGCCAAGTTCACACACGGTGGCTTAGAGGCATCGTGTATCTTGTAATCATGTAACCTTGTATCTTTTTTTTCGTAATTAATACAATTACCTTTTACGAAGAAAAAAAAAAGAGATTAACGTCTACATAAGGCCAATGTGGCCTATGAGACAAAATCCAAAGTACATCCATGTCTAATGTCATCTCATCAGTAAGGTAAAGATAACGTCTACATAAGGCCAATGTGGCTTATGAGACAAAATCCAAAGTACATCCATGTCTAATGTCATCTCATCAATAGTGTTGTCCCATCAGTAGAAAAAAAAAGGAGAACCAAATCTAATAGAACCGTGTACAAAAACCTGGTGGAGACTATAGACTGTAGCTGATCTCAAGATCTGCATATGATCTCAGCTATGATGCAGTCCCTAGCTGCTTCACTGATATGCCTAGTGATGAGTCTTCGGTGTCTCGTGATAATGGCTTTGATTCAACTGTGGTGGGGCCTCCTCGGACATGGTCCTAATAGACAGGGTCATCATGCTCAACGAAGGGAAATGCTTCTATTCAATGTGACTCCACGGTGTGGCATGTAAGGTGTCTGGCGAGATGGCTCTATCTCTGCAAGGCTAGTAGTGTCAATAGGGTCAGGTCTGCAAAAAAAGTCTGTCATTATTGTCTATGTGTGTCCCTCTAGATGAGCTAGCCTCCTGCTCGCATTAGTGCTGTGCGGCGCCTCTGGAACTCTAGGAGGAAAAGACCTAGGCATCTCTAGTCCTCGTACTCCATGACGCGACGAAGGGGTTCCAAAACCATAACAAAAGAGGCTATGGTACCATCCTCGTATGTCATAGTATATTGTCCATCTACATATGTGGTGCTCCTCCATCTCACGCTCTCAACCACAAAGCTGGCAAGTCCTATCCTTTGCTAGGGTATCTATCCATCTTCCTATCTCTATCTGTAATTGCTCTACTAGCAAATACGTCATATGTAACTGGATGCAATTATCTATCCTTGTTATATGCACTTCGCAAACTCCATCTTCCGAATAGGTGAGATGAAATTTATCCTTTCCCATTACCTATACTCGTGCAATAGTATGGGGCCTAACGTATCTCATACGAGAGTCAAAGCAAGCATCAATCAATTTGAAAATATATTACTTACGACCGGAACCGCAGTTGGATTGACGGTGATGCCTTTGCCCGAAGCCTTTTTGCTAGTTGCAGAAGCCTATGTGAGAAGATGTGAATCTGTCCGATAGCAGCCCGTATGCTATTGGAGAGATGGGTTTCCATATATGCTGGCTGAATAATGAAGCCATCATCAGAGAGAGAGAAGAAATGTTCCATCCTCAATCTTAGAGGAAGTGGTGGGTGGATCCATGTCCTTGGTATCTCAATCCTCAAGATATCAGCTCTAATCACATGGTTCAGCTCTGATTGACTGAGAAAAAGTGTAGGGCAGTCAACGCTATAATCAAAAGGTGGAAAGCAGTCAATATCCAAACCATATAGGCTCATCCAAATAGCCATCTTTGAAAACCAACAGTTCTTCTCACCTCCTACTGCTTGCTAGTTGTTAGAAGTTAATGTCAATTTGGAGCACCTATGATGTGGAAGCTTCCATAATTTGTGCCAAAAGGTCACTTCCCTGAAGTGTGCCTCCGTAACTATAGGTGATGCCCCTAGCTCTACTATGACAATGGGATGCGGGTGGAGGGCTTTACTTCATATCATATGTGCTATCATCATTATCAATGGCCTTTCCATGCTATCCCAACCATCATAATAATTCCTTTCTACTCCAGTATGATCAGTGCGTGAACTAAGATGCCTGTGGTACAAGCTACAACCCCATACCTCTGCTCCATATAGTAGTGTAGGTGTGACAAGGCAGCCTTAGTTTGGTGCGGGGCTCCTAAAACTATATGTGAGCACATTGACTCTCGAGTGCCCGTAGTGTTGCATATCCTCGTGCTAGACGTGCCTCTGATGCCCCTCTCAATGAAAAACGCGGGCCAAAGAAGGTGACTCTCAGGTAATCATATTCCGTCACATGCTCCACTATGTTACCCCCAAATATGAACTGGTACATAGATCTAGTCACCCGTGCTGTTGAAGTATTGAAAACCATGGTTTTGGTCTTCCCAAGGTTCACTGTGAAGGCTCTATCTCTACACAAGATGTGCAAAGCATCTAGGTGGCACTGCAATCCCTCCGGTGAATCTGAAATGAAAACAATATCATTTGCATACAATAATATCGGTATCAACACCCTTGCTAGGCTAGCTCCGGTCCTTCTCCTCAGTCAATGTAATCAGACACTTCATCTATGTATAGACCAAACAATGTGGGCGAAAGCGGACATCCTTGTTTCACTCCTATGGTACTATCAATCCTCTCTCATAGTCCCCCCAGGTGCCCGTACATGACTTGTCATTGTCTCATTTAATGCATAGATACCCCATCGTATACCCTCTAGTACTCCAATGTCCTACAATCACTGCATGATGCGTGTACGAGGCACTGAATCAAAAGCTTTGTGAAAGTTCACAAAGCAGCAATAGATCCTCTTGTCTTGGGCTCAACCCTCCTCAATGTCGTTTAAGTGTGAAAATATGGTCCAGTGTGGTATATCCTTGTCCGAAACCTGCCTGTCCTTGTGCTCTCTTGCCTTTCATTTCAGCCCACTCACTAAGTTCATGCTCCAATATAGATCCATATATCTTGGCCCAAGTATGACCGATCATGATAGTCATGTAGTTGCTAGGGATTAGGGGATCACTACTCTTAAATAGTGGAATTACAATATTGTCTAATCAACTCATAGGGAAGCCTTCGCATACTGCTCTATTGAAGATATGTGCTAGTATGGGTGCTAGTATGTCACAAGTATGTGAGAAATGTTCTATCACTAGTCCATCCATCATCCTATGCCCTCCCATTTTGTAATCTATAAATCCCATCCCTAACCATTTTCCAAGTGAAGAAAGATCACTGTATTGGCCTACAAGCTTGTGGGGGTTGCATAGGTGGCTATCTTGGCAAGTTATATAGCTATCTCCCATAGTCAAGCCAAGCATCTGGTAGTGTAATCTATATGGTGGGATGTCTTTCATAAAACATCTTCCATGCACTCTTGCTATCCTGTCCCAAAAATAGCTAATATATCTCTACTTCTGTTTTTGCTAAGTAGTCTCGTTTCTTCTTCCGCACAAGACGTTTGAAGAACGTCTTTGCTTAGCAATGTGTCTAAGTACCTAGCTCCAGTTCTCTCTATAAGCGAGCTCAAGTGACTCCACTCATCATCATACCAGATATTTTGGGGAGTAGTAGAGTGTGTGCGTCTACATCGGGGCAAGGTGTGTGCGAATGCATACATGGTTGATTCGTGTATGGCCTCTACTAAATCCCTTGTACATTCTTACATTGATCTACTCACGCCCAATGTATGCAAACTGGTCTGCAGAGAACCACTGTAGATATATGAGGTGTCTTCTATAAAGTAGTATTTGGGATGTTTAGGGAGGCATGGTATTTCATGTTTTATATGTCCACAAGAGAGCACAAATGTCAAAATAGCATGATCTGCTGCTATGTCAAATGGTTTCTTAGATACCTTAAAGTTTTGGATGTCTAGTATCAATGCTCGTAAGCTTATCAAGTAGTCCACAGTATTTGCCTCTCCTTTGTGATTCTAACGTGTCAAATTGTTAAATCCTAGCCATTGTGGTAGACCATTAAAGGGAGGCTAGTTTATGTGCCCTTCCCAAAGCCAATAGGCGTGTTCCATGGGGACTCACTCCTTCATCCTGGGCTCTCCTGCTTAGGTCTATTTCATCTATGTCGATCTCTTTCAACATGGCATCATCATGCATATAAAAGTCACTCTGTCTATCTCTAGTGCGTGCATTGAAATCTCCTACTAACAACATGTCCCCAACGCTATCATATCTCATGATATCCTCGTAAAGTACATCAAAGGGAGATCCATCTTGTATGGCATAGGTAGAGTCTACAAGACGAAAGTAGCATATTGCAATGAATATATTGCGTGGTCTTCTCGCATGTATCCTAATCCATAAGTATCGTGCATCATCATCTCTTCATTACTTGCACTATCCCTTTGAGATCTTCCCGATGTTGGAATAAAGGCCCGGTTTAACCTCCGTGTATAGTACACGCACATTATTTAGTTGTACATGTAAATGCAAATACATTTTATTCTTTGTATACCAACACATTGTTGGTACACTCATATTGCATCGTACTTTCACTCTACTCTCTCTGACTCTCTCACCAGCTGTCACACTCTCACGCTCACTTCTCAAACTTCTCCTGCATCCAATTGAGCTCCAACAGCTGGTATCAGAGCACAAAGTGCACGCTTCTTGAGATGATCAAACCTCGAGGCAAAAGAAAGTCAGTCGAGCAGGAGTCTTGGGCTCTTAGCTGAGAGTGGGTTGCAAACGGACTGTGTGACAGTCAATAGGTGCTAGTCGCCCGACCAACAAGCAACAAGTCTATTGTGTGCGACCAGGCGACAGGGCGCGACAAGGGAGCAATCATGGCATAGGGCGACAAGGGAGGCGCAACGTGTCGGGTAGGACGGGACAGCGTCGGCTGCAAGCGCGCAACTCGACAGAGGCGACCTGCCATGTCGTGTCATTGACGCAACAAGCCGGCAGGTCAACCGAAAACCCCCCCCCCCCCCCGGCCGCTATGCGCCCACTCGTCAATTTTCTAGTCAGAAATTTTCTTTAATTTTTCTCATTACTTTCCCCGGATGGGAGTTCATGCGCTGGAGACACATATCTCATATTTGTGCAAAATCGAGCCCGAAATTTGGGGCTTTTCCCAGATTTGACCTCATCTATGCTTGGCAGTGATATTCAGGTCAGAAATTGCAAACATTGCGTGTGGTGACCTCAATTAAATTGGGGATTTTGCCAAATTTGTCAGAATTTTTACTCTTTTGAGTAAAATTTCTTGACATTGGATCCTAGAAATTTGGGGCTTTTCATGTATTGGTAAAATTTTGCTTAAATTTCTTGACATTGGATCCCAAAAATTTGGGGCTTTTCATGTATTGGCAAAATTTTGCTCAGCTGGGTTAGATTTGCTAACATTATGCAATTTTGGACCTAAAATATTAGGGGTTTGTGAAGAATTTGGTAAATTTCTGCATTTTTTACTGTGTGGTGACTGGTTCATGTACAAACAGGAGAGACTTAGTTCTCGTTGAGGAAGAACACCAGGGTGTTACATGGTTCAACTTGTGCTTTTGCATTTCAGAAGCATTTACTCTTGTGTTCGTGATAAAATGGCTGCAACTTCTTCCGGTTCGAACATCAAGAGTTTAATGGAAATCAAACGGTTTGATGGTCATGGCTTTGACTTTTGGAAAGACCGTATATAAGGCATTTTGTTCCTAAAGGATTGTGAGGATGCTTTACAGGAAGATAAACCCGCACTAATGTCTGATGCATATTGGGCCAGAGTAAACAAAAAGACTATGGCTTACATTAAGATGGGTATCACCGATGACATCTTGACAGACATCAAGGGTTTAGATACACGTTATGCCATATGGGAGAAGCTGAAAACTACCTATGAGATCACCATACCTGTTAATCAGGCACATTTAATGCACAAGTTGGTGAATATGTGACTGGATGAGTCAAAGCCTACAACTGAGCACTTGAGTGCATTTATAGGGATTTTAAATCAAGCTCAAAGATGCAAATTTGGACTTTGATGATAAGTTGAAGGCGATCTTTTTTATCATGACACAGCCTGACTCTCGGGAGACCTTGGTGGTTTCACTCAGTAATAACCCCAATCTCTCATATGATGGGGTGAGGGGTTCTATCTTGAATGAAGAAATTAGACGTATGTCTAGTGGGGAAGGCAGCAAATCAGCTTATAATGTAAGAGGCAGGGCTGAAAAGGAAAATGCAAATGCAAGACAGAGAAACAGGAGCAAGAGCAAAGGAAAGAAACATTACTTGCTATTAGTGTGGTCGGAAGGGCCGCAAGAAACCTAATTGCAGGTATTACAGGAAGGAACAAGAGAGAAAAAACAAATGCAAAAGATAAAGAGGAGGAGAATAAGACAGATGCATTTGAGGCAACCAAAGGCAAGGAAAAGGCCAATGTGGCCTCTAGTGTGGTCATAGAGAAGCTTTCAGATACAGAGACTGATGCATTATGTGCAATTGATTATGATGCCCTTGTATGTCACATGCAAGATATGCAGATTACCAAGGCTGATGTGATTGATGCACTTTTGTCAATTGATAATGGTGTCACTCAAACTTGGATTGTAGACTCTGGTGCCTCTTTCCATGTAACTCCTTGCTTGGAGCGTTTTGCCATGTTCAATGCAAGCAGTTATGGAAAGGTGTATCTTGGAAATAACCGTGCTTGCAACATTGATGGGATTGGCACTGTACACTTATCTTTAGACAATGGGCAAGAGCTTGTATCGAAAGATGTCAGATATGTGTCTGGCATTAAAAAGAGTTTACTGTCCGTTGGTCAGCTTGACTTGCATGGTTATACTACACTGTTTGGTGGTGGTTTGTGGAAAGAGAAAAAGGGTTCCATGCTGATTGCAAAAGGAACCAAGAAGGGCACTTTGTATTGTTTGCATTGTAAAGCCTTGAATGGCCAGTTTCTTGCAATTGCTGAAATTTGTAGCCACTTGGAGTTATGTCATAAGAGATCAGTCCATATGAGCCAAAAAGGACTTGATGTCCTTACCTCTCTGAAGAGGGTTGATGGAAAAGGCTCTAAACTTGACTTTTGTAATGAGTGTCAGTTTGGAAAGCAAATAAGAAATTCATTTTACTCTGGTATCTCTCATAAGTCCAATGTCTTGGACTTAGTGCATTCTAATGTATGTAGTATGCCCGTGAAATCGTTGGGTGGTGCTGCATATTTTGTCTTCTTTATTGATGATTTTTCCAAGAAGGTTTGGGTATACTTGTTGAAAAAGAAAAGTGAAGTGTTTGCTGTTTTTAAAACTTTTCATGCATTTGTGACCACTCAGACAGGTAGAAAGCTGAAATGCTTGAGAACTGATAATGGGGGTGAGTTCACATCAATTGAATTCAAGTCCTTTTGTGACTTGCATGATATTAAGAGGGAGCTTACAGCTCCTTACAGCCCTTCTTCAAATGGGGTGGCTGAAAGATATAATAGGACTTCACGTGAAAGAGTGCAGTGCATGCTATCCACTGCTAATCTCCCTCATGAATTTTGAGGAGAGGCACTCAAAACCGCAGTTCACATTTGCAACCGCTCTCCAAACAGGTCCTTAAATAATGGCATCCTTTAGGAGGTTTGGTCTAGCAAATCAACCTTATATGACCATTTACGCATATTTGATTGTGATGCTTTTGGGCATGTTCGAGATGAGCTGAGAAACAAACTTGATCCAAAATCTACCAAAGACATCTTCATGGGCTATGGTGATGAGGGTAAATTTGGCTACAGAGTGTGGCTACCTCAGTCCAAGAAAATTATTTGCAGCCATAATGTTGTGTTCAATGAGGCAAAATTGCTAAAAGGTACTTTAGCCTCTAATGAAGATATGAAAAAGGTCAAATTTTAGAGTTTGCAGCCACCTATTACTTCAGAAAATGAGCCTCATGGTGCTGTACCACAGGCTGAAACTGATGATCAACCGGTTATTTTTTAGCCAGATGATGATGGACAGCAAATAGAAACACAAGGAGGTCATGGATAGCAAGATAGGTTTGCTGATTATGAAAATGCAGGTGCTGGTAATGAAAATGAAGGTGCTCCAACACCCGGTATAGTATGGCCACACCTCTAGAGCCCCTAATGCTTCCTAGTTTTCTAGTTGTTGGACGAAATGCACTTTCCCACCTCTATCCCTGCACGTCTATAAGGGACTACCTTTACATTGGTGTGTTTCTGTATACATTGCTATATCTATGTTTTGGAAGCTATCTTCAAAGGAACCAGCATCTAGTGTAGGGCTCCATTACAATTTCATATTTACATCTAAAGTGTCTCATAGGCCTCATACCGTCATGATGTTCTTTTGTCAGTGATGATGACTCTATCCCTATAAGCAGCCTATTTAACTTCTTTGCCAGCCTCCAATATCATGGACATGTATTCTCTGCAATGTGCTATTTGTGTTGGGATAAGGTGCTCATCCAATTAAATCTTCACCTTTGACAGCTCTCCTCTTAGAGAGGAAGGCCTTTTTTTTCTCTCTATCCCCAAAGTGAAGAATTAGAGCCTTGGACTTAATAGTTCTCTTTTCCCACTCTCCAAGCATTGACTATAGGTACATCAGAAGCCCCAATTTTATCGGCAAGTCTCTTAGCATCTTCCTATGGACTACTCTTCTCCTCCTATCCTACTAACCGTGCATGCAAAACCCTAGCCTGTCACCTAGCCTCTTCTTTCAAAGTAGCATTCATTACTTCAATCTTATTCATTAATGTTTCTTTTTCTTTTTTTACTACCTCAATCCATGGGCTGGCCTCTTCTATCTACTTTTGTGTTGTCTTTGCTACTTCTGCTCATGAGTGAACCTCCCTTTCACATGCCTTTAGTGCCTCTTTCTCCTTTTGTAGTTCTTCTTGCATGTTCATTTCTTTTTTCTTCAATGTACTCAATTCTTCCCTCAGTTCTAAGATTTCATATTTGTAGGCATCTACTACTTCCCACATTTCAGTTTTCAACGTGTGCATTTTGAACAACATTTGTGCTTGTAAGTCATTCTTAATCTTTATCTACATGTCTTGCATTTCTAGCTTCTGATTTACTATTCATTCGGCTTTGACCTACTCTCATATTTCTTTTTCCAATTCTTGTCTAATAATTAGTAGGTCAGAGTGAATCATGAGATGAATTTCTTCGTACTTCCTTTCATTCATGGTGTGTCAGGTCTTTCCATGCTTATCAGATACTAGGGAGATGGTCCAATCACAGATCCTAGGGCCATACATCTCATACCATGTGTTCTTAGAAGGGGTGTTTGGGGGTATGTTACCAGGTGGCACCTACACGAGGGGATGAGCGCCTTTAATGGTTCCCCCTTGTGTGCACGTTGATGGGATGAGTGCCTTGAATGGTTCTTCGTTAGCGCGGGGCACATTCCTAAGAGCGAATTACTTTTCGTCTTGGTCAGAAGATTGATGGGGAATACCTATCCTTTTCGAGCGTGAGACTTGCAAGTGTGAACATGGGTGAAACCATATGTGGGTGATGCCACACTATTCATATCTCAAGTGCCAACGTCCACGTGATTTGATTATTTAATAGAATTCCAATGATTATTTGATTTATTATGGCTAGCTACATTTATTCACTTAATTATTTTTCTAACATGATTTTATGAATTTTTGGCAGTTGATGTGTAGAGCAAGATGAATTGGATACATGGGACAAGCGCAATTTATTCCATAGACTTCTTCATTGAATTATATAAATAGACACATTACCATTTACTGTAAGGCATACGCACACACTCTTACCAATATTTGAGATTTTAAGAGATATATTAAAGATATTCTAGAAATATTTTATGGCTCTCAGCAGTTCTGGGTTGTGCAACGGATTGCAACTATCTATTCAATGAACTCAAACTCTTTTAACCATGTCACAATCTTGCTCAAGATGCATTTCTCTCACTTTATATCTTTTTTCCAAAATCATTGTATGGGATTAGACACTGCCTCTTAGAGGTAAGACCTTCCCTTTTTCTTTTCATATGTTTTGTGTCACATGTTCAATCATCCATAGGGAGGGTTCTTAGATTTATTCATCCCAATATGTGAACACACATTATTGTGTGTAAAAGTGAGAGTGTAGGTGTGAATACCTTTTACACCACTTAGCAATTAATAAGTGTCAAAGGTATAGGTGGATACCTCAGCCTATATATTCAAGCCCTATCACTTGTACTTTCATCACAAACTATCACATCAATCTATTCAGCTTGTTGTGTACTTGCAAGAGTCTCTCTCTCTCTTTTTTTTCGTAATCTCTCTCTCTCTCTCTCTCTCTCTCTCTCTCTCTCTCTCTCTCTCTCTCTTTTTTTTCGTAAAAGGTAATTGTATTAATTACGAAAAAAATACAAGATTACTTGATTACAAGATACATGACGACAATGCAAGTCATCATGCGACGAGGTGCTAAGCACTACAAGTTACAATTTCATGGCAAGGATGCGGAGGAAATTGCCATATGCCAAGGACGAAAGTCCTCCGTAGAGAGCAAATCAGAACGATAGAGAAGAGCTAACTGCCAATACAAGAGGCCCTTAAGCCTCACAATATGTCACTGAACATTATGGGCTGAGTCAAAAAGAAAAGCATTCCGAATGGTCCAGTTATGCCAACAGCCCCAGTATCGAAGAAAGTGATACATGAGCTTCATATGTGGCTGTGCAGGAGAAGGGTATTTGGGCTGACCCAAAACCCAATCAAAGGGGCGCAGTGTGATACCAACCACCCCTTGCCAAACAGCCGACAAAAATAACCAGACCTTCTTAGCGACGGGGCAGGAAATAAATCGGTGGCGAGCGGTTTCCATAGTAGTGGTGCAAAAGAAACAGGTGCCATTGGAGATTCGTCGCTTGGAAAGAGCCGAAGCAAGTGGAAGACCCCCAATGATCACTCTCCAAAGAAAGACTTTATATTTAAAGGGCGTCTTGTTGACCCAGCCCTCCATCACAGTAACCCTCCACCAGGAGCGAGATTTACGCAATCCCCATAAAGCATTCGCTTTAGTAACTAGCCATTGATTATCTTTAATCAGGAGATGATACACTTGATTAGCAGAAGCTTTGCTCAAAGGCAGCCGGCCTTGTAGGTCCCAATCCTGCCAGGGATGATCCAAAGCAAGAGCAGGAAAGGGTTGTCTGTTCTGGAGCACCGTCACGAGCTGTTCCCATAAAGGCCTATATCCACGAGGGATCCGGAAAATCCTCCTAGCAGTACGAAAGGAGATAAGCACATTGCGACTGGCGAGGGTGGCATCCGCAACCGAAGACAAGCCCAACCGTGCCATCCGGTTGAATTGTGGTCTGAGCTCATGTTTACCTTCCCACGAAAGTAGACGCGAGACTGCCAGTAATTCCAATTGAAAAGAGTTAGTAGCCAGGCGATCCTCCGTTGGGTGCCACTGAGCCTTTCGAAGGACGTGTTTCCAGGAACACACCAAATGAGTAAGCAGCGATGAAGAAGAACTGGAAAACCGCGAATCCGCATTAAGAACGTGCCACCAAGAACTCCGGAGTCGGGTATTGCCATGCCGAAGCCCATGACCCTCAAGGAAAGAACGGGCGATAGCGACCCACGGATGATGATCATCCGAGCACATGGCACGGAAAAGGGACCAACGGGGTGCCTGCATGTGAGTTTGGGCATCTAAAATAGCTCCGCCACCCATGCCTTTGGGGGTGCACACATGCGACCACGAGATCCAGGAAATACCTGCCTTCAATGAGTCCTTCTTCCAGAGCATGAAGCGAATAGACTGAGTGAGAGCATTCAGAATCGTAGGAGTCCAGGGCAACAATGGCAAGAAATATGTGATCATTGGCAGCATAATTATCTGGGCTACTTTGAGGCGGACATGAAAAGGCCAGGCCTGAGACTTCCAATACATAAACTTGGCCATCATCTTCTGAGAAATCCACTGCAAAAACTACTTTGGGGGAACATCAACCCCCAATGGGTATCCAAGATGCCTGACAATGGAACCTCGAGGAACAACCAGACCTTGCCAGTCCAAGGACTGCAAGTGTGACTCCGTGCAGCTTAGAATGGCTGATTTGAGCGGATTGATACGAAGGCCTGACGCCTGGAAAGAGACCCCAAACATCCAATGCTTTTCGAAGGTTATCCTTGTCCGCACGCAAAATCATAAAAGTATCATCCGCCAGAGATTGGCTAATGAAATTTTGCCCTGTAGGAAGCGACAGTCCGGCCAACTGGGAAGAGGCGGCCATATGTGATAACATGGAAAGAACTGGATGTGTCGCAAGGGCAAAGAATAAAGGGCTCAAAGGGCACCCCTGTCTGACAAAACGGGCAAGGGCAAATGGCTCAGTAACACCTCCGTTCAGCATGACTCGCGAAGACGCCGCAGCACTAATGGTGTAGATCAGACAAGACATCCGAGCACCAAAGCCCATAGCCAACATAAGGTCAGCAACAAAAGACCAGTCCAGATAGTCAAAAGCCTTTTCCAGGTCCAGTTGAATCAACACCACCTCCTGATTAGAATGCCGGGCATAATCAATGGCCAATTGGGCATTCAAAACATTGTGTAGAATATTTCGGCCCTTAATGAAACCGTACTGGAGAGGGTGCACAAGGGCAGGGAGATGCTTATGGAGCCGATTGGCCATTGCTTTGGAAAAGATTTTGTACATGGAACCCATCAAAGAAATGGGGCGCCAGTGTGTCAACTTAGATGGCGAAGGAACTTTTGGAAGTAGTTTAATAAGTCCTTGTTTCCATGAGGGAGGCATGATCCCCGTTTCCCACACCTGCTGAAACAGAGCCTGCAATGGTTTCGCCAGTTGGGTAGCGAAAGCTTCAAAGAACTCATTGGTGAGACCATCCCAACCCGGACTTTTATCTTTGGGCAAGTGTAACAAGACATCCATAACCTCTGCTTCACCAATATCTGACTCCAGAGTAGCTTGCATGTCCTGGGGTAACTGATTGCGGACCAGGTCATAAAAGACCGAACGGGCCTGAGTAATTTGGGCTGAAGGAGGAGAAGCGGAACCGAGAAGGTCACAGAAGTAATTCCTGCACATATGCACAATAGTCTGTGGATCCAGGATAAGGTGGTCTTGTGCATCCTCGAGTCTGGTCAAATTCTCTGGAGCAGGAGAGGCATGGAGGGCTCGAAAGAACTTGTGGGTCTGACATGCACTATCTTGCAAAGTCTCTGTTAGATGTTGCAATTTGGCCTGCTGATACGATTTTAACTGGAATTCTTTAACAAGATCAGCCACCCGCAAGGCCAGTGCAAGCAGAAATGCATCATCCGGAGTGTCCATCAGCAGAGAGCGAACCAAAAGCAGCAGGTCCTCCGCTGCCTGTCGACGGCGCCGACAAAGAGAGGCATGATAGATCCCATATTGCCGAGCAACCCGCTGCACATTAGAGAGCAATCTGTCAAATGAGGCAGTGCCCTGAGAGGAAAAGTCCAAGGAGAATCTGTCAAGCAGTTGCTGCATATAGCCCTGAAAAATTGTATGCTTTAAGTAGGAGGAGTTGAAACGCAAAGGGAGTCTCTCCAGAAATTGCTTGAAGGGGGCAATGGGTTGTGCAAGCAACTCGAACTGCAGAGGGAAATGGTCCGACAAGGCATATTGCTGCAACACTTTTATTTCGAGCATCTCAGGCAGAAAATCATCATCCTGCATGATATATATGCGGTCCAACCGCGACCATGTTGTGGCATACTGGGCTGAATGGAAAGTAAAGCCTGGAGAGAGGGGTGTAGCCAGGACCAAA
Source organism: Lygodium microphyllum (assembly GCF_053477565.2). NCBI lineage: Eukaryota > Viridiplantae > Streptophyta > Polypodiopsida > Schizaeales > Lygodiaceae > Lygodium > Lygodium microphyllum. Next base: position 28,640,675 of record NC_141157.1, on the reverse strand, counting down.
GATCTTGCTTAAGAACAGCAAGAGCCAAGTCGTGCCACATACGACTTTCCGGCGCATCCATGACCGAGTGCTCCGATGTAGACTGGGAAGAATCAACACACATATTGAAATCCCCCATGAAGAAGCCGCGTCTGCCAAGTGACAAGGAGGTCTGCAAAGTCTGCCAAAGCTCCCGGCGAGATAACGAATCATTCGGAGCATAGAGGCCAAGTAACCATAGGATTTCCCCTTCGAATAAGATTTCGACCACCAAAAAGCGGCCATGAACATCATTTTTAATAAGAACCGGCTGATATTTGGCATGTACAATCATGAGCACACCCGAATAATGCATAGCCTGTGTTCCTGCATAGAACAAACGAAAGCCATGGCAATCCACAACTTTACCGGTGTCATTGTGACTCTTGTGCTCAACAGCACACAGGACATCCCACTGATTCTCATACAATGCAGTCCACATGGCATGTTGCTTGTGGCGAGAACAAATTCCTCGCACATTCCACGTGGCTATTTTCATGTGTATACAAAACACAATCAAGTACGAGGCACAGCTTGCCTCGATTTGACTTTGTTGGCAAGAATGTCCAGGACTCCCTCATCCAAGAAATCTGCCAACACCGCAAACGAGTTCTGAGGACCAGATTTGGAAGTTGAAGGCATATCGGCTTGCTTGGGGTTGGAACGTGGGTAACGACGGTCCCACGGAGTAATGACGTTGCCTCTGGTATCAAAAGCCAGCTGTGCAGGTGGACCCTTGAGACGATCCGAATACATTTTCCTGGCGGGCTGGTGGCGGGGAGCTGAAGAAACCATAGCAGGAGCAGAGCGCTCTGACGACATCATTTCCTTCTTGCGCATATATGTTCGCATGGAATCGTGTGAGGTAGAAGGCCCAGTACTTTCCATGCCAGCATCAATCCTGTTGCCTTTTTTGGCGCGTACTTCAACCCAATCAGTAGCACGGGAATCCAGACCCGAAACCTGTTGTTTACCTTTGGCCAGAACGTGGGACGGGTGGGTAGGATCCAGCGGCGGAGCATCACACACCATATCTTCCATGGGCGGAGCAACATGAGCTGTATCTGAAACGTGTTGTTGCTCAGGGCATTCAGCCATAAAGTGCCCCAACTGTCCACAGGAAAAGCAATGGCCAGCAAAATTGCCCCATTTCAAACGAAAGTGTAACGGATGCATGCCGGAGCAATTGAGGCGTAACCATGCAGGCTGTTTCCGTGCAGTATCCCATAACATGCACAAGCGGTTGCGATTCGCAGTCCTGAGACTGGGAGGGACCAGAACCGTGCCCACAGCGGCCATAGCATCCTTTAATAGCGGCCAATAAACAGCCGGACAATTTTCCACTTCTACCCACAAAGGCAGTTTAGACAGAAGAGCAGCACGGTGCGTCTCTGTTTTCAAGAGGACCTCGAAAAAGCCCCGGGATCCAACAAAAATCTCTTCAACACATTCCCCTTGTAGCAGACTCTGCAGCCATTGGCGAATACGGGAAAGCAGTGGAATGCGACCGGTGAAGAAGAGTATCACCGCGCGATCATAAAATACCGAAAAGGAGCGTAGGACAGTTTTTGGCTCGACGGTAGCTTCCAGAACATCGTCTGGAGCAGAGGCAGAGAAGGCTTCCTGGTTGTGTTGAACATATTCACCAAGCAGAGTGTTGGCAAATTCCAACAGATGCTCCCAGTCCACCTCCTGAGAGTCCACCGGATCCGAAGCAACCTGCGCATAGGAACGATCAGGAGTAACGCCTATCTCTTCCGGGGTGTGCTTGGTACGTTTGCCCGCAGGCTGGATGTCAGGACCCGGGGGCAATTCTTCAGTGCACGGAACCATATCCTCGGGTTCCTCAGCATCAGAGTCCGGGCCAAGTGCTGCCACCGTTTGGTCTAGGAAATCCAGATCCAAACCAGCCATCGTGTATGATGAACTGATCTCACCGAAGGACTGACCGAGACTCTCTCTCTCTCTCTCTGTCTCTTTCTGTGTACAGAGCAGAGGGCACGCAATTCCGGACGCTGCCTCTCTGACGAGGGTCAGGTTTAGGGTTTCACAGGAGCTGGGAAACAGGGCGTTTGGACAGCTCCGGGAGCAGGTGCGACAGGCAGCAGCAGGCGTCGATGCAGCCCTCGACGATGGTGGACAGACGCGACTTGTAAAGGGGCTGAAATCTGGCAAGGCACACCTCTGTCAGATGTGCGGGCGGAGCTGGGGCAGGGGGGGCACTCGGACGAAGTGGTTTCAGCGGGGCCTTCAGGCGACGGCGGCGGGGCCTGCAGGCGACAGGACCTACAGGCGGGACGACGGGGCCTGCTGCGGGACGACGGGGCCTGCGGGACGGAACCTGCGTGACGACGGGACCTGCGGCGGGGCCTGCAGGCGAGGGCGACGGGGCCTGCAGGCGAGGACGACGGGGCCTGCTGCGGGACGACGGGACCTGCGGGACGGAACCTGCGTGACGACGGGACCTGCGGCGGGGCCTGCAGGCGAGGGCGACGGGGCCAACGAACAGAGACTGGGCTGGCGCGAACAAGGGGTGGCGTCTGGCAGGGCGTCAGGCGGCGGCGACGCAGACGAGGGCCGCAGCAGGGCGCGCCAGATCCTTCGATGGCAGGGCGGGACGACGCAGGAGCACCATCGCCGGCCGTGTTCTCTCTCTCCTCTCTCTCTCTCTCTCTCCCCCCTCTCTCTCTCTCTCTCTCTCTCTCTCTCTCTCTCTCTCTCTCTCTCTCTCTCTCTCTCTCTCTCTCTCTCTCTCTCTCTCTCTCTCTCGTGGAGCTTCACCCTCATGCTGGGTCCATCTTCGTGAGCTCCATACCCAACAAACCCTAGTGTCACTAAGTGCCTAGGACACTAGGGCATAGAAACAGGGAACGGCCGTTCCGGCCTATAGGAACGGCCTAACGCGTTCCAAACCCTCCAAGGAGGTGAAACGGCCAAGGAACGTTCCCTGTCGTTCCCCCTGCCATTCCTAGGGAGCCCGGATCATGGATCAAAGGGCATTAACGTGTAGCCCATGAGATGGCCTACATTCCAAATGGGAAGCATGTGAATCTTGTCGGTGATGGCCTCATGCCATGCCCTTTATAATTGCGGATTGTGTGCTCCTCCCAAAACCTAGGAGATGTCTTCTATATGTTATAATGTTTGCCATATCCTATGTAGTCCTCATAAGGCCCACCTACCTTATAACAGCTCTTCATATATGGGCCTTGATGTCACCAGATGGCACCATTTCGACAAGGGGAAATATATGTCCTTGTTTAGAATCTCTTTGTTAGGTATTTTCTTTGCTAAATTGAATAGTATAGGTGTTGTAAGTTTATGTTCACTGCCCTATAGATCATATCAACGAGCCAATTTCATGGTTCTGTTGCTAGGATATCACCATCTTTCCAAGGGGGTAAACTCTGGTTGTCTCAAGGTGCACATACACGTTTTAGCTTGCTGTAATTCAATGTACAACAGTGAATTTCTGGAAATTCAGTAAAGATATTTCATGGGAACCAGATGCAAGTGATGACACCTCACTATCCTCTACTGAGGAGCAGACACTGCAGAGTGCAGGTTCAATTGAAGGTTGTATCAATGTTGGGTAGGAACATACTAATGCAAATGACAGTACACACGTAAAAGTATCTCTTTCTAGTGGAACTTCTGAGTCATAGAACGAAGATGATGCAAATACAACGCATCCCATGCAATTGATGAACGCAGTGAATGCATTGGCACAGGTTGCTCAACACCCAAAATTTTCTGATGTAATGCTTTAGACGATAGAGTTCAAAAGTCAAAGCACAAGAAAAGGCATTCACATTCTAGACATGCCAGAAGAGTACATGGGCAGCAGTCTCAGTCTGACCCATTTGATGGGTAGCAGCCTGATGCGACCAGGACTCTAGTTCAATAGTCTTTACATGCTACGTTGGGGTCTCCAAGCCCTTCCCTTTATCTTGAGCTTGTTTCCTTGCCTCAAACTTTTCCATTTCCATTCTGACATCCTGGATCAAATCCACCTTGCTAGCCCCCCTTCTATTCCAATAAGCATACACAGCAGGCTAAGAATGGAAAGTCTTCAAATGTCATAAATCTAGCTCAACAATCTAGTGTCACAGACAAACTCGCTTGACCTTGCATACATCAAGACTAACACACAAAATAATGGGGTTGAGGCAGCTCCTCCGCCAAAGAATCCCTTGCGCTGTTACTACCTTAATTGAAACCCTTGGTGTTGTTATTAATCCATTCTAACATCCTGGATCAAATCCACCTTACTAGCCCCCCTTCTATTCCAATAAGCATACACAGCAGGCTAAGAATGGAAAGTCTCCCCAAACGTCATAAGTCTAGCTCAACAATCTAGTGCCACAGACAAACTCGCTTGACCTTGCATACATCGAGATTCAAGACTAACACATAAAATAATGGGGTTGAGGCAGCTCCTCCGCCAAAGAATCCCTTGCACTGTTACTACCTTAATTGAAACCCTTGGTGTTGTTATTAATAAACACCCTTCCCTTTTAGACGAAAAGTTTGTGTAACATTTGGAGCTAAAGAGGCAACATGCTGTTCAGGACATGGCCCCTAACGAGAATCCCTCTTAAACACCATTGTCACCCTAAGTGTTCCCCCAACACATCACTTTTTCATTTTGTTTTGTTTTGTTTTGTGAGTCGGATATGCACAAGTTGTGCAAGTGCTATCATATGGCCCCAACACATCACTCTAATGTTGTTTCACCCCTTTGCATGAAAGTGCTTGCTCATCTAGAGCAACTTTACAGTATAGTACCCTGCACATGTGCTGTTATTTCCATGTCTGTTGCTGTACCTCACACAGTAACTCTCATGGTGATTCTAACAGTGCCAACAGATCTGAAAGGGGGGTAAAACCATAACATAGTTGGAGCCATCTGCTGCAGTTCGTACCCTGCACACATGTGCTGTTATTTCCATGTCTATTGCTGTACCTCACACAGTAACTCTCATGGTGAGTCTAACAGTACCAACAGCTCCGAAAGTGGGGTAAAACTGTAACGTAGTTAAAGCACAGCTGACAGCCCCTACTCTTGAGCTCGAGACAGAGAAGATATCTGTTGTCCCTATCTTGTCACATGCCTAGACAAGGCCTGCTAGCTCTCTCTCTCTCTCTCTCTCTCTCTCTCTCTCTCTCTCTCTGTGTGTGTGTGTGTGTGTGTGTGTGATGATGGATGCACTTGATTTGTCCTTTAGGTCAGTTTTGGTCTCCATAGGACATTAATATAGATCCCCCGCCCCCCCCCAAAAGAAGAAGAAGAAGAAGGAAAAAACATAATTAAATTTTTTAATCTAATATTTCAAACAGGGATACTCCGTCAACGAGATCTATATATCATAATATCATAAACAGAATTATGGTTGAAATATTGTTCTGGAACCAAAATATCATTATCATTTGAAAGAGTTGAGAACAAAGCCTTACCTCCAACAAAAATTTATGCATTGTAGCACCATCGCAATTTACAAAATCAACATCATGGCGTGGCAGTCCACAATTGTGAAGAAGCCTTAGCATTTGCTCCATCACCACACTAACCTAATCATATAAATCAATAAACAATCATAACCTACCTAGAGAGGTTTATACAAGATTCATGTCTAATTGGTGCCAACTTCTGCAAAACCTAGGTCAATTTTTAATGCCTAATAAAATCATGAAAGCTGCAAATAATAAAACAAAATTAAAAAATTCAGTACACAAGCCAATCCATTAAAACTCAGCAAACTTGGAAGTTAACAAGCTTCTTGCGAAGGTCAGTTCTAATTAACCTCATTGAACCTTTTGATTAGGTTCATTCTCAATAGATCCACTTGTAAACCTAAACTTATTTGAAGGTTTCAAATCTGTCTAGCACGTCTTCCTACAGGTCTCCATTACCCCCCAAAAAAATCAACATAATCAAAAGTACTTGGCATGAGGGACTGTAAGGCCAGCAGGACACTTGCTACTAGGATCTTTGCCCTACATCTCCATATCGCTTCATTAGGAAACAAGTACCTATCCTCTTCAAGTCTTTAAGTACCTATCCTCTTCAAGTCTTTAAAGGCAAGAATTCCATAACCTCAGCTTCAAAGCATGCCCATCACAGGTGTCATATGTAAACTTGCTTTGTATATGGCAAGTGATGTGTGATTGTTGGGTCCACTCTCATCATGCAAATTGTCTCCCCTACTTCCAAATCGTGCCACCTCCTTTCTTGTTACTTTCTTCTACCCTCCCTAACCAACATCACCACCCCTAACCTCTCTCTCAATCACAATGACATAGAATGGAGGGAATGCTGGCCTGGACTAGGGGAACATTGTTCCCTGACGGTTAGGAATGGGGAATGCATTACAAGGGAATGCTTCAGCCCCTGTTCCCAACAATCATTCCCTGGTCGGAATGTTCCAAACCCATTCCCCTTGTAGGTAATGGGTTGATCGGGACACTAAAATAATCCTTCAATCTTTTTCTCAACTTAGGGTGGATCATCCTTCATCCATGGTTCTTCCCAATACTTATGACGATTTTCCAGCAATCCATCTTCCCCCTCCCCCCCCCCCAAAAAAAACTCTTTCCCATCCCATCCCCGTGCGCCCCCCCCCCCCCCCCCCCCCAAAAACCCTGGCACCACTCCCTCCCCTCACCCATCATAAGACAGGAGCATATGAGCAGATGCAGTACTGAGATTTGTACCATCTATCATGAGCAAGAATGTAGCTACAACATTGCACAAAAAGGCCCAAGCAGCCAATAATGACCTGCCACTTACTGCTGGATGTAAAGGGCCACTCGTAGTCGTCTAGGGGAAGTCACAGGAGTGTGAAACTCACTACATTCGAAAAGGCAAAGGGGGTGCTTGTTAAGGAGGGACGCAGGCTAACCAAATGTGGTCCCTCTACAAGTGGCAGTGGCTTACATAGAGCAGTTGGATTTCTTTGGGATACTTGCTCACAAGATTAGTCAGTTTTTGTGTGACTTATAGTCCATGAGTTAAAACCACAAATCAACAAGATTTTCCAAAGGGGTTTCATGGGATGAGTTTAAGAAAGATCTAAAAAGAGCATATTTTATAGCAGAAGTAACTCACCAAAATTTCATGGAGTGGGTTGCAAAATCCAATAAAGGTGGTGTGCACTGGTGCATGGGTTTTTGTGACAAGCTGCAGGCAGGCAAAGAGAGGAGGATGGATGCCAGAGCTCTGGCCATGCACCACAGCTATGGGCAGGCGAAGGGAGAAGGAGTGCCAGAATTGTGGGCAGGTGGCACAGACCGAAGCCAACCAGTGGACAGTAGGTGCAGTGCTGGACCGCAGCAGCATTGTCCCAAGAAGAAGGCAGCATAGGGTTGGAGATAGCTGGGGAGCACACGTTGAGAGGAAGGTTGGCATCATATAATACAAGGCAGGAGGGAGGGAGCTGGACTTCGTAATGCTCTTACATGAATGGACTATCTGAACAGTTACTGTAGAGACCTAACTAGTCAAGATTTTAACAGTAAAATCAAATCATGTTAGAAACTTAAATGACCACGAAAACTGATGTAAATTCCTTTCATAAGCTAGTTGAATAAAGTGAATGGCAACTAGCATGACTAGCGTGACTTGTGTGCCTATGTTGGCAACTAGTATGACTTGTGTGACTTGTGTGCCTATGTGACTCTTGACTAAGGTGACTTATGCACCTTATCTTACCAATGTGATTTATGTTGCATGGAAAATTTTAGAGGCAGCAATTGCTGCCTTTCATAACTTAGATTACTTAGTTGAATAAAGTGAACGACAACTAGCATGATTAACGTAACTTGTGTGCCTATGTGACTCCTGACCAGGTGACTTATGTGACTTATCTTACCAATGTGATTTATGTTCCATGCAAAAAATTAGAGGAGGTGGTTTAGTGATTGGCATCTGTTCAGTTCTGATTTTGCAGCATTTTGAGGTATTTTTCACCTGCTCATTTAGTTTTAATTCAATCTCATCTCATTGATGGTCATGCTAGAAATGAAGATTATTTTGGGCTTCCTCACAACATGGAATAGTGGAGAACAAGCACAAGCTTTTACCTGAAATTAAGAGCATCATATAGATGTCATGGTGCAGAAGGTCAATCTCATCGCCAGCCTATTTAATTAGTTTTATCCACACTCAGCATGTGGGTTTGAAACCACTCACATGGTCTTTATTATTCACATTGTAAAGTGTACTATCTACACTCAGCATGTAGGTTTGAAACCACTCAGATAGGCTTTATTATCTACGTTGTAAAGTATATCAAGTATAAGAAAAGAAAGGCAGGTTCATCCTCTGTCTGAAGTAAAATAGTTTCAACCTTACGTTCTTTGTGTTCATCTCTCCTCCATCTTGTATGATAAGATTGTACGATTGTTTTCCTTTTAGTTCCCATGTATTTTTGGTACTCACCAATGTATGCCCAGGTTAGCACTAGCCATACATTGGGTTCATCTCTCCTACATCTTGTAGGATGAGATTGTAGGTTAGCACTTGCCCCTTAGCCTTGCTGAAACACACAAGCTTGAGGAGGGCAATGAACTTATAATTACCAGCTCATGACTACAGGAGCCTTACAACATTGTTTACCCAAACTTAATCAAATTTATGTGCACCAAAAATACATTTGTAGAACACTAGCATTTCTATTCCCTCCATTGATTGATATCCATCAAGCCAAAGCGAGCATAGCACTTGGTCATGCACAACTGCATGATTTTCCCAAACTTTTCTTTTCCCCCTCTAGCATACACACAAGTGTGAATACTTCCCAGAGTGCATGTCTTTTGAAAAGATCAGGCGGGCGGGGGGGAGGGGAACTCAGAAAACACCACCTTACTGTCAACTTTAAGTACTGGTTTGTTTCCCATATATAGTGCACCAAGGAGCTGCAATACTGGTATCTCCAAAGGAAAATTGAAGGGTGTGATAATTGCAACCTGAACAAAAAATCACAAACTGTTCATATTGACCAACATTTCATCACTTGGCATGCTATATTCACTAAACTACTGTTCACAGCATTCACAACGTAACATACAGGACCATAAGGCCAGTAATAGCCATTGCTTTGTTGTCCTGCGTGGTTTCCAGGTACGCCAAACGATCGAGCCAAAAACCGAACCTTTCAAAGACAAAGAAACCATGATTATAAGTCACAGTATATACTGAAAGGTGCCATAACTCACATTGGCATGACAGTAACAGTCCACTGCAATAGCGACGACCAGACTAAAAGTGAAAAGTCTAATATTTCAACCTTTTATTTCATTCATGATGGTCAGAGGAGCCTAGATATAAGAGCTGCCAGTTCTTATACCTGATCACCAGAAAAATTTTCAAGGAACTTCTGAGTCACAGAAACTTCTCCCATGGCTTGAGGTAAACTTTTCGGTGAAACTCGTTGAATTAAGCGTGCAAAAAACATTTCCACCTAAAGAAATACGTCTAAAGTGAAAACCCAAAACTATAGCGCATAGTTATCCTTATACAGCTTATAACAGACCCACCTCAGGTTGCTTTAACAGAGCTGCTGCTTTTGCGGAAATATCCCCATACAAAAGGTACCTGTTGAGAATGGGGCATCTCAAAACTCATATGTAAGAATAACAATTACAACCTTCATATTCTGAACTCCACCTACTAAGTTGAAAAACACTAACGCATATCACAACACACCCAACAATATTTTGGAAAACAAGTCAAGGCATAAGAAAGAGATCAAGCCATATGAATTGACAGTTTTGTTCTGCAGCCTTACAAGGCTTTGGTTCTAAAATCAGAACTATTAAGACATTCTAACCAATAAACTCACCAATCATATTGCAAATATTCAAATAAAACATTTGAAATAGTCAAGTTTACGACCAAAGGAACTGCCTCAACTATAAGTTTCAGAATCCTGCATGATGTCTCCTGCTACAAGCTCCCATTAAGCCTTCTCTAACAAAGATTAAGATTCTGGACATGTCTCTTTCAGTTAATTAACTAGTGAGACTACTTCAGTAGAATTCTAAATCAAAGGTAAAATAATTTAAAAATGTACCAATGCACCCATGTCATCTGAGCACGTACCATAGCTACATTTACACTCAAGATGCAAATCATTTTGGGTTTAACATTTCTATGACCTACATGAGCATAAAGATTTATGTGTGCTAAGTGCAGAAAACTATACGGAGATACAAGGAAAGAAAATAAAGATGGTTTTGTTACTTCAATAAAAAGCCCAGTTAGCCAATGAAACTAGTGGTATGTCTCAATGTGGAAAAGAAAGAAACTATTAGCAGTCATGTGTGCCTTGTGTGGTCATCTCTTGTCTATGAGCCTCAATCTCATTCAAATGGGAACAATAGGAGCTCTGACATTGTATTTGTCAGTCATTTTATGTGTTTTAGAACCTTTAAATGGAGGGCACACTAGTACATTTCTTTTTGGGCACTTTTGGCCATTTTTAGGGTTTTGCCACTTTTTGCCTATATATAGGCAGCATGCCCTCCCATTCTCATTCTCCATCATTGATCCTTCGTGATCAGCCAGCCCTCCTCATTCTCTCATCCCCTTGCTACCTTCTAGCGCCCACACAGACACATAGATCAGCATGTTGGGACTCACTATTGCAATCTTGTACCTTCAACCATTGCAATCACACTGTTCCTTCTCTCCTGCGTTCTCTCTTTGTTTCCTTCTCTCCGCATGCACTCTCACATGGCATCAAAGCCACACGTGGGAGCAGAAGATCTTGGAGAAGCATATTGTCCACGACAAAACTTGCTGAGCACCGTCCACATGTGCTGTAAACCTTGTGTTTGGAGTCAAATAGGGCAAGGCAAGCCTTTTACTGGCTGCCTGTGACAGGAATTCGCTGCGTTCTGCTCCTGAGCATCCTCTACCGGCTAGACAGCACCATTACTACAGTCAGGGTGGCATCAAACAGGCTAGGTGGCCATTCTATTGGCCACCCGAGGCAGTACCATTCATGCCTGCACTTTTTGCAAGCAGCCCCTAGCACACTTGCTATAGAACCAAGCCCTGCATTGCCTACGGTTTTTGTAGGCAACTCCCCTTGGCAACTGCATTTTACAACAGGGGACCCTCCTTCAGCTAGGTGGCACATTTGCAGGCTGGGCGGCACATATTCTCTGTTGGGCAGCCTATTTACAAGCGAACAGAATCATTACTCTGCTATGTTACATACATGATTGTCATTTCTAACCAAGGCAACTTCTTTTCGGTGCTGGGCGCCCTCTTTGTTAGGCTTGACACAGGGCAGATCTGTGTTTACTCCACGCTTTGTACTTCTGGGCACTCCCGGTCTTTTACCAGCCCCTGGATAAGCTGCATTTACAGGTTACATGCTTGTTTTCATCTACATTTACTGCTCCCTCTTTATGCTCCACCTCAAGTTGTCTCTACCCCCTCCGATACTCCCCATCTACACTGTTGTCTATCAATCCTTTTTGATCAACACACCGCGGACCCCATACAAGTGGAGGATATCCCAATTGCAACATCTTCTTGGTTTTCTTGTAGGTACTTTATTGAAGGACATCTATGGCCGACATGTACACTTTGGGGGATCATGTGGTTCGAGACAATTCAGACCCAACCACCATCCTATCACTCTTTCCCATTATCTTCCGAGGCTTCCAGTCCCCGATTGGCATTGAAGGCATCTCCTAAGCAGGTGCTAGTCCTACCCTCTCTATCCACATCCGACAATTTGGATGGGACCACCTACCCTCTATGGTTATGCCGCATGGAGTGTCTCCTTAACGGCTATGACCTTTGGGATTTTGATACTATCCATATACCCCAACCTATTGTACATCCCCTTGATGGTGTGATACAGATTTAGCGGCTTTATGGATTAGTTAAATGCCAAAGCCCCACTCTTTTCTCCTTTTGATTTGTACAGATTTTAAGCTCATGCATGTTAGACGCATCTACACTACCGCAAAGATTTGGAGGAGATTGGCATCTCTCTTTTGGATCTAGACATTTGGGCATCGATTATCTCTCAAGTTGAAGCTACAATAGCTTTCTGTCGCAAATTCCCCTACGATGAGGAATCACATCCATAGGATGGAGCAGCTATGGGATGAGCTTGCGTCCCTTAGTACAAACATTTCTTTGGAGGACCTAGCTGTGACACTTCTCTCACATCTTGTCACCGATATATGATGTGTTCTACACCAGTCTTTTCACTTCTCATAGTCGGGAGACACTCACTTGGGCTTTTTACTTCACGTATAGGACCAACCAAGTAGAAGATAGGGGAGAGGAAGAAGTTGGAGTTATCTTCCGACTTTGATACAGATTTTGTGGAGAAGCATAGAGAATATCCCACATATCCTCATTGTGGGAAGACCTCGCACCCTAAGAAGAAGCACTGGAGAAAATACCATCACCTTCGTCTGAGAGCAAAGGGTGGATCTACATCAGAGACTTCGTCACCTGCTCTTACCACCAAGTCTGTGTCTAGACATTTATCAGGTGGAGAAGCCTTCTACGACTACCTTGTCTTCCGAGCAACCTTGTCTCCTTGCCAGGGGTGCATGGAGTCCTATGACTCCTGGAGGTAATTTGTTGCAACATCTTTGTCCGTCAAAGGGTATCATCACTACTAATAACATCTCTTCGGTGCCTATTAGTGGTGATGGCACCTTATCTCTATTGTCTAATCGTCCATCAAGCTCTGTTTCTGAGGCCCTACATGTTTTTGAATTGGGCTTCCCTTCAACTTATGGCCTTCCTAGACTCAGGACCCACGTTGTATTCACTAAGTTGGCCATCTTTATTGAGGATTCTTCTACATGAGCCACTTTTATGACAAGTTGGCATAAGATGGGGCTATCTATGCTCCATTCCCCTTCCTTTGACAAGGACCTCCAAGGCAGCTTTCTATTATTGCATCCATTCCTGATTGTGCACCATTTATCCCACATGTTCCATCCCATCCACCACCATCTCCTCTAGTGGTTCCCTCATACCTTCCATCCTATTCAGAGGGGGACAATATTGGTGATGCAATTGTGGATTTCGTGGCCCTTTGTATTTGAAAGGGGGCTTCCTAGGATCATGAGGAGTTTCTTCAAGGTTTCCACTCTATTTTAGGCCTTTCCTTTTAGGACGACCTCTTTTCTTCATCATCGAGCCACCATCCTCTACTCCTTGGCATGTGCTCCCTATTGTTTCTATGCAACTTATGACGCCTTTAATAGTTCCTTGCTATCATCTCATAGTTGGGTTGGAGGCTTGGCACACCCATCCCCGACTATTGGAGTTTTCTAGAGTGATCCGGCTCCTTAGTTTCCTTTGCCTTTGGTGGCCTTCCGTCTATGAGCCTAAGTGTAAGTCAAGACGGGGACACTAGGAGCTCTGACATTGTATTTGTCTATCACTTTGTGTTTTAGACACTTAGATGGAGGGCACATTAGTGCATTTCTTTTTGGGCACTTTTGGCCATTTTTAGGGTTTTGGCCATATTTAGGGTTTGGCCACTTATTACCTATATATAGGCAACCTACCCTCTCATTCTCACTATCCATCATTGATCCTTCGTGATCAGCCAACCCTCCTTATTCTCTCATTCCCTTGCTACCATCTGGCACCCACACTAGTGCATAGAGATGCGTGTTGGGGCTGACTATTGCAGCCTTGTACCTTCAGCCATTGCAATCACATTGTTACTTCTCTCTCCTGTGTTAAGAGAGAGAGAGAGGAGGGGGGGAAGGGATGCTCTTGGAATTGCATACTCATCTTGAAAGTTGGGAGAGAGAGAGAGAGTGTGTGTGTGTGTGTGTGTGTGTGTGTGTGTGAGAAAGTGACTTGGAATTATGATAATAAACATAAGGCTTAGGAGTTGGAAGATATTGTATGGTCTAGTCTTCAAAGGCCAAAAATAGCATGTTTTTTTGTACAAAATGATACGGATATGTACCGTACTGTACGAACCGTACGATACGAACTAGTTCGTACGTGATACGAATGCAACAATGCCCATAAGGAGAGTGAATGATCTCTATCCAAATCCTTCATAGAGTCTCCGCTGTGGATACATCCAAAAGGTCAATAACGTGGTTGCATCGCGCAATCCAAATCTACTAAGCTATGATACTAGCAATCAACTCCCATCTGTGGCTATGTCCCTAGATCCATTGCACCTACAAGTAATCTAGAGTGGGGATGTTGCTCAAATGTTCTCCAATGATGAGAAAAGAATAGCTCCCCTGAACATCCTCATAGCCACACGTTGGGCCTCTATCTGTGACCCATGCTATAGCTCCCCAAGTTGCCACCATGGTCTTTATTGTGCCGCGAAATATCATCTTGAGGGATCTCCTCCAAAACCCATGGGCTCTAGGGCAGTCCCATAGGCAATGTCTCTGTCTCTCCACTAGCTTGCCACATCTCACACATGCTACTAGGTTCCTACCATATCCAAGCCACATGCCAATTTGGAGGCTCCTATAAGCTACAAGCCATAGGAAGAGAGATATCTTCCTAGGCCTGACGCTATCATGTAGCCTTCTCCAAAAGTCACATAGAAACTCGTCTATGATTTCCGCATTGTGCCAATAGGGGTGGCTGTTGATCATGCTCTAATCTTGCTTATCTATATTCTCTTCAATCTAGTAGTGTAGCCAAAGAAGGCCATGTTGCGAGGTCTATCAAGGAATGGATACCTCCACACCCACTCTCCTGATCCTACCATAGTCTCTGTAAAGGTCTCCTCTGATAGATCCAATATCTCCATCCATCTACTAGACATGTGGCCAGGTCTGGGTCAATGTGCCACTTCCTCTTGAAGTGAGCCACTACTTTGATCCTCTGTCTGGAGTATCCAATAAAAGCTGCCCGGCGGAGGTCCTTTTACTAAAGACGGCCATCCTCCTCAACCATAAAAGCAAAAGTCCTATCTTTCCTAATTGCATGGACTGCTAGAAGAATGTCCCCTCTAGAGAAGAGACCAATCCAAGTCTAAGAGATACATGTATCTGTCTGCCACTCCAATGGAACTCCCTCTGTCACAACCTCGATCATAACTCTAGCTCCCCTGAGACCTTGTAGTCTCTATCCCTCAACCTCCTACAGTAACTCCTAGAATGCAAACCAATCCACCACTAATATAACAACTTGCAAAAAGAATCTCCCCCATGATAGTAGGTACATCCCCTATCCAAGAGTGTGGCCGAAGTCTAATCTCAAAAAGTGATTGGGGGGTGGGGGGAATATAGCTATTGAAGCCTTATTAATATAGGTCTCCATGCTTTGATAATGCTAACCAAGAATCTGATCTCAAAGCTCCTCCCTAGATCCCCGATCCTAATCCATCCTAATCTCCTAAAAAATCCAATGGATAATGGGCTACCACAATCCTCCATCAGTAAGTGCCAGTACATGTAGCCCCCATATCAAGAATTTCTTCCAAGAATCCTCACCTAGGAGCAAACCCCTAACAATATGCTTAGCCAACAAGGCTTTGCTTTGGCTATCTAGGTCTATGATCCCCAACCCTCCTCTAGATCTAGCTACATGATGGCATTCCAAGCAACCTTCGCTTCGACCGTACCCCCATCTCCTCTAGACCAAATGAAGTTCCTAATAAGGCGCTTCACCTAGGCAATTTTAGGCTGATTAGGTGGCAGATGTGGTGGAGCAGATGACGTCAGCACACAGGCTGAAAACACAGCTGTATGGAGCCTTCAGTGAGCAGGGCGGCAGCTGTAGACAGGGTGCATGGGGTTGAAGAGGGCATGGCAGCAGTCCACTGAGGGCTGGAAAGCCTCTAAATGCCGTGGGTTGATGGCTGGAACCTGCAGAAGAGGGATGAACTGAGTGGCCACACAGCCTCCTATTTATAGATGTGGATCCTCCAAAAGTTTGGGTGTTTGCTTGGGGGACACACAAAATTTGGTAAAGTTTTGAATTTTGAGGCTGTTTTATGAGCTAATGAAGATTTAACGTGTAATGCATCTTTTCTAGCTTGACATGTATTAAAGGAATGGAAACAAATTAGGTTGAGATCCTGAGCAATACAAAGCAAACATACAATAAGAATAGAAAAGGAGAAACCAGCATTGCCACAAATATATCATATTATCCACTACCTGCTGATCCTACTGCAACTAGCTTCAACTGAGTACAAAGAGACTTTAATCAGCATGTGAGGGCTTTTGAACTCTTCAATTGAGTCCACCCACCAGCATGGACGCTTGTGTTGAGCTAAAAATGCATTAGCTTTACTTAAACAGCCCCCAAAACTTGCTTAATTAATGAAGAAAACTAGTTTATTTAAAAGAAATGTGATCCTAAAGAGTTTCTATGTCCCATAAGCACAAACCCACTTGGGAGGGACCAAACTTTCTATAAATACGTATGCTGCCCTCCCTTCAAGAAACAATCTCGTTTGTGCAAATTTCAGGTGTTTCAGCTTGCTGCCCACACCCTGTTCGTGGAGGACATCTCAGCCGAAGCTGTCCATTGCTATCTACATCAGTCAGCGCCTGATTTCCAGCCCTCTTCTCATAGTTTGGAGCTGATCCCAGCCAGGCGACTGCTGTTCCTACACAGACCTGCTGTACTGCCTGCATGTCATCTGCAGCCTGCATTTGGCACTTTTCTCTCTCCTCCAGCTGTCACCCAGATTCAGTAGGCTGTCGCCAAGCCACGTTTTGTAGTCTTCTCTCTCCTGCAGGCTGTCCTGCTAGCGTTTTTAGTCTTTTCCTCTCCTGCAACCTGCATTTTTAGTCTCTCTCTCTCTCCTCACTGCTATCTGCATCAGATCCAGCTTCTCACTGCTGCATTTGGTGGTGTTCGACATCCAGAGACTGCCTTGCTGCGATTCGGGATCCATTCAAAGTACGACACACTCTCCAGCTCATTACCCCTGCCCTGATCCTTGAGATATGGGAGTTCGAGGTTCAGTATTCATTCACCACATAGTGTGTTTGTTGCATGAGCATTGTATATTCAACAATCATATCACTTCAGTTATTTTTCCGTGTTCATTATCTTTGAGTTACCCTAGCCCTAACTATGTTCTTTTATCAATCCGTGCTTTGTCGTACGATTGTTATTTGTGTTTCTGTGTCAGAGTATTTCTTTACATGGTATCAGAGGCTGGTACTCTCTGAGAAACCAAGGCCTTTGATCTGAAAGCTCTCTGCAAGAAGCAAAAACAATATTAGGTTCAAATGACTTTGAACACATCAACACCAATTCAGTCTCCAGAACAACCTATGCCGAGAACTGAACAAGAGTGGGTAGAATAGCTTGCTCCACAAAGTTCCGACATGGTGAAAGACACTTCTAACAACACGGAAGAAAGGCTATACAAGCTTTCCACTGAAGAATATCATGTGATCATGGACTTTAGACGAAAGAAGATTGAGGAGTTCGATCGAAGGATTGCCCTTCAAGAGAAGCTACTTAATGAAGGTATTCATGAATTTCTCTCTTCAGATGTTGCACATAAATCTAATGATATTGCAGGACCGTCAAGACCTCCCTTAGGGATGGGCTCCCCTGTTGGAGAAAGAGATCCGGAGTATGTTCCATTATTTCATCCTCTCTTCCGTCCACTCCAGTGCAAGGTACTTTAGATTCATCTTTTGTTCCTTCATCTTTTACCTCTTCTACTTTGCAATATACTGATAGAAATCATGTGGACGATAGAGTACAATAAGTTGACTACAGAAAAGATTCTCCTGCGGACCAATTCTTGTATGTTAACACATGTCGTGGGGATTATAAAAAAAATTCTGGTACCTCTTCTTCTACCCTTTCTTCTTTTCAGTTTACTTCTCAAAATCAAAATGAATTCGGTGTTCCTATTTCTACATTGCATGGTGCATCATCATCATCATCATTTCATTTTCAATCATTAAATGGTAAAATTGAACAAAATGCATCTGCACCTTTCACACCACCAATTCAAAACCCACCCATTCCACCACATTCTTCCGCTGCTTCTCCACCTCCTTTTACACCATTTACATTCCCCTATCAAACACCTCATGTTGCACATCACACCGCACCGAGAGGTTATCGAAACATAGGCACCGTCTTTAGGACCTCATCCTTTCCTCCATCTGTTGGTGTTCCACCTACTTCTCACACACTTTTGGGATCATTGCAACTTGGATATCCCCCCTAGTCTCTCCCAAGTGTGGATCAGTTGGTACCACAACTTGCCTCTTTAGCATTACCTTGTAGACCTTCTGGTCATGATTTTGTGCCCCAGCCAAGCTTTGGACAAGGCTTTTGTGTCCCAGTGTCTCCACCTCCATCGGCACCTTCTAGAAACATTCATGTTCCAATGCCTCCACATCAATCGGCACTCACTGGACACTCCCAACCTATTTCTGCCTATCCACTTTTTCCCCCTCATTCTTCTTATCAGACACGCCCACCACCACCATCTTACCCTCCACCTAAATACTATCTCACTTTCCTGACACCTCATAGTTTCACCTCATCTTTTGCCAAGCATACTTTCAATGATAAGACTCGTTTTAATGGGTCAAACTTTACCACTTGGTCGGACTTGATGAGACATGTCCTTGACTTCCAAAACCTATGGGATCGTGTGCAAGGGTTGGAACCCCAACCCGATCCCGTACTTGTTCCATACAAGGTTGTCCGCTCATGGAAGGCTAGGAATGCCTCTGCTATTTCGAGCTGATGTAGAGCTTATTGCCTGAGTTTCATTCTCAAGTTCAGCACTTTGACTTAGCATCAGAGCGATGGGCACACTTGACTAACCACTATGCGGATCGAAATAGGACCCATAGTATAAATCTTGACCATGAGCTCCAACTCTTTAAAATCAATGACCAAGATGACTTAAAAGTCAAGTTGGTTGAGTATCGATGACTTCTTGCCGAATTCTCTACTACGGGGACTCCCAAGTCCTCTGACGATCAAATCACATTGTTTCTAATAGACAAACTCCCCAAGAAATACTTCAATTTTGTGGGCGGTATAGTTTCAAAGCCTACCATGCCTACTTTCTATGAATTTGAGTGTCAATTGTTGCATTACACACGGTTGTTCGATCAATTTCATATGAACTCTTCCTCAAAGGGGGGAGTTGCTCATTCTCAGAAGGGGCAACAAGGGAAGGGCAAACAAAATCAAACCTCCACTCAAAATCAAAAACAAAATTAATTCGGGGAATCCCAAGGAAACTCCCAATCACAACTTAAACAAGGGTGGCAAAATATACCTTTAAAAAATAGGTATTGTTAACATTATCAAAAGGCTGGTCATTTTGACAACGAGTGTCGCTCAAAGGCCATACACACAACACCCAAATCTAAGTCTCAAACCCCCGCCCCTCAGTCAAGCAACCCCCAGCAACGGAGGCAAGGTGATGGCAAGGGGCAATTTAAAGGTCAAACTCATACTGCCGCCGCTCAGCCATCTCAATCGATAACATTCTCAACTCCAAAGGGATTGTCTGACTGGTCTGCAGAGGCCCACATCATCTCCATAGAGACATCAGATGTGAGTCTCGTCCACATCTGTGAGTTGCCTCCCAACGAGATTACCACAGAGGCCCACTCGTCACAGCCAATCACTTCAGCTCATGTTTGGATTATGGACACTGGAGCTACACATCATATGACTCCTATAGCGGACATTTTCCGTCCTCGAGCCCCTGTAGCCGGACGGGTCCATGTAAAAAACAACTCCTCGCTCAAGATTCAGGCTCAAGGTAGCATTAGTTTTGCCACTGAGAAGGGTCCGGATCTAGCTTCGCTGGACAATGTATACCGTGTCCCCCAGCTTGGGGTGAACTTATCTATTCCGCAGCTTTACCAATTGGGGCGAGCAATTTTCTTTACAGCGACCGTAGTCGAGATCCTTGACTCTCAAACTGGTTTAGTTATTGCTCGCGGTCAGACACAGCCTAATGGCCTTTACCACATGGCACACTTTGTGACCGAATTGACTGCCGAGGGCTCCGTGTTCCACAGCTTCCAAGCATTAGCCACATCTTAGGACCCTACGAACAATGAGCGTCTTTCGCACTTTCACTTAGGGCATATTGGTTATGACTCTCTTTATGAGTTATCTCGCCATCAGCTGGTTGAGGGCCTTGCCCGCCTAAAATTAGCTCGCGATGTTTGTAAAGCTTGTCAGCTTGGAAAGCAGCACTGTACACCATTCCCTCAACAATCCACACATCATGCTGAGGAGCCTCTTAGATTGATTCATGTTAATCTTTGTGGGCTAACATCCACTGCAATCTTAAATGGCGCATTGTACTTCTTTTCAATAGTGGATGATCATTCTAGATACATGTGGGCGTACTTCCTTAGGCATAAGTCCGATGCTTTTACCTATTTTTCTACTTAGGTGCTGCTAGTTCATAACCAGATTGGACGTCGTGTTGGTTGCATAAGGAGTGATAGCGATGGTGAGTTTATCTCCCACGAGTTTTCCGAGTTTCTATTGAAGCATGGCATCTCTCGCAGTTCACCTCTACTAACTTCCCCTCTCAGAATGGAGTCATAGAGCATAGAAACCGACCAATAATGGAAATGGCACGCTCTATGCTGTTCGCAGCAGAGCTTCTTGAGCGCCTTTGGGTTGAGGCTGTTAACACTTCGGTGTACATCCCCAACCCCAACTGTGGCTCTTCTTCAAAAGACTCCATATGAGGCATTTTTTCGCTCTTGGCCTCTCATTTCCCACTTCAGTGTTTTCGAGTGTAGTGCCTACACACACACGCCTCATGATAATAGGAAAGCTCACTCACCAAGCTGATCTCCTTATTTTTATCAGATATTCCTCTGAAGCGAAAGCCTATCATTTGTTCGATCCTTGAACAAACAAGGTGATCGTTAGGAGGAATGTCATTTTTTACGAGAGGGATATCGTGCAATCCTTTGCACAAGATGTCGATCCTATTTCTCCTTCCACATCATCGGAGATCACACCTACTAAGCCTGGTCTATTTCCCGCTCCTGACATTACTACAGATTCTTCATCTCCCAGAACCCCCTCCGCGAGACCTATTACCTCGCTAGTACCAGCAGACCATACGGGATTTGAGGATCCTACCAGCGGATTCTACTCCGGAGGCACCTAGAAGATCTGCCCGATTTGCTCCTCAGGCTTCACTTGCGTCATTGTTTACAGCTGATTACATAGCGCATTCTGAGCCGAATACTCTTCAACATCCTCAATGGCAAGAGGCCATGGAGAAGAAGCTAGAGAGTATTGACCGAAATGAGACTTGGACATTGGTGGATTGTCAAGCCACAAGAAAGTCATCAGGACAAAGTGGATCTTTAGGACAAAGCTAAAAGCTAATGGGACTTTAGATAAGTACAAGGCTCCCCTTGTCGTGCAAGGGCTTCGACAAAAGCATGGCATTGATTATGAAGAGACCTTTGCTCCTACCGCGCGGTTGACATCTTTCCGGTTGCTTCTCGTGCTAGCCGCTCACCACAGTTGGCCGATATATCAAATGGATGTCAAGAGTGCCTTTCTGAATGGTTATTTGGAAGAGAAAGTCTATGTGGAGCAACCACCGAACTTTCCTTCAGGGAACCCGAGGCATAAGATATTCTGCTTGCAGAAAGCTATTTATGGATTAAAGCAAGCACCACGATCTTGGTTCCATAGGATGGATGAGTTCTTACAAACTCATGGATACCTTTCTGCCCCTTATGACCCGAACTTATATATTCGATCTACTGCAAAGGGGGTCAGCTATATCCTACTATACATTGACGACTTACTCATCACAAGCTCAGATTTTGCTACCCTAGCAGACATCTAAGCAAAGCTTAGTGCTACTTTTGAGATGACAGACCTTGGTTTGTTGTCTTATTTTTTGGGAATGGAGGTAGTTCGTTCTGAGGGATGCATTTTTGTGTCACAGCAGAAGTACGCACTTCAGCTAGTGAAACAGCACATTTCGGATCAGACACAGCCAGTGTGACCACACCTCTTGATCCTACTATCCATTTGTCGAAGGATACCCTAAGACAGCCCTTCAATGCGCATACCTATCGCTCTGTTGTAGCAAAACTCCTTTGGTTAATTCACACTAGGCCGGATTTAGCTTGCTCAGTTAGCATACTCACTCAGTATTTCATAGCGCCTAGGATGTCACATTGGATTGCATGTCTTTGTTGTTGCATTGTTTACGGTATACTTATTCTTATGGCCTGACATATGGTTCTGGTTTATGTTTGCAAGGTTACACCGATTCTGATTGGGCGGTAGGAGATCCCAACACCCAACATTCCCATGGTGGCTACCTCTTTACCTTGGGCACAGCTCCCATTTCTTGGTCTAGCCATAAGCAGGAGACGGTGGCAACTTCCATAGCCAAGACTTCTCTCTTCCTTTCCCTTCCAGTTTGAGAGGGGGCGGCTTCTGCTCTTGCCAATGATAGTGATGATGCTTACAGTTTTTAAGACATTCATTCATTTATTCTTTTGTATTGTATTATGGACATTTGTAACTTCATCCGCACTGTCAGGATGACTTGATTGTAAAAGAGCGCTTGGGCAAGTGAATAATTCCCCTGCGAGGACACTATCCAAGTAGCACCGTTGCATTGCATCTTACGTGAGTATGACATCTTGCATCGCCCTTTGCATTGGCAATCTGTTCACATAAACATGCATTTGTGCACATTTATCCCTTTTCGGTCTTTTGGAGTGGTCGACTTTGGATCCACCATATTCATGGCATTACCCATAGCAATCTCCAAGGCAGTGTCCTTAGCTTGCTTGCTTGTTTTACACATTTGCTATACCCACAATCATTTTTCTTTTTCATTGACACCCAGTAATGGTAGCAATAATGTACTTGTTTTGTGAAGGTCTTGGATCTAACCATTCTTTATTATTCTCCCGTTTGGAACACGGATACTCAATAGGTCAAAAACTGATTTGAACCCACACTTAATGCTAAACCTATCAAATTCCAAAAAAAAAAACCAAAAAAAAAGTCCATAGTTGATTCCATCCGCCTTTGTAGAGCTTGGTAGGCCATTGGGCAGCCAACGCGCACCCTTTGTCCGATGCCCTGTTCTCTCTAGGGTGATCACTTGGGCTCCCTTGGTAAGATTACCATCGCCTCTATAGTCTTAGTAGGCCACTAAGCAGCCAACGCGTACCCTTTGTTCGATGCTCTCGCTACTTTGGGGTGGGACACCTTGGGGTAAAAGATCATTCTCATGGCACCGTTGTTGAGCCTAAGAGGGGGTGTTGTGTTAAAAATGCATTAGCTTTACTTAAACAGCCCCCAAAAACAAACTTAATTAATGAAGACAACTAGTTTATTTAAAAGAAACGCAATCCTAGAGAGTTTCTGTGTTCCATAAGCACAAATCCACTTGGGAGGGCCCAAACTTTCTATAAATACCTATGTTGCCCTCCATTCAAGAAACAATCTTGTTTTTGCATATTTCACGCGTTTCAGCTTGCTGCCCACATCCCGTTCGCAGAGGACATCTCAACCGAAGCTGTCCATTGCTGTCTACATCAGTTGGCGCCTGATTTCCAGCCCTCTTCTCGCAGTTGAGCTGATCCCATCCATGCGACTACTATTCCTGCACAGACCTGCTACCGTACTGCCTGCCACATCATCTGCAGCCTGCGTTTGGCAGTTTTCTCTCTCCTCCAGCTGTCGCCCAGCTTCTGCAGGCTGTCGCTACGCTGTCCAGCCTGCGTTTGGTAGTTTTCTCTCTCCTGTTGCAGGCTGTCCTGCTTGAGTTTTTAGTCTCTCTCTCTCTCCTGCAGCCTGCGTTTTTAGTCTTTCTCTCTCCTCATTGCTATCTGCATCCGATCCAACTTCTCACTACTACGTTTGCTGGTGTTCGACATCCAAAGGCTTCCTTGCTACGATTTGAGATCCATTCAAAGTACGATACACTCTCCAGCTCATTACCCGTACCCTGATCCTTGAGATACAAGAGTTCGAGGTTCAGTATTCATTCACTGCATAGTGTGTTTGTTGCATGAGCATTGTATATTCAACAGTTATATCACTTCAATTATTTTTCTGTGTTCATTGTCTCTGAGTTACCATAACCCTAACTGTGTTCTTTATCAATCTATGCTTTGTCATACGATTGTTATTTGTGTTTCTGTGTCAGTGTATTTCTTTACAGCTTGTTCCCATAGTCCTTCACATGAAGCAAATATCCATCAGCCTAAGCCCTAGGAGCATTGACACCCCATGGATGGATTTTACAGGACCCAATTCCTTAAATGTGATCTTTATTTGTACCCTTTCCGTACATCTCTTTTTCAACTTACTTCTTTGCCAAACCAACAATACTACAAAAGATAGAAAACAAAACAAGTATACCACAACACTAAAAGCCCACATGAAAAACATAGTTCCATTATTAAATGTGAGCTCTATTGGAAAATGGAGTTGAGACAACCTTTCTGGGTTCTTTAAGGGATTATGTAGACCGGATTTCGAGCATAACTTCAAGCTCTCAACGAAAGGCTGAAATTAGAAAGACCACAGTATAAATATAGAAAGTTTCCAGCAACTTCAATGCTTTAAAAGTTCAGCTAAATGCTTTGAAATTTCAGCAGCATGACAGAAAAACAAGACCATCATTTGTTAGCTACCGTACCTGCAAGATAAAAAACTATGCATTTATATCTGTTCCAGTACATATTGCTTGTCCTCTGAACATACAGTACTGTAGCCAGTATTAAAATAAATTCTAAAAAAGGTTCACATGAACCTCCAGTAAGCATGTTAAGGACTCACTAAGCCCCAGTGAAGGATAGTCTAATTTGAACAAAGAAACCAGTGAACCAACATTTTATTAAAGATAATGAGCATCTATAGTTTAACTCTGGTATCCATTACAAGGCATAGCATGGATCGGTTATCCTAATCATTAAGGTCCCATAGGTCACTTTGGTCTTTAGTACTCTTTCTTCCATAATGAATTAATCTCCTTTTTTTTGTGAATAAGTGTATATTAATGTATGGAAATATACATCAAGCCTTAAGGCCAACCAACAGAATGGTAACAACTCACATAAAGCACGCTTTCTCGCCAGCAAGAAAATCCTAACAATTCACATGTCAAGGCAAAAGAGTACCAAAACCTGGCACACAAACATCATGCTGGTAGCACAATAGAATAAAGCAAACAATATCCAGCCAAGGAGCAGCCAAATCAGGGAGGACCAGGTCCACAAATCCATGAAAGAGTTCTGCCATAACAGTAATCCCCAAACACAAGCCACATGACCATGGATGCCCGAGGCTGAATCAAAAATGAAGGCATTAGGGGTGCACCAAATGTGCCAAAGAGCTGTCCATCTGAGAAAATGAAAGAGGCTCTCTCTCTCTCTCTCTCTCTCTCTCTCTCTCTCTCTCTCTCTCTCGTGAAGAAGTTTGAATTAATGTATAGAGATATTAACATCACACCTTCTGGCCAGTCAACCATGACTGAAGATCGGCAAGAAACTCTCATGAAGCCAAAGGGCTACGAAAACACCATTCTAAAGGAACAAAAGAAGAGGATCAAGAACAGGGCACAACACAGGTGAAGCGAACAATATCTATGCATGGAGCTCTCCAAGTTCAAACCAGCTGAACCATGGAAGTAATCCACCATAATAGCAAGCCGTGCACACGACCCACATGACTACAAATGCCCGAGGCCTAATCAAAGATAAAAGCATTGCAAGTCCACTAGATGTCCCAAAGACCTGCCCATCGCATAATATCTCTCTCTCTCTCTCTCTCTCTCTCTCTCAAGAAGAAGTTTGAATTAATGAAGTGAAGTATTTACAAGAGGCATTCATGCCAACCAAGTAAAATTATAGATAAGTAGCAAATATTGATGAAGTCAAAAGGCAACAAAATACAACGCTACAAGGACAAGACAAGGGATCATGAAATGGACACAACAAGGGTGATCTGAACAACATCTAGACATGGAGTAGCAACCTCTCCAAGTATCAAACCAAGGCAAACCATGTGAGTAATCTACCATAATAGCAACCCTTGCACATAACCTACACGACCATAGATGCCTGAGGCCGAGCAAAAATGAAAGCATTGCAAGTCCACCAGATGTGCTAAAGACCAATCCATCACAGTAAATGAAAGAGACAAGGATGAAAAGGCTATAATGTGATTGTGCATGCATCTTGCCCAAAACCCAAGAATGGGTGGCCATCCCCTCCATTGACATGTCAGTGAGCTCCATACTCGCACAATACAGTTCCAAATCTGTCTCACAAGTGGACAAGAGAGAAAAAGATGAGCAAGGGTTTCATCACATGCAATATACAAGGTACATCTACCATGGGAGATCTTGGGACCACTCTGCACATCGCCCATGGGAAGACCCCGCTAAGAAGCCTCCGTATTTCTCCAGTTGAAATAGCCAATCATGCCACTTAGCTCTATTGTCACAAACAGAGCAAATTTTGATTGCTTTCTCAGTAACCCATGCTTTATCCTTGACCGTTTGAAGGTGCATCTGATTGGCTAACTGTTTCAAAAAAGCCTCCAATTTCACAAAAGCCCAATCCAACCATGAGGATAGAGATCGAAAAGCAAGAAAATGCAAATGCTGCTGAAGCTAGTTCTCCAAGGCCAACCAAATCAGCTTGTAATCTCGACGCACCCGAAAGTACTAATAAATATGATAGAAAGAAAAACCCCAAGACTACCCCGGAATGATAGCATCTTGTACAATCTTCAAATCCAATCTTGCAATCTGATAGAACTTATCCCTCTCCATGTGGTTCTCAAGCCAATCAAGAAACCTAGATGTGGCCAAAGCCTTGGCTTGCAAGGAATTACCTTCCTTTCTTGAGTTAGGAGGCACCAGACCCTGAAGCAAAGAATCTCCTGCCATTAGGCAATCAACTAGGAAAGAAGAAAAGTCGGTGAAGTTTTGAGTGGCTGTGTTGAATTCAAAACATTCCACCATGAGGCGTGGATAGTATGCAGCCAAGTGAGATGCCAATCTCCTATGTTGAATTCAAAACATTCCACCATGAGGCGTGGATAGTATGCAGCCAAGTGAGATGCCAATCTCCTCAACAAAAGACCTAGCAATGTTTGCCCAAGGATGATACTGTACACATAAAAATTGCAAGAGGTCCAACTGCAAGGCTGTCATATGAATCTTGACATCAAACAAGGCAACACCACCCAAACGTTTCGGCATAGTTGACCTAGACGATTTCACTGCTTTTTCCACAACATAAAGCAAATGGGCTGCACCGATTCTTGTAATGACTGTTGTGTCCAAGGAAGCAAAGACAAGAAATAAGAAATCATACTTATCATGACTGTGTGTGCAACTTTCAATCGCACATATAGAGGCCAGCCCTTAGATTTCCAATACATAAACCTACCATGAATACATGAATATATCCAATCAAAGCACGAGGAGCCACATCCATCCTAATGGGAAAATCCAAGTTTCTAGTTTTCTCTCCTCAAGAAACAACCCCTACTCGCCAACCCAAGCCATGCAAACCATTCTTTATACAACTAATCGGAGTGGATTTCTGTGCATTGATATATAAGCCCAAAGCTAGACCAAGCACACTCCAAATAGTCATTGGCCTATCCAAATTGGACCTCTCAGCCTTGCTGAATTGGCAAAGGATCATCAATTTACTCGATTTTTGAATGCTCTGAAGGACAACGAAGGTAAGAAGAAGAAGACATCTTCTACAACTTCGGGACAACAAGATGCATCGAAGATAATGCCAAACCCTTCATTTGAAACTCTCATAGATGCTAATGAAACAAAACAGTTGGTACCTACGGGGCAAGGAATGCAAATGCCATCACAAAAGTGCCAATCCAATGGAATTTGGACAACCGGGTATGCATGCTATGATAGGGAAACCAATATATTTTGGTGGAAGCACGATTTTTCATGCTATAGTTGGATAAGGACCATATATGGAAATGTATGGCACGAATCCCTATGGTATGCAGCAACCAATGCATGGCGTGCAAGGTGGCCCAATGTATTCAAGTATAGCTGGAAATATGCAAAACCCTGTGTATGGCAACATTGGCTTGATACTGGGACACAAAGTAGCATGTCCGGTATTGCATCTACACCCGCGAATGCTTATGGGGCTCAAGGAATGAATGTTGGTCATGCAAATGCTCCAATTGACATTGATTTTTATGTAAATTCAGCAAATGCACCTTTTTTGCAACAACCAATGTATAACAACTTAATACCCAAAGGGGAAGCAACAGACTAAGGAATGTAAAAATTTGGAGCAATATGATGAGAAGTTTTGGAATGCATTGCTGCCTATTACTTCTTATCATCCCATACCCCTTCATGAGCAAGTGGAATAATATGTTTGTAGGCTACCTAAAAGCATCGGGGATTTTTGCATTAAATCCACCGTGTCTAGCATGTCTCAACTCAGAGAGACTGTCGCTACAACCAATGCTTTGCTGCGTGGGAAGGATTTGAGATTCCTAGAGAGTGGGGAGAAGCCGATGGCTACAAATAACTATTGTATTTGTAAACAGGAGGGTCACATTGCAAGGGACTGTCCCAATAGAAAGCAAGTTGGAAAATCAAAAAATCAAGGAGATTCTAAAAGAAAGAAGCCCAAAGCATCAGTGGGATTGGTGCCCAATGTTAGTGATCAGCCCAATCATGATGCTATTGAGTTGTACAGAGCATGGGGCAAAATTAGGAATCAATATACATTGATTTTCTTTGATAATGGTGCACAAGCCAACTTTATCTCTATTGGCATGGCAACTTGTCTAGGCATCAGAGAGGATGAGATGAGACCCATGGGGGAAGTTGGAATGGCATGTAAAGGCCATGTAGAGCCCGTCACACCACTCATTGGAAAGCTTCGATTGCATATACAAGGATATGTGGACAGTGAAGAGTTCTTCATTGCTCCACTTGAGGATTGTGATGTATTGCTTGATATGCCATGGTGCCACTGTATGTATGCAGTGATTGATTATTATGCAAAAAATATCAGTATTCAACATAAGGGAAAGATACTCACACTTGATGTAAAGTTGAAAGGCAAATATGTCCCTATTGTATCTCCAACTGTCATTTCTAATGTAATTAAAAATCATCTTTCAACGTACTTGACTTTTACTAAGGATGAAGATGATAGTGAGAATGTTGGAAACATGTCTAATTTAGAGAAGGATCGCATGTCATTTTTGAAAATGCATGCTAATTGCTTCTCACAATCACTTCAAGAGCAGCTACCGCCTGAAAGGCCAGAAGATCATGGCATAGATCTTATCCCTAGAAGTGGCCCACCTAATAAGCCACCCTATAGAGTCAATGCAGCCCAATAGGAGGAGATTATGAGTCAAGTGAAAGCGCTGTTAGAAAAATGATTGATTCACCTTAGCTCATCTCCTTTTTATTCTCATGTACTTTTGGTGTAGAAAAAGGATGGTTCATGGCGTATGTGCATTGATTATCATGCTCTGAACAAAATCACGACAAAGAATCGCTTTCCAATTTCTCGGATCGATGATGTTATGGATAGATTGTAAGGGGCGGACATATTCAACCGCATAGATTTGAAAAGTGGGTATCATCAGATACACATTAGATCGAAAGATGTGTCTAAAATAGCTTTCAAGTCATCTTTTAGATTGTATGAGTTTCTTGTTGTGCCTTTTGGACTTATGAATGCTCCTGCCACTTTTAATTAAATGATGCATCGCATCTTCAGGCCACAGAGGATTTGTGGGCACTTTCTTTGATGACATGATTGTCTATAGAAAGAACAAGGCAAAGCCTATGAAGACATTTGGACATTCTGTTCAATGAACCGCATGAGCATAGGTTGGTTATCAATGACAAGAAAAGTGAATTCTTCTTGCATGAAATCCACTTTTTGGGGCATATTGTATCAATTGATGGTATTCGTATGGACCCTACAAAGGTTCAAAAATACAATCATCACCATCTTTAGAAATGTGCATGAGATCCGCAACTTCTTGGGTTTATGTTCTTACTACAAGAAGTATGTACACGGGTTTGCTGAAATTGCATCTCCATTGTATGCTTTGCAAAAGAAAGATGTGCCATTTAGATGGACAGCCAGTGGAAATTTCAACATTTAAAAACTTAAAGGAAAAGATGACTTCAAATCTTGTGCTTGTGTTGCCTAATCTAAGTCATTTGTAGTTCAATGTGATACATGTGGTAATAGCATTAGGATTGTTCTTATGCAAGACGGCTAAGTTATGGCTTATGATAGTCAAATTCTCCACGATGCAGAAAAGAATTTGCAGGTCTATAAGAAAGAGCTATTGGCTGTAATTCATGCACTATCTACGTGAAAACATTATTTGTTGTGTAAAACCAGCCTTCCTTCTTGGAATGGGTGGTGATAACCTGATTTAAGAGTTAATTACAGCAATAAATAAACGCACATAAAATGAAATACACACTTTACCATAACATTCTTGGACAATAGGCACCCTGTTGGCCCCAAAATTGGCGCCCCCTTGCGGTATTTCTTTAGCTTTCATTCAATTGGAAAAAGTACAACTTGAGATTCTTCAATCTCCTCCGGCTAACCAATTGCTCTTGTTGTCATAAATGTCCAGCCAGCCTTTTGGGTCATTTGTCCCTTGTTTCACCCAGGACTTCTTCTCCAATTTGACCCTTGGCTGGCCAAATGCTGCCCCAAATCAATTCGGGAAGGGCTGGCTCTTGAAATCCCTTGATAATCTTCAATTATCAGCTGCTGATTTCAGTCCCTTGAGCCTTCAATCTTTGGCATGGATCCCAAGGTGGCTACTAAACCCTAATTTCTGCTGTGAATTAGGGTTTACTGCAGAAATTACAAATCAGCCCACCAAAAACGACTGAGATCTCCTCCGAATGGCTGAGAATAGCTGAGCATAGGCTGAAGGAGATGAGAAAATGCTGTAGAGAGAGAAAATTTTGAGATTTGTAGCGAAGAACTGATCAAAATCAGTTGTTGCCCTGCTGTACCAACCCCAAACGGATGCCCCAACAACAATAGGAGCATCAGAGACTGTGATCTTCAAGAGAAAGTGCATCAGCAGCAATTCTCAGCTTCCCAAGGTCAAGAATAGCAATCTCCATCACCAAAATGGTCTCCAATGGCTGGGAATTGGCCCCAAAAGCTGGCAGCAACAGTCCAACACCTCTTTCCAACAGCTCCAAAATGAAAAAAAACAAGATTTCCCTCTCCCTTCAGCCTTGTTTAACCTTTCCCCCACTTGCATGGGAAGGTTTGCCAAGTGGCAGCTTTCTTAATCCATTTTCAGCAATTTTCAGCCATTTAATTAATTTTCAGAATTAATTAATTCTGAAAATTAATTCAGCCCTTAATCCATGCCCAGAAAATTGACCTTGCCCATCCAAAAATTAATTGGCTAGGCCATTTGCAACCCAAAGTGGTCCCATACATTAATTGACCCTTGGACAAGCATTAATCCAATAATTAATGCCTAGTCCCTAGTATCACCACTGACAATTAATGGCCAATTAATAGTCCTAGGGGCAAACTGATACCAAAATTCACCTAGAATCTAACAAGTGTAACTTGTTACGACTTTTGCCTTTGACACCCATCTTTTTCACAGGGTCCTTGGGCCTTCAACTGTAAAAAAGTAGCTTGCACCTCACATGTGCAACACATGTGCATCTTTTAATTGCACATTTGATTAATCCTTTAATCAAATGTCAGTTAAACATAAGAAAAGCATCAAATTTTCACGTCCTCGTGACATTGTAGGTTGATTTTACAATGCAGACAGACCATCAAACTTTGAAGTACTTTTTTGACACATACAAATTTGTTAAAGAAGCATATGAGATAGGAAAATTCTCTCTCTATGTTTTACTTTCGGATTGTACATATTGATAGTAAAAATAATATTGTGGCTGATGTACTGTCACGTAAGCCACAAATTTCAGCCATCAGAATGGTTTATGATACTAAGTTGAATGCCATGAAAGAGCAATATGTTGCTGATTCGGACTTTGCTAATATTTATAATCAACTTTGCAATGGCCAAAGGCATGAACACTTTGTGCTGAGAGATGGATTTCTAATGATGCATGGACGACTGTGTGTGACAAAGCAATTAAGGCCTGGAGTTATCGCTGAAAGTCATGCTCCTCTATATGCAGGACAAGGAGATATTGATGCCACGGTCAAGGGAGTGGAGCATTTATTTTATTGGCCAGCTTTGAGGCATGATGTAGAACAGTTTGTTAAGACAAGCATCATATGCCAAAAGAGTAAAGCATGATAGGCAAAAGATACGAGGTTTGTTACACCCCTTGTCTATTCGAGATCGGCCTTAGCAGAGCATTGCAATGGACTTTATTTTTTAGCTTCCTAGGACACCTACAAGGAATGATGGGATATGGACTATCATTTGCAGGTTTAACAAACAAGGAAATTTCATTCAAGTGAGGCGAAAATAAAGATCGATTATATGGCACAATTGTTTTTGCAACACATCTTTAAGTATCATGGTATGCTAGAGTCGATCATTGGTAATCGAGACCCTCGGGTGACTAGTTTATTTTGCAAGGGATTGTTTGAGAATATGGGTACTACGCTGAATTTCTCATCATCCTTCCATCTGCAGACATATGGTCAGTCTAAGGAAGCAAATTCCATAGTGGTAAATCTTTTGAGATGCTATGTCTTAGACCACAAGACACAGTAGGAGTAATACTTGCCCTTGGTTGAGTTTGCTTACAACAACACAGTGCATAGTTCCACGAGCAAAGCTCCATTTGAGGTAGTTAAGGATGGCAAGAAGATACCACCTATTCTACAAAGTTACAAATCAAGGATAAGATCTTTGAGACTGATCATTATATAGGAAACTTGGATGTAGCCTATATAAAGATAAAATATGCACTTCAAAGATTGCAAGAAAAGCAAAAGAGGGCAACTAATTGCCACAGACGTGCTTTGTAGTTAACAAAGGGTGATTATATATTGCTGCATTTTGAAAGGGCAAGGCCGAAAAAGACGAAAGGAAGAGAAAGATCGTATCCGAAATTGAGTATAAGATACTACAGGTCCTTCTAGGTGTTGAAGAAGATCAGCGATGTAGCATATCGACTAAAATTACCTCACATTGGCGAATACACAATGCCTTTCATGTCAACTTGTTGAGGCCTTTTCATGGTGATGTACCAAAGGATATGTCTGCTGAAATTCAGCCTGAGGTTGAGGTGTTGGATGAGATTTTGGTACCCGAGCAGATTTTGGCACATAAGGAAAGAAAGGTCAAAAGTAAAGTTTCCAAGAGATACTTGGTGAAATTTCAGAATTATTCACCAATGGATGCCAAATGGATGGAAGAAGATGACTTGGCAGACCATCCTCAGTTGTTGCAGCTTTACCTAGATCCCTTTCAATTATAGCCAACTTTAATTCGGGCTCCGTCAGGTTAAGCAAAGCAAGGGTCCAAAGTATTGCTTGATGCTCAAGGGGGAGGTAGCACTTCCACTCCTCAAGTTATGGACAACTCTATTATGTGGTGAATCTCCAATGTATTCAACATGCATCCAACATACTGTGCTAACAATATACTTGCCATGAGGTCACTACTTAGTATACTAGTCACTATGAGATGTATGCAGATGAGTATAAGTTTCACCCAGAAACTGGAGCTATACTTTTGCATCAACTTATGATCAATTTGGCATGAATTTTGCCTCAAATTTGAGATAAAATTTCTAATCAATTTCAATTCAACTTTTTATCAGCTTGAGAACCATTTATGGTTACTTTTGGCATCAGTTTTTGCATTAATTGCTGGTCGGTTTTGCAATGAGTTCATGTCACATTTGCAATAGTTTGTGATCAGTTCTCAGATCAGTAAGTGATCAGTTTATGCTCCGTTTTCAATGGTTTACATCTGGTTCCATGGACAACAGCATTGTTATGGAGCCATCGATGTTTTAGCCATGGTTTATACTTGGCTACGCTATGCTATGGTTTAATTTTGCCACATAAGTTGAGCTCATGAGAAATAGACATGTCACATTATAATCTGGCAATGTTTTTGAGATTCTTTGTGAGTCTTAAGTTATGTTATGTTGGCTGGTAATTTTCACAATGTGTTGGGCATATGGAATGGTTGAGCAACACTGCGCAATGTTGTGTTAACTATGATGCCTTGTGGAAATTCCAATCCACTATTTTGCTTTTCATGCATCTTCCAATGTAATCGAGGACAATTGCAAGGATTTTAAGAGGGAGGGTTGTCATAAGGACATGTATTTTTCAAACCTTACTTAACATGTGGATTAATTTTTAATCACATGGTTAAGTAAATGTTGCATATGTGAGGTAAAACTAGGGTTAAAAATTACAAGCCCAAGACTCAAAAATCACGAGATGTCAAAGATAAAAGTTGCTATAAGTTATGCTGCACAAGTACTTGGTGGTATCTGGTGCTAGTTGTTGGCCTAGGTCATTCAGTTAGCCATAAGTGTCGATTGGTGACACCAAAGAAGTGACGTTTAATGATACCTAATGCCAATTTGATGGTCAAAGATGGCGCAAAGACACTCGGAAATGAAAGTTGTATAGCCAAATAAATTATTGGCTAGTTAGATTATTTTTCAAGGCACTGAAATAATTATTAGATTAATTTTCAATATTTAAAGACTGAAAATCAATATTTAATTATGGATAATACTAAAAAAACCATTTGGAAAGACTACCACTTGTCAAAAATGCCCATGCAAGACTGAAAAGTGTCTTTAGAAGCTAGAGAGAGGCATTTTAGTACATTCAGCCCGTAAGAGAGAGAGAGAGAGAGAGAGAGAGAGAGAGAGGAGGTGGTGTTGGCCTGATTTGCAGCCATAGAGAACCTTTTGAGGCAGCTAGGGGCAAGAGAAGACCAATCAACAATAGGTGATAATATCTACAAGCTGTTGAGACAAGGCAACAACAGTAAATGACTAATTTTCTTCAGTTCTTTACATCTACAAGCTGTTGAGAGGAGGCAACAGCAGTAAATGATTGATTTTCTTTAGTTCTTCATTAAGGAAGTTTGAATTTTCTCTCTCCTCAACATTCTTTCTCATCTCCCAACCTTTCCATAATCTTGCTCTGAAGATTACATTATTGAGATTACCAAAGGCTGAGAAATTTCAGATTTCTCTGAGAAATTAGGATTGAGCAGTAGCGTCGGGAAGCGTGCCAAAAACTAAAAGCTCCAAGACTTGGACTAAAGTTGTTTTCAATCAAATTCAAGTGAAGGGACCAACAAATCAATGAATTTGGGGCATTTTCCATCTCATCAAAGCAAGTGAAAGCCAATTGACTACCCGAATCAAGGGACAAATCTGATTAAAAACTTACTGGTCATTTTGGATAGCAAGGAAAGTTGGAATAGCGAAAGGGATTGGGAGAATCCCATTGTATATCAACTTCTTTTTCAATTGAGTTAAAGAAATACCGAAAGGGGAACCACTTTTGGAGCCAACAAGATATCCATTGTTCAAGATTGCTGTTGAGACGAGGCAACAGCAGTAAATGATTGATTTTCTTCAGTTCTTCATGAAGGAAGTTTGAATTTTCTCTCTCCTCAACATTCTTTCTCATCTCCCAACCTTTCCACAACCTTGCTATGAAGATTACATTATTGAGATCACCAAAGGTTGAGAAATTTCAGATTTCTCTGAGAAATTAGGATTGAGCAGTAGCCTCGGGAAGCGTGCCAAAAACTCAAAGCTCCAAGACTTGGACTAAAGTTGTTTTCAATCGAATTCAAGTGGAGGGACCAGCAAATCAATGAATTTGGGGCATTTTTCATCTCCATCAAAGCAGGTGAAAGCCAATTGACTACCCGAATCAAGGGACAAATCTGATTAAAGACTTACTGGTCATTTTGGATAGCAAGGGAAGTTGGAATAGCAAAAGGGATTGAGAATCCCATTGTATATCCACTTCTTCTTCAATTGAGTTAAAGAAATACTGAAAGGGAAACCACTTTTGGAGCCAACAAGATATCCATTGTTCAAGATTGCCAAGTAATTTGCATTTCTCAATTTTGTAATAATTGTTACTGCTGTAACTAAGTTGTAGTCAAGGAATTACCACCCATCCACGTAAGGAAGGCTGGTTACATTAGGAGTCCCTAACTAATGAGAGAACCCTAGACATGGTTGTACTCTAGCATAGTCTCATCATATGATTCTTCTCAGTATTGTTTTATCAATCACTTATTTTATTGTTATCTTCACCTTACTAATGAGATGACATTAGAAATGGATTTACTCTAGATTGTCTCATAGACCACGCATTGGCCTTATGTATATGTTCATCTCTCTCTCTCTCTCTCTCTCTCTCTCTCTCTCTCTCTCTCTCTCTCTCTCTCAAAATATAATGGTATGAATGCTCCTATTGTGAGGTGGCTCTTGTGACGAGATGCTCTAGATACAAAAACACAATACCAATCGTACACGACAAAGCACAAACTGATAACACACAACACAACTAGGATTAGGATAACTCAGAGACAATGAACACAGATAATAATGAAATGAATTACTACTGAATATACAAGGCTCATGCAACAAACACACTATACAGAGAGTGAATATTGTACCACAAACTCTTGTATCTCAAGGATTAGGACAAGGGTAATGAGCTAGAAAGTATGTTGTACTCCAAGCAGATTCCGAAATGCAACAAGGCAGCCTCCAAATATCAAACACTGGCAAACGCAGCCAAGGAAGGATGGATCTAATGAAAACGGCAGTGTAGGAGAGAGAGACTAAAAAACGCAAGTGGAGAGAGAAAGACTAAAACGCAAGAAAAACCAGCAGCAACAGTTAGCAACGTGAAATCAGCTCTGAACAATGTGTGATAGGCTCGAAACACGTGCTAGACTATTGTAGACAGCAATGGCCAACTTTGATCACAATGTGCTTTGCGTCCGAGGTGTGGGCAACAAACTAAAAGACCTAAAATCTACCAAAACGAGATTAGGGAGAGTGGTGGGCTGCATGCCTATTTATAGAAAGTTTGGGGTTCCCAAATTAAGGTTTTGCATGCGGGATACAATAACTCTCTAGAATCACATTTCTTTTTAAAATAAAAGGCATTATTTATTGATTAAGCATGTTTTGGGACTATTTAAGTCAAGCTAATGAATCATAGTTACCAGGAATGGGGAACGGGAACAAGACGAGACCCCCCAGAACGAGAGGAAATGCCCAAACTGAGGAAACAGGAACGGAGGAAACTGTGTGTGTGTGTGTGTGTGTGTGTGTGTGTGTGTGTGTAGAGAGAGAGAGAGAGAGTCAACACTTGTCTTAGAATCTAGAGAGAGAGATCATATCAACCATAATTCGTGAAATTAGACTCTAGAGACATAAAAATCAAGTTTCAACAATAATAAAGATTCAAAACATTGTAACCAGCAATGGATTATCGCATTCATGATTCAACATTGTAATCAACAATGTTGCATAAGTCCAACTAGCAACAAGTGTGCATTGACAAAATATACACTAACTTTAAAGCCTAAATAGTAAAGATCCAAGTTACAAGAGCTCCAATTTCCAAGTTAATACTCTAAAGTTCTAAAAGGCTAGCTACTAAGTGCTCTGATTCATGGAAGATGGCTCCACTGTGCCTGAATGCTCATCCTGCTCAACAACATCTTGCCCATCACCATCACCATCACCATCACCATCACCATCGTCATCGTCATCGTTATCGTCATCTTTTTTCCAACGTATAAAAGAATCAGCCTTTGCAACTGATGTACGAGCTAGCAAGCGAAGATTGGAGCTCACATAAACTGAGTCATTCGTGTTCATTATACCAAGACGATTTCTCTTCTTTGAGTGAATGTGATTGAATGAGCTCCATAGTTGCTCTAAACAAGAAGAGCTAATTGTTTGACTAAGAATACGAATAGCCAAACTCTGCAACTCTGGAGCTTTTGCCCCATAGTCCTCCCACCATAAAGCAACCCCAATATTTGTCCTGTCCTCTAGTGCATCCTTTGTCCCAAACATCCCTAATGTTTGCCGATATACATAGAGGTGATTTTTAATTTTGCATTGCATTTCACAGCTAGGATAAAGCCTTGCAAGCAATGTGTTCCAAGCCTTGACCACCTTAGGGTCTCTTTCTTGTATCTTTCCTTGAAATCAAGATCAAGCACATATGTTGCAGCATGCATAGGAGAGTCATACTCATTCCATCTGCTAATGCATAACTCCTTGATCTGCTCATACCTATCTGCATTTGGTTCCAAACTCTCCAACCTCTCAATCATGCGATCCATACCTTTATAGATCTTCCCAATGCATGGATCCATGCCATCTGCAAGCCTCAACATGTGCCTAATAGGATCAACCATTTGGTTGGTGCAATTCACCTCATCCTAAAAATCTCTATCAAAGACATATGCATTACATAACACAGCAGTAGCAATGGCAGCTCCAGTCCAATTTTCATACCCATCACTAGCAAATAGCTCCCTAATTGCACCTTTGCAATAGTGCAATCAACTAAACATAAGAAAGTTATATGCAAATCGTATATCCGAGTATTTAAGAAGTTCTTTGTCACTTCTCTTGTGAAACTCAGCATGCAAGTACTGATGATTACATAAAAATGTGATAATCTTCTTGCCTTTCGCAACAAGAGATGCAATCCATGGCAAGTCCCCAATATCCTTCAACAAGTTACTCAAACAATGAGCCATGCCTGGACTAAAGGTGATATGTCGATACATTGCCATTAAAATGTTTCTTGCTGCCCTGTTTGTATGTTCACCATCTGCCACAAACTACACTACATTTTCTGCCCCAACAGCCTGCACTGCCTCGCACCACTCGGATGCCAATACATCTGCACTCCTTCCAGTCTCTGAAGCATCATGACTACCAATGAAGTATACATCCCCACGAGAATATGCGACAACACCATGTATGGACCTATGGCGTGTGTCACTCCATCCATCTACTATCAATGTCACTCCATTTCTTGCCCATTGATTGCAAATATTTGTTGTTGCAATCTCTATGGCTGCTTTCTCCTTCTGAAGCAATGTAGTCCTGATAGTTTTTTATGAAGGGGGCTTATATGTGGGTCCATACTCTGCAATCTTTGTCACCATATTTAAAAAATAAGGTGACCTCGCTGATTTGAATGCAATATGGTCATGGTAAAAAAAAGCGTGCTACTACTGCATTTGTTTCCTCTTTTTTCTTTGGTTCCCATGAAGTGTGCAATGAACTCTCTCTAACACCACGACCTTCTGCCATTGATGGCCCACGAGAAGGTTGCGTAGCCACTAATCCTGGTGGTCTTCTGCATGAAGCACCATGCCCTGCTGGCCTTGGAGACCATGTTGGATCCACTGCTATATTTGGCGTCCTCCTGGCATGTGAATTCCCCATAGAAGTGGCTATGTGGTCAAGTAACTCCTGCCTTTTCTCAATTGAAACATTGGTGCAAAAATGCACCTCTTCCTCCTCCTCATGTAGAAGATGGGTTCTCACTTTATCAGCCCCACTAGTCTAAGCATAAGAGCAAAGTTTGCATTTCCAAGGGCAAGCTTCTCCACCTCTCAATGGCACCCTTGCATCTACCTCATCTCACCATGACCAACTGGTGCTTCGATTTCGTCCAGTCGTTGACGAAATACCTACTGAGGATGATGAAGATCCCATAGATGTCAATGCTGCCATCTATAGAAGTGACAAATAATTGGTAAACTTCAATGAAATTACAGAAATTTGCAACCAAAATTTCAACATCCATGTGCCAAAGTTCAATGAAATTGCAGAAATTTCAACCAAAGTTGAAAGTTCAATGAAATTGCAGAAATTTCAGCCAAAATTTCAACACGAGCATCAAGAATCAAGATTCCTTGGACCTCACTTAATCGAGGACGGGAGTCAAGCCAAGGAGGCAAGAGAGGTGGACCACACACGAGGTAGGTGAGAGAGACAGGTGGGAGAGGTGAGAGAGGCAAGTGGGAGCAGGCAGGGCCCAGGTGAGGCAAGTGTGGCAGGCGGAGCAAGTGAGTAAAGCGGGAGTAGGCGGGTGACAGGCGAAGCACTGGGTGACAGGCAAGGAGAAGCAAGAGTAGGCGGGCGACAGGCGGAGCAACAGGCGACAGGCGGAAGAAGCGGGAGTTGGCAAGTCGCGACACAGGCGGGCGACAGGCAGGAGTAGGCTACTGGCGACAGGTGGGAGTAGCGGGCAACACAACCTTTTTTTTTTTTTTTGGCTTTTGGAACGGTTGTTCCAAACAAGGAACGGCCCTGAAACGGAAGGGAACGGCCAGGGAACAGGAGGGAACAGCCGGGGAACAAGAGGTAACGGGAGGGAACGTTTCATCAGCATTTCCTGGGCTCGGACCTCCCAAAACGAGTTAATCCATTCCTATGTGCCGGAACAGGCGTTCCATGTCTCTATATAATGCATTTTTAGCTCAACACCCCCTTGTCAGCTACCCAATGACCTACCAAGACTACAGGGTAAGGAAGCCCAAGTGATCACCCCCAAGAGACTAGGGCATCAAACCAAGGGTACGCATTGGATACCGAAGGGCCTACCAAGTCCTGCAAAGGTGGATGGAATCAGCAATTCACTTTTTTTTGGGGGAGGAGGGGGAGGGGAGAGAAATTTTGATATGATTTGTTTAAAAGATTTAGCATTAAGTGATGGTTTACACTGTGCTCCGAAGTACAGGAATTTAAGGATGGATTGCCCCACTATCTTCATACAATAAGCAAAACAATCCCACACACTACTAAGATAAGTGTCTAGGGATACCTAAAGTGTGTGTGTATGTGTGTGCATGCCACTCATATGGAGAACATGTGGAGAAAGAGGCAAGACGGGGAAGCAAGCAAGACAAGCAAAGCTAACATGCAAGCATAGAGAAAATTTACCTTTCGAGAACTGCCATTTGCAATGTCACGAATATGGTGGATCCAAAGTCAACCACTCATGAAAGACCGAAAAGAAATAAATACACACAAATGCACGTTTACATAAACAGAATGCCAATGCATGGTATAATGCAAAGGGATATGCAATATTTCATGCTCATGCAAAATGTGATGCAACGGTATCACTGAACAATGCCCTCATAGGAGGGGAATTATTCACTTGCCCCAATGCCCTTTTACAACCATGTCATCTTAACAATGCAAATGAAGTTATAAATGTCTTTAAGTACAATACAAAGAATAAATGTCTCCAATGTCTAAAACTAAACTGTAAACATCATCACTATCACTAATCAAGAGAAGAAACCGCCCCCTCTCAAGCTAAAGGGACAAGCAAGAGGGAAGCACCCTCTTGCTTCTCCTATAAATCTAAAGAAGTACAGGCAGATATTCGAGGTAGGATGTACTGTAGGATCAGCCGATTGATTGCTTTGATCAAAATATTTGTAAAATTGTCGCTTGAAGGCACAACTCTAGGCGAATACTGACTAGCTCAACTTGCTCTATGGTGAAGTAAAATTGTACTCCCACATGCTGCATCCAATAGGTGATGATTAAGTTACCCGCAAAAGCAATGGCACTCTGGTTGTCGCAGTAGACAACTGTAGGAGAAACACAAGAAAACTGAAGCCCAGTCAACAAGCTCCTCAAATAGTTGACCTCAATGATACCATCCAAGAGAGCTCTATACTCAACCTTCGTTGTGGAAGCCACAACCGTCTCCTCCTTATAGCTTGACCAAGAAATGGAAGCCATGCCCAAGGAAAAGAGGTAATTGCCATGGGACGCCGAGTGTCAGGATCTCCTGCCCAATCAAAATCGATGTAACCTTGCAAGCATAAACCAAGTCCATAAGTCAATTCATAATGAAAAGTACACTGCAAATATCTCAATACACGAAGACAAGCAATCCGATGTGACATCCTAGGTGCTGAAAAATACTAAGTACACTAACTCAATATGCTAAATCTGGCATAGTATGAATCAACCAAAGAAGCTTTCCTACAACAGATCGATACGTACGTGCATCGAAGGACTGAACTAGGGTATCCTTTGACAGATAGGCGATGGGATCAAGAGGTGTAGCCACACGTTGTGTCTATTCGTACAATACTATTCCACTAGTTGAAGAACATACTGCTATGAGACACAAATACTTCCCCCAAAACGAACTACCACCATCCCCAAGAAATAAGATAATAGACCGAGGTTAGTCATCTCAAAGGTAAAACAAAGCTTTGGCCTAAATTTCCACTATGGTAGCAGAATTTGAACCAATGATAAATAAGTAATCGACATACAATAGGATATAGTTGACCCCCACACATGTAGTGTGCATATAGAGATTTGGATCATAGGGAATAGAATGGCATCCATGAGTCTGTAAGAACGCATATCCAAGCACTTAAATAGATAAAAGCATTAGACTTGTGCTTGAGAATGTTCACCCACATGTATCGAGAAAATCATCCACTATCAAAAAGAAATAAAGTGCACCATTTAAGGCGGTAGTGAGCATCGGGCCACAAAGATCAACGTGAATCAATCTCAATGGAGCCTCAGCTTGATAAGTGGACTATTGTGGAAAGGGGATATGATGCTATTTACCTAGCTAACATGCTTTACAAACCTCTCTAGATAGCTTCACGCAAGGAATGCCATTAACCATCTAGCGATGCAACAACCCATAAAGAGAGTCGTATCCAAGATGTCCTAAGCGGTAATGCCAGAGATGCTTAATGCTCGAAGGCTCCCGTGCAATGGCTAAAGCCTGGAAGTGATGGAAGTCCAAGTTCTCCATTGTTAACACAGTAAGAAAGTGTGTCATGTGATAGAGGGCATTAGGCTGTGCCTTGCCGCAAGCAACAACTAATTCAATTTTGTCATCAATGACTTCGATAATGGTCAATGTAAAGAAGACTCCTCACCCTAATTGATAAAGCTACTGAACAAACAATAAGTTCACCCTGAGCTAGGAAACATGATAAATGTCATCCAACGTAGCGCGATCCTGACCCTCATCAGTGGTAAAATTGATGGACCACAAGCTTGGATCTCGACCGAGAAGTTGTTCCCTACTATGACTCTCCTAACTGCAAGATGTCTGGTGAGAAAAATGTCATCTACAAGGGTCATGTGATGTGTAGCTCCACCGTCAACAATCCAAGTAAGAGCAAAAGTGCTCAGCTATGACAAGTAGGCCTCTGCGACCGTCTTCTTGGAAGATAGCTCATGGATATGAATAAGGCTCACATCTGATGCATTTAAAGAGACAATGTGAGCTTTTGTAGACCAATCAAACAAGCCCTCTGGCATTGAGAACATTGTCAACTATGATGGCTGACCAATGGTAACATAAGACTGAGCTTTCCACGGCCCCTAAGATTGGTTGCTACCACCCTGCTTCCCTACTAGGGGTTACCCTGCTAGGGTGCGGGGGGTTTTACTAGATGAGGTCTGAGTGAAATTTTGAGGTTTCTTACCCTTCCCTTGCTAGCTCTTTGGAAAAGTGGCAACAAGGGCCCCTACTACAAGAAATGCCCCATGAAAGCGATCAAACAGCCTAGCATAACGCAAGAGCTGACACTCAAATTCATAGAATGTGGGCATAGTGGGCTACGAGATGACCTACTATACAAAGTTCAAGTATTTCCTTAGCATCTTGTTTAGGAACAACGTGACCTAGTCATCAAGGGACTTAGGAGCCCCCCTCCTAGAAAACTCAACGAGGAGTCTCCGATACTAGAGACAACTTGACCTTAAGGTCATCATTATCATTAATGGTGAAAATCTGAAGCTCATAGTCAAAATTAATGCGCGGATTCTATCCCGAGCTACATAGCGGTCAATCAAGTG
This sequence comes from Lygodium microphyllum, assembly GCF_053477565.2. NCBI lineage: Eukaryota > Viridiplantae > Streptophyta > Polypodiopsida > Schizaeales > Lygodiaceae > Lygodium > Lygodium microphyllum. The sequence goes on along the minus strand of NC_141157.1, from coordinate 28,596,768 downwards.
TGCCCAATGCTCTGATGCTAAGTCGAAATATTGAAGCTGAGAATGAAACTCAGATAGTAAGACCTACATTAGCTCAACTACAATGGAGGCATTGCGAGCCTTCCATGAGTGGACAACCTCGTATGCAACAAGTGCAAGATCGGGTTGGGGTTCCAAACCCTGCACAAGATCCCATAGGTTTTAGTAGTCTAGGACATGCCTCATCAAATTAGACCAAGTGGTATAGTTAGACCTGTTGAAACGAGTCTTATCATTGAATAAGTTCTTGGCAGATGAGGAACTAGAGCCATGAGGTGTCAATGGAGGGGGATAAGTGTGATGTGGTGATGGATAAGATGGTGGAGAATAAGAAGGGGGATAAGAAGTAGGATGCGCAAAAATAGGCTACTGATGTCCAACGAGTGCCGATTGTTGCGTAGATATTGGAACAAAAGTGTTTCCATAAGGTGCCGAAGGTGGAGGTGGAGGGGGAACCACTAGGATACGGTAGCCCTGTCTAAGAGTCAGCTAGGGTACAACAAAATGACCAAGTGGTCCACTAGCTGAAGCCGTAGAGGCAAACTGTGGTACCAAATGATCCACACTCAAAGAATGCCTTGGAGGGGAAAACTTGAAAGTGTGTGTATGGGAGGATGATCTCCCATCACTGATATACCACCTAAATAGAAGAAAGGAGGAGTCCTAAAGGTTGTGCCTAATGGAGAACCCCCCAGTGTAGTGTGTGATGGAAACATAAGTGCACTTAATGGAGACTAAAAGGAATGTGCAGTGGAAGATAAGAAAGGGATGGGTGGAAGCCCAAATGGATTTGTGATGGGTGAAGATATGGGAAGCATCATTGGTTCCTTTTGTCCATTAAATGCAACAAAATGAGATGTACCTACTCTAGTATGACCATGAGAAACAAAACTATTTGAAAGGAAAAGGAAGAGAAGGGATACTTACAAGTTCTTGCTTCTTTTTATTACCTTGTCTGGAGTTTTCAAAGAAATATCTATCTTTCTCATTACTTCCAAACCAAAAGATGTTATGTATTACCACTTCTTCAAGAGAATCTATCGAACCATGAGGAATAGAAAAATCGGATACCATAGAATCAGAAACAAGATTGTGCATGCCTAGCACTAGAGAAAAGAAATAAGATGGAAGTGATATGTAATCCATGTCAATTTCCACTTGAGGATAGTCTATCCAAAGTGCAAATTCCATCATACTTGCATGGTCAGTAGTTTAGTGCACTAAATCTAAAGAAGGAAACTCAAGCTTACCTTCAGTCTGCTGCTAATCCCTATGCATAAGGATGAGATCATACTCGACAGCAGTTGAAATCTCGTACGGTTGATGGACTCCATGGTAGTCCAAAGTTTCTCCACCCATGCTAGATCTAGCAAAGGCAAGGTAGGAGGCCCACTCCTACTCATTTCTTAACATGCTTGGCTGTGAAGTCTAGAGCGTTGTGTCGGCGTTTAAAGTCATCTGAACCTTCTATTGTTCTTGCTTCTACAAATGAGCTCTTGATTAAGTCTAAGGTTTCCCAAAGAGAACTTGGCTCTAATACCATGTGACGAGATGCTCTAAACACAAAAACACAATACCAATCATACGACAAAGCACAAGCTAATAACACAAAACACAGTTAGGGTTAGAGTAACTCAGAGACAATGAACACAGATAATAATGAAATGAATGATTGCTAAATATACAAAGCTGATGTAGCAAACACACTATGCAAACAGTGAATGTTGCACCACAAACTCTTGTATTTGGAGGATTAGGGCAAGGTTAATGAGTTGGAAAGTGTGTCATACTCCGAACGGATCCAAAAATGCAACAAGGCAGCCTCCGCATGTCAAACACCAGCAAACGCAACCAAGGAAGGCTAGATCTGATGCACACGGCACGCAAGAGAGAGAACAACTAAAAATGCAGAAAAAGCCAACAGCAACAATCAACAAGCTGAAATTAGCTATGAATAATGTGTGGTAGGGTGGAAATAGGCGCCAGACCGTTGTAAACAAAAGCAATGGCCAACTTCAACAACGATATCCTCTACGTCCGAGATGTGAGCAACAACCTAAAATCTGCAAAAACGAGATTAGGGAGAGTGGTAGGCTGCATGCCTATTTATAAAAAGTTTGGGACACCTAAATCAGGGTTTTGCATGTGGGACATAATAACTCTTTAGAATCGCGTTTCTTTTTAAAATAAAAGATTTTCTTCCTTAATAAAGCATTTTTTGGGGCTGTTGAAGTCAAGCTAATGTATTTTTAGCTCAACAGCCCGCTCTCTCTATCTACACATGCTACCACTACAACAGCACCACCACACCGTCATTGCAAACCACATAGCCATACTCCATAGAGCACGGCACATGTAACCAGCCTTCCTTCTCAGAGAGAGTAGTAATGACCTGATTAATCAACAATTACAGCAAGCATAAAATTTACATAGCTGAAAATGCAAAGTTACTACTCAATCTCGGACAATGGACAGCCTGTTGGCCCCAACACTAGCACCCCTTATGGTATTTTTTTACCTTGAATTACAATCTGGATGAAATACAATGAGATTCCCTGAATCTCCTTCGCTCTCCGATTGCCTCTATCATAAATCACCAAAAAGCCTTCAAACCAATTTGCCCCTTGGTTTGCTCGAGGATTGGCCTTCAATTGTGCTCCTTGGGTGACAAATTCAACCCCAAATGTTTGCTAGATGAATGGCCACTTGAATCTCTTGAAATTGCCCCAATTTCTATGACCAAAATTCAAGTCTCTAGGCCTTCAAATTCTAAGCATGCTTTCCGAGGTGGCTGTCAAACCCTAATTTCTACTGTAAATTAGGATTTACAACAAAGAAGTCAAAATCTCCACCTCCAATGGCTGATTTTTATGAAAATTGCTGAGGAAGGATAAGAATAGACTAGAGTATGAGAGAGAACATCGAGAAGAGAAAAAATTTAGAATTCCATCACGAGAAAGTGGAAGAAAACAACCACTTTCCTCTCTAGACATGCATGAAAGCTGTCTCCACTGATGTAATACCCCGAATATGATGTTTATCATTCAAGTGATCTTGAGCACTCATTAGCCCAAAACAGAAATTAATTGATTAACTAATGCCAATTCACTAGCACCACTGACACTAATGGCTAATTAAATGTTCTAGGACAAGTTTTGATACCGATAACACCTAGTACTTGTCACGCATAACTTATTACAACCTTTGCCAATGTCACCCATTGATTGCCGAGGTTACTAAGGTCTCATTGTCATTTAACCAGCTTGTGTTTCGCATGTATACTTCACATGTGCACAACTTAATGATGCCAAAGCTAAGGATTATAAATATACATCCTTGAGAGAACACCCACCATTTTGTAGTCATGCTTAAACGCTTTACGAAATTCAAAAAGGGGGATAGGGTAGTAGTTTTGTTAGGTGCCAAACGTCAAGGGCAGATGCGTGAGCTTTGATAAAGATGAACAGCTTCACAATCTTTAAATCCTCCATCCACTTGATTCTCTTCAAGTTGGTCTGAAGGTACGCAAGTCAGTGGGCTGCTATGTAGTATATTCCCGATTCTCTCGTCCATCTCCGTTCCATATACAGGGGTGAAGGATTATAGATGCGATCCAGAATATTCATCATGCCTAACCTCCGTCGATAATCCCAAGCACGCATTACAGTCATAAACATAACCTGAAATACCAAGAATTTGTTTCTGTATCACAGCTCTCTGTCTGCTATGATAGAAATCTACACCTCTCTCTCTCTCTCTCTCTCTCTCTCTCTCTCTCTCTCTCTCTCTCTCTCTGTGTGTGTGTACAGGAACAGGTCAGCTCTCTGAGCTGTGCAGGGTTGCAGTCGCGTGCTACCAGGTTCTCTCCCTCCCTCCCTCCCTCCCTCCCTCCCTCCCTCTCTCTCTCTCTCTCTCTCTCTCTCTCTCTCTCTCTCTCTCTCTCAATCCCTGCAGGAACAGGCGGCAGGCGGCTGAGTTACAAACGGGTGGCTCACAGGTCGCAGTCCCACAGGGGCACAGCGTTACGCACGCAGGCCTTCGTCACACGAGCAGCACACGCACAAGCGCAGGCTCTCATTTTCTCTCTCTCGCTCGCAAACCAGGGCGACCCCAAAAGGAAGGTTGCAGCCAGTAATCAGCAGGGGTCGACGGGGTAGTCAGGACGACCAACGCGATGAACACTGTGGCGAGTGGGCAGAACGGACCCGGCAGACGCCTGAGGGGAGAACTCAAGCAGGGCGCAGGGCAGGAAGAAACGTTCGCGCGTCAAGAGTCACATCTATTCCATGCAATCTGTGTGTGTGTGTGTGTGTGTGTGTGTGTGTGTGTGTGCTGCAGCAATGGACTCATCAAAAGGTAGGGACTGTTAACTCAGATTTTTTCAGTAAAATGACAACAAATGGTTTGCCAATTGGAATGGCAAGAACATCTCCCAATATCCCTTGCACAAGGGGGGAGAAAGACAGAAAACATTATGGGATATGGAGCCAATCTAAACATGTAGTTAACTCAAATCAACAAAGTTGCATGAGATTTGCAAAATGCAAGACAACGAATTGGAAATTGTTCAAAAGCAAATGAGAACATGTATAGACAAAATGCTCTGCACTGTCCTTTTTTCCGCTCGCCCTAGCCTTCATCTAAATGGGTGTTATTATAAAGGCGTCACACTAAGCCTTTACAATCAGCATAAACGTGCTGCATGAGATTTGCAAAATGCAAAAAAGCTAATTGGAAATTTTTCAGAAGCAAATGAGAACATGTATAGACAAAATGCTAGGCACCGCACAGAAGACCATGCAGGCTGATATAGCATGGATGCTATCAAAATGTGATGCAGAAATGGAAGGGCAGTTTTATGCACAATTTGTGACATGGAAAGAGGACATTGAAAGGGGCATGCATGAAAGAAATGTAATCGTCACAAATTTGAGAGGAGAACTCTTAGAATGCAAAACTCCAAGGGGGGCTGAAAGAATGTAAAAAGTATATGAAACTATAAATGCGAGAGGAGGGAGATCACCCCTGTGACATTAATGTGACATTAAAGTGATATTTAATGTGACATTAAAGTGATATTTAATGTCACAACCCCAAAAGTACAAGACGAAATAAAAGAGATTCATGTCCACATGGAAAAAGAGATTAACTCATGGGCCGAAGTGACAAAACAAACACAAGCACAAGTGAAAGAAACCACACAAGGATTGATGTGGTTAGGGAACAAAAAACACCACCTATCCATAAAGTGAAGGTCATGAATGCCACTCTTAAAGAGGCAGCAAATCATAGAGCACACCTTTTACGAGTGGATGTAGTGGAGTGGGACAAGAAAGGCACCCCCCGAGAAGATGCAAAAGCACTTCTGACAAAATTGGGGCAAATGAGGTGCCAATCACGAAACCATGGCGTGTGGATACCATGAAGATTTTAATTCTTAGGTTTGAGGACATGGACAAAAGGCTTTCTTGTCCGAGAGGGGAGCCTTGAAAGGAGAGAAGATATACTTGGATAAAGACCTCAATCTGGCTCAAGTGGTGCATAAGAAAGAGCACATGCCCCGAGTCGTTGAAGCTCATAAAGAGGGAAAGCTAATTAAGTACCAGGTAGTTGAGTTGTCGGTGTACCAAGATCTTTATAAAGTGATAATACCCATCCAATGTCCCATTATTAAGCTCTCATAGAGCCTAACAAGTAACAATCAAGAACAAGTATCCTATTCTCCAAAAAAAATAACTATTGGACCAACGATGTGGTCTCAAAGTCTTCTCATAGAGCCTCACAACAAGTAGCAATCAAGAACAAGTATCCTATTCTCCGAATCAATTAACTATTGGACTAACAATGCAGTCTCAAGGTCTTCTCTAGCCACCAATCATTGGTCCAAATGATAGCACACCACCTATGGGACATTGATAATGCAACTCCCCAAATGGATGTTCGTTATTTGAGGACTTATAATGGAGCTCCCCGAACGGATGTTGGGTTTTTTGAGAACACTTTCAAGAATGTACATTTCGCTATGTATAATGAGACGCATTAGTGCACTAGTAGGCGTTTATCAAAGGTAAGATGATAAAGATGGGAGTCATTTTCACCCTCAATCACGCACGAGGGAATAAGAGGATTTGGAGTAGCAGCAGTATTATTTAGGGAAAAGCTCCGTGATCGAGTACATGTAGTATACAGAGATACTAAGGCACAATACCTATGGATCCGAATATGCAAAGATGGACTTAGAGTTATACATAGCACTTTGCTATTTTTCACCAGCCAATTCCAAGTATGCACCTTCAAGAGGTGCAACAAAGGAGTTCCCTTACATACCACTATATGAATCTATCTTGCAATTTGCCAATACACGTGACATATTGCTAGTCCGGGATTTTAACATATGCACAAGTACTACCCAAACAGTGATATATGATACACGTGATGCCATGTATCGAGAGATGCACACAAGATGGTCATCTTTAATGGCATCTCACAATAGCCTAGCTCAAGAGGGCTCACATGTTAGAACCCCAAGGGAGGATCGAGTATAGTGACTAGTGGATGGGGTCACCCTCTTTCTTACAAATATTCTTGACTTTACCCTCTCAAGCAAACCTATTCATTTACCAGTGGATCATGCATATTTGAGTTTTAAAATGACAGGTGGGGGCTGTTGAGCTCAAATTGCATTAGCTCTTTAAAACAGCCCCAAAACATGCTTAAGTAGTGAATTTTACCAAACTTTATATTAAAAGAGATGCAGTCCTAGAGAGTTTCTCTGTCCCGCATGCAAGCCCTAATTTGGTAGGCTGCCCTCCATTCAGCCCAATCTCATATTTGCAGATTGCAGTTGCTAAAGCTTTGCTGTCCACACCCCCTTCGTGGAGGAGATCTCAACTGGAGCTGCCCACCATTGCTGTCCATCAACTGGCGCCTGCTGTCCAGCCTTCTCTAACCATCTCTTTTTCCAACTGTTCTCTCACTGCTGTACAGCAAGGCAACTGCTGTCTACTGCTGTACCAACTTCTGCCTTCTACCTCTAGCCCTAGAAGGCTGCATTTACTGCTGTCTACCCCCGTGCAGCCTGCGTTTGATGCTGCTGTCACCTGCCAGCTCAACGTTTTGCTATTTCTGACACCAATTGTGCTGCCATGTCATCACCGCATCTGCATTTTGCTGATTCTGCCCTCATTCAGCCTGTCTGCCACTGATCCAGCCACACTTGAGCTGTGTTTGCTGCTGCCAAAACCTTCAAAGGCCGCTTGCTGCATTTCGGGATTCGTCAAGATTATGACCTCTCTCCAACTCATTATCTCTACCTTGGTCCTTGAGAAACGGGAGTTTGAGGTTCGGTATTCATCATTGCATAGTGTATTTGTTGCATTGATATCGTATTCTATTCCAATTTATTCATTTCATTATTCACTGTGTTCATTGTCTTTGAGTTACCCTAACCCTAGTTGTGTTCTATTATCAATTTGTGCCTTGCCATACAATTGTATTTGAGTTTTTGAGTTAGATCATCTCTTTACATGGTACTAGAGCTAGGTACTCTAAAGAAACCTATACCTTGATCTGAAAGCTCTTCTCAAAAGCCAAGAACTATAGCAAGACAAATGACACCAAACACTTCTACACCTACTCAGTCCCCAAAGGACCCTATGCCAAGAATTGAGCAAGAGTGGCATCCACTACCAACTCCACAATGTTCCAACACGACCGGAGATTCTTCTAACTACGTTGGAGACAAACATCATTCTTCCTCCACCATTGAGCTATTGCAGCTAATCTTGGGTAGAGCTAGGAAGACCAAAGAGCTACGTTGAAAAACCTTTAAACAAAAGCTGCATGAAAGTATACTTGATTTTTTCTCATTAGATGTAGTGCACGAGTTCGATGATGTTGCAAGGCCATCAAGACCTCCATTAGGGATGGGGCCCCCTCTTGGAGAAAGGTGTCTAGAGAACGTTCCCTATTTTCAGCCTCTCTCTCCTACTTTGGTGCAAGGTGCACAAGTTTCTACATTTTGTTTCTTCGTCTATTTCTTTTTCTTCACTATTTTTGACATGTTGGTAAAGATCAAGATAAAGCTAGAGTACCATATGTTGATCACAATATCTCCCATTGAAAATTCACTCACGTATGTTTATACAAGAAGGGGTCATTATAAGAAAGGACTGATATCTCTTCTTCTTCTTCCTTTCCTTCTTTAAATTTTGCTTCTCAAAGTTAGAATAAGTTTGATGTTTCCTCTTCATTGCTTTAGCATCTTCATTTCAATTTCCATCGCTTAATCAAAATCAATTTAATGCATCTTCATCATCATTTCCACAACAGTTTCAAAACCCACCCATCCCACTCACTTCTTCTACTGCATCATCATTACCTTTTACACCACTTACCTTTGCATATCAGACACCACGAGGCATTGCATACCCACATCAAGAGATCCTTCAAACATAGGCACATCCTTCAGGACCTCTACACCTTCAGTTTTGGGTGATGCTCATGCACCTTGGGGGGAGGCTAGCCCTCTATCCTATGCACCTTTAGGTTTCACCCAATATGGGGTCCCTACCCCTGCTTACCTAGGTATCAACTAGTTGTTACCACAACTTGCCTCCGTGGCTTTACCTAATGTGGATCTACTAGTCATTCTATTGTGCCCCAGTCAACATCTAAAGAAGAGTTCTATGTTCCAATGCCTCCACCTCCATCGGCACCTTATAGACACGTTTATGTTCCAATGCCTACACCATCGACAACATATGGACACTCATAGTCTATTTTTGCCTACCCATTGTTAAAGTGAAGCAGTGCGGAAGCGTATAACCAAGATAGAGAGTGACTAGAGAGAAATGCAAGAGAGAGAGAGAGAGAGAGAGACAATGAAACGCAAAAAATCTGCAGTGAAGAATGTTGTATAAGGATGCAAATATGTATGCAAGTGCAGAGTATTTCTACATCTGTCTCCACCTCGAAGATCTCACTCTTTGTGAACCTTGAGGACAATCTCTGTTGAGAAACCCTTCGCCCTTCACCTGTAGTTTGCGTTTCTGCGTTTTGCATTTAGGGTTTGCAGCCCCAAAAAGGGGCGCCATCCTACACTAACTATGCCCATTTATAGGCCACTCTCTCATTCATTCCTTATGGCTGATTCATTCAGTCTGTCACCTCTTCTCTCCAGCCTCTCCACTACCCTCACACCCCTTCAAGAGGACATTGCGGTTCATGGTTCGTGGCTGTCATCCTCATCTTTCTTGTGCTACGGCACCCTTGTTCCCTTGTATCACATTCACTCGATGATTCAGAACTTCATTTCAAATAAAATGTGGCTGATTATATTACTCAAAAAAACTGATTACAACGGAATGTCATGCTCAACAGACAAGCTAGAGCTGATGCAAGGTCACAAATACATCATGTATACAAGCCTCTCAAGGCGGTCTGGGGGGGATGGGGGGCAAGAAGCCGTGGTGGTTGGGGGGGGGGGGCGGGAAACGGCTATATCGCCAACTAGGACTGCCTGCTTGCATCACGAAAAAAAGATCCTGGCAGCCCCAAGTGCGCATGAAATGACCACAGAGCTCCTGACCAACCCTAGACTCGCCATGCACCTGATCCCATCGGCTGTGGAGGGAGTGGATGATGGAGGTCCAGAGCTTTGCTAAGGTCGCCTCTACTGACAATATCTCTCCGTCGAAAGCCTCCTGACACCACGCCTTCCAGATATGCCATCCAGTAAGGCTCCCTATGATCTCCCATACCTCCCAGCGGTCTGCTGTGGGCTCCAGTACCTATCAGATGGGTAGAGCCTCCAAACCGACCACTGCGCACGACCCTGCCTCGATAATGAAAATCGTGTCTTGCATCCCGACCTCATATAGAAGGTGATAGCCCTGGCTGAGTGCCTGCCAGCAGAAGACTCTCCATGAGATACATCCAAGGCTGGGTGCCATACGGCGAAGGATGCGGCAAGCTCCTCTCCACACAAGTTGCGTCTCCACACATGACCAAAGGCAGTGCTTTGGGGTTTCCAGAGGCTGCTATGAGCAACACTTACAACCTCCCTCCTTCTGCATCTGGGCAAGCCAACTTCCCACTACCAAGCCTCCATGTGCCACCAACCATAAGAAATACGACACCCTCCTTGACCTCCAAGTATCCCATAGGCAACGCCAAAAGGACCGTTGGAAAGGCTCCGTGATGCTGTGCTCCGCCCAGTGCCTACTATGTGACGGCGCCCACTCCATATCCTCCTACATCAGTACGTGGCTGCCAATCCTGGCAGTGTACTCAAAGAACCTGGGTGGCTTTTTGGCAACCGCCGTGGCCGGCTATAACCACTCTCCTGGATCCCATTCCAGCTCATCAAGTGGTCTGCCCTCCCAGATCCAAAGGCGCCACTCCCTGAGCTCCTCCCAGAAGTCATAGGGGTCCAATCGCCATGTCTTCCCCTGAAGGCCCACCACCCGAATCCTTCTCCACAAGAGAGCAGCTATCCCCTCATCCTGATGCCCTTTGTCAAGGGCTAGACGTCCCCCCTCATGCACTGCAAAGAAAGTCCTGTGTGGAGCGCCACTCACTCTTCCTACCACCTGTAGGGGGATGCATGTTGGTGAGAACCTAGCTGCCCATACCTCCCCAGGCTCTATCGGCTCTCGTATCAGGGAAGCAAGCCACTCTAGAGGTATTGCTGCGTCTATCTCCCTTCTCCTCAACTCCACTCCCCTCTAACAGCCTGATGCTCTTTGCAGCACCTCCTCTTCCGCCATCTTGTACATCTCCTGCCATGTCCTGATGGTACGAGCCGGGCCAGCCTCCCAACCAGCCCACTGGATATGGGTACGCTAGCCAATCTATGCTCCTTTCCGATCTTTGACATGGGGATTCCAGATCACCGGCTGACGGTCTCTCTCTTCCTGGCATCCTGGGGGGCTCTATGTTAGGGCCTTGCAGAGGCCCTGCCACACGCGGCGCAGGCTGCGTAGGAAAGGTGATCGGGGGGGGTTGTTGATCTAGGCTGACGTGAAAATCCATCTCAAGGATGGCCTCCACTCACTGCCAAGCCTCGGTCTACAGTCCTGAAAGCCCTCCTACAATAAGACCTTCCAGGTCTACCCACCTGGTGTGAGGCCGCGAACAACTAGCTTGCCCAAGAGGGCCATACTCTGATATTCTGGGTCTATGATCCCGAGCCCTCCCTCTGACCGATGCCGTATGATGGTCGCCCACGCCACCTTGGCCCTGGAGTCCCTGGAACCATCTAACCCTGACCAGAGGAAATTCTACACTAGGCAGCGGAGCTACGCTACGCAAGATGAGGAGAAGCACCAACACGAGGCGATGTACTAGGCCGTCGCTAGAAGTACCTGGTTGACCACCAAGGCTCGGCCAGCTAGTGAGAGGCGAGCTGTGCTCCAGCAGGTCAGTTTCCTCCAAATAGAATCAAGGACAGGAAGAAACTGCTAGGCAGAAGTGATGTCGAGTCCCACCTGGAACCCAAGATACCAAACAGCCTGCCCTCTACTCACCCATCTAAATCCTAGGTAAACGCCCCACTCCGTGCTAGAGTCCGGGTCTGTAAGGAAACCAACCGACTTTCGCCAGTTGATTTTCGCTCCCGTTGCTGAACAGAACACGTCAAGAGCCAACCTCACTCTCTCCAGCATCAACTCATCGTCCTCTATGTAGAGTGCTGTGTCATCTGCATACTCTGAGTCTAACAACTCGGTCTCCTCTCTCACTGGAAGTCGGAGGCCGCGTAGTCCGCTCACATGTGACCCAAGGAAGTGAGACATCACCTCTCCAAAGAGTAGAAACAGGTATGGGGCCAGGGAGCAGCCCTGTCGAATCGATCTCTCCAACCGAAACTCCTCCCCTCGCCTTCCGCCTATGAGAACCCTGTTGGTGGCCGATCTATAAAGAGCGGAGACCCCGCAAATCCAAACCTGAGGGAATCCTAACCTCACCATGGTGCCCTCTAGGAAATCCCAGTCCACTCTGTCATAAGCTTTCTCGAAATCCAGGAGTAGTACGGCCAGTCTCTGCCCACTATGTTGAGCCCACTCAGTCACCTCAAAGAAGGTAAATACTTTGTCTAGGATGCTCCTATCCTGGACAAAGCCTGTCTGTGTGTCATGGATGATGTCTGGAAACACGGGGCGTAGTCACCTACCAATCATCTTTGCTAGTGCCTTATAGACCACTGACAACAAGGTGATTGGTCTCCACTGGGAAAGCTCCAGCCGATCTCCCCCTTTGGGAAAAAGGTTGATAAGGCCTGCCGAGAGACTCTCAGGCATTTGTCCTGAAGTGAAAATCTCCTGGAAAGACAACAATAGAGGATCCTTCACCACTTCCCAATAGGTAGTGATAGGCCATCCCCCCCCCCGGGGCATTTCTACCCATCCTGTGTATAGAAAGCCTCCTCTAGTTCCTTCTCTGTGAAGGGGGCTAGGAGGGAGCATCCCATCTCCTCTGTGACGAGGGATGGGATGTGATCCCGGACCTGCTGTCTACACCTCTGTCCTCTAGCTGAGGCTCTCTCTTGTTGAAAGAGGTGCGTGTATCACCTCGTCTGGGCTAGAACAAGTCCTCCCATACTGATCCCAAAGGCACCTGGAAGAACTCCTTGCACATTGTGTCCCCCTTCCGCGCCAAGAAAGCTACTGAGGTTCGGAAAGAGAATTCTGAGCGCCTATCCTCTAGACCAACAATGGCTGCTCGCGCGCGCACCTCTTGCGCGTGGAGGGTGGGATCCCCTGGTACCTCCTATAACAGTCTCTACATGGCTGCAAGGTCCCGCCGGAGTGCTCTCTCCTCCTCCCAGCTTTGCTGCCTGGCTTGTATGGCTGCCTCTTGGCAGATTCTGCTCGACTCGGCTAGGACCTCTGCAACCTCCTCTGCTATCCGGTCCCTCCCGCCCCACTCTCTGGTCCAAATCTTCTCTATCTGTCTCGTCACCTCCTCCCTCCTATAGATCGAGTCAAGGATCCAGCAGGAGCGTGCATCTAAGGCGGATGCTAGGGGATCAAGTGTCAAGAGGACCAAGCAATGATCGAACAACATGGTGCCTGCCAACTGCTCAATCTGGCCTCCACGAGAGCCTCCCCACTCTCCTACATAGAACCTGTCCAACCGCTCCAACAAGACTCCTCCAAGCCGCCTGTATCCCCAAGAGAAATCCAACGACCTCTCTGTCCTGTGGAAAGCAGGGTCTCTCCAGGCGTCACGTGCTCCTACCAGCAGAAAGACCTCCCATGCCTCCTACTCCTCCCCAGCTATACCCTAGTAGTTTCTGCCTCTGCCTTGCTGGTCCTCCAAAGCCTCTAGATTGTTGAAGTCTCCTCCAACAATCCAGGAGTCCACCTCTGAGAGTCCATCCGCAATCTCCACCCAGAACCTGCTACATGCCCTAACCTCTGTAGGGGCATAGACATTGAGGACTCCAAGGCACGAATCCCCAATATCCAGTCTGATCCAAAGAACCCTCCCTGCCACTATCGTCCCGTGGTCTCGTACACAGGCAGTGAGACTCGGGCCAATAGAGGTGCATACGTCTCCGCTCCTGTCGTGGGCACCTATAGCGTGTTCCCAGTAGATGTACAAGCTGCCCGAAAGTACCTTCCCTACCCGCTGGGCTTAGGTGGGGGTGAGCTTGTGCTCCTGTAGAAGTAAGATGTCGATCCGTCCAGCAAAAGCAGGCTGCAGCTCTTGCCGAACAATCAACTTTTTGGAACCACATGCCCCACTGTAGTAGAGACTATTCACATTCCAAGATGCAAGGTGTAGACTCATGGGGAAACCTGTGACTGACTGAACAGGCATTTGTTCAGTGTGGAGGCAGCTCATGAGGAGGAGAAACTATGAGGCATGCAAGTACGCTTTGCCGTCGGTCTGGACGGTGAGCTCCACTCCCCCATGGTGGCCCTCGACTGGACCATAGGGGTGATAGATGCTCCAAGTGATACTATCAATGCATCTATCAGCCATGCTGAGAGTTGTGACTCTGTACACTAGTAGAATCGGGCCACTTGTGCCAGGGGCTACTCGATCACATCCTTCGGAGCTCTCCACTAAGGAGGGACTCGAAAGATGATGCTCAAGTGAGGGACCTCGGCGCCAGCCCACCAGTTAATGTCCATCATGTAGCCAGGCCACTGTTGTGCAAATAGTGCTAGTCCTTCTCCCATCCACTGGGAGATGTGGTCCGCCACCTGACTCTAACTCCTCTACCTGTGTAGTCGTCCACTCCCTTAAGAGAGAGAACTGAAGAAAAAAGGCATAGTTTGGTCCATCCGGTGGTGCTAGTAGATGGACCTTGCCCCTCCTTGACTTACGAACCACGAAGATCCCCACCTCTAGCGGCAGTGGGAACTCTCCACGCTCTGCAACTCTCAAGTAGGACCATGGGCCACTACGGAAAAACTATGGCAGAAACTATGCCTATCTAGGTAAAGTGTGATGGGCAGCAGGGACAGATGAGCTGGTAGCTGTATGGGAGGTGGAAGACTGTTGGTGCGAGGAGGATGTAGGCATGTGCGGCTCATCACCGCCTCTGGGAGGAAGGGGAGTGGGTCTGGGGGAGGTTGCCTGAACCAAGTGCGGGTCAAGGGGAGGGCTCGATAGGGGAGATGGGGGGGGGGGAGAAAGATCGAGTGATGCTGGAATGGACGGCGGTGTATGGCGGGTGTGTGTGTGTGTTTGGGGGGGGGGGGGGGGGGGGGGGGGGGTTGGTTGCACTGGTGGCCCTGAAAAGGGGGGGGTTGTGGGCCAAGTTCAGTGGGAGAGGGGAGCATGGGAAGTGGGGGGGGGGGGGGGGGGGGGGGGGATGGGTATGGGGGCTGTGGGACCTCAAGCAAGGTAGTCTGTGGTGCGGATAGTGAATGTCGGGGGCTGCGGTCTTGCCGAGTGGGGCGGGCAGGGGGGGTTGTGGCGTGCTCTATCGAGGGGGCGTCGCACGCCCACCTACTCCCTGTTGCCGAGGCTGGGTCTGAGAAGCTGGCTGCGCCTCCCCCTGGCGTCTCCCTCTTTGTCATCTCTGGACCCGTGTAAAGCTGTCAGCGTCCACCTGCAGACCTATCGGTGGAGCCGCCTTGGCACCGAAGCACGTACAAACTTCTTCCTGATGCCCAAAGTTGTGGCAGCGCACACACTACCTTGGTTGCCCTGTCACAATGACCTGCTGCCTAAAGGAGTGTCGGCCCACCTCAATCTCTAAGAACTGCAGGATATTCTTTGCCTCTTTCACTGCCACCCGTACCTTTGGGACTCCTGCTACTGTCACTGCATCCGCGAAAGACGCGGGAAGAACAGTGCGGAAGAGATGTCCAAAATCTTCCACAAGCTGGCGATACTCTATCACCAGACCGAGGAAAAGAAGGGTGACCAGGTGCCAAAGAAACCTCTTATGGATTGCAAATGCCTCCACAGTAAAGCCACTGTATCAGGGGACCATGTATATAACCCCCTTCGTGGATGCATATGGTGAACTGGCAAGTAACTCATGAGTTGCGTCTATCGAACTGAGCCGGACCGTGAAAATCCCTTGGCCTAGTAGGACCGCCTCCACGATCTGCAATGTGCCAATGCGCAGCGTGGAGTGAAGCCAGTCCCGAAGATGGGCCCTGGCTAGAGAATGTCCTACTACCTAACCATAAATCGATGTTTCCTTTAGCTCCAGCTCCTTAGCTCAGACGGCTAAGAGCTACTCCTCAGAGAGGACGACGCGAAAGGTGTTTGACTGGGGGGCACTAACTGAGTGCATCGGCGTCTGACCAGAGGTTTCCAATGCACGTCCCTTCTACCAACCAATCACGTCGCGGTGCTACCTGGTGGTTGGGGGGGGGGGGGGGGGGGGGGAAGTAACTGTAGATAGAGGGAACAACTGGAGGGTGGGGGAATCAATCGCGCTTTGGGGGGGGGGGGGGGGGGGGACGCGATCGATCTGGCGTGATCTAAGGGAGCGAGGGGGGAGCTTGCGACGTGGTGGTTGATGAATGGAATGATGAAGTTCTGATTCAGAACTTCATCATTCCATTCATCAGAGTTTCTTCTCTCTTCTCTTCTCCATGTTTGTCAAGTTCACTCTAGTGAAGGCAAAGACCGGTGGCAGGTTCAACATCCACTTCTCTTCTTTTTCCCCTGCATCAACATCTCGTTTTTGCACGTTTCAGGTGTTTTCAGCTTGCTGCCCACACCCCTTTCGCGGAGGACATCGGAGTCTCAACTGTCCCTTGCTGTTATCTACAATCTAGCGCCTATTTCCAGCCTTCCACCCATAGTTTGCAGCTATTTACAGCAGAACGACTGTTGCTGATCACTCTCCATTCAGAAAACAATCTCGTTTTTGCAAATTTCAGGTATTTCAGCTTGCTGCCCACACCCCAAACACGGAGGACATCGTGGTCCAAGCTGGCCATTGCTATCTACAACAGTCTGGCACCTGTTTCCAACCTATCACACACTGTTCAAAGCTGATTTCAGCATATTGATTGCTGCTGCTGCTTTTTCCTGCGTTTTTAGTCTTTCTCTCTCCTACAGGCTGTCTTGCCTGTGTTTTTAGTCTCTCTCTCTCTCCTGCAGGCTGTCCTGCCTGCGTTTTTAGTCTTTCTCTCTCCTCACTTGCGTCCTGTGTCTTTCTATTGGTTGCAACCTCTTACTATTGGTCGCATCCTCCTCCCACTAGCGGCTCACTTCCAGCCCTTCCACTGCCCTCCCACCCCTTGAGGCAAACATTGCGGTCCGTGCTTCACACTGCCCTCACACCCCTTGAGGCAGACATTGCGGTTCGCGGTTCATGGTGGCTGACCTCTTCCTTCTTCAGCAAGGCACACTGGTATCCATGGCTCCTTTACCAGTAGATGACCAAACTACTGGGTGCTCCTATTGTGGCATCACCGGACACACCACTAATGCTTGCCGACTTTCACCTTTGCTCCCCACCCCCCCGAAGTATATGCATCTTCCACTAGGCACTCCTTGTGCCACCTCTCCTTTCTAGGCCACAAAGATCGTTCTGCATCGGCTATCAGAGAACTATGCTCAAGGCAATAAGGCGCATCCAATGCGCACTAAGTCCTTTCGAGCACATGGAGGATCGATTGGCACTACGACCTCTTGGAGAACGTCGCAATGCCAGCGGCAGTCTTCTCCCACTTATTTTCAGGTACAGTGGCTTCCACGACCTACGGCTCTGCAGTCCGCTCCATCGAGAGACAGTGATTCCTTGATACTGTCTCCTTGTCAGTTCGCTCCGTCGAGAGATAGTGGCTGCTCGACTCCTTCCTCTTCTACAGATACCCAGTCCGCTCCATTGAGAGACAGTGACTATTGCCCACCTCTTGCTCATTTTGAGTCCCACCCTTCCCCACCCTCGACTACTCAAGTTCGAGAGGCTACCTCTGGGAGCTCTTCGGCACCCCAAATACCTTCTTCGGCACGACCGATAGCGCTTCCTTCATCATCAGACATTTCAGAGTTCGTGATCCATGGGCTTTTGGATTCCCTATCTTCTTCAAAGGGGGATGTTATTTCTTTGGCCTCAAAGGGGGCATCTACTTTTTCGACTTCAGCAGGGGGCCCTCCACCTCCCACCTCAGAGAGGGAACCTACTCCACATGAAGTTGTTCACCCATCCTCTACTTTCTTGGAGTGGCTGTCTTCGACCAATCATCTCTTCTACTGATACCCAGGATTTTCAAGTACCCCCTAGATCGGGACCTCAAAGGTGCAACCGCGACTTAGTGACGAGGCCTTCGTATTCCTTCCAACATGGATGCACGGAGCTAGTGGCTTCTCTCCCGAGGTTGAGTTTCAGGTTCTCCAATTCACTCTGTCTACCGTTCTTTGCTGCAGGTTCCCTTTCCAATGGAAATCTTGGATCTTAGGAATCCCCTACATCTTCTTCCTCCTCTTTTTCTTGCCTTGGTCACTTGGTCAGCATGGAGCCACCTCTCGAGATCGAGTATGGGCATATCCTTATGGTTCTCGGCACCACACAAAGTCCAACATTCCTCCTATGCGTTGCATTATTTCATCATCTTTGTACTAGGGTGCTTGGGCAAGTGAACAATTTTCCCACGAGGGACACTGTCCAAGTGGCACCTACTGCATGAGCATTCTTCAGCATGTAGCATTGCATCTCCACCTCACTCTTCTCTTGTTTCCCTTCTTGGGCCTGAGAGGGGGTATTGAGAAACTTCACCCTTCACACTTCACCTGCAGTTTGTGTTTCTGTGTTTTGCGTTTAGGGTTTGCAGCCCCAAAAAGGGGCGCCATCACCTGCTAACGTCAGTTGCCTACCACATGGACTGCCTGGTACAGCTACTGGAAACTATTCAAATTTGCACTTGCCTGTCCAAGGAATATCAATCTCTAACACCTATCTCCTATTCCTTCTTATCCCCCTCCCTCCAACCCACCTTATCCTTCTTACTCATCTTATCTAACACCTCATGGTTCATCTTCCTCGTCGTCCAAGAATACTTTTTTTTATAATACTCGTTTCAATGGGTCAAATTATACCACTTGGCCAAATCTAATGAGGTACGTTCTTGACTCTCACAACCTATGGGACCTGGTTCAAGGGTTGAAACCCCAACCTGATCCCGCACTTATTCCATACGAGATTGTCCACTCATGGAAGGTTAGGAATGCTTGCACCATACTTGAGTTAATGCAAGGTCTTCTCCCTAAGTTTCGCTCCCAGTTATAGCACTTTGACATAGCATCCAAGTGACGGGCACACTTGACTGGTCACTGACCACTATGTAGCTCAAAGTAGGACCCATCATATCACACTTGACCATGAACTTCAAAATTTCAAAATCATTGACCGGGATGACCTTAAGGCCAAGTTGGCTAAGTATCAGTGACTTCTCGCTAAGTTCTCTACCATGGGGACTCCAAAGTCTTCTGATAAACACGAAACATTGTTTCTAAACAAGCTGCTAAGAAAATACTTCCATTTTGCGTAGCAGATAATCTCACAGCCATAGAGGGCCTTCCACAATCAATAAACATAGTCATCCTTTCCCTACATAAGAAAACCTGAAGGCTGCGAGACATAAATCTCCTCGTCAAAAACGCCATTCAAGAATGCAGACTTGACATCCATCTGATAGACAGGCCAATGGTGATGGCTTACAAAAGTCAATAGCATGAATGGTAGACATACGAACACTAGGTGCGAAAATCTCACAATAATCCAATCTTGCCCTCTGTGCAAAACCCTTAGCAACAAGCCTAATCTCCAAACACTTTGTACAAGAGGTTCATCAACTAAAGAAGGCTCACTGTCATGAAGAATCTGGGTCATAAGAGCATAGTTCACACAAATGGAACCATCCTGCTGGACCTGTAAACGAGCTGATCTGTGTGGACCTATAGGAGTAGCAAGAAAGTGGATAATGCTTGCATCCTCCATGAGCCGCCGATACCACCGAGGAATGGTGATAGGCTCATCATGCTACGAGAGAGCCTGTGAAGCCTCCGATGTTGAGAAACCCTTCACCCTTCACCTGCAATTTGCGTTTTTGTGTTTCTATGTTTTACATTTAGGGTTTGCAGCCCCAAAAAGGGGCGCCATCCTAGACTAACTGTGCCTATTTATAGGCCACTCTCTCATTCATTCCTTACGGAAAATTCATTCAATCCGTCACCTCTTCTCTCTAGCCTCTCCACTACCCTCACACCCCTTCAGGAGGACATTGCGGTTCGTGGTTCGTGGCTCTCTTCATCATCTTCCTTCTGCTACGGCACCCTTGGTCCCTTGTATCACATTCACTCCATGATTCAGAACTTCATCATTCCATTCATCAGAGTTCCTTCTCTCTTCCCTTCTCTTCTCCATGTTTCCAGAGTTCACTCCGTGTTCCTCCCCGCCGACCCTACTGTCTCACTGGTACGTCATCTTTTGACATGGTATCAGAGCCAGATCTGCTCACCCAGCAACAAAGATCCTCCACTCCAGTGAAGGCAAAGACAGGTGGCGGGTTTGGCATCCACTTCTCTTCTTCTTCCATTGTATCAAAATCTCGTTTTTGCATATTTCAGGTGTTTTCAACTTGCTGCCCACACCCCTTTCGCGGAGGACGTCGCAGTCTCAGCTGTCCCTTGTTGTTATCTACAGTCTGGCTCCTGTTTCCAGCCTTCCACCCGTAGTTTGTAACTGTTTACAGCAGAACAACTGTTGCTGATCACTCTCTATTCAAAAAACAATCTCGTTTTTGCAGATTTCAGGTATTTCAGCTTGCTGCCTACACCCCAAACACGGAGGACATCGTGGTCCAAGCTGGCCATTGCTGTCTACAACAGTTTGGTGCCTGTTTCCAGCCTATCACACACTTGTTCAGAGCTGATTTCAGCATATTGACTGATGTTGCTGTTTTTTTTCCTGCGTTTTTAGTCTCTCTCTCACCTGCTGCCTACGTTTTTAGTCTTTCTCTCTCCTCACTTGCGTTTTTCTATTGGTTGCAACCTCTTACTGCTGGTCACATCCTCCTCCCACTGGCAGCTCACTTCCAGCCCTTCCACTACCCTCCCACCCCTTGAGGCGGACATTGCGGTTCGTGGTTCATGGTGGCTGACCTCTTCCTTCTTCAGCAAGGCACATTGGTATCCATGGCTTCAATACCAACCGATCTCCAGACTATTGGATACTTCTACTGTGGCATCATCAAACACACCACCGATGCTTGTGGACTTCGACCTTTGCTCCCCACCCCCCCCGGAGTACATGTGTCTTCCACCAGGCACTCCTTGTGCCACCTCTCCTTTCTGGGCCACAGAGATCATTCTACATCGGCTATCAAAGTACTATGCTCAAGGCAATAAGACACATCCAATGCGCACTAAGTCCTTTCGAGCACATGGAGGATCGATTGGCGCTACGACCTCCTAGAGATCGTCGCAATGCCTACGGCACTCTTCTCCCACTTATTTTCGGGTACAGTGGCTACCATGGCCCGCGGTTTTGCAATCCGCTCCATCGAGAGAGTGATTGTTTAATACCATCTCCTCGTCAGTCTGCTCCTTCGAGAGACAGTGGCTACTCGACTCCTTCCTCTTCTTCGGCTACCCAGTCTGCTCCACTGAGAGACAGCGACTGTTGCCCACCTCTTGCTCATTCTAAGCCCCACCCTTCCCCACCCTCGACTACTCACGTTCAAGAAGCTACCTCTGGGAGCTCTTCGGCATCCCAGATACCTTCTTCGACACGACTAGCGGCACTTCCTTCGTCATCAAACATTTCGGAGTCCATAATCCATGAGTTTTTGGATTCCCTATCTACTTCAGAGGGGGATGTTATTTCTTTGCCCTCAGAGGGGGCATCTACTTCTTCGACTTCAGTGGGGACCCCTCCACCTCCCACCTTAGAGAGGGAACCTACTCCACATGAAGTTCTTCACCCATCCTCTACTTTCTTGGGGTGGCTATCTTCGACCAATCATCTCTTCTACTGATACCTAGGATCTTCATGTACCACCTGGAGGTTCAACGAGGCCTTCGTATTCCTTCCAGCATGGATCTACGGAGCTAGGGGCTTCTCTCCTGAGGTTGAGTTTCGGGTTCTCCAGTTCACTCTATCTACTGTTCTTTACTGCAGGTTCCAAAGAGCCTTGGCCTTCTTCATCAACCGTTTTTAGCATCAACACTTGAGGTCTATAGGTTCCACCTAGGCCCGTGCTTGAATTTCAGCCATGCATGGTGGTTGGACCTTCGAATCTTGTTCAACAAGGAGACATGGATAGGGTCATCTCTCTAATGGCCCAAGATCAAGCACACCTTCATATTCTTACTAGCATCGAGACCAGCTAGTGGCTTCTCTCCCAAGGTCGAGTTTTGGGCACCTTCAACTACCACCCTGGCTTTCCTCACATGTTTCCTCCCAAGCGGAGTTTGCCTTGGATTACAAGTGCCTCTATTTCAATCTCTCTCTCTCTCTCTCTCTCTCTCTCTCTCTCTCTCTCTCTCTCTCTCTCAGGCTGCGGCCGTCGAGGATCCGGTTGATGGTTCTAGTGCAGGTGATTCTTCGTCATCAACTGCCCCTCCCTTGCCCTCTATACCTCTCCTTTCCCCTACGTTACCTCTCCACACCCCTTCTTTTGTCAGAGTGTAGCGATGCGGAAGCTTAGGACAAAGACTGAGAGAGAGTGGACACAGAGAGAAGAGAGAGAGAGAAAAGGAAATAGTGTAAACGCAAAAAATCTGCGGTGTAGTATGCTCTATAAGAGTGCAGAAATATACACAGGGGCAGAGGAAATATCTGTGTATGTCTCCAACTTGATGATCTTGATCTTCGTTAGCCTGAGCACAATCTGTCTCAGCCAACAGATCTCAAGACCAGAATCTAAAGGGAATAGATGCTGAAATGTGCCACAAACTGGCTATAAATAGCCAAAAAAATAGGAAATAACTGCACGAATGCGGCTGACTGCAATAAAAATGTTCGATTACAGGTGCTGATGTGGCACCTGTTGACGTGGCACCCTGCTGACGTGGCACTGCCGTCCTCTGCTGTCCAACGACTGTCCAGGAAATGACTGTCTAACACCTTCGTCATCGGTTCCTTCCTCTCCACCACCACCACCACCTCCACCTCCTCCTCCTCCTCCAGCTTCCCTACCATCGTTGATGGAATCCTCTACTTCTTCAGAGAGTACCCCTATCCCTTCTGCATTTCCTCAGCCTTTTGGGGATGCATAGCTGTTAACTGGGGAGCTTCCTTCGGTCGAGGAGGATGTACCTTCACTTAGTGAGGGGGAATCCCTTTCCTAAACAGGTGCTTTGCAAGTACCGGATGCCAAAAGATGACGTACTAGTGAGACAGTAGGGTTGGCGGGGAGGAACACGGAATGAACTCCGCAAACATGGAGAAGAGAAGGGAAGAGAGAAGGAACTCTGATGAATGGAATGATGAAGTTCTGAATCATGGAGTGAATGTGATACAAGGGACCAAGGGTGCCGTAGCACAAGGAAGATGATGAAGAGAGCCACGAACCACGAACGGCAATGTCCTCCTGAAGGGGTGTGAGGGTAGTGGAGAGGCTAGAGAGAAGAGGTGACGGATTGAATGAATCAGCCGTAAGGAATGAATGAGAGAGTGGCCTATAAATAGGCACAGTCAGTCTAGGATGGTGCCCCTTTTTGGGGCTGCAAACCCTAAATGCAAAACGCAGAAATGCAAAAACGAAAATTGCAAGTGAAGGGTTTCTCAATACCCCCTCTCAGGCCCAAAAAGGGGAATAAGAGGAGGGAGGTGGAGATGCAGTGCTTATGCAGCAGGTGCCACTTGGACAGTGTCTCTCGTGGGGAAAATGTTCACTTGTCCAAGCACCCTAGCACAAAGATAAAGAAAACATGCAATGCACAGGAGGAATGTCGGACTTTGTGTGGTGCCAAGAACCATAAGGATATGCCCGTACTCGATCTCGAGAGGTGGCTCCATGTTGACCAAGTGACAAAGAAGATCTAGGGGACCCCTAAGATCCAAGATTTCCATCGGAAAGTCAAAGATCACATCCCTACTCATCTCAACCTTCCGTGTAGTAGCATCATAGAGCTGATATCCCTTCATGGTAGTGTTGTATCCTGCAAAGAGGAGCTTGGATGTATTCACTTCAGATTCTGGTCTTGAGATCTGTTGGCTGAGACAGATTGTGCTCAGGCTAATGAAGATCAAGATCATCAAGTCGGAAACATACGCACATATTTCCTCTGCCCCTGTGTATATTTATGCACTCTTATAGAGCATACTACACCGCAAATTTTCTGCATTTACATTGTTTCCTTTTCTCTCTCTCTCTTCTCTCTATGTTCACTCTCTCTCAGTCTTTGTCCTACGCTTCTGCATCGCTGCACTTTGACAAAAGAAGGGGTGTGGAGAGGTAACGTAGGGGAAAGGAGAGGTATAGAGGGCAAGGGAGGGGTAGTTGATGACGAAGAATCACCTGCACTAGAACCATCAACCGGATCCTCGACGGCCGCAGCCTCGTCAAAGATCACATCCCTACTCATCTCAATCTTCCATGGAGTAGCATCATAGAGCTGATATCCCTTCATGGTAGTGATGTATCCTCCAAAGAGGAGCTTTCTAGCTTGGTCTTCCTCTTCTTCTTGTCCACATGGAAAAATGCATCACACCCAAAGATGCGAAAGTGAGCCACGGAAGGCTTACGAAAGCCTCATATGGAGTCATGTCCTGCAAAGCTGAGGTAGGAGAACGGTTATGGATATCAACTGCAATCGCCACCGCCTCACCCAAAAGGGAATGGGGTAATCCTCGATGCTCCAGCGGGCCATCTCTAACATGGTCCAATTCATATGCTCCACCGCACCATTCTCAGATGGTGCATTTGAATGGGTATACTCCACCCGAATGCCGTGATCCCTGCAAAACTGAGAAAAGAGATAAGAAGTAAACTCGCCACCATGATTGGCTCGAATACCACAAACTTTGAAGATTGTCTGCTTCTCAACAAACACCTTCCACTCACAAAAACGGGAGTATGCCTCGCTCTTGTACTCCAAGAAGTACAACCACACACAACGACCGAAGTCATCAACAATCCACACACAATGACCGAAGTCATCAATAATCAGCATCAAGTACTTGGCCTTCCCAAGGGAGGCCGTGCCTGTAGGTCCACGAAGGTTGGTGTGAACCAACCAAAGTGGTGTAATAGCCCTCCAAATAGCAACCTATGGATGTGGCTGCCGATGTTGCTTGCCCCTCAAGCAGCTAGGGCGACAGAAGGTGTGAACAGGAGGGAAATCTAGAAGTCCCTCTATTATCTTCATCCAAGAAGCCCGTCGAATCGCATCCATGTTCAAATGACCATACCAAGCATATCAAAGTAGCCCAAGCTCATGGAAAGACCTCACGACTAAGGCTATGAGCGTATAAAGCCCACCTTCCTATGTGCCTGTCCGAAGAGTTGCACCTGTAGACTCGTCCTCCACTATAGCCGCATCTTTGGTGAAGACTACACAAGTACCTAGCTAGGTAATACCGTAGACAAACAAAAGGTGAAAGCCCAACTCAAGTACATAAACAACTGTGGCAAAGGAAGACTCTCTCTCTAGTAATAGGGGAATGGTCCCCACTCCACAAACTCAAACCGTAGAGTTGTCACCAATGGTGATGATGTCACCTCAGGAACTCAAGTCCTGAAGCCAATCTTGTCAAAAGGTCAAGTGAGAAGAAGCTCCATTATCCACAAGCCACAGCTTCTCTTGAGAGGATTAAGCAAGGGTTGTATCCTGCTTAGCAAAGACATACACGAAGACAAACTGTCGTGGCAAGTGCGGCCTTCGAATCCTTCTCCTTTGGCTTCAAATGAGGGCACTTCTACCAGCACTTCTCAGCGTGAGCGCCCTTTCCACAGTGTGGGCACTTGGGCTTCTTCTCGTCCTTCTTGTCCTCTTGCTTCTTGACCTTGGCCTTCTCCTTCTTCTTCTTCCTGCCACCACTGATACCTGCAGTAAAAGCCTTGGAGGAACCAAAACCACTGGCCCCTACCTCTCTCAATCGCTCATCATGCTCCAAGACAAGCCGTGAAAGCTCCTCCCATAAGAGTCTCTCGTGGGTCTTCGATGTGATAAGACTAGTGTGGAAAACGTTGAACTTGGGCAATGCCAACTACGTCAACAAGATCATAGCCATATCCTCAAAGGATAACTTCCATCCAAAAAAAACAAGCTCACCTCTCATGTCCTCCAACTTAATGATGTGCTCCTTTACAGAAGGAGAGTCATCAAGACTGAGCATCCGCAACTTCTTCTCAAGAAATTGTGGGCAAAGGTCTTGTACTGATACAAAGACGAAAGCTTGTGCCACACCTCCACCACGGTCTTCAACTAACAAGCATGAACTAGGACAGAGTCCTAAACACTCATAAACAAAAAGGATCATGCTTAAGAGTTGAGTCGATCCCACAAGGCAACACGGTCCAACGAGGTGCCATCAACTAGATCCTCCTGAGGGCGGGGAATAGACTAGGAAACGAGCTCCCAAAGATCAAAGGTGTTGAGGATGCACTCCACCACAATGAGTAGTTGGCACTATCGAGTTTATCTTCTTTTGGTGAGGGAGGAAGAACAGGAACTTGAATAGAGGGTATCAAAGAAGGCATCTCCACAATCTTAGATGGGGCCCGCTGTGAAAGATCAGTAGACGATGGACGGGTTCTAGGAGACTCCACAAGTGAAACTCCCTATAATCACATCTTTGCTCAAAAGAGTGGTCAGAAAAAAGCTCCTCTTCTAAGTCATCAAAGCTTGAAAACTGGTACGACATCTTCCAAATCTACAATCACCCAAAAATGCTACGTTTTGATGGAAAGTGGGAATTTCAAAAGGCAATCAGCTACAAAAGGTATAGATATGCCACCTACACAAAGAAATATTGTTGCCTACAACAATAAAAGATGTCGTTGCCTATAGACGATGACCACTGGGCTGAAGAAGGTTGACATTGGAGCAATAAATGCTGCCGCCAGGGGTCGCCAAGCTGAAAACACAAATGTAGATCCGCCAAATGTTGCCGCCACCTTCACAAATGGCTGCATTTGCACAAACGCAAGGCTGAACGGCTGTGTTTGATGGCTGGGCTGCTCCTCTGAAACAAATCTCAACTCTATGCTCACTTAGGTGATGATACCATGTGAGAGTGCACAACAAAAGAAGGAACATGAACACACACACACACACACACACACAGCAGAAAATGAAGGAAGAAATACTGCACTGACTGAAGATGAATGCTGAATACAATGATGTGGACTGATCAGTCCCTGCACGCAGCCCAAGGCGTCAGTGAGGACACCAAATCAGGCTGAGATGATGGCAGCACCACGTCCGAGAGTGTCTGGGAGCCAAAGTGTGCTAAAATCTGCAAGAAGAAGTGATTAGACAAGTGTGGGCTCTGGCTATAAATAGCCAAACTCCTCCAAAACTTGCCGACTGCTAAAAAGGCCTCTAAATCCGGCTGACCTGCTAAAATAGGTAATACGACTGCAATAAATGCAGTCCAACTGCACATAAAAAATGGGAAAATAATAACAAAATATCCAGGTAGTCATGGAGCAGGTAGGCACTGTCAAGGGTTGGAAGCCAACTAACAAATAGAGGAAATGCACAAAAAATGTGCCTAAAATGGAGGAAATGCACACTAAATTGTTAAGAGCTCCAATGTCTCCATCAAACTCTAACAAGAGCTCATAACCAAGAGATGACAGACTGACATGACTAAACAGGGTAGGCTAACAGAATACATATTCTCAACATTGTCAAAAGGTTGGTTGGCCATTATGACAATGAGTGTCGATCAAATGCAAGAGGCACATAGCCAAGACCAAACTCAATCCCCCCTCCCTCTATCAAGCAACCCCCAACAAGGGAGGCACGGTGGTGGCAACCAAAATCGTGAACACTGGCATGGCCAAACTCACACTGCCACCGATCAATCATCACAATCAACTTCATTCTCAATGCCAAAGGGCTTGTCTAACTAGTCTGCAGAGGCTCGCTTCATCAAATCCTCTCGACTGCTAAGAAGTTATGCTATCCTTGTCAATGAAGACCTCATCATGCTCATCTAGATATAATGAGGATAGAATCAAGAACCAAAGACTGATGCAACTTCAAAACTGCCAAGATTGACAAAGACCAAAGTCACAAGTAACAAGTAAGACAGGGCCTTGGGACCCAAGAATATCATTCTCCAAACACAATAAGGAGAGGAAGCATCCCAAAAAACAAGAACCTCCCCTATCTTGTCCTTCATAGCCATCTCCCTATCTCCTTGCTTAGGACAAATATTGAAATTAATTTTTCATTTTTCATTTTTTTCAAAATATAGATTTTTTTTCCTCAATTTTTGGGCAGTTCCAAGGTACCATTTTCCCTCCTTTCACACATCTACGCCTACACACAGTCTCTCACATCCCCATCCCCATTCCTCTTCATTACATAATGAATCATTGTAAGTTATGGTAAAAGACACAGCTCAACCCACTCCTATGCTCTAGTGCAAGAGAACCAAACTAGTTTTGCTTGCTTTGATTCACATCATCTTAAACAAAGTACCATAACCAAATATTCTCTCTACAACACTGTAAAATATTAGTCTATAAGCACAAACAGTCATCAACATAGTGCACAAAATCGCAGTCAATAAGCAGTTTTCAATATTAAAAGAATTTACCGTCAAATCAGAGATAGGTGTATCAGGTACTCGTAAAAAACTAGCCCCATTCAGCGGATCCACGAGTTCAGTCCACTTCGATGCCTCTGTCCAGTTTCCAAGAACTGTTCCATGAAAAGGCATTGTGTTAAGCATGCATACATAAAATAAAAGATTATCCAGTTGAGAACTCCCTAGCATATCAGCTGGCTTATTCAGAAAAACAAAAGTTGTTTCTAGTTGTACTTTTAAATAGCACAAAAATCAAAACAAATAACCCGACACAATAGAAAGTAATCCTTATGATTTATGTTGCTGTAACTAGAACAAAGAAAGGTTAGAGTCAGATTTGTGCCTTGAAAGAAACATGTATAATTCATATACCAAAACTTTGTGTGAGATTTTGGACTTTCTACTGTGGAAACATTCCATCCTTCACACAAAAAATCAAGGTTTTTCTTGAATAAAGATTCTAGCCAATACATAGTAGTGCAACCGCAAACATAAGTTTCAGTCTGAAATCCCATGTTTCAAGACTAAGATTTCAAGGCTGATCACATGCAACTTAAATGGGGACCAAACTGCTCCTTACATGAACAACAAAAAGACCAATGCCTTCTGGATGAGATATACTAAAATACTCTACCCCACACGAACATGTTTTACCCCATTTATGAAAAAAGTTAGAGACATATGAAATCTAATTTTTCACATTCTAATTAATGAAGCTTGGAGAAATTCTTTTGGTAGGAGACTTTAACACTAAGACAATGCACTACCCTTGCTTTGGAGGGGGATCCTATATAGTTATCTATTACGGAGGAAGAGGACTATGGATCACAAACAGTGCCTGCAAACACCAGAGCAAGCACAAACTATGGTCAAGAGCTACTAGAGCTAAGATCACAGCACCATCTCCTTATCTATAATGGGATGAGGAAGTGGCTATAGTCAAGCAGACACACGCTTCCCACATGGAGGAGGGAGTAGCACCTAAGACTACATATTGGGATCATGGGAGACGGCCAAGCTCATACACGACTTCTTCCAATGAACCCCATGTTGAGAAACCACTTCTTCAGTTCACACACTTCATTTAGGGTTTCGCACTAACAGCCCCAAGAAGGGCTGGTGTCCACATTTTGACCACTTTTTCAATGGGTGTCCACACAATGGTGCACCGCCCTAAATAGCATATGCCTATAAATAGGCAAGCACTTCATTCATTCTTTACCACCCCACCACTCTTCAGTCATTCTTCACCCCTCTTTCTCCATCCTCAGACACCTTTCACTTCTCTCACCAGCCCCTTCCACTGCCCCCACACCTCTTCAAGAGGACATTGCTGTTCATGGCTCGTGGCTGCCTTCACTCTTCCTCTTCTGCTTCGAGTGCCCTATTCCAACATTAGGCCTTGCCTTTGGAGCATCTTCCACCTGGAGTCGCCATCATCTGCTTGGCATCATCATCCTTCTCCATCAGGCTCCACCTTCACCTGCGTTTTTCAATCTAGAGGCCGCCTCCTTGTGTGGCGTCATCATCTCCAAGCTGGTGTCAACATCCTAGCCTCTCGCGACAATCTCCATCATCGAGCATCAGTGATTTCATCACTCGTCCACCATAGGGGTGCTTTTGTAGCCTAGTTTCTCCTCCATCACTTGGCATCACTCGTCTGTCTCACAAAGGTTGCTTGGACCTCCATTTTTGCAGCCCGGCTCATCCTCCATCATCTGGCATCATCATTATCCACTTGGCGTCAACATCTAGGCTGCTCTCCCTGTGTTTGACAGCTCCGACACTTTGGGATTTGCATTTTGCTGCCAAGGTCACTCCTTGGCATCAAAGGACTATGGTTCACTCCCTCGATAGCTGGTAATCATCTACCACATCTTCGATAGCATCAGAGAATTGTGCTTTGCTTCCTCAACAATCGTCTTTTACCTTTCAATGATTACTTCGATAGCCCACTGCCCAGAGAACTGCGTTTCGCTCCCTTCATTGTGTAAATTTTCCACAGGTGCTACCGCCAGATTCAAACACGACAGTGGAGTTACTTTATGAGCTTTGACTCCGATATATTAGGTTTTCTTCTCATAGCATGATTCAATGCATCATCACCGTGTTCTTGTTTCTCAGTCTCTCTTCTCTCTCAGTGTTTTCCGTGCACACTCTATGTCACTCCCCACAAACCCTACTGTCTCTCTACACTCACTTATTTTGACATGGTATCAAAGCATACCTGTTATTTGGACATGATATGAGAGCATACCTATTATTTTTGGCAACCCCCCGACCAATCGGGGCAAACCTCTCTCTCCATCACAGCCCCTTTTCTCCCACCAGTATCATTGTTCTCTTCTCCAAGGAGTGCAGAAATGTATATGAGGATGCCATCTATCACAGGTTTTATGATATGGATGCACTACTAGAGGTACTTACATCATAGTTTACTGATCTATTATACTCTTTTGCCATAGCCAGCTTCCCCCATACTACCCACTCTCACTCTAAACCCAAAGTACAGACAATAGTCAATACAATGGCAAGCATGATAAGACTAGTACATCTCAAATGATAGAAGAAACTAGTGTGAAGCTCAAATTTTGAACCAAATCACAATACAAGATCGAGCGACACTCAAACTAGCACCAACTATTCTTGAGTATCAACTTAGAGGATGCCTGGAGGCAAATTCATGAAGCACAATCACCTACGGTTAGGGAGTAGGCAATAACAAGGTAGTCCCCTTTTCTATGTCGCTCCTTACCCCTTTAGCAGGATAAGGCGGGGTGTTACGTCCTTGGACGTCTAGGTGGACACTAGTAGGATTGGTCAGAGTGGTCATGAAGTGACTTAGTGCAAATGCACTAAGGGCACTTCAGGGTTAGGGCAGCCGAATCCTATGTATAGAACTTAATGCCCTATTGAGCACAGTATCGTGTGATCCGCCACTCTTTTGACTCTTAGCCCATTGGCCAACGCATCCATACAATGGGATGGTGCAAGCTAGTGGTATGGGATGCCAATCCTTGGGATGTGTTTGTGATCTGGAGTGCTACTAGCTTCCAAGCTCAAGAGTGAGCCTTTTTGGCTCTATGGCTAGGAGGTGAGTTTGATATCTAGTACCTTTCATTTGTGGATATGGCTTGTATCGTGTCTCATGTGCATGTTGGATCCTTGGGGGATGTCTCATTGGTATCGTGAACCTGGCTTGTGTCGTGTCTCATGTGCAAGTTGGATCCTTGGGAAAAGTCTCATTGGTATCAAAGCATCAGCTTGTTGTTGGACACGAGATTCAATGATGTGCATAAAACCACTTTGCTCATAGAACCACGATGGTTCACACCTCACAAGTATACCTTTATCTCATTTAGGGTGGTATGGGGCATTGCTATAACAAGAGGGGCGTGCATAAGGGGCACATGTTGCGGGTGGTGGGTACAATGACAAGGTGTGTTTCTTGTTCGATACTCGTACTTGGGTTTTGTGTTGGGGTGATGCTTGTGTGCAAGCATTTTTTGTGGTTCTAATGATTGGAGCTCAAAGAGCTACCACTTCAAGGCTATGGCAAAACCATCATTGGAAATTGAATTCCTATAGCACATATGGGCATCAATATTTTGATTGTTTGGCAGTGATTTTTGTCCATTTAATATTTACTGTTAATGTAACATTATATGTTGTTGTGATTTTAACCTTTATTGTTTGTGTTAATGCTAGTATTGATTTTAATGTTAACGTTATGTTTAATGTTATGACAAACTTTACTAACACAATTATGTTGATGTCAAGGAGAGGGAAAGACTCAAAAATCAATCAAGGCAAGAGAAAGACTAAGAGAGTCCAAACGTCATGGAGAGAGAGAGAGAGAGAGATATGAACTCTCTTGATATCGTGCTGAGAGAGAGATTGGCCTAGGGGAGATGCAAAGGGGAAGGGGGGAAGTCTCCTCTCTGTTTAGAGATGCAAAGAGAGAAGTGTGGTGTGATGGGGACAAGGCGTAGTGTGGCAAAGGTAGCCGCCCATCAATCTCACAAGGAGAGAGGGGCAGTCACCCATCAGCCCAAGCTAACAAGCTCATCTCTATGGCGGCCGTGGAACAAGCCACTACAATGAACCAACAGAAAATGTGGTAGGCTATGATTTCTCCTAATTTTTCCACATTTCCTACGTGGGAGATGTAGAGTGGAGAAGCAACGTTCTCAATTCATATACCTTAGACTACTCAAGTTGGGGGGTTGTGTGTCCTTGTCAAGTAATCTTACCAATTATTGACTCTCTTACTTTATGACTATCCCCTCTCTCTCTCTCTTGACTCCATTAATTTGAACCTTCAATTAATGACTAAAACAAGCCCCTTAAGTTGCCCCCCTACCTACACCCAAAAACCCACCTTTTTTTAAAAGAATAAAAACAAAAAACAAACTATTAAACAAATGTACATTAAATGCACTCTATTTACAATCTTGTTTTTCTCAATGCTCTGTTTATCTCTCAGTTCTAATCAAGACATAATTTTTGCGCACTCTCTCAGTCCTCCTATTCTTTCTTGGTTTATACATTCTCTCTCACCATCCTGGCTTCAAAGAGCTCTAAAAAAGAAAAGCTAATATGAGCTTGAGCACATGGCCAAGCTATGTCTCAAAGGTATGTCAAGAAGACAGGGATGATATAAGATTTAACCACCACACCATGAAGTCCTAGCTTGGGGAGATTTTGAATTATAAACTACTATTATGCCCCAAAGGGATTTCAAAAAGAGCAGGAGGACATGAGCTTAGGCGCATGGCCAAGATCTATCTCAAGATAATCTCAAAGAGAAATTTGAAAATCTTTTGCTCACAAGACAAAGGTCTGCCACCATTTTTTAAAAATGACATGGCAAACATAGAGAAACACAAAATGCATGACATACAATGAACACAATTTATAGAATGCTAAATGAGTGAATAAGAATATGAACAATACAATAAGGAGCCCTCAAACCTCTATGTCTCAAGGACGAACAAAGGTGAATGGTGTTGGAATGTGTTGTACTCGTATCATCGTGGGCAACAGTGAAGGGAGTGAAACTTAGTCCTCTAGGCAGCAAAATGTCATAGAAGACTTTGGCCAGCAAAAACACTCTCAGAATCTATGCTTGGGGATGGCACTCTCCCTCAATCTCCGGTGACTATTGAACACTCTTTGAACTCCCTATATCTATATTATGATCTTTTCATCCAGTTATTCATTCACATTCATTTCACTCATTACTTTCTTGTTCTTTTCTTTTGCATTCTTGTCTAAGTTTGTTGAGTTTTAGTCGTGATTATACACCCCTAAGTGTTTTCTTTGTGCAAACCCTAGCATATCTTCACACTCCCATTGCTCCTTCTCCTTCTCCTCCTCATCCTCCCACTTCTTCTCCTCCTCCTCCTTCCCCTCTCCCTCTCCTCCTCCTCCTCCTTCTCCTCCTAGATAAGTAGTGTTGGATTCACAAAATTTTCAAAAGATGCATGATACCCATACACATGTGTGGTCTATACACACAAAATTTGATATTTCAAAATTCCTAAACAAGTGAGCAAAAACTCCAAAGCAAATCAAAATGATGAAGCCCCTTCCCATGGATGCTAAAGTATGGTGCATTTATTCAAGAATATATGTTACATCTTCTATTGCAAGAATCAAAATATGATGGGAGAGGGAAAATGTGGATATGTGTTTGCATTGACCAATGTATGTGATCATTTGATCAAAAAGTGTCTAAGTTGGCCAATGAACCTCAATTGGATCAGTGCATGTAAAGTGTGCCAAATAGTAGGACCAAACGTCCAAATTAGGTGAAGACAAGCTGTTACAAGATCTAATGAAAGAATTGAAACACAATGTAAGAGGGAAAATGTTGTGTGATCATTTGATTAAAAGTTCTAAGTTGGCCAGCAAAACTCAATTGGATCAATCTTTGCATGCAATGTGTGGCAAACACTAGCAGCATATTTTCAAAGTTGGAGACAAAAGACATACATGGGAGACACATAGGAAACACCTTGGTAACAGAACTCGCAAAAAGGCCTGAAATTCTTTAAGTTTATGGCTTTACCACCGATTTCCTAACACGTTTCCACAAAAAACTGGGCTGGAAATTGAGTTTGCAAGCACAGAGCAATAAAGAATGTGAGATTGAGGCATACCTAGATTGAAAATCTGCCCTGATTGTGAGGCGCCAAGCGTCTGAGGATTGAGGGTCGCGAAGGAGAGGGGCGAGGGTGAAACTCTGAATGTTAACATAAGCAAAAATTGGACAGACGATAGCCGTTAGTTCAAGTCTGGCCTGGCATGTTACATTAGAACGCTTGATCCTTTACAGATAGAAGGACAGAGATGGACTTCCACCTTTCCTCGAACTGCGCTCCAATGACGCTGTAGTACCGTAATGAATTTCTGGTTCTTTCCTTGATGGATCCGAAGAGGCGACGTGCGGCGTACCGCTGCATCTTCCTCTGTCTAGCCGCAGCTTCTGCTGCTGCTGCTTATTCTCGTTTTCCTCCTCCTCCTCCTCCTCCTCCTTGTCTGTGCACCGGCTCATGCAATGTGATCGAAGAGAATGATTCAACAGCAGGAATGATTCGGAACTTTTAAGTAAGATTTATCGGTCTTTCCTCTCGTCCACTCTCGTCGACTACCCCTTCAGTCGCCTACTACTGCCACTTGGATCTGTCTCCTTTTCCATAAGGGTGACTAGGCGCTCTGCGCCTAGACTTGCCCGGCGCTTCGCGCAGGGGCGGGCGCAATTTTCGCGACGAGGGCGGGTGCTGGACGCGTAGCACCCGCCCCCGTGTTTCTTTGTGGGGAGGTTGGGGGCTGCCATGTGGCACCCGCCCCCAACCTCCCCCAACTAATAGTAAAGATGTTACATGTTACATGCACAGCTTCCTATGCTTTTTGCATGTATATATCTCTACCCTTCATACCAGCTATAAAAGGGGGCTAACTTTCCTTATTACATGTTGGAAAAGTCTAGTCATAACTTCTATGTGGCATGGCCCTTCCTACTCTTCTTCACACTCTCTTCCACGACAATGCATGTTGTCGAGCAATCAAAATGGTCCAAGATGGATAGGGGAAAAGGGTTGGAGCAAGGGTGTACATATGGCGAAATGGTAGTGGTTTACTTGATTTGTAAACCCAAGGAATAAAGTTTGAACATTAGGTGGATTGGCAACCAAATGGACTAATGCGGCTCGTCGTCTCTAACAAATTTCCATACTAGCTGCCCATATTGTTTTAAATGCATGGCATGAAAGATGGTTGTATGAGATTATGATGTCATGGCATGCAACCCATGCAATGATGGTGTCCAAATGTAATGTGTTGGTTTTCCAAAGGGAAATTTAGGACTTGCACTCCATTGCTCGCACTCCCTATACATGTCATCCACACTCCCTCCACTTGAATCCTCCTATGTGCTATGTTGTTGGGAGTTTTCTCTTCTTCTTTTTTCGTGAATAAGTGTATATTAATTTACATCAGCCATTCAAGCCAACCAAACAGAATGGTGACAAGTTACATGAAGTAGGCCTTCTAAACAACCAAGAAATCCTAACAATTAACATGACAAGCCAAAAAACTACCAAAACCTAGTACACAAACATCATACTAACGGCACAATAGAAGTAGAAGAAACAATATCCAACCAAGGAACAGTCACATTAAGGAGAACCATGTCCACTGAAACCATGGAAGAGATCTCCCAAAATAGTAATTCTTGAACACGGGCCACATGACTACATATGCCCAAGGCCAAATCAAAAATGAAGGCAATGTGGATGCTCCAAATGTGCCAAAGAGCTATCCATTTGAGAAAGTGAAAGAGGTAGAGATGATCCGATTGCAAAGTGAACTTTATTAGCTTTCTCACTAGTAACCCATTTCTTATTCTCTACCATCTTATGGTAGATCCAATTAGCCGACCTTTTCTTAAAATCATCAAGTTTCACAAACATTTAGTCATGCTAAGGGAAAGTCATCTAAAAGGTAGGCAATGGATTATATTGTTGAAGCTACTCTTGCAAGGTCAACCAAATGTCGCAATAGCCTCGTGGCACCCAAAATACTGGCATATGCAACAAAAGGAATAAAGATAAGATTGCCCAAGAATGATAGCATCTCTCACCATCTACAACCCTGAGCAAGTTATCCTATTGAATTTATCTCACTATAAACCTTTATCTAGCCAATCAAGTGGCCTAGAAGTGGCTAGCACTTCCGCATGTAATGAATTAGCCTCCTGTCAGAGATCAAGAGGATGCCCAAATTGTAAAATGAAGAATCTCTTGCCATGAGGCAATCAAATGAGTAAGCAAGAATGATTGTGAAGTTTTAACATGCCATGTTGAATTTCGCACATGCTACCAAGATGCTCAAACAAACATGCAACCATGGGAGATACCAATCTCTTCATTGAAAAATTTTTCAATATCAATCCAAGGGTGATGAAGCTTGCAAAATGCCATTCTCAGAGTTGTTAAATGAAGGTTGACACCCAACAAAATAGCTCCCCCCAACCGTTTTGGAGTAGTAACATACTACCAAGATATCCACACTTGACCCAAATTATTGCCTTTCTTTTTTTGCAACATAAAGTAGATGGGCTACACCAATTCCAATAGAGACTTCTTAGTCCGAGGGAGCAAGGGGGGGAAAAAAAAAAGAGACCATACTAATCATGATAGATAGAACTGCACATGATGAGGCCAGCCTTTAAATTTCCAATACTTAAACCTGTCATGAATATAAGAGGACATCCAGTCAAATTATGCTTTGGGAGGTACATCACACTAATGGGATATCCCAAGTGCCGGGTCATATCACCTTTAGAAACAATAGCTCCCTACCATCCTAATACTTGCAAATCAGACTCCACACAACAAATCGATGTAAATGTTCGCCCATTTATATGAAGGCCCAAGGCTAAACTAAGCAAATGCCAAATAGCCAGCTTTGAAACAGGACATTAGTAGTGGTTGCATCCTTATAAGCATGGATTCACGTACTGATCTCTTCAACATTTAGAACTTTGGGCTAGGCTGGATACCATATACATTTTCCATCACGATTCCTTTCTTTCAGCAATGATTGAAATGTGGGTGGAGAGGCATCATATCCTTTTTTATCATTACCCCTTAGTTTTGGAAATGACTCATCAACTAGTGCATGCCTTCAAGGCTCTGCTTGCATGCTTACCTTTATCTTTTAATCAATCTCCCCTATTGAATGATTAGTTTATCAAAGTCATGCAAGAGTTGATCGCTATGTTTTCCACATTGGTTCTGTCCAGGGGCATTGATGCATGGCTTGTTTCTAGGAATGATGCATGTGCACTGTTTTAACAATATGGTATTTAGCATGCATATCCTTTTTGTGCTGAATTCTAGTATTTGTGCTCTTTATTGGAACATTCGGTCACTATGCAACGGGCTAGGGATACCTCTAATGATTTGATTGCATGCCATGTATGGCTGAAATGTAGAGTCCAAACTATCCAAGAGGAGGAATATGCTAAATTTAAATTGCTGGCTCATTTGGATGCTTTGCATGATAACAATTGTCAATCTTATCATTCTTTGCTCATCTACATCAAAATATATGCTTGGGAGAATATTGTGATATTGATGAACGAGCTAGGTGATTGGTTGTGGAGATGATATCTATTATTTGGATGTGCCTTGAATAATATATATCTATGTTGGGTCCACAAGAAGTTCTTTTTTATGCTATTGATTATGCTCGTCGATATATTTGTGACATGGTTCAAAATTAGGTTAAGCCTGAATGGGTAGACTTGATGGAAGATATTATTGAGGAAGAAGTGGAGGAAATGCTATTCCATTAACCACGTAAGAAAAGCTTGGGTTGGGATAGCATCCCTAATGAGCTATTTTTTGCCAATGTGAAGCAACTTAAAGACTGACTCACCTTTGCTAGCATGTATTGAGCTTCAAATCGATGCCTTTGGATTGGAAGATTGCAATTATTTGTTTGCTACCCAAGGTTCCTCCCCCATGTACTTTGAGACAATGGACATCCATTCTGGTAATGGTTTCCTTGTATAAAGTATTTTCCAAAGTCATTGCCGATAGATTGCAAAAAGCATTCCCACAATTGATTCACCCATGTCAATATGGTTTCATCAAGGGATAAAACATTATTCTTGATATTTTGAATGTTTAAATGGGGATTGATTATGTTAAAGCCTCTAGTTAGCAACTTGTTATGATCCAGCTAGATATTGCAATAACTTTTGATCATGTTAGATGGTCTTTTGTGCGACAAATGATGCCACAAAGCAAGTTTCATGATGAACAAAGATGAGAAGAACTACTGGATCACCACTTTTCCTTTTACATCTTCTGATTTAGCAACCTAAAGTCTCTCCATTTCACTACGAATGACATCCACAAGATCTGCCCTTTGTAATCCAACAATCGAAGAATCAAACCTTAAAGTAGAATTTGAGGCATCTTTACCAACCATTGTAGTAGTCGGCAAACAAGATGAATGAGGTTGAGGTTTAAAGTGGAATCCTTTACTCCTATGTTGAAAGGTTTGTGTGATATTATTAAAGGCTGAATGTGTAGGAATTGAATTAGCTTCATGGTGAGCACGATATTTAGCCACATAAACCCAAGGAGCATTGTTACACACTTGTCCTTGACTAACAAGGTGCACCTCACCAATAAGCCCAACCTGAAGGGAATATACAATAGCAAATTTGTGCAAACCAAGAGGTGTAGGGGGACGAACAAATTATTGCAACCTTGATGCTTCAAAGCAAATTTTATTAGGCTAGGTTTTTGTGGTATCCCAAAGCATGCAAGTTATATTCCTATTTTGAGGCCAAGTAGGGATCCACCAAGACTTGACTGAGATATTTCAATACACATGGAAGAAGCTGCCAAAAGTGAGAAGGGAAATCGACCACTCCTACCCAAATCAAGTATGCTTGTTTAAGAATATCCCAAAATTTTTCCACGGGTCTTCATGGAATGGCATGAACCAACCGACCATCGAGAAAAAGAGGGATATGTTGCATGTTTTATCATCTCATTTAGAAATGATTGTGCTGAGGAGGGGCTTGCGTCTGATTAGCTAGTTGGTGGCAATTTTGCTACCTAAACGTTATCACACAAGCAGATCTAACCCTTAGGGCTATCATAAATCTCCTCTATAAGAGGGGCCTACACTTGCCCTAAAGTATCAATTTGATATGCCTCATTATTTAGCATTGATTGTAGCCATGCTCTAATACAAGGAATCAAATGAGTCCTAAAATAAAAGATGGCCACCCCCTCACGGAAGGCAACAATCTACTACAAAACTATTTTTGTCCCTATAACAACCACCACTAGTTCACCTTCTAGTAAAGAACTTGCTTTTCTTTCATTTGCACATGCATAATCATTCATAAGACTATTCGCACTAGCAAGCATATAATGAAAAGACTCAGTGGACTACAAGAAAGGTGCATCCACATCTTGTTGAGATATCTCACCATGGTACATGTCCCCCTATCCTTGCAAAGGAGGGGAGCCACCTTACTACAAGAGTTCCAAAACAATTGTATCTTTGGGATGTAACACTACCTGCTTATGTGCTTCAACACCTTCAATATCCTCCAATCAAGTGTCCTTAGCCTGAGACTCCTCATCCAAATCCAAGGCATCTTCACCTTCTACCCCAACCAAGTATTGATTTTAAAAATCCATCTCTCTCTCTCTCTCTCTCTCTCTCTCTCTCTCTCTCTCTCTCTCTCTCTCTCTCTCTCTCTCTCTCTCTCTCCAATTAAGCTAAAATATTTACAAAAACTTTGAGGAGCACGCCACTCGAAATCATGGAAGTTTCCATAGTAAGAATCCTCAAACATAGCCTATAGGACCATGAATACTTCAGGCTGAATCCAAAATAAATGCATTGCATATTCACTAGATGTGCCAAATACTAGCCCAATAGTCACTAACATCTTACCTAAAATCCAAGAATGAATGATTGTATGATTGTACATTGACATGTCACTGAAGTCCATATTCGAAAAAATAAAATACAAAATTGGTCTAGCAACTAGGCAAGATGTAGTGGCGATCAACCGCCGAGACCCACGCACCATTTATTATTTCAAGTGTTCCAAGCCGAGCACTAATGGCTACCTCTCACATAGCCAACGTGCCATCCATCTTTACAGGTGTAGAGAGCTTACCTCCATGCCCCGTCAAGTTACCTCCTCTCCCGAGCACTCCAGTAGCTCCACAATCCAAGTGCAAGCTTCAAGCAAGCTCCATCCTCAAGCTCCGCACTCCAAGCTCCATTGCGGCGAGCAAGAGAAGAGAAGAGAAGAGAAGAGCTTCTCCACCTTGGTCCCTCACCCTCACACACTCACTCCCTCACACTCTCACACTCCCTCTCTCAAACACAAGCTCAAGCAAGCAAGAAGAAGAAGAAGAAGAAGAAGAAGAAGAGGAGAGCTACTTTTGGCCACACACAAGAATGAGCTTTTCATTCACTTTTCAACTTTATATACAAAACCCTAAATCCCTTTTGGGCGGTCATCCCCTTATCCCCTTTTCTACATGGCCGTTAGGCCCTTCTTCCCATTGTCCTCCTATCTTCCTAGCTTCCTTCCTTTACAAATTGCACGGGTGCTCTTAAAATAGATCATTTGTTTGCATAAAAGCCCAATCCAACCATGGGGATGAAGGTTGAAATGCAAGCAAAGGAGAATGCCACTAAAGCCATTCTTCCAAGTTCAACCACCTTAAGATACGCAAAAGAACTAACAAAGATGATGCAAAGGCCACTAACCAAGACCTCAAAATGCAAGCAATTAGCCTCCTTTCTAGAGTCAAGGGGAAGCCAAGCAATGAAGTGAAGGATATCATGCTATAAGGAAATCAAGTGTGAAATGAGAAAAGATTGTGGTGTTTTGATTGCTGAAGTGGAATTCAAAACATGCTACCACGAGGCTTGGATTCTAAGTGCGACCATGTGAGGAGTAATTCCCATTCTTCCCATGGTTCAGCCTATAGTCAAGCCATCAAATGTTCAACATCTTAGGGAATTAGTAGACTCGACTCAAGGGTATGAGTTTGAAAAGGGTTGAGTATCCTCGAATTTGAGATACCTACTCCAAAAGGGAGCACTATCCACAAATGCTTTTTGAACAATCATATTTTCAAAGGATTTCTTGACGTGTTTAAACATGTAAAGGACCCTGAGGAAAAAGTTTTAAGAAAGCTAATTTTATGTGCCAAATAATGGGGCAACATACCTTGTTTAAAACTAAAGAGTGCTTTAGAAGTGTGCAAGGAAAGTGGGTAGACACTCCCTTGGCAAGCGAGTCATATGGATGGATAGACCCAATTAGTTGGATAACTCTCTAATTGGATAAACTTTAGATTAGAAACTAGGCTAGGATAATAGAATCCTTAGGTCAACTTATTTAAGGTTAAAGTAATAGTAAAATTATGACATCAAGGCCATGGAAGTAGCTTTCACTCTCCATGAACCAAGTGCAAGTTGAATGCGCTAATGCCTTTGGCCCAAGGGTGTAATATTTCTAAAACTACATTGCCCAAGCTAACCAATGCTAATCACTAGTTGGATCTAGGCTATACATTTGAGTGCAATGTAGCTTTAGAGAGTGAATGATTTTCATAGACATGTTGATGGATCCAATGCTTAAGACTTGCAAGAACTTAACATTCTAGATCATCTTGTAGCCAACAATTCAAAGTCGTTTTCATAAATTCAAAGCTTTGAAGAGAAAAAAATAATAACCATTTGACAAAGCTTGAAGATATTATAGCTCTCATCATTGGGCTTCCCAATTTTGTTTTACCCATGCTTTTAGATTCTCCATAGGGAATGGAGGTGATGATAATAGCTTGTAAGGCATCCTTCATAAGTCTCCACAAGTCACCTAACAATATTTATTAGGAGATGGACTTGAGGAAGATTGCTTGATCTATAATTGAGCTATTATAATCTACAATACCATTCCACCATGGGAGCTTCTACTGTTATTAGTGTTGCCTCAATTATAGGCAAAGGCAAAAGTAGCTTAGGCAATTGAGGACTAGAGAATTGTGAAGGTGGACATGTAGGCAACCAAGAATGGAATGTTAAAAACAAGCACAAGGTTCAAGAAAAATGAATATGGAGACAAAATCACCTTCAAATATTAGATGGCAACCAATAATGTCAAAAACAAGCAAGAAAAATGAATAAGAAGGTAGCAACACCTCCAAATATCAAACATTGTAAACTTTCAATAACTTAGACTATTCCTTATAAAATTGAGTGAGCGGTTCTCTAGCCAAGGCCAAGTATTATACATAGAGTAAGAGCCATAGTTTACTATGTGTATACTGTATAAAATTGTAATAGAGTTCTCATTCTTGCATATGAAAAATTTGCATGAAAAAGGGAGCTTGGGTGCTTGAGTGGTGCGAGGAAAGGAGAAGCTTCCTTCCTCAACCTCTTATTCTCTTCTCTTCTTTTCTCTTCTTGCTTGTAGGAGATGGAGGCTCGAAGCACTAAAGATATAGTATCATTGGATTTTGAGAGCTTGGAGTGGAATCCATTGGAGGCCCACCAATTTAACATACATCACTATGAACCATAGGCACTAACCCACATAAATCACTATGAAATGAATTAAGACATTCTTATCTCTCCCATCACCTCTCGTATGTGTCATTTTCATTTGCTTCCCAAAGAGATAATGCTCACAAAAGTTAAGATTCGAAAAATTTAGATAAGGAAGATAGTTCAAATGGCATAAGTTTTCAATCCAATTATTGACATTTCCCCCAAATGGAAATGCCATAAAGAAAAAGATGGTTGTTGAATGATAGCTACAACACGATCTTTAACACCAAAAACATGCAAAGGATACAAAGTACCAAATTTTGGCCCTTTGGCACAACAAGAGATCCTTTGCAAATCTTCCATGCAAGATCACCAAAAATCACTCTATAACCACAATCATTAAGTTGCAATACACTAAGGAAATTTTTTTTCAAGTCTAGAACATGCTATACATTTTGCAAGACAAAAGAAGAACCATTTGGTTGTAACAAGTGTATATCCCCAATGCCAACAATGTTGCATGCATAGTTATTTCCAACACAAATGCATTCTCTCTTTCCAAAATTGTGAGTAGAGAACAACTCTTTATGTGGAGTGACATGAAATGATGCTCCAAAATCCAATAGCCAGTTTTGAGATATGCCATTATCCATGGAAAATAAGAATGCATCACCCAAAGAGGATACAGACAAAAGATCACCATCATCACTGTTGCATGCATGTATCTCTTCTATCTTCCTTGCTTTTCTCTTTCTTTTTGCCATCATCCTCATTTGCCCTATTGCTTGCTCTTCCACTTGAATCAGTCCTTCTGTATGAGATGCTTTTTATTACTGAAGTACCTTTTTGTCACCTTTAATTTTCCTCTCTCACAAGAGTTTCC
This sequence comes from Lygodium microphyllum, assembly GCF_053477565.2. Lineage (NCBI taxonomy): Eukaryota > Viridiplantae > Streptophyta > Polypodiopsida > Schizaeales > Lygodiaceae > Lygodium > Lygodium microphyllum. Next base: position 28,553,056 of record NC_141157.1, on the reverse strand, counting down.
CTTGGTATATGACCTTCCTCTCACTACTATAACTACACTAGATCTCTTTGACTGTGCATTATTCTTTCTATTCACCCCCTCAGTGAGAAAACTACTCTCCACGTTAGCACTTGTAAGACCACCTGCAGGTCTGGAGTTACTAATAGTAGCCCTAAAAGTATCCCAACTCTTAGGCAAGGCACTAAATAGAAACATAACCTTAACTGAGTCATGGAAAGTGATATTTTGAGAAGTGAACTGGCTAAAAATAATATTGAACTCATTTAGATAGTTGGACATGAAAGTCTCACACAACTTGAGCCTTTGCTTAAAGCCCCTTGTTTCAACCATCATCTTGCAACAAGTAGGCCCCCCTACTTTTGAGAGATAAGCTAGCCCCAAATGCTTAAGCAAGCATTGTACATGCATGCATAAAAACCATTACAAATATCTCTTCGTAGGCATCCAAATCCAAGTTGTTTTGCTTCAATCCCAGTCACTAATGCCAAAATTGGTTATTGTTGCCCAAATTGAGCCTCAATGGCTCAATCACCTACTTAACTCAAATCTAGATTTTGATGATGAGGATAGTACCTTTATAAGTTGTGTGTAGCAAGCATCAATGGCGAAAATGAAGATTTATTATCTTACGAGCATGCCCTTGCCCACATCATACCTAATAGGACCTTGTCACATATTCAAATACGAGGGTTTACTTCCAAGTGGATTGACCAAGGTAATATTGTACATAGACATACATATAAAAAGAAAATTTAGTCATGTTTATTTTATTACATACTTGTATATATGATCTTCATGAGTTTTTCCAACTTATTTAAGTAGAATTGGCTTTGCTAAAAAATGAGTAACAATTAGATAACTTCTACTAAGTAACCCTCTTCTACCAAGCTCTTAACCAATCTTCTCTTGGATTTTCTATACTCCATAGTAGGAGTTTGTGAAGATATGATTTGATTGATGGCCTACCTATAAAGTGTGTAATTTTCTACAAGGTAGACTTGAAATTCAACTAACCAACCAAGTCCATAAATCCTAAGGGGTCTAGATGGTGCTACTCAAGAAAGGCATTTGAGCAACTACCAAATGTCCTCTTGCCTAGCTACACTAAGGTCAGGTATGTCATAGGCAGTTAATGAAGAGGGTTTACTTATGGATGACACTTGAGGTTGCTATTGTTGCTCTAAACTTTAGGGTGTTAATTTAGCCACGTTATCCTATAGTTTGATGCATGGATGGTTCATCCTACCAAGTATCATCAAAGGATGGAAGTGATGTGACTACTATTCGGGATTCTTGTTGTGGTGTTTCTTCTTTAATGGTGGGTATGGTATCAAGCCTATTTATGGGATAACTTCTACTAATAATCCCCTTCTAGCAAGCTCTTAACCAAGTTTCTATTGGATTTCTTATACCCCACATGATGAGTATGTGAAGGAAATTTTCAATTGATGGCTTCCATGTAGAGTGTGCACTTTATTTCTTGAAGCTACTATATCACCTTACTCCACAAGTATTCTAATTTATTGCCAACCTTCACAACAAAGATTCAATCCTTATGCTTCTCACTCCAAGCATGAACATCCATGAACACCAAACTACTAGTTGAGAGGGAAACAATGGTGGAATGTGAGGTAGAAGCTATGGAGTGTAAGAGGGTTGAGAGAGAGAAGAACACGAGAGTTATGTGGGTACAAAATGAATGGTATACTTGTTCCTTGTTATATTCACTTCAATATGACTACATAATGTGTACATATACAAGGGTGCCTGACCACCTATACACCATTGACCTTTACCCCAAAAAGAATTGAAAATATTAGGTTTCCACATAGGCTTGCTTAAGGTGAACAATAGCCTTTTTACTTGCTTGGATAGAAAGAAAGTGAAGAGTGACCTTGAGTAGGAGATAAGAGGTTGAATGAATGTGGAGAAACTATTGAAATAATGAGAGCTAAATCCATGTCCCTCAATGTTGACCTTGTGTTGCCTTTATATTTTGGTTCCATTTCTAAGATGATGGGTGGAAACTATGCACTCATCTATTAGATCACATGATTACCATATCAAAAATAGAGGTCGCAGTGATTTAACATTAGATATTGAGTTCACTCGCTTTGATATATTGGGTGTTCCACCTTTGAATAGTTGGTTAGGTTTGATTGGTCTTGATTGTTAAAATGAGAAAGAAATGAGTAAATATTAGTATGCTAGGTATAAAAGCATCAATCGTATATGTTGCATACTTTCATTAGTCCTTGTTATACGTGGAAGCTCTAGAATAGATCAAAACTTGAAAGAAAATATGTCTTTGCTCTTTGCATCATTGTATTTCCCATAACATTATGACATCATGGTCAATATATCAGGGTGACATTGTAGTGATCAAACCACTAGAACGCTTCAATATTACAATTCCTTCTAGCATAAAAAGGGAGGTATGTGAAAGGGAGCGACGGATCGAAGGTTAGACTCGAGAGCTATGGCGGGAGACTAAGAGCAAGAAAGGGAGAGACTAGAAATGGGAACTCCAATAGTCACAATGTGTGACCGGGCCTTCCTTTATTCAAACTGTCACTAAAAGAATAAAGAATAAAGTGACGGTGACGGGCCCCCGCCACCTGCAATGTGCAGTGGTGGTGGCTATCAATGTAGTAATACATGGGCGGCTAGGCAGATACGCCTTTACCCCCAACAACCTCCCACTTAAAGGCAAATTTGCCCCAGTGAGGAGTGAAAAGAAAAAGAAAAAAGACAGTACAACATGTACACATGTACAACAGGATGAGGAAAGACATCATCTCATCCCACGCCCATCAACCTCCTGAGGAAGGCAAAGCGCTCTGTAGAGAGGCTTTTCGTGAGTAGATCTGCAGGATTCTGGTCAGTCAAGATCTTGACAAGATCAACAGACTTGTCCTCAACAACCCCACGTATGAAGTGATACCTCACCTCAATGTGTTTCGTCTTCGCATGTGGAAGACCGGATTCTTGGTTAACTGAATAGCACTCATAGAATCCGAATGCAGTGTAGGGATAGAATCAATACCAAGGTTAGCAAACTAAACGACCCAACCAAATGGCCTCCTTGCAAGCCTCAGTGGCTGCAACATACTCGGCCTCTGTAGTAGAAAGGGCCGTGCATTTCTGCACCTTGGACATCCAAGAAACAGCACCTCCAACATAGGTGAATACATAGCTGGAAGTGGACTTCCTACTATTTGCATGTCCTGCATAATTAGGGTCACTATACCCCGCGACTCCTGTATCCTAACTGCCATAGCATATGCACATATCTGCAGTGCCCTTCAGGTACCTCATGATACCCTTCACGGCATCCCAATGCTTCTTGCCAAGTGTAGCCATATAGCGTGCCACAACACCAACTGCAAAGGCAATATCTGGACGAGTAGCTATCATGGCATACATAAGACTGCCCACTGCGGATGCATAGGGAATCTTGGCCATCTCAGCCCTCTGCTCATCTGTCTACAAATAATCAGCCTGTGATACCTTCACATAAGAAGGCAATGGACAGCCAATAGACTTTACGTGATAAGTAGAGGAGTCCCTGATGCCTGTTGCGTGTAATGCGTATACCAAGTATGTGAGCGGCCTGTCCCAGATCTTTCATCTGAAAGCTCTTCTTGAGCTGAGCCTTAAGAGCATCTAGCTCATAATGAGCTTTCCCTGCTATCAACATATCATCCACATAGAGTACCAAAATCAATAAAGGACCATCACGAGCTTTCTTCTATAAAGACAGGATCCATAGCACTTCAGCTGTAGCCTTGTGACTGCATAAAGGCATCAAACTTATGATACCACTCCCTAGGTGCGTGTTTCAAGCCATAAAAACTTTTCTTCAATTTGCACACTAGGTGCTCCCTGCCAAGTTTTGCAAAGACCTTAGGCTGCGCCATATAAATCTCATCATGCAAGTCCCCATGTTAGAAGGCCGTCTTGACATCCATCTGGTATAAATCCAAGTCAAGCTGAGCAACCAAAGCCAAGACTAAGCGCAGGGTGGTCATCTTAACTACAGGAGAAAAGAACTCATCAAAGTCCACACCATGCTCCTGCTTAAAACCCTTTGCTACCAATCTAGCCTTGTATGCCGGTTTGGGGTGTCCAAGGGTACTTTTTAGCTTGTACACCCACTTGCATCGCAAAGCCTTCTTGCGTGTAGGCAAGGAAACCAAATCCCAAGTGTCATTATTATGCAGGGAGTCTATCTCAGACTGCATAGCCCTCTCCTAGGAGTGACTGTCACCCTTGCACATAGGCTCATCATAAGTGAAAGGCTCTCTTGCATCTGTAACCAAGACATAATGCATCGAGGGCTGAAATCTATCTGGTGGACGTCTGTCTCTAGCAGACCGTCTCACAGCAGGCTCTACTGCCTGTCTGGTTGCCTGTCCAACGCCCTGACCATGAGCATCTGCTGCAGCTGTAGGTTGTCCAACTGGCTGTGCAGGAGCTCTTGGCTCCTCCTGAAATATGACCCTGCGAATCTCAGCAACTCTCTCAAGCTGCCTATGCATCTTGTCTTCATGGAAGACTACATCATGACTGCGGATGACTTTCCGTGCCTGCGGATCCCAGAGACGGTAACCCATCTCGCTTGCATCCCCATAACCAAGGAAAATGCATTTGACACTCTTGGGATCCAGCTTACTTCTCTTGTCCCTAGGCACATGGCGAAATGCCTCACATCCAAAGCCACGGAGATGCGCATAAGTGGGGGGTTTTCCAGTCCATACCTCCTGTGCAACCTAGAAATCCAAACTGCTAGAAGGTGATCTGTTTATGACATGCACAGCTGTACTAACTGCCTCACCCCAAAAGCTCTATGGTAGGCCTGCATGACTAAGCATACTGTGTACACGCTCCTAGATGGTTCTATTCATCCGCTCAGCTAAACCATTCTAGGGGGGGGGTGTAGGGGGCGATCAATTACGCTTAATACCCCTCTCATCACATAACTGCTCAAAAGCACGTGAGACATACTCACCCCCATTATCTGTCCTTAAGCATTTTAGCCTATACCTAGATTGGTTCTCAACCAATGCAAGCCATCTTTGAAACACAGCCAAGACATCGGATTTCAGCTTAATGGGATAAGCCCAAACTTTCCGTGAAAAATCATCTATGAACGTAACAAAATACTTTGCACTACCCATAGACTGACAAGGCATGGGCCCACAAACATCCGAATGTACCAATGCTAAGGGCTCACTCATATGTGGCCTACCAGACTTCTTATGTGTAGACCTAGTCTGCCAGCCATAAAGACAATGCTCACATGAATCAAAACATGCATAATCAAGGGGCGGTAAGTACTGCAAACCAGAAAGCATTTTCATTCTCTTCAAAGACATATGGCCCAAACGGGCATGCCAAAGAGATACATGTGGGATAGAACCCACAGAAAAAACATGATCAAGGGAAGAAGCTGATACATCAAGGGTAGAGACTGCCAGCCTTAGCACCTCTCGCAATCACAAGTCTCCACGAGTGATCTTCCATGCAGAGTCTCCAAAAGATACATGATAACCTGTGTCATCAAGCTATCCAGCTGACATGAGACTGCATGTCAAAGCAAGTACATGACGTATATCCTGCATAGCAAAACTGCTGCCAGAAGGAAACTGCAGCCTAACATCACCAATGCCCACAATATCAAGAGAGCTCTCATCACCCAAGCGCATAGTACCCGAAACAGTATGGTATGAATGAAACCACTCTGGGTAAGGTGTCACATGAAAGGATGCACCTGAGTCCAAGAGCCAACAGTGTGCATACATAGAGTGTATCTCTCTCATCTGCGAAGCACTAGAAGAAGCTGCAAGGATATAATCATCATCATCAACATCCTCAAGTTGCATAAAATTGATCTCTTCAATTTTAACACTGGACTTTGCACGCACTATGCTGCGATCAGAAGACTTATCCTGCACTTTGTCTTTCCCCTTATCTTTGCACCTTTCATTGTGCAATTCATGGCATTGTGGCCTAATATGGCCCTTTTTTCCACAATGGTGACAAGTAACATCCGCATTCCTGCCATGGGATTTGCTACGTGACTTCCTATAAGACTTGGACCAAGATTTCTGAGAATCTCGTCCATGGCCACTACCACTGCCATGCTTTCCATATCCATCATTCCTGCCTCTAACTGTCATAGCATGAGACACACGAGAGGTATCCAAATTCTTACGATTAACCTCTTCTTGCAGAAGAGCACTCTCAACATTAGATAATTTCAAGGTAGCAGTAGAGGCACATATTGCAGTGCGGAATACATCCCATGACTCATTAAGAGTACCAAGCAAGAAAAGAGGAGTGACATCCTCTGCAAAAGTGATGTCCTGCGAAGTCAAGTTCTTGAGTATAGCATGGAACTGGCTCAAGTGAGCAGACATAGTCACATTCTCCTTCATGCGCAGATCCATAAGCTGCTTCAACCAATACATCTGACTCACTGGACTTTTCTTGTCATAGAGATTTTTGATCTTTTCCCACAATTGCCATGCACTTTGTTCTTCCTCAAAGATATTATAGTGAACCTGTTCTGTGAGAGACAATACAACAGTGGACTTGCATTACTCATCAAGCTCAAGCCATTCCTCATTTGGCATAGTTGCAGGCGGATGCCCGCTTAATCTCAAAGGTTTGATTTGCGATTTTTGCACCAACACCTACCAAATCTGGCTCTTCCAATAAGAGTAATTCGTACCATCAAGCTTAGTGATGTTGAAAATAGCATGATCGCCATAATGCAAGCCGGAAGACTGTAGACAGTTCAAAACTGCTTGCTATTTACTGCAGAAAATGACAAAAAAATCACCAAAATTGAGGGAAAATGGTGAGGAAAGTGGAATCAAAGCTGTTGCCCACCAAGTACTAGTGAAAATACATCATTTCAGAGTGTTTCAGCATGAAAAATCCATGTCAGTCCATACATATATGCTTGCTGTAATAAATTTCAGATTTCAGTAAAAGAGAGCTAACTGTGCCAAAATCGGATCCCAAGACAATCAGATATTTCCAAGACCAAAGCCGACATCATGTGGGCATAGCATAAGCATATGACGGTCGATAAGCATGAATCCAACACCCAAATATGTCATACAAACATTTGCCAGTGAGTAGGCACACTCCCCAGTCAACGGGGCAAAGTGTTCCTGCCATTACCAAAACTTGACACAAGTAGGTGTCAGTTCACAAAGATACAGATCCAAAACTGAGCCTTAGCTCATAAGCATACAGTGAACAAAGACATATGATGCATCATCCCAAAAGGTAAGAAGTCCCAAAGTCTGAAGTGTTTGTAACTGCTCAATGGCATGTAACGGCTCAATGCATAAAACTACCACCTGCTCAATGTCTGATAAGCATTCAAGAATGCTCCCACTGGTACAAAAGCCGTATGTATGAGCTCAAGAGCTCAAGCCAAGGCAAGACACAGTGCCAATGACATAAATCCAAGACAATACATCAATAGTACATCCCGAATATGTAGGCAGTAGAGCATCTGTATGTAGCATCCGTAAGCATTTAAGACATCAAATACATCCCAATCCAAACTCTGACAAGCCAAGTAACATCCAAGACTACTCCAAATAATCCAAAATGCATCCAAGGTGGAGCTTCAATGAGCACTCAAGCTCAACCTATGCATAGGGTAATCAACCGTGACATGAGCATCAAGCTGTAGGCAACGGGTATACATAAACCCAAGAAGCATCACTATCAAAGCATATACCAATATCAATGAGTGCGGGTTGAAATAAGCTCAAGCTTCCAAAAGCATCCCGATTCAATGACAAGCTCAAAGTCGTGCCTCGATGATCAATACATCATAGCATAACCCAAGACATACATCCGGAACCAATAGGCATATGTCAAAGCATGAAAGATAGGTTCAGCCCAAGAGTATTCAGCATGCATTTATGTTATAAACTATGTATTTCTAGTCCCAAAATCAGGCCAAAATCATAGCATTACATGTAGCTTCAATCCCCCAATCAATCGGGATGCAATAGGCATCAAACCGGTTATATAATCATGCCCAAATAAACATAGGCATACAAATACATGCTGTCTCAGACCTAAAATATGTTGCAAAAGATTATGTCATCAGAATTTGGCAAATCCGACATCATCATCGCGTCCGAAGCGTGCCAAAATCCCAACTTAGACTCTTATCTTGCCTGAATCGGGTTCTGAATGCCCGAGATATGACAAAAAGAGTTATTTTTGGGCCAGATTTTGAAACATGCGCAAAAAAAAAAACATGAGCTGGCTGGAGGGGTCTACTGTCCCGCGTGTCAACAATAGGGACCAAAGGGGGCACAAATGAGGGCCAAAGAAGGCCTACACCAAGCCTCAGCAAGCCTTGATTGGCTGGAAGCAAGATCCAGGTGAAGGAAGCTCCAAGAGGTGTGAGTTATGGCTGCCCACAACTTGTTTACAACTTGTGAGACCTGAGAACTGAAGTAAACCCTGAAGAAAATGATCAAATACCTCTGATGTAATGCCTTGAAGGTGCCCAACAATGCCAGGAAGGTGCTCGGGAAGCCGAGGAGTGACGGGAGCTCGAAGAAGTCGGATATGGCTACCGGGAAGGAGACCCAATGCAAGTAGGGAGTCGATGGGATGCTGAGAATGCCACGAACCAAGCTCAAGAGTCAGAAAGCAAAGCTCTGATACTAGTTGAAAGGGAGCGACGGATTGAAGGTTGGACTCGAGAGCTATGGTGGGAGAGCAAGAGGAAGAAAGGGAGAGACTAGAAATGGGAACTCCAACAGTCACAATGTGTGACCAGGCCTTCTTTTATTCAAACTGTCACTAAAAGAATAAAGAATAAAGTGATGGTGACGGGCACCCGTCACCTGCAGTGTGTAGTGGCAGTGACTGTCAGTGTAGTAATACACGGGCGGCTAAAGAATAAAGTGACGGTGACGGGCGCCCGCCACCTGCAGTGTGCAGTGGCGGTGACTATCAGTGTAGTAATACACGGGCGGCTAGGCAGAGGCACCTTTACCCCCAACAGTATGTATTTTTTTAAATTAGACTTTAGAGCAATCTATGGAGCAATCACTACGCTTGTTAACTCATGCCTAACAATAATATTTCATCTCTTTGATGGTACTCACATTATGTCTAGAGCTATCACTATGCTTACTTTTGCTTTTTGAAATCCGAGGAGGGGTTAGCTTAGATACATCTCGAGGAGCCAATAAGCATTTGAATATGCCTCAATAAGTGTGAGATTGAAGATAGGTTAGGGAGTGTGCCCTATCAACCCCACCTAATTCAAGAACAAAAATTATTGCAATGTTCCTAGGAAACATTCGTGTGGTGTGAATAGATCGCTACAATGTTAGCATCAAACCATTGTAATATGCAGTGAGCCACTACGACATCATAGCGGTCCTTTCATCAAGTATATATGCTCATAGATTAGCAAAGGAGAGTGCTCGAGCACTAAGATATTTTTCATTTGACCTAATCACCTCAAGAATACTGCATGGCTCCTCCAATATTAGTTATAGATTGTAGAACCTTTTTTTAAATAAAGCAATAGACACACTCTTAGTACTACAACATTGTAGTGGTCAAGGTTCTATTGTAATGCCAAATCATAGGCTACTAGGCCAATCAATCAAGAAACCTAAGAGCCAAAGTTGATAGTGAACCATGTCTAATGCCAAAATAGAGTACTTTAGAAGAGCCTTATCAACAAACCCATAACAACTAGTTTTGGATTAGACCAACCTTGCATCAAAACCAACACTCAAAAGCTAAGAAACCCTTCAACAATAGGAACATTGTCTAGTACTACAAGGTTGCAATGACCATATCACTACAATGTTGTAATGACCATATCACTACATTGTCTAGCACTACGAGGTTGCAATGACCATACCACTATAATGTTGCAATGATTTGACTAATATTGCCATACCAAGAGTTTTGAGGGCTAGGACTTTGAATCTTGAAGACATATTCATGCATACTCTCTTCCTCTTACTGCTACAGGTTTATGAGCTATACGATGAGTTAGCCATTACTTGGATTTTGCAAACCACATGATGAATAAGTGCTAGCCATTGGCTACACATTATCTTTGGCCTTAAAGAGAAAGCATTACTATTTTCTCAAATAAAGAATGCAATGGATTTCCAAGTTTCTCATTGTTTGGAATCATTAATCCTCTCGAGGAAGTTGTTTTGCATAAGGATAATGAAATTGCTGATTTGCATATTCAATTGGCATTTTCTCTTGATTCAAATCAAGAATTCAGACTGATATTTTTGAAGTTCTTGAGAACTCTGATCAATCTATCATTGAAGTTGGAGCATCTGGAAGTATGCAAGTACTACAATGGATACCTATGCAGTTTATGTTACAACAAAAATGGTTGATGTTATTCATGAGGATTGGTTTTTAATCATGAAAGTGCTAATGATGTATGAAGTGGATGCTTGTAACAAGAGTGTATTGAAGTTTTTTTAATCAAGAAAGCTTCAAAATGATCTGTAAGAATCTAAATTTTAGCAATTCCTGTAGCATGACTTTGAATTATTGCCATAGTATCTTCACTTCTTGTAGTAGCAACCATACTTTCTACATCAACAACTTGATTTTTTCCTGTACCTATAGTAGTAAACTTCCTACAGCAATAGTTTGAATATTTCCTATACCCATAGTAGTAAGCATAAATTTTCCTATACCTACAGTAGCAACCAATATTTTTGCTATTCATACAACAACAACCAGTATTCCTACTATTGTTACAATAGTAATCTATATTCTTGCAACTCTTACATCAGCAAGAAGTGCTACAACAAGCTAAAAAATAGGAATTATAGAATAAATTTGAAGATTAACAGTCTCATGAGTCTAACAATCAACAAATACATGTTATTCTAATTTGGATTGATGCTCAAAAGATTATTTAAATGATCTGATATAGACTGAAGTCATGGGGGATTATGATATAGATCATAAAGTGATCATTTCACATTAGAGTGGTAATCTACTTGTTCTGTTATGGATCTATATCTTCATTCTCCATGATATATTATGACTGTCATTGTAGATGATGAATTCTCAGCTACCCTAGCATATTTCATTGAAATGGTTGTACTATAGAACTATAGCTCATTACATGTAAGCAATTGCAAACACTTTCATTCTAGCTATAATGCAAGGAGACATTGTTAAAATTGAAATTAGCGAATTTAGGCTTTGAATACTAATTAAAGTTGATTATGATGAGCCACAGAAGGATTCATAGGTTCGGCAAGTAGTTAGAATCAATTTTATGCAAGTCACTTCTGCAATGCTTGAAGCAATAGTAGTGACAAAATTTATGGATATTATGGTTATTTGCAATTTTTATGGGATAAAAAATCTTCAAACTTTGACGGTTACCATAGTAAGAAACAAGGTTATCACAACAGGAAATAAGGTCACCATTGCAAGCAGCAAGTTCACCGGTTGCAAGTTGTAGGTTTACCCCCACTACAGGCAGTAGGTTTACCACTGCAAGTCATAATTAACTTGATATAGGAAAGTGGTGACCTGATGCATGAAAGTAGTCGTTTGGAGTAAGTAACCATTAATACTATGCAACAAAGTCAAGATATTGATGAAAGGGTTTAGATGTTACTAGATTTGGATGTAGATGTTGATAGATCAATGTTTATGCAGATTGTTGTTATCATGATAAAGAATGCTTTGATCAAAGTTATGCATGATAAGTGGATTTTCATTGTAGGGAGAATGTCTCAAGTTATAACTTGGCCATATGCAATTGTGTAACATTAATTTATCTTAGAAATTTTGGAAGCATTGATTCATGAGAAGGATGTTCTCAAGGAGAAGCTTGAAGGAATGGAGGTTGAGTATGATAGACTTTTGGATATGATTGCTAAGTTGCAAAGTATCAAGTAGCTAGACAATGCTAAAATTCAGTCCTCAATTTATGATGTTGTGAAGGTTGATATCACTGAAGTATTACATGATCTCTATAAATAGGTTAAGATAAGGGAGCTTACATGTAATAGACTTTATGAAGTTGATACTATACCTTTTGTATCACATGAGCAGCATGCACAAGAATAGTCCATCACTAATTCTTGTGATGCTTATGAGCTTCACAACTCATGACATTCTTTGCCTACCATTGTCAGACTTTCTTTTTTCTATCATACTTATGCTATGTATGCCTATGTTTTGTGATAGTCTTTTGAGAGGATTATGCAATTGCAACAGAGGGCTATAAATATCCTACTAGAGAGGCTCTACTTATCGTTACTTTTTTGTGGCTTACTTGATGGTTCAAGGATGTGATTAAGGCATATTTTTTCTCATTAGGTATGTTAGTTCTGGATAAGGCATTTGACACTATGCCATGCAAGTGTTCGAGTCATGGTTGTATCAACCATCCACCAAGTTATGCCAAGTATTGGCCATTGGCTTGACACATTATCTTTGCCCTTAGCATGATTTGTTACCTTAGTCTTTACTCTATTTCTTGTATGAAGTAGACTTAAAATGCCTCATAAAGTTGTATGCCTCATGAAGTATAGTGATGTAGGTAGTTTTCAAGTGTGACCTAAAGAGGTATTTTGGGTGTCTTGTATTTTTTGCTCATTTTGCTAATGATCATGACATGATGTATGATGGATATCCCTTGTGATATATGAGATTTGACAGTTGGCGCTATGGTTTCTCTATATTTATGATCTATTTCCAACATACACTCTAAATTCTATCTATGATTTGTCATTATTAGTATTATAGAGTGTGGTTCTATGTCTATATGTCATTGTATCTTAGTTTCAACCTACAAATCCACATGTTTCAATCCCATTTGCCTGCAACTTTGCAAACCTGAGGGTTGACACTGGTACGCTGGGTTCTTTTGAATAATGGGGCATATTCAATCTCTACCTCAATATGCAGCTCCTTCTTTCCTGTATTCATTTTACTATTAATAGAAATGGGGAGCCTACTTGGTTGTTACAAGAGGTAGAGTGGAGATGCATAGAGAGGCACACAAAGGTGCCAAGGGAAAGGAGGGTGTAAGTAATTCACTCTATTAATGAAGTTTGCATAAACACATAGAAGAGGTCACAATAGAGCCACGAGAGAGTATAGATATAGGGGGAAATAACTCACAGGGTAGGGATGTCCAATACTTTTTTATTTTCGATATTTCTATTTTGCCTCCAAAAACATCTCCAAAAAACACAAAATTTGACCAGTTGGTTTGTTTTTTGACCAAAAGCTAGGATATAAAAAATCCCCAAAAATTCTACACTGCCTATTGTAGTATAATTTATTCCTATATGAGGCAATTTAGTCCTATTATGCATTCTGCATAGATTTGGGGCTAAAATAATAAGTCATTGAGGTTAGAGAAGTACACTTTCTCGGTAGCATCTAATCTTATAAACCATGTCACTCAAGGCTAGAGCCTTCTCGACCTCCTTTTCGACTCTTGGATACTCCTCGGAAGGCTCCTATCAATGTTGACCACCCTTGGAACTAATACTTGGCATTCAACATTGGAATTGAGTTTCCCTCCACCCCTATTTTTGTTATTCACATTAGATCTACTATTATAGGTCTATAACAGGGTCTCTTTCACAGCTTGGAGCTCATACATGTCTTCATTCATGACCTTATGCAATCATACTGATGCTTTGATATCAGGCAATGCTTTGTAATGTTACTGGCATGATTTGAGCTTGTTCTTAGCTCAATTTATTGGAGATTTTCATTGCTAGAATATTTCAAGGTAGTAGGCATTTGACAGTCAAAGCATATGCCTCTTATCATTTGATGCTTTTGGGACTTTGTATTGTTGCTTGAATGTTAGCTTAACACTTTGGCATACTCGACACATGTCTTATAATACTTTTGGGCTTTGATTGAGCTTGCATTGGCTCAAATTTAGTAGAATTTCATCGTTATAATCTAGTGGTGGACGACAACAAGCTTTTCTCAGGAAACACTAAATGCCTATTGCTCTTGAATGTCATTCGAGTGCTTCATACAAATGTATTGATACTTACCATTGGTCTACACACTCAAATATGCTCTTGGATGCTCTTAAGCTTTAATTTTGAGCTTGTCAATTGCTTCAGCAACTTATATAGTTACGAGCTTGATGAATATATTGGGTTTATGCTTTTGGATGTATGTTCTATGGATATTGTTTTGAGCTTTGCTTGCTCATTTGGTGACTTTTGCTTTAGTGGGAGCTATTCGACTTTATGTATTGAGTCACTTTGACACTTGGATGTACTACAAAGAATTTGGTTTATGCAATTGAGCTTGAGCTTATTATAGTGAGATGGTGGGACTCATTGTGACATGTACATGCTCTCTTGATATTTATTGGATGCATTTATCCTATTGTGGGCTGAGTTGATCTCTTGGCTTAGACATGGCACTTATGTCTGTCAGGGTATTTTCAGTGGTATTTATATGCTTCTGGGTTATGTATTGAGCTTTGCTCCGGTGGATTATACATATGACTATTCTCTTTATTTACCATTGAGACCCTACCTTGTGTGTGACATCTATGCCTATTACATTTATGGTTTCTAACACATGCTGCAATTGTGACATTCTTCAGTGCCAGTTGTTCCTAGCTTCTTTCCTCTTGGTTACCCATAGTTGGTCATTAGTATATTGTTGCAATTCATTATAGCAACATGTCATGTTAGATTTATGTATTCTATTTGAGGGTAGTCACTTGGACTTGACAAACTTTTGCTTATAGGTTGTGGATAGCTCCTTAATTTGGCAGTATCTCTTGTCTCCTGCTTGGTTTAGTAGTGGTTTTGGGACTAATTTTCAAGGTATGATAGTAGCCCATCTTACCTTTCTCTGTACTTGCTTGGTCTCATTATGGCCAGTGGTTCTTGTGATAATGCTATCTTCAATATTGAGAAACTGGATGGGACCAATTATAGCTATTGGAAGACCCAAATATGGCAGGTTTTAGTGCAAAAATTGCAGGTTGGACCACTTAAAAATGGGGGTGCTAAACTTGAAAACATTGGGGCTGAGGGTTGGGATGAACTGGTTGAGCTACACAAGTCGACTATCATTTTATCACACTTTAAGCAGGTTCACTACAATGTTGTAGCTAGAAATTAGATTGCATGTGAGCTTTGGACATAGATTAAGAATCTTTATGACAAGAAAAGTGCTAAATCTCAAATGTATTGACTAAAATAGTTGATGGACCTTCGCATGAAGGAGGGGACTTCTATGTTTGCCCACTTTTCACTCCATCATCAGCCATTTAGTCTCGCAGGATATTGAATTCAAGGATACTTTGCATCCTTTATTTCTGCTTGGCACTCCACTTGAGTCGTGGAACACTTTCTGTATGGCTCTCTATGCTAAGGATGAGCTAAAAATGCCAGATGTTTAGAGTGCCCTCTTGACAGAAGAGGTGAATAGAAAGAATGCGGATGCTTCCTGCATGTCACATGCATTAACTATGAGAGGCCAGCAGAATGGAAATAGCCATGACAGAGACTCTAATAAGTCTCAATCTAGGATACATGGACAATCTCACAGTAAGTCTCATGGCCGTAAGTCTAGTATTACATGACATTATTGTGGGAATGCAAGTCATATTCAACCACAGTGCTATGAAATGCACAAAGACAAGCGCAAGAAAAAGGGAATGGGTAAAGTGTTAGAAAATAATGATGATTGCAACATTGTGCCTAGCAAGTCTAGTGTCAAGATTGAGGATATTAATATGGTGCAACCTAATGTATCTGGTGATCTTATCTTGATGCTTCTTCTTTGGATGCTTCACAACTGTTTGATGATTTGTTGGGATATATTCAATGTTATTTTATAGATTCAGGGGCTTCCTCTCATGTGACCCCTCATAGAGACTGGTTTCACTCCTAGTGTAGTATGACTTGATCTGTCCATTTGGGTAATGACCTAGCATTGGAGATAGTTGGTATTAGTGATGTCCAACTGCGTTTTAATTCACACAACATGTTCACTCTTCATAATGTACATCATGTAGTACTACCGGCTCTCATGAAGAGCCTTATCTCTACTAGTACCTTGGATGATGTAGGTTATGATGTCTCTTTCGATGATTCATCATTATGAAAGATTACACATAGAAATCTTATTATTGCATGTGGTGCTAAGTCTAGTACTATCTATCCTTTGCCTCTATCTGGGTTAGTTGAGAATGTTTTGGTTGTGGGTGCAGTTCCTTATGTATCTCTTTGGTATCATTGCCTTGGGCACAAGTCTTTGAAAGGAATGAAAATAGTTACAAGTTTACAGTATCTTCCACCCTTAGACTATAAGTGTTTTGAGTCTTGTGATCATTGTTTATATGGTAGGTAGGCACATAGTATGTATAAGAAGTCTGGCATGAATCACATGGGAGAGCCTTTAGCTCTTATTCATTCAGATGTATGTGGTCCAGTGCCCTATCAGTCACTAGGTGGTGTGAAGTACTTTGTTACATTCATTGATAATTACTCACATCAGGTTTGGGCTTATCCTATTAAGTTGAAATCAGATGTCTTATATACCTATCAACATTGGCTTATTCTTATTCAAAACTAATCTAAGTATAGACTCAAATGCCTAAGGTCAGATAATAGGGGTGAATATGTCTCAATAGCTTTTGACCAGTTTTGTGATGAGGAGAGTATTAACTGTCAGTTGACCACCCCCTAAACCCCTCCCTAGAATGGTATTGTCGAATGCATGAACATGATGATTCAAGAGTGAGTCCATGTAGTATGCTTGGCCAGGTAGGCTTACCACAATAGTTTTGGGTTGAGATAGCCACTACTATATCAGACACTTGCTTAATCGATCCCCTTGCAATACTATTGATTGCTAGGCTATAGAGAAGGTATGGATTGGGAAACCTCTATCCTATGCTCATTTGTGCATCTTTGTTTATGAGGCATTCTGCCATGTTTCCAAGGACAAACACAATAGTACATATCTTAAGTCCGTGAAATGCATCTTTCTTGGTTATGGGGATGTAGGTGAGATGGGCTATCACCTATGGAATCTATAAACTCGCAAGGTTATTTGAAGCCATAATGTTGTTTTCCATGAGAAAAAGATGTATAAGTAGCCTAAGAAGGTGGTTGAGGTACATAGGGTAATCTTTTAGGAGGAGCCTCCTACTTTCATACAACCAGCTAGATAGCTTGCAGCATAACTTCAATCCCTAAGAAAAATTTCAGCTCTCTCAAGTTTTTAATCTAAATTTCTCTTTGCAACATGGCTTTTATGTCATCAATGCCCTGTATATCATCACTTGTGATCAAATAATCTACATAGAGCACAAAAATCACATATGTTGTCTCTGTTTTCTTGGTAAATAGGTTGTGATAAACTTTGCCTAGTTGAAATCCAAGTGTCCACAAGTAGGAAGTAATCCTAACATTCCATGCCCGTGGGGCTTGCTTTAAGACATACAATGCTTTCTTTAATTTGCATACACACAACGGATAGTTAGGATGTACATAGCCCTCTGGCTGATCCATATAAACCTCTTCTACCAAATCACCATTTAGAAAATCATTTTTAACTTCCACTTGATAAAGTTTCTGGCCTTTGGATGCAACCAATGCAATAATAGTCCATACAATTGCCATCTTAGAAATTGGACTAAAGATTTCCTCATAATCTAGCCCATACTACTGGGCATATGCTTTCATGACCAATCTCGCTTTACACCTCTCTAGTGAGCCATCAGACTTGCATTTTACCTTATAGAACCACTTGTATCCAATAGGTAAATTTGCCTCAAGAAACTCAACCAAATATCATGTTCTATTTTTCAACAAAGCCTCATATTCAGCATCCATAGCCTTGCATCGATTTTCATCATTAATTGCTTTTGCAAAAGTGTAGGCTCTTTGTATTTCTGCACTTTTGTCATGTATGCATAATGCACTAAGTAACCACTATAAGTAAGCCTATCCATAGGCTTCTTTTCTCTTGCGATCTCTGCAAATGGAGGTAAACTAGATTCTGCTCTCTATCCTCCTAAAGTCAATGGACCTGTAACATTATAAAAAACCTTTTCTTTTCTTATATCTCTTCCCTCACTGAGATATCCATGTCAATGTTAGATGGAGACGGATGCCTCCATAGCCTGCCTGTCCAAGGACTTACATAGCCAAGTGCATCCTGAGCAGGTCCACTAGTAGACATAGTGTCTTGCGGTCCATTTTTAACATACATACCTTGCAAAGTGTCATCATATACTGCAACTTGCTTAGCACCATACCAAGATGCTAACTCATCAAACATGGCATCATGGCTGAGAAATATCACTTGAGTAGTTAGAACAATGCACTTGTATGCCTTTCTATCTTGTGAGTATCTAAGGAAAACACACTTCACTGCTTTAGGGTCAAGTTTCTTCCATTTGCCATTTGGAACATGAACGCAGATAATATTACCAAATAATTTTAGATGTCAAATGTCAGGCTTGTAGCCATACAACTGCTCATAAGGTGTCTTTTCATGTATTCTTGTTGTAGGTGTTCTATTCATAACATAGACAGCCATAAGTGTTGCTTCAGCCCAATAAGACAAAGGCATGTCCTTCTCATTCAAAATGGCCTTGGCTACCTTCATAATCACCATGTTCTTCCTTTTAGCCACTCCACTTTGCTGAGGAGTGTAGTTGCAAGTTAACTGCCTCCGGATCCCATACTTTGCTAAGTATTTGTCAAACTCCTTTGACACATACTTGCCACCACCATCAGACCGTAAGCATGAGACATAACAATTAAGCTCTTTTTCAGCATGAGCTTTAAAATCCATAAAGCTGTCTAAAAACTCATCCTTATGTTTTAGGATGTATATCCATGTGTACTTGCTATAGTTATCCACAAAGGTCACATAGTATTTAGACCTACCAAGTGATGCATTATGCATGGGCTCCTAGACATCTGAGTGTACAAGTTGTAAAGGCATGCTACTATTCCATGTATTCTTGGTAAATGGAACCTAGCTTGTTTTTCAAATGGATATGTTGAGTAGACATCTCCATATCAACATACTTAAACCTTGGTAGCCGTGTAACAAGGTCCTTATGATGCATATTCTCTAGCCTTTAGCAATCGGTCTACATCCTCTGCCATACTCCTCTATGAAGCAACCATCTCTATTAAATCGTACCTATAGGTTCTACTCAACCATTTGAGCAACAAATAATAGATTCTTGGTGATTGATGGAACATGCAATACATCATGCAGCTACTTTTTCTTGCCATTAAGCATCACCAGAGGAACAATCCTTGTGTGTGCTATGTCATGCAAAGAATCATCTCCAGTACATACATAGCCATTAGCACTTGTTTGCAGCTCATCAAACCACTCGCCATGTGGTGTCATGTGGTTTGAGGCACAAGAATCTATATACCAAACATAATCATACTTTTCTTGCTGCTTGCCCTTATCGCATATAGGCACTGATAAATGTTCAGGAAGTGATGAGATTTGTAGGCTAGGTTAAACAACACAATAGGTATTTGAGGTATTTGTCTCATATTTGCTCTCCTCTCACTACTTTTACTAAGAAAGGTATACAATTTGCTTGGTGAGAGGATTGAGAAAAGGCTTTTATGGTCTTGAAAAAGATATTGGTTGTGGCTCCTATTTGTAGCTTACTGCATGGGATTTGCCCTTTCATGTATTTGTTGATGTCTTGGATGTGGTTGTAGAAGGAGTATTAATGTAGGAGAAATTACATGGGTGGTTTAGACCTATATACTATGCTAGTAGAAGACTTAGCACTATTGAAAATAATTATTTGGTTTATGGAGAGAGAAGCATTGGGAATAGTGTACTCCTTGCAAAAGTTTAGGCATTATTTGTTGGGCAATCAAGTTATCTTTCATGTTGATCATCAAGCCTTACTATTCTTGATTAATAAACCTTACCTAATAGGAAGACTTACAAGATGGATATTATTGCTACACAAGTTTGACTATAAGGTGGTTCACACTCCTGGGAAATATCATGTAGTTGTAGATTACTTGAGTAAATTAGAGAATGATAACATTGAGGATGGCATACCAGATTAGATGCCTAATGCTAAGTCATTTGAGGTGCATGTTGTGGATGCAAACTCTTGTTATGATTAATTACTTCGTTTTTTGGTGGAGGGAGTTATGCCTACACACTTTACAGCTGATCAAAGGAGAAGGTCGGCATTAAATAATAGGTCTTATTAGGTTATCTTGAATACATTTGAATACATTGTATCAACTAGGAGTGGATAATATCCTCAAGAGATGTGTGCTTAAGCATGAGCAACTAGTAGTATTTCATGAAGGTCATGTTGGTCTTTCAAGCTGTCAAATTTTAGGAGAAATTATAGGAAGGAAAATATTGTAGGCTAGATTATGGTGGCCAATTATCTTGAAAGATACTCACCAATATGCAAAGGAATTCTTGCACAGTTTGAAGGAGGGTCAACCTTTGGATAGAGACAAATTGTAGGATAACCTAGTGCTGCCATTGGAACCCTTTCAAAAATGGGGTATAGATTTTTTTTGACCAATAAAACCTGTAGTTCAAAGAACAAGGAATAGATATAGCTTGGTTTGCACATACTATTGTACAAAATGGGTGGAAGCATAGGCTCTCATGTATTCAAACATCATGACTAGATTTGGATGTCCTATAGAGTTGGTTAGTGATAGTGGGAAACATTTCTTGAATGAGGTTATTTAGGAACTAACTGCTAGGCATATGATCTTGCAATAGAAGTCAACTCCATTCCATCCATAGGAAAATGGAAAATCTAAAAGCTCTAGTAAGATTTTGCTCCATATATTGAAAAAGATAGTGGAAGACAACATGAAGGACTGGGATATGAAATTGGATTCAGCACTTTGGGCATTTAAGACAACATTTAAGGTCACTACAAGAATTACTCCTTTCAAGTTTATGGGTTAGAAGTTTTTGTACTAATGGAATTTGTGGTTTCTAGCCTTGAGATTGCAGTGAAACATAAGTTGAATCCTGAAAGGTTGGTTCAGTTGAAACAACTCTTGAAGTTGTCGGGCCTTAGGTGCTTACATCTCAAGAGTGACACATTTAAGATGGCAAGCATGTGTTAACAAGCATGTAAAAAGGAACATATTTGAAGAAGGAGATTGGGTGTGGTTGTTAACAACTCAAGGCTCGATAAATTTCCTAGAAAGGTGAAATTGAGGTATGCTAGACCATTTATTATTTTCAGGAATCTTGGTTAAGGTACTTTTCTGTTACAAGACTTAAAAGGGAATATTCTTAAGCCTACTGTAAATGGGTTTAGACTTAAAGAATAGTGCAACCTTACTATAGTTCAGTTAATTTAATAATGCCTAGTTGGGGACATATTTTGCAAAGAGACAACTCATGGTGCAAAATGTCACAAATGCATGATTTTGATATGACAAATGGGAACTTGGACTTTGAAAAGACAATAGAGAAAACGAGCCTACATTTTTCTTCTTCACCATTGCCGTTATCGGGTTGCAGCAAGCACCATGATGCATACTGGAAGAACTTCAGCATGGAAGCTTACAATGACAAAGCACTCAAGGAGTAGTGAGGTCAATGATGATGAGTGCATTGAATGTGAGGCTGATGATTAGCTTGGACAATTGAAAGAGGGTGAGCCAACATCGAGAAATGCAAATATTCTACCTAGTGCTACAAATTTGGTAACACCATTTGTAGATTCTACACTTGTGGTTGATATTCTTGATCCTTCAAATTGTGAATTAGATACTGTGGGATAAGTGGGGGTAGCCAATGTGTATGCTTCTATTGAATAAGATATCATGAGGTAGATGGATGAAAAAATTGCAAGTGAAATCGAATTGACCACATCCATTGTGGGTCATGTATTCTCTCTTCCTCTTAATTCCAATCCAATAATTTGGAAGTGCTCAGATGATCAAATGCATGAGGCTTTTGGTGATCCGACTGGTCTGAGGAATGTTTATGTGCCAAACCAATTGGATGCCATCAAGAAAATGCAGCTCAAGTGGTTTATGAAGAAATTTATGTTGTTCATTAGAACTAATAGTATTGCCAAGGAGACATACATGATTATTTGGCATGCATAATTGGGTTGGATTATTGTATGAATGGATCATGGCTGAAGTTCAGGTTTCTAAGTCTAGAAAACTCTTCCAAAAGTCAAGAGCTATTGGTGGCCCTCTGTGAGCATGCATGGTCCACGTATCCTCACTTGACACCTCAGTATTTATTGAAGGCTAATTATCATGGTTTGCAAGATGATGCAATTGGTAAGGATACCAAATATGATGGCTGAGAGTAAGTTCAACAAGTTGATATAGAGGATGATATGTTTGATGGTGATCATGAGAAGAGGCTATCGATAGGGATCTATTACAGGTCGACTATGATGAGCCATATGCTAGGAAGGTTGCTCATGAATGTGGAAATAATATACCCATGGACATTATGAAAGATTGTAAGTTAAATGATGGTAAGAAAGTTGGAGAACTTCATGTAAAAAAGAAGGCCAAAATTGGAAAGGTCGAGTAATATGCATGGATAGGATACCACACAATAGGGTAGTTCTCAAGAACCTAAACTTCATGCCAAATTCCATGCTAGGGATGCTCATACGGATTCTCATGTGCATCTATGCTTTCTATGGTTGATGGTTTGACACTTAGTAGTATGATAGATGTGCTTGATGTTGTATAGAATGTCACAAGTTATTTGTAATAGTGTGACATGAAGGGTGCTACGAGAATGATAGTGGTAAAAAAATCTAAGGATCGGCTTGTTGAGCAACAAATCTTGAAAAATGTTGAAATAGATGTTGATGCTACCGTAATATTCAGATATGAGCTTCATGATATGAGAAATGTGTTGCTTGCTAATGTTAAGAATGGTTGGGAAGAATGGTTGGGAAATGGTTGTTGATACATTTAGTGTAGTTATCTCAAGGCAATATGAAATGCTTAAGGATTCATTTCTCTCATTAGTGGATGATGTTTTGATCCATGAGAAGGCAACTTTGGCTTGTAGAGTACATGAGTTGGGGAGTAGATGCTTGGAGTTAAATGCAAAGTTGGATAATGCATTAAATGCCAAACAAAATAGTGATGATTATATTGCTTGTTTGTTGTAGTAGAAGGAGATTAAGCATGCCGATGGATAGGATATGTTGAAGGAGGTGCTCTATGAGGTCCATGAGGAGCTCAAAGACATGAAAAAAGACTCTTCATTAGTGATCGGTGATGATCAGATGGTTGTTGATGCATCATCATGTTTAGCTATTATCCCATACATACTTAGACATGTCATTTAGTTATTTTTGTAGTTGTTTTATTCTTACTCCATTATCATATAACTACTAGTTTCATGCCACTAACACTTCGGACCAGTTATGCAACTACATAAGAGGGCTTTGAGTATTCTAGAGGGACTCTATTCATTGCTACTCAGTGTGGCTTGTTAAGGGGTGCAAGGCCTTAGGCAAGGTATAATTTTATTCTCTAGGTTAGCTATAGTATTTCATCTTACTTAGTTGCATGTTGGTGGGCTCGCATCTTAACTGTCCCAGTCATCAATTGTGCAAGGTGTTGAGGCTCAGATTACACCTTAGTACTTTAGTAGGCATGTAGATGTTTAGTTTATCATATGTAAAGAAACCTTCAAATGTCATGAGATGTTGCGTGAAGGGTGATGGTTGTCTTGATGTACCCTTTCTTGTATCTTTTTGTATCTATCTTCAACTAAAATGAAAGATCTTCGGGATAGTGCCCTATGGTGGTTACTAATGGTTGATTTTACATTCCTATCTTTGTCTCTTGTATTTTTGATGCCATGAACTCCACAATAAATACATTGCACATTTTTGCAATATGGCTTAGAAATTTTGAGTGGTTTTTCCATCTTGAGTAGTTATTGCCTTTGCTTCCTAACATGGCTCTACCATGTATTGGGTTTCCTTTGTAGTGCATCGGCTACTATCAAGAATATGACACACACACACACGCTCTCTCTCTCTAATGAACTTACACCAGCATAGCTCAAAGAACAACCAAGTAAAATCACCAATACCCAAAGACATCCAAAAAAGAGGGTGAATGGGCAATTTAACAAGGTGGCAACACCATGATAGAGGATTTTAGAAAGAAAAATCATTAAATGTATTTGGAGACATGATATGTTTAGTAATTTTTATAGCATTAGCAATTCATTTTTATTTTTGGTGCCAATGGCACCCGAAGGTGTATTTCTTTTTGAGCCAATGGCACACTAAAGTGGGTTTTAACTAGAATCTCCCTTCCTCACTCCCTCTACTCCCCCCCTCCCCCCCCTCGAGCTCACATCAACATAGTTCAAAGCACGGTAAAATCTCCAAAATGAAGCTAGTTAGAAAGGAGAGAAAATGGGTAATTTATCAAGCTAGTAGAACCATCATAGAGGAGTTAAGCTCAAAAAGCCTCATAAGTTTGTTTTGGTACATGATATATTGAGTAAGTTTTATAGCTTTAGCAATTGGTTTTTAGTTTTGTACCATTCGTAGCCTAAGGTGGGTTTCTTTGAGCTCTCTCTCTCTCTCTCTCTCTCTCTCTCTCTCTCTCTCTCTCTCTGTGTGGCACATATGAAATTACACTAGCACATTGAAGTAGGTTTTAACTAGAACCTCCCTCCCCCTCCCCCTCCCCCTCCCCCTCCCCCTCCCCCTCCCCCTCCCCCTCCCCCTCCCCCTCCCCCTCCTCCCCCCCACCCACCCTTGTCCCCCCCATGAACTCACACGAACATAGTTCAAAGCATAATGAAATCTCCAAAATGAAGCTAGTTAGAAATGAGAGTAAATGGGTAATTTATCAAGCTAGTAGAACCATCATAGAGGAGTTAAGCTCAAAAAGCCTCATAAGTTTGTTTTGGGACATGATATATTGCATAAGTTTTATAGCTTTAGCAATTGGTTTTATTTTTGTACCATTGGTAGCCTAAGGTGGGTTTCTTTGAGCTCTCGCACGCACGCACACACACACACACACACACACACACACACACACACACACACACACACACACACACACACACACACACACACACACACACACACACACACACACACACACACACACACACACACACACACACACACACACACACACACACACACACACACACACACACACACACACACACACACACACACACACACACACACACACACACACACACACACACACACACACACACACACACGAAATTACACCAACACACCTAAAAACACAAACAAGTCAAATTGCCAAGACAAAGGTGGATAGAAAGGAGGGCAAATGGGTAGTTTATCAATGTGGCAAAACCATCAAAGAGGAGTCACAAAATGCCTAAGAAGTATGTTTTTTTTGGGACAAGATATGTCTAGTAAGCTTTATAGGTTTAGAAATTACTTCTTATATTTGTGCTAATAGCAATGTGATGTGGTGTCAATGGCATCCTGAAGTGGGCTGTAACGAGAACCCCCCTCTCTCTCTCCCCCTCGCCTCCATCCTTTTGTTGTGGTCTATCCTTTTATTGTGCCTTGTAAGCCCCACATCCATACTAGTTTGATCTCACCTTTCCCCTACCCTAACCAAATTTCTCCTTGCCCTTCTTGAATCACTGCCCATCTCCTTGTCTTGCAGGCCCTATTTCCTAGCTCCACCCCCAAACTCAGACACGGCTCACCCTACATCAGTGCCCCATTCTCCTTACCCTATGAGCCCTACTTTCCTACTTGCCCCCAAACTTGGATCCACCTGCAATTTTGGGCCCACCTTGTTTTCCTACCTTGCCTCTATATTTGGCCCATGTTGTGACTGGCCCTACCCTCCCAATTCACTTTACCTCCTACCCTCATCTTACACCCTCTTACCCTACCCTATTTCCTATTGTCTAAAATATACATCCATCCCATCCCTGCATCACTACTAAAACCATGGACTTGCAAACTTGAGGGAGGGAAAAAATAGAGAAAATAAAAAGAAAGATTGAAATCATCACAAAAAAATGGTGACCATAGATGCAAAGCTAGACACACTAGAGAAAGCATTGAAAATGCTAATCAACAATACCAAAAAAATGATGGAGAATATCATTATTTAAGTGCAAAGTGGTCTATTAAACAGATCACAAAACTTGAAAATGAAGTCAAAGAATGGAGGCATGAGAAATCAACTCTATTAATAGAAATCCAACAATTAAAAGAGGAGATTGTGGCACTGAAAAGTAGTGGATGAGAGGAAGGGGAGATCTAAGAGAACACCATCACCAATTTAAGGGAGGAAAACACAAAGGTGGTGGATGTTAAGCTTGAAGCTATGGAACAAGGATGGATAGAGGTAGTGAAGGAGAATATCAAATAGAGGTGGAAAAAGACAATTAAGAAAAGAGGTGGAAAAAGACAATAAAAAAGAGGAAGTGCATATCCTTAATGCCATGAAGAGAGGATGAGACAAGCAAGGCAATTAAATGTAAGTATAAATGGCAAAGATGCGGTTCCCTTTACCAAAGCCTAGAAATTTGGGAAAGAACCACAAAAGCACACACTTATCCTAAGGTTTTGAGATGAGTTGGAGAGGACGACCTTTGTGAAGAAAGAGATTGTGCTATGCAGACTCCTAAGGGATCCCCTCCATTCGGACGATGATCTTACCTAGGTGGACTAGAGGCATGCAAGTATGCATCAAGAATAATGAGAGAATAATTAAGGCTAGAAAGAAGGGTAAGAAGGCAATGCATCATGATAGGAGACTTATCATTGATGGCAAGGCGGTTGAATAGGGATGCATGGCCCATGAGACAGACACCTCAAAGTTATGGATGACAATATGGAACTATAATGATGCATCGTCGACACACCAAAGGATGATGGAGAAGGTGATAGAGAACCATGAGTTAATTTTGATCATAGAGACACACCAAAGTCTTGAGGACAAGATTGCCTAGAGTACAGGGAAAGACAATGGGAAACGAGATGGATGCGCCGCTCAACCTCTCTACCTATAGGGCATTAGTCCCATTACGGTCCCCTAAAACGTCATGAATCGGGGTTCTAATCTAACAAATTTTAAGGGTCAGAGAATCTTCCGAGCTCTCTGGGATCACCTTGTCATAAGGAAGACCTGTCGGGGGTTTCGCCCACCCGCTTCCCTCAATAGGCGTTCTTTAGTTATTTAATTAGTCCTACCACATTTATGTGTGACATTTAAAATCAACTTCCTTAAGTAGGCCTTTTAAGGAACAAGGTTCGTTTATGAAATTTATAGCATAGACATGAATACAGAGCAAGCAATTCTTTTTTCAAACAAGTTCAAACAAGTTTTGTAACTTATCTTTAAGTTAATCTTTGTCTCCTTCCCATACAAGAAATTCTATGTCCCTTCTGCTCTCTAATAGAAGTTGGTCCAAATCACATGGTACCACAATTTCCATCCTTTATCTAGAATAGGATTTTCCAATGCCACAAACATTGGGGCCACAGAGGTCTTTCAACTCCATTCCAGACTTAGCAAGGGGTGTCTAGAGCTCCCTTGACCCGCAAGCTGCCTAGGAGTGAAACATTATTCATGTGGTTGGCCTTTCCTTAATTAATTAATTTAAGAACCAAGCACAGTCAAGGAAGTCAGCCCTAATATGATCTTCCAAGAAAACATTCCCTTATCCCCATGGCAATCTGTCATCACAGACCCCAGCCATGAATTTACCATCAATCACAAGCACTTGGAATAATCATTCAAATGACAATCCAACAATTAGTCCTCATCTCGAAAGAAATTGGGGGCTTCATTTTGGAACGTGTGGGGTAGGACCCATCACACATTCGTTGTGACACTCTGATCACTCATAAGCATATGGTCTTTCAAAATACCAACTTATTGTATTTAATATATCCGAGTTTGGTTTATAAGAGAAAAGTTTATTGTAGTTACATCTCATGAATAACTTCTACGTTTTGTCCTAGGTAGTATCAGATAATTTCTTGGTAGGTTCTTCATTTCTTGTAAGTTCAAGTTCTCTTTGAGTCTTGTTGGGACAATTGACGTGGATATGTCCAATGTTGTGGCACTAGGAGCATTGTTGTTTAGGGTGCTTTGGACATTCTCTTTTGAAATGACCTAGCTCCTTGCAATAGAAACAATGTTGAGCTTTATCACTTGGGGTCACAAGATTCTTGGTTGTCTTTAGCAGGATTTTCTTCTTTAGACCAAATTGCCCTAGGATCCTTTTAGTGGACCAAAGTGGTTCTTTATCTTGGAAACTCTGTTTCCAAATTGTCAACTTTTTAGATCTAGACTGAGATCCATGGACAATTGGCTTTGCTAGTAATACTAAAGAATACTCCCAAGCTTCGACATTCTGGTAAGACCCAATCTATATTAGTTGAGAAGAAACAACTTAAGAGAAATTCAATGTAAGTTATAACTGTCATTCCTTGCTAAAGTATCTATGATTACTTGTAAGTTCTAGGCTCAAAATTGATACAACTCATATTACTCGGGTTAACTGTAGTTACAAGAGTAAGGTTTATTCCAATACAAGTTGTATTACATGTTGTTAAAATTACTAGGGTTTCTAATCATCTTGAAGAGTTGTAGTGGGTTCTAGGTCTTTGTCTTTATTTGTTTTCTCTATATATCCAAAGATTGCACTTGTGTGGCCTCGTTTTCTTAGAGGCTCAATATCTTCTGGACTTAAGTCAAGCTAGTCTGCTTGGACGTGCCCTAGCTCATTGTAGTGAAAGTATCAATAGTTGGGATATCTCTTACGGATGTGCCCTATCTCTCCACACAACTGGCATCTCTTGTCTGATCTCAGGAATCATCTTTGTCACAATTTCTCAATTTAAGTTCTTGGATGATTGGCTTTGCTCGAAGTAATACATCTGGCAAAGTCTATTGGACACATTGCTTCAAGAGGGTGGTTTAGAGGAGTGTTTAGGCCATGGCAAAATTTGGATACTTACTGCACAATATTCATAGGTAGTGAGTATTTTAGTAGGGATACAAACTTTGAGTAGTAAGCCTCCAAGGTTAATTCCAGCTACTTTAACTTGAAGAATTTATTCATCCTCAAAGTTCGGTAGGTTGGCAGAAGGTATCGTCCCCGTACAGCATCTTTCAGCTGAACCCAAGTGACAACGGCTTTAGAAATGCCTTGACCTTTGCAAAATTGCTTCCACCATATTCAAGCCTAGCCAAATAACTTAAGTTTGGCTATCATTGCTTAATTGGCAGAAGCAGTTTTCACATAAGAGAAATAATCATTCATCGACTCAACCCATGTTTCCGCCTCTGTTGCGACGTCTATCCCTTTTCCACTAAACTCGGGTGTCTTTATTTGCTTGAGAAGGAATCTCTTCTCTTGCATGTCAGCATTCGTGGGTGCAGAAGGTGCCTAACAATCAAGCCATACCACTTAGGTTATTCTGTTTAGGATATGTCTACAAACTATACATTAATCAATCGCATATCCTTATGAAGTTTTGCTCTGATACCAACTATAACGTGCTTGCCTATCGACCGTTCACGCACATTTTTAGTGGTCCATTGAGAGACAAATCTAAGCGTTGCTGCTCGGCATTCCCATGGAATGTTATGGGGTTTGTCGCCTAGGGTTCTCGAGTTCGCCTCGAAATGGAACGTTTGCGGCCAAATCCATTGGGATCGATATGAAATTTGGGTTCCTAGTGGTCAAGGTCTCTTGACAACATTCTAGCGTACGGTCCTGGATATCCCACTTTACGCAAAGATACCCAAGCTGAAGAAGATCCATGTTACACATGGTTCAAAGAGAATGGAAAATGAGAGGAATGCGTCGCTCAACCTCTCTACCCGTAGGGCATAGTCCCATTCCACTCCCCTAAACCGGCATGAATCGAGGTTTTAATCAAACAATTTCTAAGGGTCATTGGTAAAACCTTGTGAGAAGCCTCCGAGCTCCCTGGGACCACCCATGCCATAATGCGGACTCGTCGGGGGTTTCGTCCACCCGATTCCCTCAATAGGCGTTCTTTAGTTATTTAATTAGGTCTTACCACATTTATGTGTGACATTTAAAATCAACTTTCTTAACTAGGCCTTTTAAGGAACATGGTTCGTTTGCGTAATTTATAGCACAAACACGAATACTGAGCAATCAGTTCTCTTTCCAAATAAGTTCCTTAACTTATCTTCAAGTTAATCTTTGTCTTCTACCCATACAAGAGAAATTATATGTCCCTTCTGCCCTGCGAAAGTAGCTAGTCCAAATCACATGGTACCACAATTTTCATCCTTTATTTAGAATAGGATCTTCAAATGCCACAAACATGGGCCACTGAGGTCTTTCAACTCTATTTCGGACATGGCAAGTGATGTCCAGAGCTCCCTTGACTTGCAAGCTGCCTAGGAGTAAAACATTATTCCGGTGATTGGCCTTTTCATAACTTAACCTTCGGCCCATGAATTGAATAGTGCCCTTTTTGAGTTGATCCGTGGTGCGATCATGGAGGTGATCCACCCGTGCAAAGAACCTTTTCTTAATTAATTCATTTAAGAATCAAGCACAGTCAAGGCAGTCAACCCTAATATTATCTTCCAAGAAAACATTTCTTTATCCCCAAGGCAATTTGTCATCACAAATCCCAGCTATGAATTTACCATTAATCATAAGCACTTGGAATAATCATCCAAATGACAATCCAACAATTAGTTGAATGTAAAAGCATTTAGGATGTTGTTTGATCAACCAACAAAACCAATTGTATTTTTCCAAACAATGCAAGAATAGACGCAATAACATTTTCACGTGCATATTTGCTCTCTCCCTTGGGATCAAAGAGTGAGTTTTGCTTAACGCTCCCTTCTTTTGCATAGGGTGCATGTGAAGGCTTCATACAACCATTACCTTGTAAGATATGATCAAGTCAGTACGAGAGGATACTTATCCTTATTTTTTGATTGAGTATCCAAAAGTTTGAGCTTAGGTTCAAATTTCAACATCTACCAAAAGTTTACATAGTCTCCTAGATTAATTTTTTGTACGAAGCTTAGGTAAGTCAATCTCAGTTTCCAATTGGCTGTTCATATCTTGATCTAAATCTATCAAGTCTCTGGGTAACTTTCTAGAATTTCTTGTCTCATGATTCCATGACGGAAACGGTTATACAATCCTTTTGCCCAACAAGAGTAACTCTATCGAAGATTAGATAAATGCGAAGAATCCTAACTTGCGTAATAGTGGACATCCATTTCCTATAGGTAATTGCATGTTTTTCTATGGAAACGATCTTGGAGATTGTTATCTTGATGACCTTTCTAATTTATCATGAAGATAAAAACCAACGTGCTTATGGAAATTGATCATAGATAATATGTAGATTATCTTGATAGCTATTTTACAACTATCATCCATGTTTTATTGTGCCACTTGAGGATGATTACGATATCTTAGGTGAATTAACCCCTTTAACTTAGATTAACCTATCCATCCCATTGGGTACATATGATTCCATTTAATCACAGCCAAGTATAAATTTTACATCGCCAATTACACTTAGGTATAGATGCATTCATCATACATGGATTAACCTATCCATCCCATCGGTTACATATGATTTCATTTAATCACAACCAAGTATAAATTTTACATCTCTAATTACACTTAGGTATAGATGCGTTCATCACAATTTTCTTTTTCATAAATTTAACTCTTGCACGTGATTATGCATCCTACAATTATAAAGATGGAGATTATCCCTTTCAATGACCTATTCTCATGTGGCGTAGTACGGAACCTAATGTATCTCATGCGAAAATCAAAGCAAGAATCTGACAATTAGGAAATGCATTTCTTATATCTGGTACTGTAGTTGTATTAGTGGTGATACCCTTCCCCAAAGCTTTGTTGCTAGTTGTGGGATTGCCACCCGCACATGACATTCTTCGTTTGGGGGCCATCCTCGATCTTCTTTTCTTTTAGGGGCAACCCCTGTAGGGACTTCAACAGCCTCTTGCTCAAATAGAGGGGCAAATGGGGGAAATAAGCTTGCAAGAAAGAGAAAAAGGGGAGTGCGTGTGGACTCCTTCTAAGGAGGTGAAAAAAAGAACATTCTCTCACACACACACACACACACACACACACACACACACACACACACACACACACACACACACACACACACACACACACACACACACACACACACACACACACACACACACACACACACACACACACACACACACACACCAGCGTGCAGAAGCGTTCTCCTCTCTTGCCATGGGGGGATTTTATAATGGGGGAGGGGGAGGTAGTATGGCGTGGTGGTGGTTCCTCAGTCCACCCACCACTCATGGAAGCATGGCAGTGGGGGTTCTCAACCCCCCAGGTGGCCCGCGGACTGGGCAAGGTGGCCAGGGGGTAGTAGGCCATGTGGCCTCCCCCTCATCATCAACATCGTCGTTATCTTCTCCTCTCCCCCCCCCTCCCCCCTCCCCCAAGCCACCTGTTTGGCGTCGACAGGGGGGAAGGAGATAAAATTTTTTTGCCTTAATTTTAATGGAGAATTGGGGGGGGGGGGGGGGTGCTATGGAACACGCGAAGGAGGGGAGTATTACAGACTAGCAATGTGAAGCAAGGATGTTCCCTCTCCCCTACACATACATCGATGAGTTAGAGGATCAAATCACACAAGGAGAAGGTGATGGGGTGGAGATAGTAAGTATATTGGTCTCCATTATACTTTAGGTTGATGATATTGTTACGATCTCTGAATCATAGGAGGGCCTATAGTGACCTCTTTGTGTACTTCATGGCTTTTGCACGCAACATGGATTGGCAATTAAACTTAGGAAAACCAAGATCCTCATATTCCACACATCAACATCGATGAGAGGAGGAGATTAGTATTCACCCTACTAGGAGAAGGATAGGTGGAGGCTATGGATTCATATGTCTAATTGGGGGTCATATTCATTACATTTTCTAGAATGGTGTAGTGTGAGGAGTTGAAAAACATGCATGGAGGACATATTTCATCAAGCTAACTCCCTATGATGGCCAAATTGAAAAATTTCATCAGCCTTGTAGAGAACAAAGGCCACATTTGGGATGGCATCACCAGAGAGCATGGCTTTGTTCCAATCAAGATTGAGAGCTATATTGTTAAGAAATTGGGGGATTGACTTTATGGGTCTAACCAGCCCAAGTGTACAGTACTTTCAAGCCCACTATATTATAGTAGCAATAAGCTACATGAAAAACAAGAAAAAGAAATTGCAACCACACACAAAAACTTCACATGAAGGATGACCAAGTACCTATGGGAGCAAGTGATATCAAGATTCAGGTGCACACTTACTCTTCACCTTCATTGTTATCCATTGGAAATCAACTCCTTACTATGGACAAGCAAGTGGCAAAGTAGAATTGATAAACAAAACCTTGATTAGCATCTTGATAAAGTTTCCACATTGTAGATAGAATAGGACACTAAACTCATGGATGCACTCTAGGCATACAAAATGGCCACAAGACCTATGGAATTGATGCCACAATGTTCATTGAGTTATTGATCCCCAATTTCCATATAGCAATACAAGAACGATGGAATGTAAATGAAGCTTGGACCAAGCACCTTAGCGTATTGGAGCGCATCAAGGAGACAAGACTATTAGTCACACACACACTCATTGTTGAGAAGGCTTGCCAAAGGGCTTGGTTTGAAAAGCATATCCAACAGAAAGAATGTTTAGTTGGGGGATTTCATCCTCATGTATTCGATGAAGGAACACAAGAAAAATATGAAATTTAGGGGGTTAGGATTCGATCAAATTCATGTCATCAACCAAATTAGAAATGTTAAAATTGGAAGGGATTCATTTGAGATGAGGACATCTTGATTCCTCTAAGGGGAAGAGGATGCGATGTTTCGAATTTTTTGACTTCCCATACATTAAAATTTGAAGAGTTTAGCCTAGAAAAAAGTGATGTCTTGAATAAAATAATCTATATCTTCTAGCTCGACACCTTCCAAGATTGATACGTTTGCGAATATGTCTACACATGGCTAGTTAATTTTGGAGTAGACTAAGTGTGTTTAATAACTTGGGAAAATCAATTAAGAAAGTCAAGACTTGACTCATGAAAGATTAAATCTTAGAAAAAAAAGCTTAATCAAGATGAGAAGACAATGATTGAAGGCATTGCCCCCCTCTTTTTTCATCAAATCGTCGTAAGAAATACTAACCCCTAAGACATTAGAAGCATGAACAACCTATATGGATAGTAGAGGTTCTAAATGATATTAGTATAATAGTAGAACAATATAAAGAACCTCCACACATGTATAGCCAACATTAGACCCACATAGCTTCAATGTGAGGTAGTGACTAGTAGCAACCTTGACATAGATGAAGAGCTTATAAGGGGAGCAAAGGGTCTGATTGATATTAGTATGATAATAGAACCTCTACACTTGTAGAATAGTAGACACACATGTTGAGATGGAAAGCTTAACACACACAAACATTGATGATGGACCACTTGGTAAGATGGGTTTGCACATTTACACTCAGCACATTAGTGATTGTTATGATCCTCACATGGCTATTGACTTATCACTGTTATATTTAGTTTTTTGCACCTACCTATAGATGGCGTAGTTATAATGCCGGTCAATTAATATAATGAGTTATGCATTGTTTAACTTTGTAGGCCACTTTTCTTTTATATTGTATCTTATCTATACTTTGTGTACATTGTATTATATTATAAAAGAAAAAGAAGAAACCAACAAAAAAAAGTTTGGCCTCCATCTCTCTTCTTATGTTCTTGAGTGAGCTTCCTGTTGTGTCCATAGTGTGTGTTTTGTGCAATAGCTCAAGCAAGTCCCCCACCATGTGATTCTTGACATGGTATCAGAGTGGTGCCATTGAGAGAGGTTCGTTTGGAAGGCTGAAGTAAAGGAGGAGAAGCAAGGATTTGAGCAAGTAAGCAATGGGTAAGAAGTTCTCCTATTCTTCCACTCTTTCTCTTAGATGGAGCTTATGGAGGCATTGGAAGCATAGCAAAGCAAAAATCTCATATTGTAGTGAGATTTGGTGTACAAGCAGAGTATTGCACATTCCATAAAACAGCCCTTTAGGAGTAACTATTGCTTTTTTAGCCATCTAAGGTCGTTTTAGGTCCCGTTTTAGACTTGCAAGGTTGTGGATAGTAATTTTAGGATATACTATAATTTTGGCTGTGTTGACTGAAAGTGGATGCACAAGTTACATATTTTGAATTTGTAAGTTCTGATGTATTTGCAAGAAGCAAAACACAAGCTTTACATGCAAACAGGTTGTAGCTTCCATGTACTATTGAGTAGTCAGTGAAAGAGGCTATTCGCCATATTATTGTGCACTTATTCTAAAAGATTACAGAAGACTTTCTTGCTATTTTTTGCATCAACTTTGTGAAAATAGCAAAGGACAATAGAACACCCATCATTGAGAAGCTGGACAAGAACAATCATTCATTATGAAAGTTTCGTGTGACAAAGTTTTTAATTAGAAAAAGCCTTTACGAGTTCATTTTAGGTGAAGAAAAGAAGCCAGAGTAAAGTAATCATGCGACTACAAAAGAACTAAAGGTATAGAAAGAATGAAATGTAAAAGACAAAAATGTAATGTATTGGCTATTTGCAGTCATTGTGACAACACTATGTTGGGGCATATAAAAAATACAATAACTTCACATGCAACTTGGACAATCTTTGAGAATATGTTTTTAGTAAACACAAAGGCATGAAAGATTCAACTTAAGTAAGAGTTGAATACCTTAAAGAAAGTGAAGATTTCTATAAATGAGTATGTTTTGAAGGTGAGAAGTATTGCAGATGCCTTGGCAGCTATTGATGCAATGCTTGATGATGACGATGATTTGATTTCGTCTACCTTAGGTGGTCTTAATAATAAAAAGGCATGAAAATCCTTTATCACTTTTGTGTATGTGCGTAAGCCATTTCTTGTTTTTGATGAGTTGGTCTCTCTCATGATCATTGAAGAGATTAACATGCAGGGCGAATCATCTGAAAGAAGTGGTGAATAGGTCCAAGCATTTTACTCAAGTTCAAGAAGGGGATGTGGTAGACCTTGTTCAAGAGAATAGTTTGACAAAATGCAAGTTTCAAGAGATAGTGGAAACTTTAGAGGCAGGGAGAGCTCTAGAGGAAGAGGTGGATGGTAGAATAGAGATTCTAACAGTGGAAACTTTAAAGGCATGGAGAGATCTAGAGGAAGAGGTAGATGGTAGAATGAATGTTTTAGAAATTTTGGTATTGTTTATAATTATTATGAAAAATAAGTCATATTGCAGCCCATTGTTATAGTAAGAAGGATTATATCCACATTGATATATTGCAGTAAGGAAACTATACATCGTGTCTTCATGATAGAACGAAGAAAAAAATGAGCATATATTTGTTATGCAGTATATGATGAATACTCTTACATGAAAGGGGATACATGATGATGTATAGTATGTTGATTCAAGTGCATCTAATCATATGATGAGTCATGCTAAATGGTTTGGAGAGATGCAAGATTTACAAAATCCATGTTATATGTAGATGATGCCACCCGATTTCACACATTGAAAAAGTTTCCTTATCCTTGTATGATGGCGGAACAAAGAGTCTATTAGATGTATTATATGTGACATCCATCACAAAGAATTTAGTATCTATTAGCCAAATGGTAGAGCAAGGGCTCCAAGTTCAAAAGGTTGCTTCGTGGAAGATTGTAATGATAAGTGTAAATTGGTCACAAAAGAAAGTGGAGTTGGTTGTATGTTCACTTTAGATGCTAAAATTCCTACTATGAATATTGCTATGTATGCTAAAGGCAAAGGAGTAGTTGCAAACATTAAAATATAGCACATACATATTGGATATGTAAATATGCAAAGGCTAAAATTCATACAATCCAAAGGGTTGGTTACATGGTTGCTTATTTTTAGAGCTGCAGAATTTCATAAAGTGTGTGAAGCATGCCGGTTTGGTAAGCAAGTAAGATAACATTTTTCACATGATAGAGATGTGAGCACAAATATGCTTGAGATTGTATATACAAATATTTGGGGATCTACAAAAAACATATCTCTTGGTGACAATAGATATTTTGTCATGTTTATTGATAATTGTTGAATAAAGTTGTAGGTATATTTCATGAAGAAAAAGAGAGATGTATTTGAGCACTTCAAAACTTTTAAGAGATTGCTATTGAAATAGAAACAAGCTTGAAAGTTAAGTGTTTGAGATAAGATGGAGAGGGAGAGAACCTCTCTAATAAGTTCATTGAAATAGACTTTCAAGATTGTTGTTGAAAGAGAAATAGCTTGAAAGTTAAGTGTTTGAGATCTTATGGAGGGAAAGAATACCTCTCTAATGAGTTTAGTGACTCTTTGAGGTCTCATGGGATGAAGATATAGTTTTCTTACACATATATCTCACAGCAAAACAAGGTTGTAGAAAAAAAAGGCATATTGCAGAAGTTACAAAAGCATTGATGATTGAAAAGAATATGATTTTTATTTATTTTTGGCTTGAAGCTGCTCATATTTCTTTCTATATTATGAACATAACTCTCATAGTTGCAGTTCATGGAATGATCCCCAAAAAATGCTTTATATGCAAGAAGCCAACTATGTCATACTTGAAAGTGTTTGGTTGTATTGCATATATTTATGTGCTATATGAGCTATGAAAGAAGCTTGATCCAAAGGCTGAAAAATGTATTTTTATTGGATACTCTTTAGAGTAAATTTAGGAGTATCATGGCTATAACCCTATCACAAGCGAGTTCAAAGTAAGCAATGATATTGTTTTTTTATGATATGAGTAGTTGATGTGCATCTAGTGGTGATATATTGGATGATAATGATGATCATGATAGTTATGTTTAAAAAGAAGAGCAAGAATCATGGAGCCTTTAGTGGACTAGAAACATCATCTAGTACTACATCTACAGTGCCCTTGGCTTGCAAGACTAAGGAGTAGCCCTATATCTTTAGGTGCATCTACAATAGTTGCAAGTAAAGAAAAATAGAAGATGCATCTACTGTCCATTTGGGACTTGATGGAAATTCTAGTGGTTCAGAGAGTTTGGATGATTATCTTGGTATTCCTCAAGTTAAGACACCAGGTCTATAGAGCATGTGGTAATATAAAGGCTCCATTGAGTGATCCAATGGTACGTAGATCTAGTAGGGTCAAATACCATGTTAAAATATTTGGCTTTGATGATTATGTAGCCTCACCATTATGCTTATATGATAAAGGTGGTTGAGGATGTTGATCCCACTTATTTTGAGGATGTTGTTGATCATGCTCATTGGGACGCAGCAGTGGATGAGGAGATGGTTGCATTATTAGAGGCCAATAAGACTTGGGATCTAGTACCATTGCCTAGGGGAAAGAAAGATATTGGCTATAAGTGGGTCTACAAAATCAAGCATAATGTAAATGGTTTTGTTAGCAAGTATAAGGCTAGGTTGGTTGCAAAATGCTATGCTCAAATATATGATATAGATTATGAAGAGATATTCAATCAAGTTGCTAGGATGGCAACTATTAGATGTGTAATTGCTTTGGTAGCAACTAAAGTATGGAGTTTGTAGCAAATAGATGTAAAGAATATCTTCTTGCATGTTGAATTGCAAGAAGAGGTGTATATGGAGTAGCTAGCAGGTTATGAGAATATAGAGCATCCCACCTATGTGTGCAAGTTAAAGAATGCACTCTATAGGCTAAAGTAAGCACCCATAGCATGGTCTAACAAGATTGGAGAGTATCTTGTCATCATTGGCTTTTATGTTTATAAGGTTGATTACTCATTTTATGTGGGAAAGTGAGATAAAGGTTTGGTTATCATAGTTATCTATTTGGATGACCTGATCATTATAAGAGATAGTGATAGTGGGATCACAGAAGTTAAGAACTATTTGAAGAAGAAGTCTGAGATGAAGGATTTGGGTGAGCTAAGGTACTTTCTTGGTATTAAGGTGATAAGATGTGATGATGATATATAGCTATCCCAAAGACATTATGGCTTGGATATGTTGTCTAGGTATGGCATGACAGTATGTAAGCCTCTTTTAGTGCCATTGAAGCAAAATGTGAAGTTGAGTGTTGATATAAAATTGGTTGAGCAAACTCACCACCAACGATTGACTACATCACCTAGCTAGATACCACATTTGAGATACTCACAAGAGCTTAAGAAATTATCAACCTAAGAATTGCAAACGAACAAATGTTTGAGGTCGTCTCTAACTAGGAGACCCCATAAGAGGACCACAAATATATCCTTTACAAGAGCATGGTAGTTCAATAAGATTTTCTCAAAGCACTACCCAACAAGGAGGTAGAGCACTATGCCTAGCAACTAGTTCGGCACCTTTTATGAAAATGCAAGACCAATTTGAGATAGTCAAAATTGTAGCTTGGAAAAAGCAATTCTCGAATTGTTATGCATACAAAGTTGACATTGCTACCAATGGTAGTCAACTTATGACCAATGTTGAATAGTGCCATACCGTCAAAACCCTATCTCTTCAATGAATCAATATTTCTCAAAACCTCATCTACCCTCCAAAATTAGGGCATCACCCTCTCTTGATAAAGTCCTTCTAGAGGAAGAGTTGCCTATAGCTAGCCACTTTGAGGGTCCCCATTGATGTTGTTATTTATCTATGTAGGGTAACCATGCATATATTTTATTTGGATCCTCTAATAGAGCTACAATACAATCTAAACTTTTATGATTGGTAGCTCTCCAAAACAATGCTATACCTAACCTTTTACATAAATAGAAAATGCATATTTATGTATATATAGCTAAAAAATAATCTCTCCTTGATATAAGGCACACACCAATTTTCCCTAGGTTGTATTTCATGTTATTTGGAAAGCATTTTTCACAAAATAATGATTACTTTTACATTAGCCCTGAAAATTCAAGTATGCTATTCAATGACACATCATTATTTGAGGAAATGATAGAATATATTATTTACATTTCGATCAAATAAATTTTTATTGAAAGATTTTAGATTGAAAGCTTTTCAATTGAAAAACCATGTTTATATACCTTAGAAATCCTTGTGTTATCAAGCTTTACAAGCACTTGTGTTTGAGCATCTAACTTAAATTGAAGCTTGTAAGGCTCATTGAAATTGAAAAACTCAAAAATGAATTTTTATTAAAATATTAGAAGTTGTCTAATATTTTAGAAAAAATTAAGTAGTTAAATTATTTAAAATAATTAGATGAGTTAAGTTACTTAAAATAAGTAGTTTTTTAAAAAAATAATTAAATTTAATTAGTCACAGTATTTAAATAATTAAATCAATTAAATTAATATAATAGTTACATAATTATATAAATATAAATTTAGGAGTTTCAGAATGGCCAAAATGATTTTAGAGAGAGAGAGAGAGAGAGAGAGAGAGAGAGAGAGAGAGAGAGTGTGTGTGTGTGTGTGTGTGTGTGTGTAATCAATTAAAAACTTCGGATTGAAGTTTTTTGTTGAAAAGACTTTTAGGTAGACATAATATATTATTCATTTAAATCCTAAATAATGGCATATTGTCCATATACAAACCATTATTCGCACTGAATAATGCTACCTAGAGTATTCTTATCTTAGCTAGATAGTTGTGCAACACCATTGGAAAGGGGAGAGGTACAACAACACAAATTGATACAATGAAAAACAAGTTTTGAGCTAGTAATAAGCGATAATCATAAGTCACATGGTAGTTGAGACTACAAATTATCATTGTTGTGATGGCTAGCTCTCTTTGCTAAGTAGCTTCTAACGTTAAAACTATCATTGTGAAGGACTTGACTCTCTTATGGAGATGGAAAGACAAGCAAATACCCAAGGAATAGAGCCCATCAAGAACTCCTAAATCTAAGGAAAAATTGCTTTCACTTAGGAACAATAAGAGGAGTTCAACTTCTGGCTGCAACCATAAAGTGTGGGGGACATAAAGTTTGCCTTCTACGCAGCATGGATAGAGTCATAGATAGTAGTGGCAAGGTGAAAAGGTTGATCTATGAATGCACTCTTCCTAGCTATGTCAAGGCTATGAATGGGATAGGGCACATACTAGGGTACACAAATTTCATTCATAATTTTAGGCTAGAAACCAAGACCTCCATGGTTACCTTTACAATAGGCACTAAAAGGAATTCCTACCCATTTACAGTAAGATTGCAGTTGGTAGAGAGCACCTCACGCTTAAAGATGTGGCCAAAGAAGCACGACAAGGGAAAGAAAACAATAATGGTAGCATGAAAAGGTGGAAATAAATAATGATGGGTTGCTACCATCCAAGACATAGGCTTGAGAATCATTGCCATAGTTTTCCACGCCGTATTCACCCACAATAGGCCCAACTCATTTGGTAACAAAATCCTGAAATGTCTCACGGCATATATTCTATCAAGGAGAATAACAAAGTAGAAATTGAATGATTTTTGGCTTGAGGCTACCATGGAATCCATCACAAGGGCTCAAATCATCCTTAGAAGGTGACCCGAGAAGCCACTCACAAGCACCAAGGTAAAACCAAGTGTGAATGCATATGGTGTTGCCCTAACCCAGATCATAGCCATCATCTTAGGGGCATCAAATGCTCTAGTTTGCACCACTAGAAACTTGGCAATGATAGAACCTAATCTGATGGAAGGAGGAACAACCTCAAGGGATATAACTATTGATGTAAATCAAGAGGGGAAACAAGGCATCACAAAGCCCCCACAAAAAAAGGGACAAAGGGAAGAGGACACAAACGCTACAATAAAAGAGATAGAGGGATCAAGCCATAAGAGAGTCCATAAAAGAGATGCTATGAGAATAGGTCATGCTCATGAAAGAGCAAGAAGATCTGATGGACAGCCATCCAAATCTCCTACCAGAAGGACTCGCACAAAAGAGATGATGATGTCACAGGAAGGGTGGGGGTAGAGTTAGCATGAAAAGAAAAAAGCTCTAATAAGGGAAATGAAAAGGTCATTGAAGAACTCTTAAAAATGAAACAAGTGATGGCCACCATCTAGATCTTGCAAGTAGATTTGTAAAGAAGATGAAATCCATTGAGGAGGAAACCACAGTTAGAGGGGAAAGACATCGACAAGTAGATACACTTAACTCGCACTAACACCTTAGTACAAAACAACAAATGAGATGAGAAAGCAAAAACTTGAAAATCAATTGGCTCTTGAGAAGATATCTGAGATTGAAGCTATTGAAAAAATCATCACTTAGGTCAAGGACTTGAGAGACAAGATGGTGGCTATTGGAATAGAAATTTCAAGTGAACATCTTACTACAAAAAGCTCTTATTTGAAAGAGCACGTTGCACCATGGCTTCTCCCACCAAACTTCTTGGAGGAGTGGTTGTGGAATGGGGTGGAGCCATTCTTCACTAGTTGTACTAGTGTGAGGCCCTTTTTGGAAGCTCCAAAATCAAATCGACATGGGGAGATGATACACAAACAAGATGCAAGGTTGCAAGAACGTGAAGATCAACATGATTTTGATAGTGGAGTTTGAGGCTCAACATCATGAGCTCAAGAGTAGTTGCATTATCATCCTTAAGGATTCCATAGCATGAGTGTCGTCTTTTCAAGATTATGCAATGGGTTTGAGTTGGATCTTTCCAAGATGTGACCATCCCAAGTGTCATGAGTCCGTGAAGGGCATGAGATGGACGTAGGAATCAGTGGATATTGTATTACGTGCCCCTATGGACATGAGAGGTCGGATTACAATTGTACCCATATTATTGATATAATTGAGGGTGCACGAATGGACTACATGTGAATATGACCATGAATACATAGATGCACATGAAAGCATACATGAACTATCCTGCTTATAAGTATAGCAGCCTATATGATATCAATCACAAATCTATATTGAAGTGTGATTAAGGTGACCTAGTCAATCAGATGCATCAATTGTCACCTTAATCAATCAAATGCATCAATCTTGGATGGCATCATAGATGATGTGGTGCTATTGTGGAGTTTGACATGGATTAGGCACTACCAAGGTCAAATTACGATGAGGTGGTGACTAGCTTGATGATATGGCTGCAATGTATGAAGTTGAGGGGAGTTAGAGTCACTAGAACAAATTACAATGAGGTGGTGACAGCTTGATGATATGGCTACAATGTATGAAGTTGAACTAGACAATGTGGAAACTTATGTAATTTACACTACAAATGCTCAATACAAGCATTCAACCAAAGTAAGTGCCTTTAGGGTGCTATATGGACAAATAAATTTTCCACCAAAAATGCCTCCATTACAAATACCAATTGAATATAAAGACCATAGCAAACCAATACCTGGAACAAAAGCATAAACAACCATTGATAGAACTTAGATATAGCTCAATCACAACAAAAAATATGTCATGATAATAAA
Organism: Lygodium microphyllum; assembly: GCF_053477565.2. NCBI lineage: Eukaryota > Viridiplantae > Streptophyta > Polypodiopsida > Schizaeales > Lygodiaceae > Lygodium > Lygodium microphyllum. The sequence continues at coordinate 28,509,495 of NC_141157.1, read as the reverse complement.
GGATGCACAAAGTATGAAATTAGGGACAAACTATTAGTTTATTGCCCTCCCCCCCCCCCCCCAAAAAAAAAGGATAAATGGGGTTGGTCCTTGCATTGTCACTAGCAAAATAAGAAAACTACCTATGCAACAAAGAGAATAAGTAAGAATACAAAAACAACCCTACATGTTATATGAGTAAAAGAACTTTGACAACTCTAACGATGATGCGATACAATAGAGCATGTCAAAGAAAAGAAAAAACACACCTTGCTCATCAAACACCATGTGGGTTGGGGGGAGGTGTGGGAGTGGCCCCAAAGGACATCCACATGGCACCTAGCCCAAGAGAGCTCCCACATGGATAGCTTACCTGAACATAAAATCCCACCCCAATTGAGTGACAATTTCATAAAAAAGATGCGGTTGTTTTAGTTACTTGGTATTATGATATAAATCTGTTTAAATTACAAAATCTTAAAGCAATGCATCCTTGAGTGCCACTCTTATTGTCACTCTTTTATAAACCCTTCATTTAGAACTAGAGCTACTTGATAAAAATATCAAAATGCCCTAGTAAATTGTTAAAAAGCTTTAAATGATATAAATAATTTGACTATTAAAAGACATTTATAAAACTCGCGTGGGAAAAAAGTTTTAAGGAAGGATTATTAGATGACACTCTATTGGTCTCTTTGGCCTAATTGCAACTAAGTGGAAGAGCCATTGGGTTTCCTCCAAGAACACCCAACGGGATTAAGATTAAGATGTATTATAAAGTAAAAGCAGAAATATGAAAAATAGACACTCGATATGAACTCCACACGCGCAGGCTTAGCCCACGCACATGAGTAAGACACGTGTACAGTGGTTGTTGATGTTTGACGTGGTCTACAATGAGTGGGTAAATGGTGCCGGCAAAGGTCTGTGGGTCCCTCAGCGACGTGAGCCTGTCGTCGGCAATCATGTGCTCAAGCAATCTCTCTCTCTCTCTCTCTCTCTCTCTCGCAAGGGTGATGGTGTCACAACACATTGTCACTTTGGTCTCCTGGCCTCTCCCTCTTCTACTCCCTAGCCACCTTCGAGGCTAGAGATGCAATCGTTTAATATGGCACACATTTAGAGGATGTCATGCTACTCAAAAAGGGGCTATAGAGGAAACACATATATATGTGTGCACACATGCATGCATGTTCTTGGGTGTGTCACCAAGAAGCAAAACAAAACATATTTGACCATCCCCATGCCAACAAGCCTCATTGGTTACATATAACCAAAGATAACGAATTTCTTGCATCTATATAGCAACATCATGGTGGACACATATATGCATGCGCAAAGAGAGAAGAGAGAACCCCTCATACTCTTTTCTTTTAAAGGTATATTTTGTTAATCCAAGCAATGATGTTCAAACATAGAGTTAAGAGCTTCATTAGATCTATGCCCTCACATATGACTTCTTATTATAGCAACAGCAAGCAAGTCAAATCAACTTTTAACCAAGCTAAGTTGATCAACCTAAACAATGCGAGCAATAGACATAGTGCATCATCTTTGAGCTACACCTTTAAGCTTGCGCTATGATCTTTGAGCTAGAGGTGTGGTCAATGCATCAATGCAACTATGATTGATGCGATCCTCAACACTATAACAAGATGGGAAGTGGAGGGGAGATGGGCAAGTATGACAAAAGAGAACATCTCTACATTGGCAATGGCAATGGTGCTCTTTCATGTGTAACACTACAATCATTGCTTGAGCACATGGCACATGACATTCCAAGAACCGTACTATCAACAATATCACAAATAGAACAAGCTTGAGCAACATGCCTGCACACCCATAGACATCATCACATCATCTACAAAGAAGACAATTCCTTTTCCCCCTTCCCCCTTCTAGACTTGATGAGTTCTTTGCACATGCCAAGTAGACACATTAAATGTCAATGTTGTTAACAAAACTTCAAGTTAAGAAATGGAGGTGCAATGGGTGAGGAGGTGGGCAATGTCCATTCTTAGTGACCAAAGCCATTAATGGTTATAGATTATGACAATGATGTCATAGTTAATAGATATTCCCACACCAACCACGATATTGTACTCATCGTGTAGTGTAAGTGTGTACGAGAGAGAGAGAGAGAGAGAGAGAGAGAGAGAGAGAGTGAGTGTGTGTGTGTGTGTGTGTGTACACATGCATGAATACAAGTATTCATACACATACGAGAGATCATATGATGATATGCTACATGCAATAAATTCAAAGGAACCTCGATTATTTACATATAAATAAGGAGGCACAAGTATGATAAGGCTAAAATGTAGCACGCCATCTTTAATATTTGAGCTTTTCATAATGTAAGCCCAGCTGCCCAAGTCTAACCATGTGCTCAACTGCTAGCATGTCTTTAGGCTGACTGCTGTTTTAAAAGCAGTCGTGGACAGCTTTCACATTGTTCTAGTTTGGAAGTTATAAAAGCTATCATCCAGCCTATTTTGGAGGAATAAGGATATGTCCTATAAATTTGCAAGGATGAAAGTATGGAGAGCATGAACTGCTTACGTAGTATTGAAGGGGTGGATCAAACTGCCATCATCAGGGTTGTGGGTATTGGTTGGTTTTGGGGGGGGGGGGGCGGGGGTTGGGTGTATGATGTTTGCCTACTCTCTCTCTCTCTCTCTCTCTCTCTCTCTCTCTCTCTATACTAGGGATTAGGATTGTCAGGTACAATTAGGAATTTTTTACATAATGCAATGCCATTTGGTTTCTCGGAGACCTAGGGGGGGCAGGTTTGCGTGCTGCATGCATGTGCGTGCTTTTCGATTATACGAGTAGATAAATCTTTCAAACCAATATCAAAGATTTTTTCGAGTTCCGACCTCATCTTATTTCACAAACCATGAAAGTGTCAACTTAAGCCAAAAGAAAAGCACTTAATAACCAAAAAATGCTTTTACATTGGCTCAAATTTTCCGTAAAGATGGCATGCAAGTGGTTAGGGGAGTACCTTAATAAGCGAGCTCGAACAAATTGGTAACAATCGTCGACTCATCCCTCAGGAAATTAAAAAGCCTTAACAGTTACATAAACTTGATTATGTGTGGCACTTATAAGAGCACCAATATGTATATAAATAACATCAACAAAGTCAGCTGATCAAATGGCCTTGGTCGTATGCCACAGCAAGTTGGATAACATGCTCGATCCAAGCATAACCTCAAATCCTATCCATGGGAATACAGAAGATATAGATGATACTATCCGTAGTAGCATCATTGATAATAACCTGTATTGGATAAAAATAGGTCCCGCTTTTCACCTTCATCAAAGTGACAAGGACACAATCTATATGGTGAAATCTATGATTGAACAACTCCAGTCTAAGATGCTTGGCTCTTCAGTACAGGAGATACTGTATTTACAACATACTTGAGCACGAAACATAATGTCAGAGCTCTCAAGATTTATAGAACCTAAGGCCAGAAGATCACCATTAACAATTCACAAGGGCACCTCCCCAAGGTGAAGGAACCAAAGCCATGTAAGCTTCATCTTAAATATAAGGAGAAAATACTTGAAACTGTTTACACCATTCAAGCCTGACCCAAAACATCTGACAAAGAGAAATCGTGAAATGGAGGGCCTGCACCAGGACATTAGTCGTGTGAGTATTGCTCACCAAACCCAAAAACTTTCTTCCAACGAGTAAAGGGTAAAAAAGGAGTACAAGTACCAGTTTATATGGGTCTGTAAGTTACCTTCTTTTTCCTGCAGCAAGTAAAAAGGTAAGTGAGACACTGCCTTTGTCTGACCATCACTCCAGCATACATTTCCAGGATGGCCATTGCAGCCAGCTGCTGGCCCAAGAATAGAAGCACCAATGGCAGGCTCATGCATAAGTCCGAGCTGATCCCGAGCCCGTGTCCACACAACTTTGTCTAAGATCTGATGTGATCTGGCAACCTGGGGGGAACAATCGAACTTTAAGAGCAAGAACGAACCTATACTGGCTTTTAAAATTGCAGTATAGCAATGTTGAAGTTGACTCAAAGATCAGAAACTCAACAAGTTAGCTAGAATCTCAAGTTTGAACTGTTCCTTCCCCCCACATTTGCAAAGAATAGTCTCCTGTCTCCACAAATATCAGTCTGTCTGTTTAGTCGTTTTCTGCTATACTAAACACTATTGTGCTGCCCAGTCTATAATTATAAGCCATGATCAAACCTTGATACGCTTGTTCCATACACTTCCTCAAGTAAGATCTACAAGGAGGATCCAGACAGTAAAATTCATCACATGACAGCATGATCGCTTGTAGAGCCATGTCAAGAGGAGCATCTAACAGATGGAAAATAGTATCCTTTGATACAACAGCAATGCAGTCGTTAAGATACACCAACATGAATAGATTACACCTTTGTAAGCAATCTCACTCTAACAGAGATACATGTTCCATCTTTCTCTTCCATCCTCCTGACTTCCAACTTTCAGCCTGCCATCAGTTCCAGGATAAAGGTACTCCACAGTGTTTCCATTTTTTAGCAACGTTGGCTCAGAATATTGCAGTAAGCCTAGACTCTGATTATTCATTATAATCATTTGCTTTCCTGTTCCATGAAACTGGTTGTCAAACTCCTGATATCTGATTGCATTGAAAAGGAGCAGGCCAATGTCAATAGGGTCTAATGTCATACTTGTAATCAACAGGATAAAATCCAGGCAGACCAGGAAGATTTCTAATTTTACTGCTCAGGCCCTCATGATGCCACTGTGGATGCCCTTTACTTTGTTTAAAGCTGAGTGAATTGTGGTGAGAAGACAGTCTGTACCAAACATTGTTCTGGACCAAGGAAGCTATCATATATGCAATCACGGCCTAAGGAGACTTCACCTTTGCCAGACAGACGTGAGCTCGTGGGCCAAGCTCTCGATGGAAAGTTGCAAGCTTAGCGATTGCCGTCACAACCACACAAAGTAAACGAGCCTGAGAGGACATTGCATACATATCCACTCCTGCAGAAGATCTGGAGGGATCAGGACGGGCAGTTACCCCCCTGCAAAGTCATAGTGAAAAGCCAGTTACTTCTGTTAAATAAGACAATTGAGATGTGTACTGACTAGATACTATGAGACTACTAAGCAGTGTTTTTTTCATCTACCTTACTGACAGATTTTCATACAAAAGTAACTCAAGGCACTCAAACAACTCTCTTGCTGCATCTTTGAATGCAGGGCCACCACCTCCATGCTCACCTACTGCCCAGCATAATTGAAGTGCCAGCTCAGCCTGTCACACATTGCAAAAAGTTTAGGGTAAGCTCCAGAAATGTGGATACACATCTGCCCCCAAAGACCCCACCCCTGCACAGGAGGAGAGAAGCCAAAAACAGTTGAATCGCTGACCTTGGTGGCACTTGTGAAGGGTTGACCAATTTTGTCAATGATTGGTTTCTTCATGGAAAACCAGACAGTCATTAGGCAGATAAACCTTTGAACTGCACTGAGCTTAGAATTTAAGAAACACGCTTACCTTCAAAATGGAGATTAGATCAGGTGACCGTTGGAAAGCCGCAAGCATAAATTCCAGGGACCGCTTTTGTGTCTGCAATGTACATTTTTCAGCCTCATTTAGCACCAATGTTGAGAAAACCTTGTACTATTGGACAAGCTTCTTATGAATCAGAATATACCTCCAAACAGAAACCCTTGTCCGGAAACATAGCATCTATTCGTTGAAACAAGATGGGCAACAATGCACAAAGCAAAGCTGCATATAATAAAATACGTGAGTCAGGCCATCTTGCGCTTAACAAGAGTCCTTCTAGTTGAACTTACAAGCTAGCAAATACTTATTTTGATAAAACGTCGAATTGTTTAATTACAGGATCAGAGAAACATTGCCTTGAAATCATAAAAATAAACTGAAAAGCTACTAATTGGAACATATTAAAGCCTACATAAACTCTTGCTATTAGTTAAGCATGTTTGTATACATAAAAGGCTCAGGTTCAGTAAGATGTCCATAAGGACTTCAAATATGCACATGCAGGTGAAGTAGCTTCTTAAAAAATAGTCAGGTGCTAGGTATCAAACAACCAAAAGGTTTTAAGAGGTTGACTCAACTGATGTCACCGGTACTAAGATATTATTAGTAGCCATGCCAATAAATGAGATATTTTAGTTTTTGACCAAAAGAGAGGAAGAGTTTTGTCTTTTGATGTGAGTCTAGCTGATACATGCTGCTTATGTGGAAGCACCCCGTAAAACATCATATCCACTAATTCCAGTGACAAAATACAAGGAAACTGATAGATCAACACTTCTGGCTTTAGATACAAACACATTTTTTACTTCTACATGAGATCATTGGGATGGTCCGTCACATTTCTCCCACTTACATTCCCCGTGACACTTTCTTATTGCCAAAATTATGCAGGTCCTTCTGTGGTCTATTCTTCAGATTCTCTCTTAAAATCATATGCAATCACTGAAATCTATTAGTGCTTCTAGTTCATGTGGTTGGGCAGGAGTCTCTATATGGCTTCAACATCGAAGAGATCATCACCCACATTGGCACATTTCTTCAATCTAACTAGATAAAAGACTGTATGCAGTCTACTATTGCCTAAGGCACCACCTGCTTTTAGGCACTCAACTTTATTGACCTGACACTTGCGACACATGTACACACACTTGGATGTCCTTGCTCAAATTTGGCCAATAAAAATGTATTTTGACTAGTGCATAGGTCTTTTGTATCTGAAGGCGGCCAAAACTCGAACTGTCATGACAGCGTCAACTGACATTTCAATACTCACCATCCTTTGGTACACACATGCTGCCTTTATGCAAATGGCACACCCGTTATTGACAGAAAAATTTGTCCAATCAATATTCCATCATTACTTAACCGCATGGTTCTCCAACATAAATCTGGTTTTGTGTGGCAAACTGAAATTGGCCACACAAATGTATATGATGGACAACCTATGTGTTTTCCGTTCAAGTAATTCTAAGAAATCACTATTGAATGCATCAAATTGGCCTCATAAATTGATGACATTAGTGATTCCTCTCAACTCATAAGAAACAACATTGTAGTAGATAGCCATCTGATACTTCTCGAAATCAAAGAACATCTCAAACCTTGCATTCTGAAGATAGTATCACCATAACAGTAGCATACCATTCCTTCCTATAAGTGAATAATTCTGTTGCACTCTATCTAACTTTTGCTTTCCGAAATGACCAGAGTTCCGTCCTGAGTTAGAACATCGCCTATAGCAAAATTTCAGAGCATCTGTCCCTATGGCAAACTCTCAGTAGTATTTATTGCTTGAACTAGAGTTGGGGCTGTGGTGATTTTCAACTTATAATGACTTTTTCGTTGGGCTATATCTCAACCAATGGTCATGCCTTTTGTTTTCAGTTTACCTACTATTGGCACAATCATATTTGCATGGTCTCGAAGAAGCTTTCTGTAAAATCCTGCTTAACCCAAGAATATATTTAGTTCCTCTCAGTAAGTAGGAGCTAGCTATTGTAAAATAACTTAAACTTTCTTTGAGTCTACACAATTCCATACTTCCAATACTATATGCCCTAAATAATGAATCTCCTACAAAAGACCTATCCTGCTAAACACAAGAATACCTTTAGATCCTCTAGGTTAGTAGGAGCTAACTGTTGTAAAATGGCTTTAACTTTCTTTATGTCTACACAATTCCATTTTGCTGAGACTATGTGCCTTAAATGATGAATTTCCTACAAAAGATCTATCCGTAAGTATGAAAATTTACAGTTCGCACATTTTTTGTTGGAAATCAGCTGGAGAAGTGAGTAGCAGCTGGAGGAGTGAGCAGGTGAGTGAGAGTGACCGAGAGAGAGAGAGAGAGAGAGAGAGAGAGAGAGAGTACGATTCGATTTGGGTGTACCAACAATGTGTTGGTACACAAAATAAAATGTATTTATACTTGGGGCACATAAGGGTTGAAGGGAGCTCTCTCGCTCAACCCCCGAGACCTATGGACCGCTTATTGGTCAAGCATTTCAAGCCGAGCAGCCATGGCTACCTCTCACATAGCCGACGCGCCCTCCCTACCTATGGGGTGTAGTGAGCTTACCTTGATGCCCAATCGAGTACCCTCCTCTCCTGTGCACACCGGTAGCTCCATGATCCTCGATGCAAGCTCAAGCAACCTCAATCCCTCTATCAAGCTCCATCCTCCATAGCTGCGCGAGACAAGAGAAGAGAAGAGAAGAAGATGAAGAGAGGAGATGGGGAGCTTCTTCTCCTCGATCCCTTGCTCTCTCACACTCCCTCACTCAAGCACACACAAAGGTAAGAAGAAGAGAAGAGGAAGAAGCCGCCTTTTGTCGCACACAAGAATGAGAGTTTCCATTAACTTTTTGGCTTATATACATGTCCTCCTTGTTAGCCAGTCATTTCCTGGACAGTGCGGACATCAGTGCCACGTCAGCACATGCAGTCAGAAAGGTTGCTGCAGTCGAACAGTATTTACTACAGTCGGCTGCATTTAATGCAGCCGACCTGCTGCAATTATTTTCTATTTTTCGGCTATTTATAGCCGGATTTGTGGCAAACTTCAGTATTCATTATTCAGATTCTGATCTTGAGATTTGTTGGCTGAGACAGACTGTGCTCGGGCTGACGGAGATCGAGGTCATCAAGTCGGAGACATACGCAGATATTTCCTCTGCCCCCTTGTGTATTTCTGCACTCTTATACAGCATACTACACTGCAGATTTTCTGCGTTTACACTATCTTCTTCTCTCTCTCTCTCTCTCTCTCTCTCTCTCTCTGTGTTCACTCTCTCTCAATCTTTGTCCTACGCTTCTGCATCGCTGCACTCTGACATGGTATCAAAGCGGTGAAGATGGACTGACTGAGGACTGAACCTATCTAAAGAGGAGATTTCAGCGCAAGGCTGTGTTTCCAGGTTTTGAGGGCGAGCGGGAGGGCTACGCATTGGATCAAGGCTGAAGCGAGCGTGGGCGTGCGGGAAAGGAGTCTAATCGGTGAATTTGCTGCATATTATTGCTATTTGAAGGGAAGGAAGGCTGCGTTTGAGGCCTTCCTTTGCAGATTTTACCTTTTCATCGCCTCCAGCGGGTAAAGAAGGTTTGGGCAGTGGAGGAGATCTATGTTGAGCAGCCTCCTAGCTTTGGATCCTCGGATGGGAAAGTTTACAGGTTGAAGAAGGCCTTGTATGGCCTCAAGCAGACTCCGCGTGCATGGAACGAGAAGATTGGCTCGTTTCTTTAGTCGAAGTTGGGATATCGGCGCTCCAAGGCCAATCCGCAGCTTTATGTGCACACTTCTGAGGTTGGTCATGTGTTGTTCGTGTTATATGCTGATTTGATTTTGATAGGGGATCATGCACAGAAGGTCCGAGAGACCAAGACAGCTTTACATCAAGCATTCAAGATGACGGATTTGGGGCTTCTTCATTTCTTCTTGGGTCACGAGATTTATCAGTCTAAGAGGGGGATTTTCATCTCTCAGCAGCAGTACATTCAGGAGCTCTTGGTGACTTTTGAGATGGAGACTTGTCGGCCCATTACTACTCCTATGGATCCGAATTGAAAGGCCACTTCACACTCAGATTCTCCTGTGATGGATGCTTCAAGCTGCCGTCAGTTGATTGGATCCTTGGTTTGGCTTCTCAACACTCGTATTGATCTTTGTTTTGCTGTGGGTCTTTTGGCAGGGTTCATGACAGAACCCAAACAGGTGCATTGGCAAGCTGCCCTGAGGATTCTTCGGTATTTGAGAGGGACCTCTAACTTGGGGATTTCTTATCTCGCAAGTACAGATGCTTCCGATCTAGTTCTTGCAAGTTGGAGTGACTCAGATTGGGCTGGCGATGTGGACCACCGATGGCCTACTACAGGCTACTGTTTTATCTTGGGTACAGGTGTTATCTCTTGGAGTAGCAAGAAGCATCCCACGGTAGCCCTTTTTTCTACTGAAACAGAGTATCGGGCTACGTCTTCCACCACATGTGAGGTTGTGTGGCTTTGGAGATTGTTGGAGGAGCTTGGCTGCCCCCAAACTCGTCCTACTTTTCTGCGGTGCGACAATGAGAGTTGCATTGCCTTGGTACAGAATCCAGTATTCCATGCCCGGACGAAGCACATTGAGATCCAGTATCACTTAATTCGAGAGAAGCTTTTGGATGGGACCATTGATGTGGAGTATTGCAAGACGGAGGATAATCTTGCAGATTTGTTTACAAAGGCACTTTCCCAGGCTCTTACTCGGCAGCATTCCAAATCCCTCAGTCTTTTCACCTGTCCAGGATCTGAGAGGGGGTGTTAGCCAATCATTTCCTAGACAGTGCGGACATCAGTGCCACGTCAGCAGGTGCCACATCAGCACCTGCAGTCGGATAGGTTGCTGCAATCAGACAATATTTGCTGTAGTCGAATGCATTTAATGCAATCGACATACTGTAATTATTTCCTATTTTTCGACTATTTATAGCCGGTTTTGTGGCACACTCAGTATTCATTATTCAAATTTTGATCTTGAGATCTGTTGACTGAGACAGACTGTGCTCGGGCTGACGGAGATCGAGGTTATCGATTCGGAGACATAGGCAGATATTTCCTCTGCCCCCTTGTGTATTTTTGCACTCTTATACAACATACTACACCACAAATTTTCTACATTCACACTGTCTCCTTTTCTCTCTCTCTCTCTCTCTCTCTTCTCTCTGTGTTTACTCTCTCTCAGTCTTTGTCCTACGCTTCCGCATCGTTGCACTCTGACACTCCTTCCCTTGGGCAATCATCCCCTTTTTACATGGCCAGCCATGGCCTAGGCCCTTTTTCCCTTTGCCCTAAGTTCCTAGCTTAGTCCTACCGCCCATCCATGGTTATAAATTGCATAGGAGGAAGCCTGGCACTTTTTTACAAAGATTTTGGCTGCGCCCTTATATTTAAAGGTGCGCCTTCTTGCTTTTGGCTTTTTTACAGCTTCCATGGTTGCGCCTTGGATTCCTAGTGGTTGTTCCCATGCTTTTAGATTTTTTCCGGGCTTGTTCTCTTGTGAGGCATCTTTTCCTTTTGTTCGCCTTGCGCTTTTTCTCTTGATGCCTCTTTTTCCGCTTTCTCTGCTTTGTAGTAAACAAGGGTGCATTCACATGTACAACTAAATAATGCACGTGTACTATACATGGAGGTGAAAGAGGGCCTTTATCCCAACAACCTCCCACTTAAAGGTCCGAAGTGAACCTCTAACCAACTCCCACTAGTCATATGCAATGCTCATGCTGAGCTTTGCTTAGACTTTTAGGGAGAACATCTACAGGATTGTCCTGTGTTTTGATCTTGGTCAATGTAATTAGACCGTCTTCCAAAATCTGTCTGATAAAGTGATATCGCACATCTATATGCTTTGTGCATGAATGATACATGGCATTCTTAGCTAGATACACAACACTCTGGCTATCACATCCCAACACTGCAGTACTTATAGACATGCCGAGATCCTTTGCAAGTCTGCTAAACCATACAGCTTCCTTAGAAGCTTCAATAGCTGATATGCATTCAGCTTCAGTAGTACTCAGTGCTACAATGTTTTGTAATGTGGAGCACCAAGAAACGGCCCCACCAGCAATTGTAAAGACATACCCGCTAGTGGACCTACGAGTGTCCAAGTCACCTGCCATGTTTGCATCACAATAATCCTGCAAACTAAGTGCACCCTATCCATAGCAAATACACTTTCTTTGTGTACCCTTTAGGTATCGAAGAATACACTTGACAGCTTCCCAATGTGGTTTGCCAAGATTTGACATAAACCTGCTGATAACTCCCACTACATGAGCAATATCTGGACAAGTAGCAACCATAGCATACATAAGAGAGCCACAAGCAGATGCATAAGGGACTCCCTTTATAGCATTTGCTTCCATGTCATCTTTTGGGTTATTGGCTTTATTAAGCTTAAGGTATGGAGGTAAGGGCACCCCAAAAGGCTTAGCTTCAGCCATATTAAATCTAGTCCAGTACCTTTTCAATGTACTTTTCTTGAGATAAAAACAACAATTTTTGCATTCTATCTCCGCAAATCCTCATGCCCAAAATATGCTCTGCATTCCCCAAATCTTTCATGGTGAAAGCTGATTTCAGCTGATCTTTGAGGGCATCTAAGCTAGTCTTTCTTTTCCCAGCTAGCAACATATCATCCACATACAAAACAAGTATGATGGGGGTGCCATCTATATCCTTTTTCATGTACAAACAATGATCTGCATGGCTACGTGTAAACCCATGAGAGAGCATAAAAATGTCAAACTTATTGTACCATTGCTGTGGTGCTTGCTTCAGCCCATACAAATTGCGTTTTAGTTTTACACACTATTTGCTATTTTCCAAGAACTACAAAGCCCTCGGGCTGTTTCATATAGATTTCCTCATCAATGTCACTATGAAGAAAAGCTGTTTTTACATCCATTCGCTACAGCTCTAAGTCCAATACAGCAGTGAGAGCAAAAAGCTAGCGTAGAGTGGTCATCTTCACGACAGGTAGAAGACCTCTTGGAAGTCAATCCCTTCCTTCTGTGCATACCCTTTGGCAACCAGTCTTGCCTTGTACTTGGGTTTCCCATCAACTGTCTTTATGGGTTTACTTTGTAAATCCATTTGTTTGGAAGAGGCTTTCTTCCTTTGGGCAGTGACACAAGATCCCAAGTATCACTAGCATACAGAGATTTAATCTCTTCCTGCATAGCTAGCTCCTACTTACTGCTGAATTTGCATGACTTGGCCTCTTTATGTGTAAGAGGCTCACCCTCATCTGTAAACATCACATAGTGCAAAGAGGGATCATACCTATGTGGTTGCCTTCTTAAACGTGTAGACCTGCGTACCCAATGATCTACATTTTCAGGAATGGGGTCTACATCTGGTGGTATGTTATTTTCAACATTTATTGGCTGCTGTAAGCTATTTTCAGCATGCTGTTCATGCTGTATAGCACCTTCATTCTGATTACCAGCACCTGCATTTTCATAATCAGCAAGTCTATCTTGTTGTCCATGACCTCCTTGTGCTTCTATTTGGTGTCCATCATCATCTGGCTCAAAAATAATCGGCTGATCATCAGTTTCAGCCTGTGGTACAGCACCGTGAGGCTCATCATTTGAAGTAATAGGTGGCTGCAAATTCTGAAATTTGACCTTTTTCATGTCTTCATTGGAGGCTAAAGTACCTTTCAACAATTTTGCCTCACTAAACACAACATTATAGCTTCGAATAATTTTCTTAGACTAAGGTAGCCACACTCTGTAGCCAAATTCACCCTCATCACCATAGCCCATGAAAATGCCTTTGGTGGACTTCGGGTCAAGTTTGTTTCTCATCTCATCTCTAACATGCACGAAGGCATCACAACCGAATATCCGTAAATGGCCATATGAGGCCGATTTGCCAAACCAAACCTCCTCAAGGATGCCATTTTTCAAGGACCTATTTGGAGAGTGGTTGCAAATGTGAACCACAATTGTAAGTGCCTCTCCCCAAAATTCATGAGGGAGATTAGTAGTGGACAGCATGCATCACACTCTTTCACATAAAGTCCTATTATATCTTTCAACCACCCCATTTGAAGAAGGGCTGTAAGGAGCTGTTAGCTCCCTCTTAATTCCATGCAAGTCACAAAAAGACTTGAACTCAATAGATGTAAACTCACCCCCATTATTAGTTCTCAAGCATTTCAATTTTCTACCTGTTTGAGTGGTCACAAATGCATGAAAAGTTTTAAAAACAGCAAACACTTCACTTTTCTTTTTCAATAGATAAACCCAAATCTTCCTAGAACAATCATCAATAAACGAGAAAACATGCAGCACCACCCAAGGATTTCACGAGCATACTACATACATCAAAATGCACGAAGTCCAAGACATTGGACTTACGAGAGACACCATAGTAAAAGGAATTTTTCATTTGCTTTCCAAACTAACAATCATTACAAAAATCAAGTTTAGAGCCTTTTCCATCAACCCTCTTCAAAGAGGTAAGGACATCAAGTCCTTTCTGGTTCATATGGCCTAATCTCTTATACCACAATTCCAAATGACAACCAATTTCAACAACTGCAAGAAACTTGCCATTCAAAGCTTTACAATGCAAACAATACAAAGTGCCCTTCTTGGTTCCTTTTGCAATCAGTATGGAACCCTTTTTCAATTTCCACAATCACCAAACAATGTAGTGTAACCATGCAAGTCAAGCTAACCAACAGATAGTAAACTCTTCTTGATGCTAGGCACATATCTGACATCTTTTAACACAAGCTCTTGCCCATTATCTAAAGACAAGTGTACAGTGCCAATTCCATCAATGCTGCAAGCATGGTTATTTCCAAGGTATACTTTTCCATAACTACTTGCATTGAACATAGCGAAACACACCAAGCAAGGAGTTACATGGAAAGAGGCACCAAAGTCTACAATCCAAGTCTGAGTGACACCATCATCAACTGAAAAAAGTGCATCAATCACATCAGCCTTGGTAATTTGCATATCTTGCATGTGACATACAAGGGCATCATAATCAACTGCACATAATACTTCAACCTCTGTATTCAAAAGCTACTCTATGACTACACTGGAGGCCACATTGGCCTTCTCCTTTCCTTTGGCTACCTCAGATGCATTTGTTCTATCCTCTTTCTTCTTTTTGTCTCCTGCATTCTTCTTTCTCTCTTGTTCCTTCTTGTAGTACCTGCAATCATGCTTCTTGTGGCCCTTCCGACCACACTGATAGCAAGTAATGTAACTTTTTTCCTTTCCTTTGCTCTTACTTCTGTTTCTTTGTCCATCATTTGCATTATTCTTTTCAGCCCTGCCTCTAACATTAAAAGCTCAGTTGCTACCTTCTCCATAAGGCTTACATCTAATTTCTTCATTCAAGATTGAAACCTTCACACCATCATATGAGAGATTGGGGTTATTGCTGAGAGAAACCACCAAGTTCTTCCAAGAATCAGGCAATGTCATGATCAAAAAGATCGCCCTCAACTTATCATCAAAATCCAAATTCGCATCCTTGAGCTAATTTTAAATGCCAGTAAATGCACTCAAGTGCTCAGTTGTCTACAAGCTTGGACTCGTCCAGTCGCATATTCACCAACTTGCACATTAACAAGTATGATGATCTCATAAGTAGTTTTCAGCTTCTCCCATATTGCATAACCTGTATCTAAACCCTTAATGTCTGTCAAAATGTCACCAATGACACCCATCTTTATGTAAGCCACAGCCTTTTTGTTAACTCTAGCCCAATCTGCATCAAAAATTTGTGCGGGTTTATCTTCCTACAAAGCATCCTCACAATCCTTTAAGAACAATATGCCTTGCATACAGCCTTTCCAAAGGTCAAAGCCATGACCATCAAACTGTTTGATTTCCATCAAACTCTTAATGTATGAACTGGAAGAAGTTGCAGCCATTTTTATCACGAACACGAGAGTAAATGCACTGAACTGCAGAAGCACAAGCTAAACCAGCAAATACACTGTTGTTCTTCCCCAAATAGTAATAAATCTCTGTTGTTTTTACACAAACCAGCCACCACACAATGTCTGCAATTTCTGACACGAATGTCACTGCCAGGCACAAACGGAATCAAATCTGGGAAAAGCTCCAAATTTTTGGGCCAGATTTGCACAGATTTGTGACTTGTGCTTCCACACGTGAACCCCCTATCAAGGAAAATGAGAAAATGTGAAATTAAGGAAGTTTTGATTTCCTTTGAAAAAAAAACAATAACTGTTTTTTTTTTTAAAGGGGGGGGCGGGGCTCTTTTCCGTTGACCCGCCAGCGCATCACATCACCCGCCTGCCAGTGACCCGCTGACTTGTAACCAGTCGTGGCGCCTGCTGGTCGCCACACACCTACTGCCTGTTGCATTCCTGCCCGTTGGATGTTGTTGCTTGGTGCAGACTGGTAATGCTGGTCAGCAATGTGGTCAGTCTGGTCACGAACTCCAACCGACTTCTAGCTGGACATGAACTCCAGCCGTCTGTACGCCTGACGATCTTGTACTGTAAGCTCTGATACCAGTTGTTGGAGCTCAGCTAGCGGAGTGAGCAGGTCAGTGAGAGTGACCGAGAGAGAGAGAGAGAGAGAGAGAGAATTACGAAGGGGGGAGAGAGAGAGAGAGAGAGAGAGAGAGAGATTAGAGAGAGAAGAGGAGAGAGAGATGGCAGATCCAATGAGCACTGTTCTGCGGGCGCGCCTCCCTGCCCTGCGCGTCGCCTGAGTCCTTCCCTCAAAGCTGCGCAGGTTCGACCTAACCCTACGTGCAGACGGAACGCGAGCCACAGAGGGCGAGAGAGAGCCGTCTTCCCTGCCCGACGAACCTGGCCCTGTGTACAGCAGGTACGCGCGAGAGAGAGAGAGAGAGAGAGAGAGAGAGAGGGCGCGAGCTGTCTTCCCTGCCAGACCCGTCGAATCCTGCCCTTGCCTTCCAGACGTCCTTTTTCTGTCCTGCGCGCACTCTGTCCCAGCACCCCCGTCGAATCCTGCCCCTAACTTTTAGAAGTCCTTTTTCTGCCCTGCGCGCACTCTGTCCCAGCAACCCTAGGTATCATCATCGACCTGATCTGCATCCTGACATTCCTGTGGCACACTGCCCCGTGTCGGACTCCGAGAATCTGCCTGTGATGGCCTGCTCTAATCCCAGAAGGAGACAGATTGTGTTAAAGTCCGTACAAACAGTACTGCAGAATATAGATTTGTGCAGAGGACCTCAGGTACCACGACCTGCCCAGAGCGAGAGAGAGCGCCTTGAAAATCGCTTCAGATCTCGGGTTCACGTGGTGATATAATATGGCTGGCCTGGACTTGGCCTTTATCGACCAAACGGTGGCAGCCCTTGGTCCAGATTCTGAAACAGAGGAACCCGAGGATATGGTTTCTTGCACAGAGGAGATGCCACCTGGTACTGACTTCCAGCCTGCGGGCAGAAACTGAAGATGTTCTGGAAGCCACGGTGGATCCTAAAAATGTGTTGCGCTCATTCTCAGTGTTTTATGAGCGTGCGGTTATACTCTTCTTCAGTGGTAGGATCCCAATGCTTTCCTCTATTCGCCAGTGGCTCCAAAGTCTACTACAAGGGGAGTGTGTTGAAGAGATTTTTGTTGGGCCCCGAGGCTTTTATGAGGTGCTATTGCAATCCGAGCAGCATCGTGCCGATCTGCTGACTAAACTGCCATTGTTCTTTGATCGTCATTTGGTTCATGTTGTGCCATGGCGTCCAATGGCAAATTTTCAGCGTTTGCTTCAACGCGAATGCCCAGTGTGGGTTGAAGTGGAAAACTGTCCGGCTGTCTACTGGCCACTGTTAAAGGATGCCATGGCCGTTGTGGGCACTGTTTTGGTTCCTCCGAGCTTAAGGGCCATGAATCGTAACTGTTTGTGTATGTTATGGGACACTGCTTGGAAAAGGCCTGCATGGTTACGTCTTAATTGCTCTGACATGCATCCTTTGCACTTTCGTTTGAAATGGGGTAACTTTGCGGGGCATTGTTTCTCATGTGGAAAATTGGGGCATTTTATGGCCAAATGTCCAGCGAAGCAACTGACTTCGGATGTTGAGCATGTCTTGCCTCCCATGGAAGATATGGTGCTTGATGCTCCGTCGCAGGATGCGACCCAGCCACCCAAAGTTTTGGATTAAAGGCAAACAGCATGTTTCGAGTTTGGATTCCCGTGACACTAAGTGGGTAGATGTTCGTGCCAAGAAAGGTAAAAGGTTTGATGTTGATATGGCAGATATTGTGCCTAATGCTTCACAAGATTCCTTACGTACTTACGTGCGCAGGAAAGACTTGTTGTCTTCAGAGCACACTGCTCATGCTATGGTCTCTTCTGTTCCTCGCAATCAGCCCACAAGGAAAGTATATATGGATGGTCCGAAGGGCCCACCTGTTAAGTTGGCTTTTGATGCTAGAGGTAACGTGATTACCCCATGGGATCGTCGTTATCCCCGTTCCATTCCCAAGATAGTGGATACACCGTCTACCTCTAAATCTACTCGTCGGAACTCTTTTGTGTCAGAGATCATAGCCTGTTTTCAGGCAGCAGCTGCACAGTCCAGCTGCACAGTCGGACTGTGCAGTCGGACTGCCACGTGGCAGTCCGACTGCCTGCAGCCGATTTTTATCAGGCTGCGCCCTATTTTGGCGCCCCATTCCAGGCAGTTTTTCGACTATTTATTGCTGACGTTTTTCAGCAGTCTCCCGATCATTCTCTGTCGCAGATTACAGACCGGTGCCGTGCAGATCTCTGTCTCTGTTCGCAGATTTCAGACAGCAGACAGTGCAGACTGCAGCAGACTTCGAGGTGGACAGCAGGTCGCATCGTCGAGGTGGAGACACGCAGTCCAGCGCACTGCGCCCGTGTATATCTTTGTATTCAGCATTCTTTATACAGCAGATCTTCAGTGTACACTGTCTCTTTCTCTCCCTTCTCTCTCTGCGTTCTCTCTCTCTCAGTCCTACGCTTCCGCACCGCTGCACTCTGACATGGTATCAGAGCAGTGTTTGAGGGCTGACTGAGCGCAGAATCAACCTGAAGTGGAGTTTCCATCGCGACACAAATTTGCGTTTTTTGCGTTTAAGGGCAGACAGGAGGGCTGCGCCTTGGAACAAGGCTGAAACGAGTGTGGGCGCACAGGAAAGGAGTACAGGTGGTGGATTTGCTGCTGTTTACTGCTGTTTGACGCGGAGAAAGTTTGAGTTTTCAACCTAAAAGTGCAGGTTTTGCTTTTTCCTCGCCTCCGGCGGGTGAAGGAGCTTCGGGACGCTGAAGAGCCTTAGCAGGCTGAGTCTACTCAGTCAGAGGGGGCTGCTTTTGCGTTTGAGAAGGCATTGCAGGTGAAGATGTCTACAGAGATGGACTTGGAGTTCCAGGCGATTATGGACCGGAAGGTGCCTGTCCTACCGGCTCTTCCTACAGATCAGAAGCTCGATGGCGACAACTACCGCATTTGGCGCGTTATGATGTTGGCCATACTGGAGTCCTATGATTTGGCGGAGTTGGTACAGGAAGATATTGACCGGCCTTCGGTAAGAGATGAGTCCAAACTCTCTTCCGATGCTCGTGCGGAGTTGGCCAGGGCCCAGTCTCATTGGGACAAACTGAATGCCAGGATTCGATCCTTTCTCTTTCTATCATGCACTACAGCCATGATCGCTCACATCGAGCACTTGACGGTGGCTCGTGAGATATGGCTGGAGCTTGATCAAATGTACAATCGGATGACCCTGATGAAGAGGGTTTCTTTGGAGGTTCAGATGCGGACCTTGTCCGTCAATAAGTCTTCTTCGCTAAGGGAACACATTAACAAGCTAAGGCAGCTACAGATGCAGGTTCAGAATGCGGGGAAGCCGATCTCCTCCGAAGACATGGTGATTACACTCTTGTCCCAGTTGCCGCCACGATTCGGTACATTTTACTCTGCCCTTATTGCTTCGGGGCAAGAGTCTACTCTTCGGTGGGAGGAGTTGGTTCCTATGGTCTTGGACCAAGAGGAACAGTTAAAGGGACAGAATGCTTCCAAGACGGAGGCGTTGACAGGTCAAGCCTCTCAGAAGAAGGGGAAGGACCAAAAGAAGAAGAAGGGGGATAACAAGTCCAAGAAGGACAAGGAGAAGGACAAGGACAAAGACTCCACATGCCATATTTGTGGAAAGACTGGCCATTGGAAGAAGGATTGCCCTGACAAAGACTCGAAGGACACCAAGAAGAAGGAAACCAAGGATTCTGGAGCGGTGGCTGCACCCTCATCAGCTGCATTTCTACATCTAGTTGTCATTGAGGACGCTTCACCGAATGCTTCTGATGCTGCGATGGCGGCTTCCCAATCTCAAGAGTGGATTATTGATAGTGGTGCCTCATGGCACATGACTCCTTCATCAGATGGTGTTGCCCAGCTGCGACCTTCGCGTGGGCAGGTTCTCATTGGAGACAGCTCTTCAGTTTCTATTTCAGGTCAGGGTAAGATGCAGCTTATTCCGGATGGACGAGGTGGCACCCATACTTCAGAGGTTTTGCATGTACCAGGATTGGGGTACCATCTCCTTTCAGTCCATAAGATTTGCTCTCTTGGTCTTCTAGTGGAGTTTGACAGTTCTACAGTGCGAGTCCTTGATCGTGAATCGAGGAAGGTTCTATCATCTGGATATGAGAAGAACGGCATTTACAAACTGAAGTCTTCCACTGCCCTCTCTACTCTTCTTCTTACCTCACAGTCACAGTCTGAATTATGGCATGCTAGGTTTGGTCACCTGAACTATGACTATCTTCGGAAGGCGTCACGGGGACAGCTTGTTCGAGGGTTGCCGGATATAGTGGTGAGCCAGCAGCCATGTGTCTCCTGCATACGGGGGAAGCAGCATAGAGATGCCATTCCCCACACCGCTTCGCGGCGGTCTACTTCACCGATGGAGTTAGTATCTACGAATCTATGTGGCCCTATGAGGAATGAGTCCCTGCGTGGGAGCTCGTACTTCATGCTGATCGTGGATGACTATAGCAGGATGACATGGGCCTACTTTTTGGCACTAAAATCAGAAGCTTTCTCGCACTTCAAGGATTGGCTTCTCTTTGAGGAGAACCGATCAGGCCGGAAGTTGAAGACCTTGCGATCCGACAAGGGAGGTGAATTTGTCTCTAATGAATTTGCTCGGTTTTGTGCAGATAGAGGAATTCACCAGGAGTTTGCCAATACGAATACTCCACAAGAAAATGGTATTCTCGAACGGAAGAACCGCAGTGTGATCGAGATGGTGCGCACCATGATGGAGCACTGACAGACCCCCCAGGTTCTGTGGGCCGAGGCTGTGGCTACTGCAGTCCACATTCTTAACCGATCTCCTACTTCGGCCGTGGAAGGGATGACTCCATTTGAGGCGTATTTTGGGTCGAAGCCAGATGTTTCTTACTTTCGGGTCTTTGGGTGTGATGCCTATGTTCACATTCCCAAAGCTCACCGTGACAAATTCGAAGCGGCTTCCCGCAAGCAGGTCTTTGTTGGCTACAGCTCCCAGTCCCAAGGCTACCGACTCTATGATCCCATCAAGCGGGATGTATATACTAGCCGTGATGTGCGGTTTGTGGAGGTTCCGGCTTCTTCAACGGGTGAGGAGCATCCCGTTCTTGGAGATCCAGGGGAGAGTTTGGCTCCTTCTACAGTTCCACTGGAGCCTGTGCCGTTTGATTATGATTCTGTTTCTGACACAGAACTCACCGGCTCCTTCTGAGGAGTTACCACCGGTGGACATTCCAGAGTCTTCTACTGATGGAGAACGACGAGGGGAGGTTCGCCCTCCTCCTCGCTGGGCCCGTGACACACTCCGTGATTCAGGGATCGAGGGGGTTCCTGAGGAGTGGGGACCGCAGGATGGTCCGCGGCGGTCACGGAGGCACCAGGCGCATTCTTCGGAGCTTGTGTGCTCCAATTATTGTTTGATGTCCCGAGTTATGCAGGATCGAGAGCCCACCTCCGTGAAGGAGGCTTTACAGTCCGCCCCATGGAAGAAAGCTATGGAAGCTGAGTTGGAGGCTATTGAGAGGAATGGCACTTGGTCACTTGTGCCACGCCCCCCGAAGAAGAAGGTGATTGGAGTCAAGTGGGTCTTCAAGACCAAATATCTCAGTGATGGTACTTTGGATAAGCACAAGGCTCGCCTTGTTGCTAAGGGTTTTGTCCAGCGCCCAGGGATTGACTGTCATGACACCTTTGCCCCTACAGCTCGTATGGCAACCATTAGAGCTGTTCTTGCTTTGGCTGGCCATAGGAGATGGCCTGTTTATCAGCTGGATGTGAAGTCGGCCTTCCTGAATGGTGATTTGAAGGAGGAGATCTACGTTGAGCAGCCTCCTGGCTTTGGTTCTTCAGATGGGAACGTCTACAGGTTGAAGAAGGCCCTGTATGGTCTCAAGCAGGCCCCGCGAGCTTGGAACGAGAAGATTGATTCGTTCCTCCAATCTCAGTTGGGATATCGGCGGTCCAAGGCCGATCCGCAGCTGTATGTTCACACTTCCGAGGATGGTTGTGTGCTGTTTGTATTATATGTTGATGATTTGATTGTCACAGGTGATGATGCACAGCAGGTCCAGGAGACAAAGTCAGCTTTACATCGAACGTTCGAGATGACGGATTTGGGGCTACTCCATTTCTTTTTAGGACATGAGATTTTTCAGTCTCAGAGGGGGATCTTTCTCTCCCAACAGAGATATGTACAGGAGCTCTTGGTGTCTTTTGAGATGGAAGATTGTCGGGCCCTCTCTACTCCTATGGATCCGAACTGGAAGGCCACTTCCCACTCCGCTTCTCCTTTGGCGGATGCTTCCCGCTATCGACAGTTGATAGGGTCTTTGATTTGGCTTCTCAACACCAGGGTTGATCTATGTTTTGCTGTTGGGCTCTTGGCAGGGTTCATGAGTAAACCTAAGACGGTGCATTGGCAGGCTGCTCAGAGGATACTTCGGTATCTAAGGGGGACGTCTGATTTGGGGATTCATTACTCCGCAGGGACAGATGGGTCAGATCTTGTACTTGCAGGTTGGAGCGACTCGGATTGGGCCGGTGACGTGGACCACAGGCGGTCTACAACAGGTTACTGCTTTACTTTGGGTGCAGGTGTTATTTCATGGAGTAGCAAGAAGCAGCCCACGGTAGCCCTTTCGTCTACTGAGGCGGAATATCGGGCCGCATCTTCCACCACATGCGAGGTTGTGTGGCTTCGGAGATTGTTGGAGGAGCTTGGGTGTCCCCAGACTCGTCCTACATTGCTGCGATGTGACAATGAGAGTTGCATTGCCTTGGCAAGGAACCCTGTTTTTCATGCCCGGACGAAGCACATTGAGATCCAGTACCACTTCATCCGAGAAAAGCTTCTGGATGAGACCATCACTGTGGAGTATTGCAAGACGGAGGATAATCTTGCGGATTTGTTTACGAAGGCGCTTCCTCAGGCTCTACTTCGGCAACATTCCAGATCCCTCAGGCTTCTGCCCTGTCCAGGCTCTGAGAGGGGGTGTCAGAGATCATAGCCTGTTTTCAGGCAGCAGCTGCACAGTCCAGCTGCACAGTCGGACTGTGCAGTCGGACTGCCACGTGGCAGTCCGACTGCCTGCAGCCGATTTTTATCAGGCTGCGCCCTATTTTGGCGCCCCATTCCAGGCAGTTTTTCGACTATTTATTGCTGACGTTTTTCAGCAGTCTCCCGATCATTCTCTGTCGCAGATTACAGACCGGTGCCGTGCAAATCTCTGTCTCTGTTCGCAGATTTCAGACAGCAGACAGTGCAGACTGCAGCAGACTTCGAGGTGGACAGCAGGTCGCATCGTCGAGGTGGAGACACGCAGTCCAGCGCACTGCGCCCGTGTATATCTTTGTATTCAGCATTCTTTATACAGCAGATCTTCAGTGTACACTGTCTCTTTCTCTCCCTTCTCTCTCTGCGTTCTCTCTCTCTCAGTCCTACGCTTCCGCACCGCTGCACTCTGACATTTTGCCGTAGTAGCCGATTTTCTGGATGAGGTAGTCCTTGACATTTTAGCAGAAAAGGTTAAATCGAGGCAAGCTTTGCCTCGTTCTTGATTTTCCTTTTTGAATACAAATGAAGATAGCCACGTGGAATGTGCGAGGCATTTGTTCTCGCAATAAGCAACATGCCATGTGGAGTCTCTTGCATGAGAATCAATGGGATGTCTTGTGCGCTGTTGAGCACAAGAGTCGTGATGAAGCAGGAAAAGTTGTGGATTGCCATGGGTTTCGCTTGTTTTATGCAAGGACACATGCCATGCATTATTCGGGTGTGCTTATGATTGTACATGAGAAATATCAGCCTGTTCTTAATTAAAAATGATGTACATGGTCGTTTTGTGGTGATTGAAGTTTTATTTGAAGGAGAGATCTTATGGATTCTTGGCCTCTATACTCCGAATGACCCCTTATCCCGCCGGGATCTTTGGAATACTCTGCAGACCTCCTTGTCACTTGGCAAACGGGGTTTTTTTTATGGGGGATTTTAATATGTGTGTTGATTCTTCACAGTCCACATCAGAGCATTCGGCGATGGACGCTCCGGAAAGCCGTGTGTGGAATGCGCTTGCTCTTGCTCTACTTAAGCAAGATCTCTGGTCATGGCTACACCCTTCTTCTACAAGGTTTACTTTTCATTCTGCGCTGTATACAACTACATGGTCGCGGTTGGACTGCATGTACATCATGCAGGATGATGCTTTTCTTCCTGAGATGCTGGAAATGAAAGTGTTGCAGCAATACGCTTTGTCAGTCCATTTCCCTCTACAGCTTGAGATGCTTGCACAACCCATTGCACCTTTTAAGCAACTTCTGGATAGACTCCCTTTGCATTTCAACTTGTCGTATTTGAAGCACTCAATCTTTCAGGGTTACATGCACCAATTGATTGATAGATTTTTATTGGACTTTTCCTCTAAGGGCAATGCTTCTTTTGAACGATTGCTCACTAATGTGCAGCGGGTTATTCGCTAGTATGGGATTCTCTTCTGGTGGAGACTCCAGACGATGCATTTCTGTTGCCATTGGCTATGTGTCTGGCTGATCTTATTAAAGAGTTTCAATTAAAATCTTATCAGCAGGCCAAATTGTGCAATTTGACTGAGAATTTGCAGGATAGTGCTTGTCAGACCCATAAGTTCTTTCGAGCTCTCCATGCTTCCCCTGCTCGAGAGAATATGACTAGACTCCAGGATGCAGATGGTCAAATGGTCCTTGATCCTCAGACTATTGTGAATATGTGCAAGAATTATTTTCTAGACCTTCTTGGTTCTACTCCTTCACCTTCTGACCAAATTACGCATGCCCGCTCTGTTTTCTATGATTTGGTCCGCAATCAGGTTCCGCATGACATGCAAACTACATTGGAGGCTGATATTCGTGAGGAGGAGGTTATGGATGCTTTGTTACACTTGCTCATGGATAAAAGTCCCGGTTGGGATGGTCTCACCAATGAATTCTTTGAGGTTTTTGCTACCCGACTAGTGAAACCATTGACGGCTATGTTTCAGCAGGTTTGGGAAACAAGGTTCATGCCCTCCTCATGGAAAGGAGGACTTATCAAACTGCTTCCAAAAGTTCCTTCCCCATCTATGTTGAAATATTGGCGTCCAATTTCTCTTATGGGTTCTATGTATAAAATCTTTTCCAAAGTGATAGCGAATCAGCTCCATAAGCATCTTCCTGCCCTTGTGTATCCTCTTCAATATGGTTTCATCAAGGGCCGAAACATTCTGCATAATGTCTTAAATGTGCAAATGGCTATTGACTATGCAAGGCACTCTAATCACGAGGTGGTATTGATCCAATTGGACATGGAAAAAGCTTTCGATTATTAGACTGGTCTTTCATTGCCGAACTTATGTCTACTATGGGCTTTGGTACTCAGATGTCTCGTTTGATCTACACCATTAGTGTCGCGGCTTCTTCGCGAGTTATGCTGAATGGTGGTGTTACCAAGCCATTTGTCCTTGCACGCTCTATGAGACAGGGTTGCCCTTTGAGCCCTCTCTTTTTTGCCATTGCGACTCATCCGGTTCTTTCGATGTTATCTCATATGGCGCTTCTAATCAGTTTGCTGGATTGTCTCTTCCTTTTGGACAGCACTTTATTAGTCAATCATTGGCTGATGACAGCTTTATGATTTTGCGTGCGGACAAGGATAATCTCCGCAAAGCGTTAGATGTTTGGACTCTCTTTGGTCAAGCTTTTGGTCTTCGGATCAATGCTTTGAAATCAGCCATTCTCAGTTGCACGGAGTCAGATTTGCAGTCACTAGACTAGCAGGGAATGGTTGTTCCCCGTGGTTCCATTGTTAGGCATCTTGGGTATCCTTTGGGTGTTAATGTTCGGCCAAAGCAACTACTAGAGTGGATTTCACAAAAACTGGCAGCTAAGTTTCTGTATTGGAAGTCACAGGCGTGGCCCTTCCATGTTCGCCTCAAAGTGGCTCAGACAATTTTGTTGCCAATGCTCACATATTTCTTGCCATTGCTGCCCTGGACTACTACTACATTGAATGCTCTTACTCAATCCATTCGTTTCATGTTATGGAAGAAGGATTCCTTGCATGCAGGCATTTCATGGATTGCTTGGTCACATGCATGTACCCCCAAACGCATGGGTGGTGGGGCTATTTTGGATGCCGAAACTCATATGCTAGCACTCCGTTGGTCTTTTATTCGTGCCATGTGCTTGGATCATCACCTGTGGGTCTTTATAGCCCGTTATTTTCTTGAGGATCACGGGCTTGTGCATGGTAATACCCACATTCGGAGCTCCTGGTGGCATGTTCTTAATGCAGATTCTTGGTTTTCTAGCCTTTCATCATCCCTGCTCGCGCATCTGGTATGTTCTTGGAAATTGGTTCTCCAGAAGGCTCAGTGGCATCCCGCGGAGGACCGCTTGGCTACTAACTCTTTTCAACTGGAATTGTTAGCAACCTCGCGATAACTTTCTTGGGAAGGCAAACATGAGCTTAGACCAAAATTTAACCGCATGGCACGCTTGGGCTTGACTTCAGTTGTTGCAGATGCCACCCTTGATAGTCGCAATGCGTTCATATCGTTTCGTACAGCCAGGAGGCTTTTCAGGATCCTAAAAAGAGAGAGAGAGAGAGAGAACGATTCGATTTGGGTGTACCAAAAATGTGTTGGTACACAAAGAATAAAATGTATTTATACTTAGGGCACATAAGGATGCATTCACATGTACAACTAAATAATGCACGTGCACTATACACGGAGGTGAAAAAAAGCCTTTATCCCAACATTTTTTAACCCAAAAAATGAAACAAAAAACTCATAATGCCCAGATCTAGCTTGAAAAGAGATCTTTGGAGCATCCTCTTCTTGAATCCTTACTTGGTGATCTCTAAACCTAGCCCTATCTTTGTACAGTACTTCACTCCGTGCAACTGATCGCATAGCTCACCTATTCAAGAAAGTGGATTCTTACTCTCTATTGCGGCGTTGTCTAAAGCATGATGTTGATAGATATTCATGGATCCAACTTTTTTCTTCACCAATTTAATCAATGAAGCTCAAAATGACAGGCTTGGTTGACAAAACCTTGTGCTAGATAGCTGACTACTGCTGGTCTACCTCTTGTATTTTTTTTTTGGCTAAGCCTTTAAGGCAGCTTGCTTATAGGGGAACAAGCTATATCTGAGATTGCATATAAAGATGAGGCAAGGTGTGTTCTGACAAATAGGTTTCTGGTACCTTCTATTAGTTGGGAATTTTTTATATGCTTTGGGTGTATAAACCTCTACATTGGCTCTTTTTGTTACCCCTTACATTAGACATTCTCCCGTGAGTGTGTCCAACCTGGGAAATGTCTAAATGTATATGGACTTGATACTCTAAAATTATCCTAAAATAATACTAACTTCAGAAAAAGAAGTTTTTCCTAAATTGGTCATATGTCCCGTGTTCTAGCTTGATCTTACCCCCGAGGTTCTAGCACAAGCTTTGCCCTAATGGGGAGATATCACCACTTCGAATTACTAAGTAATAGCAAACAAACTTTTCATAATTCCCAACTGTATGTAACATAAGTAAATCGAGCAAATCAAAGAGAAGAAGCATACAATCATTAACATCCCTGATTGCAACTCCAAAATATACTTGAAGTAACAAAGGCACCAACTTGATGGCATGTTTGAGCCTTTCGGACTTTGTTGAGCCCATAACTGCCTCAAGAGCTGCAGCCATTCCAGGAAATGTCCAATGCCGTTCCTGACAACAGCAAGGATACCAAACTACTTAATTGATGTGTTTGACACTACTAATTTCTGAGAGCCATAATTATTAAATGATCAGAAGAACAACCAGGTTTAGTAAGCAGTGTCTACACTTACCGCAAGCCCATCATTCTCGTCCCTCAAGAGGTCAGAAAAAAGAGCTTCTGCTTCATCCTTGGAGGTTGTATTCTCATCACCACTAGAGTCCCCACCTTGATCAGCAGTACTGGATCCTGTGTAAGCCTCATCCATCAAAGCCAGTAAGGCCTGCAACCATAGAACCAGAACAATGATTCTATGAGGTGTGGTAACTCTTCTTTTTCTATGCCACTTCGATTATATGTTAGTATGGACCTCTGGAGCTGGGCTTTTTTGAATCATTGCCACATTGTCACTAAGCAAAGAACCTGATCGACGTTCAAGGTTCTCCAAAGCCAGTACTAATGCTGCATCAGAAAGGGCAACTGATCAAGAACGTACAGCTTGTATAGACATTCATGTTACTAAAAAATGTGCATCAAACTTCTATAATCAACAAAAACTTATGAGCAACAAAAAGATGACAGCTGGAAAAAATGTTGCACATACTTGGAAGGTCAAGCAATGCTGGGAACAGAGGCAGAAAGGAAGATGGGCCCATAAGAGCAGGGAACAGTTGCAAAAATGGTTCATCCAACCTATTTTCAAGCACACAGCACAAATCATATCACTTTTATAGGCTCAAGCACATCAATATACAATCTTTAAAAAAAAACAGAATAGCAATTTTTCACTGCATGATACCAAAATGGAAAGGATTTATATCAGCTGCAAAAGCTTCCATTTAGGCATAGATGCAATGTTTCCCTTCTTTCAAAAGTTCCCTACTAAATGAAGTGCACATTTGATGGCTAACATAATTATTAACTTGGAGGGTGAGAGAAAGTCAAACTACAGTGAGCTCCTGAGATCAACGCACTGCAATGAATAAGAAGAGAGATACAAGGGTGTCTATTTTAGTCAAATGTGGATTGCCACACAAAGACCCGACAAGAAGTGGACTGGATGCCCAAGAAATAGTATATCAATCAAGTGGCCCAAAGTGCCCAAAAGGTTGTTAATGGCAAACTTTGAAGGGCAAGGTCAAAGTAAAAGTGAAGCGTGAGTGCTGGAAATTGTTTTTGAAGACGTATTAATTTGTGGGATTGATCGGGTTATTTTGGGCACTTGCAAAATTATTCAGGGACATCATATTCATAATTATATTATTTTGTCTGAGCCGGGCTTATTCCCTTGCAAATTATGAAATTTCCCGGTGATAGAATACGTGATTCCATTCATGTTTGGATAGAGTGGGTTTCATTAGCCATCCCTTCTCTTCTTCTCCCTCTTCTCATTCTTGTAACAGGCATCACAAGCTTGGTGCAAGGATTGAGGGCATAGATTGAAGGCTTGGAGCTTGAGGAGGTGAGACGAGGACAGTAAGACCACCTCTCTCCTTCAAATGAAGACTACAAACGAGAAGATAACAAAGTGTGTCTACTAAATCGCAAAGTCATTGGTTTGCTCATGCTTGGTTATGGTGAAGGGTGTTGAGATGTCAGGCTCCACATGAACTCGCATCCACTACACACCTTGGTGATGTGGCAGGACTTTACTCACTAGTACATTAGGTGGCTAACACAAAGAATATGCCAATTATTCTATAATTGGACTACGTCCACGTAGTCCACTCTTGGTTATGGTACATTCATCACTTAGTGACCACATCTACATATGTTTTAGTTTTTAGTCCTTTCATATTATTCGTTTATCATGTTGTAGACTTAAGTTCTTTTGTGTGGAAGAAGAAAAAAGAAAAAGAAGAAGATTTCAACCTTACTTCTCTATGTATTGTGTGTGTGCTCTTGGTTGCTTTACCTCTTTCTACTCTTGTCTGTTTTCATAGTATCAAAGTAGTCCCACAGCTATGTGGAGCTCAATTGAAGGTTGAGGTGAAGGCGACGAAGTGTGAAAGCAAGCAAGCGGGTAAGAAGCTCTTCCATCTTGTTTGTTTGGAATACTGCTACATGAGAGTCCTAAGGCTAGCAAGGCTACAGCCTCCGATTGCAATGAAATTTGGTGAGTACAAGAGCAATGCCTATACATTTTGGCCCTGCAAATTAGTCAAAAACAATTTCTAGGTATACTACAGATTCGATCGTATTTGCCATTTACAGGTACATAGCTTACAGATTCTAAATATGTAAGGTTTGAGGTGGTTGCAAACACAAAGGGCATCTACATACACATTGCGAATTGCAGTCATTGTTGGGTGGTGACAACTTTCCAAAGATTCCCAACATAAGCCAATCGAGCCTAACAAGATCTACCTATTTCAGCCCATAGATCTCATCTCCTCATTCAGCAGCTTTGTAAGTAGATTCAACAACTATCCAGACCAACATTTATCACCACATGTAACAACTTGTGATGATTGTTGGTGAAACTATAATAGCCAATCACACCCTATAAAGACGAGTTGCCATCCTTCTTTGATATAAGCATCAATATTGATTGTATCGCCATGATGCAACTATACCTCAAAGTGCTACTTCAACCACCTTACTATACAACCATCATGAAAGACATGATCGACAATAGATTCGCCATGTATGCACATCCTCTTCTTTCCATAATCTTTCATCAAATTACAAAAGTCGGTGAAAAAGTGCAAGGGACGTTTGCTGAGGAGAGTATGACCTCTATCTTAGTATGGAAAAGAAAAAAGGGAGCCATAAGCATGCCCATTCACTACACTGACCGTTCAACGCACAAAAGAAGGTTGTAAACTCCCAACTGAAAGAACCAACCAAACTCTAGAAGCAAAGAACTCCACTTGTAAGGTCAAAGGTCCACAATGGCATCACTATTCTGTGTCGAAAGCATGGAGAGCAACATGTAAGCAAAGTGGTTAGCATCAAGACATGAACCAACACCGGCAATCAGATCCTTGCGTTATTTAATTTGAACTATAGAGAAGACTGTGGTAGACCTGAATATCTTTGTCCTCTTTGACACACCTTCCATCATCAAGATGGGGCCATTTACAAATGGTGGACCAGCTTAGAGTGGCAACTGGTCAAAGATTTCTATCTATCAACCACCTTTATATCCACTTGACAACATTCTAGAATTTTGCCATCCCTTTCAACGATAGAAAATTGAGAGTCAAGCTTAGCGACCGCTTTAAAAATGCAGTAAGGCACAAAACCCCATGAAGTGAGATAAAATTGACATGCAAAAAACAAGTCAATAACAAAGGAAAAGGACACCCGTGCTCTCAATTATCATGCACATGCACAAGGTAGAGGTCGAGTTCCTCTGAGGCAAAGTTATTAAGACAACCAAAATCTCAACAATAGAGCCTGAATAGTAAGAGACAAAGAGACAATAAAACCTAAAAATTCAAAATGCAAAAATCTGAATGAGCAAAAGCTGCATTCAAATTTCCAAAATCTGGAAGATATTCCGGAATATGGAGGTTGATGTCCTTCCTGGGCGAGATGGGCACACACATAGCAGGTCTGCACAGCTCACACATGGAAACCACCAAGTCACACCACACATGCAAGTTGTAAGTCCCAAGTTTCTGCCAAATGGCCAGAGCTTGACTGCTATCCTATTCATACGACCATTCTCTTCACGAAGGCCCTTTTAATGCCTTCAATTACTTAATACTTGGACTCCTTAAACTTGAGGCCTACCAAGGATGTGAGGGGGTGTTAGTTATTGGTCCCCTCCTGCTTATGAGCCCCATTACTCTATCAGTGTGGAACTGCAAACATAGTTTAATAGTTCTGCAAATGGAGCCCATCTATTTTCAGCTGTCTTCTTAAATCTGGTTGAAAGTTATTTGAATCTTCAAATAATAAGATACTGAGGTTGAACCATGATAGCCCCAAGGATGAACTTGTTAGATTGCATTGGCTTCAGGCTTTAGTCACAAGCAGCCAATGCACTGACAGAAGGATGGTAGCTATGTAATATGCCCATTATTTTTTATCAACTCACATTGTTCTATCTTCAATGGTGAAGAAACAGAACACCCACCAGCTGCAAAAGGCTGCAGCACCCATAAAGACTAGAATAACCTTACAGTGACTTGAGAGGTTCAAGAACATTGAGGTTCAAACCTTTTGGGTTGAGGCCTTGACATACCAGCCAAGTATGTGCACCCTATGGGATACAGACAGAGCCACTCATGCAATGGACAATTCCATTCACCAGTCTCTACAGTACTCGGGTCAATTTCAGCAGTCCTTAAAACCATCAAGCTCACACATTATCCAGCTTCTCTAAATGTGGAAAAGTTAAATCTTTGATTCTAGAAAGACGATCAGCTAGGTCAATTGTGGTCTGTTTAATCAGTTGATTTAGAGTCTGCTTAACTCTGCAAATGAAGATATTGGTAACATGATCACAACACTTCACAAGACATGGTTTCATGCAGACAGTCTAAGGCATTCGGGGCAGGAAGTAAATGCAGACCAACCAGCGTGAAATCAGGGCAGAATTAATTGGCTAATGTCCCTTGTATGATGTATTGTCTGTGGTTGATTTTTAATCCTGCTCTCAACTGATCCAACTTCATCAAAAAAAGTCAACATTGCTACAGATGCTCCCACAAGCTTCATGAGCAATCTTGCTGCCCTTGAATGTATATACGGCCATGATCATGCACAACCAATAACCAACATATGAATCATATCTGGACTACACATCAGGAAGAAATCTTAAAGTGTCAGTGTCCAACCTGTAAATGAACTATAAAAGGGGCCTATAATTACGTAATCACCTGGCTTAAAGAGGATAAGAGGAAGCAATGAAAACAACGTGAATGGGGTCCAGCCTTCAGCAAGAAAATCTACCGAGTGATGTTGGTTACACTTGTACTGCACCCAAAAGGGGCCTACACAATCCCTCCAGATGCAAAATGCAAGTACCCTGGGTAGACACAAACGCATCTGGGCTCCCTTAGACCCTTTGAGCATTCCTCAACATTAGGCATGCTATTAATGCTCCCAAAGAGCCTCTCAACGTCATGGTGAAATTGGAAGTGTTGGCACACCTGCACATGCAGGAAATAAGTGAAGACACCTGATGTGAATGGGGCCCTCAAAAAGAAAACAACTCATGAGCCACAACATCCAAGAAAGATGCAAAGTTCGCTAACAGGAATTGGTCTAAAAGATGTTTTGAACCCAAATTTAGGCAAGTAAACACCAGCTCCTATTCTTGAACTGTGATTGAACCACAATCAAAGATAACAATGGGGAAATTATCAAAATTTTCATTCATTTCTACATATGATTTCTTCATTATATTTGCTTGTTGGGCTTTTTCTTAGATATGGACATGGCTTGCACTTTTTCAGCTTGCAGTAAGTTCAGTACTCTTTGTGACCATCAAGGAAAACCTAAATCATGAATGCTTCACAGATTTGATTTGCATATAAGATGGCGAGCATTCCATTTGTCAAATTTTTCGGTTGATTCTAAGGAAATTGGTCTTAGAGGTCCAGGAACTTTCAAGTTTCTAGGTGTAGATTAAGAAGCCATTTTTGACTGAATAGGGTTGATTGGATTCCCTAAGTTGATACATGCTTGGTTGTCAAATTTGACATCATTCAAGCTCTTCTTTTGCCAAGGAACAAAAAGCTCCAAAAGATGAAATCTCAAAGGCAACTCAATAACTCATACTCAAAAGCAAGGGCAAAGATTTAATATTTGCAAAAATAAGCCAAAAAATAAATTGATATCTTAATAGGCAATCTTTGGCCACAAGCATCAGCAAAAGGACAAGCTAAAACTATGAATCTGGACTGTGATTGCAGATTGTTAGTGCTCTGAGGCTAAACATTATGCCCTACAGCCCATCATTTATCCAAGTATATTCTACTATTTCTCCCCAATTTTTTGGACTCAAAAACCATTTTTCCTATTTTTTGCTATTTTTCCTTAACTTTTCTTAATTATTTCTATTATAAATACTCATTATTTTACAATTTGTGATCACACAACAATAAATCCCAACCATTGCAATCAACATACACTATGTCATGTGCATACATCTCTTTCTACCGTTTCTGTCAATTATTATGAAAACTACTTCATTTTGCGTGTTTTTTCATGTTTTAGACAATTAATTTCTTGCTAATATGATGTCGATTCTGAATTTTCTTTATGACAGCACTCAAACACATCACATACTACTCTCATATCACATTTCGTACCATATGCAGATCATTTCCATGATTAAACATAAAAACGAACCAAATTTTCATCAAGCAAGTTGGGACACATTTTGTTCTATGAAGGTGTTCACAGCTGTAAAATCGGGTTCTCTCTCAGTTTAAGCCATGTCGACATTGTGGCTGATTATATTGGTGCTAAGCTAGTGTTCACTGTTGAGTAGCATGTATTTTATTGTCACAGGTGATAAGTGAGTTGCCCAAAAGAATCTTGGTGAAAGCCAGCACACTGATACACTCAATAGTGTGAAGATTTCAGCACACCACCATAGCTCCTACAGATCATCACTGTTGCTGGCACTCAACACAACTCTAGCAGGAAATAAAACGACACCACTGAAGTGCTTTTTCAGATGAACCAATTATAGTCGTGGAAAGCTGCAAAATACTTCTGGTTTTTTTTCTGTAAGGTTTAGGGAATGGTCCAGATTTGGGCTAAGCTTAGATAAAGGTGCATGTAAGCCCTTGCTCTTCTGTTAATAAGCCTGGTTAGAACCACCAGTGGCTCACAATCA
This sequence comes from Lygodium microphyllum, assembly GCF_053477565.2. Classification (NCBI taxonomy): domain Eukaryota; kingdom Viridiplantae; phylum Streptophyta; class Polypodiopsida; order Schizaeales; family Lygodiaceae; genus Lygodium; species Lygodium microphyllum. Next base: position 28,474,897 of record NC_141157.1, on the reverse strand, counting down.
TCAACCCCACCCTAGTTAATTCCATCTTAACCCATCAGATATTATACCAGGTCAGTCATCTCAGGTATTATGTCTAGTGCTGTGCACAGGTGACAGAGCTATACTAGTAAGCATCTTAGATGCCCTTCACTGTTATAAAATACTTTACAGATGTTCATGTTTTTCACGGTTCAATAGTGCTGATGCATGAGACAAAATGTTCATCAAAAGGTTAGTTGGCCAGGTCTGCAGAAGCACATCAAAAGGTTAGTTGGCAAGGTCTGCAGAAGCATACAATCATGTAACCAGAAAACAAGCCAAAGCAGGAACTCTGGACACTCAAGCTACTGGAGAATCCCATTTCCCTCAAGGAGACACTTAAACTCACAATTTAAAATTGGCTAAAGTTGAAAATTGGCTGTGGACTAAAAGAGCCAACTTGTGAAATTTAATGCAAGTACTTAAATAAACTGAAAAATGGCACTTCTATGAAAGCTTCAAACTACACTTACACATCTCCATTCCATGCAATCACCTTCAGTAATAGAGGAAAATACTGCAAGATGAGGTAAGTAGATTAGTAACACTAAAGTCAAATTAGTAAGCACTAAAGTCAATGCTGGGATAGCTTGCTGGCTGAGTTTTTGCCTGAGGAAGCAAGGATGAATGTGAGAGCAACAGTTTCTTTATATTGCGATTCAGAAAATCGAGTGTTGCAGCAGCCACCTTTGGATCCGCATATAGTCTGCCAACAACACCAATCAGATTCACAAAAATACTCAAATCTAGCAGCCACCTTTGGATATGCATATAGTCTGCCAACAACACCAATCAGATTCACAAAAATACTCAAATCTAGCAAACACTCCAAGTAGCATATAGAGAGCATACCGACTAAGACAAGACTTGAAAAAGATATTTAGACTTGGATCTGCATCATGTAACACATAATCTCCAAAATCAAGGAAAAATTGAAGTATGGCCTGCACAATGGAAAAGGAGAGTAAGTTTAGATACTTGAAGTCTATAAAGGCACACAAATAGCATAACAATGCATGAGGTATAACAATCTCCAACCATATGCTGAACTAAATAAGAGACAATACCTAACATGAGGTTCACACTACGGAGCAAGTGATGATAACCCACCCCATTCCCCTCAAAAAAAACCAAAAATGGACAAACAAAGCATGGTAATAAGGTGGGAAGAGCTCACTCCCCATCATAGAAAGAAATATTAAGGTCTCTACTTTAATATGCATAGTGCTGGCTGGCTGCTTTCTTTTGAGATTGGTACAAGCAACAACACACTCCACCTTTGTTCCTGGGGTCCTACGACACCAACTCTGACTTTGGCATTACACACTGAGTCCTTGAAGCTTATTGTAAAGAATCCTTGGACATAGATAAACATAGAAAGTGCGACAAATAGTGGAACTCAAGATGTAGAATGCTCAAATGAACAAATGAATGAATGAATATGTTGAATATAATACAATACGAGCCTCAAACCTCCATGTTTGGAGGACTGTAGATGAGGTGAGGTGAAACTAGAGTCGGAGATGCCAGGATCAGCTCCAAGAGTGTGTGGATTCCAAAAACCAGCAGCAGTTGTCCATCAAGTCAATCATTGACGATGATGTTGATGGTAGCGAAACACAGTCCACAACAATTAAATGTCGAGAGTGCTGATGATAGTAGAACACGATCAAGCAAGATGAAAACACAGCTGTAGGAGTGGTAATGTAGTCATGACAAGTCATACAGGTGATGATGTTAGCTGAGCAGCCTCTCTTGAAGCAAAACGCAGCTGTATGGAAGGTAAAACACAGGCAGCAGCTGTACGGATGATGATGTCAGCAAGCAGTAGCTCCAAGTTAAGGACAACGGGCTGGGCAGCAACTGGCAGCAGTTCTCCACTGATAGCAATGTTCTTCAAGCAGACTAGCTAAATGATGGCCAGCAGCAGCTCTGGATGGGATGTGGGCAGCAGTGTGGAGAAAGGTGGCTGATTACTTAAGGCTGGAGTGGTAGAATAATCAAGCATAGTTGGGTGCCCACAATTGAAACTATTTAAAGAGAATTTTGGTGTGTTTCTCCTACTACTCAAAAATAAAGCCATTTTAATTGGTAATAAACAATTAATGCTATTTGTGGCTGTTTTAAGGAGAAAAAATAGGGGCTATTGCTCAACAATTATGGATTAGTAGAAACCCTAATTTTAGTGGCTCAACGTCCCTTTTCAAGCCCAAAAAGATGCCCAAGGGAATGTGTAAGTCATGTCTCCACCCTCTATACCAAACAAATCAAGGCATTGAACTAAGAGTGCTGCAATGGCTTGTCCCATGGCCTAGATGATCACAAAGGCAATAGATATTTCTTTCAAGTAGCTTAATTTGATGGGTCTTACATTTTTCTTTTCTTTTCCTTTCATGGCAGCATATCAGCAACAAGACTTCACATTTTATCCTCCATAAAAGGAATCATTGCAAGAAAAGGGTGGGATGATGAAGTATAGACAAAGTAAATGATGAGGTGGATGAGAATATGTTGCAATAGTAGCTGCCATTATGTAATTCTAGACTACCAATGGTAATATGCTGTGAATATGGTTGATACAGGTTGACAACTCTTTGACGAGGTAAAAGGGAGACACATGAGCAGTTTTCACCTTGGATGGATGCTTGCTTTTGTAAGTTTCCCTCCATTCCAAAGCACTTTGTTTCATGTTAACACAATGCCAATGCATGGGCGATGCAAGGGGTAATGCAAAGTGTCATGCTTAAACAAAATGGAATACAAAGTGCTATGGTACCACTTGCACAATGCCCTCATGGGAAATTGTTCACTTGCCCAAGCGCCCTTTTATAAGTATGATTACCAAGATGCAAATGAATACATATAAATCAATGGAGAAGGGCAATCAAAATCCTATAAGCACCAAGGGAAGAAGCCAGTCTCTCTCACCATTGGACAGTACGAAGAGAGAGCTATGGGGACCCCCTCTCCCCATCATGCTGATATCAAAGGGGAGGTGTTAAGCTAAAAAAAGTTTTCATTAGATCATTTTAAACACCCCCAAAACTCAAAATTCTATAAAGTTTCTATTCCCATAAGCAAACACAAAAACTATCCCTCATCTATAAATAGATGGGCTGCATAGTCACTTGCATCCCTCATCATCATCAAACATCAGCAGGCATCTACATCCCACTGCTCTCCCCCTCCTAGCAGATATCTCAGTTCATCAACCGTCGGTTGCTGAGGCACCTTGTTTGCAGCTGTCATCCATCATCCTGACTCTGTAATCAGAGCTGTTGATCATCATCGACACTTGTTTCAGCCTTGTGCAGCTGCTTCCCAGCATGTCCGGAGTGTATAGCCTGCCGCTACATTGGCCTGCAGCTGTAATTGCAGCCTACAGCTGCCACCCAGCCCATCAGCCACCTCTTGGAGCAGTCGCCCAGCCTGATACTACTGCATCTTGCAGTTTCCTGTATTTTTGGAAGAGCTGCCGTGTGTTTTCATCAGCCAACAGACTGCCCTGTTGCCTCCTGCATCAATCAACCTGGTCCAGACAGATTCTACACTCTGATCTGTGTTTACTACTGCTAATCACTTTCAGAGATTGCCTGCTACATTTCAGAATCCATTCGAGGTACAATACACTCAGAGCTGTCAAAGAGTCCTATTCCAGCTCATCTCTTCCTCAGTCCATCCGAGACATAGAGGTTTGAGGTTCATTGTATTCATTTCTGCATAGACTGTTTATTCATTCATTTTCATTCATTCTAAGTTCTCTTCACCAATGAGCTCTATTATGTTCATTGTGCTTCTATCATGCACTTTGAGTTTGCCTTCCTTGTTGGAGTATTTCTTTACATGGTGTCCAAGCTAGGCACACTCTGAGGATATCTAAGCCTTAGTCTAAAAGTTTGACATTCAAGAGAAGTAAGAATGCAAAAGGGAAGATGTCATCATTCAATTCAACACCAAAGCAATCTCCATCACAACCCCTGACAAGGGCTGAACATGAGTGGTATTATGAATTGTCTCCTACAAAGCCCATGTTAGAAGGAGATATGAAAAATTAGTATCCTCAATCCAAAATGTATGGGATCACTTGTAATGAATGCAAGATGATTCTGATGCATAGGATTAGGTAAACATCGGAGAAAACTTGGACGCTCCTAATCTGCCTCACACAACATTGTAAGCATACAAACCCATAGACCAAGCCTACAAACCAAAGGATCTTGCAAGAATAATGGAGCCTAATATTGGTGCATTTCCCCAACAGGAGGGCATATCACGCACTAGATATGTGCCATCCCTCAATCCAACACATCTCAACTGGTGAACGTTAAACAAGTTTGTATTATTTGATCCTTCTATTGTTCCTTCTGTAACGTAGGAGGTGTAAGCTATCATGAGGATCCTTACTAGTATGCAAGCACCAAAAGAGATGATCATAAGAAAAAGTCAAGTATAACTTCTTTGTCCCATGCTTTTCCCAATCAATTTGCCTTCGTGTTTCATAATTCATTATCACAATCACAAAATTTAACATCACAATTTCAATTTCCAAAAATTCCACCTAATTTATAAAATTTTTCCATTGCATACTCATCACTTCCATCCACAAGTCACACTCAAATCCCATCCATCCCACCCTTTCCTTCAATACACCCTTACCACCACACACCACACCAAGGGGACCACCATCTTTAGACACTTCTTACTTAGGCCCGCTCTTGATGATGGGGGTTTATCCCCCAAACCAAGCACCTTTGGGGATCTAATCACAAGAATTATCTACCCTGGCACACCAACCCTCTAGTGTTGCCCAAGTGGCACACAATTTGTGCACGTCCTTAGCTAGTGGACAATCTACTTTATTTCCTAGTACCTCAGCCTACCCTTGGGCAAGGGCCACAAGTTCCAATGCCTCCTCCTTTAGCACTACATGGTATACCATGTTCTATTCCTACCTACCTACAATATCAATCTTATGTGACACCTTAAAGTTCACACTCCACTATCAATCTCTACCAAGAATGCATTAACTAATAAGACTCATTTTAACATGTCTAACTACACCACTCGATCTAACATTATGAGCTATGTATAGAACAAGACCAAATACCAAAATCTAGAAGACAAGTCTAGTGAAATCATAAGGGAACACCTAGTCGCAATTAAAACCAGGATGATAGAATGTACCCAAGAAAGGTCATTTTTGCCAACACTATCAAAAAACTGACCATTTTGATGACAAATGTGCAAAGAAAAATATATACAACCTAAAAAAAAAACCCACTCAAACTCCCTCCCCATAGTCCCACACTATATTCCCCCCCCCCCCTGTTGAGAAACCCTTCACCCACAATTTGCGTTTTTGCGTTTCTGTGTTTTGGGTTTAGGGTTTGTAGGCCCAAAAAGGGGTGCCACCCTAGACTGACTGTGCCTATTTATAGGCTACTCTCTCATTCATTCCTCACGGCTAATTCATTCAATCCGTCACCTCTTCTCTCCAGCCTCTCCACTACCCTCACACCCCTTCAAGAGGACATTGCGGTTCGTGGTTCGTGGCTGTCTTCATCATCTTCCTTGTGCTATGGCACCCTTGTTCCCTTGTATCACATTCACTCCATGATTCAGAACTTCATCATTCCATTCATCAAAGTTTCTTCTCTCTTCTCTTCTCTTCTCCATGTTTGCCAAGTTCACTCCGTGTTCCTCCCCGCAAACCCTACTATCTCACTAGTACGTCATCTTTTGACATGGTATCAGAGCTGGATCTGCTCAAACAGCAGATCCTCCACTCTAGTGACAGCAAAGACCGGTGGTGGGTTCAGCGTCCACTTCTCTTCTTCTTCCGCTGCATCAATATCTCGTTTTTGCAGGTTTCAAGTGTTTTCAGCTTACTGCCCAACCCCTTTTGCGGAGGACATTGCAGTCTCAGCTGTCCCTTGCTATCATATACAGTCTGGCGCATGTTTCCAACCTTCCACCCGCAGTTTGCAGCTATTTACAGCAGAGCAACTGTTGCTGATCACTCCCCATTCAGAAAACAATCTCGTTTTTGCAAATTTCAGGTATTTCAGCTTGCTGCCCACACCCCGGACGTGGAGGGCATCGCAGTCCAAGCTGGCCATTGCTGTCTACAACAGTCTGGCGCCTATTTCCAGCCTATCATACACTGTTTGAAGCTGAATTTAGCATGCTGACTGCTATTGCTGGTTTTTCCTGCGTTTTTAATCTTTCTCTCTCTTGTAGCATGCGTTTTTAGTCTTTACTCTCCCCTACAGCCTGCATTTTTAGTCTTTACTCTCCCCTAACCTGTGTTTTTCTACTAGTTGCAACCTCTTACTGCTGGTAGCATCCTCCTCCCACTGGCAGCTCACTTCCAACCCTTCCACAGCCCTCCCAGTCCTTGAGGCAGACATTGCAATCCACGGTTTGTGGTTGACCTCTTCCTTTTTCAGCAAGGCACACTGGTACCCATGGCTTCTTTACCAACAGATGACCAGACTATTGGGTGCTCCTACTGTGGTATCATCAAACACACCACCGATGCTTGCCGACTTCAACCTTTCCTCCCCACCCCCCCAAAGTATATGCGTCTCCCACCTGGCACTACCTTTGCCACCTCTCCTTTTTGGGCCACAAAGCTCATTCTGCATCGGCTTTCAGAGTACTATGCTCAAGGCAATAAGACGCATCCAATGCGCACTAAGTCCTTTCGAGCACATGGAGGATCAATTGGCGCTACGAACTCCTTGAGATCGTCGCAATGCCAGCGGTAGTCTTCTCCCACCTATTTTCAGGTACAATGGCTACCACGGCCCGCGGTTCTGTGGTCCGCTCCATCGAGAGACAATGATATTTGATACCGTCTCCTCGTCAGTTCGCTCCTTCGAGAGACAGTGACTGCTCGACTCTTTCCTCTTCTTCGACTTCCCGGTCTACTCCATTGAGAAGAAGCAACGGTTGCCCACTCATTGCTCAGTCTAAGCCCCACCCTTTACCCTCACCTACTCAAGTTCGAGAGGCCACCTCTAGGCGTTCTTCACCACCCCAGATACCTTCTTCGGCACAACTAGCGGCACTTCCTTCATCCTCAGACATTTCGGAGTCTGTGATCCATGAGTTTTTGGATTCCCTATCTACTCAAAGGGGGATGATCTTTCTTTGCCCTCCAAGGGGGCATCTACATCTATTGCGACTTCAGAGGGAGCTCCTATTCCTCCAGTTTCAAAGGGGGTCCCCACCCACTGCTCCATCCTTCGCACACTTTGGCAGAGGCCTTTTATCTTCTTCTTCTACCCTTGGATGGGGTGGCTTCCTTCCAGCGGCCATCTCACCTATTGATACCCAGGATCTCGAGGATCTACCCAGATCGGGGCCTTGGAGGTTCAACCACGACTTGGTGACGAGGCCTTTGTATTCCTTCTTGCATGGATGCACGGAGCTAGTGGCTTCTCTCCCGAGGTTGAGTTTTGGGTTCTCCAGTTCACTCTGTCTACTGTTCTTTCTTACAGGTTACCTTTCAAGTGGAAATCTTGGATCTTAGGGATTCTCTACATCTTCTTCCTCCTCTTCTTCTTGCCTTGGTCACTTGGTCAACATGGAGCCAACTCCCGAGATCAAGTACGGGCATATCCTATTGAGCTAAAATATGCATTACTTGTTGATTAGCCTCTTAAATAGCCCCAAAATACATTAAAAATGCTCTTTTAGAGTAAAACCCTAAAGGGAGCGGTTCGAGAGAGTTCAGTGGAAACCCTAAAACGGGGAGCGGTTCGAGAAAGTTTAGTGGAAACCCTAATTTTTGGGGCGCCCTTCCACATCTATAAATAGACAGGCTGCCCCCATTCAACAATTATCCTTGTTTTACAAGTTACACCAGCCCACACATCCTCTGCTGCTGTTGGCGCCCAGTTTCCAGCCTGCAGCCCGCCTCCATCTGCTGTCCAGCCATCATCGACTGCAGCCACATTATCTTCAGCCTGTCCATTGCTGTAGGCGACAACTCTCATCTGCTGGCAACTGCTCCAGACTGTCCCAGACTGCTATTTAGCCTGCTGTCCATCATCTCCAGGGTCAGCCAGCCTGCGTTTTCAGCATTGCAGGCCCTAACACTCTCAGACACTGTTTCAGCTTGCTGTTTACAGCAGACTGTGCACAGTTTCCAGCCTCCAATCGGTGGTACACTACTGCGTTTACCAGTTTCCAGCCTCCAAACTGCTGTGTTTTGGTGACCAGCCTGCTGCCATTCACTGTTTAGCACTCCTACACTCCGACTGGTGGTCACAGACTTGGGATCCATCTTCGGTGGATGTCACACTCCGACATTGCTCTGCCCTTGAGCACACTGTATACTCTTACATTCATTTACAGCATTCATTCACTTCAGAGTTGTGTTCTCTCTCTCCCTTCTTCTGTTTGTGTTGGAGTTTTTGTGTTTGAGTTTTGAGTTTTGCGTTTAGGGTTTGAGTTTTGAGTTTTGCATTTAGGGTTTGAGTTTTGCCCTCTATGTTTGTGTCTGTGTCTTTGTGTTTCTCTTGTGGTCATACACTCTGTGTGTCCTCAGTGCAAACCCTAGCACTTTTCTTAACAATCCTTATGGTTCTCGGCACCACACAAAGTCCGACATTCCTCCTATGCATTGCATGTTTTCACCATCTTTGTACTAGGGCGCTTGGGCAAGTGAACAATTTTCCCACGAGGGACACTGTCCAAGTGGCACCTGCTACATGAGCATTCTTCAACATGTAGCATTCCCTCTCCACCTCACTCCTCTCTTCTTCCCCTTTTTGGGCTTGAGAGGGAGTGTTGAGAAACCCTTCACCCGCAATTTGAATTTTTGCATTTAGGGTATTCAATCCGTCACCTCTTCTCTCCAACCAGCCCACTATCCTCACACCCCTTCAGGAGGACATTGCGGTTCATGGTTCGTGGTTCTCTTCATCATCTTCCTTGTGCTACAGTACCCTTGTTCCCTTGTATCACATTCACTCCATGATTCAGAACTTCATCATTCCATTCATCAAAGTATCTTCTCTCTTCTCTTCTCTTCTCCATGTTTGCCGAGTTCACTCCGTGTTCCTCCCCGCAGACCCTATTGTCTCGCCGGTACATCATCTTTTGACACCCCCCAATGGAGGTAAAATAGTGCCAACCAAAACAATCAAGGGCAATGGAGACCTTACAATTACACTGCTACCGGTCAACCATCAAAGTTAGCGCCTTTTAAAGTTAACATACTGAAAACCATCCGGATCTTGCACACCAAAAGAAAAAACAAAAGAGGGTTTTGGCTCTTACAACTCCAAAGGGTTATACGAACCTAACACAAGGCCTAGCTGTGATAAAGAAGATGGATTGCTAAAGGCACCAAATGTTGTGGTCCCTCCAAGATCAAAGAGATAGCCAATCTCACCAATTGGTCCAAACGAAGTAGTAGCACTCATTAGAGGAGTGTAAACCGAACTAAACGTGATACGCAAATACTACTCAAACTCTTTATCTGTAAGATGACCAAAACTAAAAGAAGAATATGGTAAACGTGAAGGTGTATCTACCTCCTCCTCAAGACCATAATGCCTTCTCAGAGCCTCCAATGATAGAGAAGCCTAACAAGGCGTCATAGGATCCCTAGAAGAAGATGCCTCAAAGATTATGAGTCAGAATCAAGTCACGTGTGAGTCTCGCACAAAGACTAGCCTCCACAATTACCGCAAGATACTCTTTAGAAGAGCACCGACTCTGATACCATATTAAGATATGCTAGGGTTTGCACTGAGGAAACATAGCATGTATGACCAAGACTAAAACACAAAGACTCAAACAAAGACAAGCAAAACTCAAACCCTAAATGCAAAAACTCAAAACTCAAATATAGAGACAAATACAGAGAGAAGAAACTCTAAAATGCATGAATGCTATAAATGAACATAAGAGTGTACAAAATGCCCAAGGGCAGAGCAATGCAATGTCGGAGAGTAACGTCCACCAAAGATAGATCCTAAGTGCTGCAACCACCAATCGGAGATGAGAGAGTGCTGAATAATGAAGGGCAGCAGGCTGCTTACCAAAACACAGCAGTTGGAGGCTAAAATCTAGTAAGCACAGCAGTGTACCACTAGAGAAGGTTGAAAACTCATCATCAAAGGCAGAGAACTGTTAGGCGACAACAAGAGAGGTGTGTGCTGATGTAGACGGCCTGCTGGACAGCAAAAACGCAGGTACTACAACAATCATCTAGTGGGATAGATGGCAATAACCTATCACCTGGCACCTAATGCTAAAAATGTAGGCTTATCAGGTGCTATGATAACGTAGTAGATGGAGACCTCCAAATAGCAGGGCGATGGCCGAAAACAAGCCGGACAGTAATGGGCTGCACTTGGTGATGGTGGCTGGACAGCAAATGGTAGGTGATTGATGGCCAAAATCTACATAGTAGAGTGAGAAACCTACACAAAAGGATAAGGTTGAATGGTGGGCATCCCATTTATTTATAGATATTGAAGGGCGCCCCAAGAATTAGGGTTTGGGAAACCACTGAAACTCTCTCGAACCGTGCAACAAATTTGTGTTTTTCATTAATTAAGCGTGTTTTGGGGTTGTTTAAAAATGCTAGTCAGTGGTAAATCTTTTTATACATTACTTTAAAATATTCAAACCTCGCAAGATTAAATGCAACATAATCGTGGAAAATGAACCGCACATGGCAGCATCAACTTCCTTTTTTTTATGTGGAACCCAAACAACCTCAAGAGTGTGTTGAGGATCAATAAATGCTTGCCTAAGCAGATATTCCTATTCCAAATGCATCTAGCATAAATGATGTGTGACTAACATCAGCACTAAATGGTGCAAGAGATACCTAAGAAATTGATACCGTCACAAATACAACAAGGTAAATGACTAGTAGATGTGGTACTGTCCTATGTGAAGATGAGGCTCATAGCCCTACACCCTTCTCTGTAAGCCCTCTTCTCTTCTTCGGAGTCATGTTGGGATAATATCTCATATCCTTCAATGTGCAAAAAGTAAGCTCGGACTTTGCTTATCCTACTTGCGTGACGATATGGGCACAACTCACATCCATGCACAAGATCCTCTCCCACTTCTGAGGGGCTTAGCATGCACCTCATCCCACCAAGACCATGTGTCAGAGTCCTACTTCTTCCGCCATGATGATAGCCTCAACAAGAGTGGTTACCCCATGCTTGGAATGTTGATGCCATGAGATGTCGAGAAAACTTGAAACTTGAGAGAGAGAGAGAGAGAGAGAGAGAAAGAGAGAGAGAGGTAGGTTTTGGCTAGGGACAGATGAAGCTTGGAGCCGGTTGGTTCAATGGCACGTGATAGGAATGGCCAGGCTACATCTTTCTATTCAATGCAAAGTTCAAATAGAGGAGTTGGAGAAAAGCTTGGAGCCGGTTGGTTCAATGGCACGTGATAGGAATGGCCAGGCTACATCTTTCTATTCAATGCAAAGTTCAAATAGAGGAGTTGGAGAAAAGCAAACGCCGAAGGCTAGGGTTTTTTTCAATTTGACAATGTTCATCACCCTTGTGAAAGTCGAACCTCACATCACCTTTAATTAATATAATAAGCATCGCATATTATATGGTTCAAAATCGACCTCACGCTCAATAAGTCGGTCATGCTCATTCCCCATCCGTCACTTCCGATGTCACAAACAATTAGTGAATTCACCTACAAATGTGACACGTCTCGTCACATGTCGATCTCAAGGACAGCATCCCAAAGTCCCACAGGTCCATCCTGCCCATTCCCTTTGACTATGTGCAATTGCCTTACATTTTCATCAGCCAGCACATCGCCCTACTGCCTCCTATACCGATCAGCCTGGACTGGACAGATTCTACACTTTGATCTACGTTTATTAGTGTTGATCACTTTTAGATATTGCTTGCTATGTTTCAAGATCTATTCGAGGTACCAACACACACTTGGAGCTATCAGAGAGTCCTCTTTCAACACAACTCTTCCCTAGTCCACCCAAGACAGAGGTTTGAGGTTCATTGTAATCATTTCAGCATAGATTGTTTATTCATTCATTATCATTCCTCTAACTTCTCTTCACCTTTGAGTTCTACTATGTTCATTGTGTTTCTGTAGTACACTTTGAGTTCATCTTCTTTGTTCAAGTATTTATTTACTAAAGAGTGTCAAGAAATGATAGGGTTTGCAGGGAGGAACATAGTGTGTGTATGGCAAACATAGAGACAATAAACAAAAGTATAGTACAAGGCCTAAATGAACAACCAATCAAGAGGTCTATAGTGCTAGACTATATTGGGTTGACAACAAAAGAAAGTGCTACAATACCAAGTCCTAAGAAAAGTGGAAAAGCATCTCTCCTCCTCATGGTCTTTAAACTACCCTATACCCTCTCCCATTTGCCATGTTGACTGTGGCAATTTCTGTCCAAATCCTGGGAAAAGTCTCTCCGGTGGATATGTCCAATAAATCTATGTATTGAGGCAATAAATAATGCTAGCTATGAGCTTCCATCTGTGATAATGCCTTGGGTCCACACTATCTATGAGAAATCCGGCATGGTGATCCTACTCACAAGCTGTCCAGAGACAACTATCCAAAGACAAAGTAACATGACACCCCTATACATCCTCATATCTGTAAGCTAGGCTTCTATCCATAACCAACACAACCATCTCCCATGCAATAATCATAGTTTGTGTTAAGCTGAAAAAAGTTGTATGGCACATTAAAACCTTCATTAGCTCATTAAACAGCCCCAAAACTCAAATGCATTGAGAATTGCCACCTTTATCATCTCATGGTTGTCATCAACAACATTTGGTTCTAGCTTGCCAAATTTGGTTCTAGCTTGCCAAAGTCATCTTCTGGAACTGCCATAGTCATCTTGCTGCTATTGCCATCCACTCTAGGTGCTACCACAGCTGCATTTTTCCCCAGCTGCCAGTCATCATCATTCCCAATGTCATCACAACCAAAGAGTAGGTGTCAAGGATAACCTTCACCCTCAACTTCCAAAGGGAATAGTTAGAATTTAGCACCATCCAACTTTGTGGCTTCAAGAGGTTGGGTAGAACAAGAACTAGCACAATCAGCGCCTAAAAGAAGAAGACAAGACAAGCTTTCCATATCTACAAAAAGTTAGAAGTTCTTCATATACCACTACCATAACTAGGCAAAAACGTGGTGTCTTCAAAGATGGTTGCAAATGGGTTAACCATCTCTCCGCACCCGCCCCCCCCCCCCCCCCCCCCGGTTCCCTTGGGACTAAACTAAACTTTTAATTCACCCCATGTGCATGCACATGCACACTTGCACACACAAACACATTTTTTGTTATGAAAACGATGTTCTAACTTAGTTTATTTATGAGGGGGGATGCTACCAAGGACACCATCACATGCAAGTGCATATGCACATGCCAACATTTCATGAACATCAAAGATTATGTTTGTATGTCATCCCACCTTGAAATAACTTAGGTTGTCAAGGCAAGAAGCCATTATCACAATGCAAGATTGTAGTGGTTTTACTATTTGCAACAAAAAGCAAACGAGTAAATACATGACTTCATCAGAGACTCTTGTATCTAGAAAGAACTATAATATTAGAGCTATTGGAAATAATGCTCTTTTGTTTATACACGATAGACCAAAAAACAAAAGAGATGTCTAGTGTTATCATGAGTTGAGTTTAAAAATCCTTACTAGCATGAGAAGGCCTGTACTAGAACGATATTGGGTCACAGAGGCTGTGCACCGATGGAAAAGCTTGCTGATAGGAGTGTTCACTGTCCCAACCATGTCAATTTGACCCTCGCAAATGTCATGAAGCCGATTGATCTGGGTTCAACAAGCACATTGACACAGCAAAAGGAAGACAATGAATGCAAAGATGGCCTAAAAATGAAACCAAAGGAGAGCGTAATATTTTCATCGAGAGCAATCCAAATCAATAAAAGGAAGACAACAAATGCAAATATGGCCTAAGAACTTCAACCAAGGGGTAATCTTTTCATATAGATTTCTCCAAATCCACTAACAAGATATACATCTAGCATGAGCTTGATCTGTTGAGGATCGTGAGGGTTTCAAGGTCATTCACAGGTTAAGCGGAAGGCAAATGCCCGAAGGTAAAGTTTCCTCCGCAATGTAATTTTTCTAACACTAGCTTCTCTTGATCAGAGAACGTGTTGTAGTAAGGTCATTGCATCACTGTTATTGAGTCAAAAACACCACCTCTGAGCCCTGGACATAAGAATATCACCACACGAACGACCTCATTTCAGGCAGAAACCGTTCTTACGGCTTCTATCACGGCAGTGTCTTGAGCTTCGTCAGAAATGGAAGACGTGTCCCGGGCGCTCTGAGACAAAAGCCTAAGGAAGAACGTGACATCGCGGTTATCCACTTTCCTTGCAGCCATCTCTTATCGACTCTTGCTCAGAGGGGGGAGAGAGATCTGACTTGTCACTCGTTTCTTCGCGTTCAATCGAAGGCGTTACGAAAAGGAAATTCTAGCTGGAGAATATGTATTTATTTATTTATATTGCAAAATGCTCAATTGCACGGTAGGCTGGTACCCAAGCCCGGACCGCCAATTGGGCATGCAAAAGGCAGGGGCGTTTGGTTGATGTGTTCGGTCAATTTGGCATGCAAAAGGAAGGGGCGTTTGGCTGACGTGTTGACAAGGGTTTAGACCTGCAATTTTCGCACAACGGATGGTTTTGGATGGGGGATATACCTCGCCCACAGCAAAAGTGCGCACCCAATCCACTAGAAGACAACCACCTTTATTTGAAAAGGTGCACACCCAACCACTAGGCAGTTGTCCCGCCAAAGTGCGCACCCAATTCACTAGGAGACAACCACCTTGATTTAAAAAAATACACAAGAGACAACCACCTTTGCTCAAAAAGCTCCACAACGACTAACAAGAATTAAACCTTTGACCAATCACATGAAAGTTTGGGGCCCTAACTCCTAGTGGACTGTAGAGGCGAGCTCAAGCTCATCCGCCAAGACTTACGGACCACTTATTGTTCAAGCATTTCAAGCGAGCACTAATGGCTACCTCTCACATAGTTGACACGTTATCCCTCTACAAGTGTAATGAGCTTACCTTGATGCCCAAAAATGAGTTGTCTCCTCCCTCAAGCACATCGATAGCTCCATGATTCTTGATGCAAGCTCAAGCATTCTCAAGCCTCCACCTCCATGCTCCATTCTCTATAGTTGCGCGCGAGACAAGAGAAGAGGAAGAGAGAAAATAGTAGAGAACTTCACCTCCTTGATCCCTCACCCTCACACTCTCACACTCCCTCTCTCAAACACACACTCAAGCAAGCAAGGAAGACAAGATAATAGAATAGAATAAGAAGAGTCCACTTCGCCACACACCAAAGAATGAGCTCTTATTCACTTTTTGAACTTTATATACATGCCCTAATATTCTATGGACATCCATCCCCTTTTTACATGGCCGATCATGGCCTAGCCCTTTTTTTCCATTGTCCTTCTATCTTCCTAGCTTCCTTCCTACCGCCTATCTACCTTTACAATTTACATGGGTATGAGCCCAGTGCTCTTAAAATAAATCATGATGCGCCTTGCACTCTTTTACAAAAGTATTAACTTGCACTTTTTCTTATGTGCCTTTTTCGTTGATTTAAGACTTTTCTGTGTATTCTGGCATTTCAAGACCATAACAAAAAATACATGAAACATCAAACTGCTTGAAACAACTGTGTTACTGTAGAAAACTCCCTAACACGATTTACAGTCATTTTATACATTTATTCTTTAGGAACACTATGCAAACACGAACTACATATTACATTCATCAACGCAAAACTAGTGTCCTGAAAACTATCACACAGTTCTCTATCATCATGACCGCTCCTGATAGGATAACTTGAAATAGACATCATAAATATTCAGGACACAAATACATAGTAATAGAACCAGATATGAGCGACCAAAATTTGGCGCTATCCTGAAGAATATAACATTACTCATCACGCAAGATTTCAAAAAATACAATCTCCTAAACGTCAGGAAGGTGCTTGAATGTCAAGTAAAAACTCTATATGACATTTTAAGTCACTTTACATATGCTGGTTGTACATGTATACTAGTACTAAGGTATAACAGTACCCACAAGCATGTAGCTATCTAACTAAAACCATAGAAACTAAGTATGATAATGAGTAACTCAAAGAACACAATTATCCCTTGCCAGAGGCCTTTGTACCCCTTGACAAGCCACACTGAGCAGCAATGAATAGAGTCCCTCTAGAATACTCAAAGCCCTCTAATGCGAGAATCAAAGCAAGCATTTATCAATCTAGAAATACATTACTTACAATAGAGTTCCTCTAGAATACTCAAAGTCCTCTAATGCGAGAATCAAAGCAAGCATTTATCAATCTAGAAATACATTACTTACAATAGAGTCCCTCTAGAATACTCAAAGCCCTCTAATGCGAGAATCAAAACAAGCCACACTGAGCAGCAATGAATAGAGTCCCTCTAGAATACTCAAAGCCCTCTAATGCGGGAATCAAAGCAAGCATTTATCAATCTAGAAATACATTACTTACAACCGAAACCACAATTGGATTGACAATGATGCATTCACCCGAAGATTCGTTGCTAGGATTGCCATTCGCACGTGACATTCTTCGCTTGGAGGCCATCGTCTGCAAGTAAACTCAAGAGATTAAGAAGGCAGAATAGATTCGAGATGTGAGAGCGTAAGAGAAGATGGCTAAGTTGACGATCGAGATAGAGGGAATTTGGCTAACTCTCTCCCTTGTAGCCTCTCGAGGTAACTCTTCTCTCTCTCTCTCTCTCTCTCTCTCTCTCTCTCTCTCTCTCTCTCTCTCTCTCTCTCTCTCAAGCTCTCTCTCACAATCTCTTGGAGAGGTATCCTTCTCTCTACCTCTCTCTCGTAGCCTTCTTGTGCCTCCCCATACCTCATATTTATAATGAATTAGAGAAGAGGGGATGCGGTTGAGAACAAGAGTTCTTGGTGGAGGGACTCTTAGAAAACTTAGTGATCCAATGCTTAACTCATAAATTTGATGGTTCCATTGGCTCCAAAAATGATTAGAAAACTTTCCAATCACTCATTCTTTCTCTCCATGTTCGAAGTGTTGTCAACTACTTGTAGACTGTGATCGCGATGCGCACGATTTTGCAAATCTCTCTCTTTTTTTTTTTCTTTTTATAAAATCTCCAAAACTAACTAAAACATCACATGTTTTCTTTTAAACGATATCCAGTTCTAGAAATCTCCATATCTTTTTAGGATAATATCTAAAATATCTAAATTATGCTAATTTAGCTCAAAAATCTAATATTTTTGGACCATCCAAACTATACACATTAATACTAGTGATTAATATGGCTCACAAGTCTCATTCATATTGTAACTTTCGTGAAGGGTGGCTATGGTCCTTGTTAATCCGAGAAAAATATCACATTTACGACTCTAGATTTTTAAAAAAATATTTTTAATTAAATAAAAATTATTAATTATTAATGTTAGCTAGTTTTTTACCTTAGTTAGTATTTAGTTAGTAACCTTACTAACTTATTAATTGACTAACTAACTTTCGAACTAACCAACTAACTTTTAATTATGTGAAAATATTATATCCTCCTCCCCTTAGAGAAATCGAGATGTCCTCATCTCGAGAGAAACCGAGGGTATCATTTTGGAACCTATGGGTTACGGGCCCACCACATTTTCGTTGCGATACTCTGATCACTCATAGGCATGCGGTCTTTTGAAACAACAACCTATTGTATTTGATATATCGGAGTCTTGATTACAAGAGAAATTTATTGTAGATACATGTCATGAATATCTTCTAGGTTTTTCCTAAGTATCGGATAATTTCATGGTAGGTTCTAGATCATTTGAGCTTGTATAACTTTATTTTTTGTAAGCTCAAGTTCTCTTCTAATTCTATCGGGACAATTGACGTAGTTATGTCCAATGTTGTGGCACTCAAAGCATTAGTGTTTAGGGTGCTTTGGACATTCCCTTTTGGAATGACCTAACTCCTTGTAATAGAAAAAGCACGGAGCTTTATCACTTGCGGTCACAAGGTTCTTGGTTGTCCTTGGCAGGAGTTTCTTCTTTAGACCAAATTGTCCTAGGATCCTTTTAGCAGATCGAAGTGATTCTTTATCTCAGAAACTATGTTTCCAGATTTTCCTCTTCTTAGTACAGTACTGAGCTCCATGGACAATCGGCTTTGCTTGTAATACTAAAGAATACTTCCAAGCTTTGACATTTTGGTGAGACCCAACCTATATTAGTTGAGAAAGAACAACTTAAGAAAAATTCATTGCAAGTTATAACTGTCATTCATTGCCAGAGTATCTCTAATCATTTGCAAGTTCTAGGCTCAAAATAGATGCAACTCATATTACTCGGTTAACTGTAGTTACAAGAGTAAAGTTTATTCCAATACAAGTTGTATTTCATGTTGACAAAATTCCTAGGATTTCTAATCATCTTGAAGAGGTGTTATAGGTTCTAGGTCTTCGTCTTCATCTGATTCCTCTATATATCCATAGACATTTAGATCATGGCAGTTTGCTTGGATCTGTCCTAGCTCATTACAATGGAAGCATTGACGGTAGGGACATCTCCTACGGATGTGCACTATCTCTCCACATGTATGGCATCTCTTACCCTGATCTCGAGAGTCATCTTTGCTACAATTCCCCGATTTAAGTTCTTAGACGATTGGATTCACTCAGAATAATGCATCTTGCAAGTCCATTGGGCGCATTGCTTCAAGACAGTGGTTCAGAGGAGTGTTCAAGTCATGGCAAAACTTGGATACTTACTGTGCAATATCCATAGGTGATGCATATTTTAGTATGGTTACAAACTTTGAGTAGTAAGCTTCTAGGGTTAATTCCAGTTGCTTGAGCTTGAAGAATTCATTCATCTTCAAAGTCTGGTAGGTCGGCAGAAGATATAGATTTTCTTAATGCATCTAAAGAGGTTTGTGAAGATAATGTTTTACTTGATGCAGGGACTCAAACAAAGATTGGTGACTTGTTGGATGCACATGATTTGCAAGATGATACAGTTATTGTTTCTGAAACAGTTCATGAACTCAAGGATAGGCCTTTATAAGATGTTAGATGAATGCTTTACAATTGGAAAATGTTTCGGATGCTTTGTCAGAGGCCTTGATAGGCAATTCTAAGACGTTTCAAGATATGGATTGCTTCACTATTTTTGGTGATGGTAAGAATGTGTTGGATGCAAGTGAAACTCAATTTATGTTTGATGTGGTATACAATTGTCTGTATAAGCAGATTAAAAGGGAAGTGGAACCCAGGAGGAAGAAGCTTGGCGGTGAGAGCTATGGCGGATGGAAAGCATGAGCCGAGAGAGAGAGAGAGAGAGACTCAAAAGTGGAAACTCCAACAACCACAATGTGTGGCCAGTCCTTTCTTTATTCAAACTGTCACTAAAAGAATAAAGAATACGTGACTGTGACCGGCGCCCGCCACCTGCAGTGTGCAGTGGCAGGTACTGTGAGTGTAGTAATACACAGGCGGCTAGGTGAAGGTGACTTTACCCCCAACAACCTCCCACTTAAAGGCGAATCTACTCCAGTGAGAGAGAAAAAAAGAAAGGGCAGTACAACATGTACACATGTACAACAGGATGAGAAAAAAGACGTCATCTCATCCAATGCCCATCAATCTTTCGAGGAAGGCAAAGCACTCAGTAGTGAGGCTTTTCGTGAGCAAGTCTGCAGGATTTTGCTTAGTCGGAATCTTGACAAGGTCAACAGACCTGTCCTCAATGGCCCCGCGAATGAAGTGATACCTCACCTCAATATGTTTCGTCTTCGCATGGAAGATCGGATTCTTGGCCAATTGAATGGCACTCATAGAATCCGAATGCAATGTAGGCATAGCATTTGTCATACCAAGGTCAGCAATTAAATGGCCTAACCAGATAGCCTCCTTGCAACCCTTTGTGGCTGCAATATATTCGGCGTTTGTAGTAGAAAGGGCCATACACTTCTACGCCATGGACATCCAAGAGATAGCCCCTCTAGTATAAGTGAACACATAGCCAGAAGTGGACTTCCTACTATCTGCATGTCCTACATAATCAGAGTTAGTGTACCCCACAATTCCTATATCTTGGCTGCCATAACAAAGACACATATATGCTGTGCCCTTCAGGTACCTCATGATACCCTTCACAGTATCCCAATGTTTTTTTCCAAGTGTAGCCATATAACATGCCACAACCCCAACTGCAAAAGCAATATCTGGACGAGTGGCTATCGTGGCATACATAAGAATGCCCACGGCTAATACAGAAGCGCTCAAGGACTTTATGAATGTACTCCCTCTGTGACAGATAGAGTAGTCCCTGAGATCTATCGTGCGTAATGCGCATACCAAGTATATGAGATGCATGTCCCAGATCTTTCATCTCAAAGCTCTTCTTGAGCTGAGCCTTAAGAGTATCTAGCTCCTCATGAGCTGTCCCTGCTAAAATCATGTCATCTCCTTAGAGTATCAAAATCAGTAAAAAACTGTCACAAACTTTCTTCTATACAAGCACGGATCCATAGCACTGCGACTGTAGCCCTGTGACTACATGAATGTATCAAACTTATGGTACCATTCCCTAGGTGCCTACTTCAAGATATATAGACTCTTCTTTAGCTTGCACACTAAGTGTTCTGTGCCAAGGTCTGCAAAGCCCTTAGGCTACTCCATGTAAATCTCATCATGCAAGTTCCCATGTAAAAAAGCCATCTTGACATCCATCTGGTACAAGTCCAGGTCAAGCTGTGTAACCAAGGCCAAGACTAGGCGTAGGGTGGTCATCTTGACCACAGAAGAAAAGACTTCATAAAATTCAACACCATGCTCCTGCTTAAAACCCTTAGCAACCAATCAAGCCTTGTATGCCAGCTTGGGGTATCCAGGGGTACTTTTCAGCTTACACCCACTTGCATGGCAAAGCCTTTTTACCCTAAGGCAAGGAAACCAAATCCCAAGTTTGATTCTTATGCAATGACTCAAGCTCAAATTGCATAGCCCTCTCCCAAGAGTGACAATCACCCCTGTGCAGGCTCTACTATGCTTGACTGACATCTTTTCTAACATCAACATGTCTAGCATCTGGGCCATGGGCATCAGGTGATGTTGCACGCTGTCTAGCTAGCCGTGGAGCAGGCTGAACGGGAGCAAGTGGCTCCTCCTGAAAGATAACTCTGCGTACTTCAACCACTTTCTTAGGCTGCATATGCATTTTGTCCTCATGAAAGATGACATCATGGCTGCGGATCACTTTCTGTGCCTGCGGATCCCAGAGACGGTAACCTATCTCTCTTGCATCTCCATACCCAATGAAAATGCATTTGACACTTTTAGGATCCAGCTTATTGCGTTTGTCCATGGGCACATGGGAGAATGCCTCACATCCAAAGATACACAAATAATCATAAGAGGGGGGCTTGCCTGCCCATACCTCCTCTATAACCTAAACGTCAATGCCATTGCTAGGCGACCTGTTAATGAGATGCACTGTAGTAGTAACTGCCTTAGTCCAAAAGTGTTGCGGTAAGCCAGCTTGGCTAAGCATGCTACGCGGAGGGGTGTAAGGGGTGGACAACTGATGCTTAATACCCCGCTCATCACAAAACTACTCAAAAGCACGTGATACATACTCACCCCCATTATCTGACCTTAGGCATTTTAGCATTTTCTCATATTGGTTCTCTGCCAATGCAAGCCACTGCTGAAATGTGTCCAAGACATTGGATTTTCTCTTGATGGAATAAGCCCAAACCTTACGTGAGTAATCATCTATGAAAGTAACAAAGTACTTTGCCCCACCAAGTGGCTGACAGGGCATGGGCCCACATACATCTGAGTGCACAAGACCCAAGGGCTCACCCATGAGTTTCTTATCAGACTTTTTATGTGTATTTCTAGTCTGCCTGCTATACAAACAATGATCACAAGAATCAAAATGTGAAGAGTCAAAAGGCGGAAGATATTGCAAAGCATGGAGCATTTTCATTCCTTTAAGAGACATATGTCCCAAACGAGCATGCCAAAGGGATATATGGGGAATAGAACCCACATACAAAACATAATCTAATGTAGCTCCAGATATAAGTAAGGGATAAAGACTGCCAGACTTGGCACCTCTTGCAAACACAAGCCTGCCACGAGTAATCTTCCATGCAGAATCTCCAAAAGGCACAAAATACCTTGCATCATCAAGTTGTCTAGCTGACATAAGCTTGCGAGTCAATGCAGGTACATGGCGTACATCATGCAAGACAAAAGAACTATCAGAAGGAAACTACAGTCGAACATCTCCAATGCCCACAATGTCAAGAGACCTGTCATCACCAAGGCACACAGAACCAGACATAGTGCGATAGGTACGAAACCAATCTCTACAGGGTGTCACATGAAAGGACGCACCCGAATCCAAGATCCAGCACTGCGCATACATAGAATGTATCTCAGAAGTTTATAAGGCATCGCATGAAGAAGCTGCAAGTATGTAATCATCATCTAAATTAATCACCTGCATGACATTAACCTCTTCTATCTTCACACTGGACTTTGCAGGTACAATACTGCGCTCAGAAGACTTTTCATGTACTTTTTCTTTTCCCTTTTCCTTGCACTTATCATTGCACATTTTATGGCATTGCAGCCTAATATGTCCTACTTTCCCACAAAAATGATAGGTAAGATCAGACTTCCGTCCATGGGATTTACTGCAACCACGTAACTTGGATCTAGACTTTTGAGAGTCTCTGCCCTTATGATCATTATCATGCCTGCCATGTCTGCCACCGCTAACGGTCAATGCATGTGAAGAGCGGGAAGCATCATTGTTTCTCCTATTGGTTTCCTCAGTCAATAAAGCACTCTCAACATCTTTGATTTTTAGCCCATCAAGCTTGGTCGTGCATATGGCAATACGAAAAATATCCCATGATTCAGGTAAGGTGCCAAGCAGAAACAGTGGGTGCAAGTTGTCTTTGAACTCAATACCCTGTGACAACAGACTCTTTATGATAGCATGAAACTGGCTAAAATGAGATGAAAGGGAGGTACCCTCCTTCGTGCGAAGGTCCATTAACTACTTCAGCCAATACATTTGTGACGCAGGACTCTGCTGCGCATAGAGCTTCTAAATCTTCTCCTATAAATCCCATGCACTCTAATTCTCATCTTCAACAACATTATGATGGACCTCTTCTGAGAGTGACAAAATAATGGTAGACTTGCATAGCTCATCAATTTCCATACAAACATTATCATCCATATCTTCAGGTTTAGCACTCTTGAAAAATAAGGGTTTAATCTGCAACTTCTGCACCAAAACTTGCCATATTTGGGACTTCCAATACCCATAGTTGGTACCATCCAACTTGGCAATGTTAAAGAGAGCTGTATCTTTCAGATGACCAGTCATACTGTCCCAAATCAAAGCAAAAATGCAGGTTGCTGTAATTAGCAAAAAATGCACTAAAACCACTACTAAAACTAGTTGAAAGGGTGGATTTCACCAAGAAAAGCACTTGTCCACCAAATATGACCAAGATAACATCAAATAGTAAGCATTACCCTCATAGAAGTGCTCAAAATCTGCAGATTTCAGCTTGCTATAATAAATGACAGTAGTATGTAAAATTGTCCCAAAATGAAGCAATCACTTATACATATGTCACTGCAACTGCCAGGTAGCAAGATACATCCAATAGTGAGTGTCTAGGGGCAAGAAGGTACCAAGAATTGTCAAACCAATCACCTGTCAGGCAAGAGACATCTCATAGGTCTAGAAGTCATGCATGTAATGGGTCTCGGGGTAAGAGAAGAGACCAAGCACAAGCACAACTGAGATAGCAAGAAGCTCAATACATAACCATCCAAGATGCATACAAGACTGGCAAACCTGTGACAGAGATAAGTGCCTGCCCCAATAGGCATATCAAATCAGCCCACTACAGAGACTAACAGCAGACATAAAGCTCTCAAGAGAGCAAATGCATGTAACTGACCCACAAGCTCAAGCTCAAGTGTAAATAAGACTATGTGTACATCCAAATATACCAAGAGGCTCCACTGGAAGTGAAGTCAGAAGCAAAGAGAGCGAGCGACGCTCTAATACATCGAATACGTAGCATCAGACATGCCCAATCCCAGTAGGATACATCCGGAGCATAAATCCCAAGCTATCTTACACCCGTAAAGCATAAGCCTGAAAGCATTCAAAGAGCATATAACTAACAACCAAATGTAATGCCTAGTAGATCCAAAATGCTCAAATACATCTGAAGACGAAGCTCCAAGTAATTGTCAAGTATGGGCAAACCAAGTGACATCCATATCTGACCAAAGTATAAATGCAAGAAGCCTAAATGTTAAGTAGTGACAATAGGCATAAAACTGGTCCAAAGTATGCCAACTGAAGCCAAATGCCAGTGATGACGACCAAGGCGGAGCCTATTCCAAGCTCAAAAGCATTCCGGAACAAAAAATAAGCATTTGACAACCTCCAAATACATCGGTATGATAATTCAAACCTCCAATAAGCACCCTGTATCCATTAACCAATGCATACACCAAGTAAATTATCTTCATCCCACTGTATTACAACAAGCAATTTACTATTAAATGAAGCTCAAATGGTGCTCAAATATGCTCCAAATCAGTCCCAAAGCATAGGCATAGCATCTCATAACATCCGGGCATCACCGGGCATCAATAGGCATCAAATGGGCAATGCCAAGAAACATCAAACAGTAAATGTCAAGTGCTACCCTATTTTAACAGTCCTGTGACTATATATATAGCAAGGGCTGAAGGAGGAAGCACTCGAATCGATCATTGGGAGCCAAGCACTAATGTCGGGGAGTCCAACAATGATCGGGAAGGTTGCCAAGAGTGGCGAGAAGCCGAGGAAGAGTAGGGAAATGCCAGGAGCAGGTCAGCCCAGCTCCTTAAAAATACCCCAAAATTTGCAATGGCTATTCTTGGGGCCTGGGGGGTCTTCAACAATCATCAGGGGCACTTGGCAATGTCGAGAGGGCTCAAATGCAGCTTGGGAAGAAGCCAATGAAGGTCTGAAAGCTTGGGGAGGAGGCAGGAGATCAAAACATCCTGCAAATGAAGGTGCCATGGCTGCCATTGAAGCTCGGGTTGAAGCTCTTCAAATCCAGGCTGAAGATAATACCAGGCAAGCTCCAATGCCTTTGCTCTAATACTAGTTGAAAGGGAAGTGGAACCCAGGAGGACGAAGCTTGGCGATGAGAGCTATGGCGGATGGAGAGCAAGAGCCAAGAGAGAGAGAGACTCAAAAGTGGGAACTCCAACAACCACAATGTGTGGCCGGGCCTTTCTTTATTCAAACTGTCACTAAAAGAATAAAGAATAAGTTACTGTGACGGGTGCTCGCCACTTGGAGTGTGCAATGGCAGGTACTGTCAGTGTAGTAATACACGAGCGGCTAGGCGAAGGCACCTTTACTCCCAACATAGATTTCTATGCATTGGACTTTGAAAGAGCTGGTAGGTCGCTATGTATTTGTTGATGGGTGCATTGATAGCATGTATATGGAGATTCAACATCCTCAAGTATATGATGCGCACCCAAGGTCTTATGGCCCTAGGGGTTACTAGGTATGGCTCAAGAGTTATGCAAATGCTGAGTACTTTGATCTATGATCCAGGGGGATGACTTCTTACATGCATGTGTAGAGACGATCAACTACCGAGACCCATAGATCGCTTATTGTTTCAAGCATTTCAAGCTAAGCAATAATGGCCACCTCTCACATAGCCGATGTGCTATCCATCTCTACGAGTGTAGTGAGCTTACCTCCATGCTTGATTGAGTTGCCTCCTCTCTCGAGCACTCTGGTAGCTCCGCGATCCAAGTGCAAGCTTCAAGCAAGCTCCATCTTCAAGCTCCACGCTTCAAGCTCCATTGTCGCGAGCAAGAGAAGAAGAGAGGAGAAGATGGAGAGCTTCTCCACCATACTCACTCCCTCGCACTCTCGCACTCCCTCTCTCAAGTACAAGCTCAAGCAAGCAAGAAGAAGAAGAAAAAGAAGAAGAAGAATAAGAGGAGACCTACTTTTGGCTATACACAAGAATGAGCTTCTCATTCACTTTTCAACTTTATATACAAAACCCTAAATCCCTTTTGGGCGGTCATCCCCTTATCCCCTTTTTTACATGGTCGACCGTAGCCTAGGCCCTTTTTCTCACTGTCCTCCTATCTTCATAGCTTCCTTTCTACTGCCCATTTACCTTTATAATTTGCACGGGTGAGAGCCTGACACTCTTAAAATAAATCATGGTGTGCCTTGTGCTTTTTTACAAAAGTATCAACTTGCGCTTTTCCTTGTGTGCCTTTCTCCTTGATTTAGGACTTTTCTGCACTTCTTATGTTTCCAGATTCTTCTTGGTGCACCTTTATCTTCTATTTCACTTTTGCCTTGGCCTTGTCTTCTACTTTAGTTTTTTTGGATTTTCCACCTTGTTCGTTTGAGGGTTAACTGCATGATAAGCAACAAGTTGACGCTATGGATATTTGACCCAGGTGGTACAACAGGTGGCACATATCGGAGGATGTGCAGGTCAGAGGAGGTGGATGTCATGCCACTACAAGGACACAGTGTGAAAAAATCTGGAGTGCATCATCATTTGACTTTCTTATTGATCTAAAGATTCAATGTCATCTGAGTCATTAGTGCTAGTGCCCTGGCATGAATAGTCCAAAAATACTATTTTTTGATAATTTTAGTATATTTTTGATATTATTTATTGTAAATATCCTAAAAAGCTAGAAAAAATACTAGAATAGGGTGGCACGCAAAAAGCAAGTTGCTTTTTCAGCCAATTTTGGATTTTTCATTAAAAAGAAAGATGGGCGAAATCGTGCGCATCGTGATCGCAGTTGACAGTCTGAAAACAACACTTTGAATTGAAAGAAGAAGGAGGAGGAGTGAATTCGGAGGTTCTGAAGCAGGTGTCCCAGGGTTTTAGCCCCCTTTTGGAGCCATTGGAGCCAATGGAGCCATCAAATTTGGATTCTGAGCAGTAGAGAGGAAGCTGTTGTTTGATGCACGTTTTTTGTCTATGAGGGAGCTCCAAGAGATCTAATGCTTGGAGATTGCTTCTGAGTAGTGCCAGACAAGGGATTTTAGCTTCTATCAATACATATTGATTCCACTCATTGTGCTTTGTCTTTGTTGTGTTTATCTCTTGTCTATTCTTTTTCTTCTCTTCCATCTCCTATCTCTATTTCCTTCTATCAATGATCCTTGATTGA
The DNA here is from genome assembly GCF_053477565.2 of Lygodium microphyllum. Taxonomy (NCBI): domain Eukaryota; kingdom Viridiplantae; phylum Streptophyta; class Polypodiopsida; order Schizaeales; family Lygodiaceae; genus Lygodium; species Lygodium microphyllum. The sequence goes on along the minus strand of NC_141157.1, from coordinate 28,447,505 downwards.
TATGACCTTTTGACAAAAGCCCCTCCAACATTGGTGAACTCGACGTGAAAGGTCATTAAAAGGAAATACAAGATGGGAGAACCTTCGAGCACAATTTTCAGTGATGTTTTGCCATAGTTGGTGTAGAATATGAATATGCTTATGTAGGTACAACAACAACAATAGGTGATGCATGCTTCTACTCAAACAAAAACTGTTTGATGAATGCTCTGCAAGCAGTTGAGCGTGAGATGAAGTAGTTCAATGGCAGGAATGTATCTGCATATGTACATACATATGCTCAAAAGATGGAATTCTTTGGAGTGGCTCAACTTGCATGGAGCCAGTATTTTGTTCGGATCATTGTGCATAAACTGAAAGCGCGAATTATTGAATTGTACATGCAGAATGATGACTAGGTAGCTTTCAAGAAGACACTCAGGAAATAATTTTACATTGAAAATACCACCCTGATTATGCACAATACTTTTCAGGAGTGGATTTTACAACCCAATAAAGGCCTTATGGCTACATAATTATTAAGAGAATTTGAAAGTTGATTTGAGCAGTTAGATCTTGCAGAACAACAAGCTCTTACAAGTCAAAAGATTGAATTGTTTCTACAAGCAGCAGATCCTGAGCTTTAAGAGAAGCTTGATGATTTGCTAGAGGATCAGATTACAGAGACTAGTCTTAAAACAGAGTGGAGACATGTCAAGGAAGCTGTTACTGCACTTGTGAAAAAGCATAGAAGAAGAGAAATATTGCATGTCTCTAGCTTGCCCACTGTTACGAGCAACACAGTTGATGTATCTAGTAAGCCACCCACTTCTGTGGCCAACCCTATGGTTGTACCTGCTATTGTTCCCACTATTAGGAAGTATGTATTAGATGAATTGGTTAAAGGCATGTGATATCTTTAGTTGAAGGTCACAAAATTGGATGAGAAAGAATAAGAGGAAAGGGGATAGGCAAGAGTCCCTAAACCAGGAAAAAGATGTATATGGTGTGATCGTTTGCAGTATGAAAGGAAGGATTGTGCTGCCTATCAGGAGGCTTTGGCATAACAACTCATCTTTTGGAAAGATGGCAAGATCCATGCACAAGAAACGGGATTTCCTCTTGCTTTGAATTTCGGAAAGGGAGGAATGTAAAAGTTGTTGGAAGACTTGGCTGTTCGAAATGCTTATGCTGTTGTACATGCTTTTACTTTTGGTCTACAGTTGCATAGAATGAATGGCCAAGTGATTGTTGGTCCAAAGGCTAAAATATGGACACATGCTTTGTATGCAACTTAAAAGAGAAAAGTTATTGATAGTGAAATATCTCATGCCGGGCAATAAGTTGGTGACATAACTGATTGGGAATCACTAGTAGATGCATATTCAATGGATGAATGTTTAGAAAAATGACAAAACACGGATGTACTTGTAGAAGAGAAAGAGAAGAGAGACGAAGATAATACATGGATATCTAAGGAAGTGACAATAAGAAGTGTGAACTTGTCTAAAGCTGCAAATCAACCATCTCCAGAGGATGAAAGAAGTTTTGCGGGAGCAGAAACAGGATAGCAAGTAGCTGGAATATAAGTTGTAGTTTGATATTGAGACAGCCATGGATGCCTTAGAAGATCCTATATTGGAAGATTCAACCACTTGCACCTATAGATTTTCTTAATGTATCTAAAAAGGTTTGTGAAGATAATGTTTTACTTGATGCAGGGACTAAATAGAGATTGGTGACTTGTTGGATGCACATGATTTGCAAGATGATACAGTTATTGTTTCTGAAATAGTCCATGAGCTCAAGGATATGCCTTTACAAGATGTTAGATGTAATGCTTTACAACTGAAAAATGTTTCGGATGCTTTATCAGAGGCCTTGATAGGCAATTCTAAGATGCTTCAAGATATGGATTACTTCACTATTTTTGGTGATGGGAAGAATGTGTTGGATGCAAGTGAGGCTCAGTTTATGTTTGATGTGGTATACAATTGTCTGTATAAGCAAATTTCTATGCACTGGACTTTGAAAGAGCATGCATGTTGCTATGAATTTGTTGATGGGTGCATTGATAGCATGTATATGGAGATTTAACAGCCTCTAGTATATGATGTGCACCCAAGGCCTTATGACCCTAGAGGGGGTACTAGGTATGGCTCAAGAGTTATCCAGATGTTGAGTATTTTGATCTATGATCCAGGGGGATGACTTCTTATATGCATGATAAGCGACTAGTTGACGCTATGGGTATTTGACCCGAGTGGTACATCAGGTGGCACATACTGGAGGCTGTGCAGGTTCAAAGAAGGTGGATGTCGTGCCACTACAAGGACACAGTGTGAAAAACTCTGGAGTGGATCATCAGTCGACTTTCTTATTGATCTGGAGAGTCAATATCGTCTAAGTCATTAGTGCTAGTGTCCGTGGCATGGATGGTCCAAAAATACTAGATTTTTGGATAATTTTAGCCTATTTTGGTTATTATTTATTGTAAATATCCTAAAAAGCTAGAAAAACTTCTAGAAAAGGGTGGCATGCAAAAAGCAAGTTGCTTTTTCAACCAGTTTAGATTTTTCATTAAAAAGAAAGATGGGCGAAATCACGCGCGTCACGATCGTAGTTAACAGTTTGAAAACAACACTTTGAACTGAAAGAAGAAGGAGGAGGAGTGAACTTGGAGGTTTTGAAGCAGGTGTCCTGTGGTCTTACCTCCCTTTCAAAGCCAACAAAGCCATCAAATTTAGATTCGGAGAAGTAGAGAGGAAGTTATTGTTTGATGGACGTTTTTGGTTTACGAGGGAGCTCCAAGAGATCTACCTAATTGATTCCTTCTCTGCTTGCCAAGGATACTATCCCACTCTCCTTATCGAGATCATATGTCCTCAGGAATTCCAAGTACTTAGTGTGGTTAGGTTCTTGTCCAAACTTTTCGATGTATGTGGCGAGGTTGCACAGGTCCACGATCCTCCTGACGGCCTCCTCACTGGTCACTACTTCTTTGATGTTGGTGATGCTCCTATATCTGAGCCGGCAGTTCTCAAGGGAGAGGCCGTACTTTGCTCTCTCCTCTTTTGTGAAGGGGAGGTGATGGGCTCGGTCTTGTTATGACATCTTCAGCTTCTGTTATAAACCATGGTTTGTCATTAGTGCTTTTCCAAACAATCACTTGCTGGAAGAAAAGACTTCATGCTTGGTAGATTAAATTGTTTTTAGTACAGAATTAGACTTTTTCCTCCAAGCAGTCTATTGATTTCAAATTTTATTGTCGATTCCTCAATCACAAGTTGCTTCATCCTACCCTTGAGGTCCCCCATGTGTGCTTTTCCTTTACTATTTTTCTTATGTGTTTGGTTTTTGGTTTGATTCACCTTACCTTCCCCCCCTTTGAATTGAGAAGAATCCTTCCTAGATTAAAGGTTTAAAGGATGAAGGGCTTGCAGTAGCACATAATCTTAGCGTTTTACTATCACATGAGCCATGCATAGAAATTGGGGTTATAGTCTAAAGTAGCATTGTTGTCCATGCCCAAAGGGCGTATGCCAACATGCGTAATGTAAGTGAGGACATCAAGTAAGAAGTCGTCGAAGTCCAGTCGGCTAGCGATATGCAGCTTTTCCTCCGTGAGGATGCGATCTAAATAAGGATGTCCCTTAATGTGCTCTTCCAAGGGTCTGTTGTGAATGGTAGTCAACACCCTATAGGATGTTGGAGCTACATATGTTGGGTCATATTCCAATGACTTGATTGCGTGTCGTTGCTCAGTGTTGGTCATGATTTGGCATCCTTCTAGTTCCCATTGCAATCAAAGCGTGTACCATTTTTGCAAGAAGGAGGATTTATTGTCGGAAATGTCAAGAATCGCGTGGTGGGGGGACTTGCTTGAGCTGTGGCGCCAAACACACACAGTATACACAAGAGGAAGCTCACTCAAGAATACAAGAAGAGAGATGGAGACCAAAACGTTTTCTTGCTGGTTTTTTCTTCTTCTTCCACACACTATACAATGTACACAAAGTATAGATAAGATACAACATAAAGGAAAGTGGCCTACTAAGTCAAATAGTGCATAACCGACTACACTAATCGACTGGCGCTATGTCTTTGCCAGCTGTAGGTAGGTGTAACAAACTAAATATAATAAGTGATAAGTCAGTGGCCATGTGAGTATCATAATGACCACCAACGTGCTAAGTGTAGATGTGCAGACTCATCTAGCCAGGCGGTCCATCATCAATGTCCGCACATGTTGAGCTTGCCATCTCAACACTCCCCCTCAAGCTCAATTCTATCTCTGCAACTCCAAGTAAGCTTCGAAACTTTCGAAGCTTCTCTACATCCAATGCCTTTGTGAAAATGTCAGCTATCTGATCATGTATGCTGACATATACCAAGTCAATCTCTCCTGCAAGTACCTACTCTCTCACAAAGTGGTAGTGCACTTCAATGTGTTTTGTCCTAGCATGGAACAGTGGATTCCTGGCTAGTTGTATGCTACTCATATTGTCACAATAAATGACAACTGGACCATCTCCCTGCACCTCCAAATCACCTAATAACTTTTGCAGCCATACCACCTCACATGCTGGCATAGCAGCACCTCTATACTCAGCCTCTGTACTCGATAAAGCAACTATAGGTTGCTTTTTGCCGCTCCATGTAACTGCTACACTACCAAGGGAAAACATGAATCCACTTGTAGATCTTCAATCTGACATGCTACCAGCCCAATCTGCATTTGTGTATCCAAAGACTTGTACATCCTTACCTACCTCATTAAAAAGTCCATAATGTAAAGTGGACTTCACGTACCTCAATATACATCTAACTACATCCAAACGAGGCTTTCTAGGCATCTGGCATAAACTGACTGACAAGGCCAACAGCATGGCCTTGTGATAGTCATGTAAATCAAACTCTCTACTATCCTCCTGAACATAGTATGGTCTTCTATCTCATCCCCAACATCAGCACTCAACTTCACGGTATTGAAAGAGGCTTACATGCTGTCATACCATACTTGGATAACATATCCAAGCCGTACTGCCTTTGGGACAGCCATATACCATCATCACATCTGATCACCTCAATACCAAGAAAGTATCTCAGCTCACCCAAATCTTTCATCTCAAACTTCTTCTTCAAGAAATCCTTAACTTCAGCAATCCCATTGTCACTATCACCTGTAATAAACAAGTCATCCACATAGATGACTATGATGATCAAACCTGCATCTCCCTTTCTCACATAAAGTGAGTGATCAGCATCAGAAATACAAAATCCAATATTGACAAGATACTCTCCAATCTTGTCAGACCATGCTTTAGGTGCTTGCTTTAGCCCATAGAGCACCTTCTTTAACCTGCACACATATGTGGGATGCTCTAAATCCTCATAACCTGCTGGCTGCTCCATATACACTTCTTCTTGCAATTCACCATGCAAGAAGGCATTCTTAACATCCATTTGCTACAAACTCCAACCTTTGGCTGCTACTAAGGCAATCACATACCTAACAGTTGCCATCCTAGCAACTAGACTGAATGTCTCTTCATAATCTATGCCATATGTTTGAGTATAGCCTTTTGCAACCAATCTAGCCTTATACTACCTGCTAATGGAGCCATCTGCATTATGCTTGACTTTGTAAACCCACTTACAGCCAATAGCTTTCTTACCCTTAGGCAAGGGTACCAAATCCCAAGTCTTGTTGGCTTCTAATGCAGCCATCTCCTCATCCATTGTTGCATCCCAACAAGCATGACCAACAACATCCTCAAAACAAGTGGGCTCAACATCCTCAACTAGTTTCACCATATAAGCATAATGGTGAGCTACATAACCTTCAAAACCAAATCTTTTAATAGGGTATCTGACCCTACTAGATCTGCGCACCACCGGATCACTCAATGGAGCCTTTACATTACTATGAGCTCTCTATACACCTAGTGTCCTGACTGAAGGAATACCAAGCTCATCATCCAGACTCTCTAAATCACTGGAATCTCCGTCAAATCCTAAATGATTGGTAGATGCATCATTACCATCCAGCACTTTCTTCTTTCCTTTGTCCTTTCCTATAGCACTTATAGATCTACCTGAAGATGTGGGGCTACTCCTTAATCTCCCAGACCAAGGGCTTACTGTAGGTGTAGTACCAGATGATGTTTCTAGTCCACTAAGACTCGGTGATTCTTGTTTATCTTTCTGCACATAGCTATCCTGATCATTATCATCATCCAAAACATCACCAATAGGTGTATACCAACTTTCCATCTCATCAAAGATAACATTCCTACTCACTTTGAACTCACCAGACAGGGTTATAACAGTGATACCCTTTCTGCTCTAAAGAGTATCCAATAAAAACACATTTTTCTGCCTTAGGATCAAGCTTCTTCCGTAGCTCATTTGGCACAACATAGCCAAATACCTTCAAGTGCGATACATCAGGCTTCTTGCCAGTAAAGCATTCTTCAGGAGTCATTCCATGAACTGTAGCTGTGGGAGTTCTGTTCATAATGTAAATAGCATTATGAATAGCCTCAGACCAAAAATGTTTGGGCATATTCTTTTCAGCCATTAATGCCCGTGCAACTTCTGCAATATGCCTGTTTTTTCTTTCTGCAACACCTTTTTGCTGTGGGGTATACCTGCATGTAAATTGCCTCTTTATCCCATGAGTCCTCAAGAAGCCACTGAACTCATTAGAGAGGTACTCTCCCCCTCTATCTGATCTCAAGCACTTCACTTTAAGCTTGTTTCTATTTCAACAGCTGCCTTAAAAGATTTGAAGTACTCAAATATATCACTCTTTTCCTTCATGAAGTATACCCATAGCTTCCTTGAACAGTCATCAATAAATTTGATAAAGTATTTGCTGCCATCAAGAGATACATTCTGTGTAGGCCCCCAGACATCTGTATGTACTACATCAAGTATGTTTCTGCTTACTTCTCTATCATGCGAGAAGAGTTGTCTCACCTGCTACCAAACTGGCATGCTTCACAGACTTTATGCAATTCTGCAATTGTAAAAGAAGGCAACCCTGTAACCAATTGTCTGGACTGCATTAATTTCAGCCTTTGCACATTTGCATGTCCAATACGTTTATGCCATATTTCAATATCTGCAACTACTCCTTTTCCTTTAGCATACATAGCAGCATCCATTGCAGAAATTCCAGCATCTAAAGTGAACATCTGGCCAACTCTACTTCCTTTTGCGACCAACCTGCACTTATCATTAAAGTCTTCTACAAAACAACCTTTGCATTGAATCGGACCTGCAACCCTTGCTCTACCATTTGGCCAACAAATACTAGATTCTTTGTAATTGATGGCACATGTAATACATTTGACAGACTCTTTGTCTGGCCATCATACAAGGACAAGGGAACCTTTATGGCTAGATGGATGCATTGCGACTCATAGTTGACAGTACAACAAGATTGCTTCTTAAAGGTTGGTCCTAACAATGATTCTGTGCTTGCATCTTTAGTGTTGGGAAACACATAGAAGATCATTGGCATGCTTTCAGACTCGATAGAAACTGCAACCTGGCACTTTCCCAAAAGTGTGTAGGGTTAGGGCCTCCATAAGGGCTGAGCTTAGTATTACTGGGTTGCAATTGCGGTTTTCCAATTTGGGTCCAATGGTCATGGGTTAATACATTAAAATCAGATCCCTCATCGATCAATTTATTGATGGTGCATGCGTGCTTGGCAGTGACTGTTATGCTTAGATAAGTTGGTTCTACAGCTTCCTCATCCTCATCGTCCATCTCAGTGATAGTGGCTAGTTGTACGTGAACAGGGGGTGCCAGTATTGGAGGCTCATGCAATGGGTGCGTGGGAGGGAAGTACTTCTTTATGTGACTACCATTGAAGAAGCCTATGCCCTCACCTTCTAGGGTTTTGAGTTCTATGTTGCTAGTTCGGGTGATGGTTCGAACCCTAAAAGGGCCTAGCCCTTGAAACTTTAGTTTCTGCTTATGTCCTTTGACTGAGTATAGTAGCACTAAGTCACCCTGTTCAAAGTTGCATTGCTTGCTATGCTTGTCAAACCAATGCTTCTGTCTTGCCTTCTTACATATTAGCACATGGGTAACTAGAAGCCAAGTTTCCAATAAGCGTTCAAGCTCAATTAAGCATTTTGCCCATGCCTCTTTCCCGTCCCATCTCTCTTGAAGGGCTATCCTGAGGCTAGGTACAAAGAACTCCAAGGGTAGAATTGCCTCCGTACCATAGGTCAACGTAAAGGGAGTCTATCCTATAGTCGTCTTGTAAGTCATGCGGTAGACCCATAAGGCTGCCATCAACTTGTTATCCCAATCACTGCGCGAAGCAGAGATGACCTTGGTGACCTTGGTCAGGATGTTTACTAAGATTTTATTTGTGGATTTAGCTTGACCGTTTGCTTGAGGATAATAGGGCGAAGATTTTCGATGGATGATTAGGAAGGAGGATAGGAGGTGAGCTATCACTTCGTTGATGAAGTGAGTGCCTTGGTCATTGACTAGTTAGATGGGGCAGCCCGAATTGTGAGATCACTTGCTCCCATAGGAACTTGGCAGTGGTCCTAGAGTCATTTTTTCTTGTAGCTTGTGCTTCTACCCATTTTGTTAGCTAGTCGGTGACCACAATGATATATTTGGCTTGTGAATACTGTGCCACGAGACTAATGGGTCCTATGAAGTTAATCCCCCATTTTTCAAAGGGTTGTAGTGTGATAATTGGGATTATCTCCATGTGATCTTTATGAATAGGGACTTTAGTTTGCTGGCACTCATCACAATGCTCACAATACTTCACAAATCATGCTGCATCTTGGAAGAGAGTAGGCCACCACAGTTGGGATTGCAGCACTTTGCAGACTATCACATCTCTGTTGAAATGTTCTCCTACGATTTCACCATGTGCCTCTATCAGCATGTCATGTATCTCATGCTCGCACACGCATCTACGCAGTAACCGATCTTACCCCAGTCTGTAAAGCTGGCATGTTATCAATTAATAGGGTTGGATCTTCCAGATGAGCAATCTAAGTTGGGCCTTTTCTATCAGTCATTCTGACAGTCCATGCTCAAGCACTTGAACTATGTTGTCTGCCCAATACGATGTCATGTCAACTCTAAACAAATCCTTTTCACTGTATAAGTGGAATAGATGTGTGTTTGGCAGTTCATCCACAATGCCTTGTCCAGCAGCTTCTCCCGTGGGGATATGAGACAGATGGTCAGCCATGTAATGTTGCTTCTCTTTACATACTACCACGGAGAAGTCAAATTCTAAAAGAAAAAGTAGCCATCGAGCGATGCGTCCTGTAGGACAGGGTTTATTAACAAGATATAGCAGGGCTTAATGGTCAACAAAGAAGGTAAATGATGTAGCCAAAAGATAATGCCAAAATTTCTTTACAGCAAATACCATGGTCAACTCCTCTCTCTCTGTTATTGAGTAATTCATTTCGGTCTCAGTGAGTTGTCTGCTAGCAAAGCTCACTAGGTAGTCTAGGTCGTGTTCACCAGGTTGGCACAACATAGCTCCTATGGCGAATTTTGAAGCATCAATGTGCACATGGAATGTGAGTGTCCAATATGGGGCTCATAGAATTGGTGCCATGGTCAAAGCCTTTTTCAGTTCCGCACGTTGCATTTCTCAGTCCATTCGAATATGATCAACAACTTTATAAAGGTTTAGCAATCAATGTATAGTTCAACACCAACCATCGGTAATACCTTATATGTCCCAAGAAGCACTGAATGCCCTTGTAATCAGTTAGGGGATGGAAGGTCGACAATGACCCTGATCTTCGAGAAATCCATGGCAATGCCGTTCTTCGATAACATGTGTCCTAGGATGCATCCACGTTTCACCCAAAATTGGCACTTCAAGGGATTCAATGAGAGGTGATACAATCGGCACCGTGCATCCAAGTTCTGATATATCTCCTCTTGTTGGTCGAGGATTAGAGCCTAATTGTACCTCAAGTTTAAATCGTGCACCTTGGACCATCGACATTCAGGCTCGTCTAAGAGATCTTGGAGAGGCTTGAGATTCATTGTTGGATTGCCATCCAACTTGTCTGTCAGATAACTTAGGATCTCCAGGAGCTCTCGTCTATTGTTCGGGACTCTGAATGCGAAGGAGTTGGGTCCTCCAAGTTGACTTCCAGCCATCATGTAGACTAGTACTAAGGGTGTGTCTTTGGGCTTGCCAATTGCCTTGATGGCTCACTCATACTCCTCATTGTTCGAGAATGATAGATCAATGGTAGCAAGAACATGCATCCAGTTTCGCTCATCCTCCGGGCACGGGATATACTTGGTAAGGGCCCCATAGAATCTCCTAATCTGTCCATCACCTTTCAACATGGTAGAGATGGCGTCTAGGTCAACCGGCATAGTCTTCCAAGTGTCCATCTCTACTCTTACAACCTCCGTTCGATTGCTCAAGAATATGAGACCATTGCCCCAATATTCTACGACTCTTGCCTTGTGCATCCAGGGTCGGCCTAGCAAGATGTTGAAAGGTGAGAAGGATCGAAGCTTGCACTCGAGAGCTATGGTGGGAGAGCAAGAGCAAGAAAGAGAGACACAAGAAATGGGAACTCCAACAGTCACAATGTGTGACCGGGCCTTCTTTTATTCAAACTTTCATTAAAAGAATAAAGAATAAAGTGACAGTGGCGGGCACCTGCCACCTGCAGTGTGCAGTGGCGGTGACTGTCAGTGTAGTAATACATGGGCAGCTAGGCGGAGGCGCCTTTACCCCCAACAACCTCCCACTTAAAGGCGAATCTGCCCTAGTGAGGAGTGAAAAGAAAAAGAAAAAGACAGTACAACATGTACACATGTACAACAGGATGAGAAAAGATGTCATCTCATCCCACGTCCATCAACCTCCTGAGGAAGGCAAAGCGCTCTGTAGAGAGGCTTTTCATGAGCAGATCTACAGGATTCTAGTCAGTCGAGATCTTAAAAAGATCAACAGACTTTTCCTCAACGACCCTACGTATGAAGTGATACCTCACCTCAATGTGTTTCATCTTTGCATGGAAGACCGGATTCTTGGCTAACTGAATAGCACTCATAGAATTAGAATGCATTGTAGAGATAGCATCAATACCAAGGTTAGCAACAACCAAACGACCCACCAAATGGCCTCCTTGCAAGCCTCAGTGGCTGCAACATACTCGGCCTTTGTAGTAGAAAGGGCCGTGCATTTCTACACCCTGGACATCCAAGAAACAACACCTCCATCATAGGTGAATACATAGTTGGAAGTGGACTTCCTACTATGTGCATGTCCTGCATAATTAGAGTCAGTGTATCCCATGACTCCTATATCCTGGCTACCATAGCATATGCACATATCTATAGTGCCCTTCAGGTACCTCATGATACCCTTCATGGCATCCCAATGCTTCTTGCCAGGTGTAGCCATATAGCGTGCCACAACACCAACTGCAAAGGTAATATCTGGACAAGTGGCTATCATGGCATACATAAGACTGCCCACTGCGGATGCATAGGGAATCTTCGCTATCTCGGCCCTTTGCTCATCTGTCTGCGGACAATCAGCCTATGATACCTTCACATAAGAAGGCAATGGGCAGCCAATAGGCTTTACGTCCTGCATGCGGAAGCGCTCAAGGACTTTATGAATGTACTCTCTCTGTGACAAGTAGAGGAGTCCGTGATGCCTGTCGCGTCTAATGCACATACCAAGTATGTGAGAGGCCTGTCCTAGATCTTTCATCTCAAAGCTCTTCTTGAACTGAGCCTTTAGAGCATCTAGCTCATCATGAGCTTTCCTTGCTATCAGCATATCATCCACATAGAGTACCAAAATCAATAAAGAACCATCACAGGCTTTCTTCGTGTAAAGACACAGATCCATAACACTCCTGCTGTAGCCCTGTGACTGCATAAAGGCATCAAACTTATGATACCACTCCCTAGGTGCCTGCTTCAATCCATAAAGACTTTTCTTTAATTTGCACACTAGGTGCTTCCTGCTCGGTTTTGCAAAGCCATTAGGCTACTCCATATAAATCTCATCATGCAAGTCCCCATGTAAGAAAGCCGTCTTGACATCCATCTGGTATAAATCCAAGTCAAGCTGGGCAACCAAAGCCAAGACTAAGCGCAGGGTGGTCATCTTAACCATAGGAGAAAAGACCTCATCAAAGTCCACACCATGCTCCTGCTTAAAACCATTTGCTACTAGTCTAGCCTTGTATGTTGGCTTGGGGTGTCCAGGGGTACTTTTCAGCTTGTATACCCACTTGCATGGCAAAGCCTTCTTGCTCGTAGACAAGGAAACCAAATCCCAAGTGTCATTCTTATGCAAGGAGTCTATCTCAGACTGCATAGCCCTCTCCCAGGAGTGACTCTCACCCCTGTGCATAGTCTCATCATAAGTGAAAGGCTCTCTTGCATATGTAACCAAGACATAATGCATTGAGGGCTGAAATCTATCAGGTGGACGTTTGTCTCTAGTAGACCATCTCACAACAGGCTCTGCTGCTTGCCCAGCTGCCTGTCCAACACCCAGACCATGAGCATCTGCTGCAGCTGTAGGCTGTCCAACTGGTTGATGGAGCCCTCAACTCCTCCTGAAATATGACCCTGCGGATCTCAACAACTCTCTCAGGCTGCCTATGCATCTTGTCTTCATGGAAGACTACATCATGACTGGGATGACTTTTTGCGCCTGTGGATCCCAGAGACGATAACCCATCTCGCCTGCATCCCCATAACCAAGGAAAATGCATTTGACACTCTTAGGATCCAGCTTACTTCTCTTGTCCCTGGGCACATGGCAAAATGCCTCACATCCAAAGACACGGAGATGCACATAAGAGGGAGGTTTTCTAGTCCATAACTCCTCTGCAACCTGGAAATTCAAACCACTAGAAGGTGATTTGTTTATGATATGCACAACTATACTAACTGCCTCAACCCAAAAGCTCTATGGTAGGCATGCATTGCTAAGCATATTGCGTACATGCTCCTGGATGGTTCTATTCATCCGCTCAGCCAAACCATTCTGGGGGGGTGTAGGGGGCAGTCAACTGACACTTAATACCCCTCTCATCACATAACTGCTCAAAAGCACGTGAGACATACTCATCCCCATTATCTGTCCTTAGGCATTTGAGCCTATACCCAGACTGGTTCTCAACCAATGCAAGCCATCTCTGAAACTCAGCCAAGATATCGGATTTCAGCTTAATGGGATAAGCCCAAACTTTCCGTGAAAAATCATCTATGAACGTAACAAAATACTTTGCACCACCCATAGAGTGACAAGGCATGGGCCCAGAGACATCCGAATGTACCAATGCCAAGGGCTCACTCATGCGTAGCCTACCAGACTTCTTATGCGTAGACCTAGTCTACCTGCCATAAAGACAATGCTCACATGAATCAAAACATGTATAATCAAGGGGTGGTAAGTACTGCAAACCAAAAAGCATTTTCATACCCTTCAAAGACATATGGCCCAAACGGGCATGCCAAAGAGATACATGTGGGATAGAACCCACAGACAAAATATGATCAAGGGAAAAAGCGGATACAATCAAGGGATAGAGGCTGCCAACCTTGGCACCTGTCGCAATCACAAGTCTGCCACGAGTGATCTTCCATGCATATGATAACCTACATCATCAAGCTGTCCAACTGACATGAGACTGCGTGTCAAAGTAGGTACATGACGTATATCCTGCATAACAAAACTACTGCCAAAAGGAAACTATAGCCTAACATCACCAATGCCCACAATATCAAGAGAGCTGTCATCACCCAAGCGCACAAAACCCGAAACAGTACGGTATGAATGAAACCACTCTCGGCAAGGTGTCACATGAAAGGACGCACCTGAGTCCAAGAGCCAACACTGTGCATACACACAGTGTATCTTTGTCATCTGCGAAGCACTAGAAGAAGCTGCAAGGATATAATCATCATCAACATCCTCAGGCTGCATAACATTGATCTCTTCAATTTTAACACTGGACTTTGCAGGCACTATGCTGCGATCAGAAGACTTATCCTACACTTTATCTTTCCCCTTATCTTTGCGCCTTTCATTGCGCAGTTCATGGCATTGTGGCCTAATATGGCCCTTTTTCCCACAATGGTGACAAGTAACATCTACATTCCTGCCACGGGATTTGCTACGTGACTTCCACGAGACTTGGACCGAGATTTCTGAGAATCCCGTCCATGGCCATTTCCATTGCCATGCTTTCCATATCCATCATTCTTGACTCTAATTGTCATAGCATGCGACACACGAAAGGCATCCAAATTCTTACGGTTAACCTCTTCCTACAGAAGAGCACTCTCATTCAGATAATTTCAAGGTAGCAGTAGAGGCACATAATCCAGTGCGCAATACATCCCATGACTCATTAAGAGTACCAAGCAAGAAAAGAGGAGTGACATCCTCTGCAAAAGTGATGTCCTGCGAAGTCAAGTTCTTGAGTATAGCATGGAATTGGCTCAAGTGAGTATACATAGTCACATTCTCCTTCATGCGCAGATCCATAAGCTGCTTCAGCCAATACATCCGACTTGCTGGACTTTTCTTGTCATAGAGATTCTTGATTTTATCCCACAATTGCCATGCACTTTGTTCTTCCTCAAATACATTGTAATGAACGTGTTCTGTGAGAGATAATACAATAGTGGACTTGCATAACTCATCAAGCTCAAGCCATTCCTCATCTGGCATACTTGCAGCAGGTGGATGCCTGCTCAACCTCAAAGGTTTGATCTGCAATTTCTATACCAACACCTGCCAAATCTGGCTCTTCCAATAAGAGTAATTCGTACCATCAAGCTTAGTGATGTTGAAAATAGCATGATCAATGGATGAACTCGCCATAACGCAGGCTGGAAGACTGCAGACAGTTTAAAACTTCTTGTTGTTTACTGCAGAAAATTGACAAAAAAATCACCAAAAATCGAGAGAAAAATGGCGAGAAAAGTGTAACCAAAGCTGCTGTCCACCAAGTACTAGTGAAAGTACATCATTTCAGAATATTTCAACATGAAAATCCATGTCAATCCAGAGTTATATGCTTACTGTAATAAATGACAATAGGGTATTGTGAGAGGCGATTGCTGATCAAATCACTGCACAAGTCAAGAAATGACAGCCAAGACATGACCAGCCATAAACGGGCATAAACAAGCACCAAACAGTCATCAAGACCCTGAGTAAACACCCAAACATGTCACCAAAGCATCCGTCAATGAGTAGGCATACCCCTTGGACAATAGGGCAAAGTATACATAACACTGGCAAGACCTGACACCAGTAGGTGTATGCTCACAAGAGTGCAAAGCCCAAGCTTAGGTCAAAAGCAATTCCAAGATATCAGTGCATGAACCATGCAACATGTAAGTGTAAGAGATCCCGAAGTCTCAAGTATCTACAAAATGCTCAAATAGCATAAACTTGTTGCTCAATGTCGGTCAAGCATACAAGATGCTCCCACTGGCTCAAAAGGTGGATAAATGAGCTCAACAGCTCAAGTAAACCAAGTCAAAGTACCGAAGACAATTAACCAAGACAATGCCTCAATAGCATCCAAGGTTATAATGGAAAAAGCCAAGTCGTAACGGAAAAATCCAAGTCAGTGTCCAACTGCTCAAGGGAATACTCAAATGAATGTTGAGACGAGCTCAAACAATTGCCATCCACAGCCAAAGCATAAAGCATTCACCAAGACATCATAACCCGTACTGGGTAGCCTAGGCATAAACCATGTCATATAGATGAAATGCCTGCTGCAAAGAAGTAACAGTCAAACCCAAATCGAGCTCTAATCTCAGCTCAAAAGCATCCCGAAGCATAAATAAGACATGTGGCATAGTCCAAATACATCATGACATCATACTGAGTAACCGGGGGAGCACCCCGTGACCAATAGGCATAACCCAACTGTAGCATAAATAGCTTCAGCCTTGAAGTTTTCGGCAGTATATAACGTCTGTAAACTGAGCAAATTAGTGCTCAATCCAAGCTCAAATCCATAGGCAAACCATAGGCATACATTCCCGTATGTATATAGGCACCAACCGGGCATAATCGGGCATCAAATGCCAAGATCTGTAAGCATAAAATTGAAGTGATAGGTGGATGTCTTGTTTTGGACAGATCTAGGATTGTTCAAAACAATCAATGGCTGAGCTAAATCAGCTCCAAATGCATCTCACATAAGAGTCATAACATCCACAAGTGATCCGGTATCAATAGACATCAGTCGAAGCATCACATAAGCCATAGGCATACAAATACATGCTGTCTCAGACCTGAAATTTGTTGCAGAATATTTTGTCATCAGAATTTGGCAAATTTGACATTATTATCGCATTTGGAGCGTGCCTAAACCCCAACTTAGACTCTTACCTTGCCGAATCGAGTTCCGAATGGTCGAGATATGACAAAAAGAGCGATTTTTGGGCCAGATTTTGAAACAGACACAAAAAAAACGTGAGCTGGCTGGGGGAGTCTACTATCCCATGTGTCAACAATGGGGCCCAAAGGGGACAGAAATGGGGGCCAAAGAAGGCCTACACCAAGCCTCAGCAAGCCTTGATAGGCTAGAAGCAATATCCAGGTGAAGGAAGCTCCAAGAGGTGTGAGCTATGGCTGTCCACAACCTGTGAAAACTCTGTTTACCTAGACCTGTGGACTGAGATAAATCTCTAAAATAATGAAGCAATATCTCAATGTCAATGCCCTAATGGTACCTCAATAGGCCGGGAAGAAGCTTGAGAAGCCGGGGAGTGACGGGAGCTTAAGAGAATGAGCTATGGCTGCCGGGAAGGAGACCCAATGCGAGTGGGGAGTCGATGGGAACCTGAGAATGCCACGAGCCAAGCTCAAGAGTCGGAAGCCGTGCTCTGATACTAATTGAAAGGTGAGAAGGATCAAAGCTTACACTCGAGAGCTATGGCGAGAGAGCAAGAGGAAGAAAGAGAGAGACAAGAAATGGAAACTCCAACAGTCACAATGTGTGACCGGGCCTTCCTTTATTCAAACTGTCACTAAAAGAATAAAGAATAAAGTGACAGTGACGGGCGCCCGCCACCTGCAATGTGCAATGGTGGTGACTGTTAGTGTAGTAATATACAGGTGGCTAGGTAGAGGTGCCTTTACCCCCAACAGATGTCATAGTCCACTCCCTTCATGACTATAAAGTCGACAGAGAATTGGATTCATATGATCTTCAGTGGCCAATTTTTTAACATTGCGAATGGTCTCACCTTCATTCCGTTACTCAGTGTGACACTGAACCCAGTAGTCTCGACCAGTTGGTTACCCCAAGTTTGGAGTACCTCATGGCTTAGCACACTCACTCCTATCCCTATGTCTACAATCCCCTTTCTTGTGACATACCCCAGTGCTAAGACTGATAGGACTACATGTATTTTTGTGCCTTCACAAAAAGCATTTACGTGCAAGGATTTAGGCATGAAGTGCATTGTCTTCTGCATCATGCTCAGGCAAGTCTGTGGTAACTGGCTCATCTGATTCCTCGACCCATTATTTCAGCACCTGCCATAGCGGTGGATGTTGCCTAAGCAGGTCGCCTAAGCTTAGAGTCATAGGGGTGGTCACCACTATATCAAGGAGGTTGCTAAGTCACTTGCCTTTCTCCCAACTCTGCGGTTCTTGGCCAATGGCCCTGACTGGTTTGCTGGCCCGAAGCATTTAGACTTTGCCTAGGCGGCCCTGCTTGTGGTGCCATTGCCTCCCTTGATTTTGGTCATGGGAGAGAGACTAGCATGCTTATGCTTGAGAGATCATTGATCTCATCTTCTAGTATGGGCTCATCGTCTTTTAGGTGCTCCTGGGTCTCCTTCACCCACTCTTTCACCTTCTTGATTGGGCTTCGAGTTGGCGCTTCGGGTTGGGGTACTCCCCAACCTTAGCACTTCCCTTTTTGGTCGTTCATGGAGTCGACGTTTCTTCCTTTGTATGTCAATGGCTTTCCTTCCAACAAGGAGTGTTATGGCACTTTTGGTTTTGAGGGTGACCTTAGCATTTGGCCTTTTCTTCCTCCATCTCTAACTCTTCTTTCCAACAACTGAGGTTGCGTCAAGGTTGCTAGGCTCTAGCAATGATATGCTGGCCTGCTTCGTTTGTACATGGGTCATGACATGCGATGGGATAGGCATGGCCTCCCCATTGAGTGTCTCCACACCGAACAACCCCAATGGAATCGATGACTCGTTTGCTGAACTAGAGCATGCCTCCATCTAGGGCAATTGACAAAGAGTTAAGTGATTCCACACTTAGCACATCTCAAATTAGCATTATCTCTATTTGTTTGCTTCCTCTTGGGGCAGTGCGAAGAAATGTGTCCTAGGTGATTGCAAGTCTTGGCTCTTGGGTCTGTGCTCCTAGGCCTCTGCCTCTCCCTCTACCTAGCACCATCATTGGTACTGGTTGGTAGTCCATGAGGACTATGTTGCCTTCTTCATTATACGATACGTATGGGTTTACATAAGGCTCGTCGCCGCTAGGCTCGTCCACATAGTGGATTGGAGTATCACTTAGTGGATGGGTCACGTAGGGTCCAGGTCATCTAGGGATACTTGTAGGATTTATCTCCATTCTAGGGACGGACGGCTTAGCATCATTAGGTGTTGAGAGGGCCAATGGGGCTCCCCTTCCCAAGAGTTTCGGTGGCCTGTTCGCAAGGTAGGGTTGACAATAGGGCTGCGGGTATGGGAGTCTTCGAGATAGGTTGGCAATGCATGGCATCATGCCCAAACATACCACAATTAGCACAAGGTCATGACTTAGAGTCTTGACACTCAACTAGAAAGTGGTTTCTGCCACAATGGACGCATTGGACATGTGGGCGCATTGGTCATCTCATCATCTCCAGCAGTTTGGCTATGTCCATCCTAATCTCTGCTAGCTCTTGCCCTAAATCAGTGCCCTTCCCTTTGTCTTGAGCCCTTGGGCTTGATCTCTCACTCGACGTTGAAGCCCTCTCGAAATCTATGGTGCTGGACTCTTCTTGACTCAAGCTCCTGGAGCTTCTCTCTTTGAGCTAGTTACCCACTCGAATAACTTCTTCAAAGACCCTCACCAGTGCGTCTTACTGCAAGCTTGAGTTGCCAAGCAAAGGTTTGTAGAGCTCTTCACTTCGTATTCCGTTAATCAATACTATGGACACAGCTCTTTTGGTTGGTCTCTCACCCATAGGGATTCTCTTGAAGAGACTCCTCACATGGGTCATGTGAAAGGTGAGAAGGATCGAAGCTTACACGCGAGCTATGGCGGGAGAGCAAGAGCAAGAAAGAGAGAGACAAGAAATGGGAACTCCAACAGTCACAATGTGTGACCGGGCCTTCCTTTATTCAAACTGTCACTAAAAGAATAAAGAATAAAGTGACGTGACGGGCGCCCGCCACCTGCAGTGTGCAGTGGCGGGTACTGTCAGTGTAGTAATACACGGGGCGGCACGGCAGAGGCGCCTTTACCCCCAACAACCTCCCACTTAAAGGCGAATCTGCCTAGTGAGAGAGAAAAGAAAAAAAAGAAAAGACAATACAAATGTACATAGGTACAAGGGATGAGGAAAGGTGACATCTCATCCAACGCCCATCAACCTCCTGAGGAAGGCAAAGCGCTCAGTAGTGAGGCTCTTCGTGAGCAGATCTGCAGGATTCTCGTTACTGGAGATCTTGACAAGGTCAACAGACTTGTCCTCCACGACACCACGTATGAAGTGATACCTCACCTCAATGTGTTTCGTCTTTGCATGGAAGACCGGATTCTTAGCCAACTGAATGGCACTCATAGAATCCGAATGCAGTGTAGGTGTAGCATCAATCCCAAGGTCAGCAACTAGACGGCCTAACCATATGGCCTCCTTGCAAGCCTCAGTGGCTGCAACATACTCGGCCTCAGTGGTAGATAAAGCCGTACACTTCTGAACCCTGGACATCCAAGAGACAGCCCCTCCAGCATAGGTGAATACATAGCCAGAAGTGGACTTCCTACTATCTGCATGTCCTACATAATCGGAGTCAGTGTACCCCACGACCCCTGTATCCTAGCTGCCATAGCAAATACACATATCTGCTGTGCCCTTCAGGTACCTTATGATACCCTTCACGGCATCCCAATGTCTGCTGCCAGGTGTAGCCATATAGCATGCCACAACACCAACTGCATGTGCAATATCTAGACGAGTGGCTATCATGGCGTACATCAAACTGCCCACGGCTGAAGCATAAGGGATCTTGGCCATCTCGGCCCTCTGCTCATCTGTCTGCGGACAATCGACCTGTGATACCTTCACATAAGAAGGTAACGGACAGCCAATAGGCTTTACGTCTTGCATGCGGAAGCGCTCAAGGACTTTATGAATGTACTCCCTCTGTGAGAGATACAAAAGTCCCTGATGCCTATCGCGCTTAATGCGCATCCCAAGTATATGTGAGGCCTGTCCCAAATCCTTCATCTCAAAGCTCTTCTTCAGCTGAGATTTAAGAGCATCTAGCTCATCATGAGCTTTCCCTACTATCAGCATATCATCAACATAGAGTACCAAGATAAGCAAACTGCCATCACGGGCTTTCTTCGTGTAAAGACACGGATCCATAGCACTCCTGCTGTAGCCCTGTGACTGCATAAAGGCATCAAACTTATGATACCATTCCCTAGGTGCCTGCTTCAAGCCATACAAGCTCTTCTTCAACTTGCACACTAGGTCTCCCTGCCAGGTTCTGCAAAGCCCTTAGGCTGATCCATATAGATCTCATCATGCAAGTCCCCATGTAGAAAAGCCGTCTTGACATCCATCTGATATAGATCTAAGTCAAGCTGTGCAACCAAAGCCAAGACTAAGCGCAGGGTGGTCATCTTAACCACAGGAGAGAAGACCTCATCAAAGTCCACACCATGTTCCTTCTTAAAACCCTTTGCTACCAATCTAGCCTTGTATGCCGGCTTGGGGTGTCCAGGGGTACTTTTCAGCTTGTACACCCACTTGCATGGCAAAGCCTTCTTGCCCTTAGGCAAGGCAACCAAATCCCAAGTCTCATTCTTATGCAGGGAGTCTATCTCAGACTGCATAGCCCTCTCCTAGGAGTGACTGTCACCCCTGCGCATAGCCTCATCATAAGTGAAAGGCTCTCCTGCATCTGTAACCAAAACATAATGCATAGAGGGCTGAAATCTGTCAGGTGGACGTCTGTCTCTAGCAGACCGTCTCACCGCAGGCTCTGCTGCCTGTCTAACTGCCTGTCCAACATCCTGGCCCTGTGGAGGAACTGCTGCAGGCTGTACTACTGGCTGTGCTGGAGCTTTAGGCTCCTCCTGAAAGATCACTCTGCGGATCTCAACCACCTTCTCAGGCTGCCTGTGCATCTTGTCTTCATGGAAGACGACATCATGGCTGCGTACTATTTTCCGCGCCTGCGGATCCCATAGGCGATAGCCCATCTCTCCTGACTCACCATAGCCAAGGAATATGCATTTAATGCTCTTTGGATCCAATTTACTCCTCTTGTCCTTGGGCACATGGCAGAATGCCTCACATCCAAAGACACGAAGATGCGCATAAGAGGGTGGCTTACCAGCCCAAACTTCCTCTGCAACCTGGAAATCCAATCCACTAGAAGGCGATCGGTTTATGACATGCACTGCCGTACTAACTGCCTCAGCCCAAAAGCTCTGTGGTAGGCCTGCATGGCTAAGCATAGAGCGGACACGCTCCTGAATAGTCCTGTTCATGCGCTCAGCCAAACCATTCTGGGCGGGGGTGTAAGGGGCGGTCAACTGACGCTTAATACCCCTGTCATCACAAAACTGCTCAAAAGCACGTGAGACATATTCTCCCCCATTGTTAGTCCTAAGGCATTTCAGCCTATACCCAGTCTGGTTCTCAACAAGAGCAAGCCAACGCTGAAAGATTGCCAAGACATCGGACTTTTGCTTTATGGGATAAGCCCACACTTTCCTAGAAAAATCATCAATGAAGGTAACAAAGTACTTCACGCCACCCATAGACATACACGGCATGGGCCCACAAACATCTGAATGCACCAATGCCAAGGGCTCACTCATGCGTGGCCTACCCGATTTCTTATGCGTAGACCTATTCTGCTTACCATAAAGACAATGATCACACGAGTCAAAACATGCATAATCCAAAGGCGGAAGATACTGCAAACCAGATAACATTTTCATTCCCTTTAAAGACATATGCCCCAAATGGGCATGCCAAAGTGATACATGTGGGATAGAGCCCACTGCCAAAACATGGTCTACAGAAGACCCAGATACAACAAGAGGATAGAGGCTACCAGCCTTGGCGCCTCTAGCAAGCACAAGTCTACCTTTGGTAATCTTCCAGGCAGAATCCCCAAAACAGACATGAAACCCTGCATCATCCAACTGTCCTGCAGACATAAGACTGCGCGTAAGCGCAGGTACATGACGTACATTCTTGAGCAAAAAAGAACTGTCGGTGGAAAACTGCAACGGAATATCTCCACAGCCCACAATATCAAGAGACCTGTCATCTCCAAGTCTGACTGATCCAGATACAGTACGGTAAGAGTGAAACCACTCACGGTAAGGCGTCACATGGAAGGACGCACCTGAATCCAATAACGAGCACTGTGCATACATACTAGGTGTCTCAGTCAAGTGTGAAGCATCAGAAGAACTAGCTGCAAGTATAAACTCATCACCACCATCGGACTCCTCAGTCTGGGTGACATTAATTTCCTCAATCTTGACGTTGGACTTCGCAGGTACTATGCTGCGATCAGAGGACTTCTCCTGCACTTTATCTTTCCCCTTATCCTTGCGCTTCTCATTGCGCAACTCATGACACTGTGGTCTAATATGGCCCTTTTTCCCACAATGATGACAAGTGACATTTGCATTGCGCCCACGCGACTTACTACGCGACTTGCCACCACGAGATTTAGACCGACCCTTCTGCGAGTCACGGCCTCGGCCATTACCACGGTCATACCTGTCATTCCTTCCTCTAACTATCAAAGCATGACTACCACGAGAGGCATCCAAGTTTTTGCAATTCACCTCTTCCTGAAGAAGAGCACTCTCAATATCTGCCAATTTTAGAGTAGCACTAGAGGCACAAAGAGCAGTACGGAAAACATCCCATGACTCATTCAGAGTCCCAAGCAAGAAAAGAGGAGTTACTTCCTCTCCAAAGGTGATATCCTACGAAGTCAGGTTCTTCAGTATAGCATGGAACTGGCTTAAGTGAGCAGACATAGTTGCATTATCCTTCATGCACAGATCCATAAGCTGCTTCAACCAGCACATCTGACTTGCCGGACTTTTCTTATCATAAAGATTCTTGATCTTATTCCATAGATCCCATGCACTCTGTGCTTCCTCAAATACATTATAATGTACCTGTTCAGTGAGAGACAATACAATCGTGGACTTGCATAGCTCATCAAGTTCAAGCCAGTCGTCAATGTCCATAGTTTCAGGCTGCTCCCCACTCAACCGAAGTGGCTTAATCTGAGATTTCTGCACCAAGACCTGCCAAATTTGACTCTTCCAGTAAGAGTAGTTGGTACCATCCAACTTTGTAATGTTAAAGATGGCACTATCATGCGAAGATGACGCCATTATGCAGGCTGGAAATGCCCAAACAGTCCAAAACTGCTTGCTGTTTTACTGCAGAAATTGCCCAAAAATGACCAAAACGGGGTCCAAAGGGTGAGCAAAGTGTGCCAAAAGTTGCTGTCCACTTAGTACTAGGTGCGGTACACCAAATCAGGATATTTCAGCATGAAAAGTACACCTCAGTCCACCAATAACTGCTTGCTGTAATAAATTGCAGGTATGCAGTCTAGAGAGCAAACTGTCCCAAAATAGGATCCAATGTCAAGCAAACAATGCTAGGTCCAAAGCCGGCATGAAACGGACATAAGCAAGGCCAATGACAGTGAAAAGAACATGAGCTCAACACCGAAGCATGTCAAAATAACATCTGCCAATGAAAGGCACACCCCCAGACACTCTAGGCAAAGTGATCCTGTAACTGCCAAAACCTGACACAAATAGGTGTCTGCTCAAAGAGAAAGATCCAAATATGAGACTCAGCTCATAAGCATCCTGTGAACCAAGAGTACATCAATGCATATCCATAAAGATCGGAGTATGATCCCAAAGTCTCAATGCGTATGTAGCTGCTCAAGACATAAACTGCTCCAAATACATGTAAGTGCTCCAATAGCATGCAACTGTCAAAGGTCAAGCAAGCATGTAAAATGCTCCCACTGGCACAAAAGGCATACAAAGCAAGCTCAGAAGCTCAAACAACCCAAGAGAAAGCACCAGTGATAAGTGACCATGTCAATGCATCAAGCACATCCAAGAGAGCATGACATACATGAAGCACCGGTCGTATTAACCATGAAGCAATACATAAGCCCAAATAAGCTCTCGCTCAACTCAATGACATCCAAATAGCAACCAAGATCAGTGATCAAGTAAGCCGGGAATGCTCAAATACATCCAAATCCAAGCTCCAAATGTCGGTATGGCATACACGAACCAAATAGCATATGTCACGAACCAAAGCATGTAATGCAAAAGCCTAACTGTCAAGCAGAGACATGAGGCATAGGCGGTCCACGAGCATGCCAAGTCGGTCCAAATGCCAGTGAAGGCGGAGCTAATACGAAGCTCAAAAGCATCCCATAATCTCATACATATGCTCCAAGCCGTCCCCAAATGTCAGAGACATCATGCCAAAGCTCAAAGCATACATCCGGTATCGGTAGGTAAGTGCCAAAGCCTGTAAAGTACCTTCAGCCCACTGTTATTCCAGCATGTATTTACTGTTCTAAACAGTAGATTTCAGCCCCCAATTCAAGCCAAAATCATGGTCAAACCAAATGCATACATCCCCAATACATCCGGGTAGGAAGTAGACCGCATATGGGCATCAAACAAGGTAACCGGAGTAGAGTATAAGCATCAAATGCCAATGCCAAGTGTGGCTGCCCTGTTTCCAGCACTGTATAACAGTAAATAACAGTCCCAAATCAGCCAATATTTCAAGCCAAAATCATGGCATAATCATGTGCATACATTCCCAAGGCACTAGGCATCATGTAGACCGCATATGGGCATCAAATAGCACAACTGGAATGGAGTATAAGCAACAAATGCTAATGCCAATGGTGCTGGCCTGTTTTTAGCCTGTTATGACAGTTTATGACAGTCCCAAATCTGAAGAGATCAGCCCCGAATGATCAAGACCAATGCCCAAAGCTTGAATGACATCAAACATGAAGTCTATAGCCCTCTTGATCAAGGTAGAGAGCAAGAAGCAATGGCCAAGTGTGGAGCTGAAGTAGATGAGTGCTCACAGCCTGGAAAAAAATGATGCAATCTGCCCTGTTGGTGCTGAACTTGCTGCTGCTCCACATGGGATGAAAAGGGGGTAATGGGGGGCTCAATGATGGCCCAAGGTAGGCACATACCAAGCCATGAAGGCCCAATGCAAAGGGGAGGGAAGATATGAGCTATGGAGCTCAAGAAGAGTGGCTGCCCTTTGTTCCTGCCCTGTTTCAATCTGAGAATACACTCAAATGCCTGCAAATGCTGAAGCAATACCTCAAGGGCAAGGCCCTGATGAAGCTCAAGAAGGCCAAGATGGAGCTCGGGAAGCCGGGGAGAGTCGGGAGCTCAAGAGGTCGGCTATGGCTGCCGGGATGGAGACCCAATGCGTGAAGCGAGTCGATGCGAAGGTCGGGAAGCACCGAGTCGAGCTCGAGCAAGAGAATGCCAAGCTCTAATACCAGTTGAAAGGTGAGAAGGATCGAAGCTTGCACGCGAGCTATGGCGGGAGAGCAAGAGCAAGAAAGAGAGAGACAAGAAATGGGAACTCCAACAGTCACAATGTGTGACCGGGCCTTCCTTTATTCAAACTGTCACTAAAAGAATAAAGAATAAAGTGACGTGACGGGCGCCCGCCACCTGCAGTGTGCAGTGGCGGGTACTGTCAGTGTAGTAATACACGGGGCGGCACGGCGGAGGCGCCTTTGCCCCCAACATCATGTAGTCTGGGATGTCCTCTTTCTCTCTCTGCTTGATGTTCATGAGTCGTACTAGCATGTTATTGGAGTACCCAGGTTCAAAAAATCCCTTAATGAAGAGATTTTTTAGGCCGTTGAAATTGGCTCGCTCTACATCATCTAGACTTGTATACCAGGTTTGGCCCTTGTCGCCTAAGCATAGTCCGAAAGCTTGGGGGCATTGAATAGGATCAGTGAGACCGTTGGCCTCGTAGACCTGCTCAAACTACTCCACAAAGCTGTATGGGTCATCGATTTCTTGGTATTTGTCCAGTTGTTTTGCTACCAGGGGATTTTTTATATGCCCTTAGAGCCTTGGTTGACTCCCAACCCTGCCAGTGTAGTGATGTTGCCAAATGCTGCAACTCTCTATTCTGTTGTGGTGTTATCTAGCAGACACTTCGTCAGAAGCTCGCTCAGTGTGAGGTCTCCTTCTAGAGCTCTCTCGCTCTCTGACTGATTTCTGTTTGCTAGGGCTAGCACTCTCTGGATCTCTCACATTTCCATGCTCTGGTGCAAGCTCCTAGTTTGCTGGTCCTGGTTGTACACAGCTAGGCCTTGCAGAGCCTTGCATGCCAGCTTCCTCTCCTCCTCGAGATCTACTATGATGTCCTGTACAAGTCTACTACAGTGTTCTAGCTGAGTTTGAGCATCGTATTTGTTCATTAACTACTGGACAACCTCAGGAAAATGTCCTAGGTCAAGTTCTTCTTTGCCTCTATGGCCTGAGCTACCCTCTTCCATGTCCAAGACTTCCTGTTCTGCCAAGTTGCAGGTTGATGAGGCTAGGTAGATCCACTTCCATGATAGTGTGCATCCTTGTTGCGTCCATATTTTTTAGCTGTGTTCTTCGCTTGGTCCTACTTTTGGGGATTCGGTCACCATTCTATGTCTTGGGGTCCTCTCTTACTAGTGGGTTCCTTCAAGTTCTTATGTCTAGGTGAGTTCCTTGTTAATTACAACTAGTTCTCAACTTACCCTCACTCTGTGCGTGTGTGTTCTTTTCAGTGCACTATGTGAAATTAGGCTTTTTTCTCTTTCTCAAGTGTGTTTTAAGGACTGGAAATTAGAGTGAGTGAGAAAACAAAGTGTCTAGGAAACTCTAGCACTCTCATCATGGGTTTAGCATGATAGGCTTGTATGCTCATCGGCCGTCCTCGTTGGTTCACAAGGTTCTCCGCTATGCCCTTTGCTTAGTCAAGATTCATTTGGGCTCTATGACTCCGCTTGTTGTCGCTAGTGGATCAGGTCATTGGATGGTCAACTAGTGTTGCCTCTACTTCTGCCTCTCATCGATTCCTTTGTTCCTTGTGCCAGAAAGGCATCTCAAGCTTCTCTATGGTCTTCGGGTGTTCGTACAGTCGGTGTCTAGGTGGGTTTGGTCCAAACTTTTAAAAGTTTTGGAAAAATCAAATTCGGCCCAATAGGTTCGAATTACAGGGGCCAAGTGACTTATTTGGACAAGCCGAACTGCCGAAGGTCGAGTACCTAATCTGGCTGAGTGGATGACTCGGACAGGCTGAGTCTGGGTGGGCCGAGTGCTGAATGTTCGAATGTGCCTAGGCCAAACTGGGCCGGGCCAAATGCAAGTTGGTCCAAGTGGCTAATTCGGACGAGCCCCGGAGGTCCAAGTCAAGAGGGCCAAATGGCCGCATAGAAGAAGGCGAGGGGCCGAATTTTCACGTGTCTGAGTCTGAGTGGGATGAGAAATCGAATGCCTAAGGGCCAAGGGCCGATTCTAGGACTCGATTTGAAATCATCATCACTCAGATGAATCGAATGTGATGCGTTTTTTCTGAAGCGACAAAAAATTCATCGCGGTGAGTGATTGTGGGCTTCACACTTGCTAAGAACTTCCAGATCCTACCTATGCATGAAGGAGAAGGTATGGGTATACTTGTACTGGGCAACAAACTTGTCGGCGACACGATTGAAGCATATTCATGCAATGGAGCTTACACACACACACACACACACACACACACACACACTCTCTCTCTCTCTCTCTCTCTCTCTCTCTCTCTCTCTCTCTCTCTCTCTCTCTCTCTCTCTCTCAACCACGGTTTTAATTGAGCTCCCCCTTGGTCTCCTAGCTATTAAACCCCTCCCCCGCAAGGTTCTTGTCACTCCTACCCCCTCACTTGTCAACCTCAACCCCCTTCAGCACTCCTTCTTCCTGTTTTTCCTTGATTTGTGCTTTGTTTGGCCTATTTTATAGCAGCAAACCCTACGCTTTTCCAACTAATCTCTTAACCTTAATTTACTCTAAATGCAACAAGAATTGAAGGCAAAGTACTAAACGGATTTCCCCTACTCAACTAATCATCAAAAACCAAAAATAATTACTTGTAGTACGGATTAAAAACTGAAAACCTCCTATCTATCTCAAGCTCCGGTTCGGGGATGAAATCCTTACTTTGATGCTCGATTCAAAGCACGCAAGTGCTCAAGCATGAATTTGTTGGTCCTGGCAACAGAACCAAAATGTAGAGGCGAGCTCGAGCTCATCTGCCAAGACCCATGAACCACTTATTGTTGAAGTGTTTCCAGTGAGCACTAATGGCTACCTCTCACATAGCCGATATGCTACCCTCTCTACAAGTGTAATGAGCTTACCTTGATGCCCGAATGAGTTGCCTCCTCCTTAAGCACACTGACAGCTCCACAATTCTTGATGCAAGCTCAAGCATTCTCAAGCCTCCACCTCCATGCTCTATCCTCCATAGCCGCGTGTGAGACAAGACAAGAGAAGAGAAGATGGTGGAGAGCTTCACCTCCTTGATCCCTCACCCTCACACACTCACTTCCTCACACGTTCATAGTCCCTCTCTCAAGTACACACTCAAGCAAGCAATTAAGACAATAGAAGAGAAGAGAAGAAGAAGAGTCCACTTTTCCACACACCAAAGAATGAGCTCTCATTCACTTTTTGAACTTTATATGCATGCCCTAAAATTCCATGGGCATCCATCCCCTTTTTACATGGCCGACCGTAGCCTAGGCCCTTTTTTTACATGGCCGCAGTCTAGGCCCTTTTTTCCATTATCCTCCTATCTTCCTAGCTTCCTTCCATGGGCATCCATCCCCTTTTTACATGGCCGGCTAGCTTTCTTCCTACTGCCCATCTACCTTTACAATTTGCATAGGTGAGAGCTCGGCACTCTTAAAATAAATCATGATGCGCCTTGCGCTCTTTCATAAAAGTATTGACTTGCGCTTTTTCTTGTGCGCCTTTCTCGTTGATTTAGGGTTTCTTGGCGTGCCTTTATCTTCCATTTCACTTTTGCCTTGGCCTTGTCTTCTGCTTTAGATTTTTTGGATTTTCTACCTTGCTTGTTTGAGGGGTTAACATGGGCCAACCACAATTTTTTGTTTATTTTGGCTACGCCCAATGTGTAAGTAAAAGATTGGAATGATTGAGGGCGAGCAACAGTTTTGGCCAGCCTTATATTATATGCGACTCTCATGCTAAGATTCTAGCCATGTATCGACTATTATTGTCAGTTACATCTAAGCTGGCTTGCCACATTATGATGCCACATCAATAGGCCATGACACCTCCTGTCTCGATGAAAAGGACATGTGCGAGGCTTGCCACACTGTGATGCCATGTCAATGGGCCACAACACCTCCTCCCGATGGAAAGATAAGATGTGTGTGGCTAAGTTGGAGATAACTTTTTTGGGTATGGAATACATGAGTACCTTGTAGAGAATCATTTCTTTGTTTTGGCAAGATGATCTTTTGTTTGTCTCTGAACCTCTCCTCCTTACTGGTGTTGTTCCCGCTTCTAGTCCTACAGGCCATGTTTGTGTGTTGTTGCAAGAAGGCTTTTGACTCCTTTTTATTTGATGAGCTCTTTCGTTGCGTGGCTTCCTATGGTGAGGATGGTCTTGTTGTGGGCATTGATGGAACAACTTGTCTTGTTGCCTTCATTATCTTCCTTCATTTTTTTTTGTATGTTGCCTATTTTCTAATTATTGTTTATCGTGTTTGTAGGTTGTGTTGTGTCTAGTGGTGCACCTAATTTCTACACATTTTGATGAGACATGTGTTGTTGCTAAAGTACTCCACCTACTTCCTATGTCTAGTAATGAGCCCTTTATTCTTTACTATTAGCTAAGAAAGGAGTGAAGAATGACTTGATTTTCTAAACATGAGCCACCGTTGATGTTCCCTTTTGTAGATGTTGTGCCCTATATGTGTACTTTTTGATCTTGTGTGCTATCTTGTACGGGCCTAGCCATTGGTGAAAGAATGACTCAAAAAGGCCTTCTCTACATATGGGAAAATATATATTTACCTTGTCTCCAATGTTGTATCCTTGGTGACGATGCTATTGGTTATATGTTCTTTTTTGCTATTGTTATGCATATGATAGGTTTCTATGGATGATTGATCTTATTAATGGTTGTTTGCTTGACAGGGTTGAGTACCAATCTATTGCATCTGCATGTGTGGGCGGAATCTTGGTTGTGGCCAATTATGGTGGAAAGACCAGATCCCTTCCAAATAATGCTTTAAAAGGACTAATTTTTAATGAATCTTGGACAAAGGTATGGTATGCATGGGTTATGTATGAAAGTACTTCATTCCAATTCTGATGTAGTGGGTATATGTATACTACCAACATTTGTTTAATAGTCATGTTTAATCTCTCTATTAGCCCGTTGGTTTGCGGGTGGTAGGGAAACATGTCTAATTCCCATGCTTTTTGTTAAGATTGACATGCCTTCACATTTAAATTGTTAGTCCAATTTAGATATGGTTATTCTTGGACATGAATGTTAAATAATGACTTTGTTTCACAAGACCTGTGCTATTGTCCTTGGTGAAATATCTAGTATTGCTTGTGTCTCACACCACCTTTTTTAATAATCTATAAGTACCATAATATAGTTGTTTCTAGCTATCATTTCATGGAATGGTTCTAGTATATCCTAGCCTACAATGTCAAATGGGGTTGATGTCGTTATTCGCTAAAGTTTACCATAGTTTGTTGGTAGACTTTTGAAGGTTTGACATGTTGTGCATTTGCTCATATATTGGGCTATTATTCTTCTAATCTATAGGCCAATAATATTCCCTTCTTAGTTGTGCTAGCAGCTTATGAAATCCTAGATGTCCAAACATTGGGTGCTTGTGATAATTCTCCATGTATTTGATGTATAGTGCCTTTGGAACGTAAAACTGTGGCTCTTTTTCTCCTTGGATGAAGTATAACAAGTTATCTATTAGATTAAATCTTTTTGTGCATGGATGATTGTTGTTTTCTTTGATGTTGAGTACTATTTCTTTAATTTTATCATCTTCTTCCCGCATGCTTGTTAATGTGTTCTCATATGTTGGTAGTTGGCATACCTATGTATGTATTTTTGGATTTTTGGATAGACAATCAGCTTTAACATTCATTACTCATTTTGTATATTTGATGATGATGTGGTATTCTTGCAGCATGAGTATACATCAAAAGAGCCTACCATGAGGATGCACCTTTTGCATCATGGGGATCAGAGGCTAATGATCTATTTCCGTGGTGAATTGTTTTACCATGAAGGTAAGGATGTAATGTGCTTACTACCCACACTATTGCTAGTCCCTCACTGGTGCATCACTCCTTAATTTGAATTCTTTACTAAAATCTAGATAGCTAAGTCGTGCTGTCTCTTATATTTCTTTCTTTTGTTGTTGAAATATTTGTTCACATTGTTGTGTCCATTCATATTTCCTTCCTTTCTTGAGCAAGGTCCTTAAAGGTTGTGTCTTTTAGCTAAGTTGGGGATGAATTTCATTGAGAAGGTTCTATGCCCTGAAAACTTTGCAATCTTTTGATAATTGTAGGTCTTGGAAATTGGTGGACATTGTTGATCTTACTTGGGTCGATTTTTATTCTTGTTGTTGCTGAGATGATGAATCCCAAAAATTGTAAACTTATTGCATCCCACTTGCATTTTCTTGGCTGAAGTTGGAGATTGTATTTTTTTAATCCTCTCTAGCACTTCTATAAGAACCTATTTATGCTCATCCCATGTCTATATGTGGATGAGAATATCATCTAGGTAGATAACTAGGACCCTTCTTTCTATGAGATCTCTAAATATTTTGTTACCCATCCACTAGAATGTGCTCCTAACATCATTGAGGCCAAAATGCATTTTTGTAAATTGGAACAATCCTTATGTTGTTTAGAAAGTTGTTTTATGTGCATCCTTGGCTGCCAATGGTACTTGCCAATATCCAGAGGCTAGGTCCAATGATGTAAAATATATTGACTTTCCCAAGGTGTCCAAAAGATCATCTAACCTCAAGAGAGGAGCCACTTTTGGGACTTGAGGACACTCCAAAGTGATCAAACAAGGGCGCACCAGTCTATCTACATAGTAGTGTTGTAATGGGATTCTGTGATTTTATTAGTGGATGGAAATTAATGCAAAAGATGTATGTTCCATCATATTTTTTCACTAAATGTTGTTCGAAAGCGCAATCCTGGATGACAGTATTACAATGCCTTACTTGATCATGTCTTTAACAACTTCATTAATGTATTTGTTTCCTTTGGGAGATCTCCTCCTCATGGCCATTGCGATTGGTGAGGCTGTTCCTATCCTAATTTCATGACTTATGGGAAGGTTGACTTTATTAGTGATTTTGTGTTCTTTAAACAAATCTTTGTATTGTTCTAAGATATATCTAATGTCTTGTGTTCTCTTATCTTGTCTAACTAGTGGAGTTTTGTAGAGTTGTGTGCATGCAATTTCTTCTACTTTTGCTAAGGCAAGTAATTGTAATGTATTGTCTTGTATTTTAATTGTGTTTGTCCTAAAATCTAAGGTTTCTTATGTGTGAAGGAGCCAATCTAGGCCAAGGATCATCTCAAAGACTTATGATGGTAATGTGGAAAATGATGTTGGTGCTTTTATGTTCTCTATCTCTACAATCAGCGAGGGTTGTGTTTTTCCTTGTGTAATATAGGCCTTTCTTATTGCCAAATAATATAGTGATAGGTATTATTTGAGTGATTTGTGCATCTAATGCGGTTCCTAATGTGCGACTTATTGAAGATATTGTACTTCAAGTGTCTATTAGGGTTTTGACATCCTTGTCTTGTATCTTCACTCGAACAGTGCATACTCTTAAAGGATGCTAGTTCATTTGACATTGTGAATGTTCGGGCTTCATTATCCATTCACTTAAATGTTTTTTGAGACTGCTCTGAGCTCCGTTAGTTCATTTGTCATGATTTGTAAGTTCTATGTTTGTTCCCTTTGAAGTTATCTGCAATATTTCCTTATGTGTCCGTAGTTGTTACAATAAAAGCATATAGATCTTCCTTGGCTATCATGGGATGGGAGTAACCTTTTGTTTACAAAAATACTAGTTGTTAGATTATGTTGGTTGTTCAGAGCGGCTATTGGCTTCAATTCTTTGAGCTATTTGTATAGCTTGGTAGAAAGTGGTTAGGTCCTTGATCCCTAACTCATCTTGAGACATCATGTACTAGGTAGGGCCAAAGGAAGAATACCTTCATCTCCTTGGCATTATAGGATCTACATGCAATGGCAATTAATTTAGTTTCATTGAAAATTGTGCCATTGACTCGTTAGGTTTTTGTTTTAGATTGTCTAATTGTTATAAAGTTGTTTGGGTTATATGCCAAATATTTGATCTATGCTTCTTTCATTAGGGGCTGCCTTACTTTGTTTGGACCAATTACTGCATGAACCATGCAACAACTATTCCTTGAAGCAAGATGCAAATTTCCAAGGAATTTTGTTCATTGGACTAGGCATGATAGCTAGCTGCATTCTCAAAGTGATAGATCCATCTTAAGACCATCTTATGTGGGTAGTCCATTAAATTATGTTGGACGCACTCTGGAATCTATCATGTATCCTTAGTAAGGTTGGCCATGTGCCAACGAATTTGCTAGTGTTTGGTTAGTATGATTAATTTGCATCATCGACGAGGACATTGTGTGAAACATTTGTTCAATAGTGTTTTGATATGTTTCTTGAGTAAACTCAAGGTTCATTGCATCTTCAAAGTGGGGTGAAGAAGGATAAGTGTGAGGTGATGTAGCTTTGTTCATGTGGATTTGATGCATTTTTGGTCTTTCAAGTGTCCTATGTCTGAGCTTTTCCCTTTGTTTCCTATTACTGTTGAATAATATGTTTGTTGTTGATGTAGCCGTTTGATGTAGACATACATGATAGTGGCTCTATTTTGAATTGTAAATCTGGAAAGTTTGGGTTAGAGTGGCTTGAAAAAGAAACTTGAGATTAGAGGACATAAATGCTATGAGTGAGGGAGGCATGAGATGCAAGAGTGCAAGGTAGAGCATTTGATTGAGGAGTAAGAAGGGAGGCATGAGATGCAAGAGTGCAACAGAAGAAACACCCATACCTCCACCAATGCAAAATGTTCAATTGCAAGTTAATCAACCTTTCTTTCCATTAGTTCATCACCTTATATTACATGTGGCTCTCAAGCTAAGAATCTAGGTGTTTATTGATTGTTGCTATAAGTTACAATTGAGGTAGCTAGCATGGCACATGAGCGGGCCACAACAATATATTAGATTTGTGTCCATACATATAGCACGAAGACATGTGTTGCGTGTAGGCTATGTTTCAAGCTCGCTCTTCTCTCTCTTTCTCTTCACACTTTTGCACCTTATCATAGAAATACAAATATGATAATCGTTAGTTTTGTGATGGGATTGATTTTCACAACATAAAGACTAGATTTACATTTAGGAGCAATTTGGAACATTTGAGTGAAATGAAATAATTGAACTATATTCAAAGACCTTTTTTTCCTCATACGAATTTCTTTAAAACAATAAACATATGTCTAAGTTGACATTCAATCTTCTGAAAATTTTATCTTGCAAGCTTAATTCTTATAGATATTAATTGTCCTTAGCATTGTGTGCATGGGTGATGTAGTCATAAATTATGTAGCAATGTTACAACTCTACACCCTCGATAAACATAGAAATCTAGTGCATAGCAAGCTCGTTTTCAAATGAGTGAGAAAGCATGGTCCATGTGGCATTCGAGCCATAAACAAGGTCATTATTATTAGTTAATCTCATTAGGTATTGCCAGCATGTCCATACAAACACATAATGGGCACCAAGCTACATGCAACTATTTGCATGGAGTTTTTTCCAAACTATCATTTGAAGGGCTAATTATGAAGATATGTTCATGGTATAAGAAAGCAAGAACATTAGATGAAGGATCGTTGGGCAATGGTGAGATAGTAGCAATAACACACAAATGAAAGCAAGAAGCAACAAAAGACAATGAAGTCTTTGAGTGTAGGGTAGCTTCAAGGAGGAGCCCTCCAAACTGTCTACTACATAGGATTGTAAGCTCCACTTGGAGGCTAATCCACAAATTGTCTTTGATATTCTTGCAAAGGCAATTAGATGTAACATGGAGGAAAAACTCAATGGTCCAAAAAAAAAAGTGCTTAATGCTAAGAATGGTTGTAACAATGTTCTCTGATTTAATACTAAAGTGATGCTTGTCTTCTTTACTAGAAAA
Source organism: Lygodium microphyllum (assembly GCF_053477565.2). Taxonomy (NCBI): domain Eukaryota; kingdom Viridiplantae; phylum Streptophyta; class Polypodiopsida; order Schizaeales; family Lygodiaceae; genus Lygodium; species Lygodium microphyllum. The sequence goes on along the minus strand of NC_141157.1, from coordinate 28,411,848 downwards.
CCTCCCATGCACATGGACATGACTATGTGGTTTAATACCATCCTCAAGAATAAAGGTGTAATCATCCAAATTTACAATGGGGGGGAGGGGTTTCTTCGAGTTGTTTCCAATAAGAAAAATTTAGATGGTCATTGTCTAGGGAATATATATATTTTTGGGGCCTTGACCTTGTTTATATCATGTCATGGTAGCTTGTGGAAATGGGGAGAGACATCTAACAAAGAGTGCTCCATTTGGGTTGAGATCCCTAGCCTTCCTGCATCCTTTTGGAACATACCCCCTAATATTGCTAGATGGTTGGGCAAAATTCTCTATTTCCCCTCACTTACTAAACCCTTCAAGAATAGAGCATGTTTGGTTTGAAACATGGAGGATAGCAATTTTGACTTTTTAGAACAAGTCATTCCTCATGTTGGCTAGCTCAAACTAAAGTTGGTAGGAGCAAGTTCACATTAGCATGCTTCAATTGCAAGTCGTGGAGGACATTACTATAAAAGGAATGCCCCAACGCAACAGAGGAAGGAGAGATGTCAAAATAGAGCCCAAAGAAAAACTCTTGGGCAAGTAGCACTGGTTAAGTCAACCCAACATGAAGAAATCAAGTATAGGAGGACATGAGGAAAGAACTCAATGAGAAGGAGGAAGATTGGCAAGTGGTCAAAGGGCAAAAAGGAAAAGGCCATATAGTTAAACCCAAAGTGGTCATGCCTAAAAGTACATGGATTAAGACCCCAAGTTGAAAATTAAAAAAAAAAACCACAATTCTTAAATATAGCAGAGGCAAGGCTAGGTTATTAATACATCTCACTAGAGTGCCACTCAAACACTTGGCCAAGGAGTAACCATGAATGGATGCTAAGATCCAAATGGCTTCAAGCTTTGGTAGTATTGGGTTTTATGGAATTAATAACCATAACTAGTTCATGGTGAGAAGCATCGGAGAGAGGGTGGAGAAACATAAATGAATCCTTACTAGCAATTGGATGGTAGAAGAGGTAGCCTTGGAAAATAGAGATAAAGGGCTCAAAAGGCCACAAACTAAAGAAAATTCATGCCAAACTGATGAGAGATCAATTCAAAATTGGCCATTCTCAATGATAAGGGTCTCAATCAAAATGTCAAAAGAGGCCTTTCTAGAGATGGATTAGAATATGGTATCTTAATTATGTATTAGTGCAAGGGCACAAACTCCATGAATGGAGTGGGTCCACATTCCAACATGGTGGGTACACATGGTTTGCAAGGGGGGAGATTAAGGATCTCAATATCTCACAATGTGAAGACCAGTGGAGATCCGAAGTGGATGATGAATAAAATTATAGAAGGATGCTTGAGATATCTAGAATCCTAAGGTTAGCATAGGCCATCACAAGCCCATACACACCTTAGGAAATCAATGTACAAGATTAGAGACACACTACCACACATAGATCCAAACACAAGGACACATCTTGCATTTGCAAAATAGGAATGAGCACCACATAGTCTTCCAAATTAGATACGCATACCCTAGGCTATCCTTAAACCATATGTAACCATTCTTAGGTCATCTCATGAGCATTGAGGGGCAGAGTACCTAGGTTGCTTCATTCAAGAGTTTCTTGTTGATTCAAGGACCTCAGAATCTTTCAAATAAGGCCTTGCCACACAGGCCAAGAATTTGAACATTGGAACACAAGAACTTACAAATGGACATTATACATGATACCCTAATGTGGTGATTTTTCATAAATTGACCTAGGTAGACTTTGCAAAACCTTGTAAAAGCTCTACACCACCTCTTTTGCCAAGAAAAGGATTTGTTGTGCTTGTATGAAATCCATAGGGAATCTTGAGTCTAAAAGGTCAAGCGCTTGAATGCATATCATTTATCCGCTAGGATCCAGGAGATAAAACAAGTAGTTGAGAAGACAAAGCACAATAAACTTTCAAGAGTACTCCTCAGGAGGGACTATACACCTAGATCAAAACCCAATTAAACCGTTGAGTTTAAGTTGAGATGATCCATTGACCAATAGAAGACCACTCAAGAGAGAAGTATAATCTTATAGAGCCTCCTAGGATTACTGAGGGAAGTTGCACACAACTAGATCCCAAGCGTGAACCAAGCCTTCATCTCTAATGGTGTGTAGTACCTCAAGTCTATCTTTCCTAGACCCTTCTATCTATTTGAGTATAACTTGAGCATTCAAGAGATTGACACATTCAACAAACACCCATACCCTTGATTGATCTTTCGAAGACCCATGGATTTGAGTTGAGGACACAAGTGTCCACTACCTCTTGAAGTTTTGACTAGTATATCCTACACATGTATCCAAAATCAACAAACATGAGCCACAAACCTAAGGTGTTGGAAGTGATATCTTCAAGCTACAATAAGTTGCAAGGTCTGTTAACCGCACTTTGGAGATTTGGAGCAAAGCAAATTAACAAAGAAAGCACAGAGAAATTGAGAAATATATTTTTCTGATGCAAGTACTACAATCTTATCTAAAGTAAATATTCATAGTTATTATCTCAAAATATATTGTGTTCAATGTGAAATCAAGAGCCGAACTCACTCCCATGCAAGTTATAATTATCTTAGTTCAAAGTAGAGTCTCACTTAATTCCCTAATCTATGTATTGTAAAGTCCAATCATAAGGCCACAAAAGAGTGGGCCAGATGCCCAAGAAAGGTGGAAACCCTAGAATCTATTTATAAAAGAATGAAAAGGAATAGAACAAGCTATTAATATGTGTGCAAACTTGTGGAGTCCTTGTTCTTGCTTGTCTTTTCGTGCTTTTATGAGAGTGAAGGAGAGGGAAAGTTAAGTGTGAGACTAAGGGAATTGATAGAGTTGATAGGGAGTGAGGGACAAGTTCAAAAGCTCACATTACTTTACTTCTCCCCTTCTTCTTCATCCTTTCCTCTCCATAATATCAAATGTGAAGGGAGCATGAGGACATGGAGCAAGCAAGGATCCTCACGTGGATCATGGAGCTTGCTTATTGAGATATCGTGAGTACCAGTAAGCCGGTAAGTTTGCTCTCTACACCCGTGCTTCGAGTCATTTTATTGCACAAGTGGTAGATTAGATTCATCATAAAGTCTTACTTTTGGGTTATCTAGTGAGAGATAAATGTGGCTACGTGAATTGTGCCCCTGAAATAATAAGGGTTGTGTCCTAAGTCACACTGTTAAGCTCGTGGAGTGCAACTTTTTTGGTTCTGTTGTATCGAGACCTAGGAGACTATGGTCAAGAAATTGCCTATGTGCTTTGCAATGTGGATTAGAAGGGGGTATGCTACTATTTCATTTCTCCTCATTTTGCTTTCAATGGATGAAACAAAAATTTTGGTCACTACTTGTTGCAAGTCTATTAGAACATAAATAGGAAGGATTATGCATTTCTTTTAGACAAGTGAAAGAAAGTAAGTCTTTGGGAAGTTGTTGCAATCAAGGGAAGGAATAAACAATTTATTATTCAAGGTCTTAATTTGTACAATGTGGTAAAGAGCACGTGAAAGCATCTATAGACACTAATCAATGTGGGAGGAAGAGAGAGAGAGAGAGAGAGAGAGAGAGAGAGAGAGAGAGAGTCCCACATGATTGGGGAACTACCCCTAAGGTTATGATCTCATTACTTTCACTACTTGAGTTTATTTTATTTGACCCTTTTATAAAAATTTAAAAAAAGTGTTTACTTTTGGCTAGGTAAGGGGACTCTTTGTAACCCAAAAGGGTCACCCCTAAGGTCATGTCTCATCCATTGTACATGGCTGCAATTGAGAGACCTAAGAGACTTGCACCACTTATGAAAGTAAAGACAAAACCTACAGTACCCTATAGTTGTTTATGTACTCCATAGCAATGTAAGTTCATCACCAAAAAATAGCCATGGTGCCAATCGCATCCTCGATGATAGCATTGGCCTAGCAACACTCCTACTACTAGCCATTGTAGCATTTGATCAATAGCACTATTGTTGCTTTTCAAAACTATTGTAAGCCTTCCAAAGAGTGTTGCTTGGTCACCTCTCAGGTTCACCCAATAGAGCTAGTGCCATGAGAGAAGGAGTAGTCATCCTCAAAACTAATGAAAATCTTGATTTTAGAAGGATGTCTATTTGCAATCTTCCATGAATGAGCCTTTTTCTTGCAAGCTAGAGTTTGAAATAATCCCAACTCTTGCATCTATTTGTAGCTTGCATGGTCCAAGGTGTAAATAGCAAGCTCTATGCCCTTAGCATGAGTCTTTGCATAAATAAAGAGGGAACACCATCAAGAATGGCCCATAGATCAAGGGTTCAAGCAATCTCTTATTGCATAGCATCAAGTTGAGTATGGGTAAGAAATTGCAACATTCCAAGTAGCTCATCAATGTTTTTATCTCATGCTAAATAGTTGTTCCAAAATTGAGACTTTGCTATATCAACATCCTTTGCTTGCTCTTTTACTAAATCCACCCTCGTGTAGTCCTCTTTTGTAGGTGACTCACAATCAAATACTTCACCTAACTATCATGTAGCAGCCACAATTCTATCCTCAATAGTTGCATCCAAAGGAAGCTCCTTTTTTGTGCACTGTTGCAAAGGTTGAGAAAATACCATGAAACCACCACCACAACCACTTCCCCCATCCCTTCCATCTTCTCCACCCTACCCTTTTTTCCACCACCACCACCATACCCACCATCTTCCCATTGCCTCTCCTTTGACACACCCACCATTATCTCCAACCTTTCCCCATTACTACCATTACCTCCATTCTCTCCACCACCTCTTAAGTTGTCAAGAAGAAGAAGCCACCACAAGAAGAGAAGACGTTGCCGCAACCAGAGGAGGAGTTGCAAGCCAAGAAAAGCAAAATATAGAATTGTTGAAAAGTTGTTGCCTAGCTCAAGGTATCCCCCATTATTTGCATTATCTTTATTTCTTTTGTGCATTATGTAGTCAATGGAGAAGGGGTGGGGTAGTAAGAACAATGATTGAAAGTGATAGTGGTGGCGGTGCATTTAAAGCAAGTTGCCATATAGGAATCAGTTACAAAAGGTGTTGCTTGTGTTTGTCTTAATTGCATATCAAAATTTGGAGCTTTTTATGATAGTAGAACCCAACTTTATTCCCTACATCCAACTCATTACATGCATTAAATAGTTGGTTGCTCAACATGCATTTGAATCATAGACTAGGCATTCAACTAATTGACATGTGAACTTCCCAACACTCAACTCATTGGTACATAAAACTATTCAACACATAAACTCACCAACTCTTTGTCAGAGATAATTCAATCCTTACCAAATCAGACCCCAAAGGGATGAAACACACTATCCTATAGCATGGGACTCCTTACGCTCTCAACGTGGATCAATAATTATAACAATCAAGTGCAATGCATCTAGGATTAGTTTTTCTAATACCATGTATATGTGATGCAATGCAAAGGTGAATGCCCTTAAGTGCACAAACATGTAAACTTATAGATCAAACAACATGAATTGTGCATAAATAATTCTTTTCATGACTTCACTCTAACACAGTGCATCATTGCTAAGATAACACTGAAGTAATTCGTGATACTGCCCTTTTTTAAAGACTTAAAATGAACAAATTCTATATGTCAAGATATGCATAAAATCAGATTTCAATGGATTCTTAACTCCCTACAACCCTTTTCCCCTACTGTTTATGGTTTTGCATTTGTTGAGTAGGTATTAAGAGTACATTTTTATGTGTTTTTCGTATATAAAAAGTAGCAAATACACACATTAACATAAAAGAGGGATAGGCTAAGGCTAAACCTCATGCCCTAGCCCCACTATATATTCACGGACACATTCATAAATTTTTATAATTTTCTAGCACATAAAATCTAAATTTTCTATTTAAAACCAAATTTTCTTGATTTATCTTATTATTTACTAATGATGTTTTTGAATTTTAGACATGTGCAATTTGCATGAACTAAGATACACTATTTTACTTCATATGACCCCATCTGAACACCAAAAGAACCATGAAAACACATAAAGTCCTCAAATTTTTCAAAATCTTACAATTTTCGCATTACAAGTTTTCTCGATTTTCATTTTAATTATGTGAACAACAAGAACCAACTCAGAATTTTGATTTTTCAAGCACTTAGAATCATATTCAATCATTTGAAACCATTTCCCAATTTATATGCGAAAGATTCATCATAAAACTACAAAAACGAGGATTTACACGTTTAATTTAATACCAATCCACATGTATTTAAAAGTTGAGAAGCTATTGATGCTCTTCCATGGCCACTGGCATATCCCCAACCTTCTATTTATGCTCCATAACACTTCAGCATCATCATGTGTCTAAAATCTATCGCTTCAACCCACCCCTCTCTCACATAGATTGAGCCATATAAACAAGGTGCAGAGAGGAGAGAGAAAGACTGAAATCAGAGATTTTGATTTAGTGCACCATTTTGTGCACGGTTTGTGGTGATAAAGAGCAAATTCTCTTTTCCCCCGCCACGTGAGAAAAAAAATATTGTTAAGCCCCTAGCTTATTAAAAGTGAAATGGTTTATTTTTTTCATGTTCACACTTCTAGAAGTGGTTCAAGCCTAGATGGAGGGCCAAATGAGCTCATCATCACAAACGGACTTGATGCCTTGTCTTCTTGGGGGTGACGTCTAGTTAGAAAAAATAAATAAGGATGGTTGAAGTGCAAATAAAACTGAGTAGAAGAAAAAGGATTTAGTGTAACCTTGTGAGAGCTTGGTAGGTTATTGGGTACCGAGACAGGACCTAAGGCCAATGCCCTGTTCTCCTTGGGTCACAATATGCTCAGCTCCCTCCTTTTTACACACTGAGATCAAATCCTAAAGTATTAAGGCATGGTAGGTTCATGGCTTCGTGGCATCTAACTTTTTTGAATTCTTTTATTTTTCAAGTTTAGGGGGTTAGAACCCCTTTTTACACACCTCTATATGTTTATTAAAAAAAAACATTTTAGATATACCTATGATTTTCCTTCTTTTTATCTTGACAGGCTTCTCTAAACTACCTCACAACTAACAAACTCCTAGAAATAGCTGCCTAGCAGGCTAGCAGAACAAGGTCATTAGGACTACCTTTTAAAATAGTTCTTAGTGTGCCCAACAATGTCTTTACAAGAGGAAGACAATAGCTTGGACCTCCCCAAATACACCTGAGCTAAACTTGGGACTTCATGACTTGAATGCCAATTTCCAACAAAATAAAAATCCCCACATACACATAACCATTCATCATAAAGGGAAAAACTCATAAAGGAAGGATATCACCTGGACTTGGCCACAAGAAGCATCTGCGTAGCAAGAGGCTCCCAACAAGCTCCATTGAATCTATTTAGTGTAGCACTAAAAAAAAAACCCATTAACCACACCTACACCAAACAACCAAATGGTCCTATTGGCCTAATGAGATAAAGCATTTCTCTACAAGAACAAAGGGCCCTCTTGGTCTAATGAGAATTAGGTATTAAATTCAATAGAAATGGACTTCTTGGCCTAATGAGATAAAATAAAAAACGACATCATTCAGCAACTTACTGCTTATAACAAACCCTTGGTCCCCACATAACTCTACTAAAGCACGAAACTAGACCAAGGATACATGCTGCTTAGGCCCTGACATAAGTGCATAAAATTATTGGCCAACCCCCTACATAAATTGCAAGGGACGTCCAATGAATATGACGTTGAAGGATCCTACGCATCCATGACAAAACAGAAAAGTGATCAAGTGCTATCTAACTCATAACCCAAACTAGCCATCATTGGCCAAAATAGGACGTGACAGCAAGAAGTTTCCATAATTGTTATGGGCTAATATCTAAAGGCAATTGTAAAAGCCCCTTAGGACCACATGCTGAAAAAACATCTTCAACAAAAGCATAATTGGCTAGGGAATCCATAAAGAGATTCCATTGTCAGGGAATTAGCTGATAAGCCACTGTCTCAAAAATATACAACATATCCAAGGCTACATGATGGTACATCTGTAGAATGGGATCCCTCACACTTTAGGTCCCATTCAATTGGTTGATCACTAGTTGCGAGTCGCCTTTTACTAATAAATAGTGAATACCACTATGTTGGGCTATATTCAGCCCCATGATTAAGGCCTTGTATTCCATCATATTATTAGTAGAAGAGTTTCCTAAATATACTTCCATTTTCATAACAATTTTACATTGTCAAGGGTCTTTAATAACCATCCCAATACTCGCATGCTTAGCGAACCCTCAAGAAACTCTGTCAAAATACAAAGTATAGATCCATTCTTCATTGATAGGGCATGCCATATTGATTAGCCTACTCGTACTTATGATAGTCAAAATCGAGCTAAGAGAGAGGATATATAACAGGTACGATCCCTTCTTCCTCACCAAACTCAATAGGGACTCTAACAAGAACCCTATGACAATGGTGGCAATAGACCTTTATAATCCAAAAGATTTGTCTTTCTACTTAGTGATATGATAACCTTTACTCCACTAGATCATTGGACATTGGTGGTAACATTGCTCTAAATATAGATGTTCAAGATAAGGATACTTGTAATGTCACATGCATAATTGTCCCCAAGGTGGACAACACCATGTCGACCTTCTGTATAGTTTGTAAACCACTCGTGGTGAGGGGTGACATGAAAAGAGGCACTTGAATGCAAAATCCAAGTGTGCATGTCATCATCTATATTAGCTATCAAAGCACGTGTACTAAAACATGAAGAGACGAAGAGCACATCATTCCCACTGTCACTCTCATGGCTAACTACATTCACCTCTTCGATCTTTACACTGCTCTTCTTAGTAGGCTGACTCTCTTTCTTCTCTTCCTTGCCATCATCCATCTTCTTGCCCTTCCCTTTCTCTTTCTTCCATGTATAGCAGTCACGTTTGAAGTGACCCTTCTTACCACAATGATGGGATTCAACATCCTTATTATGTAATTTCCTGTATCCCTTGCTATCACATTTTCCTTTCTACTGTGATATGCCTCTAGTATGCAAAGCACTGGAAGACTTACTGGATGCATTGTTCTGCCGATTCATTTCTTCCATGAGTAGAGCCCTCTCTACATCAGCATACAAAAACATAGCATTAGAATTGCTCATAGTAGTCGTGGATACCCAGCTCTTTGGTAGAGTGCAAAGCAAGAACATAGCTTTGAACTCATCATAAATATGGAACTTCAAAGCAGCAAGCTGGCTGAAAATGGAGTTAAACTCACTAAGGTGAGTAGACATTGTAGTACCCTCTTTCATACGCAAATCCATGAGTTTCTTCAGCTAGTAGACTTTGCTTGCAATGCTCTTCTGGGCATACAATTCTTCCACTCGCTTCCAAATGTTATAAGCAGAATCCAACCCTTCAATGTTAAATAGCAAGGCATCAAATATCGATAGCTCAATGGTTGAGCGTGCAAGCTCATTTAGCTCATTCCAATCGTCCTGCTCTACATCAAGTGGTTTTGTTCCCTTTACTTTAATCAGCTTTACTTGCTTCTTCTGCAACAAGATATTATAGCATTGCTTTTGTCAAACTGCAAAGTTGTGTGCTCCTTCAAGCTTCTTGATATGCATAAGATGACTGTCACTGTTGCTAGCCATGATTCACAGTCAAATAACTGTATGACAATAAATGACAGCTAATGCAAAGCAACCAAAATCCACTCAGTAGTATGTTAGGAATATTCCCAAGTATGTAGTAGCAAGAACATATATTAGTTCATTACTCAAAATGCCTCAAAAGCATTCAATGATAGTAAACATACCAATTTCCTGACAAAAACAGAGTGCAGTCCTGAAATTCAGGAAAAATCTGCCCTAAAAATTCAGAACTGAAATAACCTCTCACACTAACTGAGATTGAGCTCCAAAGATCATGCAAAGCTGCTCAAAGGATCACCATAATGTTCTTGCATATAGAAATATATCAAATTCCTGATAGTGAGGTATGCTGTCCTGAATATGTAGGGAACTGTCTTGAATGTACAACAATAGACCTGTAGGTAAAGCTGATCCAAAAATGAGCTTTAATCACTGCTCAAATGCATTCCGAAATCAAATCCAAGCATGTAACATCAATCATAAGCATGAATACTTGGTTTAGAATGCCCGAGACCAAGTCTAGAAGTAAGACATAATGCATACTCAGTCAAAATGTCATTCAGCCTTGTTATTCTAGTAGCCAAATCTCTGTCAAAACCAAGTAAAATGATGACTCTAATCACCCCAAATTGATATCTAATCATGGACATAACATCTCCAAGTCATGTAGCACAAAAAATGGGCATCAAATAGTCATCACATAAGTGAATCATAAGTATTATCCACTCAAGAAATAGTTGTTGCCTTGTTTATTACAGATTTGAATACTGTGTATTTCAAACCTGAAGTTGAATGTATATCAGCCCCAAGTGTAATACTACACTTCAATGCTCAATGCTAAGCATTAGATAGAAAGTCTAGAGCACAACCATGATGCCAAATGAAGAGGAGCAGCTTTGCTGTAGGTCTTGAGCATGGTAAAAACCAAATCTGCATACCCACGCCGATGACACCTTCAACCTTGAAGAGATTGGAATGCTGATCCAAGTGTTGGAGATGATGGGAAGGGTCCCCAAGTGGCCAATGATGGCTGGCAACAAGCTCAAATGAAGAGGGAAGCTTCAAGCTTCAAGAAGAAGCTTCAAGCTTCAAGAAGAAGCTTCAAACCTTGTTGCCCTTTGCCTGTAGACTCTTCACAGTGAACTCTTCTTCAACTTCAAGCTTCTGCACTTGAAGAAATGCCAAGCTCCTGATTGCGCGAACCAAGCTCCAGTACTAGTTTGTTGAGTTAGTTGCAATAATGGAGCTTCTATGTAGAGATGTAGGTTGAGAGAGAGAAGAGACAGAGACACAAGATTTGTGGTATTGAAGAGTGTACCTCAATAGTGATTTTATATAGGTATATGTACTATGTACAACCTGGCCCTTATGGGCGGACATGGGCACTGCCCTTTATCCCAATAGGGCACCCACCGCCTGTACTATGCTAATGGGGGCATTGTTAATGTAGTAATACATGGGCAGCTATGCATATGCGCCTTTACCCCCAACATATTTGTGGGCATATTTAAAGGCTTCGACAACACTCCTAGTGTTATTTCTATGCTTTGGGAATGGCCACAAGCTATTGTCCTCCTTTGGGCCTTTGAGGTTAGTGCATTTTTTGGAGGAGCCTAGGACTTCTTTGGTCACTATATACCTAGATACTCTCATTAGATTGAGGTATCTTTGTCAATCTCCTAGGCCTTTTAGCACGAGTTACACATTCCTTTGGTAGATCATGTTGTGATTTACAAGTTGGTGATTGGTAGGTTAAATGATTCATTCAAAGAGCTGATGTTTGCTCTATCTTGTGCCGTTCATCTATGTTGCCATGTGCATGCACACACGTGCGCGTGCACACATGCACACACGTGCGCGTGCACACATGCACACACACAGAGCTCTTAATAGGAAAAGCTTTTCAAACATATAGCTTGACAACCTTAGCCTTGTTGGCAAATAGCCTCAAATAGATATTGTTCTTGAAAGTGGGCACCTTGGAAGTTTAGAGAGAGAGAGAGAGAGAGAGAGAGAGAGAGAGAGAGAGAGAGAGAGAGAGAGAGAGAGAGAGAGAGAGAGAGAGAGAGAGAGAGAGAGAGAGAGAGAGAGAGAGAGAGAGAGAGAGAGGATGTGCATTTATGGTTGGTAGTAGGTGCTGAGGCTCACATTTCTATCAATAAGAGATAGTTTTTGGATTAACATAGCAAATAACATTGAAAATTGTAGAGCAACATGCTTAGTGTCGGATGTGAACACATATTTTATTATGCTCCAGGGGATGTGGAGCTTGGGGTTTACACATGCTAATAACTCAATGCACCACTCAGACCATTGTGAATATATATTTTATTATGCTCTGGGGGATGTGGGGTGTGGGGCGTGGGGTTTGAACTTATGCATGCTAATAACTCACCGCACCACTCAGACCATTGTGCCACGACCATGTTGTTTTAATGTGCTTAATATCAGATTGGATTCACAAATGTCCGTAACATTACTGTGGGGCAAGGTTGTGTTGCTAATGCTACACACTCTTAGAGCTCCAGAAGTTGGTGTGGTAGGATGAAATTTCCGACCGCCATGACCATTGCGCCTGAAGGCAAAAGTATCCCATCCTAATGCCAACCGACATGTGGGCATGTGCGGCTGGCGAGTTAGAATTTTGTTACGACCAACTCACCAATCATACGTGGACTTTTTGTATTTTGAAGCTTAGTTAGTGTGACTTCTTTTTGCAGAGTCGGACTCGTCGCGTGTGAACCGACCCTTACTCGATCTTTGCAGATAAAATGCACAATCACAGTTGAGGTAAACCAAAATGTAATTATACCGCATCTCCGTTCCTTTTTTCTTTCTTCGCGACGCAGGCAACCTGGCAAGCTCTCTTCGTGCGGGTCGGGTGTAGGCAGACTCCATAACACAGGATCGTCTGCTGCTGTTCCTCGGCAAGTCTCTCTGCATCAAAACCGCCCGCTGCTCCAAGATCGGCTTTACTGATCTGCCCGTTTCTCGGAGTCCTCTCCCTGCCGGCATACACATGCCTGCTCTCCCACTCGAAGCTGCACCCCAGGGCCAAGATTTAGGGCGCGGATAGTGTGTTTGCCATGGCGGGATTGGCACTATTGCTTGCAAAGAAGGGCAGCAGCGCGTACTCGACGGCAGTGGTGCATTCTTTCGCATCTTTCAGTGCAGCCTCGGTTGCCTCTAAGGCCGCATCGTCTGCGGGACTCCTTGCAGGCTTCGCTGCAATTGCTTCGGATGCGTTTTTCAGGTTAGCTTCTGTTGCTAAGATCCTTGTTTAGGTTAGTTTCTGTTGATGAAATCCGTGTTCGTACATTGTGCATACGGGACCGTATTTCAATGGCCACATGCCTTTCAGTTATTAAGCTGAAACAGTAATCTCATCGTTCGCATTTGAGTACAGCTTTGCTGCTCGCAGTCGGAGACAAGTCTTGCCCCACAAAAGAAAACTCGTCTGCACTGATTCATAGAATTTCAAATCGTTCTGTTTATGTCAATTATCAAGTGTATTTGTGTCTCATCGTAGAATGCACGGAATCACATTGTTTGCTCAGTGTGTGCATTTTGTTTACGTGCTTGTTTGGAATTACGCCAATCTTTTGTGCAGCTAATAACTCAGTTCTCCATTATAGCTTTGTTGGATGAGTAAAATACTCCTCTCTCACTCTGTGGCTCATTCTCTGAGTCATAGAATCTCATATCGTAGTATTTTTGTCACTTATCAAGCGTATTTGTGTCTCACCATAGAGTGTGCACATTTTGTTTAAGTGTTTCTTTGGAATTAGGCCAATCTTTTGTGCAGCTAATAATCCAGTTCTCCATACAAGGTTACTTGAATGAGTAAAGTACTCGTCTCTTACTCAGAGATTCATACTCTTGTCGTGTTTTTGAGTTTCTGTCAAGCAGTAAGCACTGTGGAATGTATACAATCACATTGTTTGGCCTCATGTGTGCACTTTGTTCATTTGGAATTATGCCAATCTTTATTCAAGTTTTAATCATGCATTCTCACTTCCTTCAGGGATTATTGTGACCATATAGCTTATTCGCAAGAGTACAAGACTGCAGATTTTAATTCAGATGTAGAGGGAGATGATTGGGATTCAACAAATACTGCCACCACAAATCCCACATGGGTTCCTGAGAAATCTTATCATGTTAATCTCAAGCCCTTCTTCTCAGCTTTTGGATTCAAAGCCCTCGTAACAACATCTTTGAGAGCATTTTTGATAAATTTTCAACCGGTATTGGAGGGTTATGTCTTGCTATTGCAACCAGAGGAAGATGATGAGTTAGATGACGAAGATAGCCCACCACCAAAGGAACCTATTGATTACACGGCAGCTTTGAAAGGAACAGGATGGACAATCCTGCGTGAAGTATGTTATTACCACCTTATTAAATGCAGGATCTATTCATGCCCTTTCTATAGTAATTGCAGAGAGTTGTTCTAGTTCAAACCTATGAAAAATTACATTTATTTACAAAATGGTGCAATGGTTTGTTTCTTGACCTCTACATTGTAGTACCATAAGGGAAAAGATAGAAGTCTCTCGTCTTTTTTACAAAAAGATAAAAAATTCTACAGCAACAAAGGTCATACAAAGTTCTTAGTCTGTTTTATTTGGAAATTCAGGTCACAATAGTTACTACAAGGCGCTTTTTGGAGCGTATAGTGGTGAAACATGCTTCGAAAAGGATGTCCTGGAAGCTTCTTAAAGGTATCTATTCGAGAAAGTTTGAAACTGATTTAGAGTTGCTTTATGTATCTATTTTTGTGTTGGTGCTATTAGGTTTTGAAGGTTTGCAAACAGAATATATCTTAGACAGAGCTTTCACAAGTAAATTTTCTACCTTTACCTTAATAGGAAACCATCTCCTTTTTATGAAACCTGAATGAATCCTCCTGTTTCCAAAACTCTTGGCCATATGTCCACGTCCTAATTCTTCTTCTTGCTTCTGTTTTCGCAAATTTTACTCTGATACCACTGTCAGATGTTTCTATAGCGAAATCCTAAGCCAGCAAGTAGCCACAAACACACACAACAATAGAAACCATAAGGGGGTACAAATTTGACTCAGCTCTCAACATGACAGCTGGAAACACATTGGCTATCCCCAATGAACCATGCACTGATCTGATAGATGTGTCCCTGCCCTCGTCCAATCTGTCGGCGCCCCGTAGCACTTGGAGGTGCTCCAAGGAGCCCGAGGACGATGGCGTGGCTAGTGCATGAGCATCTCTGCAGTAGGTGTTCATACTCCAACTGTGTGGAGCTTGCTAAGTGTGTCCACAACTGACAATGTACCATTCTTACAGAATAAATGTAATTCAGCAACAGTAGCTTTCACTAGGTTAAAATTTCATGTCCTTTGTCTACTGAGGTTCTTGCTTGGGACCAAATTCTGAGCGATTTCAAAATGGTAAGGTTCTTTTGCAGGGCCATTTGTGAGGAATTTCAAAATTGTCGAGAACCTATGTATCCAAAAGAGAGTAGTATTTTGCTTGTCAAAGACAAAAAAAAGATGAGCTTGGATGTCTAGCCTTGTAATCAAACTGATTATGTAATTAATCTGATAATGTATGTAGGTTATTTCCTTATATGCTTGCTATTTCTTGATGTATTGAGAGTTAAGAGTTTGGTGCATGGGATAATTGAAAAACATGTTGCTGTGCTCAACAAGTTAAGAGTAAAAGGTTGGATGTATTTACAGATCTTCCTCAGTCCGCTGAAAGAAAAGCGCGGAGACACCTTTCTAGATTGGAGCTTTTTGTGGGTGTTACAAAAACCACATTCAGAGGTTCAAATCCTTGTGTCCCTTTTTCCAACAGGAAGGTCCAAGGGGCTTTAATGTTTTACTCATAGCTAAGGTGCTTTCCATTTTACAGGTCATGCTCTGGCAGTGGCTGCAAGTTGGCTAGTGCAACTTGTTTTGGACATTTTCAGATGTTTTCGTAATATATATCACAGAAGAAGAAAATTGGTCATGAATACAAGTGGTAAATGCCAGGATGATGTGGTAAGAGAAGAGATAGTGGTCCTATGGCGGAGACTTGTTGGGAACACACTCAAATGTGGAGCATCTCTGGGAATGGCATCGGTCGGAGCAGGCCTGGGAGCTATACTCATTTCACCATCAGCTGGACAGTGGATTGGTATTAAGTTAGATGTACTTGGTTTGCTAAGCTTATGATACTTGCTTCACTTTCTTTGAACTGAGTAAGTTGTTTGTTTTCTCTTGCATTGACAGGTTGTGCAGCTGGAGAATATGCAGGCTCCGTTCTAATGAGCTTATGGCTAGATCCATGGATTATCTTTGGTACTTTTGATCCTCCAGAAGTAGATTAGATGCCAGTTCAATAACTTCAACTTAACCATTGTGGGCTGCTGTATACTAAAGATGAACCAGTGCTTTTGAAGCACGATGATTTTGAATGATCTGATATTTTAAAGAGTTTCTACATTATTGTTCCCTTTTCCCAGTTTCAAAAGA
The DNA here is from genome assembly GCF_053477565.2 of Lygodium microphyllum. NCBI lineage: Eukaryota > Viridiplantae > Streptophyta > Polypodiopsida > Schizaeales > Lygodiaceae > Lygodium > Lygodium microphyllum. The sequence goes on along the minus strand of NC_141157.1, from coordinate 28,395,726 downwards.
ACACACCATGAGAAACTGAGAAAAACAGAAACATGCCATAGCCTCTTCACACTTTACATGTAGCAGGATGTTTTTTTGCCAAAAAATTTATTCGCAGGAAGTGCTGGTTATCCTAGCAATCTCTTGTATTGCATTCATAAGGCAACTTTTTCAAAAGTAAGGCTCTAGGAGTTGTAATTATGTTATGCACTTTGAGATGTTCTATTTGTGTGAGAATGATGCCGATTTGTTATACGCTATTGTAAGATAGGTACGCTATTTAGTGTAATTTGCAAGTTCATTTGCTCTTAGATTCTTCATGTTATAGGGGCTTCTCCTTTAAGTGTGCCTTGATTATTGGCAAATTAATTTACTCTTACATTCGTAGTGTCATCAGCACTGTTCTTTTGTCTTCATTGTGAAAGCACATGGAGTTGCATGGGCTTATTCATTACTTGGCTCATGATATCTAGACTATTGTGTCTGCCTTTTGGCTTTTCCATTCCTTACCTATTTTGTCTACCATTTCCCCTTCTTTTAACACTTGTGTCGTTCAGTTAGCATTGATTGCTTGGGAGAACCTACAAGGGTCTCATATACTCAGGACTTTACCAATAGGTCCTAGTAGGTTTGGCTTCTCCATTCCTTCCCTATTTTGTCTCAGCCATCTCCCTTTCCTTTTAGATTTGTGTTGTTTGTTTAGTAAAGATTGGTTGGGAGAACCTACAAGTCTCATATTCTTGGGACATCTTGCATAGATGATCCATTAGGTTCATCATTAGGAGTTTTTTGGTGTTGATCACTTTTTGGCTTTCCAAGGCTTACATTTTGATGTATGTCATCCCATTGAGTTTGAATTGTTTCTATGAGATCATGATGTCTTTGAAGCCTTTGTCTAAGGTGCCTTTAGAATCAAAATGATTGAGCTAGAAATTGGTCTTACCAATTTCAACAATAAGAAAGTGTAGCTTCTTTATTTGGAAGTTGTGTAGTACATGCCACCATTGATGTCAATGATTTTTCTCGTTGCTAGTTGTGTGTATGGTTGTACATCTCTCTCTCTCTCTGTATATATATATATATATATATATATATATATATATATATATATATATATATATATATATATATATATATATATAGAGAGAGAGAGAGAGAGAGAGAGAGAGAGAGAGAGAGAGAGAGAGTGTGTGTGTGTGTGTGGGTGTGCATGTGTGCGAGCATGTGCATGCCTGCACGGTATCATGTTCTTTTAGACACCTCAAAGGTATAAAGAACAAAAAGGCACATATCAACATTTTAGCTGCATTGTACTCTTGAGTGCCTTTGGAACAAAATTAAAGCTACTTAGATATGTTAGCACAATAGGAAACCAAGTGCTAAAGCTATAAAGGCTGCTATATACTTAATGACCTAGTAGTAACTCAATCCATAGGCTTTTTAGTAGAACTCCTCTATTTTGGCTTTGCCACCTTTGCAAATTGTCTATTTACCCTCATTTGCCTTCACCTTGGCGATTTCACTTATTTTTGCTTTGAGTTGTCTTGATGTAAGTTCATATGTGATAATTTATATTTCGCTTTCCTTGAAACATTTGATTTGCTTTAATTTTTTGACTTTATCTTGCACACTCCCAAGTAGATAAGTTGATTCTTTCCTTGATCTTGGTGATTTCACTTGGTTATGCCTTGAGTAATGTTGGTCCTTTTCTCTTGAGCATCCAATTCAACAAATACTAGTATTTGATCGGATATGAGCTACATAGTGTAAATAAACAATTAGTGGAGATCTTCTAATGCCCAACTTAATTGGATGAAATGTAATTGCTTGCTTTTTTAATTTGTGATTTATTTTTGCTTTAATCATTTGATTTTATCTTACATGCTTTCGACCTTCAAAGTTGTTTGATTCTTTACTTGCTTGGTGATTTTTCATGGTGTCATGAAAAGGAATCCCTTTTTCTTCTTGAATTGGCCTTAGCTTGGTCCCTAGCTTATACGCCTTTGAACATCTTGTTGTCTTTGTCGTCTAGCTTCTCGTCTTTTTGTGTGCCACCCATTAAGAAGGCCTCCTACATCTACTTGAAATTGTACTTTTGTTGTGATGTCCTCAACTTTATCTTCAATCTTCGTGTTAATTGTAGTCATCTCGATTGCCAACTTTCTCTCTAGCTTTACAAATTGTGTAATTAGTTTGGCGAATAAGACTTCTAATATCACATTTTTTGTTTATAGGATGCAAACTTGTTGATATAGGTATTTTGACCATGACTTAGCTCTTGATTTGATTTTTGCGATGATGCCAAAAATGTAGAGCTAAGTATTTGGTTTTTGTGGTGATGCCAAGACTGTTGAGAAAGTATTTGGGTCAATCTCACTATTAGGGCAAGAGCTTAGGTTTAACCCTCACCCCTCTATGTGAAAGACCATGGAATGCAATGAAAAGGGAAACAGAGGCGAATAATTGTCACAAAAAAATTGGGAATGCAGAAGGTAAGGCTTTGAAAACTAGCTTAAAATAGTTGTTGGGATGATGGGTGGAGGCTGACTTGTTTGGACATGAGAGGCTCTCCTTTCGAAGTTAACCCAAGGTAAACACATGATGATGCTTGCTCCACTCTTATCATCTTGGTAAATGAATTCTGGTGGTGATGCCATAGCATTTAGTTGAGGTGTCAAAGATCATAATTTTAAACATCCCCACCCTTAGAGTTGTTAATTTTGTGCAAAAAGCATGTAGGGTATCAAGATGGTATGGCACATACAGAGAGGGGTGTTTCTGTGTGTGATGGGAGTGTGAAAATCCCATCTCGAGAAAGGTGCAAGATGTGGTTGGTATAATGTTATATTTGTGCTCAACTACTAGAAGAGGCCTAATCGAAGTCTCTCAATGCCTACTCTTACAATCTCCATTTGCAATCATTAGTGGTGGAATCCATGCATAGGATGGTCCAAGCAGCAATAAAAAGCTAGGAGTGTATCTATCCTTATTCCTTGTATGCTTAGCCAAGTGCATCTAACCATATGTTTCTCCCTTTGCTATTAATTGTCTAGAGGAACTGAGAGCTAATAAGCAACATGGGAGTTCCCACAATCTTTGAAGGAATATCACGACCTTGAAGAGAGCCCCCTTTAACTATAGGTGTGGAGCTTAGTTGTGCTTTGATGGCCTTATGGGGTATTGATGGCTTAATTTCGATATTATCAGCTAGCATCGACATAAATGGTCTTTGCATGGGTTGTTGTTCTCTAGCAATCTCTCTTTGGTTCATCTTGTCCTGAAAGTGGCATTCTTCTCATATGATAGAAGTTAGGCCCTTAAATCTTTGCTTCATATTGAAGTGTGAGTGTGGCCAATTCAAAAATCCATAATTTGGTGCATTGCTATCAAAATTGTACATGTGAACATTGTCTCTCAAGGGCCCCTGGTTTCAAAGCCTCATGCTAGCCCTGGCTTTTGCCACCCCCTACAAGGAGAATTGTGGTCTCTTGAAGGTCATGCCTAAATATACATTAGATCTCACAAGCTTAATAGCGTTTCTACAAAAAATGAGTTGGTACCTTGATTTGGTCAACCAAGTTGGTGTGGTGTTGAACACCATAACCTTTGTCTTTCCTAGATTCACTAAGAGGTCTTTGTCCATATGGAAGGTCTAAAGTACATCCAAATGCTAGTATAGTCCTTGAGGGGAGTCAAATATAAGCACAATACCATTTTTCATACAATAGGATGGGCATCATCACCTCGATAAGCTTTGCACTTGAGTGTCCCAATCTGTCTATATAGTTGCTACCACATTGATATGAAAACCTAATAAAGTTGGTGATAGTGGGTTCCTCTCTTGGTGCACGTAGTCTACTCATCCTTGACTCATATAGAACATAAATCCCCCATTACAAATATTTTGACACTTTGATGTTTTGTAGCCTACTCATAATCTTGTCTCATGGGATGTTCTCGAAAGGTTTTATAGAAATAATTGAAAACCAACAATATATCCTCGAACCATGTGCGTGTCCCTCCTCTGTGATAGCGTTGGTGTGAGTATACGATTAATGTTGCGTATCCTCCCTTAAAAGTAGTTTGTCATGTAACTCTATACATGTTTGACCAATTGCTTAGCTCATGCTCAAGGATTGATGCATAGATCTTGGTTAGATAGTGATTGATCATTATGGTTTAGTAGTCTTGCTAGGATCATGGGGTCTCCATTTTTAAATAGTGGTGTGATGGTGTCATCTATCCAAACATCTAGGAATCCCCCACATAAAGCCCCATTAAACATGTGTACCAAGAGTGGGGAAACGTAACCTAGGCTTGCAAGAGGAGGAGAGAGAAAACAAAGAAAAAAATGTTTTATTAACGTTCTTTAAGATGCCTCAAAGATGCATTGGATAAAACACCTCACACGTAGGTTTCAGTCACATGAGGAGAGAGAAAAAACAAAGAAATATGCCTCAAAGATGCATAGGATAAAACACCTCACATGAAGTTTTCAGTTACAATTGACTTTGGGGTGCCAATGGCACAAATTAAAAGAGCCCAACTCCTAGTTACAGAATATAGTGACATACAACAACTTAGTACTTCAGGCTTTTTAGATCCTATGTTGCTTTGTCACCTCAATCAATTACCAATTTTCAATCTGTCTTAGCCAACTTCGTGTAATGTAGCTTTATTAGCTATGAAAACATAGTGTTTGTCATAGCTTGTTTGTTTGCCTTCTTCCTTGTTTCAATTTCTTCTACACCTCCTCTTGCATTGTTGTTGTCATCACCTTGACCACCTTCAATCTTCTTACTACTGTATCCATCTTCATTGCTAGCTTTTCCTCTAGCTTAACAAAACATGCATGCAAATTTTGACCCATTGAATCCTTCAAGAACATTTCCTTCCCTTCCAAGTTACCAACTTGTAGGCATAGGTATTTCTCCTATGGGCGTGGGCTCTTGAGTTGGCATGAATGGTGCTAATTTGACCATTAAAAATATATTTGGATATATCTTGTAGCTAGGAAGGACCTTAACCCTATCCTTCTCCCCTAGGCACTACCCTCAATAATTAATGTGAACTACAATTTAGAGAGAGCATTGAAAAGGTACGTGGGTATATATTGCGGCTAGGAAGGAACTTAAGTCTAACCCTCTCCCCTAGGCACTAGCCTTAGTAATTTACATGAACTAGTGTTGAGAGAGAGAGAGTATATTAATGTCTTTAAGAGGCCAGTGTGGCCTATGAGACCATATTGATACATACAATGAAGTGCACCTCTCATCTAAATAAGGCAAACAACATGCCTATGAGACTAGATGTTAGGTGATATTCTATGTAAGAATATGCTTGTGGTATAAAGAGGAGAAGGAAAAAAAATCCTATGTGAGAACATATTTTTGATAAAAATGTAATGATACTATTGAAGAAAAGAAAGAAAAAATTGTAGGGATGCTCTTTTTATCAGTAAAGTATCTCCCTCTAGTGGAAATCTAGAGATACTCTTTTTATTGTTGAAGTATCTCCGTCAAGTGGAAACGTAGAGATGCTCTTTTATCATGTGACAAAAAAGGTAGAGATGCTCTTTTTATTAGCGAAGTATCTCTATGAGGTGGAAATGTTGCTATGTGTGGCTAAGGTGCCTCATCATCAGCCTCTTATGGTGCTCAATGATAGCTCTAATCTATCTATGATAAGGGTGTTTGGGTCTCCTCCCAAGTGGACATAGGTCTTCGCTCTACTGAGTGCCAGAGTAGGAGATACCCCTGAAGTTGAAGGTGAAGCTCCTTTATAATTTAGCCTTACTCATTGTCTATCAACAGTGATGGATGAGCTTGTACTTGATTGTGTGGTAGTGAAATAGTTGGTAATAACCACCCTCTATCTAGGTGGACATGGCTATGGAGGGCTCTTATCTTAAAGAATAGTAGCTCTACAACTCTGAATAGACATTGGTATTTAACTTGGATATCATAATATATTATACATTGATGGATACAATACTCTACCTCTGCTCTACCACAAAGGTTGAACATGTGGTTCTCTATCTCCATACTTTGCCACCTGTATGAATTATAGCTCAATTAGATGATAAAACCATCCATACAGAGTTAAAGGAAATGAAATTGGTAGTGTACCATTGTCATGCCATGTGGAAAAAGGGTCTAATTCAAGTCCTCTTTGTATCTAGTCTCAATATGTCTACTCTAGTCACAAGGTTCAACTCTAACCGACTAAGCTTGAGTTTAGGGCAATCCAACTGTAGTCATAGCGCAATGATGTGTCAATCTATACACCATGCAAACTCATCCATGTACCCATTTGAGCATCCCGGCAATGTATCACCCTCTATGGCTAATTTTCTAGATGAAGTCAATGCTAACCAGTACTAAACTCTAAGGAGGAGGTCTCCCAAAAAAAATTGGTGCATAACACCATGCCACTCTCATGAAAGGAACCCTTGGATTGAATGGCATGGCCTCTTAAGAGGAGTGTCTTGCATGGTGAGGCTTGGTCCTTGCCGCCCCTATCTTAGCACATAATATTGTGACATGTAGCTCTTCTCATCCTCATACATAAATCCACAAAGAATCCCACTATTCTAACTATTGCTTTGGTATCCTTACACACATTCAATTAAAAGGAATACAAGTGCAATGCATCAGTGCATGTTGAATGAAACATTCAATGCAAAAGTGAATGGAATGTACTAAGAAAATGTTAAACCAAGGACTTTACTCCTTTAATGCATGAAATTTAGAAAAAATTTTACTTTTCAATTGCATGAAATTTTGAAAAAAACATATTTTTTCACTCTTCGTTGATGTGCTCCCTTTCCTTGAAAAGGTCCAACTTCCTAGCGCTGTAGAGGGTTAGGTATTGGTAGGGAGATCTTTCATGTGCAAGTGTTTTGGTTTTTCTCTTTTTATATTTTTTGGGTTAAATAAATGGATGCAAAAGGAATGCATGATGCCTAAAATAAGTGTAATTATGTACAAGATGCCTGGGGCTAAGTGGTGATTGGTGGGTCTTGTTGCAGTAGCCAATCATAAAAGCGAGGGTTTTATTCCATTGATACATAATAGTCCATGTCATAGGGTTTGATGCCAACATGCATGATGTAGGTGAGGACATGTATTGGGCTAAACAGGGGCTAAACGCACAACAATCGAGACATTGGATAGACTTCTATTCTTTTTGAAGTTGCAAGTTGCTTTGATTGACAATTTCTCACCTTGTCTCTTGACATGCTACTCTAACTAACTATGTATCCCTTTCTCTATCCCAAGAAAGCAAGAACACATGACTAGCTTTGAGGTGTAATGAACTCGCCTATCTTAAATTTTTGCATTGTAGTCCAAAAGCTTAAAGGCTCAAAGATGGTTCCATGACCCAAGCAATATAATTTGATGTCGTCGCTCCTTTGCATCCACCACACAAGCACACCAACGAGTCAAGAAGCTAGTAGAGAAGAAGAGAAAGGTAAGAAGATGATGAAGAGTTTCACCTTCCCTCAATCCCTCACTCCACACACCTCTCACTCACCCTCTCTCAGTCACTCTCAACAATGGAGGCAAGATGATAGAATAGAAGAAGAGAATAGAAAGCTTCAATAGTTGCACTAATAGAGCTTCTATAGCATGGATGCACTAAAAGGATCAATAAAATTGAGACCCACCCTTATATAGACACAAATTAGGGCTAGGGTTAGGTTACCTCTCTAGAATGGTGCCCCATTTTAGGTTTAGGATTAGGTTTTGCATCCCATTTGCATTTAGGGTTTCCATAATTGTGAATTAGGGTTTAGATCCTCTTTTGGACATCCAACCCACTTTGTGGGATCTAGGCTAGTCTATCCTTGAAGCATACTTATGCCTTAGCATTATTAGACCATGCTTGCACTAATATAGTAATAATTACATGTGCACATTTCATGCAATAGTTGCAGGTGCGATAAATTGCGATAAATACAATGCGGGAGATAGATAGAATGTGCATGGGAGTGAGCCCGACTCTCACAAAATAATACATCCATGATAATCTTATGTCCATGAAGTAAAACAATAATACTCAAGCGTCCAAAATAATATAATGAAGCTCCTCAAAATAATAATCTTCCAAAAAAATAGTCTCTGCACTTGTGCTTCGACATTCTAATCTAGCCTCCTCCAAATATAGTTAACACTTTGAGAGTATGCGAATCCCATGGTACTCACATCAAAGGTAGATGTGGAATTCTAGGAATAATCAATGAAGAAGTAGACTTGGTGGAGAGAAATAAATGTTGGGAATGAGGAACTCGTACAGAAGAAGATAAGGCTTTTATTAATATTGTAGATAATGTCCAAAAAAGATGTGCTAGCTGATGGAAGATGATAGAGGGCACTATTGAAAAAGAGGAATATAGAAGAGGGTGATGAGAATGCAAAGGCCATTGATGTTGATGGGTTGCGGCCATTCATATTGATGGGTCTTTAGATGGTTTTCCATAAAAAATCTTGCAGCCAACTTGCGCTCTCCCTAAGGGGTTTGTCTAACTTACTTGTGCAATGATTGGTGCACGTGCAAGTGAAACTAGGAGATGGGTCAAACCTTAAGCAATCGTGAACTGTTGTCTCACACTTGAGTATCCAATTCATGAAAAGTTATTGTGTGGTGCTATACTTAGGGTGATAGGTCATGTGACCGAGCCAAGGTGTCATGCCCTTGATATGTCTTGAGATCGTGTAGTGAGGGAAAACGTAGGGGGTTAGAGATGGAGCCAACCAATTGAAGCCACTAGATGCACTTAGCTTGAGAACCCCTAGATGTAGTGAAATGTGAGTGCAACTAACTAATTTGTGGAGTCTTTTCTCTAACTCTCTTTTTTTCCATTTTTCTCTTTAAAAATATTATTTTCTAAAAAATTTAAGGAATTGCTCCTTAGGGAATGGTTGCAAGGTGAGTGAAAGGCACCCTTTGCTCATGAGATAGGGCTTAAGAAAGGTGCGGAGGTGAATGAGTGACTGTGGGTAAAAAGGATGTGTACATTGAGCAACAAACTTGTTGTCCACCATATCCTCTAACAAGGCTACACAATAGGATAAAAAGAGTATAGCTCAAAGATAAAGTTGTGTCATGGCAACATGGTCAATCCCTATATTGATGTCAAGGAACAATGATGGTAGGTTATTCTCATAGGGAGTTAGTGGCTACTGTAAGAGCTCATCAATGAGGCAAAGGTAATTGCAAGTTACTATGAATTCTGGATCCGTACAATTTGTGAATAGTTTGAGAACATTGTTGAAAGAGGGTTGCAAATCCTACAATTGAAGATAGTAGATTTTGCTCTCATGCAAAGAATTCACATTAGGGATCTTGGGAAAGTTATATCTGCCATGCTACTGATCATCATAGTCACTTGCATATCATTGTGGGGGATAAGGGCAATAGAGCACACTTGCCCTCCTATTGGAGTAGCAAAATGTAGAATAAGCAAGCTCATTTACTTGAGGATGGAATATTTTTAGTCTGGTTGAAGCTTCCATGCCACACATGGTCTCTTTGTGAGGTATTGATTATAGACAAAGGAATGAGCCATTGGATTGAGAAGGGGTGGGATAAGTAGTTGGTGTTTGCCTAGCAAAAAGATCCCCTTTGCTAAAAATAGAGATGACTTGGGCACTAGGGAATTGCAAATGAATGCCTTGATCAACATAATTGATATCGCAAGGAATGTGAACTTGCAGGGTTGATCCGAGCAAAGTATTGTACCCACATCTTTCCGGTTCAAAATAACATAGAAGGGAAGGGGGATATTTTCAGTTGCAACAATGAGCAAGAGCTTACATTTGCCTTGGAGTGAGCAAGGTTGGCCACCATAGGGATTGAGTTTGTTTGGTGTGAGTGGGGGTCAAAGTGGGTTGGCCCAATTGCATCTAGATGGTATATGGAAGAGTGTTATAGCAAGAACCTTCATCCATGAGGGCATCAATAGTGACTTGTTGTGCAATAGTCGACTAGATTCAAAGGAAGGCTAGAGGAATGATAGGATCATCCTCAAGCTCCACTAAAGAAATAGAGATAGCCTAGACATTAAAGAATGACTAGGAGTTCTGCACAGGGGTCGGTTGGGAGCAACTAAGGAGCATTAGCCTTCTATTCAAGTTGCTTGTACCATGTTTGTTCAGCCATCATGACTATGATAATATGAACATCAGGGAGTACATGGAGTGTTCATGTAAGTAATGGCATGGGGGTAGTAATGACTGCCATTAAAGTGCCCAATGCCTTCCCCCTACAAGGTCTCAAGTTCAACACTACTTGTCCTATTGACTTGCTGAATGTGATATAATCCTAGGCTTCGGAGTTTTACTTTCTACTTATGGCCCTTTAGAGAGTACATGAGCACCAAGGCACCTTTATCGAAGGATCATTGTTGCACATGACTATCAAACTAGGCCTTATTTCGATCCTTGTTAGCAAGGGTATGTGTGGCCAAAAGACGGGTTTCTATGAGTGTTCTAACTCCAGAAGGCGCAGTTGGTGGTGATGTAGCCCTTTCTTGAAGAAAGAGGAAAAATGAAAGTGCCATTCCCTAGTCTTGAAAAATTGGGCCTCCTGTTGAAGTTGAAACAATGGGCATCGGATAAGTTGTCAATGACACCAATTTCCTTTCTCCACTTGTCAATCGAGACATGTGATTGGCCATGTAATGCTACTTTCCTTTGTGTAGGAGGATAGCGAGATGAACAAATTATAGCACTCAAGTATGCTTAGCCTTGAGTGGTGGTGGTGGCTTAGGGTGGTATGCTCGAGTGTGCAAAACTTTACATTGTGAATGTAGCTTCCTAATCTAGTGTGCTCAAGTGCACTAGCACTCAAGTATTTTCCCATTCAAGGAGTGGATGGGCTTGGTGTCATAGTCCTCTTACCCATGTGGGCTACTCAATTGCTCCAAGCACTTGATTTGTGGGGTACATGATTGTTGCGTGTGTAGTCCACATATGCACGAGTGAATGTGTATTAGGAAGGTGGCTGTGAAGATAAATGCACCAAGGATTAAGGAATGGTTCTACAAGAGGTGTCAATGCTCAAGTGCTATTTGGCACTCTAGTGGTCATGCTCAAGAAGATGTGTAACTTGTGTGGATGCTAATAATTGGTGTGTGTGAGTCAATCCTATTGCATTCGAAAGCATTAGTTGCTAGGTGGCCTCATGCACCTCGTCCTCTCTCTCTCTCTCTCTCTCTCTCTCTCTCTCTCTCCTATACTCTAAATTGTGTTTTTCCTCTTTTCATTGAGTGATGATTAGTATACTCTTAAGATTACTTTCCCCTTTTCTTAGGAGTTTCAACTTTGATGGTCCTTTGACTCTCAAGTGTAAATGTGGCTTTTGGTGTGTACAAGTGCTTGTTGCTCTTGAGTGTCCTATAACTCCTTGCTCTCTTGAGTGTTTCCTAATGAGTATCTTTGAGTGCTACTTGTGGTTGAGCACTCACCTAAAAAGTGCTCTTGAGTACCTTTTGAATGAAGCACTTGAGTTCAACTTAAAGTGATTTAAGTGAGTGCAAAAGAAATGGAGTATCCTTCTCTCCCCTAGTCGAGTGGCGTCAACTTAATAGTGCCATCGTTATACCTAATCATATTCCTTCTAGTGAAATCAAAACATCTCAAATGGTAGGGCAATTACACCCTTGACAAGGTGGTTTTTTCTCTCTAGGTGCATCTTTAGAATATTTACTTTTCTCAGTGCATGTCCTTATACATTAAAGCATTTTCAAAAAAATCTATTTTTCCTCTTTAATCTGCTCAAGTGCCACTAAAAAAATCTATTGCCTTCCTCTCCTCTATTACTCATGCACTCAAGTGCACTTGAGTGCAAGGTTGCGCTTGAGTGCTACCTATAGAGTGGTATCCAAAGAGTACCAAACTCTATTCCTTTCTCATCAGACTGGTGTATCTTCTCTTTGAACATAAAAACTTGATGTAGCAATATGAAATGAAGAACCTCAACTCTCTTCGTTCTCCTCTTCCAATGATTTTTCGATTTTCTCTCTATTCTTACAAAACCATGCATTCAATCAATTTAAACAAGCCAGTATTACTTTCAGCAAAGCAACATTTAACATAAACCTTCTTTCCTAATCTAACCATGCACTTTTCAAAACCAAGTAGCAAGCACACAAAATTGACTCCTTGTTGATCTCTTGTTTACACACTTTTGCAATCTTTCTAAGTTTATGCATGGTGAAGGAGTGAGTGCCTCCATTGGTTGATTCTATTCAAGTCCTGAAAATGGAAACAAAAATGTTGAGGCTTTCATGCACTCAATAATGGGACATGAGTGGAACTCTTATTCTTTCAAGAGTTCAATCATCAATGGTAGACTAGCTCTCACCTACTCGGTTGCTTCTCCTCTCTAAACCATTGAATTCACTCTCATAAGAATGCTAAAGCAAACCAATGACTTTGAGATTGTAATAGACACACCTAAGTCCTTTCTTCTATTTGTAGTATTGATTTGAAGTTGAAGATGGCTTCACGATCCTTGTTCTATCTCCTTTTCACCAAGCCCTCAATCTAGAATCTTCAACCTCCTCTAAGCTTAAGTGGCCCCATTGTCAGGGAATTTTTTGTGTATGGCCTCATAGGGACTCAAAAGGAGAAACACATTCTAGACTTGTAATAGAGAAGAGAAGAAATGACATTTATGATACAAGGGTTCAAGATGTAGCCAAAACCAATTTGTGTTTCATAAAAGCACCAAGATTCGTAAATTTGAATCATAACTAGCATATATATATATATATATTAGTTATGGGCTCCATATTTCATCATGGACATGGCTAATGTTAACCAAAATCCATATACATCATTATGGTTATGAAAAGATAGTATAAAATGCTTTTTTGCTTCAAGAACAATCCTTAGAATAATCCCATCCTATAATAGCACGCGTGCGTGTGCGCGCGCGCGCGCACACACCCATACACACACACACACACACACACACACACACACACACACACACACACACACACACACACACACACACACACACACACACACACACACACACACACACACACACACACACACACACACACACACACACACACACACACACACACACACACACACACACACACACACACACACACACACACACACACACACACACACACACACACACACACACACACACACACACACACACACACACACACACACACACACACACACATCTTTTGAATAGCTTGATACTTTTATAGCTATAGGAATATTCAACTCCACCCAATCAAGCTCATAGAGAGAATAGACAACATTGTCATATCCATGACTCATAATGTAAGAATCAAACCATCTCTTTGAAACTTTCTTGATGGTGTTATGTTAATTATCTAGGCTACTATCATGTATGAGCACCCGATATCCTTCTTCTATGGTTGTTGGATGAAGTCTATGCTTTTTATCAAACCTGTCTTTATTCTTTATCCTAGCATCCTTCAACCTCACCATCACTGCAAGCTCTACATCTTGGCTTCCTTCTTCCCAAGGTAGTACATTCCATGTAGTTGCAACTTCTTCTATTGGCATGATCGACTTCTATCCCTACATCAACTCTGCAAGCATAAAACCTATAATAGCACTATGAGTCGAGTACGAGTAGCCAGCAAAGAGTAAGGAAGTAGCCTTGGCCACTCCTGTATCTTCCCTTTGTACACTTTTGCTAAAGCCTTAACAATCGGTGGTGGCTGACCTCTTTCACTCTTCTCATTTCCTTTAGGATTGTATGTTGATGTGAGGCAAAGCTTAATCTCCATCCTAGAGAATAAATATCTAGCTTCATTAGCATCCAACTCTCCTCTATCATTTGTAATCTTTCCCACACATCCATATCAACATATCACATCTTCCAATAAGAACCTAGTAGCCTTTATCCTCAAGGCTTAACCTTCAACTTGGTTTGTGAGATCTTCTTGTACAAGTACAATCCAAGTAGAACATACCTCATTTCGCAAAAACCCAAGGTACGGTTACTAAGTTCACTTATAATGCATAGAGTGAGTAATTCGGATGTAAACTGTCACAGTGTCTTCTAGAAGAATACATCTAACAATTAGTGCAAGTGGCCATAAACTACAAGATGTCTCTATATATTCCTTTCCACCAATATCTCTCTTTTATCTTCTCAAATGTGGCCCAAACTCCTTGATGACTAGCCCATAAGCTCTCATGAATCTCCTTCATAATCTATAGTTGAGTATCTTTTTCACCTACTAATCGCATGGGGTATCTCTTTGATGCTTTGGATACTTCCATAGAAAGTCATTCTTTAAGAAATATCCATATGTTTTCCTTTAGATCCCCTTAAACTCTAAATCTAGACATCCTTTCATTCTTGTCGAAATGCTCAAGTATTGTCCAATTTGCAACCATCCACCCTCATACAACTCCTCTAAAAAGGTCTCAACTAAAGAGATATACCATAAATGGTCAAGTGCTAGCCCTACACTTTCAACTTCTTCATCATCTACAACTATATCTTCTTCATTCTCATATCTTGCTTTTGAAAGCATATCAACCACCATTGGATTGTCTTTTCTTGTTATATATAAATACTTCCGATCTAAGGACTTAATGTAGCTAATTCACCAAAGCATAATAATTTTATGAGTTGAACAACTAGTGATCATACCAAGATGCAATAAGCAATCCATTGCTACAATAAGTTGAGCTCCAATAAAATATTTTTAAATCAAAATTCAAGGCTATAACTACTCCCCACAACTCTCTTTTGATCTACAAATACCTTCTTTGTTATTCATTCAACACTTTAATTCCAAACCTTATAGTATACCTATTTCTCTCTTCATCATCCTATCCAATGGTAATAATGATGCATCTTCCACCAATATAATTATCCTTTCTCAATGTAGGGTGCTATTCACAACAACCTTTTTAGCTTTCTCATTGTCTCTGGGTGCATTATTTCCCATTGAAAATTTTTCCATTTCTTATCAACTAATAAAGGGCATCTAGAATATGTGAAAAGTGTGGAATTCATATGAGATGAGACACACAAACGCCCAAAAATCTTTGTACTTATAAAATTGTTGTGCAAGTCTATATGCAAATCTCATCCATTCTCTCAATTGCATCTAGCTTAGATGGAGATGGTCATCTTCCATACAGACCACACATAAATCCCACTATAATCAAGACCTCATTTACCCCAAAGACAGACTTTTATCCTAAAAGAGTGAGATTCACCTCTTCCAATCTAGTCAATATCCTTTCATAGTTGGCTTTTTGCTCTATAATAAATCTCCTAATCCCTTTTTATCCAATTTTTTATCTTTTTCATCTTATGCACATCCTTTTATCGATACATCATCCAAAAAAGGCATAGTAAGGTGTGGTATACAATTCCACAAAACCTTATTTATGGTATTCATTATATGAGCAATAAAATGTGTTGCTCTTTGTGGCACAATGCACATCCGCACCAAACCCAATGGTCTTTTCATAGTTGTAAGATCTTTGCTTTTTATAGCCAACTTTAATTTTAGATCCATGATCAATCAAAGCAATACAAGGTACCTCAAGATCTCCCACTTTTACTAGCATATTAATGGTTCATGTAGCCCATTGATTCTACATATAGTGGCTTTTAGGTACAAAACACATGTTACACATTTTTCATTGAAAAGCAATTTGTAAGGTGCCCGCCCATCGCTGTCCAGGCATGCTTTTAGTGGTCTATCAAGAAACGAATCTAAGCATTGTTTCCCGGCACTCCCATGGAATGTTTCGAGTTTTATCACCTAGGGTTTCTCGAATTCGCCTCGCAACAGAACGTTCACGGTCGAACCCACTAGGATCGACCTGAAATTTGGGTTCCCAGTGGCCAAGGTCTCCTAACAGCATTCTAGCGTCGGATCCTGGATATCCTACTTTATGCAGAGATACCCAAGTCGAAGTAGACCCATGCTGCACTTGGTTCAAAGAAAATGGGAAATGAGAGGGATGTGCCACTCAACCTCTCCGCTCGTAGGACATAGTCCCGTTCATGTTCCCTAAAATGGCATGAGTCGGGTTATAATCTAACAATACCTAAAGATCAAACGACGGTAAAATATTGTGAGAAGCCTCCCAGTTCTTTGGGACCACCCTGCCATAGGACAGACCCGTCGGGGGTTCCGCCCACCCGCTTCTCTTAATAGCTTTAGTTTTCTAATTAGGTCCTACCACATTTATATGTGACACTTAAAGTCAGCTTCATTAATCAAGCCTTTTAGGGAACATGGTTCATTAGCATAACTCATAACATAGACACGAAAATAGAGCAAAGCAATCTATTGACAAACAAGTTCAAACAAGTTCCTTAACTTATCTTCAAGTTAATCTTTGTCTCCCACCCATACAAGAGAAATTATGTATCCCTTCTGTCCAATAGAAGTACCCCTTCTGCCCTACAAAAGTAACTGGTCCAAATCACATGGCACCATAAATTCAATCCTTTATCTAGAATAGGATCTCCCAACATGCTCATACGTTGGGGGCCACGGAGGTCTTCAACTCCATTCTAGACCTAGCAAGGGGTGTCTAGAGCTTCACCTAACCCACAAGCTGTCTAGGAGCGAAACATCATTCCCGTGGTTGGCCTTTTCACCACTTGACCTTCAACCCATGAATCGAGCAGTGCCCTCTTGGGTTAATCCGCGGTGTGATCATGGAGGTGATCCACCCGTGCAATATATCCTTCATTAATTAAATCATTTAAGAATCCAACACAACAAGGCATTCAGCCCTAATATCAGTTTCTAGGAAAACATTCCTTTATCCCCATGGCAACTTGTCATCACAGACCCTTGCCATGCATTTAGCATAAATCATAAGCGCTTGGAACAATCATCCAAACAACAACTAACAACTAGTTGAATGTAAAAGCATTTAGGATGTTGTTCGATCAACCAACAAAAAAAACCAATTGTATTCTTCCCAAACAATGCAAGAATAGTTGCGATAATATTTCCATCGTATATTTGCTCTTCCCCTTGGGATCAAAGAGCGATTCTAAGTAAAATTTACTTAACTCTTGTATGCACAATTTTTAATGTCATGATTATGCCATCCATAACCCCTAACCAATTCTTCCTTGTAATTGCTTTATCAATGAATAAGCCATATGCAACTAGGTGCAATTAACTTTCCTTAATACATGCACTTTGCAAGCTCGATCTTTTGAATACGTGAGATAAAATTTATCCCTTCCGATGACCTATACTCGTGTATCATAGTATGGAGTCTAACGTATCTCATATGAGAATCAAAACAAGCATCTATCAATTTGGAAATACATTACTTATGACCGGAACTGCAGTTGGATTGACAGTGATGCCTTTGCCCGAAGCTTCGTTGTTGGTTGTAGGATTGCCATCTGCATGCAACATTCTTCGCTTGGAGGCCATTGTTCGCAAGTAGATTCAAGAGATAAAGAAGGCGGAATTGATTCGAGATGGGAGAGCGTAAGAGAAGATGGGTAAGTCGAGGACCGAAATAGAGGGAATTGAGTTAACTCTCTTTCTTGCAGCCTCTCGGGGTCTCCTTATGCTCTTGTGCCTCCCCATGCCTCATATTTATAGTGAATTAGAGAAGAGGCTTGTGGCTAAGAAGAGGAGCTTCTTTGTGGAGGGGGATCTTGGAAAGATCAGTGATCTGATGGTTTCATTGGCTCTGAAAGGGGGGTAAAACCCCAAGACACTTGATTAGAAAGCTCTCAGTTCACTCCTTCTTCTTTTCTCTTTTCGAAGTGTTGTTTTCTGTCTATAGACTGCGATCGCGGCGCGCACGATTTCACAAATCCCTCTCTTTATTTTTTTTCTTTTATAAAATCTCCAAAACTAACTAGAACATCACTTGTTTTTTCTTTTAAATGACATCCAGTTCTAGAAATCTCCATATCTTTTTTAGGATAATATCTAAAATATACTAGTTATGCAAAAAATCTAATATTTTTTTACCAAGTAAACTATACACATTAATACTCGTGATTAATATAGCTCATAAGTCTCGTTCACGTTGTAACTTCCGTAGGGTGGCAACGGTCCTTGTCAATCCAAGGAAAATATCAAATTTATGACTCTCAATAAAATATTTTTTTAAAATTAAATTAATGTTAGTTAGTTTTTACCTTAGTTAGTCTTTAGTTAGTAATCTTACTAACTTATTAGTTGACTAACTAGCTTTAGAACTAACCAACTAACTTTTATCGTGTGGAAATATTACACAATTGACATACTCCTCTTAAGGTGGTATGGCTGCAAAGTATTACCTTTTTAGCATCAATGATTGTTTTTGTAGCATTAGCAATTGCATTTATAGTATCATTACTTTTATTTTCAACATCCTTATTATCTTCTTGCATTGTTGTATACCCTCCAACCTTGGGTCTTCCTTTGCCTGAACAATAGCATGCATTGGATCCCCAACAAAATATTGCTTTCTCTTTATAATATTAATAATCTCTTCATAAAATTCCCAAGGTAATTTCAAGAATTTCACCTAAAATAAATTCCATTTTACTATTTAAAATCCACTCTTCTAGAACATTCTTCAAATTAATAGTTGTCTCTATATCAAATTGCAATTTGTAACTTGGCAGCTCGCCTTTGGATTTACCACAATCCTAGTACTTTCCTTTTGATACATCTTCCATAGACATCTCAAGTCGTGACTTTATAGGAGGTGAAGGTTGATCAAACTCAGGCCTTTGACTCCCCTTTGTAGTTCTCTTTGATATCCCTAAATTCCCTTTACCAAAGATAGTCTTACATCTAATATCCTTCCTGAAAATATTCTCAATCTGCAAGCCAAAGGTTGCAACATGTGCTTTGTTAACAACCATTTCATCTATCACTTTCTACTAGTATTTGTTATCTTTTTACTAGTTTCTCAAAGTTTGGATTGAGTGGCAATCCAATTTTTGTCTATGATTTTTTTCATTCTTGAAGAAAATCAAATTTTTATCTAAAGCATCCTTATATCTACATTCTCTACGTTCATGCTTTGTATAGCCTTCATGAATATGAACCTTTGGTCCTGTGAGACCGCTTTTTTTCTTCCAATTTTGTAAATTTCAGCTCTAAGTCTCACATGCCTTTCACCACCTCATCCATTATATCATCCTTCACTAGAGTTACAATAGAGACACCGACTACTTACCTATTTACTTAGTTGCTTTGTTTGTAGGTGAAGAAATACCACCTACGTACAACTTTTCCCTTCTCCTTTGTCACTTCACCATCATAGACACAACATCTTTTACATCTTTCTAGTATGACTTCAATTCTTGTTTTGTAGTTTCATCCTCCAAAAGAAACTTAAGACTTAACTATAGTAAAGAGTCCACCAATTGAATAAACAACTCAATATTTTTGGATTCAAGAGATGGCTACATTGTGTCATCCAACTAGTCATATCTTTGCTCAAATTCATGAAGCAACTCTATTATAGCCCTTTGTTGGGCTTCACAACCCACTCTAAGAAGCTTCTCTTTGTTACCAGTCATGTATCTTCTATTAAGTGTTTTTCCTTTAGTGCTTTCTTGAAATCATCCCATGTGGTTCCCTAAACTACATAAATTTTATTTATACACGGATTGAGTTCATGAACTGCAATCACATAAATTATCAACCCATCTGGTTGTAAGAATTCAAAGAAGTTCAAATTTTTTGCACTGACCTTCAAATCCTTTGATACATTCTTGGTATTAAACAAATTTACTTCATTCACTCTACAGTTTGCAATGCATTTGTCACAATTGACTCGAGCTTAGCAATAGTATGCTATTGTTGTTGTTGCTGATGTATCTACTATTGCTATTGTAACTATACTTGTTGTGTGATGTTGTTGTAAATACATATTAAAGGTCTAGAGCAATTGTCTTATGTCATCAGATTGCATTGTATTATCCCCCATCTTGCAAGACTCTTTCTTTGACCTTTCACATTACGTTCACCAAAGATGCTAGGGGATTTTACTTGTATGGCTAAAAGTCACATGGATTCCATTAAGAAGAGCTCAAGGCAAGGATAATCAAAATCCAGATTTATAATAGAGAAGAGAAGAAAGGATAGTTATGAGACATGGATTCAAGATGTAGTGCTTAAAATCAATCTTACTTTCATAGAAGCATATGAGCCTCATAAATCTGAATCATAACCAACATATACATCAGTTATAAGGTGGTCCATATTTCATCATAGACATGGGCAATATCAATCAAAAGCCATATCCATCATTATGGTTATGAATAGATAGTATGCAATCCTTTTATACTTCAAGAATAATCCATAGAACATTCCTATTCTACAATAGCCAATATACATATAAAGATCCCTACATAAGAGCCATATCAACCACCAAGACCCACGGACCGCTTATTGCTTCAAGTGTTTCAAGCTGAGAGCTATGGCTACCTCTCACATAGCCGTGTGCACTCTTCCACACACAATGTAGTGAGCTTACCTTTTGCGAGTACCTCCTCCCATGAATCCACCGATGGCTCCACGATTCAAGATGCGCCCTCAAGCAAGCTCCATCTCCAAGATTCGAGCTTTGACATCCATAGCCATGCATGCAAGAAGGGGAACGAGAAGAAGAAGATAACGAAGAGAGGAGAAAAAGAGATTCTCCACAGTCCCTCACACACACACACACACACACACACACACTCTCTCTCTCTCTCTTCCTCTCTCATACACAAGAAGGAAGCAAGAGCAAGAAGCGAGAAGTGAGCAAGTTTAGACACACACAAGAATGAGCTTCTATGTTCATTTCTTGACTTTTATACATGCCCTTATCCCCTCCTTCGGCGGCCATCCCCTTTTTGGTATGGCCTTCATATATTCCTCTACTCTCTTTTCTTTTCCTTCCTATTAGCATAAGCCTCAACCTGTACGTCTCATTCTTTACAATTTGCATAGGAGAGAGCCCAGAACTCTTTTACAAAATGAATTGCAATGCGCCCAATGTTTTTCTTGCTAGCATATCACAGTGCGCTTATTATTGTGTGCTTCCTTTTACATTTGATATTTTTTCTTGCACTTCATGTCTTCAGATTTTTTTCTGAGCATGCCTTTCTCTTACATTTTTCTCTTGCCTTGGGATTGTCTTCCATTTTCAAAATTTCGGCTTTTCTATCTTGGTCTTCCTAGGGTGTAACACCTGTTGGCATTGTTGTTGTCGATCACACAAAGTCAACTTGGGCTAATGCACAATAGGGTGCTAATGTGATGAAAAGAAGTTGACGAAGATGATGAGAGGAGGCATTGTTGCAAAAGCACTTGTTTGTCACCTTTAAAAGCCAATATGTCGACCTATTATCCAAAATGGTCATTTAGGACCTGGTTCTATAGGGCAAGGTGACACCTTGCGCAAGAAGCTAACCTACATTTGACCTGCAACTCAAGGTCAAGGAAGAAAGACATTGAAAATATATGCAAGGAGTTACTTGACATAAACCAAAAGCTCACAAAGACTTCTCTCAAGTTAGATCAAGAAAAAGCTAAGACAAACTTACAAAAAAAGGAGACAAAAGAACAATAACTAGCACAAGGCCAATGGTAGGCTGCATATGTGGAGTTACAAGAAGCAATTGCATTAGCTTGACTGGAGCTATTGGTTAGGTGGACATTAAAACACAAAAAATATATGAGACAACCATAATGAAGCTATCCAATGACCTAGGTGTAGCACCAATTAGTGAAAGGCAGCATAAGGTGCAATAGTTGGAGGTTTATGATGCTTAGGCAACATGAGCTATTTAGAGAATCAACATTGATGACCTATATTAGCCTCAAGGCACATCAAGGGTAGGCCAGACATGCTCTAATGATTATCACCTTAAGAATGGCATAGTACCATAACTTCTCACCAACAAGGTCCTCATGTGTGAAACAACATTCTAAGTTTACTTGGGATTCAATTTAACTCCCAATTGCACCTACACATGCATAAATCACTGCACAAGTAAGGTAAACACACCCTATAGGTGTTACCAGGTACAATGGACCCCTCACAGGACCCATCAACATCAATGACTTGTGATCATTATGATTGCTTGAGCATAATACATATTTCCCTCTTTGAATCAACTTACCAAGCATCAAGTTCTTTAACATCACCATTTTGAGCCTACTTCTCAACCCTTTACATCACCACACCATCAATCCTCTACTAGGATTCCTCAGCGGTCATCCCTAGAGCCTCTTGCTAACAAATATGATAACTTTAGCATGAGGGCCCCCAACTCCAAGAAATTGGAGTTCCCAAATAGATTGGTATCTAGCATCTCGTATCACATATATAGGGAGGAGCACCCCCAACAAATTGATGCAATCCCACTATGGCTCTCTTACATCTCGGGGATTGGCCCCTAGATGCGCTATCCAAACTTACAACATATGCAAAACACAGTCCTCTGTTTATATTCGTTCCAAGAGATAATTCAATCCTTACTAAATTAGGCCCCAAAAGGAATGAACATACTATCCTATAGCATAGGACTCCTTACGCTCTCAATGTAGGTCAATACTTGTAACAATCAAGTGCAATGTATCCAAGATTTGTTTTTCTAATACCATGTATATGTGATGCAATGCAAAGATGAATGCCCTTAAGTGCACAAACATGTAAACTTATAGATCAAACATCGTGAATTGTGCACAAACAATTCTTTTCATGACTTCACTCTAACACAGTGCATTGTTGCCAAGGCATCACCAAAGTAATTTGTGCTACTGCCCTTCTTTAAAGAGGTAAAACAAACGAACCCTATATGCAAGATATGCATAAAGTTAGATTTTTAAATGTGTTTTTTGTATATTTAAAGCAATAAATACACACTTTAACATATAAAGGGGGATAGGCAGAGGGTAAACCTCATGCCCTAGCCCCAACATACATTCACGGGTACATTCATATTTTTTGTAAATTTTTGACACATAAAATCTATTTTTCCTTTACAATTAAATTTTCTTATTATTTATTAATGATTATTTTGATTTTCAAACATATAGAGCTTGCATGAACCAAGATACAACATTACACTTGATATGATCCTGTATGAGCACCAAAAGAACCATGAAAACACATAAATTCCTCAATTTTCTCAAAATCTCGTAGTTCTCGCATTGCAAGATTTTCATTTTAATTATGCAAATAGCAAGAACCAATTGAGACATTTGATTTTTCAAGCACTAGAAATCATATTCAATCATTTGAAACTATTTTCCAAATTATGTGCCGAAGATTCATCATAAAACGACAAAAATGAGCATTTACATGTTTAATTTAATACGAATCCGTATACATATTTAAAAGTCAAGAAGCCACTGACACTCTTCCATGGCTATTGACACATCCCCATCCTTCGATTTATGCTCTATAACACTTTAGAATCATTATGCATTTGAAATCTATCACTTTAGCCTACCCCTGTCTCACATAGATTAAGCCATAGAAACAAGGTGCAGAGAGGAGATAGAAAGAGGAGAGAGAAATATTAAAATAAAATATTTTAATTTAGTGCACTATTTTGCTCGCAGTCTCTTGTGGTGATACTGAGTGAAAAAATTCTCTATCTTAGCCCCTAAACCATTCCTCTCATCTCCAACAGTTGCAAAATCATAAAATCGATGGATTTGAGAAGGTGCAAATGATTTGCAAACCCCCCCCACCCCCCCCCCCCCCCCCCCCCCCCCCAAACACCAAATTAGAAAAAACATTTTTTGTTAAGCCCCTAGTCAACCGGTTCAGTTTTTTCATGTTCACACTTTCCGAAAGTGGTTCCAACCTAGATGAAGGGCCAAACGAGCTTGGAATCATGAACAGACTGGACATCTGACTTTGTGGCATCAAAATCTATAAACCTGGCCTTCGTTACACACTTTTTGGCTCTTAGATCCAATAGCCACTTTATAATGCAAAACCTTGCGGGGATTAAATGGGGGGTCAAACCGACTTCGATCGATAAATGGAGACTTGCATTGGGTTCTTGGCGTCGAAATCTATCTAGGAAAACTCCAACTCATCGATCCGCGCTCGTCTCATTTTCCATGAAAAATTGCTCTTTTATGTCTCCCAGTCCATTTTTGCGCTAAAAAATTGGGCCTCAAAATCCACCTCTCATTTATGTAGACTAAAATTGCACATGTATATTAGCTTGCCTTATTCTTGATCCAAATGCACACTTCTTCACCTTTGATCTCACCTCCTTGTCACTATGATGGAGAGAAGACACGTACAATGAACTCAAGGAGATGAAGAGAAGAAGAAGGCTTCTCGTTCCACATCCCTCACTCTGTTGTACTCTCAACTCATGCAGTCTCATTTTTGAAGGCACTCACTAAGAAAGAGAATGGAGAAGAAGACAAAGACAAGATGCAAGGTACTTCACATAACCATGTCTATCACTCCACAATGCTCTCACACTCCCTCTCCTTCACCCTCACTCTTAAGACACAAAGACTACCAAAAATAAAGAGAGAAAAGTTTGTACACACATGAATAGCTTCTTCCATTAGTTTTCATTCTATTTATATATAAATTTTAAGGTTATGGCTATGACTTTAATGTGCCATTTGATTTATAGAATTTGCACAAGAGGGAGCCCGATCGTCAATAAAATAAAAGATTAAATTTTACAAAAACCATTCTCTTTTCAAAAATTGTAGGCCCTTTTTCCCTTATCCCATGTGAAGACAAATGAATGATAATGGAACCACTCGGACACTCAGACTCGGACCACTCAGACCACCCTATCCGATCCCGATCGAGGTAATCGGACCACCTTGTCCAATCGGACCACTCAGACCACCCTATCCGATCCCGATCGAGGTAATCGGACCACCTTGTCCAATCGGACCACTCGGACACTCGGATTCGGACCAATCGGACCACCCTGTCCGATCGGACATCGAGGCAATCGGACCACCCTGTCCGATCCGATTCCCAGAATCGGACCACTTTTTCGATCTGACTCCCAGAATCGGACGTGACTAAAATCAGACCACTAGGCCGATCGGACCACCCAGAATCGGACGTCCGATTCTGATAATCGGACTCCTGAAAATCGGACATCTGAGAATCGGACAAAAAACTGTCAAAATCGAATAGGTATCTAGAACACAAATTTTGACACATCTAAACCCGGAGATTGACCCCAAAGGCTACGTAGAGCTAAAGGCACATCACAGATCCATCACTGGGCTAAAATTTAGAGCACGTAGTTCAAAATTTGGCTATAAACGGTCCTCCAAATTGTGCATGGCTTTTACCGTAACGGTCTTACGGGCTGGGGGGACTGCCCCCCCCCTCGGACCCCTGCAGAGGGGGCTCTGCCCCCTCCGCACCTCCCCCGAGTAGGTTGGGGAGAAAACGCGTGCCATGAGAGGTCCTCCAAAACAAACCCTAGTGTAGTAAGGGCTCTACACGAGCATGGATTCTCACTTGCAAAAGAGCAACCAAAAGCCCGTACCCGAATAGAGACAAACAGAGACCCTAGAATCTCAATTGGCCCATCTAGCCAACAAGGGCAAAAAGGCCACACTGCAAAAACACATACGTGTTGTATTCGAACTGTATCTAGTCAAAGCGGAAAGCAACAACATCAAGCTACAATAACGAGAATGACTAGATATGACAGTCCTGACGAGAGATGTACCTTGAGCAACACTGCACAGACGACCCAAGACATTGGTGGAGAATCCACGTCTGGTCATGCATGTGGGGACTCAAGGGCATCTATCAGAAGGCTTAAATTTGCAAGTCGAGACCCGGAAGATGAAGACATAGTACCACCTGCTTATCTTAGGGTCAAACTCACCGCGAAAAGAGAGCATACTATCGATGCTCTAATTGATAAAGGAGCAGATTTTAACATCTTGACCTATGAATCATGGACCCTACTAGGCCAACCAGAGCTCACACCGACTAGTGCAACTCTTAGCCCTTATGGGGGACACCCACAAGCACTCATAGGGAAGTGTAAAATCCTTGGGACAATTGAAACAGAAATCTTGCCTATCCTATTTCATGTTCCTCCAAATAGTGCTAGCTGCGGGAAAGAAACCCTCCTAGGAAGACCCTTCAAAAGGGCGACCAAATGTGAGGCTGACTATGTAGCATAGAGGATACACTTGACACTACCGCATGTGAGGATAGTCACGACCTTTAGCAAGGGTGACCTCATCGAACCTCGAGGGAAAGGCAAGCAAGGTGCTGACATAACAGTCAAGCCTGCTGACGAGAGCAAGGACTTGTTGGAAGAGTTAATACAAGCACAGGTCAAACAACGAGAACCAGTGAGTGAGGCCATGCCGGAAACAAGAAGGTCAAGAGACAATGCCAAGGACAGGATTTGGACTTACAAATATCGTAGAAGACCCCAAAAGAAGCCCAAGCCTTATAGACGAAGGCATCGATGGAAGGTCAGCACAACACCACGATGGGTGTCCAAAGCATTGCTACTTGCTCAAGGGTATTACGTAGGTAACCCATGGATTTGGGTGCCAAAACCCCTTGCTAAACCTCCCTGGTCGACTGAAGGCTAGATCGTATCAAGAGCAAAGAAGCGTAGGAGGAGATCTAAATGAAAAACCAAGTCTCAAGTCAACAACAGTGGAGTGACTGAGCCCCTCATGGTCGAAATCAAGAAACCAAACGGGACCAATCGGAGGGTAGATCCTCAGCCTAGCGTGCTTGACAAGCAGGTGCCAGCTGTAATCGTTGAGGATACGCAGAAGCCCTTAGTGCCCAAGGAGCCTTCGATTCCCCAAGAGGATAGCAAGCATCATAGGCACAACATTGCTCATGGCAAGGTTGAATGCTCAACAAAGCAAATAGCAAAATCATCTAACAGCCACCACGAGCAAATCTCCCAGTCAGAGTCAAAACCACTTAGGAGTCCCAAGTCTCCTACACCCTCTTCCCCTAAACGGACACAGGAAGCACAACAGTCGTCAAGTGCGGCTACTCGATCCCAATCTCTATCTACATCAGAGCTTCCAAATATCCAAGAGGAAGGACACGACACCACCTTTAGCTCTCAACCTAAGGATATGCCTGTGCAATCCACCGTGGCTAGCTCAACTGATACTCAAGTGAATTCTCTAAGGGCAACAAAAGGCACGACCACTTATGATCTGCCTAAGGACTTGACACCGCAGTCTACCAATGGTAGCCAGTCCACTGAACTAGCCACCACTACTTCCAATCAAGGACCACAGTAGTCACAATCTTTGGCCGTGACAAGGCCCCTTGCGGAACGTGTCCTTAGTGGTTTACCTGTGAAGGAGGTGTCGCGACCTACCTCCTTAACAACTCCAGCACTTCCAAAGCGCCTAAAACTTGGGCTGGAGGATTTAAGCACAGAGGAATGGGCGGAAGAGCTAGGCTCCCCCAAAAGGGAGACATTTGTACCCATGCAACCTGGCAAGGCTACTCCGCAGGCCACGACTAGGTCCCATAAGGACCCTCTAGAGAAGGGAAATTGCTGAGGCCCGACCAATCACATCAATGGTCGATATAGCCCAGGGTCCTGAGACGTTAGATGCACCTGTGTTGACCAAGAAAAAGAGGAGGAAACAACGAAAACAACAATAGTTGCAGGTGGTTGCAGACCCCAAGGACATTGGGACGAAGAGTGCTGGGGAGCTGATGAATAAAGCATCGAGTCCATCCACCAATGAGCCCACTGATGCCTCTCCTAATAGCGGTGAAACCTTAGACACATCCATATGCTCCGACAAATCAAAGCAACCGTTGCCATCAATAGTTGCTTTCAACACTCTATCCACTGACAATAGAACTCGCATTGACAAATCAAGAGTGGATACAACACTGTGACGACGGGGTGACGAATTCACACCAATCATGCCCAAAAAGAACCATGACGCAATAACGAAGCCTCAGGAGAAACATGGAAACGCCAAGAGCATGAGCAATCCTAGCGTTGACCAATCTTGCTCATATAGGCTTGAACCCCCAGCCATGCTAAAGCCTAGGCAAACTCCTAGAACCTTGCATGAGATAGCAATTGAGCAAGCCCTCGTTGAACATAGAAGTGTCGCAGAATGCTTAACTGAGTTGGATGTTAAGCTCAAGGTGTTCGCACGAGTTTACGTCCTTGCGAACATGGGCACAATCCCCAAGGAGTAACTTGGAGATAGATTACTTGCCCTTCGTTGCAATGGCCGAACTAAGGGCTCAGATCATGATAGTTCTCTGAGGAGCGATTGGCCAAATGGCGATCCCAAAGGGACCCAACCTATGTGGCACCAACTTCCCTTCGAGTGCTGACTGCCATTCGGGGTACAGACTTGGCTGAACCTAGCCAAGAAAACTCTCTGTTGGATAAGGCTCTCACTGAGGAGGATCTACATGTTGCCAGTAGACTCGGACAAGGGTCCATGCTGCTTGATGTGGCAAAATATCTATTGATACTAAGTAAGCTGCCACGAGTGCTGGATGCATGTGCCACGCTCCAGTACAACCTCGAGTTCTACAATTGGTTCTTATCCTCGTGAAGTGACATGGATTCATAAATATGTATATAAATAAACATTGATTTTTGTGTCACCGTGTATGGACAATATCAACACACACAAGCAATGATAGTTAAGTACAGGGAGAAGAGTTGGGTCTAACAGGCTAAGCTTCTCAAGTCCTCCTCTCATCATGCATTTAAAAGACGTGTGACCATCCCCACCTCCAAGTGAAGGGCATGCAACCCACATTACTGCCATAGGAAGCCTTGATCAACAACTCTGATGGTGTAGACAGGGTGTAGTCCTTTTCTATACACCTTCTTCCCTTTCCGATCTATCCTTCCAAGGTTGAGCCCTGCCTAAATTCATGACCACCAGCTGACGTAACTCAGCATGAGCCAAGATTTGCTAATGGCAGGAGGCTAAATATACATAACGGGGGCCATCCCTCTACAACAAGCTCTGCATGCCCCACCCCTCCTCTTCTCGTCCTATGCGCTTGATAACCTGCTCCATAATCCCTTACATATGAATGGTCTTATCATGTAACAAATCCTAATCCTTGATTCGCATCTTACAGGCCCCCTGCAAGGAAAACATGGAGAACCAAGGGCAGCTAGCTTGCAAGGACGCTCTCTGCAAAGCCGACGGGAACATGCAGCACACGCCCCTCCACCGGTGCGCTACGTGTCCACTCTTAAAAGGTACGCCAAGAAACGCGGCCCCAAGCGATACCGCCCCAGACAAAGGCCGAAGAATTCGCGGGCCAGGGGAGCGGATGCTTAGGGAGGCACACAAAATGTGGCAATGCTAGTTGCATAGACCCCCAATGCACGCTCGGGCACCAGGTGCTCACGAAGTGAGAAGGCGGCAAGGGATAGGGCATAATTTAATGAATTGTTTAAAGACATTCTGGAAACGATAGCGGCCCGGAACTACACCATTCATATCCCGGTCGACATGTTCCCTGCCCAGCCTCACGGGAGCCCCACACTAGCACCGCCCCGGTCACCTAGCCAACCGGACTCACCCCACCTAGTACCTATCGACTAAGCCCCTATGATGTACAAGTAGCTTGACAAGTCATCATGCCATAACTTTTTGTTCTTGATGAGTAAAGGGGCAAGATCCCCACTTGTACACACTTCCTTCACCTACCGTTAATGTATGTGATCTTAACAAGTAATGGGATAGGCATCATAGCATTCTGAAAAATTATGTCTTAACATGATTGCATTGGTTCGATGTACTTAACGCAAGTGAGCATATACTCTCACGAAGTGACAAGTGGATGCAGAATGACACAGGTCAAGGTCTAGAGGCGTTTAATATCCAAGTCACCACAAGACCACCAACCCCACAAAGAACCATTATGGAGGAAGTGACATGAATACCAAGAAACAAAAGCTGTGATGGAAACGCCACTAGATGAGAACCCAAGGACACCTATGCAGAAAAAGCACATATTGCAATTGAGCATGGCTAAAGCATAATCATCGATTACCTCCTCCTTCTTGGCTAAACTCGATGTTCGGGCAGGAGCCACGCTCTCAACAAGGGCGAATGTCTCTTCATCATCTAGGATTCAATTCGCAAGATGCTCTGCCCTTGTCCATGCACAGCTCACTCCAAGTGCTACCTCAATTGTTTGATGTCTCACATGTTACAAAGAGGTTTGCAAAATCTCAAGCGTATCTCTTCATCCCAACAACAGTTCCTCTAGCATCAAGGCTGGTGACACAATCATCTCTGTAATATCAATTCTTCATAGCCTCTAAATCCCAACATTTCCCAATCCAAATGAAAGGCTAACTGCCTCAATGTATGGCATTGATTGTATTCATTTTTTTCACAAAAAAAAAGAGAGAGAAAGAAATAAAGAAAGAAAGAAAAGAAAAGAAAGAAAATGAGAAAAAAAAGAAAAAAAAAGAAAAAGAAAAAGAAAAAAAAGCACACACGATCACAGCACCACACCTAGGGGTCCTCAAATTAGGTACGTCCAATGACCTTGGTCGGCTGGCTCCGTCCCTAATTCCCTAGCCCTTTGTACATCCCCCACAATTGTTTAGGGCACATTAAAGGCAGAACATACCTAGGGAGCTCGCCTCGCCTATGGTTGGACCTGTCACCCTGAACCACTTGCCATTTCTTTTGCACTCCATCTCAATGCCATTACAATCAACAGTGGTAAGCAAGGCATGAAAGACAATGGAAAAGTACACCATGCTTTTCAAGCACTACAAGTATTCACTAGCTACCAAGAGCTAGACATCAAGGAGCTCAATTATGCTACATGGCCTCGACAAGACCATGATGATGTCTCAAGCAATCTTCAAGTGTACTCCCCGTCTTCATCG
This sequence comes from Lygodium microphyllum, assembly GCF_053477565.2. Taxonomy (NCBI): domain Eukaryota; kingdom Viridiplantae; phylum Streptophyta; class Polypodiopsida; order Schizaeales; family Lygodiaceae; genus Lygodium; species Lygodium microphyllum. The sequence goes on along the minus strand of NC_141157.1, from coordinate 28,364,865 downwards.
ACAAAATTTTCCATCAACTTAGCCCCTTGCTTCACTGACCCATTGCTATACAAGGAACCAGGCCGACAGTCTTCTAACTAAGTAATATTTAAGTATGCACAAGCACTCACATAATACCTGCACCAAAGTATATACATATTTTGGGTCCTCAAGTGCAGGACAATACTCTCAACTTGCTTAGAGTTCGACCGGTCTCCCAAACTAATTGCACTATGTCTTGTGCACAATAGAGAAGACTAGCACTACCCTTAGGGAGAGACCACATGAGAGGTTTTCAATTGCAGGTGTTGAAGACTCCAATGAAAGTGTCATTTGCTCTTCATCAACACCCAACTCTGAATGCTTATCCCTTACCATCCGACAAGCCCACAAAGAATCGCCATGTGTAGAATCCCCAACAAACCAACACTTGTGCTGGCCATCAATGCAATCCCCAACACAGAATAGCTCTACCACCAACTCCAACAACCTTCCACCAGCCACTTGGGCCACCAATAGGCCCCCAGGACCTTCTGCCACACCACCACCAACACTCCTCCACGGAAACCACAGGCGTCCTTGTCACCCACGTCTTCGGTGCATGCTAAACGCTTGCTACCTACGATGGTGAGTGCCATGGGACTGGCACTCATCTAGAAGGGGGGTAATGTTGACCCTCAAACGAACGAAGGTGGAAAATTCGGAAAAGCTAAAGCAGAAGATAAAGACAAAGGCCAAGGCAAAGAGAAACGGAAGACAAAGACGCACAAGGAGAAGATTCCTAAATAAGGGAGAAAGGCGCACAAGGAAAAGTGCAAGTCAAAACTTTTGTAAAAGAGCGCAAACGCATCATGGTTTAATTCAAGGAGCGCCAAGCTCTCACCCGTGCAATTTGTAAATGTAGACGGGTGGTGGAAAGGAAGCTAGGAAGATAGAAGGACAATGGGAAAAAGGGCCTAGGCTACGGCCGGCCATGTAAAAAGGGGAAAAGGGGATGATCGCCCAAAAGGGATTTAGGGTTTTGTATATAAAGTTGAAAAGTGAATGAGAAGCTCATTCTTGTGTGTGGCCAAAAGCAGCTCTCCTCTTCTTCTTCTTCTTCTTGTTCTTGCTTGCTTGAGCTTGTGCTTGAGAGAGGGAGTGTGAGAGTGTGAGGGAGTGAGTGTGTGAGGGTGAGGGACCGGGGAGGAGAAGCTCTCCATCTTCTCCTCTCTTCTTCTCTTCTCTTCTCTTCTCTTGTCTTGCTCGCGGCAATGGAGCTTGGAGCGTGGAGCTTGGGGATGGAGCTTGCTTGAAGCTTACACTTGGATCATGGAGCTACCGGAGTGCGCAAGAGAGGAGGTAACTCAATCGGCATGGAGGTAAGCTCACTACACCCGTAGATATGGATGGCGCGTCGGCTATGTGAGAGGTAGCCATTAGTGATCGGCTTGGAACGCTTGAACAATAAGTGGTCTATGGGTCTTGGCGGTTGAGCGAAGGCTCCCACAGAGTTCAAATACAACTTGCACCCGTTGTTTCTGCTTGGCACCCGTTGTTTCTGCTTGGCACCTTGCCTTACTCATGGGATGTCTTCCGTACTGCCATATACACGAACAAGCTTGATGGGCTGAAAATCAAAGATGTTGAGAGTGCTTCATTGACTAAGAAAATCAATAGGAAAAACAATGATACTTCCCATTCTTCACATGTATTGACCATTAGAGGTGACAGACATGGCAGGCATAATAATGATCATAAAGGAAAGGACTCTCAGAAGTCCAAGTCCAAGTCATGTGGTCGCAGTAAGTCCCGTGGAGGAAAGTCTGATCTTACCTATCATTATTGTGAAAAAGTAGGACATATTAGGCCGCAGTGCCATAAGATGTGCGATGATAAGTGCAAGGAAAAGGGAAAAGAGAAAATGCAGGAAAAGTCTTTTGAGCGTAGTATTGTACCTGCAAAGTCCAGTGTGAAGATAGAAGAGGTTAATGTCATGCAGGCCACTGATTCAGATGAAGTTTACATACTTGCAGCTTCTTCATGCAATGCCTTACAAGCTTCTGAGATATATTCTATGTATGCGCAGTGCTGGCTTTTGGATTTGGATGCGTCATTTCATGTGACACCCTGTAGAGATTGGTTTCATACCTATCATACCATCTCTAGTTCTGTGCATCTTGGTGATGACATGTCTCTTGACATTGTGGGCATTTGAGATGTTAGGCTAGGCTATAGTTTCCTTTTGGCAGTTCTTTTGTTTTGCATAATGTACGCCATCTACCTGCATTGACTCGTAGCCTTATGTCAACTGGACAGCTTGATGATGCAGGGTATTTTGTGTCTTTTGGAGATTCTGCATGGAAGATTACTCGTGGCAGGCTTGTACTTGCAAGAGGTGCCAAGTTTGGCAGCCTCTATCCGTTACTTGTATATGGAGCTACCTTGGATCATGTTTTGTCTATGGGTTCTATTCCTCATGTATCCCTTTGGCATGCTCATTTAGGGCATATGTCCCTTAAAGGAATGAAAATGCTCTATGCTTTACAGTATCTTCCACCTTTTGACTCTTCACATTTTGATTCTTGTGATCATTTTTTGTATGGCAGGAAGACTAGAAATACACATAAAAAGTTTTGTAAGAAACACATGGGTGAGCCCTTGGCTCTTGTGCACTCAGATGTATATGGGCCCATGCCCTGTCAAAGCAAAGTACTTTGTTACTTTCATAGATGATTACTTACGTAAGGTTTGGGCTTATCCCATCAAGAGAAAATCCGATGTCTTAGACACATTTCAGTGTTGGCTTGCATTAGCAAAGAACCAGTCTGGGAAAATGCTAAAATGCCTAAGGTCAAATAATGGGGGTGAGTATGTATCACGTGCTTTTGAGCAGTTTTGTGATGAGTGGGGTATCAAGTGTCAGTTGACCGCCCCTTACAGTCCACCCCAGAATGGTATGTTTGAACGCATGAATATGACCATTCAGGAAAGGGTCCATAGCATGCTTAGCCAGGCTGGCTTACCGCAACACTTTTGGGCTAATGCAGTTATTACTGTAGTGCATCTCATTAACAGGTCGCCTAGCAGTGGCATTGACTTTCAGGTTGCAGAAGAGGTATGGGCAAGCAAGCCCCCCTCTTAAGATAATTTGTGTGTCTTTTGATGTGAGGCATTTTGTCATGTGCCCAAGGACAAATGCAATAAGCTGGATCCTAAAAGTGTCAAATGCATTTTCATTGGCTATGGAGATGCAGGAGAGATGGGTCACCGTCTATGGGATCCGCAGGCATGGAAAGTGATCCGCAGCCATGTTAAAAACTTTCATGAGGAACAAATGCATATGCAGCCTGAGAAAGTACTTGAGGTATGCAGAGTTATCTTTCAAGAGGAGCCACCTGCTCCATGGCTAGCTAGACAACGTGCAACATCACCTGATGCTCATGGACCAGATGTTAGACATGCTGATATTAGAAAGGATATTGGCCAGGCAGTAGAGCCTAGTTGAGGCATTCTACTAGAGATAGATGACCTCCTGACCATTTTGCGCCCTCTATGGATTATGTACTGGTTATTACAGATGTAGGAGAGCCTCTCACTTATGATGAGGCTATAGACAGGGGTGATTGTCACTCTTGGGAGACGACTATGCAATCTGAGCTTGAATCATTGCATAAGAATCAAACTTGGGATTTGGTTTCCTTACTTCAAGGTAAGAAGGCTTTGCCATGCAAGTGGGTGTACAAGCTGAAAAGTACCCCTGGACACCACAAGCCGGCATACAAGGCTCGATTGGTTTCTAAGGGTTTTAAGCAAGAGCATGGTGTTGACTTTGATGAAGTCTTTTCTCTTGTGGTCAAGATGACCACCCTTCGCTTAGTCTTGGCCTTGGTTGCATATCTTGACCTAGACTTGTACTAGATGGATGTCAAGATGGCTTTTTTACATGGGGACTTGCATGATGAGATTTACATGGAGCAGCCTAAGGGCTTTGCCAACCCTGGCAGTGAACACCTAGTGTACAAGCTAAAGAAGAGTCTATATGGCTTGAAGCAGGCACCTAGGGAATGGTACCATAAGTTTGATGCATTCATGCAGTCACAAGGCTATAGCCACAGTGCTATGGATCCATGCTTGTACATGAAGAAAGCCCGTGATGGTTCTTTACTGATTTTGGTACTCTATGTGGATGACATGCTTTTAGCAGGGACAACTCATGAGGAGCTAGATGCTCTTAAGGCTCAGCTCAAGAAGAGATTTGAAATGAAAGATCTAGGACATGCCTCTCATATACTTGGTATGCACATTACATGTGACAGATATCAGGGACTACTCTATCTGTCACAGAGGGAATACATTCATAAAGTCCTTGAGCGCTTCCGCATGCATGATGTTAAGCCTATTGGTTGTTCATTACCTTCTCATGTGAAGGTTTCATAGGTGATTGTCTGCAGATAAATGAGCAGAGGGCCGAGATGGCCAAGATTCCCTATGCATCTGCTGTGGGTAGTCTTATGTATGCCATGATAGCCACCCATCCAGATATTGCTTTTGCCATTGGGGTTGTGGCATGTTATATGGCTACACTTGGCAAGAAACATTGGGATGCTGTGAAGGGTATCATGAGGTACCTGAAGGGCACAACAAATATGCGTATTTGCTATGGCAGCTAGGATACAGGAGTCATGGGATACACTGACTCTGATTATGTAGGACATGCAGATAGTAGAAAGTCCACTTCTGGCTATGTATTCACTTATGTTGGAGGGGCTATCTCTTGGATATCCAAGGCGCAAAAGTGTACGGCTCTTTCTACTACAGAGGTCGAGTATATTGTAGCCAGAGAGGCTTGCAAGGAGGCTATTTGGTTAGGCCATTTGATTGCAGACCTTGGTATGATAGATGCTATGCCTACATTGCATTTGGATTCTATGAGTGCCATTGAGTTGGCCAAGAATCCGGACTTCCATGCGAAGACGAAAAATATTGAGGTGAGGTATCACTTCATTCGCGAGGTCATTGAGGACATGTTTGTTGACCTTGTCAAGATTCTGACTGAGCAAAATCCTGCAGACTTGCTCATGAAGAGCCTCACTACAGAGCACTTTTCCTTCCTCAGGAGATTGATGGGCATTTGATGAGATGATGTCTGTTTCCTTATCCTATTGTACATGTGTACATGTTGTACTGTTTTTTCTTTTCTTTTCTCTCACTGGGGCAGATTTTCCTTTAAGTGGGAGGTTGTTGGGGGTAAAGGCGCCTTCGCCTAGCCGCCCATGTATTACTACATTGACAGTACCCACCACTGCACATTGCAGGTGGTGGGTGCCCTTCACAGTCACTTATTCTTTATTCTTTTAGTGACAATTTGAATAAAGGAAGGCCTGCCCACACATTGTGGTTGTTGAAGTTTCCACTTTGAGTTTCACTCTCTCTCTTGCTCTTGCTCTCCATCCGCCATAGCTCTCATCGCCAAGCTTCTTCCTCCTAGATTCCACTTCCCTTTCACTTCTTCTTCTTCTTCTTCTTCTTCTCTCTCTCTCTCTAAATTTTTTTATTCTCTCTCTCTCTCTCACATTTTATCTTTCTTCTCTTTATAATTCTCTCTCTATGTTCATATTCTCTCTTCTTGTTCTTCTTTTTCCTCTCTCTCTCTCTCTCTCTCTCTCTCTATGTTCATATTCTCTCTTCTTGTTCTTCTTCCTCTCTCTCTCTCTCTCTCTCTCTCTCTCTCTCTCTCTCTCTCTCTCTCTCTCTCTCTCTCTCTCTCTCTCTCTCTCTCTCTCTCTCTCTCTCTCTCTCTCTCTCTCTCTCTCCCTTCCCCCTCTCTCTCTCAAAGAATGTGAAAAACTATGCCAAAGAAAGTTTAAATTAAAAAGGCTTTTAAAATATTTAAATAAAAATAAAAAATAAAAAATATTTACTTAAAAGAGGAGAAAAAAGAGAAAAAATGAGAGGAAAGTTTAAATTAAAAATTTTGAATTTAAGGGGAGAGAGAGAGAGAGAGAGAGAGAGAGAGAGAGAGAGAGAGAGAGAGAGAGAGAGAGAGAGAGAGAGAGCCTAGTACACATGAGAAAGAGGGGGGTTTAATTAAAAAGGGAAGGGGGAAGATAAAATGGGAAATTACACGTGAGAGAGAGGGGGTTTTAATTAAGAAAGGGAGGTTGGAAAGAGAACTAGGTTCGGAAAGTCCTTTGGAGGTTTGAGGCTTTCCGAACCTACAACCGAAATAATATAGTAGTATAGATATATTTTAAGAATTTATGCATAAAAACACTCATGTTGAGCTATATTAATGAATCTACTAATAATTATTACAAAACATATACTACTTTACACTCCCACATGTATGCACACACACAAATCACAATTATATCGCTCTTTGTAAAAGCACCACATGCCATTGGAGCACCCATATCAAGAGCACATGGTCTTACATTTGGCACTCCACACACACACACACACACACACACACACACACACACACACACACACACACACACACACACACACACACACACACACACACACACACACACACACACACACACACACACACACACACACACACACACACACACACACACACAGGGCCATGATCATGATGATACATACACCTGACACTCTTATATGCATGTGATTCATATGTGGTGCAGTTTGAATTACTAGTCAACATTTTCATGAGTTGAAATGATCATCACAAGCATGCCCATACTCCATGACACAAATCTTTGCTTTGTAGGAATTTATCCAAGCACTTTGTAGCTACTCATATTGGGCTATTTTCATTACTTTAGCAAAACTATCACAAAAGACTTACTATTTTGGACACATATGTAGGCATGCAATATTACCACATCTTCTTAGAACGAGCACTAATGCCAATAGCACATGGTCTGAGAAGTCTTTTAGGCCTTGGAATGCAAGAAAGAAATGCTAAAAGTCCTCAAGATACCATTTAATAGAGTCAATTTTGACATTCATAGCTTGACAAACATATTATCATTATTCCATTAAACTCATAGAGCACTTTTTGTATTACTTAACACTATTCAATTCAACGATTTGATTAGCAAAACTCATATTTATGGCATTTAATTCAAGGAGATAATTGGCCCATGGCATGTGATAATACATGCACAAATGAAGATTGCTAATGTAAAATGTTAGAATTTTCAGTAATACATGTACTTAGTGATATTACATACTTGACTCGTCTTGTATTTTTAATTATAATAATATGTACTTAATTTGAAGCACACAATAGTTGTGGTTTGCTATAATACATGTGTACACATGCAACTATTGAGATTTCAAAATTATCTAGCAAATATTAGTAAGATTTATAGCAAATCTTTTTCTTGATTGAGTATCGTATTTCCATTTAACCATGTGCAAGGTGTTAATGCTCTCTCTCTCTCTTAAAAAAAAAAAGTGAACCTACATCAACACATTAGTTTGATGCTCCTATAACAAACTTGTGGCAATTGAATTTGCCATCAATCTAAATAAGTCACATTGAAATAAAAGAACTGTCCACCACACATTTGGCAAATGCTTTTCAAGGAAAGTAGCTAGGTTGTTTAACGACAAGTTGATAATAGGTGAATATCTCCTATTAGAAGGAACTATTAAAACATCATGATAAGTTTAAATAATACTCTTTATTTACTTAAATTTCTATTGATTCAACTTTCTACACAAAACAACTAATCATAAAAAGAGATAAGCATCTGATTCACTGTCTAAAGCATGAAACAACTGCATGAACTTGCCCACAACAAATTGAGATGCATAATCATTCTTATATATATCTCTTTTTTGTTTGTAAGGTAAATTTCAGTAAGCATTCCATGGTTGATAGTGGGATAGATCTCCATTTCTATTCCTTGATCACCTTGAAATTTGAATTCTCATATAGAAGGGTGCCATTTAAAGGTGCTATTCACATATTGACTAGAAAGAGGGTGTACGTTATTCATAGAAAAGGCATTTTCTAAATAGGCTTTGAATGCATGTGATAGGGAGGGTTTATATATAGCGAACCCCCGAGTCTTCAATACAATACTCAACTTAGCTTTGAAAAGCACAAATGATTTGATAATAGCACTTAATATAGGTATCCCACACACAATATAGCTCCATACATGCTTGATTTGATAATAGCACTTAATATAGGTATCCCACGTACAATATAGGTCCATACATGGTTGACTAGAAATAGTAAGCTCATATATATATATATATATATATATATATATATATATATATATATATATATATATATATATATATATATATATATATATATATATATATAGAGAGAGAGAGAGAGAGAGAGAGAATCTCTATAATCACTAACCAATTGACATTATGGTACAAATGATACTAGTTGACATTATTACATTACACTTGGATATATGTTTTATTCAAGGAATCAAGTTTCTTTCTCTTATTTTGTCAAACTAGCACAACAATGGCCTCTTGGTATCTCTTTTCTCATGCAACCCAAATTTTTTGCACTTTTCAATGTTGCTCTTTCTTGTAGGAAGGTTCTAGAGAGTGATGTTGAGGGCTCATTAGTGACCTTACTTGTATGCCAAATGATATCTACATGGGCAGATGGTATATAAAAAGGAGACCTCCTCAAAACCATGATCATCTATCTTTTGCCAAAAGTTCTTCTAGCTAGCATAGGCAAATTATGAGCTCCAGTTTGTCCTTCCTCATTGGTACTTTTGTACATTGGTATTCATCACAATTTTATGAACATCACCCCTGAAAGAGGATTGCCCATCATCATTGTGATTATAGTACTCATGTGCTAATGGTAGCATTTCTTTGAGTTCATGCTTGTTGCAAATACATGTTCTCCACAAACCATCTCATTCCCAATCTATACTTTTTCAAGTATTTGCATGATGTTGTCTACCCAATGGTGAGTTAGATTGACTTTAAAGAGTTGTACTCCTTGTTGCACCATAAACAAGTGGGAGTCAGGAAGGTTATCATTCATTCCAATAGTCTTTTCTCCACTTGTCACATGGGGCATGTGATTAGCAATATAGTGTTACTTTCCTTCCCTCATGATCACATTGAATTCAAATTCCAACAATAGAAATAGCCATCTAGCAAGTCAATCTCTTGACGGTGCAAGGTACTTTCACTAAGTACAACAATTGTTGATGGTCTATGAAGAAAGTGAAGGGGCGAGCAAATAATGATACAAATTCTTTATTACATTGTGTCCAACCCTGCTCGTTCTATCATGGAATAATTCACCTTGACTTTAGTGAGTTGCCTACTAGCAAAACTCATAGCGAAGTCCATATTATGATAGCAAGGCTAGCAAAGTATCACTCTGATCACAATATTTGATGCATTGATGTGTACGTGGAATGTTACTTTCCAATCTAGGGCTCATAAGATAGGTCCAGTAATTAGAGCCTTTTGGTTGAGGACCTTCTAGGTGGAGAATTTAAAAAAGAGAGTATTTCATTTGGAATTTTGCAAACTGGTTTTGGAATTTCTATGAAAAATTCAAAATTGAGAGCAATGATGAGGCTAGTTGAGGTTGAAAGTAATGTCATAGAGAGGTTAAAAGCAATGACATGTTATGCACATTTAGTGAGATGTCAAAATACCAACCAATTATATCCTTTGAGTCACCAAAAATTCTCATTATTCATAATAAAAAACCATGCAAATATTTATTGTCATTTAAAAGTGTCATAATCCTAAGCAAGGTTTGTAAACATAAAAGTCCTCATTATTCATAATAACAAACCACTGAAACATGTGATGTTTATTGAATAATTTATCTTCGTGATCTCATTTGCCACTTGAATTGCCAAAGCATCCTAGATCTTGGGTACATCAATTGTTTACTAGAGACTTTGTCACTTCTTTTATCACATCCTCGCTGGCCTTGGTTATCATGCCGTATGCATGTGTCCAAATGTAGTGGGCATGGTCAACTCCAGTATATCAACCCAAGCCATATTAAAACCATCTCTACACTAAAGTACTTTATTAAATAATGAGCCCACCTCCATTATGATCTGCAATGCTTGGTGTATAAAATCCCTTTCATCATAATCAACTTTTCGCAGCATGTGACGAAGAGAGCCATGTTTTCTATTTTCAATGTTTTTTGCCAGGGAGCTCCTCTAGTATTGGAGGTTCCATCTTGTTAAGAATCGATTAGCTATAGTGATGGTTAGTCCCATACTCTAAGACCTTGCAACCATTATTATTAGTTTGAAAATACTCATACAATAGTATAGGTTATTTGGAAGGGAAGACAATGCATGAGTCTCTATTCTACATTTAGAGAGGCAAACATGTTGGTTTCAAAAAAATTAAATTCAACACACAAAGTGAATAATATAATGATTTACATGACACACATTTCATACCTTCTAGCATTAGAACAAATATGTGAAGGACTAATTTTCATATAACTATGCTTGGCCATTTATGTGATGGAGAGGAGGACAAAAAAAAAACAAAGGATCCCAAAAGAAAGATAAACTTGAAAAATGAAAAGAATAAACAACAAGTGTGAAAGCTGATGAGAATCCACCACTACGTACGATTAGCCTATCATGTTCTAGAATGCAATTATGAACACACAATAATTGCACATTCACAAAAACAAAAGATATAGAAAGATACATCCTTATATGAATGTTTCTTTAGTTAACAAGAGGAATAAAGAAAGCATGTGATAGTTGCACTTTGTTCACAAGGATACAATAATATATAAATGATGCTAAAATTAAAAAAATGCATTTATAGTACTTCAATGGCAAGGAAAAAGGTTACAATATCCAAGCCATGCTCTTTGTCAAAATCAAGAAGCATCTACATACAATGGTGGTAGTAGACATCTTGAAGATGAAACATTTATCTTTTGATGCACCTTGTCTAGGAAAATGAATCTTGTGGAAAAAGGCACCTTGTCTAGGAAAATGAATCTTGTGGAAAAAGGGAAATAAGTATTTCCTTTTCAAATCCATTATGTTATCAAAGCCATCTCCAACCACAAATGCCTCCTTTTTTCTCTTACATGTAACAATACTTTCAAATATGGAAAAACAATCACAATCAATTAATAATAGTTGAAGAAGTTAACCAAGTGAAGCTCATGGATAAAAATCAATTCGATATCATTGATTTTTCACCAATGGCATCAAATCCTTGAGGAAGTTGTTTAGGTTTACTATTTCATCATTCTTGGTAATAAACAAATCTAAGATAAATTGCCTAGCCCACTAATTTAATTTTTCCTAGGACCACTATGGCAATTCACTTGGAACATAAGCTCAACAAGTCTTTTAACTTTTTCTATCATTGTCATTGAAGTCCTCGATTGCACGTTGTGGTTTTGATTTCCCCCATGAAACATTAATTGCTCCATATAGGGGTCAATTTGTAAGATGTAGTATGCCTTGCAAAGAACATGTTTCAAGGCATAAAACCACTTCCTTACAATAGTGGCACCTTTGTTTTTTTCTAACTTGCAAGATGCCCTTTGCACATTATGGTACTATTCAAATGCCCGTGAAAATACATATTATTATGCTTGTTATCACTAATGTAATAAGGACATGAGATTGTATGGCATTGTAGATAGCCTAAACAATGATTTATGTAGGAAATACACTCAATGAAAATACTAGCCACATGTGGCTTGGACTAGAGGTGGTCATTGTATCACTATTGCCTTCCATCCATTTTGGATCTAGAGCCATATGCTAGTGGAAGAATAAAGACAAGGTTAACATTATACTCACATGGGAGCTCGATGAAGAAATGAGGCCCTTGACTTGCACATAGAAAATCCTTCAATTTCCTAGCTCCAAGACTCTAGAAAATCAACTGTGGCATCTCCTTTTGCTCATGAAGGTGCATCATTATGCTTCTAGGTAAGTAGTCCATCTCAAAGTCAACAATCAGTGTTTGAAAGAAGGTTGCCTCATTGAAAGACTTTGAGAGAGAGGTGGAGCTTAAATTCATTATACGGATGAAAGAACAACGCTTGACTAAGCCAATAACTCCTGATGTATAATTTTATTTGCATATGTTTGATCATCATTTTGAGAAAAAATAAGCTTGTATCTAGAAGATAGTGAGGATTCAAGAAGATAATATTCACCCCCATGTGTATTAGATTAAGAATGCATATCTTGATCACCTTAGATGAGCAGGGTCAATAGCAACATGCACCCTGAATAGCTTGATCACCTCAGTAGAAACAGAGTCAATAGGTTGCAACATTCACCTTGAATATCTTAAAATTAGAGAAAGAAGAGATTGTAAATAGAAAGAGAATCTCTAAATTTTCTATTCCTTTAGAGGCACAATGTGATCCAAATGCTCAAACCCAATAAACCACTCAATACTTGCCTTAACCATGGGTAGAGAATGAACGATAAACATGTGCAAGGTTTGAATTCAATGAATAGGAGTGCAATCAAGGTAATACTCCTCACTATACTTTATATACCCCTTCATGCACCTTGATAAGCAAGGTTGCTCGCGTTGCTCTTATAAAAGCAGGGTTTTAAAAAAATTGATGTTATTTTTGAAATAAAACTATTAAAAATATATATTTAATTTTAATTTTTTAAGAACTTTTAATTTTTTATTTTTATTATATTTTATTAATAATTTTATATGTTAATTATAAATTAATACTTATTATCTTCCTATTTTTTATTTTGACATCTATTCCTCGATTTCATAAATCAATGGGTAGAAAAATTACATATATTTATATTTTTAATAATATTATTTTAATTTATTAGTTTAAATATTGCATGGTCAAGGGAAGGGATGGCCAAGGCCTGCCGATCTCCCATCTTAAGGGTTATATAAAGAGGGTGTGGATACCCTTTACCCTTCATGTTATTCACACAAAAAAGGGGGTATGTTTTTTAAGCGAGCTTGCTTAGGCGAGATTTTGAGCCATGGCAGTAGATAGGCAAGCTTTTAGGTCAACAGACTCTAAGGAAATGCTAAGTCAAGGATGTTCATATCAGAGTATTAAGCCATTGTGAGCCAATTAATGACTATCTTACCTATGGCATATTGGTCTATGGAGGTCATAAATCAATACCTCTTGCAAATGGAAACTTGAAAGTATGGTTAGTGTAGTTTAAACTAGAGTGATGAAACATGTTTGGTTGCAAAGTTTACATGGTATGTGCTTCCTTGAAAACTTAACTTATTCATGGTTTGCTCTTAATTGTTACTAAAAGGAGATGATGATCCAACCACAAGGACACCATAGTAATAAACAATGATAAGGCATGGAAAACATAAATATCATGTCACACCCATTACATGGCATGAAAAGAGTCTATAAAAGCATGAAATTATACATATCCTTCAAGGCGTGAAAAATAATATGCTCATCCTTTTCTATGCCTAATTAGTATCACCCCAAGGAAAGCAAGAGCCAATTATAGGCTACGTAAGTTGTCCCTTACTCATCATTATGGTCAATCTTCGCACTACATAAAGCACTCTCTTTACATTCATTGGCTAGATGATGACAAATATGCACTATGGTGGTTGTTATAAGATCCAAGATACATGCTCGACTTTCTTATATACTTAAAAGATATATGGTGAATATTATGTTGGCGCATAGAGAGAATGATGAGAGAGAGAGAGAGAGAGAGAGAGAGAGAGAGAGAGAGAGAGAGAGAGAGAGAGAGAGAGAGAGAGAGAGAGAGAGAGCACACACTAGGGAATGGAAGATGGGCAAGTCCCCCCCCTCCCCCCCCTTTGTGGAGTTATATTATTGACAAGGAGCAAGCTCCTCCATTACACATAAACTAGTTCTTAACTTGCAGAGCTTGGGAACAAGACCACGGTTCCTTGCATGGTATACAACCATCTAACACTTGCACAACTTGGAAGTGGGCACCTTTTGATCCTTCTTGAGTCTCTCCTTCTCTCCTACACAATATGTGTAGGGCTCTCCTCTTGGAGCTTGATTTTAGCAGAGCTTCCACAACACTTGCACCTTCTCTCCTACACATGTGTAGGGATTTTCTCTTGGAGCTTGATTTCAACAGAGCTTCCGTAGCACTTGTAGGGATTTTCTCTTGGAGCTTGATTTCAACAGAGCTTCCATAGCACTTGCACCTTCTCTTCTCCTCTTGGAACTTGATTTCAGCATAGCTTTTGCAGCACTTGCTCCTTCTCTTCTCCTCTTGGATGCATGCAAAGTGATGCTTCCTTCACCTCTCCCACACCCAAGGAGATAGGCTTCAAGAGCTTCTCTTCTTGGAGAGAGACTTGAGTGCCAAGATTGGAAAGGTTGATCTTCATGCAAGATGTGGCCGTTCCAAGACCTACTCTACTGCACCAATTTTGAAATATCTCTCTGTGTGTTGCTCAGATAGAAAAACGTCCAACACAAAAGTTGTAGAGCTCACCGTTTCCATTAACCTCTGTGGGTTGTTTTTAGAGATTGGCTTTCTATCACGATATATTTTAAAAATGTATTCACCATGTCTATTTTAAGAAAAGCAGCTTTTTAAACTCTACTCTTAACTTATGGTCCATGCAACCATCTTGAGCCATAGATAAGGAGAGTTCATTAGATTTCCTTGGGCCTCAACCTTAAAATTGACTTCCCACAAAAGCTTGTGTCATCTTAGACCTTAGAAAGAGAAAATCACTTCTCTCCTCACTTCCAAAGGATCACGTCTCTTGTCTTTCTTAGTGAGAGAATTACCTCTCTCATTTTTTCTTAGTGAAAGAATTACTTCTCTTCTTAATTCATTAAGAGAGAAAAGACCTTAAACCTTGACTTGTAAGGGAGAGGATGACCCCAAATGAATGCAATGCTCATTACACACAAGTAAACATTCCCAGGAGTCCCCGGATGCACACATAAATACATATACACAATGCTAATGCACTTCCTCTTCTTAGAACTCAATCCATATTCATTTATGTGTAACTCCTTGGTTCTTGTGTACACTCTCACACTTGGCAGACAGTTACTTCCCCCTTTATAACTTGTACTGCCTGTACTAGATATCCCCGTCACAGTGTTCTGATCACCCCATTAAGTGATGCACTAGGAATACTGGTCTCTAAATGGTCTCATGGCCATGCTAGATCATCATCAACACTTAAAGAAAAGCGAGTCATTAGTTTATTGATATAAATTTACTAAATAGAGAATATAAAAGTGAGTCATTAGTTGATTGATATAAATTTACTAAATAGAGAATGTGTAATAAGCAATCAATTTAGTGACAATGGTTGATAGTGGATGCCCCCATAGGAGCACTTCCCAAACTTTAAGACTAGTACTTGCCTCTTGATCGCATCATTCATCAGGGAGTTTTCTTCACCCAATTTTTTAATACTCAACATAATAAAATCAGAAGGGCTTTAGTCTCCGAAGGACTCTCTTATCGACATTTCTACTTACTTCTTCTCAACCTCTCTGAATTCAGATTTCATTCCATTGTAGAGAGGAAGATATTCACTTCTGAAGGTATCAAAATTCATTCTTCTAAGGATCGTCATAGTTCCATTGTCTTGATAATACCAACTTTGGAGGGTTTCAATAGCATAGGTTGTGATGAACACTCTATCTATTAGCTTCTAATGAGTGGCCACTTGGACAAATAGAAGGTTGTCAGTATACCAAGCATCCCACGTATCTTACTATTGAGCTTCCACAAACAGAAGGTTATCAGTACACCAACCATCCCACGTATCTTATTATTGAGCATCCACAAACGAATTCCAACTCTTTTCCTTCTTATTCTTGCAGACTTCTATTGACTGCAACTCCTGAAGTTTCTTCACAATCTCCCACTCGATGATGTCTGAAAATTCTTCAATGAAGGCCAAATATCCCATGGATGGTTAGCCTCTCTATTTCTGCTTTACTCTTCAATTTTGTGGGAAACAGTTGGCTATAGTGATACAACTTTCTGCTCAAGGGGGTCACTCATAAATATATGTATATATAGCGTGAGTTCAAAATAAGGGGTTTTTAAAACACCATTTTTATACATTTTTTACATATAGAAGGGTGTCATATAAAGGGGTTACTTACAAATTGAATAAAAAAGGGTTGTATTTTATTCAAGAAAAATTCACAGATTAGGATATTTATAAATCGGCCATGAATGCACGTTATATAGAGAATATATATATAGTGAATCCCCTAAGACTTTCTATAGCTTTAGAAGACAGTGGGATGCCACATAGATCTCGCATCAAGATAGTGACATGTTTCGGTTATTAAGGGATGCACTTCTTGTAGAAAGTGATTTTAGCAATGAAGATCTCTATTACTTCAATAGTGGTAGGACTTCTATAATCTTCCATTGCTTTTTTTTCTTCTTTAACAGTGCGACTTCTTCCATTTTTAGCCTTTGACTATTGGTGGCATTTTTTCCCTAGCTATGCATGGAGCTCCAAGAGGAACACTATGAAAAAAAAGGAAACTACTGAAAGAAAATCTATCTTGTCACACCAACAAGTATGCTCTTCATATTTTAATCAACCACAAGAAGAAAAAACAACACCAATCTTCACACATCATCACATAGCAACTCTCTACAAATTTATCACAATAAATCTTTAGTATATTCTTCATAGAAAAACCATCAAAGAACCACAATGATACAAAAAGAGAGATCAACTTTGAACAAAATTCATCGCATAGCATTCATCTTTTATCATCTTCATAGTCTTTATAGTCTTTCTCTCATGTAGATACTCTTCATAAAAATTGGCTATCTCTCATACCCTATCTCTCTCACATATTCTCTCTCTTAATAATACATGAGAATAACCAAGAAATACTCTCAATAATCCTATCTTGGTTGTGGATACCCCTCCCAAGTGATATGTGTAATTTGAAGAGTCATTCATAAAAATTGGCTATCTCTCATACTCTATCTCTCTCACATATTCTCTCTTTTAAAGTACATGAGAATAACCAAGAATTACTCTCAATAATCCTATCTTGGTTGTGGATACCCCTCCCAAGTGGTATGTGTAATTTGAAGAGTCATTAGATCCACTACAATGTCCCTTGAAAGCTCACTACTATCAGTGTCACTGTAGTCTTCAATTCAAGTTCAATTCAAGTCTTCATTAGCTACTTCTTTGAGCTATTTTGAACTTATATCCATCCATTAGAACACATAAAAAAAGTAAATAGAGGCTTACAGAATAGATACAAAAGCTCTACAAAACATTACAGAGGGTCCATAGAAGACATAAAAACCATATAGCTCATATCAAAACCACATCAAATCATCCAAAACCATCAAATACACTCTTAATCACTCCTCATATGACTCATTCACAATCCCAACCTCACAAATAGAAAGAAAATAGATCAAAATGGAGGCAAAATAAATCCTATCAAAACTAAAAAGACTCAAAAAATAAATAAACCCTCAAAATCAACCATTAAGCTTACAAAAAAAAAAGCCCAAAAAAGGTCAATTCAAACCTCAACAACTATTATCCAAGGGGATCATAAAGATCCTTAAGTCCCAAATACATGAGTCAGGATAACTAAAGGTTCTAAATGAGAGAAGTAAAACCCTATTTAAAGATGTAAAAAATAATCAAAGGATTACATTCCCTTCAAGGGGCTAGGCTAATGTCTTTCGCTAAATTCATGGCAAGTTAATATGCCCTATGGAACCTCAAGTTGGAAGGATGGTACATAGAAAAATTCCAAGTTACATAGGTTGCATCTCAATGATTATTTAATGCATTAGAAAGTATTTTTTATGATTGTATATTTTGATTAAAGATTACACTAATTAAGATGACCTTGAGTTGAAAGAATAACTCAAAAAACTATTGGATGAAGGCTACATCTAGCCAAGTTACTCATCATGGAGATCTCTAGTCTTATTTCAAAAGAAGGACGGCACGCTCCATCTTTGCATAGAGATCTATCTTGTACAATCAACAACCATATTTTTCATATTTAATATGATCTCAACAAAGAAACGAACACCAAGAAAATGAAATCTTCACATAGCTTCATAGAAACAATTCTCCCATGGCTTTAACTTTAACAAAATCCATCATGCTCTTCATATACTTTATAGAATTCTTTGATAGACCACAAAAACATAATAGAATACACCACTTTGAATGAAAAGATATCACATGTGCTTCATCTTCAAAGATTCCATAGCTTTCTCCCACAATCTCTCATAGATAGATAAATTGGTTTTGGCATAGAATTGGATGTCTCTGACTCACACACACTCTCTCAATAGGACATCATATCCTTACTACAATACTCAATAATCACTCACAATAACCCTCCTTTGGTCGTGGATATCCCTCCCAAGAGGTTTGTCTGATATGGAAGGTTACCAGAGCCACTACAGTGACTCTTCCTAGCTCACTACTGTCACTTCACTCCAATCTTCTCTCGAGTCTTCAACAAATGCTTCTTCCACTTCATTGAGCTCTTTTTAACTTGCATTCACCTCTTTCCAAGGCTACAAAATTTTCCCAAAGTCACACATGCATTCCACAAAACACTTGCAGAGGCATACAGAAGAACAGAAACAGAGGATCTATAGAAGCTCAACAGAAAGCATCCAACTCAGCTAAAACCAATCAAAACCATAAAAAACCATTCAATGAGCTTTTAAAAAACCTCAAAATTCATCAATAATTACTCCATCCTTCCATACAGAAGAAAAAAACAAAATAGATGCAAAACAAAAGCTATCAGAACCAAATAGAACCTCAATAGAACCTAATAGAACATCACAGAACTTCAAATATCTACCAAAAAATATCATGAGCTTATCAAATCCATTCCACCCTATCCAAAATCCTCTCAAACCACTTTCAAAACATTCAATCATCATCTAAAATCATCCATTTAGCCCTCAAAAACAACAAAAATCAACCAAAAAACACAGGTCATTTTAGCATTCAACATATATCCCCACACTTAATAAGGGAGCATCCTCGCGACCTAGGAAAAAGAGAATATAAGTTCATCAAATAGCTCAACTCAATCTTCTTTAGCATGTTCAATAACACCTTCTAACCACGACCCCATCTTATAACCTGCATCTAATAAAGAATACAATGAAAGGAAAACCCTTTATCCATTAACACATCTTATGAACAACAGAAAATCATAACAAATTTGTAAAGGATATACGAGGTTTCTTCTGTCCATCTATAAGATAGAATCATGAACCACCATCCAACAGCTTTTGAATCAAGTCCATCTTCATCTTTAACTCCATAGAAGAAGGATAATACACCACACATATATCATAGAACATACATAAAACTCATACAGACACAATACCAAGTAGTCTGAATGGCACATGCCCCCCAAAAATGGAGAGTATAGAAAAAGTTTTTATATTAAGAAAATATGATACAACCAAGAAAAGGCTTCACTTCAAAGCAAGACAAAGATATTTATTTTTAACATGCATGCTAAACTTGAGACGCTCCAGAGCTTTACTCTCATCGAAAAAATACTAATGTACATTCTACAGGAATTGTAAACAACATATCCTTTCCAACAAGATAATGAACCTAGTAGGGAAAGCCTGTGAAAAGTAATACAGAACATCCATTTGAGCAATAGTCATGTCCACATTTGGATTTATGATCAACTATGGGATACTCTTTTGAGTATTTAGATGAGACTGTTGATGCATGAAAGCAAGATACCAACAAAAGTGAACAACAAGGCGTACAGAAGTATCCTCAGAATGAACATGCACCCGAGCAGCAAAATAAAGATAAAAAGTTAAACATGTAGCAGACATCTCCCAAGATCCTAGAATAAAAGGCCAATTTAACACCAATCATGTCAAAGAATCATACAATGTCCATTGCCTTCGACGAAGAATATCACTGTCATATCCAGGTGTATCCGGCACTGATGATTGGGGAGGAAGGTTAATAAAATCAGATGGAGATGGTAATGGAATAAGAGAGGAACATTGCAAAGGTGGATAAGACAAATCATAAAATGAAGGTAAGTGAAGGGATAAGGAAGATGGAAAAGACAAAAAATTCATCAAAAACATTTGAAGGGATTCCACTGAGAAAATAAAAGGAATAAGAGGAACTATAGAAGAAGGTTCAGAAGGGGTAGGAGACGTTGTAGGATCAGCATAATAAAAGGACAGATAGTAAAAATAGGAATATGAGGGAATCCAAAAGGATTAAAGGACAAAAGAGGAATAGTATCAGAGATAGAAAAAAGAAGGGAAACATATAACAGAAAGTGATATGACATGAGAGAATAGGAAAGAAGATCGGCAGGATCTAACGGGTATATAGAACAACAAAAATTAAGGGCCTAGGAAAAGGAATCAATAAAAAATGGATGATCAGTAATATAGCTTAATAGTTGAGTTTACAATGGTTGGATATCAGACTTATGAAAGACACTCCGTAAATGACAATGTTCTAAAGCATCATCCTCCAAAGGCCAATGCCAAGCACACCCTCTATACCAAGACATTTGCTGATGATAAGTCTTCAAGCTTTCTATTATAACATGAGTTCCACTGAATGAACATACATGACTACTCACAAAATCACATTCCCCACATAAACATTTATATCCTCCTCATCAAGAATTTACAGATATCCTGTGAGGTACATAAAAGACAATAAATGGGTTTCATGTGAAACAAGCTCATCCACAAAGCTATCAAAGATAGCTCTTAGCAAATTTGTAGACCATAGATTTGACCACCCTTCTTCTGGAGATTCCAAATCCACATTGCTTAAGGAAATGTACAAGACAAACCTCTGTTGATTATACTTAATCCAGAAGGAAGGGGGAGGGGACACCAATTTAGCATAGCAAGTAAAGTCATCCTACACATAGTTCATTCACTACTAAAGGTGTTCTACCTTAGCAAAAAACCCATCACACAGCTTAGCCTTCTGCTGCAACTGGAAAAGCTCCTCTTTAGAAGATAAGACATAAGAAACTATAGAATATCGAGGAGGAATAGAGAGAGTAGTAATTTTTTGGTTCAGCTCTTCAATAAGCTTTTTCTGGGATTCAACAGTGTCTTGGGAATGCTGCAATTGACCCTCACAAGTACCCAACTTACGAGTTGACTCTATCATGTCCTCAAGAGCTGCCTTCTTTTCTTTAGTCAAAGACACATTCTCAGCTTCCAAGGTAGTTACTTTAGTTTCTAACTCTTTGATTTGGGCTTGTTGGGAATCCATCAAAGCAATAGCTTCAGTCATCCGTTTATGAATGTCACTGTGAGGTAGCTTTTTCAGATGCCAAGTCCACCAAAGCTTTGCTCAACTGACTAGTCAGAGAATCAAATTTGTTTTGCAATGAATTATAAACCCTCATGTAAATAAACTGAAGACAAGAAGGGAAGTCTCCAATGTAGACTGGACACCAAAAATCAACTGGGAAAGCAAAGGTCTAGCTAGCATCATCTGTAAAGAAGAGGAAATTTACTTATCTAGGTGTCCATTCCTTTGGGCAGTAAATAAGTTAGGAGGATAAGACAAGAATGAAGGGAGGGAACTACCAGAAACACGAGGGGTAGTGTCCTACACAGGAGAATCTGCAAAACTGAAGTTGAAGATAGACTAGGCAGCCATGTGATACATCTGTGTTTAGTTCAAAAAAACCTAGGAGGGGGCTCATCCTTCGAATCTAAATTTGGTTGTAATGGAGGAGGAGATGAAACAGAAGGTGGAGGCTACTTCGAAGAGGAGCAGGATCAGCCATCGGCACATCACCAAGAGGAGGAGAAAAAGTAATAATTGTTTTATGAAAGACACCATACAAAATATTACTACCTTGACTTTTTCTGAATCTCTGAAAATGTTGATCCATCTTGGCGAGCACGAATGTGACCCAATTAAACTTGGCTCCCTTAAGGATCCGAATAGACACGGTGAAAAGCTCCTTGGATAGACATTTGGAAGCAAGCTTTCCAGACATGAATCTATCTTGGAGGAATTGGCATAGTTGCTTCCACGCCAAAGAGGAGATATGAGTAACATAAACCCCATAGTTAGTAATAACTTTGCTGGACACCAAAGGCGTAGATGTCTCCTTCTGAAGAAGTAAAAGGATCTCCTCGACGGTCAATAATAACTGATTGCCACTAGGTACAAAGGAAGCTGAAAGAGGCAGACATAACGCTTCATTGATATTGGTAGTGGATAGGCAGAAGCGTCTAGACTATTTTTTATATGATGCCAAGAAAGCATAGTAGAGCTTGTTGTCCACTGGCAGAAACTTAAGCACTGCAAATGAATGAAGACCAGCACATCGAATACAATCTGCCTCCAAGAGAAGGGAATGGTTATGCACTGGCAATGGCACATGCTGGATCACAATTAGGGGAGTAGAGGAAGATGCCATTTAGACTACACAAGATATCCACACACACAACCAAGAAAAATAGGAAAATTTCTGCAAAACCCAAACAAGCCACCACTAAGAAAAATATTAAGAAAAAGAAATAGAAGAACAGACAGGATCGGACCAAACTTCCCCAATCAATCCACATCCTATGTAAAAAAAATTCGACATGACCTATGCACTCATGCAATCGAAAGCTTCATGCAATGCACATAATCAGGCACCCTGAAACCTCGTAATCAAGCACTCAAAAAGAACAAAAATTCAAACACACCATATCCCAGACATTGACAAGACTCAAAACAAAATAATAGATTCGGACCATCAGAATAAACACAGACAAATATGACCAATATCTTTGATTAAGAAATCCCAATCCCCATAAACGTTGGCGTATACCTAAGATGCCGTGAAGTGAGCGAGTGATCGCTATCGAATTTCTTTTAACCAATGAGAAATTAAGTTGCAATTCATTAGTAATTAAACCCTTAATGCATGGTGAATTGAATTTGCATCCCAACCCCACTCAGATTGATTTGATCGACTAGACTAGAAGTCTCTTAAAAATGCAGTTCGTTTTTAGAAATTACATGATCTTTGGCACAAAATGCATGCATGCGTGACTTTGGGGGGTTCATTTTGAATTACAAATTAATTGTGTCTATAGCACATATGTGCGTTCATTGTGGATTAATTTTAGAAAAAATTAGGTAGGTTATTATGCCAAAGTGCACGTGCAACGGTGGGGGTTCCTTTTATAACTTAATAGTCAATTCATTTTAATTTAAAATTTTAGGATGTGCATCCTGTTAATTCTGTGGGTGCAACGGTGTCAAAGGGTTTGCAGTTCATGGTATAAAACATGGAGTTCTTATGATTGCAGATGAACTTCATTAGGACACACATGAGACACTTTCATGCATCATTCAGTTATTATACCCCTACATTAGTCTTAGATGTCATTTAAGTTCATAAGTTCCTTTGTAACTTGGCATGTAATTTTCAGTTTGTATCATGCAAATTGATAAAAATAAAGTCTATGAGGCCCTTTAGCTTGGACTACATGTGTTCTTTGATAGTTTACAGGTTATGACACATTGGTTTATGAAGTTCATTAGCTTGGAAGATCCAACTTTTGTCAAGAGCACTCCAAAGTTGACTAGGTCCACAAGTGACACGGAGTAATAGTTGCAAAGGACTTATATGACTTGTATATGATCAATATGAACTCTTTTTTGTCTGGAAGAAGGAGAGGAGTCCAGCCCATGTTTTGTGGTGCATTTTTCGGGCCTGCACACGTGTGGAAGATGGAGGGAGAGTTGAAGACTATGGTGAATGCTCCAAAGCATGCAAACACAAAGCAAACTGAAGATAAAGAGGAGATACAAACAAAGAAGGTAAGAGTCATTTTTTCCCATCCATTTGGAATCACAAAAATGAGTGGTATGATAGTTCATGAAAGGGAAAAGCAGAGATAAAGTATTCAGCCTACTCTTATGAGCTTCTTCTTCCATTTTCTTACCATATTCATGTACCATTGAAGCCCTTCTTGTGCCCAAGTACTTGAGTGACTTTGGGGCAAGTCAAGAGGTGATTTTTGCCAATGTATGGGCTGAATAGGCTCTCGCAAAACTGTCATAAACAGGGCAGCCATTAAAACTCATTCATTTGAAGGGGTTTCTTAAAATTTAATCACTTCCTTGTGTAGACAATGCTCCTGACACAATAGGGCATTGGTTGAGATTGTAATGAGAGACTTTCCCATGAGTTTGTATACATTTATGAGTCAAGTTTGAGGGCTGGAAATTACTATTTTAATTTAGAGAAGAAGTACATGTGTGGTTCTATTGATGCATTTTTATCATCCTTTGGACTCTATGTCAGTTGTAATGAGTTCTATCTCTCTATATCTTGTATCTTGAAGTCTCAATACATGTATCTTCATGAAATGAAGGAAATTAGAGCTTGAATTTATTGTAGGAAATGGAACAAATCCTGAAATAGATTTATGCATAAACTTCATGGTTATTGATGTAATCGGATCCAAGTTTTTTATGGTAAACTTGTATGACATGGCTATGTAAGATATTGGTTACTCTCTATCTCATCTACTCTCTCCATAACCCGAGAATCCATCAAACCCCAACCTTTTTCCTCTCTTCCCTTTGAATCTCTCACTCCTCCTTTGCTCTAAACCCTAGTGGTAGACCTTTGACCCCCAACACGACGACAGTGGTAGACCTTCCACCCCCAACACGGCGACAGTGGTGAACCCGATGTGAAGGTCAGCTCTGCAGAATAGAAAGCACAATGGGAGAATCATCAGGTTCAGGAGGAGATGCCTTGCAGTAGTTGGTTTGTCTGATGCAAGAGAACCAACAACAACAATTGTAATTTCAGCAGCAGATGTAACTGCAGCAACAACGGAGGCAAGATGAAGAGCGGAGTGATGTTGCAGCCATTAAAGCTTTGGAGGCAGTTGGGCAAGAGCTCAAGAAATTTAATGGGCAAGATGGTCTTCTTTGGGGTCCTCTTTTATCCGCCTCTATACTGGCAAGATGGTCTTCTTTGGGGTCCCTCATCATGCTTGGAGCAAATACTGTGCCCA
This sequence comes from Lygodium microphyllum, assembly GCF_053477565.2. Lineage (NCBI taxonomy): Eukaryota > Viridiplantae > Streptophyta > Polypodiopsida > Schizaeales > Lygodiaceae > Lygodium > Lygodium microphyllum. The sequence continues at coordinate 28,339,873 of NC_141157.1, read as the reverse complement.
TTTGGCCGTGCATGGCCTCCAAGACCGGATTCATGGTCTTTTCCAGAAAGATGCGGGATGGTCTGCATTCAAGAAGGCTCTTCGAGAAGAACTATTTCTTGAAGATTCTAGCCTCATGATGAAGAAAAACTTCACTGAATGGGTTGAAAGGCCCAATAAGGAACTAACTGCCATTGCTCTTCACTGCGAATTTGAAAGCAAATTTGCTCAGCTAGATCCTGATGATCAGCAAAGTATGGAGAGCCAGAAGATTGAATTGTTTCTGAAGGCTGCAGATCCTCTTCTTCAAGGGAAGCTGACTGATTGGCTTGAAGATCCTGACTCTGAGACATGATTGAAAAATGCTTGGGGTGATGTCACTGAAGCAATTAATATGATTGCTCGGAGAGAGCAGATGTGTCTAAGGTGGGGTTCTACCTGTGCACCATCTGAGTCCATAAAAGAGCCTGTTCTTGTATCTCGACCTCCTATTTCTATGGCCGAGCAACCAAGAAATCCTATTGTTCCACCTCCAAAGAAGGATGTCATGGACGAGCTGATCAAGAGCATGTAGGATCTCCATCTTAATCTAACGGAGATTAATTCCAAGGTGGAAAGGCTTGATGTGAAAGTGGAAGAAAGAGGACGGACAGCTGTCCAAAGACCCATACGAGAAGGCTTCAAAAGACGATGTATTTGGTGTGACAGCCTACAGCATGATAAGAGGGAGTACAATGCATTTCGTGAAGCTGAGGCGCAAAAATTGGTCTTTTGGAAGGATGGTAAAATTCATGCGACCGAAACTGGGCTTCCTCTTGACCCAAATTTCGGTAACGGTGGCATGAAGAAAAGACTGGAGGATTTGGCAACAAGAACAGCCTATGCAGCTGTCGATGCAGCTACCTATGGGCTACAAGTTGAGCCAACCAATGAGATTGTTAAAGCATGTAAAGCTGATGTAAAAACTAAAGTGTGGATACAGGCCGCCTTAGATCGCATGGAGCGAGGCAAGACGTCCAAAGATGATTTGACTACTTCCAGTCAATTTCAAGACTATTTTATGGGCTGATTTATAATGATACATTGGCTGAAATACATGCAGCTGTTCATGTAGAAAATCAGGCTGAAAATCAGTCCATACAGGTATGCACATTGGATATTTATGACATAATTTAAGAATTTGCTGATCATGAAGCTTTTGGACAGCCAAATAGGGATGAGGCAAGAGTAGAAACAAAGTACAAGATAGTTGACAAGAAGGTCAAGCCGGTGGCAACTCCACTACCTCCTGAAAGTGAGAGACTAGCTGAAAGGGTATCCAAATAGCCAAGACTTCGTGACCCCAAAGATATTGGTCAGCAATTTACAGCTGAAAGCTTACGGGAGCTAAAAATTGGTGAAGAATATTTTCTCTTGCCAGCTAAAAAGCAATCTTTTATGCAAATATTGAAGAAACATGGAAAAGCTTTTTCATTTCAGCCTCATGAAATTGGTTGTGTGGATCTAAGTGTTGTGGCACCAATGGTGATTTTCACGGACCCACACATCCCTTGGAATCTTAAACCAATTCCGGTACCAAGGGCTCATTTGCCTAAGTTACTGGAGCTTTTAAATGAAAAGATAAAGATGCAAATATTGGAGCCATCTTCACCTCCGTATTCTAACCGATGGTTTACCGTGCCTAAGAAGAATGGATCTTTGCGATTCATTCAAGATTTACAGCCTGTCAATAAAGTTACTATTAGAAATGTTGGTTCGGGTCCAATTGTTGATAAATTTGCTGAGGCTTTTGTAGGTAGAGCAATTTATTCCATGGGTGTTTTATATTCGGGCTATGACCAATTTCAACTTGCTTTGGAAAGCCGAGAAATTACCACAATGAAGACACCTCTTGGTTTAGTCCGCATGTGTACTCTACCCCAAGGAGCTACAAATTCAGTGGCTCACATGATGAATGCCATGCACAAAGTATTGAGAGATTATATTCCCCAACTTACTCTTCCTTTCATTGATGATGCACCGATCAAAGGATGTGATATTCATGAGAAGAATGAAGAGCTCAATGAGCTTGGATGCCGCAAGTTTGTTTCCGATCATATTAATGATTGTGCTCAAATCTTGTCTAAACTGGAAGAATTCCATCTTACTCTTTCAGGAGCTAAATCTGTTTTTGGAGTTGAAGAAGTTCTTGTGGTTGGGCATATGTGTGGCCCATATGGCCGAAAGCCTTCTCCAATCAAGATTGATGCCATCAGCAAAATGCGGGAAATATGCACAAATGTTTCGGAGGTGAGAAGATTTCTTGGAGCATGTGTTTTCTATCTTATTTGGATCCCACACTTCGCTCATGTTGCTGAAAATATTTATCAACTGTTAAGAAAAGGACAAAGGTTTATGTGGGAAAAATAGCATACTCAAGCTGTTTGAAAATTGAAGAAATTGCTGATTTCAGCCCCCACCTTGAAGAGGGCTGATTACTCTAATGGACAGCCTATCATACTCATGGTAGACACAAGTCTTATTGGGATAGGATGGGCTGTTGGTCAAGATGATCTTGAGGGCAATAGGTATGCAATCCGCTTTGGAGCAAAGGTTCTTAATGAACGTCAAAGAAGGTATGCTCAAATTAAAAGAGAACTTTGGGGAGTTGTAACTGCATTGAAGTGTGATCGGGAGTACTTCATGGGTGCACATGTAGTAGTTGAAACAGATTGTCTTCCACTCTTAGGCATGATTGCCACTATTCCACTCCCGACATAGCTATGCTAAGATGGATAGCCTATATTAAATCCTTAAATCCTGATTTAAAACATATTGCAGGAAGAGATAATCCAGTTGCTGACATGCTTTCGAGTGCCAGATATAAAGATGAAGAAGAGATGATGGATGAGGAAATAACAGAGTCTATATTTGCTGAAAATGATGATGTAATTGCTAGTTCAAAAAAAAAAAAAGTACAGCTGTTCTTAATGATGGTACAACTGTCATAAATGCAGGTACATCATTAATTACAACAAGTATAGCAGGCACTGCTATTGTAACACAATTTACAGTAGCAAAGAATGAAGAAACAACCATGGAAAGACGGTGTGTAGCTGAAAGATAGCATGCTCAATGCCTTGTTTTAGTTTGTTCTCATTTTATGGAAGAATATTATGCAAACGATTGGCTAAAAATTGGCCAATACTTGAGCACTATGGCAAAGAAGGAAGATTGGACTCACGAGGAGTTCAAGAGAATCAGGAGAAAGGCTTATGGCTTCTTTCTCAAAGACGGCTACCTTTGGAGGCATGAGAAGAAGAAAGGAGGAGCGCCTGTTCGTGTCTTAGGAGACAAGAAGACTCAAAGACAGGTCATGCAAGAATTTCATGAAAGCCTATTGGCTGGCCATAGAGGCATATGGGGCACTTTTTGCCAAAATAAAAGAGAAATTTTGGTGGCAAAACATGTATAAAGACATTGAGCATTTTGTTGAGTCTTGTTATGTTTGTTAAGTGTACTCTATGGTTAAGCATAGAGATGGGCTTCAGCCTACCTTTCCTTTATCCATTCATTACAGATGGGTTATTGATTTAGTAATCATGCCTACAGGAATTTGGAACATGAGATATCTAGTGCTTGCTAGAGAAGATCTCACAAATTAGGTGGAAGGAAAAGCCTTGACAATAAAGACCACTCAAGTTGTTAGATTTTTACTTGAAGAAGTGTTTTGCAGGTATGGTTGTGTTGCCAAAGTAACTACTGATAGAGGAGAATTGGATGCCGATGAGGCTCGCCATTTCTTTGCTCAATTGGGAATCAAGCTATCTCTTACATCAGCCTACAATCCTGAAGGCAATGGTAAGAGTGAAAGAGGTCATCAACCGATTCTCAAAGCTTTGGCAAAGTCTTGCAGAGGGAAGATGAGAGAATGGCCTAAAATGCTTCCATTCGCATTATGGGCTGATAGAACTACCCATAGTGTAGTGACGGGTTATATGCCAGCTGAACTAATGTATGGGTAGCCACCTATTATGCCTATTGAGGAGTCTATTATCACATGGAGTATCTTGCCTTGGGATGAAGGCATAAATATAGAAGAGTTGTTGATTTTGCACATAAGGCAGCTTGAAAGAAGGCCAGAGGATGTCAAGACAACCATTGAAAGGCTGAAGGCAGCGAGGTTGAAGAATAAGAAGAGGTTTGACAAGTGTCATCGACTCCATCCAAGAGCTATCCAAGAGAATGATTGGGTACTTGTCTATGACAGCAACCTAGACAATCAGTATAGTGCTCATAAGAAGCTAGCCAAGTGATGGTTTGGACCATATGTGGTGAAAGTAGTACATGATAATGCTACTTACACTTTGGCTGAAATGGATGGGACCATGATCAAGATACCAATAGCCGAAAAACGTATCAAGCTCTTCAAACGAAGAGAGTCTTCTACTTATGAGCTTGATGACTTGGATGTGAGCCATATACTTGAAGATAGAAAGAAGAAGAAGACTTAGAGGAGGAAGGTAAAAATATGTCAGAAGAAGAGCCTCCTTAACCTGCAATTTCATGAAGTGGCACATGCCGGAGGATGTGCAGGTTAGGAGGGGGTGAATGTCAAAGGGTTTGCAGTTCATGGTATAAAGCATGGCGTTCTTATGATTGTAGATGATCTTCATTAGGGCACACATAAGACACTTTCATACATCATTCAGTTATTATACCCCTACATTAGTCTTAGATGTCATTTAAGTTCATAAGTTCCTTTGTAACTTGGCATGTAATTTTCAGTTTTTGTATCATGAAAATTGATAAAAATAAAGTCTATGAGGCCATTCATCTTGGACTACAAGTGTTCTTTGATAGTTTATAGGTTATGTCACATTGGTTTATGAAGTTCATTAGCTTGGAAGATCCAACTTTTGTCAAGAGCACTCCAAAGTTGACTAGGTCCACAAGTGACACGGAGTAATAGTTGCAAAGGACTTATATGACTTGTATATGATCAATATGAACTCTTTTTTGTGTGGAAGAAGGAGATGAGTCTAACCCACATTTTGCGGTGCATTTTTCGAGCCTACACACCTGTGGAAGATGGAGGGAGAGTTGAAGACTATGGTGAATGCTCCAAAGCATGCAAACACAAAGCAAACAGAAGATAAAGAGGAGATACAAACAAAGAAGGTAAGAGTCCTTTTTGCCCATCCATTTGGAATCACAAAAATGAGTGGTATGACAATCCATGAAAGGGAAAAAAAGAGATAAAGTATTCAGCCTGCTCTTATGAGCTTCTTCTTCCATTCTCTTACCATATTCATGTACCATTGAAGCCCTTCTTGTGCCCAAGTACTTGAGTGACTTTGGGGCAAGTCAAGAGGTGATTTTTGCCAATGTATGGGCTGAATAGGCTCTCCAAAACTGTCATAAATAGGGCAGCCATTAAAACTCATTCATTTGAAGGGGTTTCTTGAAATTTAATCACTTCCTTGTGTAGACAATGCTCCTGACACAATAGGGCATTGGTTGAGATTGTAATGAGAGACTTTCCCATGAGTTTGTATACATTTATGAGTCAAGTTTGAGGGCTGGAAATTACTGTTTTAATGCAGGGCAGAAGTACAAGTGTGGTTCTATTGATGCATTTTTATCATCCTTTGGACTCTATGTCAGTTGTAATGAGTTCTATCTCTCTATACCTTGTATCTTGAAGTCTCAATACATGTATCTTCATGAAATGGAGGGAATTAGAGCTTGAATTTGTTCTAGGAAATGGAACCAAATCTGAAATAGATTTATGCATAAACCTCATGGTTATTGATGTAATCAGATCCAAGTTTTTTATGGTAAACTTGTATGACACGGCTATCTAAGATATTGGTTACTCTCTATCTCATCTACTCTCTCCATAACCCGAGAATCCATCAAACCCCAATCTTTTTCCTCTCTTCCCTTTGAATCTCTCACTCCTCTTTTACTCTAAACCTCGGTGGTAGACCTTCGAAACCCCCCAACACGACGACAACGATCGATTAATTTTTATTACAATTACTTATGTGTTAATATGCACATGAAGGAGGAAAAGAGGAAAACTTGGCGGCATGTGGACACTCGCAAGATGTGTCGTGCAAAATCCCACTTGTAAATAATCCAAAACAAAGGAAAAATCCTTGTACACAACCAACAAGGCGACGAAGGAGCAGTCGGCCTCCTGGCATTTACAAAAAATTATATCTTAATATAAAAACGAACAGGGACAAAAGAGGGTTTGGCATTTAGTTAATTATGTGTTTTGTTGTCGTTTTTTTAAAAATAAATATATTTGTGTTTTTTTAAATTTAATTTTGAAAGATTTGTGTGTATGTATGTGGAATTGGGTTTAGGTTTTTTTTTTCTTAATCGGTGATGAGATGGTTGTGTGATTAATAAATTTTGTTTTTTGTTCATTCATCTAAATGTAAGTTTAGTAAGTAGAGAGGTCCAATTGATTTTTCAAAAATTTTCAGAATTTTTCTAACTAGTTTCAAAGTGAAAAAAGAAAATTTTAAAGAATTTACATGGAAAATAAGGATTTTTTAATTCAATTAATTAGTTTCAATTAATTGTGACCATTTTAGCACATGCAAGTGATCCAAAAATATGAAGAAAGATGAATATGATTTTTTGAAAATTTCTTGGAATTTTCTTGATTTTTTAAACCATTTTAGGTAAATTTCCATGAAATTAAAGGTTTTTAATTATTTTCTAGTTTTTGTGAATGTTATCAGCTAATAAAAATTCTAACAATTTTCAAAAAGTTGGTAAATTGTTTCAACAAAATTTTAGATTTATATATATATTTTTTGTTACTTTTATGGTATTTTTTACATATTTTTAGGGTTTTTATAATGTTTCATATGTATTTTAAGTGTTTTTCGACTTTTAAAATTTTTGAAAATGCAAAAAAGCTTACCTAGGTTGCGTGTCAACTATGTGTGAACAGCAACTAACACGTCGCCCCACAGAAAAATCGCACGCATGTCCTCGTGCACAAACAACCACAATCACGAACATACGGCACGAGATGGAAAGTCCACACATGAACGAGGCCGAAGAAGGCACCCACGCACACGACACAGAAGAAAAAGAGGGGTCATGCAGTGGAGGGGGGAAAGAGATGGGAGGTAAGGGGAAACTTGTTTTTTTGTGTGGTGTTTTGGGAAAAATGTGTGTATGGTGTGGTTTGGTGTTAAAGTAGTATGTTGCTCTTTGGGTTGTTGTGTTTGTTATTGTTTAAAAGGGGAAATGTTGAAATTGGGAGTGTAGTGTTGTTTTGTGGGTTTTTTTGGTTTTGATAGTGTTTTGGTTGTTATTTGTGTAAAAATTGTGTTTGGTGTATTTGAAATGTGTGAAGGAGTGGTTTGTATTTAGGTGAAAAAAATTGTGTTGTGTTTTTGTTTTCTTTTTCAAAAGAGAGGTTGGGCATGGCACTTGATCGGACGAGGGGCACCTAGGAGAGGAGAGGAGGTGGGCGAGGTGGAGAGGTAGGGTGAGGAGGAGGTGGCAAGGAGGACAAAGGTAGGGGAAGGCAAGGGCACGGGGAGGCTCTAGCGGCGGCGGTGGTCATCGAGCGGTGCCCCTAGCGCAGCCAAATGATGGATCAGGTAGGAGGGAGAGGTAGGAGGAGGAGGAGAAAGGGGGGAAGGCGCTCGGAGGGGAGGAAAGGAGGAAGAGGGAGGGAAGAGGTAGTTGGGGAAGGGGGGGGAGGGGACACGCAGGAGGGACAGGAGGAAATGGGCAATTGGAGAGAGGGGGGGGAAGGGGACACACAGGAGGGAGGGGGCCCATGAGGGGGGGGCCACCAATAGAAGAAGGGGGGGATAGTAAGGATCTAGGGAGGGGGGTAAGGTCAAGAGTGGGGAGAGTAGGGTTGAGAGCAGGGAGTGAGGGGCTAGGATGGGAGGTAGGACTTAGGGTAAAGGGGGGAAATTAAGGGGGGATAGGAAACGAGGGGGGTTAGAGTAAAGGGAGGGAGTAAGGTCTAGGATAAGGCACCCTCCTCGTCTCACGAGCATGTGTGGGGTGAGGGTTAAAAAGTTTGTATGGCAAGGAACAAGAGGACGAGCGGGAACATGGAGGAAGTGATGAACACGACTACAGGCATTAGAAGATGAAATGAAGGCATTCATGCGCAAACCCACACGACATTGGGATGCAAAATCAAACGAAAATTAATTTTAAAAAATCCGTCCACTGGAACGAAGTGTAGAAAGAAGGAAAATTGGATATGATGATGTGTGGGCAAGTGTGAGAATGCCATTCCGATAGAGGTAGGACCCATTCACGTGGAAAAAACCGTAAAAACACACCCAAAATTGGAATGAAAAATTAATACAAAAAGATCCATCAATTGAAACTTGACAAGGTGAACACAAAAAAAGTCTACATGAATGGGTCCATTAGGATGGCTAAGGTTCAACGTGGTTCCGGAGGACGGTAAGGTGCATCTAAAGGGAAAAAATGCCAAAAATGTCAATGAAAAAAAAGTTGAAAATTAATACGAAGAAATCCGTGCATCAAAGCACAGGGAAATGAAAAGGAAAAATGTCAGGGGAGACTTGTGGGACAGGGGCGTCAAGTCAAAATGCAATTATGATGGTGTTAGGGGGATTTAACATGGAAAAAATAGAAAAAATAAGCATAAATTTTATGAAAAATTAATAAAATAAAATTGGCTAGTCAAAACAGAGTGGAAAAAAAGGAAAATCATGCAAGAAACCTAAAAGATAGGGTTATGCAATCAAAATTGAATTCCAAGGTGGTTAAGGCAGGTTCACATGGAAAAATATCAAAAACACACACGAGAATACCCGAAATGATGGAAAAATTAATAACAGACAAATCAAACATCAATATGATGGGAAATAAAAAGGAAAATTATCCAAAGGAAGGTGTAGGTCAGGGTCATCACATTAGATAGCCATTTTGAAGTGAAAAATATGTCTTCACATGGAAACACCTTAAATGGATAGAAAATTCTTCAAAAATTAATAACATATGATCCTTGGCTTGGAATAGGGGCTGTAAAAAGGAAAAGGGGCCAATTCAAAGGGACAAACAAGGCTATAAATTCAGATTGGCATGTTGGTAAATGTAGTATGTGTTCACATGAAAAAGCATCAAAATAAAGGAAAAGGGCAAACAGAAAAGAAACAACCTCAAGAAGGGTTGAAAAGAGGATGAGTGGGTGGGAAAGGAACCCCATTAGGGTAGGACCATGACTTGTATACGCAAATCATCCAATAGGGATATGTCCGAGAGGATATACACAGCGGATGCGCACGAATATGCCCCCACACTTAGGACCTCAATAGATCATGTTATCGATGCAAAACAGGGGCCTAAAATGGGATCATAATCCATACGCGTACATCCCCACACTTAAAACATGACTGACTCTTGAAATCAAAAGGGATAGGGTTAGAAAAGCTTGGCCTGATTTGTAGACGATCAAGGGAAACTGTCAATGTTGCATGAAGGATTGTGGTCATCGGCAGGAGGTACCAGAGATCTCTATGTCGCACTCCTTAAGTATGGCAGGGACCACACAATAGCACCTAGGGAGGTAACATTGTTGTTGAAACATTAGTTAGATTATCGATGGCAAGGTATACAACTCTCAATCTCGACGGTCACCCAAGTGGAAACGATAGATCAATCGCTCACCCCATGGCCCACGTCACTCAAAGAATAATGATTAAAACCCATAGCTCACATCTAGTTTAGAAATTGACAAAGGGAATAGTTTAGAGGGAGTATGCTAATGTGCACAGTTGATGGTGCATGAGTGTGTCCCAACCCATTTGGCATAGGTGCAAGAAGGAAGGCAGGCCACAGAGCCATATCGTATAGTGCACCAAAGAGAATAAGGTGTAGAGTGATAGCAGAGGAGGCCCGTCCCGTGTGTGCATATGGAACCGAGGACATACATGTCTCCGAGTGTCAGAATGTCCCTTAATCCTCGCCTCTCTATTGATGAAAGGGAAATCAATCATGCTCAGCCCCCCCTCTGTCTCACGCTTAATTGATAAATATAGGAGGGCAACTGAGTTCCTCACATCCCATTAATTGATAAATATAGGAGGGCAACTGAGTTCCTCACATCCCATTGATTGAATCCTCATGTACACTTGTGCAAAGGTTATATGCCTTATGCACAATTGATAGTGCAATAGTGCATCACGTCCTATGTCAATATACAGTGCGAGAAGGAAGGTCAGGGAGCCTTATAGTCCCATGCACAGGAAAAATTTTGTGCTTTGTGCATTGAGAGGCCCATCCCGTGCGTGCACCATTCCATTCACACATCTCACCTCTCTGTTGGATATAAAGGGCAAGGATTGGTCACTCACCCCACCCTTTGTCTCACACTCTGTTGATGAATATAGGGTAGCCCATACTCACACCCCCATCCAATTAGAATGAAATCTCATATCGCTCTAGGTTTATCGAGGAACATCGATTTCAGCAGGTTGATGATGTCGACGTGGATTGGTTGATGGAGAGGCATACCCAAGGGGGAGATAGCCAACAAGTCCAGTATCTAGATTGCATAGGAGAAATGTCTGTTGGGGGAATAAGAAGCACTTGATGAGGTTACAAGATTCAGCAAACCAAGGAAGGCGGCTTAAAAACTTCTATAGCAAGAGTTCTACTAGAGATTTAGCTATCCTGGACTGCGGGGTGTTATCACCTTTTCCATAGCCAACTTCTCGTCCAAGGATGTGTACCACATTTTCTTGGAACGAGGTCTGTTATGACAAGAAATTTCTTCCTTTTCTCGCATAACAATTTTGTTTTTTATATATTTTATTTTTCTTTTCTTTTCTTTTCTTTTCTGTTCTTTTGCCCTACTCCTGAGGGTGTTTTCACCTTTTCTTGAAGAATAGGTCAGCATGACATGGATCGAAGTCCTTTTCTCCCATGATTGATATATGCCTTTTTTTTCTCTTTTTTTTAAAAAATTTGGAAGAGGAGAATGGCAAGAATGCCATGTATTAGAACCATCCTCACCACCTCAGATGCATCAGATTGGAAAGGAAGCCAAGAAGGGGTGGAAGGTAGATGTAAGGGGCTAAGAGAACGAAGCCAGATCATCAAGATCAACAAGAGGGCTATCAGGAGCATTAGGTAAAGCCATATCCACCTTCGTGTAAGGAATGAGGAAGCTATCGACAGTGATTGTCAAGATCCCTAGGGAGGGTAATATATTTTGAGGCGATAGCCATTAATCAAGAAGGGATCATCTGAAGCATCGACTATCTGGACTTGGACAGAGCCATTAGGGTTGACAGAAACTACCTTATAGGGGCCCATCCGCGTTGTTGAAGCTTGCCTAGAAATTTACCAAATCGTGAATCATAGGCTAGGACTAAGTCACCTTTCTTGAACTCCTTCTACTTAATGAAGCTGTCATGGTAGACCTTCCTATGAGCTTGTGTGGCTTCCATGCATTGTAGGGCCATCCTTAGAGTCTCATCTAGACATTCCAGGTGCAAGAGATGGCATTGCAAGGACTCTCATCTCCCAAGCATTCTTTGATAGCCGCGCACAGAGAGGGTAGCTCAAGTTCAACAAGAAAGACAACTTCTATTCCATACACCAATTGGAAAGGGTTTTATCCTATAGCAATCTTATGGGAGGTTCTGTTTGCCCAAAGGACCTCTATAAGTTGATCTTCCCTATCACAGCAATGTGCAGCAATCGTTCTTGTCAAGATCGAACAAAGGATGCGGTTGATAACTTCAACTTGGTCATTGGCTCTTGGGTAATAGGGTGTGGACTTACGATGGCGGATCTTGTACAGCTCTGTCAATTATTCCATAATCTTGTTAAGGAAGTGAGTACCTCTGTCACTAACGAGCTCTAGGGGACTACCAAAGCGGGTGATGATGTTCTCGTATAGGAACTAGGTCACATTGTTTCCATCATCCTGCTTCAGAACTTTGGCTTCACACCACTTTGTTGCATAGTCCGTATAGACCAAGATGTATCTGTTTTGTTTCCTTCAGGTTGGCAGATCAATAGGACCAATGAAATCAATTCCCCACTTCTCAAACGGCTTTAGGGGAAGGATGGGTTGCAAGGGAATAGCACTAGATTTGGTAAGCCTTTCCATTCTCTAACAGGCATCACACCATTTTCAGTAGTCATAGGCATCTTTATGGAGGGTCGCCACCAATATCCTACAAGCAAGGCCTTTTTGGCCATCGCTTTGTTCGCCACAAGGCTCATCATGGTATGCTTTCAATACTATGCCAATTTCTTCTCCTAAATACATATTCGCAATACTTCATCTTTGCCTTTCTTGTATAGAGTACCACCTAACAGGGTGTAGGGGGCTAATTCCAATAGAAGCTTCTTTTTCTCACGACTCGAGATACTAGGAGGATACTATTAGGTTGCCAAAAGGTTGGCTATGTCTGCATACCATGGGGTAATAGTTTCAAATGGAAACAAGGAAGCATCAGGAAGGTTTGGATCATCTTGCTCTTCATCATCACTTTGAGGGATCCATGACACATGATTAGCCAGGACATGGGAGCGACCAGGTTTGGTAACCACTTCAAAGTCGAACTCTTGAAATAGAAGGAGTCATCTCATCATTCTTCCCTTCACATTGGCCTTGTTCATCAAGAAGGATAGGGCTTCATGGTCCACATAGAATTTGAAGTGTGTCGACAGTAGGTAGTGTCGGAACTTCTCCAAGGCAAACACCATAGCTAGATATTCAAGCCCCGTCACTTGTAGTTTTATTCTCTATTAGTTACTTTCCAACTTGCATAATAGATAGGTTGATCTAACTTTGAGGGACCCTTTGGGCATAAGACTGTACCTAGACCTTTGACTGATGCATCAGTGTACACATGGAACTCCTTCATCCAATCAAGAGGTTATAGGATAGGTGCTTCAATCAAACACTTCTTTAGGGTATTGAACGACTCATCACAATCAGTGGTGCATGTGAACTCTGCATCTTTTCTGGGGAGTTTATGCAAAGGGGTTGCCTTTGTTGCAAAGTGTGTAATAAATTTTCTGTAATATCCCACATGGACAAGGAATCCCCTTAATCGTTTGAGGTTGGTTGGCACTATCAAGGCTTCAATCTTCTCAATCTTGGTTGGATCTATTGCTATCCCTTTTGCAGAGACAATGTGGCCCAAAAGAAATCATGACAAGACTCCAAAGATACATTTTTTGGGGTTGAGAGAGATCCCATAATCTCAACATCTGTCAAAGCATTACTCTAAGTGTCCCCAATGCTCATGGATTAGGCTGTAGACACAAAAGTCATCTAGGTACACCTTAATGAAGTCATGCATATGGTTTTGGAATATAGCTATCATCACTTGTTAGAATGTAGCAGGGGCATTACAGAGCCCAAACGACATCACTCTGTAAGCATAGGTTCCCCATTCGGTTGTAAAGGTCATTTTTGGATTGATTTTCTTCTGTTATCTAGACTTGATTGTATCCATTGAATCCATCCAAGAGAGAATAGAGCTCATGGCCTGCCATTATGTCCAACAGTTGGTCTGTGAAGGGGATAGGAAAATGATCCTTCTTCATCTTGGAATTCAACTTTTGGAAGTTCACACATATTCACAGCTTTCCATTCTTCTTGGGTACTATCACAATGGGTGAAACCCATTCACTATTGGCCACTGGATATATAAACTCATCTTCAAGAAGCTTTGGTAATTTGGCTTTCACTAGGGTAGAGTAATTTGGATTCATATGCCTCTATCTTTGCCTCACATGTTTGGTATCAAGCTCTAGATCGATGTGGTGTTGGCACACTGTAGGATCAATCCCCTTTAGATTTGTGTATGACCATACAAACACCTCCAAATTCGCCTTCAATAGGTCTCGCAGGACCAATAGTTCTTCTTCTGGAAGATTTATATCCACTTTCAGGTGATGTTCAGTACCTTCTGCATCCACAAACCTTAATTTCTTTTCTCCCTCCACTTCACGGATGAATGTCCCATAGATGGCTTTTGGGTACAGATCTAACTCCTTCAAGGGGAGTAGTCTCCTCTTTTGATGATTCTCTAGAACCAATTTCCTCTTCCACTGGAGGCTTAGCTTGCTCCTTGGGATGCTCAAAGGGTATTAGAGAAATTTTGGATTTAGTTTGAGGATAAGTTACTTCTTGGCTTCAGGACTCATCTTCTAAGGATGCATCCAAGAACGCCACATAACATGAACCTTCTACGTTCTATTTAAGCAGTAGGGCTAGGGGTTGTTGGCACAGTGCATCGTCATCATCTTCTTGTGAGAGGGGTGGATTGGGATGGCAAGAGCTACTGCTCAAGGAAGGCTTATTCTTCTCCATTTCTTATAGATGTTTTGCATATGACGTGACGCATTAGCCAATCCAAAGGATACTAGAGTCATTCTATCAAACAACATGGGATTTTTTGCCTCCGAGGCTTCAGGAACTTCTGGAACTTCCTCATCTCTTTCTTCTGCAAGGAGGATAGACTCTTCTAGCTCTCTTTCATAGTCTTCTTTTGCATTTTTGTCTTTGTCCTCTTCAAATTCTATTTCTACCTCTGTAGGGGCTCTATAAGAGAAGAATAGACTCTATTTTATGTCCTCTGCTTCTACCTTTGTCTCTGAATATGCTATGGCTATGTAACAGGGAGAAGAGTACATCTATGCTTGTATCTCATTATCAAAGGTGATTTAAAAAGTCAATTTGGATTCAAGAAAGAGGTATTCCCCCACCATTGACAAAGACTTTACTTCTTTCAGCACTTGGCTTACAGTGCCCAGTGTCAAGGACTATGCCTCTGTTTTCTTGGGAAAGATCTGTTTGACGGCTTCTTCGTCTCCTGATGTACCATCTGTTACTTCATTGGAGGAGTCTATTAAGACTTCAATGGATGTGGATCCATTTCCTTTTGGTGATCCATACAACTTTAGCACCACTTTGTTGGCTCCTCTACCTAGGGTTAGGGTTCCTTTGAACCAATCTGTCCTTACTCTTGCTTCAAAAAGCCAAGGTCTTCCCAACAGAGGGTATGAGGTCTCGTAGGAATTTGGTTTGACCACCAGATATGTGAGCCAATAATCCCTTCCATCGAGGGTTGTCTTTACATACGGGAGAATTCCCAAAGGCTTGATTCTCCTTTGGTCTGCGAATCCGTTAAGCCGCTGCGTAGGTTGCATTCTTTGCAAGCCTAGATCTTTCATTGTCACATCTGTCATTATATTTATTGTCACATCCGTTAAGCCACTGCGTAGGTTGCATTCTTTGCAAGCCTAGATCCTTCATTGTCACATCCGTTAAGCCGCTGCGTAGGTTGCATTCTTTGCAAGCTTATATCCTTCATTGTCACATTTGTCATTATATTCATTGATGACCCTCCATCAATCAAGGCATATGCTATAAAGCATACTTCAATCCATACACCAATCTTTGGGGTTCCATGATCCAGGAAGGCATTAGCCACATCCATTTCCTTCATAGGCTATGGGGCTTTGTTGGACTTGGTTGCTACGAAGGGAGTAATCATTCACCTCTTCTTCTTGTTAGTATGCTTTTGAATTTCTTTTGACAACTAGGAGACAACATCAGCAGCTGTTGGAATGTTAAGTTTGGTTTAAAAGTGTCCAGGTCTTTGACCCAAGTTATATTCTTTGATAGGATCCATAGGCTTCTCCAATTGGCTAGGGAATGGGGCCACACCCACTTTTATCTTTCCTTTTTCTTCTAGGAGTGGCAACATCTGTGCTTCTTCTCCTTGAGAAGATACTTTGGTATCCTCTATCTCTTGGATCTCTGGTCCTGTCTCTACAATAGTCTCTGTAGCTCTCTGTGGCTCTATAGTGCTCTGTACTACATTCTTCTGTGTTGCACTTTTTCTGTTTCTCCCTAGGAAGGTTGAACTTCATGGTCTTGTGGCAGAGGGAATGTTCTTGACAACACCTAAAAACATGCCATTTATTGCAACAATTTTTTGGCAAAACTGTATACAATTGATACCTTATTACTAAATTTTTACATGAATTTAATGCAGATGCGGTGTTCGTTGTTGTTGTCTTTGGAGGCTGTGTCCTTGCAGCCTAGCTAGGAGATGTTGGTACGAGAAAGTTCTTGTACGAGAGGGAGGTGGAGTTTTAGATAAAAATTTGATAGTAATACTGCAGTGACGATCAAGGGGTGATCATTAGATCATTGGTGATTATCATGAAGATTTCTTTGGGGAGGTGTTGAATATTAGATTCAAGAGGATGACTCTTGGCAAGGATGATGTGATCCAAAGGGACTTACTGGCAAAAGGAAGATCGGATGTACCACCTAGGATGTACTCTTGGTGTTAAAGGTTATAAGGACACACTATGTCATATGTGAATTCATCCTTGTGACATCCCAAAGGGTGCCAAAGGAAATTTCGCAACATCAATCCAAGATATGCAGTGGTTAGGAGTAGGGCAGATTTCTACTTGGAAACGACTTGATGATCATGATCTATCTACGATTGATTACCAAGTATTATGGTCCTCATCAACTAACACTCTTATACAACACATGTGGTAGTCTCTTCATATTTCAATGATCCTTATTATTATTTAAAAAATAATATACATTACCACCATGGATTACACCTTGTCACAAGTATATCCAAAAGAAATTAAACACCATGATGTACAGGGTAGTAGGGGGATGGAGAATTCAAGCAACAAACTAGTTACTCACATAGATGGGTTTGGTAACTACCACTTAGAAGTACAAGGCCATTGGGATCGGAGGATGAAAGAAGAAGTGTCCTAAATCTTTACATGCTTGATAGTAGGGACTACTCCAAGGTGAAGAGGATATATGGTTATGGGTGGATTCAAGAAAGCCAAAAGAAATGGTTTAAAGAGCTATCTATCGAACATCGAACTGCAGGAACGAAACAAAATCAATGCATTTACATCAATGGATAAGATTCCTGCCTTGGCTTATTTTCACATTTCTCTAGTTGAGACACGTATGGCAAGTCTTTGCTCAATAACTAGAGTTAAGCAAGAGGGAATTGGTTGTGCACAAGTGAATTCTGGCTTCTGGTCGACGTTGCATGAAGCAAGAGATGTTCGTATGGTCTTTAATGGTCATCATCATGTCAATGACTTTTGCGGCAACCTTCGAGGAAATACAAAAGTTTGTTGGCTACCATGCATATGGTAAAGTTGGTTGGACTAGACAAGCAAGGGTTATCCTTGTGTCATTGAGGTCATCAACTAGTAGTAATACCTCACACATTGATATTCCCAAAGGGTGCAAAGGTGCCTATATTACCCTATGTGGGCTCTTGATATCGAGGGGGGGGGCAGTTACATTCTCGTGACGTCTCTCTATCTCGAAAAAATTTGGGGGGGCAAAATGGCAGTTGTGTGTGCTTTTGAGATAAGGCACCATCCTGCATACTGTTCAGAGAGGGGTGCGGACAGGGCTGCCATGGAGACGAGGGCTTGTTGATGGCTGATTCACACGTGGCTGCCACGACGGGCTGAGGCCTCAACGACGAGGTCTACGGCTTGTAGATGGTGATGAGACGGATGATGATTTCCAAACTCGGAGCAGCCATCGTCTGCCCCCGCACCTCCCCTCTCGGGTTCCTCATTAGTCAGTTTCGTCTTTGCGCCTGTTCCATCCAAGCTCTACGACTGGCTAAAAGCCTTCTCCACTCCTATGCCATGAACTCAATCTTGACAGCATTTGCGGCGTGAAAGAGGGTGAGGAAGAAAAGCAGCAGGAGGAAGAAGAAGAAGAGGCAGAAGCATACAAGAAGACGACGAAGGGGAAGAAGAGGAGGAGAGGAGAGGAAGGCGAGAGGCAGGAAAAGGAGACCCGTTGATGGGGGACGAGAGAGGAATGCCGTTGCCTCGAGACCGTGAAACACCCTGAGAGCCTAGAGAGAGAGAGAGAGAGAGAGAGGAAAAAAAGCATCTCTAAGCAAGATCACAATCAAGAAGAGCAGGAAAGATGAATTGCTCCATCAATGCCTTCATCACACGACGCCATATCTCTCTCTATGAGAATTCAGAGCTTCCATTTGCCTAATCTGAAGTGGTAGGCTGGATGAAGATTGTCTTCTCGTTTTATCGCCTGGGCTCGCGTACGATTTGGCAGACAGATCAGAAAGATATTGCAATAGTCTCCTTGGCCATTGAGAGTCGACGCCTTCTTCAATTCAAAACCATAGCTAGAGTTTCAATTAACTCTTAATTAAGAGTTAACTTAAAACTTAAGAAACAAAAAGGGGCATTCCTATTGTCATAGAGCAAAAGTCGTGCGAGAGTCGGAGAGGGAGAGAAAAATTGACGAGCTGACGATTGCAACGACTAGCGGGACACAAGACTCTCCTTGGTTGGACTGCAAGAGGACACGGCTTTCAAAGGCGCGACAACGACCCGTGGGATTTACAAGTATATGCCTAAACTATTTATCTAAAACGAATGATATATTATAAGTAAATGTTCAGTTTAATATTTTTAGAAAATGCTTTGAAACTTGTTTTTCTATGTTGAATGGTTGTTTGCATTTATGTGAACTGGTTTCTATTTATTGAAAATAGAAAATAGTAGAAAATGCTTAAGAATGACTTAAAAACGACTCAAATAAATTTTTATAAAATGGCTGATTGGAAATTTATAAGTTATGACATTTTTTCTATAAAGGTTATGACTCAGGAAATTTACTGAATTTTTATCAGAATTTTTAGAGATGTTTTAACATATTTAAAAATTCAAAACTAGTTATGTTCAAAGCAAAATAGCAGTTTTTATTTAAATAAAAAATGTTCTCTATCAATAAAAATATGGATTTTTACATGGAAAGCTGAAAAGATAATTCTTGATTACTGATGAACTTTTGTAAGCTTTAAAATAAAAAGAAACAATAGTTTAATTATATTCTACCGAAAGAACATTTACACATAAACCTAGTGTTTTATTTTGAGTAAATAAAACGATACGTGATGTACTATTTAATAACATGGGGATGGTTAAAAAAATTGAGAGATGTAATAGTATTTGGTGATATTTGCTGATGATAAGAAAATTATAACTTTGAATTCAGATTACAAATATTGGAAACGTAATAAAATAATTGTTTGATGGCATGAGGGAAAGCCTCAGCATCCAAATTTAAGATTTATATTTTGTTCATATTAAAAAGAAATCATCTGATGATTGCAAGGAAGAGTGAAGGGCTACTAAGACTTATTTATAAATTAACAGGGAATATGGGAATGTAAAATAAACTATGTATATGATTTCGTTGGAGTGTGAAAAGTACCTGGTTTAGTCCTGATTTGTATTTAGTGAAGAAAAAGAAGAAAAGGACGTTATATTCGCAAAATGAATTAAGTACTTAAAAACTAATAAGCAACGACGAAATTGCGGTACGAAGTGGGGAGACGTTTATTAAGGGATAAAAGTTATGGGTTTTTAGAACGTTAGATTGTTCTGATTTGAATGTTTGTTGTTAATTAAATGAATAAAATGAACTAATTTTAATCAGTTGAAGAAGATAAATATACAAAGGAATTTAAATGGAGATATTTAAATAGATCCAAGGGATCTGTTATATGAAACAAACTTCTTGAAGTCAAATATCAAGACTTCTTGGATAAACCGCCACTAGTTGGCAGGAGAAATTTATGAGAAGCCGCTCCTGAAAGATGGAGGGAAACCGTAGTTATCTTAGGTGTAGCAATCTAGTGCTTAATACAATTTACTGAAGTGTAGAATATTTGTAGTTGGACTACTGCAAATAAAATGCCATACAATTAATGGAAGACTAAACCAAATTAGCATTGTTAGTAGCAACAATCACCTGTTAGTGCAACAACTCTTAGGAGTTGGCTTGCTGACTTGGGTAAAAGTGGCTTGGTTTTTGGCCAGTCATTTTTTGGTGCGTCTGCCGGGAGCCAAGTGCACTCTAGCGGGTGATTAATTTTCCTAGGGTATTCAAACCCTAGGTGTTACTTATGAGTGAATACGCAGTCTCTTTTCTAAGGGACTATTTTCCTAATTTGCCCCAAGAGTGCCAAAGAAAAGTGCTAGATTGGGCGAGGGATACGGAGTTAGTAAAGGGAGGCACATATTTTGGGCCACAATTAACTGTGGACGTTGAACAATTATCTTCTTGGAGCTGGGGTTATAACGACTGTGCGCAAACCATAGTTCTACTAGCGACACACTTTGGGTTAATAGACGCGGTAGAGATAAATACAATCAGTGTATCGTACCACTTTGATTGGTATCACCGCACAGCTTATCGGACGTTTAGAAGAGTAGTATGGGATGATGTGTTGCCTTGGATACGTGTATCCAGAGGTTTAAAAATTGCTTTCGACACAAAAGACGTTAGAGAGGTTGCTGAAATTCTAGGCTTAATCCCCGAGCAAGAAGAAAAGTTACCTTTTGGGGAGATAGACCCAGAGTTGCCGACTATTTTGAACCTTCTATGTGCGCATACAAGCGACAACCTAATTTTATAGCTTCAAATAAAACGAGCATAATTTTGGAGTATGATAGTAAAAGCTAGTTTAGTACTCGTGGATGAATTCAGAAGAGAGATGGAAGCAGCAAAACGAAGCTAGGGATCAGCGAGTTAGAGAACGAGCAGTGCGACAAGAGGCTTGGCTATTAGAAAGGCTAGAGAGGGTCAACGCATTGCTGAATTTGGGAGTAGACGCTGTGTCTAACTCAACGGTAGAACCTCTTCAGCCTAGCTTATCAACTGATAGAACACCATCAAAGGAAAGTGAAGCAGCTTCATATCAATGGGATCAAGTTGTCTCCAGTACTAGCAGTGTCACTGGGGAAAGAGGTAGGCAAAATAGTGAAAATAGGGAGAGTGAAGCTAATGCTACAGTCGGGAGTATTGAACTGCTCTTTGACTGGGATTTAGAGTCAAATTTTGGATTGCGTCAATTATTTAAGAAACCTCAGGAACCTCCATGGTTTGATACTATCAACGATTTAGGGTTAGGGCTATTATTTAGAGAAACAATGGCTCGCAACCCAGTCAGATTAGCTGATTTCACGCAATTCGGGGGACTATGGGACGAAGATCCCGATGCCCATTCACAAAGATTTGAGGTGACTTGCGTCGCCAATGAGATAATAGATGACGACCAAAAGCTTCATATCTTTCCTGCAACATTAAAAGATGAAGCAGCGAAATGGTATGGGAATTTAGATGCTCAACATAAAGGGACCTATGCTGCCTTATCAAGAGCTTTTCTAGAAAAATTTAGACGACAAGGTTTTCAAGATAGATTGGCTCTTCAACTGGATTATTTGTCCCAAGGAGCAACTGAAAGTGTTGAACATGGAGACAATCATTCGTAAGATGAATCCTGCTCCTGACGATCCCACGCAAAAACGTAAGTTTATTGATGGACTTAATCCTGAAGTTCATTAGCATGTTAGTTTACAACGACCAGCTGTGTTGGTAGATGCTAAAACACATGCTAGATGGTGGGAAGAAGTGCAGCTTAGTCAACAACGACGGAGAGATCTATTCAAAGAATCTCGGACAGAATATCCAAGCACTTCAGGCGGGGTACCTAAGAACGTGTCTTATGTGACCGTTCCTTTAAATCCCTCGGTAACCGCAAGCTCAAACATGTCGAGTGTACCTCTAAATCCGTACACTTCAATTCCAGCCTATATGATGCAGACAGGAATGCCTTCTATGCCGCAATCTCAATCTCCTCTGGATGAAGCAAAAGTAGCAGATATTATTGCGAAATCTCTAGGAAAATTAAAGGAGGAAATTATGACTGCAGTACAAGCACCTTTGAAGGAAATTTATTCGATAACGACACAAGGATCTAGTGCTCAACAATTGTCGGGAAATTCGACTTCAAACCCACCTCGATCTAATATCTGGTGTGGTAAGTGTCATGGTTACGGCCATGTGGCTACAGAGTGTCCGACGCCTTCAAGGTTAATGCCCGATCATCCACCGTTTTGCTCTTTTTGCCACAAAACTGGTCATTTAGATATGAATTGCTGGCATAAATTAGGTCAAGAGCAACAACAAGCTCGTTCAATGCAAACGAATTACAATTACATGGATCGTAATAATAGGACTTATGAGATTGGACCACCCAATCAGCCTTTTAGGCCACGAGGATTGCCCACCCAGGGTAGACCCGCAGTGCCTCGAACCAATTACAACAGTGATAGCAATCGAGGGAGAAATTCTCCTTTAAGAAGAAATAATGGAAATTTTCGGAATCCAATGGGACAAGGTGGTCAACAAAGACCTAGGGGACCAGTAATTTGTTATCGATGCCAACAAGAAGGTCACATAGCCACATATTGTCCAAATGCGCGTAAAAATCAAGACTATACTCCTCTTTGCAGGAGGTGCAGTGGTGAAGGACACTATGAAGAAAATTGCCCTAAGCGAGAGGATAATCAAATTTCTGACAAAGGGAAACAAACCTCTAACGAACCTTCAACGTCTGCTGCAAATTTAGTTGAAGTAGAAACAATAAGGAAAGATACTGGAGTTAAGTCAAAATTTATACCTCGCAAGGTGACTTTTAGAGCTGACCCGATGATTGGTGTCATTACGAGGGCACAAAAGCAACAACAGAAGGAGCAAGGTTTAGAGGAAGAGAGTCCACAATTAAACGGAGCAGTGAAGGATAAGTCTAAGGACATAGATCCTAATATAGAACTACCTGAATCGGATTCTCCGCAGCATTCATCTGACCATCCGTTATTACCTGTGCCCTTAGTAAATCCTAAGATTCAAGTGGGAGTAGCTCCTTTTCCCGAAAGATTGGTTTCTCCTAAGGAAGGGAGTAAAGATTATGTAGAATCCGTAAATAAGACCTATGATCTTTGGGTTGCATTAGAAGAAATATCATTGACTATTAACCTTCGGCAATTGCTAGAAATAGCGCCTGTTTGTCGAAAACAACTTTACCATAAATTAGTTCGGCATCGAAGGAAGAGGATTGAGATAAACGCTTCTAAAGTCAGTGAAAATTCTTCCAAAGGAAAAACAACTAAGGATGTAAAAATAGTAGATTTATTTGTGGACCCAGGAGCTCCAGTTATCGATACTACTATTAATGGCCACTTGCTACATGAAGTGCAGTTAGATGGTGGCTCAGCAGTTAATTTGATGACAGAACAGGCAATGCAAGAATTAGGGTTGAAAGCTCTAGAACCTACTCATATTGTTTTACGGGTGGCTGATTAAAGGAAAGTAACTCCTTTGGGGTTACTGCGAAATGTGAAATCTGTAGTAGCTGGATTAGAATTTCATGTGAACTATTTGATCGTTCGTTCGCAAACAAAAATTTCATCATATTCTGTGCTGCTGGGAAGACCTTGGTTATACCAAGCAAGATGCATTCAAGACTGGTATAAAGGTTCAATTGTGATTGGTCCTCGAAATGATAGGGTTAAAATACAAGTTATTTCAAAAGGATTTTTGAAAGATTCAGGAGATGAAGCAGTTAGTGAAATGGATGAGAAATCCAACAGTGAGTTTTATGATTCGGATATGGAGGGGACTAATCATGAAGGGCCTTATGCCTGGTTATTTAAAACACCACATGCAGCAACAGCAGAAAAAGTAGAGGTCAATATAGTACATCAGCCTCACAAGGTAGAACAGATGGGTATTGGTGAGTATGCTGTAGCGTTTTCATCTGACAATGATTCGGATAGTGATATTACTCAGTGGTTATCCACATCCGAAGATACAACCCTCGACTGCTTAATGCTTTCAGCAGAGGAAGCCAAATATCTTGATGATTCGCTTGAAACATGTTTTCAATTATCTACGGATCAAGAAGGAAATAATCAACAAGATGTATTTTCTGCATACAGCAGGTCGGAAGCGGTTTCTGTGGATGAATTAGGGGAGGAAGAAATGCCTGAGTTAATGATATCTGATGTGGCTGACATTTCAATAACCTCTTCAGAAAGTATGGGAGAAGATGATGTTACTGATAATCATAATAGTATGCTTGAGAGTAGGATTTTAGAAGCTCTTCCTTATGGGGAAAATGCTTTACCCTTTGGATTTGGACAACTGCCAGATAGAGCTAAAAGGATTTATTACTATCAGCTAGAAGCGAAGGAAAGAGAAAGGAGAAGTAGGCATAGGTGCAAACCCTTACAAAGACCACTATCTCGTGAGGATGAGGATGATTCAGCTTCGGCTTTTAATAGGTTTTCACAGACTTCTCGTGAACATCATGGTAATTACGCTAGGATTATTAGAGAATTGAACGAGGCATTGGAAGTAGAGCGTGAGGCAGCGTTGACTGCTGTAAATGAAGCAATGAAGAAGATTACTGAGTTGCAAAAGGAAAAGGCAGAGTTTCAGTTTAGAGAAAGGCGATATCTAGATGAAATCTCGCTTTTAGAATTTTATTTAGAAGAAGAGAAATCTAAATTCAGTAGGGGTGAGTTACAGATGGACCAAGCATTATCTATGGATACAAATTATTGGGAAGAACATGAAAACACTAATAGGTTTTTGGAAAAAAATAAATCTAAGAATACTTTTGAACCAGAGACTCAAAAGAAAAACCCTACAAATGTTCCCTGGTTGTGTCATTCTTTTAAGCGTTCGACCGGAATTGCGCAGAAGATTTATCGCTGTTCTAGGGGACCGATAATTGGTTATCAACGAGTCCAATCTGAACCTACTAAGGTTAAATTGCACAATATGCAAGCGGTGGTGTTGCCTCATCCAAAAGAAAGAGTAATGGATTTTACTATTTATGGGGATGGGCAAGAGCCACAACTTAGATGGTTTGAACCTGCAGCACCTAGGAATTTTGTGGAACTGAAACAAGTTATACATTATTTGGGCTGTCGAATTCAGGGCGAGGAGGATGAGAATCTACATTCATTAATTCTCAAGCTTAAGGATAATCAATGGTTTTGGAGTTTAGATGATCAGGAATGTCTAGAAAAGAATAACAAAATTTTACGTCGATATCGCCGTAGGTTACATGCTCAATATCCATGTAATTCAGAGCAGATACCTAGCGTAATTGACTCTGTAAGAACCTCATTTACCATGAAATCTCGTAAAAATGTAAATGTCAATAATGGCGGTTTAGATAAATATGGGAAGAGATATACTGAAAAATCCTTTCCTGAGTTAGTAAATGTTTATGGAATAGAAGTTGATGGTGCTACGCAAGATAACCTGGCTATTATTCCTTATAGGGCTTTACCCTTAGTAAATTCTGTGAATGTGGGAGAAGAAGCACCGGAATCAAGTACTAAGAATAGCCTACTTGAAAATGTATTGATGCAGATATCCGAAGATGTGCCCACAATTAAGCCACGAAGAATAGACTCTCTATTTATTGAAGAGCCTGAAGTTGAAGTAGTTAAGCTTAAAATGGCAGAAGGAAAATATTTAAATTTAGGAGACCAATTGGAATCGCCACATCGTGAAAGATTCGAAGAAGTCTTACGAGTGCATGTTGACGCTTTTGCTTGGTCATATAAGGACCTTAAGGGTATCAAAGCTGAATTATGTCAGCATTTTATTGATCTAGAACCAGGCACAAAACCTGTATGTCAACGTCAACGACGAACAAACCCTGTGTATGCAGAGTTAGTGAAAGCTGAAATTACTAAGCTTTTAGATGCTGGATTCATTTATCTTGTTGCATACAGTGACTGGGTATCTCCTATTGTGGTAGTACCCAAGAAGAATAGTAAGAAGATTCGCATTTGTGTCGATTATAGAAAGCTGAATAGCAAAACACGTAAAGATCATTTTCCTTTGCCATTTACTGATCAGGTACTTGATAAGGTTGCTGGTCATGAGCTGTATTCTTTCATGGATGGATTTAGCGGTTACAACCAAGTACTAATTCATCCTGAAGATCAATCCAAAACTACATTTACTACTGAATGGGGTACATTTGCTTATAGAGTAATGCCTTTTGGTTTGTGCAATGCACCCGCAACATTTCAGAGAGTTATGATTTCAGCTTATCAAGATTTTTTACGTCAATGGATGGAAGTTTTCTTGGATGATTTTTGTGTTTATGGTACGGCAAAAGAAATGCCTGAGCTACTAACGCAAGTATTTGAACGTAGTGATGAAGTAGGTATATCCTTGAATCCTGATAAATGTGTTTTTGGAGTACAAAAAGGAACCTTATTGGGGCATATCGTTTCTAAAGAAGGTATTGCCATGGATCCAACTAAAATTATTAAGATTTCTGCACTTCCACCTCCAACAAATCTTAAGCAATTGCGTGGATTTTTAGGACATCTAAATTATTATCGGAGATTTATTTCCGATTTTGCAAAGGTGGCATCACCTTTGACAAATCTACTACGAAAGGATACTCCTTTTACTTGGGATGATGTCTGCCAGAAAGCATTTGAATTTCTTAAACATAAGTTAATTGAAGGACCAGTATTAGCACCCCCAGATTGGACAAAAGAATTCCATATTCATGCTGATGCATCTATGTATGCTGTAGGAGTTGTTTTGTGCCAAGCAGATGATAATAAGGTGGATCATCCAATTTATTATGCGAGTCGAAATTTAAGTGATGCAGAAAGGAATTATACCACCACTGAGAAAGAATGCCTATCGATGGTATTTGCGGTGGAGAAATTTCGTCATTATTTATTAGGGAATAAGTTTACCATATATGTTGATCATGAGGCGTTAAAGTACTTGCTTAATAAAGCAAAACTTTCAGGACGTGTGATTCGTTGGATGTTGTTATTCCAAGAGTTTGATTTTCAAATAGTTACTCGTCCTGGTAGGGCTTATGTTCTAGCTGATCATCTATCACGATTATTAACATCAGACAAGGAGGAAGGTGTGGAAGATGATTTGCCGGATGCATCACTTTTTACTGTGGAGACACAAGTTCCATGGTATGCTGATATTGCAAATTTTCTTAGTACTGCTCGATATCCACCTGGTGCTAATAAGCGTAGGAAACGTCAGATATTAATGCAAGCACGCTCCTATGGATTATTAGGGGGTTACCTTTATAATTTTTTTCCACGCGAAGGTATCTATCGACGTTGTGTAAGGGAAGATGAAGTACCAGTGGTTCTTAAGGCATTGCATGATGAGCCATGTGGTGGCCATTTTGCCAGTGAATTGACTGCAAGAAAAGTTCTATTAGCTGGTTATTGGTGGCCTACCCTATTTAAAGATGCTTATTATTATTGTCAAAAATGTGATGTATGTCAAAGGACTGGTCGTCCTTCTAAGAGTTTTGCTACGCCTTTGACACCTATATTAGCATTAGCACCTTTTGAGAAATGGGGAATTGATTTTGTAGGCCCAATTGATCCGCCTACTAGATATCGATCGAATCGTTATATCTTAGTCTGTACTGACTATATTACAAAGTGGGTGGAAGCGAAAGCGCTTAAAACGGATAAAGCCATTGATGTGGCTAAGTTTATGTATGAGAATATTATTACACGTTTTGGTTGCCCACTGGAATTAGTAAGTGACCGAGGTTCCCATTTCTTGAATGGTCTTATCAGCGAGTTAATGGAAATCTATACAATTAAACATCGCAAATCAACACCTTATTATCCCAGAGCTAACGGTCAGGTTGAAGTAACCAATCGCATTATCTGTGGGATTTTAACTAAAACGGTTACTTCCCACAGGGAGATTGGGATGAACGTTTATATGAAGCGTTATGGGCCTATAGAACTACTTATAAGGTGACAGTGCAAAATACACCCTTCAATTTAGTTTATGGTACTAATGCTATATTCCCTATTGAGCAAGAGTTGCCCACTTTACGAGTAGCTCTATCATTACGACTAGGTGAGGTTGAATCTTTGAAACAACGGATTTTACAATTGGTAAAGTTGGATGAGGAAAGATTATTAGCTCTACAAAGTCTAGAAGCAATGCAAAAACGTCGTAAAGCATGGCACGACCAGAATATTAAAGTACGGGAGTTTAAAGAAGGCGATTTAGTTTTACTTTATGACAGTCGTTATTATAAATTTCTTGGGAAGCTTAAAATTCGTTGGTTGGGACCTTTTAAGGTGATTAATGTTTATGATAATGGTTCTCTTGATGTGCAGGATATTAATGCTAAAAATGAGATATTTAGGGTCAATGGCCTGCGCCTTAAACATTTTGTGACTTAGGCTAGCTAGGTATAGTTAGGTTAATAGTTACAATAATATTTTTTCTAATCCACCCTTGGATGTCTTTTCTTTCTTGGGGGGGGGGGTTTTTTTAAATTGGGATGCAGGTATGGCCTTTTTGTGGATGGATGCGCTTTACCCTCGTATTGATGCCGATAGTACTGATCCTGTTCATACTGGATCTTACGATATTCCGCGTTTTCAGACGCATGACAGGTTTTTATATGCACCGAGAGGGGAGGCCTGTTGTGGTTCTTCTTTTGTGATTATTTTTTGTTTACAGTATCATCCACCTTTTGGTTGTAGGTCCTGTCAGCGGCATTTATTTGTGCGTGCTCAACTCTTGTGTTGGCAGTGTCGCACATACTTTTGATGCTATGGTACCACTGCCATGCAGGAAATGATTGGTTATACCTACCAGCGTCATGATTATAATAGTGTTTTTTCTCCTGAGCGCGGCGCTGGTCAGTTTAGGGTAGGTAGAGAGCAGACAGAATTTGCGAGATATCGTTCCACTGTCTACCGCCTTACTCCATCTTACCATGATTTGCAGACTAGTGTTCCCTGCCCATGTTGGGATTATATTTGTTGGTATATGGATGCGACCAAGGGGCATTCCTTAGATGCTTTACCAGTGGCCCCTATGCCCTACTATGATGATGCAGCTTCGGCTTCGCTCCATGATGTGATGGAGGTTCTTAGCGATGCACCTGATAGTGGATCTGTGACTTCTGATATGCCTACGCTAGAGGCTATTCTTGAGCATCCTATAGATGATAGTTTAGTTAATAGGTTTGACTTAGATAGTGTTGATGATTTCGGATTAGGATTATTGTTTTCACTAGAAGATCTCAGAGACTTTGAAGATTTTAGTCTAGATATTTTGTTTTCTTAGTCTTTTATGTTTTTCTTTTATTCTACATTTTGGAAAAAAAAAACAAACAAACAAATATATATCGTTTTAAAAAAAAACATACAATGCTTTGAGTTATTGATATCCTGTAGGTTTTCATGCACTTTAGTTTTATTTTCCACGTAGTTCGGTAGTTAGTTGCACGCACGGTCAGGGTATTCCTCTCAGTGCTGGAGTTTGGGATATTTAAGTTAGTAAGATGGACAGTTCTATATGCAAGAATGGTTATCAAGTGGAGAAATATACTGCTTCTTAAACAACCAAGCAGTGGGAGCATTACGACAGTCTAGTTGATCGAGATTGTGACATGAGTATTTGACAATTCTTTTGTACAGAGAAAAGTTTTATTATTTATCTAACCCTTTAACATTGTACTGGCTAGTGTATGTTTCATGAGCAGATTTGACTATGATTTTGCGTTACACACTGTTGTATGCTTCTGTTGCTGATTCTTGGAGTTGCAATATCCACGAACATACAAGGTTGTTTCATACCTAAACTTTTAATTTCATATTCATTTTGGAAGAAGTACAAGAATAAAAAAATTTATGGAACGAAATTAGAGATGTAGAAAGAAAGAAAAAAAAACCTTAGTAATTACAGAGGAATTATAAATAAATATTTTAAACGAATATGAATGATATATATACAATTCTCTCTATATGAAGTCCAGTCACAAGGGATGGGACTTAGCATTAGGGAGTGATTAAAAAGGGGGGTGATGTGTGTGCATAACATAGTGAATTTCATTGTATGGGTGTCCGATTAGGAATCCTATAGAGTTTTCCCCTATCTTTTGGTCGCTTTTCTAGCGATATGTGGGATAGCTGAATAACAAGGTTCTCTCCACGAAATTTTGACTAGGAGTAGCGTGGAAGAGAGATGCTGAGCTGGTGAGTATTCTTTGCTTATCATTTGCCTAGGCAGAGTGACTAGTATTATGCGCTAGATTAGATTCCTCGAGCAAAGTTGTTGAGTTGAAATGTTTGACCGTTCAATTAAGTAATGTATTCTTAGCTTTCTAGCTGATCCTTTAAAATAAAAAATTTACTTAAAATCCAATCCGACTACTAAAAGTTCGGAAGAGTCTATATATTTATTCTTTTAAAGAAAGAAAGAAAGAAGAAAAACAAACAAGAAAAAAAACACCCTGAGACTGCAGGGTTTGAAAAAACAACAACCAAAAGAAGATAACCATCGCCTCTGAGGTCCTGGTAGGCTGTAGGGATTTCCTTGACGGGTGCCCTGCGTCCGATGCCTTGTATCTCTTTGGGGTGGGACCTTTTGGGAAAGAGAATCAATGTATATACTCTTTTGATATTAAAAAAAAACAAAACAAAAAAAAATCCATTAAAACATAAACTTAAAAGAAGAGCCTTGGATAGTTAGAAGTTACGAACCATTGGCTGGTTGTTCTAGTAGAACATGGAGGGTTAGCAGCTAAACCCTAGGAGTCCTATTTAGTGTTGTAGTATTAGTTTGCCTTGTTTGGGTTCTTTGTTAAGTAACGATCTTATCAGTGACGCTATTTCAGAAGCAATATTTTTAGTAGGATAGTAGTGTGGCAATTTATTGCCTAGAGGGATTATTGTTGTTTAGCGGCTCTAGACAGCTTCCTAGTTGGTATATTCTATGCAATGGATGAAGCTCTATTATGCATTTCAGTGGGGAGAGTGACTAAGGGGAATGTTAGTTTGCACAAGTTTTTCCATAATTTCCTTGACATGTTTGTATTGTTTGCATTTTAGTATGACACCAATCAGTATTTTTCCTATCTTTTTAGTGTCTACTAGTTGTCCATGTGCGGTTTTGCAGATCTTGTAGCTGTGCTCGCGAGGACGCTTCGCAATTAAGTGGAGGAGAGTATATTTTTCTTTCAAAGTTGTGTAGCAGTGCTCCTGGTAGTAGTGCTCGTGGTAGTAGTGCTCATGGTAGTTGTGTTCGTGATGCTGAATGTTCGTGATGTAGCTGTGCTCGCGAGGACGCTTCGCAATTAAATGGGGGAGAAATGACAACACCTAAAAACATGCCATTTATTGCAACAATTTTTTGGCAAAACTGTATACAATTGATGCCTTATTACTAAATTTTTACATGAATTTAATGCAGATGCAGTGTTCATTGTTGTTGTCTTTGGAGGCTGTGTCCTTGCAGCCTAGCTAGGAGATGTTGGTACGAGAAAGTTCTTGTACGAGAGGGAGGTGGAGTTTTAGATAAAAATTTGATAGTAATACTGCAGTGACGATCAAGGGGTGATCATTAGATCATTGGTGATTATCATGAAGATTTCTTTGGGGAGGTGTTGAATATTAGATTCAAGAGGATGACTCTTGGCAAGGATGATGTGATCCAAAGGGACTTACTGGCAAAAGGAAGATCGGATGTACCACCTAGGATGTACTCTTGGTGTTAAAGGTTATAAGGACACACTATGTCATATGTGAATTCATCCTTGTGACATCCCAAAGGGTGCCAAAGGAAATTTTGCAACATCAATCCAAGATATGCAGTGGTTAGGAGTAGGGCAGATTTCTACTTGGAAACGACTTGATGATCATGATCTATCTACGATTGATTACCAAGTATTGTGGTCCTCATCAACTAACACTCTTATACAACACATGTGGTAGTCTCTTCATATTTCAACGATCCTTATTATTATTTAAAAAATAATATACATTACCACCATGGATTACACCTTGTCACAAGTATATCCAAAAGAAATTAAACACCATGATGTACAGGGTAGTAGGGGGATGGAGAATTCAAGCAACAAACTAGTTACTCACATAGATGGGTTTGGTAACTACCACTTAGAAGTACAAGGCCATTGGGATCGGAGGATGAAAGAAGAAGTGTCCTAAATCTTTACATGCTTGATAGTAGGGACTACTCCAAGGTGAAGAGGATATATGGTTATGGGTGGATTCAAGAAAGCCAAAAGAAATGGTTTAAAGAGCTATCTATCGAACATCGAACTGCAGGAACGAAACAAAATCAATGCATTTACATCAATGGATAAGATTCCTGCCTTGGCTTATTTTCACATTTCTCTAGTTGAGACACGTATGGCAAGTCTTTGCTCAATAACTAGAGTTAAGCAAGAGGGAATTGGTTGTGCACAAGTGAATTCTGGCTTCTGGTCGATGTTGCATGAAGCAAGAGATGTTCGTATGGTCTTTAATGGTCATCATCATGTCAATGACTTTTGCGGCAACCTTCGAGGAAATACAAAAGTTTGTTGGCTACCATGCATATGGTAAAGTTGGTTGGACTAGACGAGCAAGGGTTATCCTTGTGTCATTGAGGTCATCAACTAGTAGTAATACCTCACACATTGATATTCCCAAAGGGTGCAAAGGTGCCTATATTACCCTATGTGGGCTCTTGATATCGAGGGGGGGGGGGGGCAGTTACATTCTCGTGACGTCTCTCTATCTCGAAAAAATTTGGGGGGACAAAATGGCAGTTGTGTGTGCTTTTGAGATAAGGCGCCATCCTGCATACTGTTCAGAGAGGGGTGCGGACAGGACTGCCATGGAGACGAGGGCTTGTTGATGGCTGATTCACACGTGCCTGCCACGACGGGCTGAGGCCTCAACGACGAGGTCTATGGCTTGTAGATGGTGATGAGACGGATGATGATTTCCAAACTCAGAGCAGCCATCGTCTGCCCCCGCGCCTCCCCTCTCGGGTTCCTCATTAGTCAGTTTCGTCTTTGCGCCTGTTCCATCCAAGCTCTACGACTGGCTAAAAGCCTTCTCCACTCCTATGCCATGAACTCAATCTTGACAGCATTTGCGGCGTGAAAGAGGGTGAGGAAGAAAGGCAACAGGAGGAAGAAGAAGAAGAGGCAGAAGCATACAAGAAGACGACGAAGGGGAAGAAGAGGAGAGGAAGGCGAGAGGCAGGAAAAGGAGACCCGTTGATGGGGGACGAGAGAGGAATGCCGTTGCCTCGAGACCGTGAAACACCCTGAGAGCCTAGA
This sequence comes from Lygodium microphyllum, assembly GCF_053477565.2. NCBI lineage: Eukaryota > Viridiplantae > Streptophyta > Polypodiopsida > Schizaeales > Lygodiaceae > Lygodium > Lygodium microphyllum. The sequence continues at coordinate 28,306,823 of NC_141157.1, read as the reverse complement.
GAGAGAGAGAGAGAGAGAGAGGATAAAAAGCATCTCTAAGCAAGATCACAATCAAGAAGAGCAGGAAAGATGAATTGCTCCATCAATGCCTTCATCACACGATGCCATATCTCTCTCTATGAGAATTCAGAGCTTCCATATACTTGCCTAATCTGAAGTGGTAGGCTGGATGAAGATTGTCTTCTCGTTTTATCGCCTGGGCTCGCGTACGATTTGGCAGACAGATCAGAAAGATATTGCAATAGTCTCCTTGGCCATTGAGAGTCGATGCCTTCTTCAATTCAAAACCATAGCTAGAGTTTCAATTAACTCTTAATTAAGAGTTAACTTAAAACTTAAGAAACAAAAAGGGGCATTCCTATTGTCATAGAGCAAAAGTCGTGCGAGAGTCGGAGAGGGAGAGAAAAATTGACGAGCTGACGATTGCAACGACTGGCGGGACACAAGACTCTCCTTGGTTGGACTGCAAGAGGACACGGCTTTCAAAGGCGCGACAACGACCCGTGGGATTTACAAGTATATGCCTAAACTATTTATCTAAAACGAATGATATATTATAAGTAAATGTTCAGTTTAATATTTTTAGAAAATGCTTTGAAACTTGTTTTTCTATGTTGAATGGTTTTTTGCATTTATGTGAACTGGTTTCTATTTATTGAAAATAGAAAATAGTAGAAAATGCTTAAGAATGACTTAAAAACGACTCAAATAAATTTTTATAAAATGGCTGATTGGAAATTTATAAGTTGTGACATTTTTTCTATAAAGGTTATGACTCAGGAAATTTACTGAATTTTTATCAAAATTTTTAGAGATGGTTTAACATATTTAAAAATTCAAAACTAGTTATGTTCAAAGCAAAATAGCAGTATTCATTTAAATAAAAAAATGTTCTCTATCAATAAAAATATGGATTTTTACATGGAAAGCTGAAAAGATAATTCTTGATTACTGATGAACTTTTGTAAGCTTTAAAATAAAAAGAAACAATAGTTTAATTATATTCTACCGAAAGAACATTTACACATAAACCTAGTGTTTTATTTTGAGTAAATAAAACGATACGTGATGTACTATTTAATAACATGGGGATGGTTAAAAAAAATTGAGAGATGTAATAGTATTTGGTGATATTTGCTGATGATAAGAAAATTATAACTTTGAATTCAGATTACAAATATTGGAAATGTAATAAAATAATTGTTTGATGGCATGAGGGAAAGCCTCAGCATCCAAATTTAAGATTTATATTTTGTTCATATTAAAAAGAAATCATCTGATGATTGCAAGGAAGAGTGAAGGGCTACTAAGACTTATTTATAAATTAACAGGGAATATGGGAATGTAAAATAAACTATGTATATGATTTCGTTGGAGTGTGAAAAGTACTTGGTTTAGTCCTGATTTGTATTTAGTGAAGAAAAAGAAGAAAAGGACGTTATATTCGCAAAATGAATTAGCTATATGAAGATTAGGGTCTTCATTGCACTCTCCTTTAAAGATGGGCAATGGGACTACATTCACTGGCCTATCATCAATATTTGCAGGACAAATCTAACTAGGAAAGGGACCTTGAGTCACCATGGGGACTTCTTTAAAGAGTGCCACTAGAGAGTCAAAGGATGCTTCTCTTGCAAGCTTGTTTTCAACTTTGATTTTTTCCTTCTCTCTTCTCACGTACATCTAAACTCGCTCTAATGCTTGCCTCCTGATTGTGTCATTCATCAACGAGTTGGCTCCACCTAGCTGGTCTGTACTCAACGGAACAAAATCAAAGGGGGATTCAGTATCTGGAGGACTCTCTTGCCAACATTTCTTCTACTTCCTACTTTTCTACGTCTCCGAATTTAGCTTTCAGTCCACTACACAAGGGAAGATATTCAGTTTTGAAGGTATCAAAACTCATTATTTTGAGGATCGTTGTGGTGCTATCATCATAGTAATGCCAACTTCTAATGGTTTTGATAGTGTATGTTGTGAAGAAAACTCTATCCACTAGCTTCCAATGGGTTGCTAATTGCACAAATAGAAGATGTCAATGCACCATGCATCCCACGTATCCTATTGTTGAGCATCCATGAACAAATTCTAACTCTTTTCTTTCTTGTTTTTGTGAATCTCCACTGACCACAACTCCTGAAGCTTCTTCACAATCTCCCACTTGATGATGTCTGGAAACTTCTCAATGAATACCAAATCTCCCATGGATGATCATTCTCTCTATTTCTATAGTTTAGTTTGTTCCCAAACAATTTGGTATCAAGATGCACATCTATGTTGCTTCAACAAGGAGAGGAAATAGTCCACCACATAGAGCCTACATCATGATAGTAATATGTTTCTGCCATTGTGAAATAAACTTCTTGTAGAAAGTGGTTTTGGCAATGAGAATCTCCAATTCTTTAGTGGTAGAAGGAACTTTGTAAGCCTCCATTGAATTATTCTCCTCTTCTCAATGTCATTTCCTTCATTTTCAGCCTCTTCTGATGCTTATTGATGGCAGTCTTCCTCGGCTACGCACCAAAAACATGGAGCCCCAAGAGAGACACCAAGAAAACGAGGATTCTACTACAAGAAAATATATCTTGTAAAATCAAAAACCATCTTTTTCATCTTTGATATGATCTCAACAAGGAAAAAAACACCAACAAAAAGAAATCTTCATGCAGCTTCATAGAAACAATTCTCCCACAACTTTAACTTTAACAAAATCCATCATGCTCTTCATATTCTTCATAGAATTCTTTGATAGAATAAAAAAATACAAGATAATACACCACTTTAATGGAAAGATATCACATATGATTCATTTTCAAAGATTTCATAGCTTTCTCTCACAATCTCTCATCGATAGATACATTGGTTGGCATAGAATTGGCTATCTCTAACTCACACACACACACACTCTCTCAATAATACATCATCTCTTTACTAAAATACTCAATAATCACTCAAAATAACCCTTATTTGGTCATGGATACCCCTCCTAAGAGGTGTGTCTGATATGGAAGGAGGTCACCAAAGCCACTACAGTGACTCTTCCTAGCTCACTACTGTCACTTCACTCCAGTCTTCTCTTGAGTCTTTATTAGCAGTTGCCTCTTCCACTTCCTTGAGCTCTTTTGAACTTGCATTCACCTCTTTCCAAGGCTAGAAAACTTTTTCAAAGTCACACATACATTCCACAAAACACTTACAGAGGCATATAGAATAGAACAGAACAGGAACAGAGGATCTACAGAAGCTCAAAAGAGGGTTACAAAAGGTCAACAGAAAGTATCTAGCTCAACTAAAGCCAATCAAAAACCATTCAATGATATTTCAAAAAACCTCAAACTTCATCAATTATTACTCCATCCTTCCATATAGAAGAAAAATAGAACAAAATAGAAGCTATTAGAACCAAATAGAACCTTAACAAAACCTAACAGAACTTCATATCTCTACTGAAAAACATCATGAGCTTATCAAAACCATTCCACCCTATCCAAAACACTCTCAAACCACTTCCAAAACATTGAATCATCATGTAAAACCATCCATTTATCCCTCAAAAACAACAAAAATTAACCAAAAAACACAGGTCATTTTAGCATTCAACAAAAGTCTTGTAAGGGTACAACTTTGAGATCAAATATAGGTTGGGCAAGGAGAATGTAGCAGTGGATGCTTTAAGCCACAAAGCATCCTCAATGCTCTCATCTCAAAGGATCCTTCAAGGGTAGGATCTCTAGCCACCATAGTATCAATGCAAAGAAATCCATTCATCTAGGTGGCAAAGAAAGAAGCATCCGAAGACTTGAAGTAGTAAGAGTTGTAGAGAAAAGTCAAGTTGAGTAACACCCTAAGATAAAGCTTAAGTATCAAGACTTCAGTATTGAGAAATGACTTGTCTAATTCAAAAAAAGGTTGTGGATTCCTTTGATTCAAGGACTCAAGAACAAGATACTTTGGGAAGCCCACGATTCCCCACTCTCATGAGACCCTAGACCCTCAATGCCATAAGGAAGAGCTAGCATTGGAAAAAGCTAAAGGTTGATGTACTCAAGTACTCTACTAAGTGCTAAAGTTTCTAACATCTGAAAGCTAAGTATGCCAATATGCTAAACCACTTATCATTCCCTAAATAAAATGTGAGTTCAGTATGGGTTTTGTAGTAGAATTAGCCCTCAGTTCAAGGAAAACTCTATTATGGTGATTGTGGATACGCTAGAAAAGGTTTCTCACCTTCTTCCTTTCAAGACAAACTATAAGGCTTCAAATATTGCAAGCTCTTTGTGAAGAATATTTTTGGACTCCATGGGGTTACCAAAGAGGATCATTATAATCAAGATTCCTTGTTTAATTCTTACTTTTGGAAGAGCATATTTGAAGCCATTGTGACCTAGCTTTACTTTAGTACATCTTACCATCCCCACAACTAATGGTCCAACAGAGCAAGTCAATCAAGTCTTTAAGGATATGGTTAGATCATATTGTTGTAGAGAACCTAAACAATCGCTCCAATATCTACCTTTAGTAGAATTTTCTTACAATGCTTCCTATCATCAAAGCATTAAGATGTTCAAGCATTATATAGACAAGACTATCTTACACTGCTCAACTTTTTGGATCCTACCCTAAAGATGGAAGCCTCTAAGAAGATGTTGAAGAAAATGGATAAACTGGTTAAATCCATCAAACAAGATATCTAAGAAACCAAGGGATTGAAAAAAGGCTATGGGAGCCTCTTACTTGATCATAAGACCCACAAACTACTTATTGCTTCAAGCGTTTCAAGCCAAGTGTAATGGTTACCTCTCACATAGTTGTATGCACTCTCACACCTACAAGTGTAGTGAGCTTACCTCTATGATTGATCAAGTTTCCTCCTCCCTCAAGCTTTGGGAGCCTTCCCTCGACTGCCAAGACCCACAGACTGCTTATTACTTCAAGGTTTCAATCCAAGTGCAATGGCTACCTCTCACATGGCCATACACGCTCTCACACCCTACAAGTATAGTGAGCTTACATCCATGCCTGATTGGGTTGCCTCCTCCCTCAAGCACTCCAATAGCTCCATGATCCAAGGTGTAAGCTCAAGCAAGCTCAATCCTCAAGCTATAAGCTCCATGCTCCATTGACGCATGCGAGACAAGAGAAGAGAAGAGAAGAGAAGAGAAGAAGAAGAAGAGAGGAGAAGATGTAGAGCTTCTCCACCATGGTCCCTCACCCTCACACACTCACTCCCTACACTCGCTCTCTCAAGTACAAGCTCAACTAAGCAAGAAGAAGAAGAAGAAGAAGAGAAGAGGAGAGCTAGTTTTGGCCACACACAAGAATGAGCCTCTCTATTCACTTTTTGGCTTTTATACAGGACTTAATCCCTTTTGGGCACCCACTCCTTTTTTACATGATCGGCCATTTTAGCTTAGGCCCTCTTCTCCTATTCCCTTTTATTTACATTGCGGCTTCACCCTTGCCCATCTACTCTTTACAAATTGCACAGGAGGGAGCATGGTGCTCTTTTACAAAGATTTAGGTGTGCCTTTGCATATTAATATGCGCCTCTTCCATTTTTGCACTTGCCTTGGGTTTTTAAGGTGTCTTTGCACTTTTGGCCCTTTTCCCTCTTATTTCTGCTATCGGATCGCCTTTTTTTGCTTTGCCATGTATTTTAAAATTTCTTTTGCTTCCTTCTTTTCATTTTTTTCCTTGCACTCGAGTTAACATCACCCCCCTCTTAGTCAAGTATCACTCCCATGGTACTTGTGGGCTTTGTTGATGAGGGCCCGGGTGGTTGAAGGGTTGTCCTTTGGAGGTCGATGATGGGGCCTTGTGGGGATGGGATGTGGAGAGAAAGCATATCAAAATGGTTGAGGTTGTGGAGATCGAATGTGGATTGAGTGGGTGGCAGGGTCTTTGAATTCGATGGGTTGTTGTGGTTGGTGGAATTCACCTGAAAAGGAAAATAAGGGGCACTGTCTAGGGGGTATGTCTACCTTGTTGTGCAATGCATTGTGTCCATGCCAGTGGAACTAGGAGTTGGCCTAGGGTGTTGTCCCACACTTGAGGACCCAGTTCGTGTAAAAGGGAGATGCAATGGGAGTAGCTTAGGGAGATAGGTCTAACCGCAGACAAGTGTGACCTCCCTAGGTGTGTCCTACCCTTTGATGAGCCCTAAGTGTGGAGTGAGGGAACAAAAGGACTGGGGTGTTAAGCTGTCCACCAACCAAGGCCACCGGGTGCACCTCACTTGAGAACCCCTAAGTGCAGTGGTTGTGGCACTCTGATGTTATAGTGGACTTCATTCATTATTTCCCTTTTTCTTTAGTTCCTCTTTTCTTTTCTTTTCTTTTCTTTTGGTTCTCTTTTTTTGCTTCCATTCTTTTCCTTTTCTTTTTGGTACAAGTAGGAGGAGACAAGCTAGATGTCATCCTCATGCTCTTTAGGAGCTTCGCACAGGGGCCTAAGGGATTTGCTAAGGAATGTAGGGCTTAGGATATAGCCCTTTTGATTAATCCTTACATTGAGTGGGGTAGTAGAGAGGAAGGTATGGTTACATTTCGAGAACCTACTATCACTCATATTTTCTAAGAGACTTATGCAAAATGTTGGCAAGAGAGAGGCCCTTAACATTAGGTGGGTCATTGCACAGTTTTCTATCCCTACATTGATGGCAAAATAGAGCGGTGGCAAGTGCTCTTCTTGTGGTACTAGCTTCTATTTTAATAGGAGTCATAAGAGTCGGAGGTAATTACATGTGGTAAGGAAGGCGGGGCCCGGGCATGTTGTGAACTCGTTTAGAAAGTGGGTGATGGAAACCTGAGGTATTGAGCTTCAAAAATGAGGCACTCTTTAGGGCTAGAGGCATTGACATTACAAATCAAAGGGAAGTCGTACCTGCCATGCTCCCTTTCATACAGTAGTGTGTTGCAAAATGCCATCCATGCCTCAAAATTTTTGTCCCAAATTCTTTGGTGCCATTTAGGTTGGGCTTCATAACCTTTGAATGTCAAATACCAAAAAAAATGTTTAATCAATCACTAGAGATATCTCTTGATTGAGCATGTGCTTGAGCAAATTGAAGGTATAAATTTGATCAAGTTGACAAATTCTCCTAGGACCCACCAATGACATGCCAATTAAAACTAGTTATGTTAATGAATCATGTAAAGTCCAGTACTGCCAGCTAATGAAGGATAGCACTATCAAATTCTTCCATATCCAATGATTGATTGAGGGGGGAGATTAATGTATTCAATGGGTTGGGAAATTGTAATAGGATATGAACAATGAAGGGATGGGTAGGACAAATTATAAAAGGTAGAAAGTTAAAGGGATAAGGATGCTAGAAAAAGAGGAAAAGAAATGTACAAATTTTGAAGTAATTCTTTAGAAATTGTGAAAGGAGTAAGAGGGACAATTGGAGAAGGACCTATTGAGACAAGAGAAAATGTAGGGTTAGCAAACTAAGGAGTAAAGCATAAAAGAGGAATAGAATATGGATGAGAGGTTAGCATATTGATATATAAAGAAAGGAAATGAGCTAGAGCTAATGGTAAGTAATAGCAACATAAGGTTTGATGAAAAGCTTGAAAGAAAACATCAGAAAAATGGGGATTCACGGCAATATGGTTAAGTACATTAGTGCACAAAATTTGAATGTCTAATCAGTAGAAAGTACTCCATTGATGGTGTCTGACCATAATATTTTCATCCAAAGATGAATGTCACAAATGTCCTCTACACCAAGAGGTCTAGTGAATATACATGTGATTGCCTTCTGATAAGGTTGACTAAATAGAATGCATATATAAAACTACTTACAAAATAACATCCTCCAAATAAATGTTCATGTCTTCCTCATCTAGTACTTGCAAATCACCCTTGATATACATAAAGAAGAGCAAATGAACCTCATGATGATTGATAAAAAGAGTAACTGGGCCTCATGATTTTTAAGATTATCCACGTCTCGATCAAAAATGGATTTTAACAAATCACTAAACCAAGGATTGTGCGACCCACCAGCAATAGAGGGATCTAGATCAACAATGCTAAGGGACATGTAAAAGCATAGTGTTGTTGGTAATATTGAATCCATAAAGATGGTGTAGGAAACACAAGTTCAATATAATGATAAAAATCCTCAAATAGACAATACATTCACTATTGTAAATGATCCACCTTAGTAGAAAAAGCATCACACATTTTAGCTTGCTCTTGTAGGTGAGCAAGATCATCCTGTGAAGACATTCCAAAAGGAACGATAGGAGTAGGGGGAGGAATGGAAAGCTTAGACACATGTGTCTATAATTCCCCAATGGTCTTCTATTATGAATCAATAGTGGCTTGAGTTTCTTACAACTCATCCACACAGTCATTGGTGGCTAAACCAACCATCTCTACAAGGGCATGATCTCGTTCCTTGGTAATGGAAACATTAGTGTCCTTAGGAGGTAGCCAGCATGGCTTCAAAATCCTTAATGATAGCCTTTTGTGAGTCCATGATAGTTGTAGCTTCTACCATTTGTTTATGGATATCATAGAGAGTGGCTTTTTCTACAAGTAAATCCTCCAAGGCATGTCTCGATTGTTTTGTCAAGGAATCCACTTTGTTTTGTAACAATATGTAAACTCTTGTATATATGGACTAGAGACATGAGGTGACTGTTGTTTCTCATGTTGCCTAGACATTGGAAACCATTTGAAATTACATAGATCTAGCTAAGATAGTTTGTAAAGATGATGGAGTTTGCGGATCAAGCTAACCCTCGCATTGTGCTACAAACATATCGATGTAGGAAAGGAACAAGGGAAGGGAGCTAACAAAAAACATAGATGTAGGAGCCTGTATAGGAGAAGAAACAAGAGTAGGAATAGGACAAAAGGGACCCTGTATATGGAAATGCCTCTTGTGGACAACCCATGGAGGTTCATTATCATTTGATTCATCTTGTGGCACAGGAGGGGAAGGGGAAGGAACTAGAGGTGGAGATTGTGTAGGAAGAAGAGCAGGATAAAGAGCAAGCACTCCACCTAGAGAATGCATAAAGTAATTACCTCTTGAGGAAACACACCATAAGAATAATGACTGGGCTGACCTTTCTAGACCTTATAAGAATATTGATCTATTTTTGTGAACAAAAACAAAGCATAGTTGAACTTAGTGCCATCAAAATTTTTGGAAAAGGTGGTAAGAGCTCTTTTCATAGACACTTAGACACAAACCAATCATGAAAGAAATGGCAGAGTTGTTTTCATAAGGGATTCGAAACAATGGCCATAGAGATACCAAAACTATTAATGGCTTTGGATGGTGTCAAAGATGCAAAAATTTTCTTTTCTAGAATTTCCACAATCTAGTCACTGAAAAACATATGGGCACCACTAAGCACTAGTTGAGTAAGGAGAGGTAAAGATAGTGCCTCATTGTGATATTGACCAAGGAAAGAGTCAAAACATGATCATAGGCCAAATCGGTATGGTATTTATGGGACTAAAGAATAATAGAGCTTAGTATCCTCCAAAGGAAATTGAAGAGTCATAAAGTCGCATAGACTCACACGATAGATACAATCTACTTCCAAGAGCAGGGAATGAAGTGGTAATGGGACATACTAAACCACTGTCATGGTTAGGTGTGCCATTTATAATACATAAGACAAACACAATATACACAAGAAAACTAGGAAGAACATGGGGATTCCTACAAAAGCCACAAACCATGACTGAGAAGGAATCATATAAGAGACCCATAGTGGACATGACAAGACTAAACATCCCCAAGCAATCCACAAGCCTAATACATAAAAAATTGGGCATGATCTACATACACGTGCAACCAAAAGCTTCATGAGATGTAGACAAACAAGTATCTTGAACCCCATCATCAAGAAGCATACAAAAGAAAATAAAATCGACATATTTTCGCTTGGATGCAACACACCTTACACTCGGGTAAGTTACTCATGAATACATGTGTGCATCACGTGGGTTCAAAATAAGGTATTTTTAAAGTACCATTTTTATACATTTTTAACCTACATAAGGGTATGATATAAAGGGGTTATTTACAGATTGAATAGAAAATGGTTATGTTTTTATTTAGGAAAAATTCACAGATAAGGATATTTATAAATAGGCCTTGAACGCACGTGATGGAGAGGATATATGTATAGTAACTTCCTCGAGAACTTATAGGACACATTTGACTCATATAAGGGTAACCGACTAAGAAAACGGGGTGGATATGTGGGAGCCATTAAGACTGGACTCGAGTAATAGACCCCATTCCCATTTATGCATGTCATTGATCCTAAACTACAGTGTAGTGAGTATGGAGAGCTAATCAAATTCATTTTTTGAATGGTAATGCTAATAGTCAACTCATTATTAGATTAACATATTAATGTAAAGTGAATCACAATTAAATGCATGCTAACCCCACTCAAGCGCTTAAAAAAACAAGAGCCCTCTACAATGTAGTTCATTTTTACAATTACATGATGTATGGTGCTAAGCACATTATGATGGGGGTTAACTTTCACTACAAAGTAATGTGCCTGTTTGCACATGTGAACAACGAGATTTTTTTGTAAATTTAACATTATGTGGATTATGATGCAAGGTGCACAGGCCGGGAAGGAGACCCAATGCTGTAGGTATTTAAATTGCAGCTAAGAATGCCACGAACCAAGCTGGGGAAGTCGGGAAGCCTTGCTCTGATACTAGTTGAAAGGTGAGAAGGATCAAAGCTTTCTTGTAAGTGAGCTATGGCAGAGAGCAAGAGTAAGAAGAGAGAGAGATAAACAAAAGGGAACTCCAACAATCACAATGTGTGACCAGGCCTTCCTTTATTCAAACTGTTACTTAAAGAATAAATAATAAAGTGATGGTAATGGGCGCCTGCCACCTGCAGTGTGCAGTGTGGGTACTATCAGTGTAGTAATACATGGGCGGCTAGGCGGAGGCACCTTTACCCCCAACACTTTTGAGTCGACTACAACAAGGAATTAGCCCCACACTTTGACTAGTAGCAAGGATGGTTAAGGAGGTGGCAGGAGGAAATGAATTGCATTAACATCCTGATTTTTAAGGGGACAATGTGACTGTAGCGATGAAGAAATTGAAGGTTGATGGGGAAGTGGGGTTAGAGGGAGCAAACGCCTCTCATAGGCTTAAGTATGTGATTGAAAATATACCTAGATATTTAAAAGAAGTGTTTGTTACAGCACATGCTATAATCCAATGTGAGACATTATTATACAATGTGTGTTGATTGTATGCATGAGAGAGAGAGAGAGGAAGACAAACACAAAGTGTGAGTGAGTGATTGATGTGTGTGTGTGTGTGTGTGTGTGTGTGTGTGTGTGTGTATGTGTGTGTGTGATGCCAACAGGCATATTTCACAGTGGATTCCGTGAGGTTTTATGGTGGATTCCGTAAACTTTTATTATCGGGGTTCATACACAAAGTGGATTCTTTGTGCGAGAAGTCGATGGGGACGCCTATCATTTTTGGGCATTTCGTTAATTTAGTGTATACATGGGTGATTCCATAGCGGGTGATTCTGCAAAATACATATTAAATTAATAAATGTCTATAAGTTTAGAGTGCACACTCGTGATAAATTAAGGTTAGGATTGATTTCTAACCAATTGATTTATTTATGTAGCTGAAGACTGCTAGGTATTCACTTTTGTCGGTTTAATTGTATTATTTTACTAACGATTGTGAATGCTTCAGTTGATATGTAGAGATAGCAGTAGTGGCGGAGAAAAGCATTGGAGGATAGCGTGTATTCGAGTTATCAGTTATATTTTGATGGGCGCATACCTTAGGCATAGCGCCTATATTTTGTCGCGTCTATTTATTAAGGCGTTGGATATTTATTTATTATTTTTGTATGCGCATGGATGCACGATTATGATATTTGTATTTGGACATTGTATTGGGTATGCCTGACTTCTTGGGCGCTCACCCATTAGCTTTATTTCTATTTAGCAATAAACCAAACTCAAAAGCCAAAAGCGCGCTATTTTGTAATTTGGGCTATTATTATTTGAGCTTGAAGATGATTAATACATAAAATACATGCTTTGTGGAGCGCTCACACAAGGCATGGGGGGAGATTGCACCCAATTGGTCTCTTGTTCATGTCGTGCATGCTTTCTACCTTGAGTTTTATGCAAAAAGTAGAGTTCTTTTGTTCTTGTCGTGCATGCTTTCTACCTTGAGTTTTGTGCAAAATGTAGAGTTCTTTTGTTCTTGGGGACCTTCTAACTCTCACTACACGCGCTTACGACATCCGATATGTGCACCAGTGTGTGTGTGTGTGTGTGTGTGTGTGTGTGTTTATACGTGTGTGAATGTGTATAGGTGTTTATACAACACAAAGAGAGAGGATGTAGAGTAAGAGACAAATTGTATGTATAGAGAGAAACTAAGAGAGAGTAAAGAGATGGAGCAATTTGAGAGAGAGAGAGAGAGAGAGAGACAGAGAGAGAGAGAGAGAGAGAGAGAGAAGGAGAGATAGACAAAGTGAAGGTATTGGTGGCGGTATTAGTGGAGGTGATGAGGATAGTGGTAGTAATGGAGAAGGTGGGGATGGTGGTGGTGGCAATAATGATGGTAGTAGTAATGAAGGTAGCCATGGTAGCAACAGTGGCAGTGATGCTGGTGGTGGTGGAGGTAGAAATATCTAGGGGTGGAATAAGTGGACTATATGGAATAAGAAATGGAGATTGCTTAGAAATGCTCGCTCAAAAAGCTCCTTTTTTGCACTCTCTCCTCAATATAAACATGCAATGGAAGGGAAATACGCAATATATGGAGGCTCAATCGATCTTCTTCTTCTTCATATTTCATTCTCTTCTTCTTCCATCTCCATATTCTCTATAATGAGTAAATCTAAAAGTTTATAGATACTATTTTAACTAAAAGTCACTTTACAAACAGCCTTTTTTTTATTGATGCATATATAGGATACAACCATAAGCTATGACATATTTTTCAACACTTCTCCTCAAGCTCAGGATAAGCTTGCAAACATAGTACTTCAAGTGAACTTATAAGATACTCAAACTTGTATTTGCCTATGAGAGCATATTTTAAAGCCGAGATTCAAGTGCAAACGAATCTCGAGACCTATAAAAGAGGCATTTTTGGTACAAAATGAAATGGTCACGGATTAAGGAGTTGAAATTTTTTATATAATTTTGATGCCAAAAATCCAATGCAAGTGTCCATTCATCAATCAGAGCCCATTTGACCCTCTATTTAATGGCCACAAGCTTTGGTGTCATGAAGTAGCCTAGTAGTTTTGGAAGTTGGAAAGCATGTGACGAAGGCCAAGGTGATAGATTTCGATGCTAGAAAGTCACCTATCTATTCGAATTGCAATTTCGAGACTATTTACCCCTACAATCGGGTCATAATCACTTCGGACAAGTGCGAAAAGCCAAAATGTGAACTAGATAATTTAGGAGTTAAAGCTTAATAGTGTTTAAGAAGAGGCACAATACAAAACATCACATGCCATGGGGAGGGGGGATGCATTTTTTTGGTACCTCCTTCTCTCGCTAAATATTTGAGTTTTTTAGCTTGCTTGCAACCATCTCCTTCCTGCTCTTGGGCATCAAATGCATCATTTTTTGCTCTCCAATGCATCAATCCTCACGAAGAATGATGTAGTATTCAACAAGATACAAAATCAATATTTCTCTCTCTTGTTTCTCTCTCCTCTTTGTTCCTTGTTCATATGACTGCTTATGAGAGAGAGAGAGATATATATATATATACATATATGTATATATATATGTATATGTATATATATATATGTATATGTATATATATATGTATATGTATATATATATATATGTATATGTATATATATATGTATATGTATATATATATATATATATATGTATATATACATATATATATACATATACATATACATATATATATATATATATATATATATACATATATATATATATATATACATATATATATATATATATACATATATATATATATATATAGGACTGATTCAATGAATTGGTGATGGACGATGGTTTAAAAGCATAAAGGCAAGTAGATCAAGTGATTTGGAAGTATTAGTGACTCCATTCTTGAATTACAAGATGTACGTATGCAAATTCTTGAGTAAGTAATCGTCATTTAATTTTAATGATGAATCGTTAGTAGATATGATGAGAAAATGGTTGTAAATGATTGAAACATAGTTGTTTATGTCTGTAATATTAGAAATTCTTTCATTCTTCTCTTTGTATATTAAAAACAACAAAATCGCAAAATTTAAAACACAGAATTTAATGAAAAATAGAGTTATTCTTAGATTTTGGGGATCAAATGATGTTCATATGGCATGAAATTGAATATGCTAATGGATCACACTTCTTATAAGTCATAAAATCAAAAAATCACAAAAATAATTTATGTTAAAATAAAGTGAAAAATCATGAAAAATAGTCAAATAAATTTAAAAAAACTTGCATATAAAAATTTAAGAGAATAATTGTGACTGGGTTTGCCTCAATTTGCATTTATTTATATGTTAAAGTGCATGTTTTAGGATTCATTTCTATGAAAAATAGTCACGAAATTTCCCCATATTTGTGCAAGCAATCTAAATTTGAACAATAGGGGATCTGGGACTAAAATGAAAGGATGTTTGATTAAGATGCTAATTTCTTTATATATCTTAGCATATTGACTGTGATTCATATACGTTTTAAGAGGTTCAATAGCATGGGTTAGCCCGGTGTTGTTCCTCAATAAGAAGCACAACACTAGTAGAAAGAAATCATGAAAAGATTATTTGTGCACCTCAAATTGGCTGGTTTTTAGTTAAGTTATTTGAGGCATAGAGTGCCATACGCTTTACATATGCAATCTAAATATGGTATTAGAATATAAATTCGTGGATGTATAGTAATTATATGTCCAGGTGACAACCAATGTTGAGAGTGTCTTTGCTGTAGGGTAATTCGACATCTTGGAAAAATTTGACCAAGTAAAGTATATATACAATATCTTGGATCGTTACAATTATATTATGAGAGGACTATGTTACATTCGTGTTCTATGTGTAAGTCGACGTATCCTAGGGCCAATCCTCGGGGTGTAGGAGAGCCATGAAGGAGCCATAACATTCTATGGCAAGGGGGAGCTCTTTAAGTATGTGAATCAAGGTATTCATCACCTGTATGTTTGGATAATCCCTTTGTTGGAGTAGAAGGGAAATTGTTGGACTACACTCGATACAAACATATGATTTGTTTAGAGTAGTGTATAACCTCCGAACACTCCTTGTTGCGAGACTGTGAGGGTGATTTAGTGAGCATAGGAGGCTCATCGGCTAGAGTCCTAGAGCTAGTCTTATGCCCGTTTTAGGTCCCAACAAGTGGTGCATCTCTCGAGAGCCACTAATAAGTGGTGGTTTCCAAACCTTGGCTATAATGGACTTATTATTTCTAGTATTTAATTGAGTGACACACCTTGAAGCAATGGATGTTAAATTAGGTTGATTAAAACCTCAATCATCAGCATGATGATTAATCCAAGTAATCCCCATAACTAGAAAGATAATCTATCCATTCTAAATGGTTTAATGGGATCTTTAGTTAGTCATGTGGCTGAGTATTTTATCCTTTACCCTGAAAGTGACATCATGCTTGAGTTTGGGCTACTATGGGAGAGTACACATGAAGTGGCCTTCGTGAGTAATAATTCATGGAAGTCAAAGGAAATATTAGGAAGCAAAAGTGATACTAGGATGGCATAGTTGTCTATAATCCTTGATAGTGATAGCTTTTAAGAGGACAAAACTATGATGCCAATGGTTGGAGTAATACATGACTATGATCGAAAGATACATCTGATGCTAGTGCTTGATGCACTTGGGTACCAAAGTCCAATTTCTAAGCTCCATAAAGCATTGGATGATATCTATGTATGTGGGAAACCATTGTTAGAGAGGAAGATTCTATTGGGACCTGTCTTTAGATCTAGGAAAACGATGGTAAATGAGGATAGACTTGCTAAAGTACCACTAGTAGGGGATGGGGTAGATTCCCTATTGCATAGCATAAGACTCCCTAGACCACTATTAGTTGGCAAAGAGGGATGCCAATGGAAATATTAACCTTCCTACACTAGTAAAGGTGAAAATTGAAGAAATTAGAGGCCCTAAGATGATGGGATTAGGTCAAGATGAATATGAAGATCTAGAGGACCTAGTGTTGATCTCGAAAAAGAGGACTAAATGCCTTTCTCCTTATAGGAAAATCCTATTATTTTATGGGCTATCAAATGAGGATCCAATGTTTTATTTAAAGAGTATGGCCTAACTTGCCTTGTGAGTAGTTTTGAGTGATAAACATTGGATGCTCATGTTTTGGACTACTCTAAAGGAGGAGGCCAGGAAATGGTACTAGAGCCTCCCAAGAGGGTCAATTAGAACATTCAAGGAGATGTGTGATAAATTCCTAGATGAGTATGAGAGGAAGTTTCCCATGGCTCAAGTCTTAGGCAACTTATGCAAATTTGACAAGAGTCATATACCTCAAATAAAGAAGATGCTAGAGCTGTTGATGACATTCTTAAGATTTGGCCAAGAAGAGCCACCATGTTTCCGAATGATGTGCTATGTGAGCTCTTTTTGAGTATCCTAGTGATTAATACAGAAATCCAAGAGAAGAATCAAGGCCCTAAGTCATTATGTGAGGCTAAGATGTAGGCATTTGACTATGAATAGTATATTTAGAGATGTTGGAAAAAAATTGGAGTTTTTTCCGCTCATTGCAAGTGTATCCAAGCATGCAACCTTTTTTGCAAGGAGATAATTCATTTGCTAATACCAAGACAACCTCTATGGGGAACCTTGGTAGACTTGAGATCTCCAGGCATGAAATGTGAATTCTAGTGTAGTGATAGTATGCCTCATGGTGGAAAGAGTCTAAGCCAAACAAGTTCCAGTAGGACTTATGACACTTCCATGAGGGGTGGTTGTGAAGGAAATTTGATAAGACCATTGGGACTACAAATGTGGATAAGCATCTTATGAGTGGTTCTCATTTTGCTCCTAGAAAGGCTCTTGAGAGACTGTTGCCATCTATAAGTGAATTATGCTTTGGAGTGGATGTTGTTCCTCTTAATAAGAGCATGATGCCTATGAATGAGGAGTTGCAATGTGGACAAAGGCATCCCATATGAAGAAGACATAGAATGCCAAAGGTTTACTTGTGCTAATGGAAGTCATAAGTATGTGAGACTATTCGATCATAGCAATAATTCCGTGTTGAGTCCATTAGACCAATGCGGAAAATTGAGCCAATGGAAAAATAGAAAGAGGAATATGAGATTGGTCTAGAGACCCAAAATATCTAAAAGTGTGACTAGCATGTTAGATAAAAGGCCAAGAATTCTAGGTGAACATACCATGGTCGATGTCTAAGTGGATGAGACAAAATGCCATAATGATACATCTAACACTATGCACCAATCTAGAATGCATCACTGTGGACCTAAGATTGACACCCTACCTAGTTTGGGTTGTAACACTAACATATACAATAATCCAAATTGGGAAGGTTTAAATGAGCATAAATTTGTGATTCTCTCTATAGGAGGGGTCTCTGGGAAGCTCAAACAGTCAATCTATTTGAATGACAATCAAAGTGGGACACATGAGCCCAATGAGATTATTCATTTAGTTAATCGCACCCAAGAAGAGATAGCCCATATTGATGTTAAATTAATGGGATGACTTGAACTTGTGGATATACAAAAGTAGAGGATAAACTTTGAGGATCAGATTGCAGTGAGATGACTTGCATAAGTAGCATGAGGCTAGCCCTCACATCTTATGGCATTTTTGGTTTATCTTGGTTAGCCTGATAAGATGCAATGTACATGCCAAGAAGACTGTGAATTTGATAGATCAAAATGACATATTCTTGTTAAGCCAAGAGGGCCATTTGTTTGTCTGGTACGGGTATGGTTAATGGTTCTTTGTTTTAGCATTGGACTAAATAGATTTGATGGAGCACTTGGTGAGAGTCTCTTACCGCACGCAGAAGCTCCTTGTGGCCACATCCAAGCAATGTCCTTCCTTTACAAGTTCTTTCCCTCTATGCTATATGTGTATATGTATGTGGGGATTTTTTTTTTCTTTTGTGGGGGACATGCATTTGAGGCATGAAGTCCTAGGGTTAGGTTTGGTGTGTCCGGGGAGGTTTGAGGAGTTGTCTGGCTCGTATAAAGCCATTGTAGCGTACTCTAAGAGCTATTGTTGCAAGTAGTCCTGGTGACCTTGTTCTGCTAGCATGCTAAGCAACTATGTCTAGGAATCCCTATTAGTTGTGAGGTAGATAGGAAAGCCTGGCAATTAAAAGAGAAGAAATACTCAATATATCTGCAATATATGTAAGATAAGAGGTATGTAAAAAGGGGTTCTAACCCCTAAAATAAGAAAATAAAGGAAGAAAGTTTCCAAGAGTAGATGTTCATTGCCTTGCAAAGGCTTGGTAGATTCTTGGGGATGAGTTTGACTCAAGGCCAATGCCTTGTCTTCCTAGGGGTGACATTTAGCCAAAAAGAAAAATAAATAAGGGTGGTTGGAGCAAAAATAAAAGTGAATAAAAGGAGAAAAAGGATTTAGTGTCCCCTTGGAGATGCATAATATGTTCTTGGGTACCAAGATAGAACCTGAGATCGATGCCCTATTCTCATTGGGTCACAACACGCTTAGCTCCCTCCTTTTTACATGCATGAGTATCAAACATTAAAGAAAAAATATGATCAAATGGAAAAATATATAGACCAGGCTATATGATTCATCGCCTAGTTAGAGTTCTTAGTCCAGTTATCCTAGGTTAGATAGATGGGTCACACCACCATTTAGGATGGCTTCTTTGATAGTTCTTTGTAGCCGATCTGTATTAAAGGCTAGAGCAGTCAGTTAGCAAATAGCTCCGGATCTATGTTAGATTATACTTGGCCTATCCCTCGTGGACTTCATGCCACCTTGATTCAGTCAAAGGGTAGGGTGCGAGCTGCGTTTATGCTCTGTTATGTATACTTCTTTGTAGTAGCTTGATGCTCTTTATGATTTTTGTATGTGTAGATTAGTTCATGGACTTGATAGGTTGAGTCACCCTATCCCATGGTCAGCCAATGAGAGCAAATTTTAAAGCTAAGATTCAAGTGTAAAAGGATTCCAATACCCATAAAAAGAGGCATGTTTGTTGCAAAATAAAACAATCTAAGATCAAGGAGGTGGAGTTTTCCTAGATGCATTTCAACACTAAGAATCCAGCACAAGTGTATGTTAATCAATCAGATTCTTTTTGACCTCGCATTTAATGGCCGCAAGATTTAGCGTTATGAAACAACTACTAGATCTGGAAGTCGAAAAGCATATGGTAGAGGCTAGGGTGATAGATTTCAATGCCAAAAAGCTGCCCATCTAGTCGAATCACGATTTCAAGACTATTTACCCCTCAAATCGGGTTGGAATCACTTTGAGAAAGTGTGAAAAGAAAAAATGTGAACTAGATAATTTAGGAGTTAAAGCTTAATAGTACTTAAGAAGAGGCACAATCCAAAAAATCACATGCCATGGGGAGGGGAGGTTTTTTTTAACGCCTCCTTCTCTCCCTAAAAATTTGATTTTTCAACCTCAACCATTTCCCTCCTACTCTTGGGCATCAGATGCATCATCTTTTTGCTCTCCAATGCTACGATCCTTGTGAAGAATGATGTAGTATTCGGCAAGATTAAAAATCAATCTTTCTCTCTCCTATTTCTCTCTCCTCTTTGTTCCTTATTCATATGGTTGTTTATGAGAGAGATAGAGAGGGAGGGTTGATTCGACAAATCGATGATGGACGATAGTTCAGAAGAATAATGACAAGTAGATCAAGTGATTTGTAAGCATCAACGGTTGGGAAATTGCATCAGAGCGGCTCCATTTCCTTGAATTACAAGATGTACATATGAGAATTTTCGAGTAAGTCGTTATTTAATTTTTATGATGAATCATTAAGGCATATGATGAGAAAATGATTGCGAATTATTGAGACATGGTTGCTAATGTCTACAATATCAAAAATTCAATCACTTTCCTATCTATATATTAAAAATAATAAAACTACAAAATCCAAAACACGGGATTTAATAGAAAATAGAGTTATTCTTGGGTTTTGAAGATCAAATGATGTTCATATAGCATGAAATTGAATATGCTAATGGATCACACTTCTCATAAGTCATACATTTTAGAAAACTCAAAAAAATTATGTTGAAATAAAATTAATGAAAAATAGTAAAATAAAAGAAAAAAGTAGAAAAAAATAGTTTAACATGTAAAAATTTATGGAAATTAGGAGAATATTTTTAATATATAATGAAGATAAAGCATGAAAGTTTGTCTCATTTTGCCTTTATTTATGTGTTAAAGTGTGTGTTTTAGGTTTATTTCTATGAAAAATGGTCACGAAATCTCTGTATATTTGTGCAAGCAATCTAATTTGGATGGTAGGGGATGTGGGACTAAAATGGAAAGATGTTTCATTAAGTTGCTGATTTCTTTGCATAACTTAGCATATAGGCCATGGTTCGTATAAGTTTTAAGAGGTTCAATAGCATGGCTTAGCTCGATGTTGTTCCTTAGCAATGCAGTACGATGCTAGTAGAAAGAAATCATGAAAAGATTGTTTGTACACCTCACGTTAGCTATTTTTTAGTTAAGTTATTTGAGCACATAGTGCTATACACTTTGCATATGTAATCCAAATATGTGGTAGGAGAAGATAAATTCCTAGATGTGTGGCAATTATATGTCTAGGTAATGACCAACGTTAAGAGTGTAAGAATTTTTCCTTTGCTGTAGGGTAGTTTGACATCTTGGGGGAATCGATTAGGTAAGGAATATATATAGTCTCCTGGATCATTATGATTATATTATAAGAGGACTCTATTATGTTTGTGTTCTATATGTAAGATGGTGCATCCTAGGGCCAATCCTCAAGGTATAGGATAGCTGTGAAAGAACCACATTATTTTGTTAGGGGGAGCTCTTTATATATATGAATCAAGGTGTTGATCACATGTACGTTTGGATACTCCCTTTGTTAGAATTGGGCAAGGAAACCATTGCACTACAATCGATAAAAACATGTGATTTATTTAGAGTAGTGTATAACCTCTAGATGCTCTTGGGCCACAAGGCCGTGAGAGTGGCTTGGTGAACATAGAAGGCCCAGCTAGAGCCTTAGAGCTAGTGCCACGCCCATTTTAGGTCCTGATAACCTAATACTTTGGTAAATATATTCGCAACTCGGTCATTGGTTTTGACATGTACCAAGTCTATCTCTCCATCCATGACTTTCTTTATGATAAAGTGATAGGGCACTCCAATGTGTTTAGTCCTAGCATGATAGAATGGGTTCTTTTTAAGCATAGCAATGCTAATGTTATCACAATACATGATAAATCCTCCATCTATCTCAATCCCCATGTCACATAGAAGTAGTCTTTCCGCCTTGTTTGCTTACAATCTACCAATGTACTCCTTTATACTCTGCTTCAATGTTGCTTGATAATGCTATCGTACATTGTTTCTTATTGCTCCAACTTATCATGGTCGAATCAAATGAGAAAGCATATCCACTACCCATCCACTAGTAGATCTCCTATCCATGATACTTTCTACCTAGTTTGCATTTGTATACTAACAAGGTAGACTTAATTCCTTTCTCATAAATTAAGCCATAATTCACAATCTTCTTCACATAACTTAGCAGCTTTCTAACTACATCCAAGTGTTATTTGCATGGCTTTTGCATGAATAGACTTATCACTCTAACTACATAACTCAATTTTGGTCTTGTTATGATTAAGAAAATCAAACTATGAACCATCTTCTAATTTTCTATGTATGAGCTAATTTTTTGAGTTTTTGAGCCCAAAAAATTTAGCCTCGTCACCTAAAAGACCTCTGAAAAGTAGCACTTGGGCTGAAATTCACCCCTAATTTTTACCCTTCTCTCCATAGTATTGCATATAATCAATTAGCTTTCCTTCACCCAAAATCTCAAAGTTCTACATCTATCTATGATTGTATCAATTGAAAGACACTCCTTGTTTATGTTTCCTATAGCCATTCAAGTTCAACCTTCAATTAAAGGAAATTTATTCTTAATTTCTTGATCTATAAAGAAGTCCATGCTTTTTTTCTCCCAATTATTAATATTTGCACTCCTTTTTTGAATCCAAAGATAATTTGGTTTTTCTTCCAATTTGGATAAATTCATTTAAAAAGGCAACACTTTGATGAGATATCACCTACTGCAAAGATGAATCCCCTTTCCTATCCACCTACATCAACAATATTAGCCACCTCATTATATAATAGAAGTTCATGCATCTAAAGTTTTAGCCATCTTGCACTAGGAAGCTTGCATTAGGTAATCCCAAATCATAAATGTTGGCCATGGCTAAGCCAAGTGCATTCAATTGAGAATGGAAAAGCAATGCCTATTAGACTTGTTGTGAAGAGATTGCAACCCAAAATCTCTCTAATTTTAAGACCAAATTAGTTCAATCCATGACAACATGCTAACCCTTTCTATCTTTATATGACCATACAAACCTTTTCATATGATTGCTTTTATTCTTGCTCAACAATCCTAAGTGTAAGGAAAGTAATGATTCCCACAAGTACCATTACCAAAGTGAGGAAAAATTTAGCAATCACTAACTTTTTGAATAGCCCTAAAGAATCCCAAAAACATATTTGAATCTTGATCTTTACCTTATCTTCAAGCCATTCAAATATTTTCTTTGTGGAGATCTCTAGACCACCGTGACCTTATAAGACACATTCAACATTCTCAAAGGATGCCAAATTCATTTCAAGTTCATTTATTAAACCTTCAGTAATATACTTATTCATTGACCTAGATGCTTTGAATTCATTCAACATGGAAAAAATATCATTCCCATATACACTCCATATTGTAGCACAAGTCTGAATACCTTCCCTCTTTTCATTGTCATAAAAAAAATTCCATGAAGATATGTCAAGTAGAAGAGATACCTTAGTAGGAACAATCTTATCCATGCAACCAAGAAAATCATAGAGCACAATGATTATCTTGTAGCACATCATGCTCCATGACCATGATTGGAAAAAAAACCTTATAGAACACCTCATCTCATGTTAAACTTCAACAACTACCAAGATTTCATTCTTTTGCTTTGTTTTTTAAAATATTAGAAGGTGTAACACCTATGGTATCCCATTTGGATCTCAACTAAATGTTATTAGTTGAAATTGTATACTCTTTCTTATCCTTAATTAAACTTTCAATGTTTTGTAGGGGGTAAAGTAAATATAGTCTTGAGGTCTAAAAGAAAGACCAAAAGCATGATGCATTCTAAATACCAAATCTCTATGAGATTTCTGGTGCCCCATGAAAGTTTTATCCTTCCCATATTACTTGGAGATTTTTGTTACCTACATTATGCATTTATCCCCCATTCTCAAACAATCCTATGGCAATATCACTCATATATTTACAATGTTTCTTATCAAATTTAAATATTTCTTGTCCTTTAGAAAGGAAAATATTCCAACTTAAAAGGTGGTGAATTGTTAGAAGATTTACCTTGAGTCATAAACTCTAAGGTTATATACAATTAGGATGTCATCAAAATCATTAATATTATTCAAGCATCTATACCTAAGTGTATACATTATTATTTAATGATGAAAATCTAGAGCATCATCGAAATATTTGTACCTAAGTTTGTAGGCAATCAGCTTCAAGCATCTAAGCTAAATTTGCAAGTAATCCACCATCCTCTTCTCATAGCGTGTGTATACTCTATCCGATCTTGTGATTTATCAAGTACTACCAATATGCTTGTTATGCCATGTGTTCTCTTTATTGTTCTCACAAGGACTGCGCGTGAACAAGGAGTTAATAACATAAGGTTTTAAAATAAAACCTTACTGAAAAGATAATAATGAAAAAAAGAAAACCACATAGGAGCCTTCCGCATAGAACTTCCCTCCCAAACCAACATGAAAATCAACCCCCAAAAGAGAATTATATAAAGAATAAAGAGAGAATGAGAAGTTGTATGCATAAGAGGGTGCATGAGAAGCATGTAGATGAGGGCAAAAGCGAATAATGCAAAGCACATAGGAACAAGCGCTAAATAATAATGTTTTTCTTAAAGAATTTAATAAAATAAAATAAAATAATGGGAAAAAGCCTTATTTTGGCTGCCAACCAATGGTGTGTCTCCTTCCCCTCACCTAATCTACCACCTCACCCCCATCACCATCACCTCTTACCTCTCTCCCCTCCCCCAAAAATTCCTTCCTAAAGACCTCTTTATTAAAAGGTGCTCCCCTCTCCTTTTTTCAATTCATTGAATGACCTTTCATTAAATAAAGATATCCCCCTCCCCAATGAGTGGGGATTTAATGACTGTACCTTTTCCATTTGGTTTATGAAGATATTTTATACTCCCCTCGTCCTAAAGTAATACATGGATAATTGCAATAAAGACGTGTTAACACATGGATATTTGACCTTATGACAATTAACTCTCCTCTTGCCACAAGATGACACATCAAAGATCCCATGATGTAAGCAAGATCCCACCCTCCCTCTCCCCTCACCTAATTGACACATGGATTTTTGTATTAAAGACTAGTAGATCTTTTGCTCTCTTTAAGCCATGCAATGACACATCAAGATTCTATGATATCAATAGGATCCCACCCCTTCCCTCACCAATAAATAGATGGCCATTTGTGAGTAATGGGACAAGAAATAATGAAGGCCTAAGTGATGCTAGGGAGAAAGACATGATAAAAATACAAAGCACTTGTGAGGAAGAGTGACAAGGTAAAGCCAAATTTTTCTAATGCCATAATTCTAACCATCCTTTTTTAGCCACATCTTTATTACATCCTATCCGCCTATAGATTTGGTTTACATCTGATGGTTGTTATGTAGAATATCTCAAAAATGGTTGTAGGTTTATTGCAAAAGGGAACATGTTGACATATTGTTTACTCTTGATGTAAGTCTGCCTGAAATGGATGCTCCCATGTTTACACAAGGTTCAGGTGTTGTGGTTGATATTGAAATTTGGCATAAGAGAATCGGTCATGTGAATGTATAGTGGGGTTGAAGACATGTAGTCAAAAGGATTGTGGATGGCTTGCCCAAGTTTAGGGTTGATAGGATGCATAAAGTATGTGAAGCATGTCAATATGAAAAGCAAGCAAGGCATGCATTTCCACATGAAAAGCATATATGCAAGAAGCCACTTGAATTGATATATTTTGATGTGTGGGGTCCTACAATTTTTTGCAAAAAAATAGTATATAGAGGCAGTATACATGTAGATATACTCTACAACAAAATGGAGTTGCTAAGCAAAAAAATAGGTATATTGCAGAGGTGGCTTGTACACTGATGTTAGAAAAAAACTTGCCTCATTACTATTGTGCTAAAGCAATTGCTACTACTGTATACATTATGAATTAGACAGCTACTACAATATACATGGTATGACAATGGAAGAGAAGTTTATAGGTAGAAAGCCCAATCTATCCCATCTGAAAGTATTTGGATGTATTTCTTATGTTCATTCATGATGGGTTGTGCAATAAATTGGATCCCAAAGTAAAAAATGTATATTTGTTGGATGTTCTCTTGAGTAGAAGGGACATATATGTTATAACCCTATTACACATGAGCTTGAGACTCAATAGGAATGTCGTTTTTTATGAAATGAGTAGTTGATATATTAATGTGAAGAATACAGTTGGGGTTGATGAGCATGAGAGTGTGGCTATGCAAAAAATAGGTGAACAATCATAAGCATTGAGTGGACATAAGAGTCTCCTAATCTTGGTTTTAATGATAAACCTTGGAGTGCTAGATTGAGATCACAAGGTAATCCACCAAGTACATCATAGATATCAAGAAAAAGTAAAGAGAAAGTTGGGGACTCACCTATTGTACCAAATGTATAATCAAGTTTCTCTCATGTTGATGTTGATTCAAATGGATTTTAACAGATCCTGGATGAAAAATTTGGGATTCCATCTATTGAAATACTTGGTGTGCATAAGGCATAAGAGGATACTAGAGCATATGGTAGTGATCCAAGTCCACGCAAGTCCAGTAGAGTGAGAAAGCTAATGTAGCAATTTACATACGATAGGTATGTAGCTCATTACTATGCATACATGGCTAAGGTTGTGTAGGATGTGGAACCCACTTGTTTTGAGGATGCAATGGTAATGAGTATTGGGATCGTGCTATAGATGAAGAAATGGATGCATTTATGGATAATGATACATGAGAATTAGTGCCCTTACCTGAAGGCAAGAAAGTTATTGGTTGTAAATGGGTTTACAAGATCAAATGAATCTATTGAGTACTATAAGGTAGGATTGGTTACCAAAGGGTATGCACAAACTCATGGTATTGATTATGAGGAGATCTTTGCTCCAGTGGCTAAAATGGCCACTACAAAGGCTATCATAGTAGTGGCTACATCAAAAGGTTGGATCATGCATCCAATGGATGTTAAGAATGCGTTCTTACAGGGGGAGTTGCAAGAGGAAGTTTATATGGAGCAGCCACATGGTTATGTGAATGAGAATTTGTAATATTTCCACAACGAAATATTAAAGACCCTAGACCCCGCGCAAAAGCAATCTGAAGTAATCTCCCACAACAAAGAAACACTGGCTTAAGTGCTCCATCCTCGTGCATTAACGATACCAGCCCTGCGTTGTGCATAGGAAACCATGGCTCAAAACCGTAACCCCCCGCGGGAACTCCCCTTCAAGGGGGAAAAGGGATAATGATTTATTTGCAAAAATTTTTTACATTAACTCCCTCTCCTTCACCCATTGGATGGCTGGGAGAGAGAGTGTGAGTAGGTGTTGTGGCATGTCGCGAACCTAGAAAGTGGATTCAATATTTGCCATTGGTTGAGTTTGCCTACAATGCTTCTTACCAACAAAGCATTCAGATGACCCCTTTTCAAGCATTGCATGGGCACGATTGTCGTAGTCCTTTAAGCTTTTCGGATCCAACCTTGAGGGTTGAAGCTTCAAAGCAGATGCTGGAAGACATGGATGACCAAATCAAATCAATAAGACAGGACATCCAAGCCGCCAAGGATAGACAAAAGGCTTACGCGGACTTGAAATGGCAAGACAGATCCTTCGTTGAAGGTGATACGGTCTTCATTCGCATACGTCCAAAGAAGAGTTCCCTATCCTTGGGTGAATGCAAAAAGCTAAGTCCAAGGTATTGTGGACCCTACAAGATTCTCAAGTGCCTAGGGCCTAATGCTTACAGACTACAACTCCCTGAAAACCTAAAAGTTCATAATGTATTCCTTATCAGCCTATTGAAAAAGTATGTGCCTAACCCTAGTCACGTGCTTGATGATCAACAAGTTGTAATGCCTAGCCAAGGAGTCCTTGAGCTATGGCCGGATAGAATCCTAGATGTTAGGGAGAGGCATTTGAGATCCAGGACCCTTAGAGAATACCTCATCCATTGGAAAGATTACCCCGAAGAGGATGCCACTTGGATGGATGAAAGTACTCTCAACCAACAATACCCCTGAATCTTCTCAAGATGAGGACATCTCGATTCCTCTAAGGGGGAGAGAATGTAATATTTCCACAATGAAATATTAAAGACCCTAGACCCTGCGCAAAAGAAATCCAAAGTAATCTCCCGCAACAAAGAAACATTGGCCTAAGTGCTCCATCTTCATGCATTAACGATACCAGCCCCGTGTTGTGCATAGGAAACCATGGCTCAAAACCGTAACCCACCGCGGGAACTCCCCTTCAAGGGGGAAAAGGGATAATTATTTATTTTCCATTTTTTCTTACATTAACTCCCTCTCCTTTACCCGTTGCATGGCGGGAAGAGAGAGTGTGAGTAGGTGTTGTGGGGGGGGCATGGGGAGGAGGGCATGCAACCTGCCACCTATGTGGGCACCCCCCCCACCCCCACCTTATATATGAACCCCCCTCCCAAGCTTCAAAGGGGGGAGGGGCATCATGAGGAGCTGCCTGCCATCGTCCTGCTGTCGTCGCCATACTGTCTCCGCCGCCAGGCCGCCGCCGCTGCCAACGTCATCATCATCATCATCATCGTCGTCGTCGTCGTCGTCGTCGTCATCATCTTCACCATCATCATCCTCACCAACACACGTCATCTCTGTTTCTTCTAGAAGCTTGAGAAGGTTCTATTGAAGCTTCTCTAAGCCAAGTTCACCCGTGCCTCCCGGTTTTTTATTAGACCGTGTCTTGCAAGGTCAGTTTCCTGTGCCGGGGAAGGAAATCTCGAGCAGTAGTGACTTCGAAATGCATAAGAGAGCCAAGGGAGAATTCGCTGAATCGAAGTTTACCTCATCAATGGCTCCCAAGCAAAAGTCGAGAGGAGCACATGCGAGAGCTTCTACCTAAAGTACAAGAGTGGACAATGCCCCGATATTGAATGCCCACGTTCCGAAAAATAGTCCCGCATGGAAAGGATGCATAAAGCGTGTTTTAATTCACGTAGGGAAGCTTAAAATGCATTGGAAAATCTATATACTTGTTCGATTTACAAAGTTCAGTTGCATGACTAGTACTTGCATTTGCTTACACTTCCGTGGTCAAGGGTAGTCATTTTTTTGAATGTGGGATGCATAAGTTAAAAGATGAAATTGTGCTAAGACCGCGTCCTTGTCGCATCACGCAAAGGATAGGGCATATAACACACAACGCACTTATGTAATAAATTCCTGGTTGTGTCTCGTATATAAGATAATCGTAGAGGTCATTAAATGATGTCTAAATAGTTGCAATGAAAGGAAAAGATTTACGAACTTTGGCAATAAAGCATATAATGATAGTTACATTTTTGGATGAGATAAGCGATAAAAGAAGGGTTAAATCAATGATGTATTCATTGGCATCTGGTCAGGAAAGAATAATGCATCCATGCCTAGAGTTCTTTTATCAAAGTTCGAAATTGGGAAAGGATGCATCTTCATTAAAATACACTACAAGATATAGACCTTATAGCGACGTTTAAAGCGACGAAAATACAAACAACAAAATTTGCCCCCGTCGTCGCAAAAAGCGTCGTTATTGACGACGCCATGGAATCGTCGCTATTTGCGTCGCTATATGCGTCGCTATTTGCGTCGCTATATGCGTCGCATTTGCGACGCATATAGCGACGCAAATAGCGACGCATATAGCGACGGTTACAGAGAATTTGCGACGCTGATAGCGACGACAATAGCGACGCCTGCAGTAAATTTGCGACGCAAATAGCGACGGTAACAGAGGAAAAAAAATTTTTGTGGCAGGGCAGCAAGCTGCCCTGCCACATATAGCACTGTGTGCTGTATGAGAGCCATACAAAATAGTTTCTGCACTGCTGCATACAAAGCGTTTGCAAACAAAAAGAATCTATACTGAAATCATAAAACTGATAGATGAAATAAATACATGATATCGCATAAAATGCGATTGGTACAATCATAAAACAATATCACTAATACATAGAAAATGTCTACATAGATCGGGCGACTAAAAACTAAAGGTATGTGAGCGCTAAGGATCCGAGGGCGAGCTACAAATCGTCGTCCCCCGAAAGCTTGTCCCTCTGCAAAGGAGCATCAAACGGATTCTGCAGAAAAAGAAACAACATATCAATCCACCATACAATAATGCATTCAAATATCTCATGGTAACTACGGACATGAAAGATGAGAGACTTACTGGGCCGCCGCGTCTGTACAATCGGTCGATCAATGATCTGAGACCGTGCCTCTCTGCATATTGAGTCTCAAGGCCTTGCGGATCACGATTTGTAATGGAGTGCTGCAAAGAAAACAAAATGCTAACTGTTAGAAATATGATTGTCAGTACAAATAATATCTCAAAAAAACAAATAAGCAAAACAAAAGAGAAACTTACAAAGTCCTCCAAATATGTCCTCTGGCCGCCACTCCCAAGATGATGTACCGATCCAGCCTCGATTCGTGCCCTCGCCGCCTCCCGCTGCTGACTCCAACGTCCTGGCGAATTTGTAGCCTCCTCCCTCAGTCGGCGCCAGTCCTCTGCATCTAACCACTCGGGCTTTGGAGCCCCACTCTTGATTGCCTTGCGTGCGTCGGATCGTCTATGTGACATGTATGCACGCATGCAATCCATCATCCAGCCCGTAGAGAATCTATCCACTGCGGCTGGCACCGGGAACTCCTCATGCAAGGATGCTACTATGTACTCCTTGCTCCCCTCCGGTATGTTCCTCCAATGATCCAGGACGTTGTGCCGAAAAACTTGTTGGCACAACTCCCTCATGCGAGCTATCACCCTCCTCCCCTCATCATTCATGATGATAGCTCCTGACCTGCCATCCACTAGGTATCCATAATCCCTAGGAGTGTGCCTCGTATGGGCCCTCTCCCATCTCCGTCCACGCTCCTGGGCATATCCAGGAGACCCCTGAACATCCGGTGTACCGACGGGGGTACCCTCTCCCGGAGTGCCACTGAAAGGGGTGCCACCAGAGGGGGTGCCACCAAAAGGAGTGCCACCAGAGGGGGTGCCACCAAAAGGAGTGCCACCAAAAGGCGTGACATCTGCCGACGGCTGCGCAAAAGCCGGAGTAACTGGAGTGGACGTCCCCACAGGTGTGACAAATCCTGGAGGTGACCGAGCTCTAGCTGAACGACGAGACGGAGACACCGCGTCCGTGTCTCCACAGCAGCACCCCCCTGATCCTCCTGCAGTCGCAGTCCCTCCCTCTGGCCCAAGTCGCGAGCGTCGAGATCGTCTGCTCGAAGCTGAAGCATCTGATCGCACTGAAGCTGATCTAGCAGAGCGCCCTGACGAAGAACGAGACAGCTCCTGATCTGCTATCTCTCTGAATCTCGCGAGCTGATCTGGAGACATACGTGCCATCATCTCCTGAAACTCCTCATCGCTCATCCCTCGACTCATCCTGAAAATAAAGATACCTGCAGAGATAAAAAATAATGTTAGAATAATCAATTGAAACTATACAAAGCGCATTAATATAAATCATTTTTGAAAAATCCATCTTAAAATGCATATCTTATCTACCTTTATGGAAGATCTAAACAACGAATTGAGTAATACAATTCTCCAAGAATGAAGTATTCTATGGTCCCATGTTAATCTCCTGACATAACTCTGCATACACTGGAAGGTCGATAGACATGTCACCACAAAAGAACGAGTCTGCCTCGTTCTCAAAAAATTCTACGACTTCTGTATTTCCATCATTGTTAGCCGATGCGGGCTCCAAGCTTGCGGTGGCCTCCACCCCTTGTAATTTCGATCCCTCTATTTGCATATATTCTTCATCTATGCCTGGAACATCGCTTTGATCGTATACTCTCGCACCTCTAGGAGTTGAAGGTATAACATACCACCATCGAGGTTGTCGGGGATTTGGATAGAAGATTACCTGTTCACAAACACTTACAAACCGTCTTCAAATCATTGTGACATAAAGCATGTCGTATTACAATTAGCAAGCAAATGACTAGAAGATTACCTGTTCACAATGTGCCGGCAACACAAAGGTGTCGCGCAAATCCATCCATTTTTTTTCGGAATCTATTTCGAGAAATCCAGATGGACCTCGTCGAACCGTTGCGCCAGCTCCTCCAAGTACCACTTTGAACCACTGCACATCGAATATTATCATGGAGAAGCTACGGTAATCCACCGTAATAATACTTTGCAAATTCCCAAAATACTCCATCTCATCCACAACCGTGTTCGGATCCGTTGCTCGTCGCCGGCTCTCTTGCTCAAACCTTGCCATGACACCACAGTCCATTGTGGAGCGCATTTTGTCAATACGCTCCACCCAAAAATGCCGTCCGCGCGACCACGCTGCACTATATATTTTGTACTGCACATTGAAACACTCAAATTAGATGTAGCAAACAAATTCAGATACGACACATTCTAAACCCCTCATTACCTTTGGACTACATCCCCTCGAGAACTCCCACTCCTCCATTGAGACCTCTGCCCCTTCGCTGGATGCTGCGATCAAGGCTCCATGCAACCATCGTGTTGACATAAACCGCGGCATCTCCTCCATGCCTTCGGGATATCGAATCGGTCGGTGACGCGTACTGCGTCGGAATTCAGCTCGCGCTTCCTCTCGATCTTGCCTTGCAATCTGGTACTTGGCGAGCCACGTCTCCATGGAGGCATGGTGCAACATACAAAAGCGATTCACTTTCTCTTCCATTGAGGCATCCATTCTTTTTTCTACCCCATTTCCAACCACCACATCTCCAGTCAGCCTGTCATCGTCCTTGAGCGTCCATAGCATTTCATTGTCTGGTTCCACCGTTGGTAGCCATTGTGAGATATGCACTAATGCCTCTGACACCAACCAACCCTCCGCCATGCTACCTTCCGGACGAGCTCGTTGTCGCACAAAGCCTTTCAGGGTTTTCATGAAGCGCTCCAGGAAGAACATCCATCGCGTATGGACAGGTCCGGCAATCTCCACTTCGTCCACAAGATGCACAAGAAGGTGAACTTGTATCGTGAGCATGCTAGTGGGCAGGTATTTCTCAAAGAGACAGACCGTCTCAACTGCTCCCCGCCTTGCGGATTCAATAGAGGACGTCTTAATCTCTTTCTGTGAGATCCATTGCACCAAAGTCGACAGCTTGTAAATGGCCCCGCGAATTTCTGGAGTTAGGCATCCCGCGATCGCGATCGGTAGGACAAACTGCCACAAATGAGAAAGCATTAAGAATAATGGTCACTTTTCAAATTTCAAAATGTCCACGCTTATTAAAATCCATTCTGTTCACAAA
This sequence comes from Lygodium microphyllum, assembly GCF_053477565.2. Taxonomy (NCBI): domain Eukaryota; kingdom Viridiplantae; phylum Streptophyta; class Polypodiopsida; order Schizaeales; family Lygodiaceae; genus Lygodium; species Lygodium microphyllum. The sequence goes on along the minus strand of NC_141157.1, from coordinate 28,273,871 downwards.
CCTGACATATCTTATGCCAATCATGGGATTTTAGCCCAGACATTTGGTCATCTTTAGAAAATGCGGACCTGAGAGAACGCATCATACCCGTCGGAGTGCGGATAGACTTGATTACTTGCTTCACAATGCGCTCTTCTTTGGTAGACAAAACCCAGGGAGCGCGAGGAAGCTGCACTCCCCCTTCAGCACTCGACTGCGGCCAAAGCGCCTCCATCTTACCTACCTCCTTTAAATCCATTCGTGACCCTATAGTGTCTCTCTTTCCTGTGATGTGGTCCCATAGCAAGCTGCCCACATTTTTGAAAATATGCATGGGATCCAACAAGTGGTTGACCTGTAAGTGGGTCCAATATGGCAACTCGTAGAAAACTGAGAACCGTCGCATTCCATTTGGATGTGATTCCGGGTTTACCATTTTCAGCTCGTACCAGCTTGCAGCGTTCATATGTGCTGGAGGTCGTCCAAGAAAACCTTCCCTGAGTTCATGATCCTCCGGCAAGAAAGTGGCGTGTCCTTGATATACCATCTTCTTCATGGTTCGTGACCTTCGGGAGTCTAACTGTGGCCCACACAATGGACATGCATGATAACCTGAGGTAACGAGACCTGCAAGGCGATCCACGACCTAGTGAATACTTGATTGAATGAAATAAAATATAGATATTACCGGCGTGAACAAAGGTCTGCTCACCTGAGCACTCTCCCAATCCCGGAAAGTCATGCATCGTCCACATGAGAATGGCTCGAATGTTGGCTGACCGCCGACCATCGCGCCTGCTCATATCTTGCACCGTGACCCCCTCCTCCCACAAAATCTTAAGCTCATCGACTAATGGACGAAGATACACGTCCATATTTTTTACTTTGTAGCGGCCCGGGACGAGCAAGCTAAGGATGAGATGTCCTTTCTTCGTAGAAAGCCATGGAGGAATGTTGTAGTTGACAAGCACTATAGGCCACACACTGTAAGAAGTCGAGCGCAGACCGAATGGGTTCACACCATCCATGGCGAGACCGAGCCGAAGATTCCTTGGCTCTCGCGCAAAGCCTGGGAAGGTAGAGTCAATGTGGCTCCATGCGCGCGAATCTGCTGATATTCGTTGCACTCCATCCGTAGACCTATTCTGCACATGCCACGTTGTCAAGCTTGCCATGGCAGACGTGCGAAACATGTGGTTTATGCGGGGGATGAGCGGAAAGTGTCTGAGGACTTTTTGAGGGATGGTCTGCCCTTGCAACTCCTGTCGATACCTGTGAGCACCACACTTTGGACATGTCTCCATAGTCTCGTATTCATCTCGAAACAATATGCAGTCGTTGATACATGCATGGATGTTATTGTAGTCCATGCCAAGCTTCCGTAAAACATGTCGTGCATCATCACGAGACTCAGGCATGGTGTTTGCAGGTGGCAATATATGATATTTCAATAACCTGAAAACATCATAAAACACCTTGAAAAATCCATCCATATTTACAATAATACTGTTTTAAAAAAAAACAATGAAGTCTGTATGCAAGGTACCTGAATAACTCAGTCACACTCGTATCGCTCCAACCGTATTTCGCTTGCACACTTAAGAGTGCAAGCAATGTCTTCAACCGAGATACTCGGCACCCATCATATAATGGTATGGATGCTTCCTCTCTAAGCGGGTCAGATGTCTCAACATCCATGGGAATCAATGCATCGATCATTGCCTCCATCTCAGGCTCCAAGATTGTAGGCAAGTCGGGAAGGTTGTCTGTCTCCTCTGGCATTGACGATATAGATGGGCCTTGCGAGTGGTCTATTGGCTCCTGCCATCCATCCATCTCACGTCCACGAACTCTTCTAATTGGCCGCAAAGGGTGCACTCCCCCTTGGGTCGAGACATCACCCCCCTGGACACAAAATTTGCCAACAAGACCCAATCTTATTGTGTATGGTTTTCAATTAGCTTGAGAGTACAATGCATGAAAAATGCTAACTTGAAAATACCGTTTGCTGAAAATCTGCAATCGCCTGATCAATAATCTCAGGTTGAAACTCGCCAAATCGACGTACGTGTTCTATAGACAATCGGCGTTTTCGTCTAATTGCCAACTTGCATTGAGAGCAAGGACATGGGACACGCTGATTAAGATACGACTCGCGGTCTTGAACAATAGGACCTTCTTCGTTTGCCATCTTATCTACATTACAGCAAACGAGGCTTAAATGGATAGCTTTTTGGAGATGTACGTCAACTTGCAAGTTGACCATAAACCTTGCATTGTATATAGTAGTCGAGAGATTTTCCGATGTTATATCTCGGCCTTGTATCATGCTCAACGATTTGTTTGTCCCGGTAGATAATTTTTTGTTATATCTCGGCTTTGAGTATAAGTAATCCATTTTAAAATTAATGCGCGCCATCTATGAAATTTTACAACTATAGTAATAAAATTTATTTCAATCAATTCTACTCATAGTCATAAGACCTGAGAGAAATTATCCTATACTCAATTTAAGGGATCTCCACTTCTATAACAATAATTTTGGGTTAATTTTGATGAAGTACGTGGCCGTATGCAAAGCACATTGCATACCATTATCGATACGTATATTATCTTAAATTTCATTCCCTTCCCTCTCCCTCTCCCTCTCCCTCACCCTCTCCCTCTCTTTCTCTCACCCTCTCCCTCACCCTCTCGTTCTCTTTCTCTCCCTCTCTCATTTCCTCCCTCCTCCTCCCTCTCCCTCTTTCTCCCTCTTTCTCCCTCTCCCTCTCCCTCGCTCCCTCGCTCCCTCTCCCTCCCCCTCCCTCTTTCTCTCCCTCTCTCATTTCCTTCCCCTCCCCCTCCCTCTCCCTCTCCCTCTCCCTCTCTTTTTCTCCCTCTCCCTCTCTATCTCTCTTTCTCTCTCATTTCCTAAACAAGCAAAAAATAAAGTGATTTAAACATCCTCCAAGCAAAAGGGAGAGGGAGAGATACAATGCACTCTCCCTCTCTTTCTCTTTCTATCCCTCTCTCATTTCCTTCCCCTTCCTATCCCTCTCACTCTCTTTCTCTCTCATTTCCTCTCCTAAACAAGAAAAAAATAAAGTGATTCAAACATTAAACAAGCAAAAGGGAGAGGGAGGGAGAGAGAGAATGCACTCTCCCTCCTTCTCCCTCTCTTTTTCTTTCTCTCCCTCTCCTATTTCCTCCCCCTCCCTCTCCCTCTCCCTCTATTTCTCTTTCTCTTTCTTTCCCTTTCCCTCTCCCTCTCCCTCTCTTTCTCTCTTACTCTCTCGTTTCCTCTCCTAAACAAGCAAAGAAGAAAGTAATTTAAACATTAAACAAGCAAAAGGGAGAGAGAGAGAGAGAGAATGCACTCTCACTCTCTTTCTCTCCCTCTCCCTCTCTTTCTCTCCCTCTCTCTCCCTCTCCCTCTCCTTCTCTTTCTTTTCCTATCCTAAATAAACAAAAGAGAACGATTTAAACCTTCAACAAGTAAAAGAAAGAGAGAGGGAGACTCACCAATGAGATATGGCGAGCGTGGGCGGCTTCTCTTTGCAACGAGGGCTCCTCCTCTCCTTCGCGAACAACGACGGTGGCGGTGGCGGTGGCGGCGGCGGCGGCAACAAGTCTCTTCCTCCTCTTCTTTCACAAAGCCTTGGCTCTCTCCCTCGCTCTCGCTCTCAAAAGGCGAAGAAAACAAAATGAAAACGGCGCTCTGGTTTCGGCCGTGCTTTTTTTCCCTGCGGCGTCGCTATATGCGTCGCTATTTGCGTCGCAAATGCGACGCAAATAGCGACGCATATAGCGACGCCAATAGCGACGCCGATAAACGCCGTCGCTAATCGGCGTCGCTATTGCCCCAGTCCCTTGTAGTGATACTAAAGCTTTGAATCGATGCATCAACGTAGGGTTTATAAGAATTAGCTCTAAATGTCAATCATTATAGTATAGGGCAAGGAAAAGAAGGATCATTGTAGATCCCATAGTTGCATAAAGGCAAAAGGTCTATGGTTTTGAAATTGCATATTCGCATGGAATGACACGTCTCATGCATCTTGTAGTTACTTCCATCTTTTAAGGAAAGTCTTGCGAACTTTAGAAGAAAGTATTTGCATCTTTAAAGGGAAGATCATCTTTAATCGTGGGTTGGTTAGATCAACTAAGTAATTCGCGTGTAGTTGAGTACCTTACCTGAAACTCATAAATGTATGATTAGTTAGCATATGATGGTCACCTCAATGTGCTAGGTAGGGTTAAGCTACGATAAAATTCTGCTTAGTATCGCACCTGGGATGCCGATTTAATATTTTCGATCTTAAAAGCTCTACCCACATTCATGAAATGTTAGGGTTATCAAATCGCCCGTGTAAGATTGATCTAGGGTTCTCACCCTAAGGATCAGATGACCAAATGATGGACTTTCGCAAGGAATTTAGGGACCCTAGGGCCAAAACGTTTATCGGCCTAGTAGAGTTAGGGTTTTGGATTGGGTCAATAGGACTCCCAAGCCCTATATCTTGATCAAATGTATTCTTGATCAAGGAATACCATGTGATGAGAAAAATAATCCCACAAGTTAGGTGCTGACACCTATCTCGTGCAACAAGCTATAACGTCATATGCTCTTGCGTCTAAATCACAAAAATAGAACCCCTACACCTTAGACCAAGTTTGGTGAGTTCTAGTTGCAAGTCAAATTTCCTAGGAATTGAGTAGTCGTCCTGCTTCAACACTCTTCCTTGGAGACTGATTTGTCAAGCTAGGGTAGTAATGAATTGCCAAGAAAGCAATTGACCAACCAAATTAGGGCGCCAGCGTTGTCCAAGATTTAATGACCATAATATAAGGAAACCAAGGTAGTGACAATTTGGGTCAATAGGGTATAAACCCTAACCCAAGGAAAAAGGGTAAACAAGCAACTCAGCTTACGAAACCCTTGGGATCTTGCCAAGTCGCGAATGATCCAGGATTGAATGCTGGAAGTATTCGAGGAGAAGGAATTACACCCTAGCAGTTGGCCGTACGAACGACCACTAGAATGCTTGTGATTGTACACTTAGATGCATTGTTTGTACTTCTTTGCTCAAGGAACTAATTTCAAGAAAAACAACTAATGCTTCAGGTTAAATAGCCTGGAGGGAGAGACAGTTCCAGTTACCTCCGACTGTCTATCTGACCCTATCCAAGGGGGTTGTTAATAACCGCGCCGGGTACGTGGACCGAACCCGCCGTGAGAGGTCTCTCCGTGGGTGCTACTTGGAGCAGGAGGACGCTTGGGTGCCAGGGGAGGCTCTGGCCGTAAATTCTTGGCCTCCAAATCCTACACAAGAGGCCGATGTGACTCGAGATGGGATGTCGAGGCCCGCATACTAGTCAACGGGCAGAACTTGGAATTAGCGATCCCTGAGGATTGCTAGGATAGCCTTTGGGCAGGTTATTTGATGTATTCCAAAGACTGATAAATGAACATCAAATGTTGAAAAAGGAACTTGCTTGACATTGTTTTTCTGTGTCAGTGCTTAAGTTACGTGAAGGAACCAATGTTTAATTGATTAATTAAGGAAGCTGTTTTTGCTTGTCAAACTAAACGTGGTAGGTAATTAGATAACTGAGCAACCCGAAGAAAGTGCGATGGAGGTGACCTTGGGTCCGTTCTACGAAAGGGTGGTCCCAGTTGGCCGAGAACTTTTCTCAAAGGAATTGACAGTGAGGTAACAATGACCTAGAATTAATAGAGCTAGAGTCCCGATTTATGCTGTTTTAGGGGAACGGAATGGGACTATGCCTTACGGGTAGAGAGGTCGAGCTTTGCATCCCTCTCGTTTTTCATTCTCCTTGAACCAAGTGCAGTATAAATATGCTTCGACCCTTATGTTTCTGCGCAAAGTGGTTCATCTGGGGCTCGACGCTAGCTACCTCCTAGGAACTTGTCTATTAGGAAAAACATAATTCATGTCGGTCCTAAGTGGGAATGGCCAGATGCTTCTGATGGCAGACTCGGGAAGACCTTGTGATCGCAAACCCCATGACATTCCTTGTGAGTGTCGGGCGGCGCTTTCTAGACTCTCTTCCCGATGGACTGCTAAAACGTGTCCTACAAGTGGACAGGGGGACACGTTACAGAATCATCCAGATTATGTATGTAGGCTTTGTAGTGCCTTATATGGATTGAAGAAAGAGCCTAGGACATGGCATCATAGGATTGGAGAATACCTTGTTAGCATTGGATTTTGCAAAGCACAAGCTAATCACTCACTTTATGTATGTGAGAGTGATGCAGATATTGTAGTCATTACTATATATGTGGACGATTTGATCATTATGGATGATACTGAGGTAAAGATTGACAATGTGAAGGGTCTTCTGAAGGTTGAATTTGAGATGAAGGATTTGGGAGAGCTGCATTATTTTCTCTGCATAGAGAGGACTCTAAAGGGTATATGGTTGTCACAAAGGCAATATGCATTGGATATATTGAAGAAGTATGATATGGCTAATTACAAGCCTATTTCTATACCTTTGGATATTAAGACTAAGCTTAGTACACCTAAGGGTGAATTGATTAAGGATATCACTATGAATCAAAAGATTGTGGGCAACATTATCTATTTGACAATCACTAGGCCAGACCTAAACTACACACTTGGTTTAGAGAGTGAGTTTATACAACTTCCACAGAAACCACATTTGGATGCAATGTAGCACATATTGCACTATGTAAAGTCCACATTGGTGTTGGAAGATAGAAAAAATGATGTATGATCTAGGAGAAAGGCTCAAAATCCCATAAGCACAATGAAGAAAATGGAACTAACCAAAGGCTATAAAAACATGTACTTGGCTCTCATTTCAATGCAATATATAGTGCTACTCTTTTATGTCAACTCAAGACCATGTTCATGAGTCCAAGCTAATCAATCTTGGAACTTAATTCACTTTTGAGTTACAATCTCTCATTCCAATCATATATCATGTTTATGACTTGCATCCACCATAGCCAATATCTATGGCATTAGGGATGCCAAAGCTACTACGTGGGATTAACTTGATAAAATCTTTGGGACACAAGCTAAAAACTCCAAGGTAAAAATACTCATGCAATTCTACAAACTAGATATAAAAGATATTTCTTTTATGGCCATGCACACTAATAAGTTTAAGAGCCTAAAAACTCAACTTGGCACTCTAAAGAAGAACATTGATGAAGATAAAGCCATAGCAGTATTACTAGCAAGTGTAAATCAAGAGCTATATGATAACCTTGTATCTACCTTAAGTAATGTTCCAAATCTCTCACTTAAGGACATTGATCACTCTTTACTAGATGGAGAAAACAAATATAAAAACAAGGACACAAAGGGAGCTATCTCAACACCTAGAGATAATCTCTTATACACTGAAGGAGCTTATGGAGCAAAAGGAAAATGTCAAGGATTTTAACACAAAAAAAAGATCAAATGACATGTCATTATTGTAGTACGACTGGTCACATAGCTAGTGAATGTTTCCACTATACAAGAGCACAACGTGTGGAAAATGGTGACTATCAAAATTAGTTCATGAATGAAAAATATGAAGAAGATGCTTTTGCTATACTGATAACAACTCAAACAGATTGTTCCAAATAATTTTCCATTGTATCTCCCATAGTGGATCTTTGTTTCCCATAGTGGATGTTGCTTTGTAATAACCCTTTCCAAAGATGTAAAGTTTCAAGCTTTAACTTGACTAGGTTGCCTATGAGCTAGTCTCCAAAGCCATGTATTTATATTGGGGGGGGGAGAAGCCAACAAGTTTAGGAACTCATCATTTGAGGGGAGTGTTGAAAGATAGAAAAAATGATGTATAATCTAGGAGAAAGGCTCATAATCCCATAAGCACAGTGAGGAAAGTGGAACTATCCAAAGGCTATAAAAACATGTACTTGGCTCTCATTTCAATGCAATATATAGTACTTCTCTTTTTTGTCAACTCAAGACTATGTTTATGAGTCCAAGCTAATCAATGTTGGAACCTAATTCACTTGAGTTACAATCTCTCATTCCAATCATGTATCGTGTTTATAACTTGCATCCACCTTAGTCAATCTAGCTCTAGATTCATATTTCTTAACAATTGGATTATACCTTATTCTATGGTGCAAGTATACCATTGGATTTGCATGGTTACATAGATGTAGATTGGACTAGTAGTATCTCAGACAGAGATCTACCATCAGTTTTATGTTTTCCTTTAGGAGTGCTACTATTACATGGAGCAACAAGAAATAACCAACAATTGCCTTGTCTAGTATAGAGACAAAGTACATAGATGTTTCAATTCCAACATATGAGGTAGCTTGGTTACGTAAGATACTCAATGATTTGGGGATGCAAGTGGATAAAAAGTTTATTATCTAATATGATAACCTTAGTAGAATTGAATTAGTTAGGAACCTAATGTATCATGCACGAACCAAATACGTAGAGGTCTATCACCATTTCATTTGAGAGCGGGTTCTAACAGGTGATATTGCCTTGGTTTATGTCAGTTCAGCGGATCAAGCTGTTGACATTTTCACCAAGCCCTTGGGAGATAAGAAGCTTCAACATTTCAAGACTATGCTTGGAGTTCACAAGCTCATGCTGAGCTCAAGGGGAAGTGTTGAGATATCAAGCTCTACATGAGCTCGCTTCCACTACATGCCTTGGTTAATGTGGCACAATATTATTCACTAGCATGTTAGGTGTTGGGGATAAAGGCGCCTCTGCCTAGCCACCCGTGTATTACTACATTGACAGTCACCACCACTGCACACTGTAGGTGGTGGGTGCCTGTCACCGTCACTTTATTCTTTATTTGTTAACCCCAAGTCGAGATGGCGAAAAATGGAGGAAAAATCAAAAAAAGCATGGAAGAAGAGCACAGACACGCAGGCGACCTCTAAAAGCTAAGCCGAGACCAAAGGTGCAATTTTAAATGAAAGGCACCTCAAAAAACTTGGAAAATTCTTGTAAAAGAGCGCCAGGCTCCCTCCTGTGCCAATTGTAAAATATTAGACGGGCATAGGCTAGAGGCATAAGGCTAGAAGAGGGAAATGGAAAAAGGACCTTGCCACAATGGCCGATCATGTAAAAAAGGGGATGGGTGCCCATGGGATTTTAGGGCTTGTATATAAAGTTCAAAAAGTGAATGGAAGCTCATTCTTTGGTGTGTGGCTAACAAGAGCTCTCTTCTTCTTGCTTGTGTGTGCTCTTGAGATAGGGAGTGTGAGAGTGTAAGAGTGTGAGGGAGTGAGTATGTGGGAGTGAGGGATCAAGAGGGTGAAGCTCTTCACCATCTCCCATCGTGGAGCTACCGAGGTGTGCGAGGGAGGAGGCTACTCACATCGACATCAAGGTAAGCTCACTACACTCGTAGGATCAACGGCGCGTCGGCTAGGTGAGAGATAGCCATTGGAGCTCGCTTGAAATGCTTGAAGCAATAAGCGGTCCGTGGGTCTTGGCGGTTGAGCGTGAGCTCCCACTATATTTTGGTTCCATTGCCGGGACCAATGGATTCAAGCTTGAGCACTTGCGCGCCTCATATCGAGCATCGAAGTAGGGGATTCATCCCCGAAACGGAGCTTGAGATAGGTAGGAAGTTTGGGTGTTTTTGATCTTCAAAACAAGTAAGTATTTTGGGATATTTTGGTTGTTTGATGATTGGAAAACATGGAGAATTTATTTCAGTTTTTGGCCTTCAAATTTTTTTGCATTTAGTGTAGGTTAGAATTAGGAAATCGAACCGGAGAAGGGTAGGGTTTACTGTTTCAAAACACGACAAAACAGGGCAAAAATCGTGCAAAAATTAGTAAAACGCTCGCTACTGATGCCTAAGATCGGCAAGTGAGTGATTGCGGGCATCAATACCACACCCGGGAAGGGATATAAGAGCCAAGAGGCCAAGGGAGAGCTCATTTGTGCCATTTCAGTGAGAGAGAGAGAGAGAGAGAGAGATAGAGAGCTCCAGCCCGAATCGATTCGATCGCATCACCGATGCACCGGCCCTGTCAGGTATATGAATCTCTCTCTCTACTCCCCTAGATAGGATCTGGAAGTGCATGGCCATTGTGCTTGCTTGAATCTTGTGAATTGATCAAATTTGTGTTCGCACTGTTTACGTGCGCCGCACTCGACCCATCCGAGTGGCCTTTTCTGGGCCGAGTCCCAAAATTGGCCCTCGGCCCCTGTCACTTGGCCCACTCGGCCCCTAGTCGGCCCTCGGCCCTCAGACCGTCCGAGGCAAACTGTCCGAGTCCACCCATTCGGCCCGTCCGAGTCAAACTTTTGGCCACGTGGCACACTCGGCCTTGGCCCGTCCGAATGACCCGTCCGAGTCTCAAATTCGGCCCTCGGCCACTTTCCACATTCGGCCCTCGGCCCAAGTGCCTTAGTCTATCCGAATCACCTTGTCCAAATTTTCCATTCGGCCAGTCTGAATCAAAACCGTCCGAGTCAAACCTTGAAATTCGGCCCTCGGCCCGTCCGAGTGACCTACTCAGACCCTGCAATTTGGACCAGTTGGTCCAAGTGCAATTTTTAATCAAATTTTTCAAAAATTTGACCTGGCCCAGCTAAAAAGCAGCAGCGCAAACTGTTGAAACCCTTCGGGCACTCAAAACTTGATTTTGGTACACGTAATAGGAAAAAATCGTAGCGCGCAGCCACTTAGCATCTAAAAGTAGGCAGTGCGAGGCCCAAGGACTTAGACGCGAACCACTGAGCTGTAAAACCTGACTAACTGAAAACGAACAAGGCAACATACGAGAAAAACCCTAAACCCTGACAAAACGGCCAGAAAATTGATCTACAAGCCTATTAGGCCCAAAATAAGCGAGAGTGCGTAAGACGCTTAGAAATTGCTTGCTGCACTCACATTGAATTTCTACAGTTGAAGTACACTTAAGAAACTTGAAAGCCTGATTGAGCGCAAGTACACGAGAAATGACACACGCACTGAGTGATCATAAATTGAGGTTTGTATTCAATAACTAAAGGAAATCACTCAGATAAACCACTCAAGGAACCCACCAATAGGAGAGGACCCAAGACATAGACAAACCATCAAAGCACAGATTAGGACCAAGCAAGGGGCGCCAACGACGTGGATTTAACAAGTCTATTGAACCTAATCAACAGCTTGGTGGAGCAAGACAACTCGACAATGGCAGAGGAAAGCTCAGACCGTAGGTCTAATGAGGAACTCAATTTGAACGTCTTCCCAGATGCTATTTACTGGTAAGCAGTTACGACACACACGCCCAGTATGAGCACCGCGGTAGGACAGCAGACGCTATCATCGCAAATCTAGAAGAAGAGAGAAAGATAGCCCGCAAAGCATTGCAAAGTATAGCCGAATACAATAGGGATCAATAGGCTAGAAGCCAAAGGCAAAGTACGGAGTTGCACGAGGTGCAGCGAGTGTTGAACTTAGCAGGTAGGAACCGAACAGATCACGAGAGAGCCCTAAAGGGGGACTTGACATTGAGCGAGCTTCTCATGAAGCGACTGCTAGATAACACGGCTGCAGAGCAAAGTGCCACGGCACTAGCGACATCACTGCTCTCGCAGGACTAGGGGTGAACCAAGGCTCAAAGAGCCAGTCCAAAATACCGATCGTTGCCAAGCAACTCGACAAGTACCAACCCCATAACGACCCATACAACTTTGTTGAGCAATTTGAGCAAGTCTGCGAAGCCAACGGCCTCAACGACCAAACTCAACGCTCGCAAGCATTCGAGCTTTGCCTAGGCGACAAGGGTAGGACGCGGTATACGAGCCTAGATGCTGTAGAGCGAGCCAACTTCAATGGCCTCAAGGATCTCTTCATTAAGAGATTTGCCGAGCCCGGATACTCCGATAACCTACTAGTACACTTGATGAACGTCAAGCAGAAAGAGAAGGAGGACATTCGCAACTACGTAACCCATGTGAGGAGTCTCTTCAAGAGAATTCCTCTGCACGAGCGACCGACTAAAAGAGCAGTTTTGACTGTATTCATCAGCGGAATTCAAGACGAGGAGTTATATAAGGCTTTGGCAGGCAATTCAAGCTTGCAGTGAGACGCAATAGCTAGAGTGTTTGAGGAAGCCATCAGAGTCGATAATCAGCTGAAAGAGTGGAGCTCTAGGAGCTCGAACGTAGAGGAGACCAACTCGCGAGGTTCAAAGAGAGCGTCAGCCTCTAGTGCGATCAATCCCATCATCCCAAGATAAGGGGAAGGCCACCGAGACTGGCTGATGTCAAGATGGAATTAGCCAAGTTGCAAGACATGTTGAGACGATCAACGCGCCCGCACGTCCAATGCATGTACTGTGGCGGAAACCACTTACCGGCCGAGTGTCAAGACCCTAGGTCAAGACCTTATGCTAATTGCAGTAGGTTTGGCCATGGCGTCGCGCATTGTAGATTACCAAGAAGACTTTCGTACTCGCAACCCTACGGCTAGCCTTACCTAGTGAATAGGCGACAGCCATTCTTTGGAAGGGGAGCCGCATTGGCCCTTCCCGCACCTAACGATATGAAGCCAGTTGTTCCTAGGATGGAAATAAATCCTACGGGCATCCCTAGACCACCTAGTCCTTATGTGACCCATCCACCGACCGATGCTCCAGTCCACTACGTGGAAGAGAAGAATAGGTCTACAGCCCTATTAGCTAATTTACAGGGAGTAGAGTTTAAGAATAAGGTTAATCTTAATAAGATTAAACCTTACTATTTCTAAGTCTGCTAATACAAAGAAAATGCATTGCAGGTCCATGCTAGGGATGATCTGAGACCTGCGTAAAAGTGCTTAAAAGCTGGTTGATAGGTCGGTTAATCCCTTATTTGGAGCATCCATATTTGGAGCAGAGATACCATCAGGGGAAACTCATCTGGTGGAGCAAAGGATATAAAGTGATTGAGCAAGAAGACGGAACCTTTGTGTGGGAGATCAAAGTCTTTTGCCATCACTGTTTACGACTGTTGACGAGTATCCCTGTTGAGTTCAATGAAGAAGGTGGGATGGAGCCGTCGGTTCATCCTCTCAATATGCTAAACTTTGATTACCATAATTACGAATAGAGGAGTTTGTGATGGCCAGCTGTGTAAACCCATTGTGGACGTATACACTATATTTTGACGGAGCATCCAGGGGCCCTAATAGAAAAGGAAGTGTTGGAGTAGTAATCCGAGATCCCTGACGCAGAGATGCGATGAAGTTAGCTACTTATCTCGGGGTAGGATTCACTAACAATATGGCGGAGTATAAAGCCTTAATTATGGGACTGCATATTGCCAAACAAAGTGGTATTCGTCGATTGTTAGTAAAAGAGGATTCCCAGTTGATCCTGAATCAGCTAGATGGGACATACACAGTGCAGAATCCCATTCTTTGTATGTATCATCGGACTGCGATGACCCTACTTGAGGAGTTTGAGAGAGTGTCTTTTCAGCTGATTCCATGTTACTGGAACCAGTTTACGGATTCATTAGCAAATCTTGCTTATGAGGAAGACCTCTTCTTTAATTGTGGTCCTAGTCTGGATATTGTGATCAATGATGAAACAGGACCTGGTCGCTTGTGGGGTATGTTATCAGAGCATGCGATATATGGCAGACGATAGTTGATGTGGGTGATGCAAAGAGTAGCCGAGACCAATTTACCGTTATTATCTGGGACCCATAGGTTGATTAGACATCATATTATACGTACGCCTCTTGCTATCTATGCAGGAGGGATGGGTCATAACCTTATGCATTTAGTTTAGGGCTACGAGCCTGTTTTTCCTCCTTGGAAGGGAACCTGTTATTGTATATCTGTGCTATTCCAGGGAAGGGTGTTTAGATGCTACTTTGTTTTATTTCATTAGGCCAAGAGGGCCAGTGTTGCGAGGTTTTGAATGCTTTACTTCGTTAGGCCAAGAGGGCCGATTCAGTTTTGCAGTGAAGTGTTTTATTTCATTAGGCCAAGAGGGCCAGTTGTCTGTTTAGTGCGGGTGCAGTTAATGGTTTCTTGTTTGAGTTCTGTGCTTGACAGATTCCGAAGAGCTTGGAAGGAGCCTTTGTCGCAGCATCGACGCTTCTCGTGGCCCTATCCAGGTGATATCTTTCCTTTATGAGTACTGTGGGTTGTTTGTTATATGTGGTTGAATACTTGTTAAGGGGTTTTTCGTTTCTTATTGGGGATCGGCGTCCAAGGCATGAAGTCCCGAGGTTTAGGTTTAGTATGTTTGAGGGTGTTCTGAGTAGTCGTTGCCTCCTATAACGACATTGTCAGGCATTAAAAGACCTGTTTCAGTAGGGAGTCCTAGTGACCCTGTTCTGCTAACCTGCTAGGCAGCTGTTCCGGGAGTTCTTGTTAGTTGTGAGGCAGTCAGAGAAGCCTGCAAAAGGAAACTAAAAGATGATAAAAGGGAAAAACCCTGAATATCTAACAAGAAAATAAGTATATACAAAGGTGTGTAAAAAGGGGTTCTAACCCCTATTAAAGAAAAGAAAAGAAAGGAAACTTTATAAGCAGTTGATCATCGCCTTGCAGAGGCCTGGTAGGTTCCTGGGGACGAGTCCGACCCGGGGCCGATGCCTTGTCTTCCTAGGGGTGGCATCTTGCTAGAAAAGAAAAAAGTCAGGAAGGTTGGAGCGAAAATAAAAGTGAGCGTTAGAAAAGGATTAAGTGTCGCCTTGTGAGGGCTTGGTAGGTTCTTAGGTACCGAGACAGGAGGCCGATGCCCTGTTCTCCTTGGGTCACTATGCTCGGCTCCCTCCTTTTTATATGCCCGAGTATGTCACTAAAATTAAATAAAAACCTTCAAAGAAGAGATGTGTTACAAGAAAATACTTCTTGATCAGGCTATAGGAGTCCTCGCCTAGTAGGAGCTCCTAGTTGTGTTGTCCTTAGTTAGGTAGGTAGTTCAGACCACCACTTAGGGCAACCTCTTTGATGGTTCTTTTTAATTTGGCCGTGTTGGAGCAATTGGTTAGTGACTAACTTCGGATCTTCTATCAGATGATGCTAGGCCTACTCCTTGCAGATGTCATGCCTTGGTTTTGTCAGGGGGTAGGGTGAGCATTGTGCTGTGACTTATTGCATATTTGTTTTAGCTTGATGCTTCCTTTGGCTGTTTTTTTTTGTGCAGATCTACTGTGGGGTTCGACGGGCTGAGTCGCCCTATCCCGTGGTCGCCAATGAGAGCGGAATTTTGGTGCCGAGAAGTGCTTAAGAATAGCTAAAAATTATGAATATCAAGGAAAAAATATCCAATGTCGAAGGCGGCGGCTTGATCTAGGACGATTTTAAGCGCCAAAGTGCTTTAAAGGCGCCCGAGCAACACTTGTTGATTTTTCATAATTTTTCAGACCGCCGTGCGGGTTGACAAGAGTCACTGGCCAATGCGGGATACCGAGCCGGACGCCCAGGATTTTTTAGAGCTCAATTCGGAGTCCGGATGGGAAAATGGCCAAGAAACCGGTCAAGATGCGAAGAGGTGGACAAAATTTGGCCAAAATGGGCAAGTGACCCTTGGGAGCCCAAAATTTAAATGTAGCATGAAACTTTTCATGCATATGAATGAAAAAACGTGGAGAAAATGTGCAAGAAGATGACGCCCGAATTTTGCGCTTCTTGGATGGAGGAGGCATCATGGCTGCTGCAAACAACCCCCCCAATTGATCATGGGGCTTGAATCCCCCCTGCCTGCTGGTCTTATCGCCGTGCTTCGCTCCTCCAATGGCGGTCTCTATGAAGAATTCTGATTTCAGTCTTTCTCTCTCCTCCCTCTCTCTCCCCTAAAGGCAGATTCATGTGGTGAAGAGGAAGAAGAAGAATGGATGAGGGATGCTTGTCCAATGAAGACCGGATTGCTCCGTGGTGTAAGAAGATGGAAAATTGCTGATTGTGGACTGTCATGAGCATTAATGGTGGCTGGAAATCAGTCCCGAGATATGGCAAATAAAAACCCGCAACCCGCAAAGAACGGTAATCTCATTTTTACAAAGGAAAATGGTGTTTTTATGCAATTTGCTTCATGAATACTTGTTCCCATGAGATGATTATGCATTATAATGTTGTTTGCAATGTCTTCCAACTGTTTATGCTCAGAAAATCAGAAAATCATAAGTGTTGTGGATGAAATTAATAGTGTAAAACCCATAAAACACGTAAAATATGGAAAAATTGGGTGTTTTAGAGATATCAATGGAAAATGTAATAAGACACACCAACTAAATTTGTCTTTTTGCTGCAAATGAACCTAAGGGCCACAGCCCACAACTCATTTTGTATTTTCGATCATTTAATATTGCAAAAAATACAAGAAAAATAGAGAAAAACCACTAAAAATAGGGGAAAAATAGATTTTGAGTGCCGAAAATTAAGGAAAAATAAGATTCATGTTTGTGGATGTATGGGGGATCTGAAGTATGAGGTTTAGCCTCAGTTCAGCCCTACCTTTATGTTTTAGTGAGTTTTTATGGCTTTTTATACAATAAAAATGTGAAAAATGAACCCTAAACCTATGCACGATGCACAACCTAAACGGGTGAGGGGGTAGAGTGTATAAAAGCTGTTTAAATGCTGAATGAAATGATGAAAAGATTGCTGGTTTTTTATGCATACCATTTAGGTTGGTCGATAATTGAAAATTAAGAACCTAGTAGCATGAGGGTTTCTCGGTGCTAGGTTCATGCAACGCCGCATACGAGTGATAGTTAAAATCATTGAAAGAAATGTTTTTCACATGTGCACCAATGCTGATTTTCTTAATTGATTGAACACATGGACATTCACAATTTGCATGAAGCATAAAATGCTAAAGGGTATCAGACAATACCTCCTAGATGCATAGCAATTGCTTTCTAGAGACATGACCAATGTTGAGTGAGTAAGGTTGTCCCAAGCTGTAGGCTAGGCGTTGGGTCTAAGGGAAAGTAAAGTGAGGAAGCACGGTATATCTCCTGGAAATACGCGAATCATAAAAGAGAGAAGTTTGTGTTCGTATGTTATATATATGTTTAGCGACGCATCGAGGGGCCAATCCCCAAGGTGTAGGAGAGTCGCAGTGAGGTAGCGGCAGTCAGCCGTGGGAGGACCTCCTATGTTTGTGCTTCGTGTTATTTGGCAATATGCTAGGACTCCCTCTGAGGAGTGTTAATTGGGCAAGAGTTGGACTATGAGACGTGATACAAACGCAAGATGTTTAGGAAGATGATGTATGTGTCATCCACGCTCTTGGCCACGAGGCCGTGGGGTTGTTGAGCGCATGATAGAGGTTCGGCTAGTGCATGAGCCAGTGCCGGCCCGTTTTAGGTCCCATCAAGCATCTCAAGGATGCTAAGCCCATCATAGAGGATGCGATCGATGATCTCTCCAGTGTAAGCATGCCAATATCACCGCCTCAACCTAAGTCGGCAGAAGCAACCACACCACAAGCAGTGCCGCTAAGACCAAGCCTTGATGCTACAGAGCCGCAGATCAGTCATGGCCATTGGCCAAGACAATCCAGGTTAGGGGAGAGACGAGTATCCGACGATCTCCTGACCATGCTAGTGACTACCCCCATAACACTTAGCCCGGGAGATCTGCTTAGGCAGCATTCTATCCTATGGCAAGAACTTAAGCAATGGGTCGAAGGGTCACAAGAGCAAGTCACGGCAGACCCTCAAGACCATGACGCAGAAATGCAAATACCGAGTTTGACGCTACACTCTGTGCCTAAATCCTTGCACGTCAATGCCTTCTGGGAAGGTTCTGAGATGCACGCAGTCTTATCGGTCCTAGCCCTAGGTGACACAACAAGAAAGAGAATCGTAGACACGGGAGCTGGGGTTAGTGTGCTTAGCCACGCAGTGCTTCAGACTTGGGGAAACCCGCCTATCGAAACTGCTAGGTTTAATGTCACACTAGCAAACGGTATGAGAGTAAAGCCATTCGGGGTACTTAAGAATTGGCCAATGAAGATTGCAGGCGTCCAGTTCTCTGTTGACTTTATAGTCATGAAGGGAGTGGACTACGATATTCTATTAGGTCGACCTTGGATGCGCCTATCAAAACTGCTAGGTTTAATGTCACACTAGCAAACAGTATGAGAGTAAAACCATTCGGGGTACTTAAGAATTGGCCAGTGAAGATTGCAGACGTCCAGTTCTCTGCTGACTTTATAGTCATGAAGGGAGTGGACTACGATATCCTATTAGGCCGACCCTGGATGCGCAACGCTAGAGTCATCGAAGATTGGGGTAATGGCTTGATCTTCCTTGGCAACAGAACGGATGTCGTAAGGATAGAGATGGATACTTGGAAGACCTCACCAGTCGACCTAGACGCCATCTCTGCTATGCTCAAGGGTAACACTCAAGTCAAGGAGTCCTATGGGCCCTTGACCAAGTATATCCCATGCCTAGAGGATGAGCGGGATTGGATGCACGTTCTTGCTACAATCGACCTGCCATTCTCAGATCATGAGGCGTATGAGCAAACCATCAAAACAATTGGCAAGCCTAGCGACACACTCTCCATACCAGTCTGCATGATGGCAGGAACCCTTCAGCGAAAGCCTAAGCCTATCAACTTCCAAGTCCCAACTAACAAAAGGGAACTCCAAGAGATGCTGGAATACTTGATAGACAAGCTAGCTGGCAATTCAGCTGCAAACTTCAAACCACTCCAAGATCTCTTAGGTGAATCCAAGTGGCAATGGACTAGAGTGCATGACTTAAACCTCATGTATAACTGGGCCCTACTCCCTGACCAACAACAAGAGGTGTACCAAGCCCTAGGAGATGACGAGCAGTCTGATGAAGGGGATTCTAACAACGAATACAAAGACTACCAATCCTTCAGTGATGGAACTGAGGGTGAAGTAGATACCGTAGAACACGACACTGAAGGACAAGAAATAGAGCAAATACAAGCAGACTCCAAGCCGCAGAAAAAAAATATCTTTAGGATAGAGCGAGGGGTCATGCGCATGGAATGTGACCGCACCTGGTTGGAACACATAGGAGCCATAGACCTTGAACAAGCAGGCTTAGCTCAGCCAGGGACAACCCTAGTCCTTAGGACAGAATCACCTCTGAACTACGTCCACTAGAGGAGACTGCCTCTTCTAGCGAAGACGGGGAGTTCGACTCTGAGTCGGAGGTTAGTTCGGACAGTGATCCAGAAATCCCTAGGCCGCCCATGACTAGACGCACGAAGGGGGACCTACCCGTCCACCTGAGACACAGACGGTTAAGGCAGGAAAAGATAAAACAACCCAGGGATACGCGAACGGAAGAACAGCGAAAACCGCAGGACCTCCCTAAGCGCTTCACGAAATTCAAAAAAGGGGATAGGGTAGTAGTTCTGTTAGGTGCCAAACGTCAAGGACAAACCAACGAACCAATCCAGGGACCAGCCAAGATCAAGGAGGTACATAGACGTATTCGCCTGGTCCTTAGAAGAGCTTAAGGGGGTAGATCCGAGTGTCGTGACTCACAACATACCCATGATGCCAGATGCAACACCGGTCAAGCAGTGACCGTACCCTATGAATCCAAAACACGCTCTGCTGTCAAAGAGGAAATTGACAAGCTGATGAGAGTGGGATTCATTTACGAAATTGAGCACATAGACTAGGTATCACCCATAGTCATCGTGATGAAAAAGAATGGAAAACTCTGAGTGTGTGTCAATTACAAGAAGGTGAACGCTACTACGAAGAGGGACAACTATCCATTGCCGTACACCGAGCACATGCTTGAGAGGGTGGCAAGCAAGGAAGCCTACAGTTTTTTGGACGGCTTCTCAGGGTACAACCAGGTGCAAGTGTATCCTGTGGACAAGCACAAGACCGCCTTCACCACTGAGTGGGGTGTATTTGCTTACATAGTCATGCCCTTCGAGTTGACTAATGCCCCTGCCACTTTCCAACGCCTCATGTGCACCATCTTTAAGGACATGCTTCGTAAGGAGTTAGAAGTCTTTGTCGACGACCTGTGTGTCCATTCGACCTGGATCGAACACTTAGACAAACTCCGCACAGTCTTTGAACGGTGTCGCTTATATCGTCTCTCCTTGAACCCCTTAAAGTGTCAGTTTTGGGTAAAGCACGGATGCATCTTAGGGCACGTGGTGTCGAAGAACGGCATTACCACTGACTTCTCGAAATTCAGGGTTATTGTTGACCTTCCACCCCCAATTAATTACAAGGGAGTTCAATGCTTCTTAGGCCATACGGGATACTATCAGTGGTTTGTACTGAACTATGCGTTGATCGCCAGACCATTGTACAAGCTGCTGATTGTCTTCGAGTGGACGGAGGCATGCCAATGAGCGTACGAAGAGTTGAAAAAGGCTCTAACCACAGCACCAATTCTACGAGCCCCAGACGGACCATTACCTTCCACGTGCACATCGATGCTTCTAAGTTTACCGTGGGGGCAGTGTTGTGCCAACCTGGTGAGCACAACTTAGATTATCCAGTGAGCTTTGCTAGCAGAAAACTCACTGAGACGGAAATAAACTACTTGACAACAGAAAAAGAGGGATTAGCCATGGTGTTCACTGTGAAGAAATTCCGACATTATCTATTGGCCACACCCTTCATCTTTTTCGTGGACCATCAAGCCCTGCTCTATCTAGTAAACAAACCTTGTGCTACATGACACATAGCTCGATGGCTCCTTCTACTCTTAGAATTCGATTTCTCCGTGGTTGTGCGGAAAGGAAAACGGCACTACATGGCTGACCATATGCCACGCATTCCCATGGGAGAAGCCGCTGGACAAGGCATCGTTGATGAATTACCTGATGCCCATCTATTCCACCTGTCCAGCGAGAGATTTATTTAAGGCTGATCTAATGCCATATTGGGCGGATGACAGAGTCCAAGTGCTTGAGCACGGACTACCTAAGCGACTAATAGAAAAAGCCTGACTTAGGCGCTTAATCCTTAAGATCCAGCCCTATCAGCTTATTGCAGGCCAACTCTATAGGCTAGGGCAAGATGGATTGCTGCGTAGATGCGTATGTGAGCATGAGATGCACGATGTGCTCTCGGAGGCACACAGCGGCATTGTGGGAGGACACTTTAGTGGAGACATGATAGCACAGAAGGTGCTACAGTCTCAACTATGGTGGCCCATGCTTTTCCACAATGCCACGCTATTCATCAAGCATTGTGATGAGTGCCAATGGACAAAAGTCCCGATTCACAAGGATCAGATGGAGTTGACCCCAATTATTGCTCGACAACCCTTTGAAAAATGGGGAATCGACTTCATAGGACCCATCAGTCCTGCGGTGCAGTACTCACAAGCCAAGTACATCATTGTGGCCACGGATTACCTCACGAAATGGGCAGAGGCAAGAGCCACACGTAAAAACGATGCTAGGATGACTGCCAAGTTCTTATGGGAGCAAGTGATCTCGCGATTCGGCTGCCCCATCGAACTGGTCAGTGACCAAGGCACGCACTTCATCAACGAAGTGATAGCGCATCTCCTGTCCACCTTTCTCATTATCCATTGCAAATCATCGCCATACTACCCTTAGGCAAACGGTCAGGCAGAATCCACGAATAAGATTCTCATCAATGTCCTGACCAAAGTAGTCTCAGCCTCCCGTAGCAACTGGGACAACAAGCTTATGGCAGCTTTGTGGGCTTACCGTACAGCTTATAAAACGCTTGTCGGTCAAACCCCATTCAGGCTGACCTATGGAACAGAAGCAATCCTACCCTTAGAATTCTTTGTTCCTAGCCTGAGAATAGCCCTTCAAGAATGATGGAAAGGGAAGGAGGCATGGACGAAACGCCTGGTCGAGCTTGAACGCCTATCATAGACCCGTCTTCTAGCCACCCATGCACTTATATGTGAGAAGGCCCATCACAAGAGTTGGTTTGACAAGCATGTCAAGCAACATGACTTTGAACAGGGCGACTTAATGCTCCTCTACTCCGTTAAGGGACATAAACAGAAAATGAAATTTCGAGGCCATGGACCCTTCAAAGTTCGTGCGATCAACTGCACAGGTAATGTCGAACTCGAAACCTTAGACGGTGAGGGAATAGGCTTCTTCAATGGCAGTCGTGTCAAGAAGTACTACCCTTCCACCCATCCTTTGCACGAGCCCCCGATGTTAGAACCGCCTGTCAAAGTACGAGTGGCCACAATAATTGAGATTGATGATGAGGATGAGGAAGACGTAGAGCCTGCATACCTCCATATAATGGTCACTGCAAAACAAACCTGCGCTTTCAATGCTTTGATCGATGAGGGAGCAGACTTCAATGTCCTAACTCATGATCATTGGACCAAACTTGGCAAACCACCACTTCAGCCCACGAATGCTAAATTAAGCCCATATGGAGCCCATTCCTACGCACTCCTCGGCAAGTGCAAAGTAGCCATTTCTATTGAGTCTGAGACTGTCGCAATGATTTTTTACGTGTTGCCAAATGCTAAAGACGCAGGCACGGAGTCGCTGCTAGGGCGCACTTTCAAAAAGCAGACTCACTGCAATGTTGATTATGAGTCGCAGCGCATCCACCTCGCAATAGACAACATTCGCATTGTCACAGCTTTCAGCAAGGGCTGCGTGACTTCATCACCATCCACAAAGCCACCGATAGAATTCTCTATAACCAAATCTAAGGAGGGGGGTAGTGCGCGGCCGCCACCTCCCAGAATTCAGGAATCACAGCCCATAGTAGCAAAACATAAGGCTCAACAGCCTAGATTTCAATGGAAGCCTAAGCAGCCGCAACCATAGCCTAGGAGTCGACACTCCTATCCTCATAAGACCAAAAACTCTAAACCTAGGAGGCCAAGACGCAGTCACAGAAAGCACCGCATGATCAAGCAAAGATGGGTCCCTAAATCCCTCTTACGTGCACAAGGCTACTACGAGGGAAATACCTGGCTGTGGATCCCTAAGGCCCACACGGCCAAAGACACCATTCATACACCGCCCTCAAGCTTGATCAAACCGCATTCCATAAACCCTCAAAACCACAAGCTGCAGTGCTCTCCTGAACCACAACCATCCGCCTTCATCCACGCCTAGGCCCAAGAGAGTCCCACAAGCCTACCGGCCCAAACCGCAGGCTCCGTCACAAGAGTCATCACCTACCGAAGTCAATCCGCCTCCCCAACTCCAACTTGAATGCAGCAGCCCGCCTGTCGTGGCGGCTCCTAATCCACTCAACATCCAAGTGGCCCAACCACAAACTCACGAACCCTCCCAACCACCCATCTTCATTGTCAAAAGCTCTTGTTCTGTCAAACCTCAACCACCTGTCGGCCTTACGCCCTCCTATGAACGAAAATCCTTTTTAGCGCTAGCCGCTGACCTCGCTGAGGACACCGGGGATGACGTGGTGGATTGTATTAAAAGACTAGATGACACTTTCGTGTCACTCGTGCTAAGCTACGACCGCTTGGACTTAGGTCTATTAGAAGAACCCTTTGCAACTGAAGTACAAAATATGCCTTGCTCTTGGGAAACCTTCGAATTCGTATTCGCAAAAGCTTCTCGCTCTGCTGCTGCTGAGTTCCTTAACAGCGAAATCTCCAAGGAGCAAGCCATCAAACAACGCCTTATCACGTCATATGATCCACGAACCACTTCTGCTATCACTAATCAAGAAATCACAGAGTTATCACAACTCGTTGATACTGGATCACCTTTCTTGAGGCAGTGGTACGCTCTTAGGTTGCAATGGGAAGTTGAAGGATGTCGCATAATGACCAACGTTGAGCAACGTCGCACCATCAAAACGGCAGAGTATGATCCCACTTACATCGTGCCCACCTCGTATAGAGTGTTAACCACTCTTCGGGGCCGACCCATGGAAGAACACATCAAAGGACACCCCTACCTCGATCGCTTATTGACTAAGGAAGAGTTACACATTGCTAGCCGTGTCGACTCTGGTGACTTCCTCACAGATGTTCTCACATATATCACGCATGTGGGAATTCGACCCTTTGATTTGGACCGCGAAGCTCAATTGGAATACAATCCAAATTTCTATACTTGGCTCCTTCACAAGTAACTCCTACACCAACATGCCGAAAGCCCTTGACCTTTTAACCCTCAATCCTAGGAAGGATTCTTCTCAAGATGAAAGGGGAGGGGGTAAGGTGAAATGAATCAGATGAGAAATGAATCAAAGGGGGTAAATCAAAGCAAAATTAGTGAAAAACATAAATATATATTATGAAAAAACGGATGGGGTAGGAAAATGGGCATGAAAAATTTGAAGTAAAGGGCAAAAAGTCCAAGCCTGAAAAGGAAAATCTACATTGCTTCTTAATGAATTCATTCAAAAAGCATAGAGTTTTTCTTTTCCAGCACATCAGCGAATTAATATGTGGAAAGCACTAATGAAAGTTATGATTTATGGCAGGAACATAAAATGTCGCAACAAGACCGCGCCCACCGACTCCCGTTCACAGACGAGGAAAGAGAGCAATACCACATCTACCTAGAGAACTGCGCCTTTAGCCAGCTTAAGTTTCGAACCATCCACAATGTAGAAGTTGTGCTGGCCAAGGAGGAAGCAGCCTAGGAGGGTGGTTGAACAATGCAACCTCATGAAGTATCTTGAAAAGTTCTCACAAGAGCCGGACCACCTAAAGTGCGTGGAGTTCCTCAGAACGTACAACCCAGATCAAGAATGTGGCACTGTGATGGTGGGCAGAGGAGAAAATGCAAAGTAGATACAGGTCCGCTTAGACCCAACCTTGGTGGAGAAGGCTTTGGGGTTGGAGCCAAAGACAAAGAGGAAACAGAAAAATGATGTTTATGCCATGCTTTAAATGAATAGGGAAGATGTGCTCACAAATGATGGCATAAGCATCCAAGATATCCTTGACGCAGAAGCCAGGATGCAAGCAAAGCTGATACATGTGCTCTTCTCCAGCTAGCGCTACAACTCATTGATGCATCGAATTAGCGTACCTGTGCTGGAGAATGTAACAGCCCATACCCTAGATGAAGTGGATTGGAACAGGCATGTGCGAAAAATGATCGACTAGGTAGCCAAAGCATTGGCCCTAGGAAGTGTGCCAGCAGGAGGAGAATCTCCAGCCTCTAAAGCTACAGAAAGAAAGAAAGCCTCCTCCAAAGCCTCCTTCATCGGGTATGGAGGTGTCTTGACTGCGGTCATCCAAGAGGCAATGAAGGAAGCACAGGATGCAGAAGAAGGAGAAGGAAAAACGCCATAAAGGTCGCCTCCTCACCAGGACAAGGACAGGTCCACCGATAGAACTGAGATAGAGGAAGAAGGGGAAGAACAGACAAGCAAAAAGACAAGCAAGAAGCCCAAAAAGAAGACAACGCAGAGAAAGAAGAAGGATGATGAAGGCAGAAAGAAGGAGAGAGAAGACTTGGAAAGGGAAAAGAAAGAATCCCTAAAAGAGGCCAAGGAGAGAGAGAGGAAGAAGAGACAGGAGGAAGAGAAGGAGAAAGAAGAATTACAGACAGCAAAGAAGGCATTGAAACAGGAAGCAGAGGAGAAGAAAAGAAAGGAAAAAGAAGAAAAAGAGAAAAAGAAGGAAGAGCAGAGAAAAGCAGAGGAGGAAAGGAGAAGAAAGGCTGATGAGGAAGAGGAAGAACTAAGAAGGAAGGAGGAAGAGGACCTAGCTAAAGCCACATGCCGGTCCGTCGAGCAACAAAGCCGAGCTGATGAATTGGGGAACTTGAGCCCACATAGAGAAGAAGGGCCAGGGTCTAGCACACAGGTGCCGGAGATCGTGCCACCTGCAGTCACTGAGGGCAAGGGCAAGGCCCCAATTCATCCAATTCCTACCCTCCTGGTGCCTTCCACTGAGCCCATTACCATCACCCCTAGCATCTCGACCAGTGCCGATGTGTCAAATTTCGTGGCATAGATGCAATACTTCATCAACAAAGAGATGGCCCAGGGATAGAGCACAAAAACCATGGCCATAGGACAAAAGAGGCTAGCTACTACTAATGTGGAATCCAGGCAAGATCCTAAATGGCAGAAGGTGGAAGCCTCAACCTCACCCATCCACACAACGATGACGCCATCGGCTAGCTACGACAAGTACGTCGCCAAGCTGCTCTCCCAATTGGAGAAAGCTAAGGAGGAATGCAAGATAGCCGTGGCTGAGTTGGCAGCTGAGAAGGAATCAGTAGCCACCTTCCAGCTGAATAAACAAGGATGATAGCCATGCAACAAAGGGAGATCGCAGATCTCAAACAAGCAGTCAAGGCTAAGGATGACAGGGAGGAGCATTGGAGACAGCAGCTCGAGAACGAAACACAGGAGCTAGTGAAGATGCAAAGAGCGCACAAGCTCCTGATAGTGCAATACCAGGAGCTCATTACAAAATCCACTCAGGTTGACGCGCTTGTGGCTGAGATGAATGCCAGAGATGAGGAGAGAAAACAAGACATAGAGGAGCAGCAAGAAGAGATTGAGCGCCTAACAGATCAACTAAACTCTAAAAAAGAAGAGCAAGAGAGACTGGTTAGGGAGTTGGAGGACCAAGAGCAAAGGCTCGTGATACTAACCCTAAAGCAAGGAGAGAGCATGGAGGAAATGAACAAGAGAGCAGAGGAGTGGGCTGTGCACGGTGCCTTGCTCTGGTAGAGAAGGAGAAAATCATTGCAGAGAGCAAGGTGAAAGCCGCCCAAGTGGCCTTCGGTGCCCAACAAAAAGCCTTCCTCGACACCATCATGGACACCACCTGCTCAGAGCAAGGAGAGTCGTTGGAGGTGACACAAAGAAAGCTTAGCATCACACACAGAGCCTTACATGCTGGATTGCAGATGCCACCCCAACCTGCGGAGGTTAGGCTAAGCTTGGACGAGCAACGAAAATACCTATTGCTGGCTGGCCTAACCCCCCAGGAAATCGACGCCCTCGGATTCGAAGAGGAAGCACCACAGGGAGAACGGCAGGGGGAGGAAGTAGAACTTGAGATTGACATGAACCAATTTAGGGAGGATGTAGTCCCAAAACCCCCCTCGCCGCAGTCTCAAGAGCCACCACAGGAGAACCCATCTGCGGAAAGACAAGCTGCATCTAGGGAAAGACGCAGAAAGCTAGTAGAGGAA
Organism: Lygodium microphyllum; assembly: GCF_053477565.2. Lineage (NCBI taxonomy): Eukaryota > Viridiplantae > Streptophyta > Polypodiopsida > Schizaeales > Lygodiaceae > Lygodium > Lygodium microphyllum. Next base: position 28,246,835 of record NC_141157.1, on the reverse strand, counting down.
GCCAGGAAACAGCTGAGAGCCAAACCAGCCGTGCTGCCGTCCGCACCCCTCCCACCTTGCCCTGATGATATCCCCACTGGATTCCATGCAAAACTGGTGCTGTGGGAGAGACAAGAACAAGAAAAGGATCCATTCACCTTTAGTTTTCTCCTACCCAATAGTCTGCGGAGGGTCTTGCCGCTCAAGGTGATGGATGAGGTGATCGTGATTGGTGGCCAGTTGGGGCAAAGATGGCTAGAAGAGCGAGAAAAAACCCCAATCTCTTGGAAAACAGAAGCGGCTGATTACTGGTAGAACAAAGTTTTTGAAGTTCCACACACTATACAGGGCTACAAAAGCCAACCCTTGTGGAGGAGGTGAGTATGCGACATCAGTATACTCGCATGGATGGCGTTTTGTAACACCCTGCCATTCGAGTGGAACAACCCCACCTACATGGCATACCCTCGAAGGGTAGGTATGGATTTTGATGCCACCCTCCACAGGCGGTACGACTTCCCTATTATTTATAATTCTAATGTAGTATCCTTCGAGCATGCCCTTCTCTTTAACTTCGAAAGCCTAGATAATTCTATCACACGCTTTCTTGTAGATTTCTCCTCATGCCTTGACCCCGCCTTTGTAATAACTTGTAATTATCTTAGGTTACTTAAGCTACTCCTTAAGCAGGACCCGACTCCACAAGAGCGCGGCCTACCTCCCCTCTTCTTTGACCCTAACTTTATTGACAGCTGCGCCATGGCTCGTCTTATGATGAGGGCTAGTCTCCTCCCCTCTTTTTGCCTAGCCCTCCTAGAGGATATGAATGACAACCAATTCACTAGGTGCAATCACCCTTTCCTCTCCACCACTTCTCTCCACGTCCTCATGAATCTGAAAGGATACATGCAAAGCTACCAATTTTTTAGCAAATCTATCCAACCCCCTTTCCCTCCTCATTCAGATGAAGAAAATTAGGCCTGGCTGTCATTCCACAACTGCAACCAAAAAAAAAAGGAAAGTCAAAGCAAAGAAAAGAATAACATGAAAGGAAAAGCACACAAGCACTCACTTGCAGAAGCACTTAAACACCACATAGAGCACTATCACTGCACCTAGGGTTTCTCAAGTTAGACATGCCTGGTGGCTTCGATCGGCCGGCTCCGCTCCTAGCCCCCTAGCCCTTTTTGCTTTCCCACTTCATGCTTAGGGCACATCAAGGGTAGGACATACCTAGGGAGTTAACACTCACCTATGGTTAGACCTGTCACCCTAAGCCACTTGCACCGCACCTCCCTTAACACAAATGGGGTCCTCAAGTGTGGAACATCACCCAAGCTTGCTTGCGGTTAGACCCACCTCCCCATTCCACTAGCACGAGCATATTGCACTAACACAGTAAGGTAGACACTCCCCTTAGGAAGAGCACCGCACTTTCTTCTTTCAGGCATCACACTAGTGGCAAACCACCAACTTCGGAGGCCCCCATCAACCACTCGCTATCCATCTGGCTTCCCAGACAAACATCAGCTTCCACACGCACCTGAATCTACATGTGGCCCTTCCCATTACACCATCATTGCCCAAGTGCCTACCACCCTACATCAACACAAAAGTGCCATGGGACTGGCACCCGTCTCAGATGGGGGTTATATTAACTCCAAGTCGAGATGGCGAAAAATGGCAGAGAATGAAGGAAAAAGCGGAAAAAGCATGGAAGAAGAGCAAAGACACGCAAGCGACCTCTAAAAGCTAAGCCGAGACCAAAGGCACAATTTTAAATGAAAGGCACCTCAAAAAACTTGGAAAACTCTTGTAAAAGAGCGCCAGGCTCCCTCCTGTGCCAATTGTAAAATATTAGATGGGCATAGGCTAGAGGCATAAGGCTAGAAGAGGAAAATGAAAAAAGGACCTTGCCACAATGGCCAGTCATGTAAAAAAGGGGATGGGTGCCCATGGGATTTTAGGGCTTGTATATAAAGTTCAAAAAGTGAATGGAAGCTCATTCTTTGGTGTGTGGCTAACAAGAGCTCTCTTCTTCTTGCTTGTGTGTGCTCTTGAGAGAGGGAGTGTGAGAGTGTGAGGGAGTGAGTGTGTGGGAGTGAGGGATCAAGAGGGTGAAGCTCTTCACCATCTCCTCTTCTCTTCTTCTCTTCCCTTCTCTTCTCTTTTCTCGCGTGTGCGACTATGGAGGATTGAGCTTGGAGATGGAGGAGGCTTGAGGATACTTGAGCTAGCATCAAGAATCGTGGAGCTACCAAGGTGTGCGAGGGAGGAGGCTACTCACATCGGCATCAAGGTAAGCTTACTACACTCATAGGATCGACGGCACATCGGCTAGGTGAGAGATAGCCATTAGAGCTCGCTTGAAATGCTTGAAGCAATAAGCGGTCCGTGGGTCTTGGCGGTTGAGCGTGAGCTCCCACTACACTTGGGGTTAACATTATTCTTTTAGTGACAGTTTGAATAAAGGAAGGCCCGGTCACACATTGTGACTGTTGGAGTTCCCATTTCTAGTCTCTCCCTTTCTTGCTCTTGCTCTCCCGCCATAGCTCTCGAGTCCAACCTTCGATCTGTCGCTCCCTTTCAACTAGTATCAGAGCTTTGCTTTCCGACTCTTGATCTGGGTTCGTGGCATTCTCAGCATCCCATCAACTCCCTACTTGCATTGGGTCTCCTTCCCGGCAACCATATTCGACTCCTTCGAGCTCTCGTCACTCCTCGGATTCTTGAGCACCTTCTTGGCATTGTTGGGCACCTTCAGGGCGTTACATCAGAGGTGTTTGATCATTTTCTTTAAGGTTTACTTCAGTTCTCAGGTCTCACAGGCTGTAAACAAGTTGTGGGCAACCATAGCTCACACCTCTTGGATCTTCCTTCACCTGGATCTTGCTTCGAGCCTATCAAGGCTTACTGAGGCTTGGTGTAGGCCTTCTTTGGTCCTCATTTGTGCCCCCTTTGGACCCCATTGTTGACACATGGGACAGTAGACCCCCCCAGCTAGCTCACATTTTTTTTGTGCCTGTTTCAAAATCTGGCCCAAAAATCACTCTTTTTGTCATATCTCGAGCATTCGGAACTCGATTCAAGCAAGATAAGAGTCTAAGTTAGGGTTTTGGCACGCTCCGGACATGATGGTGATGTCGAATTTGCCAAATTCTGATGAAAAAAATTTTTGCAACAGATTTCAGGTATGAGACAACATGTATTTGTATGCCTATGCTTGTTTGGGCATGACTACATAACCGGTTTGATGCCTATTGCATCCCAATTGATTGGGGGATTGAAGCTACATGTAATGCTATGACTTTGGCCTAATTTTGGGGCTGGAAATACACCGTTTATAATAGTAAATGCATGCTGAATACTCTTGGGCTGAAGCTATCTTTCATGCTTTGACATATGCCTATTGGTTCCGGATGTATGTCTTGGGTTATGCTATGATGTATTGATCATCGAGGGACGACTTTGAGCTTGTCATTGAATCCGGATGATTTTCGAAGCTTGAGCTTATTTCAGCCCGCACTTATTGACATTGGTATATGCTTTGACAGTGATGCTTCTTGGGTTTATGCATACCCGTTGCCTACGGCGGCTTGATGCTCATGTCACGATTGATTACCCTATGCATACGTTGAGCTTGAGTGCTCATTGAAGCTCCACCTTGGATGCATTTTGGATTATCTGGAGTAGTCTTGGATGTTACTTGGCTTGTCAGAGTTTGGATTGATATGTATTTGATGTCTTACATGCTTACGGATGCTCTACCGCCTACATGTTTGGGATGTACTATTGATGTATTGTCTTGGACTTATGTCATTGGCACTGTGTCTTGCCTTGGCTTGAGCTCTTGAGCTCGTACATATGACTTTTGTGCTAGTGGAAGCATTCTTGAATGCTTATTAGACATTGAGCAGGCGGTACTTTTATCCATTGAGCCGTTACATGCCATTGAGCAGTTTACAGACACTTGAGACTTTGGGACTTCTTACCTTTTGGGATGATAAATCTTCCCACGAGACTTGGACCGAGATTTTTAAGAATCCCATCCACGGCCACTGCCAATGCCATGCTTTCCATATCCATCATTCCTGCCTCTAACTGTCATAGCATGAGATACACGAGAGGCATCGAAATTCTTACGGTCAACCTCTTCTTGTAAAAGAGCACTCTCAACATCAGATAATTTCAAGTTAGCAATAGAGGCGCATAATGCAGTGCGGAATACATCCCATTAATCATTAAGAGTACCAAGCAAGAAAAGAGGAGTGATATCCTCTGCAAAAGTGATGTCCTGCGAAATCAAGTTCTTGAGTATAGCATGGAACTGGCTCAAGTGAGCAGGCATAGTCACATTCCCCTTCACGCTCAGATCCATAAGTTGCTTCAGCCAATACATCTGACTCGCTGGACTTTTCTTGTCATAGAGATTCTTGATTTTATCCCACAACTGCCATGCACTCTGTTCTTCCTCAAATACATTGCAGTGAACCTGTTCTGTGAGAGATAATACAATGGTGGACTTGCATAACTCATCAAGCTCAAGCCATTCCTCATCTGGCATAGTTGCAGATAGATGCTTGCTTAACCTCAAAGGTTTGATCTGCGCTTTCTACACCAACACCTGCCAAATCTGGCTCTTCCAATAAGAGTAATTCGTACCATCAAGCTTAGTGATGTTGAAAATAGCATGATCAGTGGACAAACTCGCCATAATGCAAGCTGAAGACTGTAGACAGTTCAAAACTACTTGCTGTTTACTGCAGAAAATGACCAAAAAATTACCAAAATCGAGAAAAAATGGCAAGGAAAGTGGAACCAATGCTGCTACCCACCAGTACTAGTGAAAGTACATCATTTCAGAGTGTTTTAGCATGAAAAATCCATGTTAGTCCATACATATATGCTTGCTGTAATAAATTTCAGATTTCAGTAAAAGAGAGCTAACAGTGCCAAAATCGGATCCTAAGGCAATCAGATACTGCCAAGACCAAAGCCGGCATCATGCAGGCATAGCATAAGCATATGGCAGTCGATAAGCATGAATCCAACACCCAAGTATGTCATACAAACATCTGCCAGTGAGTAGGCACACCCCCCAATCAATGGGGCAAAGTGTTCCTGCCACTACCAAAACATGACACAAGTAGGTGTCAGTTCACAAAGATACGAATCCAAAACTGAGACTTTGGACTCAGGTGCGTCCTTTCATGTGACACCTTGCCGAGAGTGGTTTCGTTCATACCGTACTGTTTCGAGTTCTGTGCGCTTGGGTGATGACAGCTCTCTTGATATTGTGGACATTGGTGATGTTAGGCTGCAGTTTCCTTCTGGCAGCAGTTTTGTTATGCAAGATGTACGTCATGTACCTGCTTTGACATGCAGTCTCATGTCAGCTGGACAGCTTGATGATGCAGGTTATCATATATCTTTTGGAGACTCTGCATGGAAGATCACTCGTGGTAGACTTGTGATTGCAAAAGGTGCCAAGGCTGGCAGTCTCTACCCCTTGATTGTATCAGCTTCTTCTCTTGATCATGTTTTGTATGTGGATTCTATCCCACATGTATCTCTTTGGCATGCCCATTTGGGCCATATGTCTTTGAAGGGGATGAAAATTCTTTCTAGTTTGCAATACTTACCGCCCCTTGATTATGCATGTTTTGATTCATGTGAGCATTGTCTTTATGGCAAGCAGACTATGTCTATGCATAAGACATCTGGTAGGCCACGCATGAGTGAGCCCTTGGCATTGGTACATTCAGATGTCTGTGGGCCCATGCCTTGTCAGTCTATGGGTGGTGCAAAGTATTTTGTTACCCTCATAGATGATTTTTCACGAAAAGTTTGGGCTTATCCCATTAAGCTGAAATCCGATGTCTTGGCTGTGTTTCAGAGATGGCTTGCATTGGTTGAGAACCAGTCTGGGTATAGGCTAAAATGCCTAAGGACAGATAATGGGGGTGAGTATGTCTCACATGCTTTTGAGTAGTTATGTGATGAGAGGGGTATTAAGTGTCAGTTGACCGCCCCCTACACCCCCCCACAATGGTTTGGCTGAGCAGATGAATAGAACCATCCAGGAGCCTATACGCAGTATGCTTAGTCATGAAAGCCTACCACAGAGCTTTTGGGCTGAGGCAGTTAGTACAGCTGTGCATGTCATAAACAGATCACCTTCTAGTGGTTTAGATTTCCAGGTTGCAGAGGAGGTATGGATTGGAAAACCCCCCTCTTATGCGCATCTCCGTGTCTTTGGATGTGAGGCATTTTGCCATGTGCCCAGGGACAAGAGAAGTAAGCTGGATCCCAAGAGTGTCAAATGCATTTTCCTTGGTTATGGAGATGTAGGCGAGATGGGTTACTGTCTCTGGGATCCGCAGGTGCGGAAATCATCCGTAGTCATGATGTAGTCTTCCATGAAGACAAGATGCATAGGCAGCCTGAGAGAGTTGTTGAGATCCGCAAGGTCATATTTCAAGAGGAGCCGAGAGCTCCTGCACAGCCAGTTGGACAGCCTACAGCTACAGCAGATGCACATGGTCAGGGTGTTGGGCAGGCAGTTGAGAGGCAACAGAGCCTACCGTGAGACAGTCTACTAGAGACAGACGTCCACCTGATAGATTTCAGCCCTCGATGCATTATGTCTTGGTTACAGATGCAGGAGAGCCTTTCACCTATGATGAGGCTATGCGCAGGGGTGACAGTCTCTCCTAGGAGAGGGCTATGTAGTCTGAGATAGACTCCCTGCATAAGAATGACACTTGGGATTTGGTTTCCTTGCCTACGGCCAAGAAGGCTTTGCCATGCAAGTGGGTGTACAAGCTAAAAAGTACCCCTAGACACCCCAAGCCGGCATACAAGACTAGATTGGTAGCAAAGGGTTTTAAGCATGAGCATGGTGTAGACTTTGACGAGGTATTTTCTCCTGTGGTTAAGATGACCACCCTGCGCTTAGTCTTGGCTTTGGTTGCTCAGCTTGACTTGGATTTATACCAGATGGATGTCAATACGGCTTTCTTACATGGGGACTTGCATGATGAGCTTTATATGGAGCATTCTAAGGGCTTTGCAAAACCTGGCAGGCAGCATCTAGTGTGAAAATTGAAGAAAAGTCTTTATGGCTTGAAACAGGCACCTAGGGAGTGGTATCATAAGTTTGATGCCTTTATGCAGCCAAGGGCTACAATTGGAGTGCTATGGATCCGTGTCTTTACACGAAGAAAGCCCGTGATGGTTCTTTATTGATTTTGGTACTCTATGTGGATGATATGCTGATAGCAGGGAAAGCTCATGATGAGCTAGATGCTCTTAAGGCTCAGCTCAAGGAGAGCTTTGAGATGAAAGATCTCGGACATGCCGCTCACATACTTGGTATGCGCATTAGACGCAACAGACATCAGGGACCTCTACTTGTCATAGAGGGAGTACATTCATAAAGTCCTTGAGCTCTTTCGCATGTAGGAGATGGCCAAGATTCCCTATACATCCGCAGTGGGTAGTCTTATGTATGCCATGATAGCCACTCATCCAAATATTGCCTTTGTAGTTGGTATTGTGGCATGCTATATGGCTACACCTAGCAAGAAGCATTAGGATGCCGTGAAGGGTATCATGAGGTACCTGAAGGGCACTACAGATATATGCATATGCTATGGTAGCCAGGATACAGGAGTCATGGGGTACACTGACTCTGATTATGCAGGACATGCAGATAGTAGGAAGTCCACTTCTGGCTATGTATTCACATATGCTAGAGGTGATGTTTCTTGGATGTCCAGGGTGCAGAAATGCACGGCCCTTTCTACTACAGAGGCCGAGTATGTTGCAGCCACTGAGGCTTGCAAGGAGGCCATTTGGTTGGGTCGTTTGGTTGTTGACCTTGGTATTGATGTTATCCCTACATTGCATTCGGATTCTATGAGTGCTATTCAATTAGCCAAGAATCCGGTCTTCCATGTGAAGATGAAACACATTGAGGTGAGGTATCACTTCATATGTGGGGTCGTTGAGGACAAGTCTATTGATCTTGTCAAGATCTCGACTGACCAGAATCCTGTAGATCTGCTCACAAAAAGCCTGTCTACAGAGCGCTTTGCCTTCCTCAGGAGGTTGATGGGTGTGGGATGAGATGACGTCTTTCCTCATCCTGTTCTACATGTGTACATGTTATACTCTCTTTTTTTTTTCTTTTTCTTTTTACTCCTCACTGGGACAGATTCGCCTTTAAGTGGGAGGTTGTTGAGGGTAAAGGTGCCTCTGCCTAGCCGCCCGTGTATTACTACATTGACAGTCACCGCCACTGCACACTGTAGGTGGCGGGCGCCCGTCACCGTCACTTTATTCTTTATTCTTTTAGTGACAGTTTGAGTAAAGGAAGGCCCGGTCACACATTGTGACTATTGGAGTTCCCATTTCTAGTCTCTCCCTTTCTTGCTCTTGCTCTCCCGCCATAGCTCTCGAGTCCAACCTTCGATCTGTCGCTCCCTTTCATTAGGTGACTAACATGAGGATACACCAATAATTATATAGTTGGATTGCACCCACATAGTCTATCCTTGGTTATGGCATATTCATTGTCCCACCTCTTCTTTCCTAGTGGGTTCACACTTGGTGATTACATATACATACGTTGTGGTACTTTCATATTAGTCTTTTATCATGTTGTAGACTTAGTTCTTGTGTGGAGAAGAAAGAAGAAGAAGAAGAAGATTTCAGCCATATCTCTCTGCATTTTCAAGTCTCCATTGCTTTTTTGTGTGTGTGCTCTTGGTGCTTCACCTCTCTCCCCTCTTGTCTTTTTTCATAGAGTACAGGGTGGGGAAACAAGTATGATATAATAAACATCGAGAGCTTGAAAATTATGGGATGGATATTGCTCTAAATAAAAGAGTGGATTCTTAAAAAGATTAATGTCGTCATTGTTTTGAAAGGATTGTTTTCGCTACTTTTGTTCTTAAAAAGATTAATATATTCATTGTTTTGAAAGGATTATTTTCACTGCCTTTGTATTGTGCTTAATAAAGACATGAAAGGAATAGTATAAATAAGATAATTAAGGAAGGTTATTTTGAATGTCAAAGAGCATGCTATGTAATAAATAATTAAAAATACATCTTGAGGGAAGTGGGAGGGTGGATTTTCAACATATCTGACCTACGATTCCGTGGTCTCAGTAAGCCAAGAGGTTTCCTTTAAAAGCATTGGAATTAGAAAAGAGTCGATTGATGACTTTTCGTAGGGTCTAGTCTTAAAACCCGATCATGCACCATTTTAGGGGAATGGAGATGAGATTTTGCCCTATAGGTAGAGGTGTGCACAAATGTTTCTAGATTGCAAACGTGAGAGAGTGAGTGAGTGAGTGAGTGAACTATTTGTTAAAACACCTTTCATAATATAATATCATATTGATTCTATCAATCCATAGTATTATTATAAATTATTTTTGGGTTGCAAGAGAGAGAAAGAGAGAGAGAGAGAGAGAGACTAAGAATGTGTGTTGTGTGAGAGGAGAGAAAGAGAGAGAGAGAGACAAAGAGAATGAACTACTTACATGTAGAGAGAGAGAGGGAGAGAGAGAGAGAGAGAGTGTGTGTGTGTGTGTATGAGTGAGTGAATAAGTGAGTGAGTAAAGGTGGTGGCGAAGGTAGTGATGGTGGTGGTGGTGGTGGTAGAGCTAGTGACGGCGGCGATGGTGGTGGCGGTGGCGGCAGTAGTGGCGACGGCGATGGTAGTGGTGGTGGAGGTGGTGAAAGTGAAAGTGGAGGTGGATACATCTAAGGCTGGAATAAGTGAACTATGTGGAATAAGAATAGAGGGGTTGCCAAAAAAAAAACTCGCTCAAAAGCTCGCTCAAAAAACTCGCTTCTTGCCCTTCCCCAAATTTCAAAATGCATCTAATTTTTGCAAGCATCTAAGAGGTCCATAAACATTATGGAAATGGCTATGAAAATAAAAATCCTATGAAGGCTTGTTTTACTTCTTAATCTACAAAACCATGTGTGGGGTCTCTCGCAAAACCACCTTGCTAGTGGTTTTTGGCAATCAAGTGGTTTTTGTGTGTGTGTGTGGGGGGGGGGGGGGGGGGGGGGGGGGCAAATCAGCTTATAGTGATCAAAATTAACATCAAGCAACCCCCAAACCACCACCACCATGATCAAATGAATTTGAATCTTCAATCTCCTACATTCACGACTATGCATTCAACATGCCATTTTACAATGACAAATATAATAGGAAAAGAAATCTTAATAAGTAGCTTTGAAAGCTTAATATTATAAAGCTTTCTTAATCTTTAATCAAATCTTTTTCTCCTAGGGAGGGGGAGTATAAGGGCTTTATATCTATATCATGGTGTTGTTGCCAAAAACACCTATATAGAGAGTAGTAGTGACGTTAAGTCCTGCTTGGTTTCCAGTCTACATGTGATTCGCTATACCTAGTGGTGAACCCCCATATGTGAGGTATCGTAAGGGTGTAGTCTTGGGATATGCCTATGTTGTACAGTTTCTTTCATTGAATAATACAAGAGTATACCTTGCTCTCACATATTGTGCTACCTTTATGTGCCATGTCAAGTGAGTGATTGAGTGCAAGTGCATTACACTTGGTATCAGAGAAACTCTTGCTCGGAGTTGAGTACTCACAGAAGTAGGTGAGAAAATCCATCACCTCGAGATCATGCCATGACGCAACCCATGTCGTAACGCCCCACATCACAACGCCCCACATCACATTGACCCTAACCGTGATGCCTCCCAACATGAGGACCCTTAACGTAATGACCCCCAGTGTGACGACCCTCGATGCAATGACCCCGGTATGAGTTAGCACCTGAAGACATGACACGACTTCCCTATGGCACAACTATCACCCAAAGGAAAAACGGAGCTTCCATGCAGTGACAACCCCAAAGCTAAGGCATGGCTTCCTACAACAACATGGAGTAAAATGGAGGGAGTACACCTATCCCAGTGGTTGAAGAGAGGAAGATGAGCCAAGGTCAAGAATGGAAAGAAGCTTAGGAAAAGAAAGTAGTCAGATTAGAGAGGTAGTTAGAGGGCATGTCAGACTTGTTAGACTTAATATGAAAGAATAAACAAATGAAGGAGGAAGAGAAGGAAAAGGGAATAAACTTTGAAAAAGAGCAAGGATACAAGGAGTGGCTAATACAATAACACGAGGAAGAGAAGAGACACAAACTATAAGATGAGGTAGATAGATTTGCATATAGGTTAGCTAGGGAGGAAATGTCTAGAAGGTATCAAGACACGAAGAAGGACAAGGAGAAGGAATCTAAAGTAGGAAATAAGAAGAAGGACAAGAGAAAAGAAAAGAGACAAAGCAATAAGGACAGAGAGGAGAGTGAAACTCAGAAGATGACTATGGCAAGTTCAAGATGCCTCAACCCACCAAGTACAAGGGAGAGAGGGACAGACTGATTTTGAACAAATGGATTGCAAAGGTAGATAGACACTTGAAGTATTCTCTAGAATCATTGAAGATAGGAAGGGAGAAGTGACAGCTATCTATTTGGAGCAGGACAGTACTAGTTGGAACCTACTAAAGCAAGAGCAAGGACGCATTATCTTCTCATGGAAGGAACTCAAACATTACTTCATCCCAAAAATGGAAAAATTCAAAGTTAGAGATGAGTGGAGAAATCTCAAGCATGCATAAGGGAAGATGAAGGAATATCTTAGTAAGTATAGACCATTGATATTGCAACTCCCAAACATGGGTACAAAGTTGCATGGATTCCTATTCGACATTCAAGAGTGAGCCAAAAGAGATGTAGAAAGACAAGAACCACAATGAGTCTAGAAAAGAATATTAGGATAGCTAAAAGATTAGTAGACTTATAAATAAGGAGGAGAGCCCAAGGGAGTCAAGCTAGATTCAACACCAACCTCACCAACAATTCTTGGACCCCAAGAACCAACCCACCAAGAGGCCCCATCTCAGAGATTCAAGGTTAAATCTCAAGAGCAACCCCAACCACTACACAATCCACCTTGGTACCCAAGGAGCATTTGGAAGGTGGGAAAACAACCACTACATACTAACTCCTAGCACATCTTATGGGTCTCTATGGTCAAATACATCATGATGGAGACCCCAAGCCTCAACCATAAGATTTAGATGTTTCAAATGTAGAGGACCACACTACCAAAATAGATGCCGCATGGAAGATACAACTTCAACATGTGGATCCAAAGTAATAATCACAAGTGCTTATGGAGGAGAGGAGCCATAACCCTTGTGGATTCAGGAAATCCTCAATGGAAGTGAAGAGAGCCTAGATCACCGAAGAGTGGACAATTAATGCATGTCCCCAATGCATGGAGGCTTGATACCTATATCTAAAGGGAAGAGTTAGTGAAAAGGATCAAGCAATCATGGTAGATACCCAAGCCACTCACAATTTCATTACACTAGACTATGTAGCAAAGCATGGGCTCAATTTATTCAAGGTCCCAGAAGGATTAATAGCAACTTTTGCGCAAGAAGTAAAGGAAGTAAGGCAAGTATTTGTAGTACAAGCGAAGGCTAGAAAATGAAAAGCCAGGCTCAAATTTTTGTTGAGAGATCAAATGAATGTATGCCCATAGAGGCTGGAGATAGACTTGCCCATAAGTGGCTTTGTATGAGAGATAGGCAATGATGTATACTCTAGGAAGAGATGTTCTAAATCCCATAAGCACAGTGAGGAAGAGTGGAACCATCCAAAAGCTATATAAGCATGTACTTGGCTCTATTTTCAAGGTAAGGTACCATCATTTTGTGACACTCAAGATTGTGTTTATGAGTCCAAGTTAATCTATCTTGGAACCTAATTCACTTGAGTTACAATCCTTTATCTCAGTCATGTTTTATGTGTATAACCTCAGTCCGCCATAGCTAGCATAGCTCTAGATCTATGTTTCTCAACAATTTTTAGTAATACTTATGAATAACTTTGAAGTCATTTTGGATTTGGAGTTCCATAAGTATAAAGTAGTTAATCAGATGTTGCTAGATATGCAAGGAGAGGGTGTAAGAATGCCATGCGAAAGGATGCAACTCCCAAGTAGAATGCCAATCAAAGTGCAAATGAAGGAGAGCAAGCTAGGAGTCTCTTGCCAAGCTGCAAAGTCATGACCTAACAAGCCAAGAGCTCCAATTCAAGCAACGCCACAACTAGTCACAAACATTAGACCTCATAGCATGACTTGTAGTGCCAAACAGGTGGAGAAATCAATGAAGAAGGGAGATATATTATACTTATATATTATCAGACCTATGGAGAATGAGGTCACCAAGGGCCCCAAACTACAAGTTGACAACAAAGAAGCAGAAGAGATACTTAAGGAGTATGTAAATGTGATGCCAATAGAACTACCCAAAGGCTTACTCCCCAAAAGAGATGTAGAACACACAAGATTGAGTTAATCCTAAGGGCAGTCCCACCAACTAAGTTTCCATACCAAATGAACCACACCAAACTGATGGAGTTGAAGAAAAAATTACATGAATCGGAAGAGCAAGGCTTTATCTAACCAAGCAAGTCTCCATTTGGTGACCTAGTGTTGTTTATCAAGAAGAAGTATGGGGGACTCAGATTATGTGCACATTGTAAGGCCCTTAACAAGATCACCATCAAGAACTAATATACCATGCCCTTAGTTGAGGACTTATTAGATTGATTCCATGGAGCAAAATACTTCAACCGCACAGATCTTAGGTCAATCTACCACCAAATCCATATACAACTTTTTGCACTAGATATGGAAGCTTCGAGTGACTAGTCCTAGGCTTTGGACTGAGTAATGGGCAGAGAACCTTTTGTGGCTTAATGAATGAAGTAGTCAGGCTAGAGATAGATGTGTTCATCATTATCTATATAGATGGTCTATTATTCTATAGCAACACTTTAGAGGAACACAAGAAACATTTAAGATTAGTCTTTGAGAATTTGAGACAACACAAATTATGTGCAAAACCAGAGAAATGTGAATTCACAGTAAAGAAGTCAGAATACCTAGGGTTCATTGAAGAGGAAGGCATCAAAGTAGACACCAATAAAGTTGAAGTAGTGAAGAAGTGGTCAATCCTAAAAACAATCAGAGATGCTAGAGAATTTATTGGGCTCGCTATATTTTGTAGAAGGTTTTTAAAGGATTACAACATGATCACGGCCCCACTATCCCACCTGAGCAAAGGAGAAGAAAATTTCACATGGGGGAGTGAGCAACAAGCTCCAAAAACTAAGTGGAGTTTACATGAGAAGAAGTTGCTAACAGTAATTCATTACCCTAGAAAGTGGATGCACTATGTAAAAGAAAAGCACATTATTGTGTTCACGGACAATATATCACTTCCAATCCCATCCCAAGCTATCTACCAAACAAGCTAGATGGCTAGGTTTCCTACCAAAATTTGACATGAAAATCCAAAAACGAGATAGCAGATGCTAAGTCGCAAGGCCAATTTGAAAGCAGTGAGTGTAGCCAATAGCAACTTCCTAGAGTTAGTGAAGGAGGCCTAGGAATATGATCAGGAAATGCACCAAATAATAGAAGAAGTGGGAGCCAAGAAGATGCCACATAGTATGTATACACTTGAAGAAGTAATCCTATTTGTAGGCAAGGGACTATACATTTCCAATAATGTAGAGTTAAAAAAAACCATCCTATGTGAAGTGCATGATGGGAAGATAGGGGAACGTAAGGGCCACAGCAAGACACTAGATGCCCTAAGGAAATAATTATTTTGGCCAAACATGAAGGTGGAGGTCATAGACTATGTTAAGACTTGTCCCACTTGCTAGCTAGTGAAAGCTCCACACACCAAACCGACTAGCTTACTTCAACCAATGCCAATGCCAAGCCATCCATGGGAAGTTATCAGCATGGACTTTATTGTGGAACTTAGAATCCCATGGTTATACCATCATGTTGATAATGGTGGACTATTTTTCCAAGCAAGCATACTTGATACCTACTAAGCCACCATTGAATGCCAAGGAGGTAGTGCACCTCTTCTTTATTCATGTCTTCAAGTTACATGGGCTACCATTAGCCAATATATCAGATCAAGATGGTCACATCATGAGTGACATGTGGAAGGGACTCTTCAAGACTCTGGAAACGCAACTTAGATTCTCATCCTTCCAACATGAGCTAGATGGGCAAACAAAAATACTGAACCAAGGTATTGAAGACTACCTCAAAAGCTATGCTTAAGTGGACCAAAAACATTGAGCCTTGTACCTTGATGTGCTTGAATTTCACTACAATAGCTCAATCCATTCAGCAATAGATTACAACCCCCTTTGAGTTAGCTACAGGGAAAGAAGTCATCAAACCATTCGCCTTAGCCTCAAGAGTTTCCAAAGCCAAAGATCAAGATGCAGAAAACTTCTTGAAGAAATGGAGAGAGAGAAATGTGATGGCCAAGCAGAGTTTGGAAAAGAGCAAAATCATAATGACTGAAAAAGCCAAGAAGAAACATAAGGCAATACTATTTACTAAAGAAGATATGGTTCTCGTTAGCTCCTCCAAGCATGTGTCCTTTCCAAAGAATATGAACCCCAAGTTCAACCATCAGTACCATACCACATCACCCAAGTTCTAGATGATGTCACCTACAAGCTGGACCTACCAAAAAGCATATAAGTTCACAATGCATTCCATGCATATCTTCTATGTAGGCTCTACCTTGACACCCAATGGGGGCAGTACATTTCACTACTTTGACATCAGGAGAACAAGGGTTATCCCGAGTACCTCGCCAAGTGAAAAGGTCGGCTTCTCAAAGAAGCCACTTGGATTTCCAAAGCGGAGGCTCGCAAATGTAACAAAGAGAGCTTCGCTACCTGGCTCAAGGAGAATACCAACAATACTTCCAATGTACCTTGAGTCATACCTTAGATTATCATATGACTTTCAAGCCTCCACTCCTCAAATATAATTGATTCGTGGATGGATGGAACCAAAAAACCAATAAAACCAAAAATTATAAAGTCGTAGTGCGGTAGACACTAACCCACTTAATAGAAAAGGCTGTGTTAAGACTTTGCATTTAAGTTCTAGACCAGCAAACATGGACCATCTTGCTAGTATGAGCTGTGTTAAGACCCTAAAATGAGTCAATAAGCACTACCCTTAGATTACTGCCAACACCAATCCATTGTGTGGGGGTGATTATAAGGGCTTTGTAGCTATATCATGGCGTTGCTGCCAAAAACACTTATATAGGAAATACTAGTGACTTTGAACTCTACTTGGTTTCCACTCTATGTGTGATTCCCTATAACTAGTGGTTGGTAAATCCTCATATGTGCAGTGTCATAAGGATGTAGTCCTAGGATGTACCTACGATGTACCATTTCTTTCATTGAATAATACAAGAGTATACCTTGCTCTCACGTATCCTGTTACCTTTCTATGTCATGTCAAGTGAATGATTGAGTGCATGTGCATCATAGGCGGGGTTACTATTAACTCCCCTATATACCTCTCTTTCCACTAAGGTTTCAAAAGAAACCTTACAAGCCATTGTTCATACATAATCAATTTTACACATCTAAGGAGGATTTTAACAAGCACCAATTCACACAGAGTCGTAGATAATTTGCAAGCATTAAATTCTCTCATGTGTCTGTTCTCACACACGAATTACAACTTTATAGGAGTTATTTATTCTCTAGGGTTCTCTAAAAGATTATTCTTTGTAAGAAGCTGGGAATAGTTAGAATGCTAATAATATGCCATGTCACATAGACACTGGTATATAAGGAGAGAAGTTGTAATTTTTCGCATCTTTTGACAAATCAATACATTTACAATCTTTCTCTCCCTTCTTGTTCTAAGCTTCCATGGCTTCTTCATCTTTCCTGTCTTTCTCTCTCCAATTCTAGTCTTTCTCTCTCCTCGTCACTCTTATTCTCTCTCTCCCTGCAATCTTTCTCTCTCCTCTGCAATCTTTCTCTCTCCTCTTTCTCTCTCCCTGGTTCTCTCTCTGACAAGTGGTATCAGAGCTTCAGTCTTTGATCCATTATTTTCTTCCATTTTCACTCCTATTTTCCTATTTCAAAACCAATTTCAGACAAAAATGGTACAAGACAGTGACTAGTGGAGTGCTGCAGGACAACTACAGTTAGCAAATGACTACATCTGGAGATATCCAAGGTCAGATATGGCGGGTAAAGGCTTAAATGGCTGGACGTCATCAAATTTCATGCAAAAATGGAGGTAATTAGGGTAAAGGATGGTTAACCGGGCTTAATTAGAGGCTAAACTACAGTTACTTTTCAAAAGAGAGCTTCTCTTCTCTCTCCTTCAAGCTTTTGGCTGAAGCTTTCATGGTGGATGTCAAGAACCTCTTCAAATATCTCTCTCTATGCTGAACATCTCACTGCCAAAGCATGGGGCAAAGGTTCTTTGTTGCCTAAGCTTCAGGAGGAGCACCATACTATTTATGTGGTGGTTGACAGACTCACCAAAGCAGCTCATTTTATCCCAACAAAAATTCAGTTTACTGCTTCTCAAGTGGCCAACCAGTTTATGGAGCATATTTTCAGATTACATGGATTACCGCAGGTGATTGTCCATGATAGGGACTCAAAGTTTATGAGTAACTTTTGGCAAGCGGTATTTACATCTATGGGTACTAAGTTGGCTCCATCTACGGCTTATCATCCCCAAACTGATGGACAGACAGAGAGAGTTAATAAATGGTTGGAGACTTATCTTCGCCATTTTTGCTATGATGTCCAAACCTCATGGGATTCTTGGTTACACCTGGCTGAGTTTGCTTATAATAATTCCACTCATGCGAGCATAGGAGTTTCACCCTTTGAGGCTTTGTATGGTTACAAGGTGCCCTTGCCCACAGTCATTTTTAATGAAAAGATCAACCCTCATGGGAAGGAAGAGTTGGAAAGAATGCAGACCCTTCTTCAGCAATGCAAGGTGAATCTAAGGAAGGCTCAAGATTAGATGAAGATGTATGCTGATGAGAAGAGGAGGCCTTTAGAGTTCCAGGAAGGAGAGCTGGTTTTGTTGAAGGTGCCCAAATCCAAGTACTCTACATTGAAAGATGGATCCAGTAATAAGCTTGCCCACAGATTCTATGGCCCTTACAGGATCCTTAAGCGGATTGGAGATTTGGCATACAGACTAGAGCTTCCCTCTTCTACAAAGATTCATAACGTCTTCCATGTTAGTCAGCTCAAGCCCTATTATGGTGATCCAGTGGATTTAGTTGATGAGCTGCCACCTATTGATGAAGATGGTCTTGTTCAGTACATCCCAGAGGCTGTTATAGGTCAGCGTGAAAAGAAGCTTCGATCACGTTCTATTGTGGAATATTTGATTAAATGGAGAGGTTTACCCTCTGAAGAGGCTTATTGGAGACCTGATTCAATATTGGATGAGTATCCATACTTGAGGGATACATTGGTGGCTGAAGCCTATTGCTTATGGAGCTAGTATTGATGCAGACTGGTTCAGGACAGCACGTTATTTTAGAACAGTTTTTGTCGTACTTCATTTTCAGAATTGAGCTATCTACATGAGCTTAAAGTACTCTTCAAGAGCTTCGTTTTGATAGGTGGTACATCTCGTTTGGACACTTCTATCAAAAGTTATGGCAGATTTAGTCCAGCAAGGACTATTATTTCAGCAAGCTGTCTACTTTCTTCTGGAACTATTTGTTGAAGATTCTATGGCTCCAATTGTTTCTGAAGTTCTTCAAATCATGTATATAGTGGGGTCCTCTTTTCGTTCTTCAAATTCAGCCCTTGTAATGATAATTCTTCATTCATTTCCCATTTGTAAAGCTGTAAAACAGAGTAGTACTCTGTTCTATCCATCTCTTCTTTAGTTCTTTCTAGGTTTGTTTTTGAGGACAAAAACTTTTGGGAAGGGATGGATTGTAAGAAGCTGGGAATAGTTAGAATGCTAATAATATGCCATGTCACATAGACACTGGTATATAAGGAGAGAAGTTGTAATTTTTCGCATCTTTTGACAAATCAATACATTTACAATCTTTCTCTCCCTTCTTGTTCTAAGCTTCCATGGCTTCTTCATCTTTCCTGTCTTTCTCTCTCCAATTCTAGTCTTTCTCTCTCCTCGTCACTCTTATTCTCTCTCTCCATGCAGTCTTTCTCTCTCCTCTGCAGTCTTTCTCTCTCCTCTTTCTCTCTCCCTGGTTCTCTCTCTGACATTCTTGCCCACAAACTATTATCTTCAAGAATGTGGGGACCTTCCAATATCGATGAAGTTAATATGGAATCACATCTTCTTGAAATATCCTTGTAATGACAAATTGATCTTCTCCAACATAATCTTGCAGATGTTATAAAGGTTTTTCAAAGGCAGGAACAACAAGTGTATCCATATAAGATGAGGGTGATTGGATCACTTGCATCTTACAAGGCAACTTTAAAGCACAATAAACCAAGAAGAACTAGAAAATCAAGTCATAGGTCTTTTTCAGCTTTCTAAATTTGATGGTAAAAAGTATGGATTTTTTTTTTTGTCTTGGTTGAGCCAATTCAATGACTACTTCAATGAGGTAGTCTTTTTGAAAAAATACAAAATTAATTATATCACCAACTATTGATAAATAAAGTATTGTTTAATTGGAATGCCTACCAAAACAATCAACCAAAAATGTGGAATGAATTTTAAGAAAAGTCAAATAATCTTTCCCTCCACCTCATTTTCATATCCATGTAAGGTAAAATTGGAAAAATGTATCTTAACAAAATGGTGATAGCATATTTATCTACACCAAAAGATTTTGGCAATGTCTTTTTATTTTATGCATGCTTGAGGAAGTTTTTAAGAGCATGCTAGAACGTAAATACTAGGATGGGGTGGAACTCAAGCTAAGCTAAATTCTCTTGAACCTACTTCTCCTTAGGATGCTATTTCATATGCCCATGATGCCGATAAAAAATTTAAGGCCATCGCCCAAAGTGTTTATGGTCAACAATCCAACCAATCCTACCCCTTCAATAGCAATAGTAACCTGAAGAAACCCTTCAAGTTATCACACTAATCCTTTTCAACCCAATTGACCTCCAAAACTTCCAACCAAAAAGCAAAGCTGAACAAAAGCTTGGAGATGATAAGGTAAAACCTCAAATTACAAGCCTCAATGCCCAATGCAAAAGATTCAAGCCTACTTGATATCATGTGGACAACTAGGTCACATTCAAGAAAATTGTGGAGCAAAGGTTCCATCCAACAATAATTATACCACAACCCAATTGTACAACATCGAGGAGGTACTTGACTATGCTCTTAATTGAACTGCAAATTCTTTACCGTAAGACTTGTCAAACAATAGAAAGTTAGAGACACATTTTTCTTTGTATTCTTTACTTAAGATGAAAGGTTTTATGAAATATTTTGAAGTTACCATTTTACATGATGATGGTAGCTCCCATGATTCTATTTTTGAAAAGTTGGTTAAGAGATTGCAATTAGAGACTAGTCCTTCCTTGTACAAAGCTAAGTCTCCATTTCAAGGCATCAAATATAATGGTACACAAGAAATTGAAGGACTAGAAATATGTATGGATAGAAGTCAACTTTCTCAATCTAGGTGCTAATCTCCTTCCAGAGCTTCCTAAATTCCATGCACTTGCATAGTAGGTGATACAAGGTTTTAATCATCCCTTATTCAACAATCACAATGTGTGATCAGCCTTCCCTTATTGAAATGTCATTGAAAGAATAAAGAATGAAGTAATAGTGATGGGTGCACACCACCTATAGTATACCAATGTGTGGGCACTATCAATGTAACTAATACACATGGGGCTAGGCACGTGCATCTTTACCCCCAGCACTCTGGACTTTTGGACTGAATGATTCTCCTCTTCTAAGTCCACATTTTGGTTCTAGGTACACTTTTACACCAATGCTTAAGGGTCTCCATTACCAAGTGATGTTCGAAGGATTGGAAGTATTTTCTCTTGTTACACTTAGCCGAGGTTTATTGGCCTTATATTTGAAGCTACTATGTAGCGAGGCTTTTTTCTTGATGTGTGATGTAGGCTAGTTTTGCTTCTTTCTCAAATAGAACCTATAAGCCACAACTATTCCTCATTCGTGAGCCACAACTTATGCATTCTTTCAAGGCCACTTAGCCACCTTAATTGCTCAAGATGCCATAAGTTGAGCCATCTCTGCACACCTTTGTTGTACAAGAACTTAGATAGCTTTGGGTTGACTCAAAGTGGTGCAAAATCATTCTCAAATACTCTGTCAAAAAATTGGACTATTTGACCTAGTGAGGGATCACCTCTACCATTCCCATCATTGCTCCTCTTTGCCTCTTTTACAAACATTCTTTGCATCCAAACTAAATTGCAGAGAGCTAACGAAGCTTTGATCTTGGCGTATACATCGTTAGAAATCAGGATGTCCTAATTGAGGCCTTGCCAGACCAAACCTTTAATGTATATGCCTATGATAAATTTGTGACATATTATTGCCCACATTTGATTAGTATATCCACCTTGTTAATTAGCTTAAGGGCTAATATATTAGCCTTGGAATGTAGTGGTTTGATCCCCATTCCACCTTTTGTTTTTTCTTCAGTCTCACCATCTCCCATGATATTGAGTGCCATGCAGAGCTTTTCTTCTAAGCCCATAAGAACTACCTCGACATCTTCTCCAATGCATTCCAAGCAGCTCTGCTAAAGACAAAGAAACTTGCAACAAATACAATGGAGGCCATTCAAATTGAGTTAAGAAAAACAATTCTTCCAATTAAAAACTAGACTCTTGATATCCACTATTGGACCTAAGCCACAGAAACCTCTCACTTTTGAGTGAGACACAACTTAAGGGGTAGCCTAGGTATGTAAACACATGGCCTTTAACTATCACTTCTAGGCCATAGTAAAAAGCCAATTAGGAGGGTCATCATACCCTAAGTACAACACCTTTTTTTTTTGTCGTACCAATCACTAACCCAGAATGATCCACAAAGTTGAAAAACCTCAAACAATTTATTCACTTGCTCCTTCTATGGTGCACAAATCGGATGCTGTATGCGTACATAACGAGCATCGAAAGGTCCCCAAGAACAAAGAACTCTACTTTAAGCTCAAAATTCAAGAGAATAGACTTCCACGACATGAGGCAAAAAGACAAATTTGGTATAATCTCCCCCCATGCCTTGTGTGAGCGCTCCACAAAGCATGTATTTATAAATTTATTCATCTCAAAGCTCAAAAATATCCCAATTTTACAATTAACATGCTTTAGCTTTTGTGTTTGCTTTTGTCCAAATAAAGAATAAAGTGGTTGGGCGGCCCAAAAGTCGGGTAGTGCCCAAATACAATGTCCAATAATGAATATTTAAACCATGCGCCCATGCGCATACAAGATAATAGATATATATCAAGTGCTTCAATAAATAAGCGTGCCTAAATAAATATTAGCGCCACACCTTTAATAATAAGACGCGCGCTCATCAAAAATAACAATTTCTTCTAAGTAACTTGAATATACGCTATTGCCCCCAGTGCTTCCCACCAACGCCACCCTCGTGTGCTCTACACATCAACTGAAGCATTCACAATTGTTAGAAAATAATAAAATTAAATCGACAAAAGTGAATACCTAGCAATTTTCAGCTACAAAATAAATAAATAGGTTGGAACTCGGTCCTAACCTTAATCTAATACGAGTGCCCACTCTAAACTCATAAACGTCTATTAATTTAAATATGTATTTTGCGAAATCACCCACTTTCACATTAAATTAAAGTGACGCCCGAAAAGGACAGGCATCCCCGTCAACTTCTCGCATAAGGAATCCACCTTGTGTACGAGCCCCAGTAAATAAATATAGTTTTACGCAATCCACCACAAAACCTCATAGAATCCACCATGGAATATGCATCTTGGCATCATACCCCCGCGGTGGGATACCAATTGTCCTCAATTGCTATTAGCTCAATGTGAAGCGAGCAGTGAGGAGTAAGCACTTAGGTCATGAGCGTGCATCCATTGGGCCTCTTCAACAGGATGATTTTTAAACTTTACCAAATATCTAGAATATCTATGGCCAGTTCTAATGGTTATATAATTAGTGTCTAAAATAGTTTCGGGTTCGAACAGAGGAGGGTTTTCATAGACAGGGTGGACAAGTAATTGGCCTTTAAAAGGTCGTAACAAACTCATATGAAAAGTATTGTGGATTTTCCAATGTTGGGGTAATTTCAATTTAAATGCATTGTCATTGATTTTGTGAATGATTTTGAAAGGTCCATAAAATCTAGGAGCTAACTTTACAACAGGGTGTTTCTTAACACTTTGTAATATTCTCTTTTCAATACGTAACCAAATATAATCATCAACTGTGAAACTCGTAGCTTTTCTTTTCTTATTAGCTTGTTTTGTGTATGATTGCTAGGCTTTTGCAATCATGTCTTTGACTTCAACAAAAATAGTAGCATACATATTGGCAATATCATCAGCAACTTTAACTTTGTTTGACAATGAGGTAACAAGTGTAAGCAATCTATATCCATAAATGATTTCAAAATGTGCTTTCCGTGGAGCTATATGTGGGGTGTTATTGTATGCAAACTGAAGTAAATGTAAGTGTGTATCTCACGTTTGTGATTTTGAAATTATGTATGCATGCAAAAGATCCAAAATTGTATTGTTTGTAGCTTCTATTTGCCCATTTGTTTTAGGATGAAATATAAATAAAAAATCAATATTTGTACCTAAATTAACAAACAAAGTGGTCCAAAAATTATTACAGAATCTAGAATTACGATCAACAATAATAACTTTTGAAAAATCATGGTTAGTGAAAATAATTTTAAATTTTTTTTGAGCAACTTGAGGTGCAGTTAACGTTTTCTTACATGGAATGAAATATGCTTGTTTGTTAAACCGATCAACAATAGTCCAAATCATATCATGATTAGCTTGAGTATTAGGCAAACCACTAATAAAATCCATTGAAATATGTTCTCATGGTCGTTCTGGAATTGGTAAAGGCATTAACAAACTATAATACTTACCATGGAATAACTTAACTCTTTGACAAATTAAACATTCAAATACAAAGTTAGAAACATCAGATTCCATTTGTGGCCAATAAAAATCTTCAACCAATGTACGTAAAGTAAAAATAATACCTCTATGGCCTTGATATGGAGGACAATGAATTTCGTGCAATACAAATGTTCTAAATGGAACAGTTATACATAACCTTTTCTCATAAAAACATAAATCCATCAGTATAAGACAATGAATCTATTGGAATCCAGTTATTTATAACTATTTTATTCCAATCAGCTTGAAAACTGGGATCTTAATCATAGGTATCTTTCATAGGGATAAGGGAATCAAACGATATCACAGAGATATTATGAATAGTTGGTCTTCTACTCAAGGCATCGGCAACAACATTTTCTTTTTCGGGTTGATATTGGATAAGTGGATGGAAACTTTGAATAAAAGCAGCCCATTTAATATGACGGTCAGAGATTTGTGGCTGACTAACGAGATGTTTGATACTTTGTTGGTCAGTTTTGATCATGAATTCATATCCCATTAAATAGTGTTTCCATTGTCATAAAGCTTGTACTACTACTAGAAATTCCTTATCATAGATGGAATACTTGAGTTAGAGGATTTAAGTTTGCAACTAGAGTAGGCTATGGGATGTGAATCTTGCATAAGGACAGATTCTATTCCAGATCCACTAGCGTCGGTGACTACTAGGAAGAATTGTCTATTAAAGTTAGATAGTTGCAATATAAGAGCATGTGTTAAGGCATGTTTTAGTAAATCAAAAGACTTTTGTTGATTTTCAAACCAATGATACACAATACCTTTCTTTAATAATTTTGTCAAAGGTAATGCAAGCAATGAAAATTTTTTCACAAATTTTCTATAAAAGCTAGCAAGAACTAAGAAAGAACGTAATTCATGCATATTTTTAGTTATTAGCCAATTCCAAATTGCTTCTATCTTTTTAGGATCAACTTTAATGCCTTCAAATGAAACAATGTGTCCTAAATATTCAATGTGGATTTGAAAAAATTCACTCTTTTCACGATTAGCATATAATTGATTCTCTTTTAATAATTTGAAAACCAAGGATACATGTTCATAATGCTCGTTTTCATTTTTACTGAAAACCAATATGTCATCAAAGAAAACAATGACACGATGCTGATGCTTCAAAAATATGCGGTTCATTATACGATTAAATGTGGCTGGTGCATTAGTTAAACCAAAAGGCATAACAAGGAATTTATAATGTCTGAATTGAGTCCTAAATGCAGTTTTGAAAATATCATATGTGTCCAATCGTACTTGATGGTATCCAGATTTAAGATCTATTTTACTAAATATTGCAGCCCCTTGTAGTTTATCCATGAGGTCATCTACCCTAGTGATCGGATATCTATTCTTAACAGTGATCTTATTTAGGGCACAATAATCAATGCACATCCTATAGGTGTTATTTTTCTTATTGACTAATAGGACAGGTGTACCAAAAGGAGAACTACTAGACCCAATGAGCCCTCAGGTTAACAATTCTTCAACTTGGTTTTGAATTTTTTTTGTTCAATTTGATTATGTCAATAAGGTGCTTTACATGGTGGTTGAGAATCTGGTATTAAGACTATTTTATGATCTTCAGGATGTGTAGGTGGTAAACCAGGTGGTAAGTCAGTAGCAAAATAATCTTTAAGTTGTGAAAGAAATTGTGTGTGTCTAGGATGCATCTGATTTTCCTTAGCTTCAATTTCATTCACCCATATTAAGTAGGATTTGCTACCTTTTCTTAATGCACGTTTAGCCTATCTATGACTAAGCAATGGAAAATTATCAAGGGTGTGCATACCATGCAATGTGATTTGTTTTCCATTAGAATGAATCTTCATTGAATGCGTGGAATAATCTATATCAGGATTATATTGATGAAGCCAAGGCATTCCTAAGATAATGTCACTAGATTGCAAAGGCACAACTAAGAAGTTTATTCGCTTAACATAATCACCAATTTTAATTTCTAAGTTATGCACTTCTTGTATTCCATTGTATCTAGTGCCTAAGAATGTAGCCTTGATGCGATAATGAATCGAAACAATATGTAAATTCAATTCTTTTACCAATTTTGCAGAAATAAAATGATGTGTGCTCCCATCATAATGTAAAACAATCTTTTCTCTACCATGCACAAGATATTTCATCGTTAATAAAGAATGAGGATTTGGCATACGTGGTAAACTATCCGAAGTAGTACCGATATCGTCATCGTCTTCTATGAAATCTGACATTTCTTCATGGTCTTCATCTTCAGTCGCTCCCAAGTAGTTGATGTGAACAATTGGCTTTTTGGATTGACAATTCACCGCTAAATGTCCAAGTTGATGGCACTTATAGCAGACTATGGATTTAGCTTTGGAAACATTATTGGTAATAGCGAAAAGTTTAGGAATGTTGGGATTTGGCTAGAAAGATGGCTTAGGGTTTGGATTTGTATTTGTTGGTAAAGCAGGGGGTCGTGTCCAAGATTTATGGAATGAAGATGGAACAAAGCGGTTTTGATTGAATCTTCGGAAGTTAGAATTAAATTGCTTTGTACCGAAGTTATCCTTATTTGGGAATTGTTTCAGTCGCTTCTCTCGTCCTCAAATTTTGTCTTCAGCATCATGGGCCAAGGAAATCGCATCCTTGAGAGTCATTGGCTTGAACATGTTCACTTCCACATAGAAGTGACCAAGCAAACCAGACATAAACTTACGCTTATGGATTGCCTGAAGTACATCTTCGAGCATTCAAAGTTGTAATAAGGCATTCCAGAAACACTCGGTATATTGTGAAATAGGTTCGCGATCTCTTTGTTAAAGAAGATCCCACTGTTTGATTGCTTTTTCGTGGAATTGAGATGGAAGAAAATTCTACAAAAATTTCTTTTGAAAAGTCTCCAAAGTAGTAGGACAATCAATGCTTTTGCGGACAACAGTCCACCATAGCAATGCTCTGTCCACTAAATGATTAGTGACACACTTGAGTTTGTCTTTTTCGGCATACTGCTCTTCATGGAAATAATCATCAAACAGACTGATAAAAGCGAGAACAGTCTTTCCATCGCATAACCCATTAAAAGTATAGAATTTGAAATTTCTTTTACTTATCTTGGCTTCTTTTCGGATAGATTGTGCTTCAAGTGTCGCATCGATCGTACGTCGTATAACATCTTTGGGTTGCGGTCCATCTTGATCGACGCAGTAGATCGTTGAAGAGTGGCCAATTGAGCTTGCAAAGTTTGACGTGCTATTCGTTTCTCTTCAAGCTACATCATAATTAGGTCCAATTTTGGCTCCATCGTTGGTTCCGGTAAATCACCTTCGGCCATAAAATCTTTATATTTTGATCGGTCATCCTGTAAAATTTCAAATAACCTCACACACTCGAAATCTTGTTAGCGGGATGAGCATAGCTCAAAGTCGAGTTTACAAGGCTTGCTTTTTTTTAAAAAAATGGCTTTTTGCGATCTTTCTACTTTGCGGATATGAAAGTTGTTGAAATCCTTCTTCATCGAATACTTTGCCCATGTAGACTATGTATGGTAATCAGCTTGCTGAAAATTATCTCAGTCACAGCACGGGTGTGAATAAAGGCTTGCAGGGAGGTTGAAAACCGGTTCGTGATTAATTGGGGGCGAACTCCCACTATGGAAGAGATTAGAGATTGAATCTTTAGCATTAGTAAGGCTTAAAATCCTTTAAGCTTTAATTAAAAAGAACTTGACTAATCGTTTTGACTTGCGACAGGATGGCAGTGGGATTTTGGCGATGTCGATGCTGATCAATTCGTCTTGCTGCCGCCGATTCTTGAATTTTGGAGATTAAGTACTTTCTTAAGCTTTATTAAGCTTATACTCCCAAACTTAATCACCTAGTTCTCTATCAACAAGACTACTTTGCAAAGGAGCTTGGGAGGTAGTCCTTCGCTGTCAGAGACTAGTCCTTCGTAATCCAACAACATAGCAGGGGGTTCTTCACCGCCAAGAATACGCTGGTATGGACGAATTGTCGCAAGACTAATTATAGAGCTCGTTCATTCCAAGAGCTTCACCTTCACGCGAGATGGTAAGCGATTGGAAGCCCTTGACCTCAGCTTCGCTATGATACCACTGGTACGCAAATCGGATGTTGTATACATACGTAGTGAGCGCCGAAAGGTTCCCAAGAACAAAGAACTCTACTTTAAGCTCAAAATTCAAGAGAATAGACTTGTACGACATGAGGCAAAAAGACCCATTAGATACAATCTCCCCCCGTGCCTTATGTGAGTGCTCCACAAAGCATGTATTTATAAATTTCTTCATCTCAATGCTAAAAAATAACCCAATTTTACAATTAGCATGCTTTAGCTTTTGTATTTACTTTTGTCTAAATAAAGAATAAAGTGATTGGGCAGCCCAAAAGTCGGACTGTGCCCAATTACAATGTCCAATAATGAATATTTAAACCGTGCGCACATGTGCATACAAAATAATGGATATATGTCAAGTGCTTCAATAAATAAGCGTGCCTAAATAAATATTAGCGCCACGTCTTTAATGATAAGATGTGCACCCATAAAAAATGATAATTTCTTCTAAGTAACTTGAATACACGCTATCGCCTAGTGCTTTCCAACACCACCATCGCCTGCTCTACACATCAACTGAAGCATTCACAATTGTTAGAAAATAATAAAATTAAACTAACAAAAGTGAATACCTAGCAGCCTTTAGCTACAAAATAAATAAATAGATTGGAACTCTGTCTTAACCTTAATTTAATACAAGTGCGCACTCTAAACTCATAAATGTCCATTAATTTAAATATGTATTTTTGCGAAATCATCCACTTGCATATTAAATTAACATGATGTCCGAAAAGGACAAGCGTCCTCGTCAACTTCTCGCACAAGGAATCCACATTGTGTATGAGCCCCGGCAAATAAATATAGTTTTATGGAATCCACCGCAAAACCTCACGAAATCCACCATGGAATAAAAACTCACGGAATCCACTGTGGTCTCACGGAATCCACCGTGGAATATGCCTCTTGGCATCATTCTAGGCGGAAACTATGTTAAAAATTTTGCAATTTGCTTTCCCAATAGTTTTAGACTCCTCAATATGCCTTTCTACAAGCTAGTTCAATTATCTAATGCTAAGACCGAGATGTATGTAAATGGCACCCTATCCAAACCAATTGCCCTTGCCTAAGGGCAATTGGTATGTTTGCTTCAAATTCTGGGAACATCTTACATTCACTTATTTCACCATTAGGTGTTTTACTAAATCAAACAAATATTTAGGATAATTAATTTGCATCCTCTCAAATAGGCTTCTTTCATTGAGGTCTTAAGATGACAACCCTTAATAAATTGTAAGTATACCTTACCATCATTTCTTCTTGGAACCAAATAATAAACTAAAATGATATAATCAATCTTTGTAACCATGGGTAATGTTCCTTGAAATATGAAAAGATGCTTGTTTTCCAATGCTTGTTAAGGTCTTAAGATGACAACCCTTAATATACCTTACCATCCTTTCTTCTTGGAACCAAAGGATAAAATATAATGATATAATTAATCTTTGTAACCATGGATAATATTACTTAAAACATGAGAATATGCTTTTTTTTCCAAAGCTTGTTATTTTAGTGATATATTAGTCTTCCTTACCATGGGGATCATTGTTTTAAATGAGAAGTTGCTTTTTCTATAAGCTTATTGTAACATTGAATATCATGTTTTGTGATTTTGAAGGTTCATAATGCATCTTTATATCATGATACCAAACTTAAATGATTAAAAAAACTATTTGCGTTATCACATGTTAATTAAGGAAGATCAAGTCAAATTGAAAAGACACAGGATATAGACAACATTTGAAGTTGCAAGTGAATAACTGTAATACAAAGTGGTAAACGGCTAGCAAACAACTTCAATCATAGTGTACTAGAGGCTTGGTACAATAGTCTATACCCTTATGATGCCATGGAGTAACTTGCTTAAAGGATGGGATTAGCACATTGGTGCCATATTCTATCTTCTTTGATAGTTAGAGTTTTTGTCACGCTTTCAGAGTAAAGGTGGCCCCTAAAAGGGTTCACTTTTGTGTTAAAATTTTTAGAATTGGTAGTCTTGTCACCTTTATTCTGACTTTGGAAGGCCCTATTAGTTTATGTAAAGAAATGTGAGTGAAAAAGCTCACAAATAAGTTGTACCACTCATGAACATTACATCAAATGATTGGTCTTCATGCTTTCATCAATGAAGCTTCACGTGTTGGCTCTCAATAATGCATTGAGAGTAAGGTGAAATTGAAAAGTAGTACTACCTAAATATTTAATGATATGGTACTTAGAGAATGTGGATGCCTAAAGTTGTGTCACTCCCTCTCTCACACATAAACACACACTTCAATATATACTCATTATTCACATTTGTGAAAATAATTTTAAAAAGCACACACGTGTGTGTGCACACACCCATCCATCCACCCACCTATTTAGGACTTGTTTGCACCACATTTTATTCGAACTAGGTACCGAGCTTGGTTTGGCACCCGAGGCCTGATGCAAACATGTGTGGGGTTGTAGACAAATAGCTTCAATTTGCTACATTAGCTTACAATTGTCTATAAGTTTTGTTAAAGTATGATTTATTTTTAAAAAAAGAAACAAAAAAGAATTTACTTGGGATGTTCCAAATTGCAATGTCTTATACAACAAACTAAGAACCATTAGTTACTGCAGTGCTAGCAGGCATACTTCCCCACGAACTACTCTAGGCAATGCCCTCTCTTGCTGCTCACCCTAGTTCCCAATAGGCAATCTAGTGCAAACCCCAAAGCATGGGGACTTGCATATTTGTGAGGGAGTTGCAAGCTTGGTAGTGAACTCAAGCCTAGTGGAGATGCGTTCTTAGTCATTTGTGGTTTATTTAACACACACATATACTTATAATGCAAGGCCTTTTATGACTATTTGGATTAGACATCCTTGAGAGGATAGCATGCCTTAAAGCTACTTAAATGTAGGATTGAAATCATGATCACCAGCTAGTCATCACAAACCTACCTTGCCATTTGAGTTAGCCCCTCATCAACTACACATATATGTGCATTTGTTTTTATGTGTGTATGTATATACTCCTATGTAATTTAAAATGATAATTTAACATGGATTAACTAAATGCTCGTTTATCAATTACTAGTTTCCTACATAAAAAAGCTTGATCTTTCTTAAGAGTGTAGATGGTACCTTTCAAAAGGTAAAAGTTCACAATGTAGATGGTACCTTTCAAAAGGTAAAAGTTCAGAATGTATATGGAATGAAGACAATAGGGTTAAAGTTTTGAAGTACATATTAATTCCAATATGCACATCTTACTCTCCTACCCATCACACAAGGAAGTTATTTAGTGTACAAAATATAAACTTGCATTGTTTCTTTGGAGATGTTTAAAATTTTGAAAAAGGAAATCGAGCCTATAATGTGACCAAAGCATGGGACTTTTGAAGTCCCACATGTTGGAATTAAAACTTAAGCAAGTACAATTGAAACCATGAGAGTGGTTTTAGTCAAGAGAGTTATATGGTCGATACCAAGCTCCTCTACAAACACAATTAGCACTCTATGTGTTCATGACTACATAATACAATGCACATAACTCTTTTAACATATACCATGGAAAACTTTGAAGCCAAATTTTAGTTGTGACTACTAGTGAGGCTTAAAGACCAAGCCTTGTGAAGCCTATATTAATAGAAGTTGTGTTTCGATGATGAGCACTCCAATGTTTCCCTACCTTTGGATGAAGCTCCTTGCTACAATATGCACTTCTTGAGACATGTCATCGTAATAAGTTTTCTAAATTCATGGAAATCATAGTTTATTGTATTATTTGTGGCACATTAGTAGTGGACACGCATTAATTCTTGTATGACCACGAAATTTAAACTTATGCATAGGATGTCACTTCAATGATGGGCAATCAAATATTTCAAACCAGCTAATGTATTTTGACACGTGTTATGTTATGTGAACACAAGGTATATAATAATCAATTTTTCTAGCTTTGCCCCTATAACATACTCTTTCACTTTTAGAGATTCCACAAATTCTAAGTTTAAGGTCAATCATTTCCTTGGAGGCTAGCTTTCCTTCGAACACACATGGCTTGAACAAGCATGTTTTTTAATAATTATGTTGATAGACTTTCATGATCGAGGCATCCTTTTGAAGATTTACCAACTCATATGGAGGTAGATAAATAAATATTTTTAAGGCTTGAAGTCTTTGACTTGTTGAGTTGAGCATTGGCACGTTGCTATGAAAGCGTATCATGAAAAGACAGCTTAAAAGTGGCTAGTTCCATAGAAGACAAGAAATAAAGTTGTGGAAGGAGATGTTTATGCAATCATAGTTCATTAAAGCTATTCATTGAAAGTCACATATCCTGTTATGCCTTATTTATATGGTGTTCTATGCTACTTGATTGTAGAAAGGATCATGTCAAGTTTCAAATAGGAACCTCTTTTTGTCTTCTGCTTTGTTTCTTAGGCCTTAGCTCAACTCCCTGTCAGTCACATAGCTTGTCAACTCAATGGTGCACTAGTAGGACCTTTGTTTTGTTCTTTTTTGTTCCCCTACTCTTAGGCCCATCTTACCTACCCATCAACAGATGGATTATGGAAGTCATAGAGCTTGTAAGCTCCATGGTGCACCAGTAGGGCCTTCTTTTTGTTGATTCTTGTACGCCTTTTTAGAAATAAGCATTTGGGATTTTGATAGTCAAGTTGGTTGTGTTTGGAGTAACGTTCATGGAAAACATTATTGCGACTTTTTCAACCTTGATGATTTGCAAGTTGTTTCTTAGACTTTGCGTGCTTTTGTGCTAGGCGAAGGATCACCACTTGTAAGGTGGGCACAGAACTTGAATTATGTATACACTAAATGCCCATGATAAGAGTTTTTATTTCTAACGGTGGATCATGTGGTTGCCTTGTGACATATTACAACCACCTTCAATCCATTGCTCACATAACCTAACTTGTGTGTGTATTTCCCATCAAAATTTCAACAATTAGTTTAGAAATCATGGCAAGTAGTTCAAACTTGTATATTGTCCCCATTGTTTCTAGTTTGGACAAACTTTTTTATGTTTCCCCCGCTGTCTAGTTCGGACAAACTTTTTTATGTTCCCCATTGTCTCACCGGATGACCCACTAAACTTGAGGGCTAGTGCCTAGAGAGAGAGATTTTAATGCACTTGATGGTTTGTTTGTTGCTTCTATAAACCCAACCTTCCTTGCATTTTGAAATTAAGAAACTCTCTTGAAAATGCCAAAGCTTTGATTCTAGTTATTATTATTGTTATTAGTATTCTTATTTTTTCAATAAAACTTGTGTGGATGAATTAACACCACAAATTAGATTTTTGAAAAAAGCACTAAAAGGATCATGTTGTGACATAAGACTTCTAAAAAAGAAATGGAAAAAGAGGAGTGTAAACTTGGTGTGAAAGCTTTGATCTAATGAATGCTATCATTGTGATTCATAATTTGGTTGATTTTATGCACAAGTCCTCGGTTTCGACAAGCAATGATTTGTGCCGTTGGGGGAAGCAGAACCCACTGCCCAGGGTTTGAATTCACACACCCACAATGCTCAACGCACAACGCAAACCATTATGCGACGGCTCCATTGGCATGAGTCGATTTTTAAACGAGTAAGTTTTATTTTTTCAAATTTTGGTGAATGAATAATGTTCTTAATTAGGACTAATATATAAATTATATAGACACACACACATATATGTCTCTATATATATAGAGCTTGAAGCATGTAACAACATTAAGGACAGCAGAAATTGAGGGGCGACACTTTCTTGTGGCAGCAGAAAAGCCGAGCTGTCAACTGTGGTGTGTTAGGACACAAATTACAATGCGCCAGGCTCCAGCCATGAATATTTTAATAATAATAATAATAATTATTGCCAATTACCAATTATAAACCACCCCGCAAAAAAAAGAAAAAGAAGAGCTAACTAAAGCGCACACTCTCTCTCTGTCTCTCTCTCCCTCTCTCTGTGTTTGTCTACAGTCCTGTCTGTGTATCTCTATCTGTCTGAGAGAGAGAGAGAGAGAGAGAGAGAGAGAGAGAGCTTTCTTACAGGCCCAGACTCCAGATAGAAGGCGGGATCAATCACGAGGCACCCATTGGACCTCTGCCTTCGAGCTCCCTTATACGCTGATCAAACGGCCCTGTCCTGCATTGATCACACCAGGAAGCAATGCAGCTTTCTTCTGCCCCTGCTTCTTCTAATTCCTCTTCCTCTTCCTCTTCCGCCTCCTCCCCCTCCTCTTCTTCGTTTGCTGCCATTGCCACACCCCGATCTTGCATCGGCCGCTACGAGCTGGGACGCACCCTCGGCGTTGGCACGTTCGCCAAGGTGAAGTTCGCCTGCGATTCCCAAACTGGACAGCATGTGGCCATCAAAATCCTTGACAAAGAGAAGATCCTCAAAGACAAGAAGATGGTTCAGCAGGTTCCCCCCTCCCCCAAAATCGTTTTCTTTGCTAATCGAATGCTAATTGGGAATTAATTGTGCGCTTTGTTTCTCAGTAGTTTTCTTTTCTCCAATACTGAGAAACAGTGTGCCAATGCTCTACTGCTTCTTCTCCCCATTAATTCGACATGTATGTGCACTCCATGAGTATACATGAGGCAATTACGTAATAATGATTCTCCTCTACTCTCTGTAGAAAATGTTGAGCTCAAGAGTATTAATTAAGCCCATGGATCAGTTTAAATAATAAGAGCTCAATTTCTATGGCAAAAGTAGAAACAGAATGACCAATGTACTAATATCTATATAGAATGAGCTGAATTTGTCTAATTATCGATGTACATATATAGAAGTTATATGGATTTTGCTTCCAAATTATCTCCAAAACACAGGTATACTGGCGATTTTTTACCCTAACATGACTTAAAAAGTAACCCAAGGATTGTTGAGACCCCTCTAATATAGCCATTGGGCTATAAATAGCCCCTAATTTTTCCCTGCTATGGAGGCTAGTACATGTGGATCGGAGAAAGGACTCAAGTTCAAAGATTCTTGCTTCCAAAGATATTTCAGTTTCAGGTCCTTTGCGAGAAAATATAGCTCCACGATGTGTTGGCTCTTTAAATTATATTACGACAATCTGTTCTGATATAACAAATGAAAAGGTTTTCAAAAATTACGATTGAAATAATAAGAGACAACTGTTGACAGATCAAAAGGGAAATTTCTACGATGAAACTCGTGAAACATCCAAATGTTGTCCAGTTATATGAGGTATGATTGAATTCTTTGCATATGCTTTTAATTCAGCTCTCTCATGATTGTTGCACAAAAGCGTAACAACCCACTTTGTTTCAAGGTCTTAGCAAGCAAAACCAAGATCTATTTTGTGCTTGAACTCGTCACAGGAGGGGAGCTCTTCAACAAAATAGTGAGTGTTGCTGCCTTGATTAGATGTCTGGAATCATATTGGTTTATCTGTTTATGCAATTAAAGAGAATGAACTGTATCTTTGAAACTAGAAATGCAAAGGAAAGCTTTCAGAAGATGAAGCAAGGAAATATTTTCAACAACTTATCAATGCTGTGGACTATTGCCACAGCAGGGGAGTTTACCACAGAGATCTGAAGGTGTGTGAGATGGAGTATTCTTTTAAGGGAAGACACTAGTAGGAAAGTATTTTTAGGCAGTGTGTGATAGGATCTCAGCAAAATTTGGTCATGGATCAGATATCTAAAGAGTGCCTGAAATGACTTGCTGCAGCCTGAAAACTTGCTGCTTGATGCCAATGGGAACCTGAAGATCACGGATTTTGGTTTGAGTGCATTGCCAGAACAATGCAGGGTAAGACATGAGCACTGCAAACATAGGCTTGTTTCTTCATAAACATAGGAGACATGCACACAATGAATTATAACAGGTCATCAATGAACTCACTACTCACACTCGTAACCTTGATATTTTATCTTTTGGGGAAAGGCGGTACGAAAAGAATTTGTTAACTGTATCACTCGGAGAAGAGAAGGTAATATGCTCAGTACTAGAGCATATTACTCAACTGAACCTCTCCAGATTCGCCAAGCATAACCCTACTCTTGTTAGACATCTGTTCTGAAAATATTGGATGATTTACCAAGCTGTTGCAGGAAGTAACTGCCTGATCACTAGGGCCCTGCTTGCAAGAGAAAGATAGGCAGCATCAATCTACAAGGTTTCATACATTCATGTCAGGGACCAGATTTCTGGTCCTCAATACAACGTTATATCAACAAGGGCTTTGAGTAGTAGACCCACATCGCATGTAAAAGACTGTAGAAGCGAGGCTAAACAGTTACCTGGTATCTATCAACATGTGAAGGAATGATCCATATTCATTGCTTTTAAATGTTGAGAAATGAACATATGAGGGTCTTCTTTACTTGTTTGACTGTTGGACCAGCTCAAATCTTCTTCTCTGCCCTTGCAGAATGATGGACTTCTGCACACTGCCTGTGGGACACCAAACTATGTAGCCCCAGAGGTAGTTTTGAGCATTCATCTTCTATTGAGAAGTTACCTAGAGCTAAAAGCAGAGTTTACTTGATACTTATGCTACAATAACATTTGTCATGTAGATCATCTGTGATAGAGGTTATGATGGAGCCAAAGCAGATCTCTGGTCTTGTGGTGTTGTTCTGTTTGTTCTTATGGCAGGATACTTGCCATTTGAGGACAAAAATATCTTCCAGTTATACAAGAAGGTGCTCTACCCTTTCCAGTAAATCACGTGAATTTCCAATCTCAGATTCAGAAGAGCTATTCTGCATGTTATTCAGCCTGTGGTGCTGTATCCTTCAGCTCAATTTTTGGTCATGGTTTTTGTCACACCACAGATCCGAAAGGGTGAGTGTGTGTACCCTAAATGGTTTTCATCTCGAGCACGAAATCTTATAACCAGAATCCTGACTCCAAGTACTAGACAGGTATCCTTTTGAATTAACTAAGTCTGTATGGACACTATTGTATGTATTTCATACTGGCGTGCTTGCAAGCATATTGACTGATAAATTTGTTGATACCTTACAGCGCATCTCCTTTTCAGAAGTTCTTGAAGATCCATGGTTCAAAGAAGGCTATGATCCTGCGGAGTTTGAGGCCAATCATGAGATTAACCTGGATGATATTCATGCAGTTTTTGGTAGAGATGATCACGTAAGTACACCACTGACTTTGGATGTAAAAATTTTGTACAGGAAGGCAAGTTGTCTCATTAGTGTTTTCCTGGCATTGATGCAGGATCAGTTTGTGACAGAGAAAGTAGAACCTAAAAAGTCCAAACCTACCTTACTTAATGCCTTTGACTTGATATCTTTATCTAGGGGTCTCAATCTTTCTGGGTTGTTTGAGATGAAACAGGTACTCATCTTTTCTGCATTCAAGTTACCTTTTGCGACAATTATTGTGAGTAAACAACTGAAGTAATCATAATGTGCTTTAGGAGATTAAGCGGGAAACACGCTTCACATCAAAGTGCCCAGCCAGTGAAATCATATCAAAAATGGAAGAAACAGCTATACCCCTTGGATTTGATGTTCAAAAGCGTGATTACAAGGTGTGGCTTGAAGTGTTAGCAATCAATTCTGTTATCTTCTTTTTATTTCCCCCTTGGGGCCTAACGTATTGGGTTAGGATACCTGCATTGCTATTGCTGTTGCCTGGCATGCAGAAGCCACATAATTAATGCCTATATCGCACTCATATTATTCAAAATCCTTTGCCACATACTCCAGATGATATTCAATTAGCAGTAGAAAAGGACAGCTTAACTGTCTCTGCTCCCGACCAATGTGTGCTACACAAACTTGTACATTTGTTGAGGGAGGGAGGGAGAGACATTTTCATATGTAAGGAGATATGTAATATTTAAAAGCTCTATTGTTACATGGCTATAGATGAAGCTACGAGGAGCAGAAACTGGAAGAAAAGGCCATTTGTCAATAGCAACTGAGGTATTGCTCATGGAAACATGGGCTTATGTTTCATCATTTGGAATTGCTTAAGTTCAGGATATGTGCTGAGGATTGGTTTCCATTTTTCAAAAGGTATTTGAGCTGGCTCCCACACTTTTTGTTGTGGAGGTACGAAAAGCAGGTGGTGACACATTAGAATACCACAAGGTACTTGTTTAATCACTTCGGGTAGTGCCAACTAAGGATTGACTTGAATTTCTTGAAGTCTTGCAAGTAAAGTCAGCCTCATGTGGCATATTCTTAAACTTTCACTCCTTTTTAATCCAGCCTCACTTTACTTGCTAGACTTCCTAAGAGTCTAGTCAAGTCACAGCTTGGCACTGCATTTTTTCATGATACTTAGATTATGGTAGCCTAATTATCAATCTAATTTGCCACTCATTTGGTGGCTTGCAGTTTTTTCAGAACTTTTCTATTGGCTTGAAGGACATAGTTTGGAAGACAGAAGTTGACATGTCATGATGCCAGTTTTAATGTCACAATGACAAGCAGCACCTTTGGTTGTGAAGTGGAAGACTCCAGCCAAAGTATTACCTTTTCCCATCCTTCGTTTGGAAGACAGAAGTTGACATGTCATGATGCCAGTTTTATTGTCACAATGACAAGTGGCACTCTTGGTTGTGAAGTGGAAGGCTCCAGCCAAAGCATTGCCTTTTCCCATCCTTTAAGGAAGGGTGTAATATTAATCTTGTTGATGAAAGCCATCTGTAATTAACTGGCTAATCATCATACGGTAATTTCACTATATGTACCCTCGACAAAGTCGGGTAACGAATACAAAACGATATTGAAGTAGGAGGCCCAATAATGGCACATTTACTGATTTTTTATTTTTATTTTTTGAAAATTCTGCATCTTGTAAAATTTCAAGATTTGATGACATGAGTAGGTGTGTGGCATCAAGCGTTTCTCCGTTTCCAAGCAGAAATTCAATTAATGACACCTCAGCTGAGCTAGTAAGGTGAAAAGTATATCATCAAACACAAGAAAGGAAAGCATTCCTTGGCTGCCCAAGGGGAGATGTCTTGTACAATGTACCATATTGGCTGCTAGCTCCCATCCTTGGCTATCCACTTTAACTTGGAACATTGGGTGTCAAAATATACTCACCTCCTTTTTTTGAATGTAAAAAGGGGAAACACATCTCCTACATCTTATAGCCACATCAAGGAAGGACCTCTATCAACGAGTCAGGCTATGGTCACTATCATCTACCTATTGGTGTCATCTCCTTTTTGGTAATCTCACAAAAAATGACATTGTCTCTCGTCTGTGGCTCCAATCAAGGTCCTAACCATGTTTCGATTGCGAAGATCCCTTTTCTGGAACTAAGGGAAGATAATGTCACACCTAAAAGGCCCTCAACTATGAGCTGTTTTACCTGTCCAATGTGAGATCTGGAGAAGGCTCAACAAGAAATGGTGCACTGCATGGTCACTTACAAAACCTGAATGGGTACCATTACTCTTAAGGGCCTGAAGAAAGGTCTATCCAAACATGAGCCACACCACTTTGAAGTTTGGGTTGCAACCCAATAAAAGCGCTTTCATATTGGTTGGAATCATAAATCTAGAAGCATTTGGGACCTGTACCAGTTGATGAGAGCCATATCACATTGAAGTTTGTGGTGCAAGCCAACTAAAGTGCCTTCATAACGGTTGGAGTCGTAAACCTAGAAGCATGACATTGGTACCAGATGATGAGGGCACTGACAAAAAGCCCCATGGTTGAAACACATTGCCCTCATCTATACTAAGGTAAATTCAGTGAAAAGGAGGGAATGTGCTAGGGGATACCCATATTGATTATTGAAATGCTAATTTTCTATTCTGTATTTCGTAAACAAGAGGACCTAGCTACGCGTCGAGTGTAAGGTTGTTACCTCTCTATGATCCACCGCTCCTAGGAAGCCTCTTGAGCATGGTGCTTCAGTCCACTCTGTCAGAAGCCTTCTTGCTAGTGGGGAAGTGAAACAATGAGGCTGGCTCTTCTTTTGCAGGGCATCTCAAAGAGTTAAGCCGTCATCCTTGATGCTCTGTTTCCTGAATAAAACGGTCTCGTGGCATGGATATTGTGTATACTGTCATGGGTGAGAGCCTCATGCTGAGCGTTTTGGCCAGGATCTTCTAATAAGGTCATCGATCTCCCCCATCCGAGTCAACTCCGTCCTGTCTGCCTGCCTCTTGGTGATGAACCAGCCCTATAGAGTCTGTCGAGTCCATGCCCATGATTTCTTGGATAGCAAGCCCTTATTGATGGCTAGAAGGGCTTGTCCAACAGTTCACTCCATCCTGCTGCAGGCAATCGCGAGCGTCGATGGCCTTCATAATGTTCTAGCCGCCCGTACCCTTATTTCGCCATTTTTATATGCCTTTACGTCGATGAGGAGAGCCCGATATTTCACAGTTGGGAATCGAACTCCCGCACCCATGCGCACGGCTAACTAGCCTGTACTCTTGTTGGTGTCTCGTACTGCCCAAAAAGAAACAAAGGTATTTTGGCAAACCCCTCCTCCCATCCCACATCTCGAGCCATCTAACACACATGTACGTGTATGTGCTTGTGTATCCAAACTCCATAACTCACACAAGCTGGTGTGCTTGGCATTGTCAAGTGTGCTCGCTTTCGTGCTTTGCACGGTTGGCATCATTGCAAAGCTTGCGAGGATGAACAAAGGGAAGTAACCACATGGTCATGTGGCCATTTTTAAATCACCAACCACCTTATCACTGAAAATTAAAGACCAAGAATTATTTATAGTTATCATAGATTATCTTTGCCATCCCAATATTTAGCATGAGGTAGGACTAGTGTGAACATGCTACTGAGTGGTGGTGGGAGGGGAGCTAATGAATACGTGTGTTTTGAGGCTTGAGACTCAAGAATGTGGATCATTGATTGATTGGGCTTATTATGGTAAAATGGTCGAGGAAAGGAAGAAAAAACTATTTTCTAAAGAGTGGATAGGGTTTTGAAATGGGGAGAAGAAACTTGAGGTTAAGCAAAGGGAGGTAACTATACTTTTGCATTGCTACTTCCCTTTGTAAAAGAGAGAGAGAGAGAGAGAGAGAGATTATAAATGTGTGTGTGTCCACACTTACATGTATCTCTTCACACTTATAAGTGTTAGGGTGTCTATTAAACATATTGCAAATGTTGTAAGCTCAAGCTTAAGTGCACGCGCACACACACATATATTTCAAACCAAAGGAACACCCTTATATTACAATTAGAGTTAAGGTTGTGAAGAGAAAGCAAGAATGTATTAAACCAAAATTACTTAAACAAAAATGCAAATGTCTTAGAAGTTTAAACGCATCTAGAAGAATAGCCATGTTAAGAGCTATTGTCATGCCACATGAGAAAGCTCCAAAGTTGGCATTCTCATTTTGCTCATGAATAATGTTAAAGGAATATATAGCATGAAAACCATTCACATCTAGTTTAAGACGTGACATACACTTTAAGAATTTGGATTTCAATTTAAAGTCCTCTAAAGTTCAATTCTTTAAAGAAGTTTAGAGACTATGATAGTTCATTGATTAAGCATGTACACAATGCATGCATGCATGAGAGGAATCCTCCTAGCTATGATCTCCACCATTTTTTCACTTCCTATCGCCGTAGAGATCACCAAACATTAAACAAAGAGATTTGATTTCAGTATTTCTCTCTCCTTTCTCTTGTGGACTTCTCTTATAGATCAATGTAAAAGAGAGGGAGATGGGTGCTGAGAGATAGATGTTTTTAGTCAAATGAAGATGCGGGAGTGGAAAGAGATGTTAATCAGAGTTGGATAGATTGTCACTAGCTGTGAAAGAGTGTCAACGGGTCTCCAACATTGAAAAAAGCGCGTCATAATGGAGTGATTTTATGAGAAAAAGATAGATTTTGCCATTTTATGATGAATTCTTATTTGAAATGGTTAGTAATGCTTGGATTTTATTGACAATCCTTTGTTAATCAGTTATGTTGAAAGAATCACGAAAAAATTGGTCATATAATAATTTTATGTAAAACATACAAAACTCGAGACTAGGCGATTTAAAAGAAAAATATGCGGTTTTGGGTTTTTGGTATGCATTTGCCATTTCTATGGAATGAAACATAGTAAGAAAATAATTTTCTATAAGAGTACTCAGTGCACATCTAAAAATCAGTAATTATCTAAATTTTTCTATAAATAAATATGAAAAAAGAAAAAAAAACCTAGGTTTTTTGAGTCATACAAATAAGAAAAAAAAAGATTAACATGTCTGGACATATGATGGAGCTGAAGCATGAGGTTTAGTCTCAGTTCAGTCCCATTTCTTTGTTAGAGTGAGTTTTTATCACTTTCAATAAAGAAAAATAGATAAAAAACCACACCTTATACCTATCAATGCAAGCAAAACTTTAAACGATAGGGAGTAGGGGATGGTTAAAGTGCATTAAATGTTGATGTTTCATGGTGCATATCATTTAGGGTTCGTGATTATTTAAAATAAAAAAAGAGCTAGTAGCAGAAGGAAGCGTGCTAGCCCAAGCAATGAATCATTCACGTAGAAAAGAAAATCATGAAAAGAATTGTCTTCACAATTTCACGTTGCTGATTTTCAATGAAGATTTGTTTGAGCACGATGGTTATATTCACACTTGCATTGATGCACCATATGGTATCATATCCTGGATGCATAGCACTTGTTTGTATGAGTGATGACCTAATGCTGAGAGTGTGAGGTATCCCAAATCGCATGGTTAGATATTTGGTTCCTTGGGGTTTATTTGGTAAG
Organism: Lygodium microphyllum; assembly: GCF_053477565.2. Lineage (NCBI taxonomy): Eukaryota > Viridiplantae > Streptophyta > Polypodiopsida > Schizaeales > Lygodiaceae > Lygodium > Lygodium microphyllum. Next base: position 28,203,945 of record NC_141157.1, on the reverse strand, counting down.
GCTTATCTATCATCTCTTGGATCGTTTAATTTAAAGAGTGAACTTTGTTTCGAATGTGTTTTATATTCACAACACATTTTGGGGCCAATCCTCCCTAAGGTGTAGAAGAGCCATAGTGGAACCGCGATGATCAACCAAGGGGTGCTCTATGTGTGTGTGCTATGTGGTATTTAACACCGGCATGTTTAGGGACTCCCTTTGAGGACTGGGGAAAGAAGCATTAGTTGGACTTCAAAAAATGTACAAATACAAAGTCTTAGTAGGCGCTCTTGACCGTGAGGCCGTGTGGGGTGATTTTAGGTGAGTAGTAGAGGCCTAGTTAGTGCCTTAGAGCCAGTGTCGGGCCTGTTTTACATCCCGACAGGTGGTGCGTTTATCGAGAGCCGTTAATAAGTGGTGGTTTTCAAATCTTGGCTATAAGGGGCCCACTATTTTTCTTAGTTTCTAATTGGGAGCCACCTTGTGGTGGATATTAAATTTAGGCTAGTTATCAGCATGATGATTAATCCAAGGAATCCCCATAACCCGAAAGATACTTTGTCCATCCTAAATGGTTTACTGGGATCTTTAGTTAGTCATATGGCCTCATGTGGCCGACTATTTTATCCTTTGCCTTAAAAGTGACACCATGCTCGAGTTTGAGCCACTATGGGGAAGTACTCATGGAGCGACTTTTGAGATCAATAGACCATGGGAGTTAGAGAAAACATTAGAAAGAAAAAGTGAGACCAAGGAGGCACAGTTATCCATTGATGATGATGAATTTTTAGATGAAAATATTGTGATAACAATGGTTAATATACATCACTCCGATCCAAGAATACATTCGATACTAGTGCCTGACAAACTTGGGTACCATAGTGCAATTGCTAAGATCCATAAAACATTGGATGATGTCTATGTATGTGGGAAACCATTGTTGGCAAGGAAGGTTCTATTGGGACCTCTCTTAGGTTCTAGCAAAGTGGTGGGAGATGAGAATAGCCTTGCTAAAGTACCACTAGCCCCAATGGTGGGGTAGATTCCCTATTGCGTTGTGTTGGACTCCCTAAACCACTTTGTGAGTTGGCAAAAAGGAAAGCCTAGGGAGCTAGTGACTCTTCTACACTGATAAAGGTGGAAACGGAAGAGATTAGGGGCCTTGGGATGCTAGAACTAGGTCAAGATGAATATGAATATTTTGAGGACCCAGTGTTGATCTCAAAGAAGAGGACTAAATGCCCTTATCACTATAGGGATCTCCCAGTGTTTCATGGGCTATTGAATGAAGATCCAATGCTACACTTGAAATAATATGGCCTAACTTTCCTTGCAAGTGGGTTTAATGATCTACATCGGATGCTTATGTTCTCGAGTACCCTAAAGCGAGAGACCAGGAAATGGTATTGGAGCTTTCCAAGAGAGATAATCAAATCCTTCAAGGAATTATGTGAAATGTTTTTAGATGAATGTGAAAAGAAGGTTCCTATAACTCATGTATTGGGACAACTTATACAGAGTCGGCAAGAGTAATATACCTCCATCAAAGAGTACACGAGAGCCTCTGATGACATTTTGAAGCTTTGGCCAAGGAAAGTTAGTCAATTACCAGAAGATGTGCTTGGTGAACTCTTTGTCACCTGCTTGGAAATAAACACGTAGTTCCAAGTTAGGATAAGAAACCCTAAGTTATTGAAGGAGGTAAAGGTTCAAGCAAATGATTATGAGATATATATTTAGAGGCATTGGGAGAACTATTTGTGTTTTTCCCGCATCCTTGAAATCCATAAGGATTGGCAACATTTACTGAATGCTAGTTCTGTTTGTGGTGCAAATGACAGCTATACTAGGGAGAATCCTGGCATTAACTATAAAGACCTTAAGGCCCAAGAACCCTGGCCTCCTATGCAGCCAATCCCATGTTCCAAAGCCATGAGCTAGATGCAAATGGGTGTAGACCTAATAGGGGAAGCAGAGTGGTTAAGCAACACATTAGCGGCAGCCTAAGTTTGGAACAAAATCATGTTAATGAGATAACGACCCAAAACATAGTTGATATATACTACTGTGTGGAGGCTATGTCAATTATTGAGATCCAAGGTGATAGGAAACCTAGGGTTTGCAATGGTGAAGACCCAGCTAGAGTTGAATCTAGTAAAAGGATCCGATTTAGAGAAAGTAATAGACAGCAAGTGACCCGAGATAGATCAATCATCATGAAAGAATATAAACGTAGAGGGAGTGGTGGCAGCCAATTGAGCCATGCAAATATTAAAAGGAGATGGGTTTGGAGGCCCAAAATCTCCAAGGGTGTGGCTGGTGTGCTAGACGAGAGGCCAAGAATTCCATATGGATAGAGTGCGTGCGAAAGCGAGCTTTTTGAGCAAGCTTTTCTGGGCAACCCCCATTTATTATTTCACATAGTTCACTTATTCCACCCCTTGATTTTTTTGACCTCCACCACCACTACCACAACAACTTCCACCACCACCACCACCATTGCCGCCACCACCACCATGGCTACCTCCACTACCACTACCACCATTTTTGCCACTGCCAATAATGTTGCCACCTCCACCACCACTACCATTATTTCCACCACCTCTACAATTGCCACCACTATCTTCACTCACTCACTCTCTCTCTCTCTCTCAGTTTCTTCCTCTATGTGTATATTCTTTTTTTCTCTTTCTAGCACACTCAATCAAATAGCACTCCATCTCATGTAAGCGATTTCTCTCTCTCTAAAATGTAATGTGGATTCATTCATGCGATCACCTCGGAAGAATGGAATACCACGGCTTACACCTCTCTCTCTCTCTCCCTCTGTCTCTCTCTCATGAATTACTCCATGTTTTTACTCTCTCTCAGTTTAGGGTTGTACATGCAATTTCTCCCTCTCACTCTACATTCTCTCTCTCTCTCTCTCTCCCCCTCTCTCCCTCTTATCTACACACACACACACACACACACACATATACGTATATAAATCTTAGTCACTTGCTTACTGTCCATGTTTATCTCCCTCTCTCTCTCATTTTCTCTCTCATGTATACAATTAGTCCACATTGTATCATAATGCCTCACATCAGTTTATGGTATGTGTTGTAACAAACACTTCTCTTAAATCCTAAACATCTCTCTCTCTCTCTCCTCTCTCTCTCTCACATAATGTGAATACTTGGGTAGCCACTCACTATTTTTAGAACTTTAATTTCAATGAATTGATAGCTTCCTCCCCTCCCCCCCTCTCTCCCTTCCCCCCCCTCTCCCCAACAAATATGATACACGATAATTCATACAAGCAATCCAAATGTACATTCATATTGTGTTAACCCTGGAAAACATACTTTTTCTTATCAAATTAAGAGAGACAAGGTCACCAAAGTCTTGCCATCCAACTAGATTGTATAACAACGACTTTCTCACTAAAATAAAATGCGGTTGTGTTAAGAGGTAGTGTTGGAATTGCTTTGCTAGTCACTATATAGGTGGTGTTGGAAAAGTACTTATGTTTCCAAATACAATGTGCAAGTTTTCTTTAGTGAGTGTGGATCGGTGTATAAACATGTTGGCATTTGCATCCATCCTAAACATTCAGAGGTACACATAGTATAGGTGCTTGCATGCCAAATACGCTTTTCCTTCTCCGACACGGTCCATGAAATCCCAACAATTACATGTTGGATTCTAGCAATGCACACATCATAACACTCATGCATGACACTTGAGTTAGTTGTCTCTAGTTTGAAAATCTCATGCTTCAAGGGCTTCACCACTGTGTGGCCCTTCACAGTTGCATCTAGAGCCAACATTGAGTCTATAATTTTCCTTGCAGCATGTGAAACACCTCTTCAATATCTACACAAGCCCTCGTTAACATCCACATCTTGTGCTGCCTTTTGTAAAACAAACCCACCACTCTCCAATATGTGGATTTCTTCTACGGTCAAATTAGTACATTGTGTGCCCACTGGCCATATTTATGGAACCTTGGGCGGTGCGTGATGAATGGAAGAACAAATGTTCCATGTATGGTCCACACTATCATTACAAAACCACATGAACTGGCGCCACATTCCATGTTGATTGCTAGCTTCTCCTCTTGAGCTAGACCACCCCATGATGCCCCAAAACGAAGGTGTAGGCACCCCATGTGACATATTTTTTATAGGTTTTTTGCATTTTCCCTCTCTAGCCCCCAACCATCCTTGATATTATACACGGCTGCGAGTTGGAATCCTTTATTACGAACTAGTCTTACCCCAACAAAGTGTCACCTCCAATTTGGATATCTGATATGGCACCAACTAAGCCAAAAATCCATTGCTGGTATATTGAAATCCAGAACTTTCCCTAAGGCCCACCAAGCCCGAATGAATCGATATTGCATTGTTGCATCATCTTCCGTGACTGCACACCTCCACATGCAGCACAAGTGCTTATACTCATCTTGAAAACTCTTGTACACATATTGTGATATGTGTATTTGGAGACTTTTTTTCCAATGAAATAAGCAAGGTCTCTCCCTTCCTTGCATTACATTGTCCGGATCACCATTGAACACTGTGCAGTTAGCCCTCTAATTGCCAGCTGCCTCATCTGCCATGAATCCTCGAAAATCAATGCTTGGGTGTTCACACTTCTCCATCACCTCATTCATCTTTGTCCAAAAAAGATCTTGTGCATATGTATCCTCTTCCTTCATCTCACATATTTCCAGAGTCATCAACTCTTGTACACTACAGATTCACAAGAAAGGAATGGGAGAGTAAGGAGAACTATGCTACTTAAGTTTGTGTTGTGACGGTAGAATCATATAAGAGAAACTACGTTGGGTCATACACATGTGCTACCATGGTGGTCCAATCATTAATGCGATGCACATGGTTGAAGCATACCCAGCTATTGTGTAGGTCCCCAATGCCATTCCTTCGCATACGATTCACTAAGTCAACCCCTGAGCCTGGCCCAGTTGTTGACATTTTGAATATAAAGGATCTACTATCATTGTCAATGGCTTGCCCAAGAAATAGGCTACCATGGAAAAATCTGTATGCACAACGTTGCTTTAACTTTAGAAGACGAGATTCCATTCCCTAATCACTCTCAGCGTGTGCTGCTGTGCACAAACCATGTGTTTGGACCTGCATGCACAGAATATTGGTCTTCATGTGCATGGCTTTTTAATGATATTTTGAAATGTGTTGTGAATGGAATAATATGTTAATAAGTGGTTGGAGTTCCTCGAGCATCGTTGAGAGTTCAATGTTGGACATGGAGACACCTTGCTCACGAACCAAGGCACCCATCACTAGCCTTCTAGCCACAATCATTTACAGGTGTCGAGGTCCAGCTGCACTAAAGTCTCTTACCATTTTCTCTATGGTCTTTCGCACCTCTTTGACATTAGCTTTGCATGTGTCTCTTTGCACCTCATGGTTATGTGTGCCTTGATGAATAAATAGTCTTGACATTGGCCTTGCTGACATCACATAATACACTACACACTCGCATTTGGAGAGTATGATGGGGAGGTTCTTACAATAGAAGCATCCAAGGCTTTTGAGACCAATAGAGCTAACATTCCAACAGTCGGCATGGTGGTACTGAGCTTACCTGCATGGCATGTATTTGGACTTGAATAGTGCGATTTACTTGCAATAGGGTACTAGATCCATGTCATGCAACTTGCAATCACTTTAGTGATAGTGGAACGAATGAAGAATCTTGCACCTATCCATGCCACCTTGTTTAGGGAGCTAAAAATCGACCTGCCAGTACAATCTCTATTGGGACATTCTAGCTCTTTGATACATTTTCTTCGGCGAATAGTACATAGGAATGCCATTGATGTTGACGTGGGCTTTGTCTAGCAATGGCCATTGTACTTTGGCTCCATACCCTTCATTGGACGCATATTGTCTGCTACTAGTACTAATGGAAGCTCGTACGCCACATTACCATCATAGAAAACTGGGATCTCCTCCACTCTCTCTATAGCACTTGTATTCTAAAGCAAATGATGTAAGACTTAGTGTTGGCCCCCTGAAGACATTATGTACTCAACCACCTTATAGCATAAGAGGATTGCCGCATCCCCTCCTCTTCCATATCAAGCGTTGTCGTGATGTTATGAGGACACAATGTGAAAAAGTATGGAATGCATCATCATTCAACTTCTTTATTGATCTAGAGAATCAATGTGATCTGAGCCATAAAAGTACTAGTGTGAGTTGCATGGATTATCTGAAAATACTAGATTTTTGGATAATTTTAGCATATTTTTTATATTATTTATTGTAAAAATCCAAAAAAGTTAGAAAAAGCTTCTAGATTGCAAAAAGCTAGTTGCTTTTTCAGCCAATTATGGGATTTTCACAAGAGGGACAGATTGATGAAATCATGCGCGTCACGATCACTGTAAACAGGCTAAAAACTGCAGATTGAACTGAAAGAAGAAGGAGTAATCTCGGAGATCCGTGAGTAGGTGTCCCAGAGTTTTACCCCCCTTTTGGAGTCAACGGAGCCATCGGATTTGGGTTCCGAGTAGCAGAGACGGAGCTGTAATTGTGATGCACGTTTTGTTCTACGAAGAAGCTCCAAGAGATCTAATGCTTGGAGATTGCTTCTGAGTAGTGCAAAGATTCCATATTCTTTCAATACATATTGATTCAATTCATTGTGCTTTGTCTTTGTAATGTTTACCACTTGTGTATTCTCTATCTTCTCTTCCATCTCCTATCTATACTTCCTTCTACTTCTGATCCCCAGTGAATTCAACCTTTCGACAAAAACCCCTCTGACATTAGTGAACTCGACGTGAAAGGTTGTTAGAAGAAGGAAAGGCAAGATGGGAGAATCTTCGAATACATTCTCTAGTGATATTTTGCAATTGTTGGTGCAAAATATGAATATGCTTATGCAGGTACAACAACAACAACAGGTGATGCAAGCTTCAGCTCAAACAGAAAGTGTTGTGATGAATGCTTTGCAAGTAGTTGAGCATGAGGTGAAATTCAATGGCAGGAATGTATCTGCATATGTACATACCTATGCTCAAAAGATGGAATTCTTTGGGGTGGCTCAATCTGCATGGAGCTAGTATTTTGTACGTGTTACTGTTCATGAACTGAAAGCACGGATTACTGAATTATACTTGCAGTATGCTGACTGGGTAGCCTTCAAGAAGACACATAGGGAAGAATTTTACATTGAGGACACCAGTTTGATTACGCGCAAGACTTTTCAAGAGTGGTTTTACAACCCAATAAGGGTCTTGTGGCTACAGAATTGTTAAGAGAATTTGAAAGTCGATTTGAGCAGTTGGATCTTGCAGAATAGCAAGCTCTTGCAAGTCAGAAAATTGAATTGTTTCTACAGGCAGCTGATCTTGAGCTTCAAGAGAAGCTTGATGATTTGTTGAAGGATCAAACTACAGAGATAGGTTTGAAAACAGAGTGGAAACATGTCAAGGAAGCTATTACTGCACTTGTGAAGAAGCATAGAAGAAGAGAAAGATTGCATGTCTCTAGCTTGCCCACTGTTACGGGCAAGATAGTTGAAGTATCCAGTAAGCCACCTACTTCTGTGGCTAACCCTATGGTTGTACCTGCTATTGTTCCCTCTGTTAGGAAAGATGTCTTAGATGAATTGGTCAAAGCATGCGGTATCTTCAATTGAAGGTTGCAAAATTGGACGAAAAAGGACAAGAGGAAAGGGGATGGGCAGCAATCCCTAAGCCTAGAAAAAGATGTATGTGGTGTGATAGTTTTCAGCACGAGAGAAAGGATTGTGCTGCTTATCAAGAGGCCTTGGCACGACAACTCTTTTGGAAAGATGGCAAGATCCATGCACGAAACGCGATTGCCTCTTGCTTTGAATTTTGGAAAGGGAGATATGTAGAAGTTGTTGGAAGACTTGGCTGCCCGAAATGCTTATGCGGTGGTACATGCTTCTACTTTTGGTCTACAGTTGGATAGAATGCATGGCCAAGTGATGGTTGGTCCAAAGGTTGAAATATGGACACATGCTTTACATGCAGCTAAAAAGAGAAAGGTCACTAATAATGAAATGTCTCATGCAGGGCAAGACATTCGTGACATTACTGGTTGGGAATCACCGGTAGATGCATATTCAGTGTATGCATATTTAGCAAAGGTACAAAACATGGATGTACTTGTGGAAGAAAAACGAAAAAGAGATGAAGATATTGTAGGGACATCTAAAAGAATGACAAGAAGAAGTGTGGATCAGCCTAAAGCTGCAAATCAGCCACCTCCCGAGCATGTTATGGAAGAGGTCAGTCAGGAGCAAAAACAGGATAACAAACAAGAGGGCAAAAAGAAGGGCAAGCAGCCAGGATATAAGTTGCAATTTGACATTGAGACAGCCACAGATCTTAAGAAGGTTCTTGAAGAACATATTTTAAACAATTGGGTGGAATTTACCGTGGGAGAGGTGCTTGACATTGCCAAGTGAGAATTTCATGATGAGATCATTGACATAATTAAAAGGAAGCGTTAGTTTCTTGGTGATACCACTAGTGCATTGCTGCAATTTGAAGAGGAAACTGGTTTGTTGGGTATTCAGGCTGAATATGAGCATGAAGTAAGTACAAGATTGTCTATGCAGGATACTATTAATCAGTGGAAAACATGTGGAAAAGAGAAGAAAGTGGCTGAAAATGCATTGTCTTGTAGCAATATGCATGGTGGAGTAAGGCAAATGCAACAATATGGAGAAGAGACTCTAGGATTTATTCCTCGAAGTCACTACAAAAGAAATCATTGGGCTAGAGCTACCACTGAAATGATAGTGAAAATAGGGGAGTGTGAAACTCCTTGTGTTGCTTTACTTGACCATGGGTCTGAGATAAATGTCATTGAGCGTGGATTGTATGAAAATGGTGCATGGCCTGTAGACACTGATCATGGTTGGCGAATGAGGGCTGCAAATAATTCTTCAGGGGAGCTCTATGCTGCATGTCCTAATGTAAAAGTGACGATTGGTGATGTACAGGAAGAGCAACACTTCTTTGTGCAAGATAATTCCTCATATGCATTGATTTTGGGACAGCCCTATATTATAGGTGTGCTTATGGAAACAAAGGTGCTTGATGATGGTTCTTCTTATGCAAGAGTTAGAAGCAAAGATGGGAGAAAAGCAGTCTAGTTTCTTACTGTTTGTGTTAATCATCCAACACAATGTTAGTAAGTTTGGGAATCTCCCAATTCCCATTTTTTGAATACTAAAAAGGTGGCACATGGATAACATGCACATAAGTTTCTCAAAACCATATGATATCACCTATCATTGGAAAGTGCTTGAAAAATGGAATCTATTGAGCTATAGAGCACTTGATTTGGAGTTATAGTGTTTAAGTTATGACAAATTCAAAGATTTAACTGCGTGTCCCAAACTTATGGGAAATTCCCATATTCCCCAATATGGTGTTATCCTAGAAATCGGGATACGCTTCGAGAGTCTTCTTTGGTTCCAAATGCAAGGGAATTCAAAGACTTGGATTTTCATTAAGCACTGTTGTAATGCGGGGCTATGGTAGTGCTGTTCAGAGGGTGTACTCGCCTCTTGATGAAATGAAGCATGCATTTACTATTGGTAATTCTCAGTTTACAGCAAACAATTCATGTTGGTTTAAGCCTATGGAAGCTATGCGTAGGCCTAAACGCATATCTATGAAACGGGCTACTAAGGAACTGAGAGTATTGGGACTATTAGCTGAAAATGAAGGCATTTTAGGTATGTTTTATGGGCTGAATATTTGATGCCAGGAGGCATATTACACAGTGGATTCCATGAGGTTTTACGGTGGATTCCGTAAACTTTTATTACCAGGGCTCATACACAAAGTGGATTCTTTGTGCGAGAAGTTGATGGGGACGCCTATCCTTTTCCGGCGTTTCATTAATTTAGTGTGTACATGGGTGATTCCATAACGGGTGATTCCGCAAAATACATATTAAATTAATAAACGTTTATGAGTTTAGAGTGCGCACTCGTGATAAATTAAGGTTAGGATTGATTTCTAACCAATTGATTTATTTATGTAGCTGAAGACTGCTAGGTATTCACTTTTGTCGATTTAATTGTATTACTTTACTAACGATTGTGAATGCTTCAGTTGATGTGTAGAGATAGCGGCAGTGGCGGTGGAAAGCATTGAAGGATAGCGTGTATTCAAGTTATCGTCAATATTTTGATGGGCGTATACCTTAGGCATGGCACCTATATTTTGTCACGCCTATTTATTAAGGCGTTGGATATTTATTGATTATTTTTGTATGCGCATGGGCGCACGATTATGATATTTGTATTTGGACATTGTATTGGGTATGCCTGACTCCTTGGGCGTCCGTCCATTAGCTTTATTTCTATTTGGCATTAAAGCAAACTCAAAAGCCAAAAGCGTGCTATTTTGTAATTTGGGCTATTATTTGAGCTTGAAGATGATTAATACATAAAAATACATGCTTTGTGGAGCGCTTACACAAGGCATGGGGGGAAATTGCACCCAATTGGTCTCTTGTTCATGTCATGCATGCTTTCTACCTTGAGTTTTGTGCAAAAAGTAGAGCTCTTTTGTTCTTGGGGACCTTCCGATGCTCACTACGCGTGCTTACGGCATCTGATATGTGCACCAGTGGTATCAGAGCGAAGCTGAGATCCAGAGCTTCCAAACGCTACCCATCTTGCATGAAGGCGGAGCTCCTGGAACGATTGAGCTCTACAGTCAGTTTCATCACGAACGGTCAATACGCATGGATTCGTGGCGGTCAAGAACCTCTGTCTATAGCCTCTGACCGCGAAGGACCGGCCTGAGGAAGCGGAGGACCACTCCTACATCTCTCTTTCCAAGTCGTTTTTCCACAGTCAACACAGATAAGCTTCATCTCTTTCAAAAATCTTAAAAGCTTAAAATTAAAGGTTAGAAAGCTTAGTATTAAGCTTTAAGAAGCTTAATCCCCAAATTCGTCATCGGGCAGCGTCAGTATACTGTTGCCGCATTCAAATCCGTCGTCGATATACTCCATTACTTGAAAATCATATAGGCTTCATAAAGCCTTAAACTACTAAGTAACTCCTAAGTTTTGCAAGTCTACAACTTCTGCAAGTTCACCAAGTCCACAGAGATCAAAATTGACTTATTTCAATAACTCTCATAAGGACTGTTCCTGCGCAGAAGCACAGAATTACAAAATTCCTCCCTAGAAGACTTTGTTCACATACGCAGACTTGTTGAACCAGTTTCAACACACGCAGAAGGTCATACGTAGTTTCTACGAAGACTACAAATCTTGCAACCGCAAAAGTCGAAGACCGTAAAAGCCAAGCAAAAATCTATAAGCCTTGTATACACGACTTTGAGCTACGCTCATCCCGCTAATTGGATTTTGAGAGTGTGAGGTCTTTTGAATTTTTACAGGATGACGAAACAAAATATGGACGATTTAATGGCTGAAGGCGATCTTCCCGAACCTACGATGGAACAAAAATTGGATTTAATTATGATGCAGCTTGATGAAGAACGAAGAGCCCAACAAGCTTTGCAAGTTCAATTGGCCAATTTACAATGATCTACCATCGACAAAGATGGATCACAACCCGAAGATCTTATCTGACGTACCATTGATGCGATGCTCGAAGCTCAATCCATCCACAAAGAAACAAAGATAAGTAAAAGAAATTTCAAATTCCATACTTTCAATGGAACTCGAGATGGAAAGATTGTCCTTGCATTTATCAGTCAGTTTGATGATTACTTTCATGAAGAGACATACACTGAAAAAGACAAAATTAAATGTGTCACTAATCATTTAGTCGATTGAGCATCTCTTTGGTGGACCGTGGTTTGTAAGAGTATTGATTGTCCCACTACCTGGGAGAGTTTCAAAAAGAAGTTTATACATAATTTCCTTCCTCCTCAATTCCATGAAAAAGCCATAAAGCAATGGGATCTTCTACAGCAAAGAGATCGTGAGCCTATTTCCTAGTATACCGAACGTTTTTGGAATGCCCTATTGCAACTCCGAATGCTAGAAGACATACTTGAAGCGACTCACAAGCGCAAGTTTATGTCTGGATTACTTGGACATTATTACACTGAAGTCAATATGTTTAAGCGTGCAGCCCTTGAAGATGCAATTTCTCTGGCTCATGACACTAAATACAAGATTTGAGGAAGAGACAAGCATCCACAACAATTTCAAGCAAATGGTAACTATGGTTCCAAGCAATTCAATTCAAATTTTAAAAGATTCAATCCAAGTCATTTTTCTTCATTCTCTTTCCGTAAGTCTTGGACAAAACCACTTGCTTTGCCATCAAATACCAATCAAAACCCTAAGCCATCCACATAGCCAAATCCTAATATTCCTAGACTTCTTGCCATTGCAAACAATGTATCCAAAGCTAAACCTATAGTTTGTTACAAATGCCATCAACCTGGACATCTAGTAGCCAATTGCCAATTGAAGAAACCACCTGTCCATATCAATTATCTTGGAGCAATGGAAGATAAAGAACATGAGGAAATGCTTGACTTTACGGAAGATGAGGACGATATTGCTACTCCTCGGATACTTTGCCAGGTATGCTAACTCCACATTCTTTGTTGACAATGAAATGTTTAGTGCATGGAAAAGAAAAGATTATTTTGCATGATGATGGTAGTACACATGATTTTATTTCTGCAAAGTTAGTGAAAGAATTAAAATTACAAATTGTTTCTACACATTATCGCATTAAAGCAGCATTCTTAGGCACAAGATATAATGGAACACGAGGTGCATGACTTAGAAATTAAAATTGGTGAATACACTGAACGAAGGAATTTCCTACTTGTACCCTTGCAATCTAGTGATATTATCCTAGGTATGCCTTGGCGTCATCAGCATAATCCTGACATAGATTATTCCACGCATTCAATTAAAATTCATTTTCAAGGAAAACAAATTACATTGCATGGTATGCACACTTCTAATAATTTTCCACTGCTTACTCATACTCAAGCTAAACGTGCATTACGTAAAAGTAGTAAATCTTATTTAATTTGGGTGAATGAACTTCAAGCTAAAGAAAAACATATGCACCCTAGGCATAAAGAATTCCTTACACAATTTAAAGATTGTTTTGGTGAAGATTTACCACCTAGACTACCTCCTTCACGTCCTGAAGATCACAAAATAGATTTAATTCTTGGTACACAACCACCATATAAAGCACCATATAGGCATAACCAGATTGAACAGAAAGAAATCCAAAATCAAGTAGAGGAATTATTAAACAGAGGATTAATTAGACCTAGTAGTTCTCCATTTGGCGCACCTGTTTTGTTAGTAAAGAAGAATAATAATACTTATCGCATGTGCATTGATTATCGTGCCCTGAATAAGATTACTATTAAGAATAGATATCCAATTCCTAGGGTAGATGATCTTATGGATAAACTACAAGGTTCTGCCATATTCAGCGAGATAGATCTTAAATCTGGTTATCATAAAGTGAGATTAGATAAATCTGATATATTCAAAATAGCATTTAGAACACAATTTGGACATTATGAATTTTTACTGACGCCTTTTGGATTGACTAATGCACCTGCTACATTTAGTCGAATGATGAATCACATATTTTTGAAATATCAGCATTGTGTTACTGTATTCTTTGATGATATATTGGTATTCAGTAAAAATGAGAAAGAGCATTATGAACATTTGTCTTTAGTTTTTAAGTTGTTGAAAGATAATCAATTGTATGCTAATCCAGAAAAGAGTGAATTCTTTCAAAAAGAAATTGAATATCTAGGTCACATTGTTTCATTAGAAGGTATTAAGGTTGACTCTAAGAAGATAGAATCAATATTGAACTGGCCCATACCTAAAAATGTGCATGAGTTATGTTCTTTTCTAGGTCTTGCTAGTTTTTACAAGATGTTTGTGCAAAATTTTTCATTACTTGCCTTGCCTTTGACTAAACTTTTAAAGAAATGTATTGTTTATCATTGGTCTGATAATCAACAAAAATATTTTGATTTATTGAAACATGCATTATCCATGCTCCTGTATTACAACTACCTGATTTCAATAGACCATTCTTTTTAGTAGTTATTGATGCTAGCGGATCTGGAATAGGAGTCGTACTTATGCAAGATAATCATCCCATAGCCTATTCTAGCTGTAAACTGAAACCATTCAAACTTAAATATTCTACATATGATAAAGAATTATTAGCTATTGTATGAGCCTTACGTCAATGGAAACATTACTTAATGGGTTTTGAGTTTATGATTAAGACTGACCAACAAAGTATTAGACATCTCCTTAGTCAACCCCAAATATCTGACCGACATATCAAATGGGCAGGTTTCATTCAGAGTTTTCATCCACTTATCCAATAAAACCAAGAAAAGAGAATGTAGTAGCCGATGCTTTAAGTGAAAGACCGACCATTCATAATATCTTTGTTATATCATTTGATTCCCTTATCTCTATGAAAGATACTTATCATCAGGACATTACTTTTCAAGCTGATTGGAATAAATTAGTTGAAAATAACTGGATTTCTATTGATTCACTGTCTTACAATGATGGATTCATGTTTTATGAAAAGAGATTATGTGCTACAGTTCCATTTAGATCTTTTGTTTTGAATGACATTCATTGTCCTCCATATCAAGGTCATAGAGGTATTATGTCTACTTTGCGTACATTGACTGAAGATTTTTATTGGCCACATATGGACACTGATGTATCTAGCTTTATTTCTGAATGTTTAGTTTGTCAAAGAGTTAAGAGACATCATGGTAAATAGAATGGTTTACTAATGCCTTTATCTATTCCATCAAGACCATGGGGACAGATTTCTATGAATTTTATTACTGGCTTACCTAACACTAAAGCTAACCATGATATGATTTGGACTGTTGTCGACAGGTTTAGCAAACAAGCATATTTTATTCCATGCAAGAAAACTTTAACTACATCTTAAGCAGCTCAGTTGTTTTTGAAAATTGTTTTCACTATTCATGGATTACCAAAAGTTATTATTTTTTATCGTAATTCTAGATTCTGTAATAATTTTTGGATTACTTTGTTTGCTAACTTAGGAACAAAGATTGATTTTTCATCTGCATTTCATCCTGAAACAAATGGTCAAACAGAAGCTACTAACAGTACTATTTTAGATCTTTTACATGCATACACTATTTCTAAACCACATACATGGAATATACATCTACATTTACTTTAGTTTGCATATAACAATACACCACACACCGCTACAAAGAAAGCACCATTTGAAGTGCTTTATGGTTATAGATTGTCTACACCTGTTGCATTATTATCAAATAAAATTTAGAGTGCTGATGATATTGCTAACATGCATGCTACTATTTTTGATGAAGTTAAAGACATGATTGCCAAAGCCCAGCAATCATATACAAAGCAAGCCAATAAGAAAAGACAAGCCATGAATTTCAAAATTGATGACTATGTTTGGTTAAGAATAGAGAAATGTAGATTACAAAGTGTAGATAAACACCCAATTGTGAAATTAGCACCTAGATTCTATGGACCATTCAAGATCATACACAAAATCAATGACAATGCATTTAAGTTAGAACTACCACCACATTGAAAAATTCACAACACCTTTCACATTAGTTTATTACGACCATTTAGAGGCCAATTACCTGTACACCCTGTCTATGAAAACCCACCTTTGTTAGATGAAGAGATTGAAATCCTTGAACCTGAAGCTATTATAGATACTGACTTTATGACCACTAGAACTGGCCGTAGATACTCTAGATATTTGGTCAAGTTTAAAAACCATCCTGTTGAAGAGGCCCAATGGATGCACGCTAGAGACTTAAATGCTTTTCCCACTCTGTTAGCTCCACATTGAGCTAATAGCAATTGAGGACAATTGCTATCCCATCCCGAGGGTATGATGCCAGGAGGCATATTACACGTCGGATTCCGTAAAATTTTATTACCGGGGCTCATACACAAAGTGGATTCTTTGTGTGAGAAGTTGATGGGGACGCTTATCCTTTTCGGGTGTTTCGTTAATTTAGTGTGTACATGGGTGATTCCATAGCGGGTGATTCCGCAAAATACATATTAAATTAATAAATGTTTATGAGTTTAGAGTGCGCACTCGTGATAAATTAAGGTTAGGATTGATTTCTAACCAATTGATTTATTTATGTAGCTGAAGACTGCTAGGTATTCACTTTTGTCGGTTTAATTGTATTATTTTACTAATGATTGTGAATGCTTCAGTTGATGTGTAGAGATAGCAGCAGTGGCGGTGGAAAGCATTGGAGGATAGCATGTATTCGAGTTATCGTCAATATTTTGATGGGCGCATACCTTAGGCATGGCACCTATATTTTGTCGTGCCTATTTATTAAGGTGTTGGATATTTATTTATTATTTTTGTATGAGCATAGACACACGATTATGATATTTGTATTTGGACATTGTATTGGGTATACTTGACTTCTTGGGCGCCTGCCCATTAGCTTTATTTCTATTTGGCACTAAAGCAAACTCAAAAGGCAAAAGCATGCTATTTTGTAATTTGGGCTATTATTTGAGCTTGAAGATGGTTAATACATAAAAATACATGCTTTGTGGAGCACTCACACAAGGCATGGGGGAAGATTGTACCCAATTGGTCTCTTGTTCATGTCGTGCATGCTTTCTACCTTGAGTTTTGTGCAAAAAATAGAGTTCCTTTTTTCTTGGGGACCTTCCGACGCTCACTACGCGTGCTTACGGCATCCGATCTGTGCACCAATATTAATGACACTATGGCTGAAATTTCAACAACTATACATGCACAAAATGAGGCTAAAAACATAGTGTTGTCAGTATGTTCTTTGGACATGTATGATGTTATAGCATTATTTGCTCAACAGGAAGGATTACAATGGGTTGAAGCACTTGTGGAGACAAAGTATAAGACAATTGACAAAAAGGTGAAACCAATTGCTTTGCCACTTCCACCAGAGAGTGAGGGTATGTATGAAAAAGTGTCAAGGCAGCCAAGCTTACGAGATCCTAATGATATAGGTCATCAATTTACATCTGAAATATTACAGGAAATGAAAGTTGGTGCAGAAGGGTTTCTTTTGCCTGCTGAGAGAGACTATTTTATGAGGATGTTGGCTAGACATGGAAAGGCATTTGCATTTTAGCCAAGTGAAATTTGTTGTGTGGATCCAAATGTTATCTCTCCTATGGTCATATTTACGGTGCCACATGTACCATGGAACTTGAGGCCTATTCCAGTGCCTAAAGCTTACTTGCCAAAGTTGATGGATTTGCTAAATGAAAAGATTTACATGAAGATCTTGGAGCCTTCTTTAGCCCCGTACTCAAATCCTTGGTTTACTGTGCCAAAAAAGAACGGGGCTTTGAGATTTATTCAAGACATGTAACCGGTCAATAAAGTAACCATAAGAAATGTGGGTGCAAGTCCTGTGGTTAATGAATTTGCAGAGGCTTTTGCAGGCAGAGTGATCTATTATTTGGGTGATCTTTACTCGGGTTATGATCAGTTTCAGCTTGCAATTGAAAGCAGGGATATCACAACCGTGAAGACTCCATTGGAGTTAGTATGGATGTGTACTCTCCCATAGGGAGCAACAAACTCAGTGGCACACATGACAAATGCTATGAATAGGGTACTCAGGGATTTTATACCACAATTGACTATGCCCTTCTTGGATGATTTTTCAATCAAAGGGTGTGTAGTGGATGAAAAGAATGAAGAGATGGATGCACATGGATGCATACATTTTGTTGCAGACCATATTGTGGATTGTGAGAGGATTTTGACATGTCTAGAAGAGGTGCATTTAACTCTTTCCGGACAAAATGTCTTTGGAGTTGAAGAGGCTTTGATTATTGGGCATATGTGTGGGCCTTATGGGCGCAGGTCATCACTAGCAAAAATAGATGGGATTGATAGAATGCAAGATGTATGCATGAATGTATCAGAGGTGCGTAGATTCTTGGGTGCATGTGTGTTCTATTTGATATGGATTCCTCACTTTGCATATGTAGCTGATGCTTTTTATCAGCTTCTAAGGAAAGGTCAGAAATTTCATTGGGAAAGGAAGCATTAGAAAGCAATGAAGAAATTGAAACAACTCTTAAAATCTGCTCCTACATTGAGAAAGGCTGACTATTCACATGGAAAGCCTACATTATTACTGTTGATACAAGCCCAATCGGGATTGGATGGGAAATTGGGCAAGATGATGAGGAAGGGCAAAGATATGCAATTCACTTTGGTGCTAAAGTATTGACTGAACAACAGAGAAGATATCCACAGGTTAAAAGATAATTATGGGGAATTGTGACAGCCCTTAAATGTGATAAGGAGTATTTTATGGGTGCTCATGTAGTCATTGAGACGGATTGTTTGCCAGTATTGGGTATGATTACTAGTTGTGCTACTCCGGACATTGCTATGCTTCGGTGGATTGCATACATCAAATCTTTGAACCCTAAATTTCAGCATATTGCAGGAAGAGATAACTCAGTGGGGGCAGACATGTTATCTCAAGCATGTTATGAGAATGAAGATGGGATGATGGATGAGGAGGAAGAAGATGACTTTCTTATGGCTGAAAATGATGTTGCAAGAGTGAATTTAGCAATGCAAGGCGTTGCTACAGCATTAACAGAAGCTTGGACAACAAAGAGGAGACACTTTAGATGTTTTGTATCTTGTGTAGAAGTGTCTCTGGAAGACAAATATGCAAGAGAGTGGCTGAGAATTGGTCAATACCTCATTACATTAACAAAGAGAGATGAATGGTCAGATTAGGAGTTTAAGAAAATCAAGAGGAAAGTGTATGGGGTTTTTAAAAAATATGGATACTTATGGAAACATGCTAAAAAGAAACAGGGTATGCCATTGTGAGTTTTGGGTGACAGAGCTTCACACGTAAAAGTAATGCAAGAATTTCATGAAAGCTTGTGGGCTGGTCATAGAGGTGTTTGGGGTACTTTTACAACGATCAAAGAAATATATTGGTGGCAGGGTATGTATAAGGATGTTGATCACTTTGTGGAAACATGTACGACATGTCAAATGTATTCATCTATGAGACATCGGGATGGATTCCAACCCACATATCCATTGTCTCTTCATTTTAAGTGGGTGGTGGATTTGGTAACAATGCCTACAGGTCTTTGGAAAATTAGGTATCTTGTGCTTGCTTGTGCCAAGACTTGACTAATCAAGTGGAAGGGAAAGCTTTACGTACTAAGACAACAAATGCTGTGTGTACTTTTCTCTTAGAAGAGATCTTTTATCGGTATGGCTGTATGGGAAAAATTATAGCAGATAGGGGTGAGTTGGATGCAGATGAAGCTCATGATTTCTTTGCGCGGTTGGGGATAAAGCTTGCTTTAACTTCAGCCTATAACCCTGAAGGAAATGGAAAAAGTGAAAGATGTCATGCACCTATTGTGAAGGCATTGGCAAAAGCATGTGGAGAGAAGGTAAAAGAGTGGCCACGATTGCTCCCTTATGCTTTGTGGGCCGACATAATAACTCATAGTGCTATTACAGGATATATGCCTGCAGAATTGATGTATGTTTAAAAACCTATCATGCTGATAAAAGAGATGGCAGTCACATGGAGTGTGTTATCTTGGGAGGAGGAGTTGAATCGAGAGGAGTTGTTGGCCTTATGCATTAGACAATTGGAAAGAAAGTTAGAAGACATAGAGGGAGCAATTGCAAAGTTAAGGGCAGCAAGGATACAGAACAAGAAACGGTTTGACAAAAGACATAGCTTGAGACCAAGAACCATATAAGATGGGGATTGGGTATTGGTTTATGATAGCAGTTTAGACAACCAACATAGTGCCATGCGTAAAGTTTCCAAAAGATGGTTTTGTGGTAAGACATGTGTTTGATAATGCTACTTATGCATTAAATGAGCTGGATGGGACAGCCATCAAACTTCCGATAGCAGGGAAAAGAATCAAATTATTCAAAAGGTGGGAATCTATTGCCTATGAGTTGCCAGAATTGGAAGAAAATAGTGATCATGATTTAGGGTCTAGCCAGGAAGATATGGAAGATGAAGAAGCAAAGGATATGGTTGCAGAGAATGAGGACTCAGAATGAGGTGGCAACTAGGATTTTGGCACATACCGGAGGATGTGAAGGTTTAGAGGGGGTGGATGTTGTGATGTTATGAGGAGACAGTGTGAAAAAGTATGGAATGCATCATCATCTGACTTCTTTATTGATCTAGAGAATCAATGTGATTTGAGCCATTAGTACTAGTGTGAGTTGCATGGATTATCCAAAAATACTAGATTTTTGGATAATTTTGGCCTAATTTTGATATTATCTATTGTAAAAATTCAACAAATTTAGAAAAATCATCTAGATTAGGATGGCATGCAAAAAGCTAGTTGCTTTTTCAGCCAATTATGGGATTTTCACAAGAGGGACAGATTGATGAAATCACGCATGTCGCGATCGCTGTAAACAGGCTGAAAACTGCAGATTGAACTGAAAGGAGTGATTTGGGAGATCCATGATCAGGTGTCCTAATGTTTTACTCCCCTTTCGCAGCCAACTGAGCCATCTGATTTGGGTTCCGAGCAACAGAGAAGGGGCTGTAATTTTGATGCACGTTTTGTTCTACGAAGAAGCTCTAGGAGATCTAATGCCTGGAGATTGCTTTTGAGTAGTGCAAAGATTCCAGGTTCTTTCAATACATATTGATTCAATTCATTGTGCTTTGTCTTTGTAGTGTTTACCACTTGTGTATTCTCTATCTTCTCTTCCATCTCCTATCTCTACTTCCTTCTACTTCTGATCCCCGGTGGATTCGACCTTTCGACAGAAACCCCTCCGACAGCGTGATATGGATGGTTTTGTTTTTCTCAATGTCCAAGGGGGGTGGTGAGGCTTCCGGGGTGATTGTTGTTTTCCCAATGCTACAAGGGCTTTGGATGAGATCTATGGTGGGGGAAGGCTGCAATGTAGGCCGAACGCATGCACATAATTTTCTATGTGCTTCCAAATTAGGAAGATATGGGCAAGGAATTCTTGCTTTAAAGGCCTTTCAAGCATGCAAGCTAATGTGAAATGGACTATGTCGCACATTGCATACACTTGAGCAGCTTTCCAAGCATCAAGATTGTTATCACTTTTAGTAAAGGTAAACTCTTCTCCAAAGAAGGACAAGAAGCTTGCATCAAATTCAGATAAGAACCCTAGTAAGGATGGCCAAAGAGCTCTAAAGAAACTCCTCAAGGAACAAGAGGAAAAGAGGTAATAGTTTAGTAGGAATCCTTCTAGAATCATAGCTTCTCAAGCTATTTGGAAACAAAATTCATCTAGATTAAGGAAGAGGGGACCTAGGGTATATAATTGAAATCATTGATGGAGAGCTAGCATAATGTCACGATGGGTTCCAAAGCATTGCCACATGCTCAAGGTTATATATTTGAAATCATTGATGGAGAGCTAGCATAATGCCACGATGGGTTCCAAAGCATTGCCACATGCTCAAGGGTCTTATGTAGGAAATGGTTAGATTTGGTTGCCCAAACCACCTGCACAACCATCTTCACTAAACCACAACCCAAGTCCCGTCCGAATCCAAGGGAAAGAGAAATAAACATAGAAGCACATTTATGCCAAGGACAAAGACAATTGAGGAGACAAAAGCAGACATAATTGAGACCTATCATCTAGTTCTACTTCTTCTCTCTTAATAAAAGACACCTGACCCTACAATCATTGAAATACAACTTGATGTAGTTATGACTTTGTCACAAACACCTATGGTGTATGAGAAGTCATCAAGTTAGAAGGAAGCAAAAAGGTAGCCACTTTCTCATGATGCTACTCACATTGAAATAGAAAGTCTAAAAACGAAGATGATGGAGCCCTCAAGTATTGTCAAGGCACAACCCCAATAATCTATCCTCCCGATTAAACTCTCACAAGCCAAAATAACCTTTTTCACCTCCTAGGCTAAAACAAAGCATACGGCAACAACCTCGCGCAACTTCTCAATTAAAGGATTTGAATCGCCAAGGGATAATTAAGAAAGCATCAAAGGATAGACAATCTCCCTCTAAGAATCTTGAGAAATGTAATCTAGAATTTCTAAGACAAAGACTACTTCAAATCAATCCAAGGATCCAGGTGTACAATCATCTTTAATTGTTAAGAATAACCAAGCCACTAAATTAGAAGTTACTACTTCCAATTCCGAGATGGAACCCACATAGTCATAGCCTTTGGTTGTGACCAAGACTATCATTAAATCGGAAATTACTACTTCTCATTTTGAGATGGAATCCACACAGTCATAGCCTTCAATTGTGATCAAGTGCATAGTCATATTTGATTGTCAAGATCGACCAATCCACTAAATCAAAAGTTACTACTTTTGATTCCAAAATGGAATCTCATGACTATTTCTTAACAAAGAAAGACTCTCTAGACTTCAATGCATGAGCCAACATATAGTCTCTACTTTCTTGAGAGTACCTATGATTGTTCCATGGTGTAAACCTTTTTGAACTTGCTCAAAAAGATCCCTTGTGCGGCAAACTCCTTTCAAAGGAAGAGCTACATGTTCAAGTCGATTAGGATAAGGCAACATGATTGTTGATGCCATTAGATATATCTTTTGCCTCAATTGAGACTCACAAAACCTTCATGAATATGTTCCACTTTAATACAATCCTAATTTCTATGAATGGCTCATTCCAAGATTGAGTGACATGAAATCTCATCCTTCCTCTACTTCCACTACCATGCAAAATGAATGTTCATCAAATGGCATAAAATAGAGCAACATACATAAACCTTATAACTAACAAGGACATAGTAGTAGGAGAGTAGTAGAAAGTAGTACACTTGAGACTCTAGACCTTTAGCTTAGAGCTACTGATATCCCTATACTAACTCAACCCGCCAACTAGACCCAAATAAGCAAGCCAAATACCGTACCACTTTAGAGGAGGTTTCCCAAACTCACATGCAAATCAATGCCATAGAACCTAATTCACTTGCTCATATGAAATCTTTACTAGTCTATCAACCTCTACCTAGTATGCTTTCTTATTTTTCATTTGTCAAAGAAGTATAATTCCTCTAAAGTTGAATGACTACTCCAATTTGATGCCATATTCACCACTGAGAGCGGAGTTTTGAGCCCGGGATGTGCCTAAAATTTGCCAAAAAATCCAAAATTTAGGGGCAAAATATTTAACATTGAAGGCAGCAGTTGCAGCTAGGACGATTTTAAGCAACAAGTGAAAGACGGCTTTTAAAAGGCGCTCGAGCGACACTTGTGGATTTTTGATATTTTTTTTGACTGTAGTACGGGATGCCAGGAGCTGCCAGCTAGTGCGAGATGTCAAGACGAACACACAGGATTTTTTAGAGCTTGAAATGGAGTCCGGATGAGGAAGGGGCCACAAATTGGCCAAGATACGAAAAGGTGGACAAAATTTTAGACCAAAGGGGGGATGCCCTTTGGAGCCTTGACCCCCCCTCAAAATTTATGCAACCAAACATGAAAAAAAATGTGGAATCATGGAGAGAAGGCATGGAGTAGCACTGCCGAAAAATGTGCCATGATCCTCTCTCATCATGATGCCGGGCTGTGAAGAACCCATCCAATAAACAATGGGGCTCAACTTCTCCCTCTTGGCTGATGATATCGCTGGTCTTTGCGTGAGGAATGGCTGTCTAGATGAAGAGAACAGATTCTAGTATTTCTCTCTCCTCCCTCTCTCTCTTCTCTATGGGCTGTTCATGTGTACCATCTTGATGAAGGAACCGGGAGGGAGAATGAAGGAAGTAGTAATGGAAATTGATGGAGATGTTGAAGATTGAAGTACAACATTGGATTGAGAGCAATGGAGGATCCGTTTGCTGATTATGCAATCATTCAAGGTGTCTCGGGTTACGTAAAAACATGGTACGACCATTTTTATGAAGAAAATGAAGGATTTTTGATAGTTTATGATGATAATTATGTTCTTATTGGATGAAAATTTGTTCGTGTGCTTTTTGCATCATGAGTAATTGCTGTGTATCAAAAAATCTTGGTTTTGCAATGATTTACATGCTTTATTTAATTCCCGTAAACCTGAAATGCGGTCTTTTAGTGGTAAAATGGTAGTTTTTCCGTTTCGGGTGGGTGAAAAGTATTCCCATGGGGGAAAAATGGAAGACAAATTGAATGTTAGTATGCTAAAGTGATTGGAATAAGGAAAACCAAGAAATAGTATATTTTATTTCCAAATAAATCAAGAAAATGGGAAAAATAAGGGGGAAAAATAGAAATACGTCTTGGAAAAATAAGGAAAAATATAAGGATTATTTGTGGATGTATGATAGTGGCAAAGCATGAGGTTTAGCCTCAATTTGCCCTATCTCCTTGTCAAAGTTTGTGATTTATCGCTTTCTATACATCAAAACATGACAAAATAAACCTCTACACCTATGCAACGAAATCAATACCTAAACGTAGGATTGGGAGGCTTGAATGGTGTGATTTGCGTGCTGATTGTTGTTGATTTTCTAATGCATTTCATGACATAGAGTCCGTGTTATTTTGATTAAGAGGATAGTGGCATGAGTATCGTCTCGGTGCTATTCTTTCATCGCCACAATGGGTTAGGGAATAAGCATTGAAAGCCTGGTTGTGCACAACACATTTCTGATTTGAAAATGATGTTTGAGAACTTTAGGATCATTCACTTTACATGTGCATGAAATCATGGTATCAGAATAAAAACCTGGATGCATAGCACCTGTTTTCAATGACAATGACCCACGCTTGAGTGTGGAAAGGTATCCTAAGCCGTAGGATAGATGTTCGTTTCTTGGGGGATTATTTGGTAAGGGAACATGGTATCTCCTGGAGTTCTTTCGGAAATGAAGAGTGGAGTTTGTTTGTTTGTTTTATTTGTTGAGCAGCGCATCAAGGGGCTAATCCCTGCGATGTAGGAGAGCTGCAGTGGGGACGCGGTGTTTCTACCGAGAGGTTGCCTCCCATGTATGTGATTATCGTGGTATTTATGGCCAAAGTGTATGGGTTCTCCCTCTGTGGAGTTTATAAAAAGGGAAACGTTGGACTACAAAACTACAAAACTATAAACGCATAGATTAGGCTTTATGGTAGTTTGTCCTTTAGTAGTGGATAGACACTCCTGGTTCGCGAGGCTGGGAGGGGGTGTTTGTCTGTCATGAGCATGAGGTCTGGCTAGTGCCATAGCCAGTGCCGGCCCATTTTAGGTCCCATTAGTGGTGCGTCTGCCGAGAGCTACCAACAAGTGATGGTTCTCGAATCTAGGGTTTTTAGGGACCAAAAATTTGGTTTATGTCCTCTGACAAGGACCGTCAAGCCGAAATAAAAAAAACAGAACGTGCTAAGAGGGCTAGATGGCAGTTGGAGTTTGTAAGTCGCTATTCTCCTCAAAGGAGTAGTCTGATACGCATAAGAGACAGTGGTCTTAGTAATCCAACTACTGAACATAGTCTTTTAGGTGCAGGAGGAAGCATAAGTTCTTCCTCTCTTCCACTAAGTCAACCCACTTTAAGTGGGGGTGTGATCCCATCAGTCCAAATTCCTATTGTCAATCCGATTATCGTCATGGCACAACCCATTGCAATTCCTGCAAGGACACCGGATTTGCCAGCTTTAGGAGTTCCTTTGCCCATTTTTAATGGGTTAGCCGAAGAAGATGTAGAGTTTCACATTTGTGAATTCCAAATATTAATGTTTAATTACCGTATCCAAGATGAGGGACATCTTATGATGTTCTTTAATATGACGTTAAAAGGAAGGGCTATGGTATGGTATCATAGTATAGAGACTGGAACCATAACCACAATGGACCAATTTTATGCAGCTTTCCGAGGAGAATATGCCCCTGAAAGAGGTTGCCAATACTGGTTGCGTGTTTTGAATGTAACACACCAAGACCCCCATGAGAATGTGAAAGCCTATGCCAAGAAACTTAAGGAAGTATTTCGTAAGTTACAAACTTACATTCCCATTCTGCCGGCTGCCCAATTGCAATACTTCTTGCATGGATTGGATTTCAACATTCAGGTACAATTGAGCAGTGTGGCTTTGGCTGATATAGACATCGCCATCACGTGGGCAGAAGGAGTAGAGTCACGATTGCAAACGGTCTACTCCTCTCGAATAAATCTCAATGCGGGTTTAGTACCTGGAGGAAATTTACCATTGATGAATGGAAGTCAAGGGATGCCTATGAATAACCCTAATGGGAGAGGAAGCATGGTTCAAAATGTACCTTTGCTGCCAGCTCCTTCGAGTGTGACTGTGCTTATGGCTAGTCAGTTGGCTCCACCAAATGTTGGAGGCCAAGCTTCGAATCCTAATGTGGTTCCTGTGAGTCAACAATCAATGCCCAATCAAATTGTCAGGCCAATGGAACGACGGATAGATGATCAAGGCTATGAGTTGAGTGCCTCTAATGTCCTTGGCGAAGTTAAGGATATGATGAAGCACTACATTGACATGATTTCTGAACAATATCGGCAAATAGTTGTTGACATCAATTTCCTAAAGAAGCAACGGAATCTGATAGGGAGTCGACGCCCTGAAGAGGGTGGTCCCTCAAGATTCAGTTGTAAGTGGTATGGCGGACAACATTTCCCTAGGAACTGTCCAAATGTTAAATGTGATACTTGTGGGAAGTCGGGCCACTTAGCCGCTACCTGTTGGAGTAAGATTAGTTCACTCCAACAAGGGAGTAAATAGCCAGGTCCAGTCAATCATAGAGCGCAAGGTAATAACCTCCAGCAAAATGATGGACCAATACAAATATTGCAAAGGGGAAAGACATCTACAAAAGAGTGGCCACAAGGCAATGGAGTTAGCCTTATTGAGGCTGTACGTGTCAATGGCGCTGAAACCTCTAATCTACGAGCTGTGACAAGGGGCCAAAAGGCTAAAGAGGTTGATAAAGATAATGCAAAACCGGTCGAGGGAAACCCTAAGCAAGGGGATAAGGGGACGCAAGTCCTGAATCCTGGCGTGGAAGGTGGACCTCTAAGGCCCGTTGACAAGAAAGTTGATCCTAAGAAGGATGAGGAAGTGCCAAGAAAGAAGGCAAGAGCTAAAAAAGAAGCACCGAAGCTGGTCCCGAGACCAAAAGAAAGGATGGTTTGGCGAGAAAAGAAAGCTTTGGCTGCCTATCATGATTTTGATCTAGCAAGTTCTCTTTACGAAGTCAAACTAGATGTAAACCTCTTACAGTTGATTAAATTATCTCCATGAGTATGCAAGGAATTCAAGAAGATCCTGCGTATTGGGTATATTGTAGAACCTTTGGGCATAGCACGAGTAGGGGAAGATTGGTTTGATCATGCTGAAAAGAATTGCCCTAGGGTTCCAGCATACGTGGATATGGAATATTAGTGGAGCATGCCATCATAGACACTGGGTCCTCTGTCAATATCATGAGATCAGAGTTGATGAAGAGGTTGGGTCTAGGCATCCAAAAAGATAGCTCCACCCTTCTTAGAATGGCTGATGATAGTCTAAGGAAACCAGAAGGTTGCGTTACTAAAGTCCATGTTATAGTTGCAAGTGTAGAATGCTTCTTGGAATTTAGGGTAATAAGATTTGCAGGACATCCTAGCTATCGAGTCTTGCTAGGTAGGCCTTGGATATTATGAACAGACTGCGAAGTCGATATACCTGCCGGTCGAGTGGTTCTAGGTAGAGGTGCTAATTGAGTAATAGTTTATGCTTACCTTGAGTCTCCTCAGAGTGAGAGAGCTCCTTTATCCTCTACTGAATTAGAGAGTAGATGATCCATCTGGTAGTGAGACATCATCCAGTGATGAATCTAGAGAGGGGTCCACTATAGAGGATATTTATCAGATAACTCTAAATGAGCCGATAGAGCCGCAAGATAGGATAAGAGACGCGGATGTGATTGAGTTAGACCTTGGCACGCTGAATGATTCACAACCAATTAAATTAGGTTCCATGCTCAGTTCAGCAGAAAGGGAGGACTATGTGTCCTTGATTCAAGAATTCTGCGATATATTTGCTTGGAGTTATGACGAGCTAAGAGGCATTCCTCCTAGCCTGGCTATTCATACTATTCCTGTAAAAGAAGGTAGTCATCCTATGCGTTAGAAGGTAAGGTGTATGCCTTTTGACTTAAGGGACGGGCTGTTTGAGGAGTTACAGAAGTTACGGAAAGCTGGTTTAATCTTTCCTGTACAACACACAGAATGGTGTTCACCAGTTGTTATCAGGAAGAAGAAAAATAACCAGATCCAACTATGTTTAGATTTTAGAGAGCTGAATAAGTAGACGGTTAAGAATTACTACCCATTGCCATTTATTGACCAGATTTTGGATCAATTAGCGGGTAGGGAAATATATTCGTTTATGGATTGCTTTGCAAGATACAACTAGATGGCAATTGCAGAAGAGAACAAGTTGAAAACAACTTTCATTACTGTCTTTGGTACTTTTGTGTACGATGTGATGGCCTTTGGATTGTGCAATGCACCTGGATCATGGCAACGAACATCAGACAAGACCTTTGGTGACATCTCCCCAGATGAGTTGAAAGTATTTATTGATGACCTGGGGCTAGCCACTGTAAGGGAAAGGATGTTGATTATTTTAAGAAAGTGCTTTGAGCGCTGCAGACAATTTTGTATCGCTCTTAACCCATGGAAGTGTGTCTTTGGAGTGGCTTATGGGCTATTGCTAGGCCATGTGATCAGTTCAGTAGGAATTGCAACTGACCCTGAAAAGATCAAGGTTATAGTCGCTATGAGTCCACCACACACTCCGAAAGAGGTACATAGCTTTCTGTCATCGATAGGGTACTGTCGGAGGTTTATAAATGCCTTGGCAGAAAGGACGCTGCCAGTAACGAACTTATTATCCTTTAGCTGTCTATTTGTATGGAGCGACCCTTGTAAGGTAGCTTTCGAGGATGTGAAACAGGAGCTAGTAAAAGCACCAGTTTTAAAAGCACCTAAAAGAGGTGAGATATTTTATATATTTTCAGTAGCCACCATGCATAGCATCAGCTGCTGTTTAGCCCAAATCTGGGAGGAAAAGTGGTATTATCCGATAGCTTTTGCTAGTCGAAAATTGGGCATATCAGAAATTAACTACACCTACATGGAAAAGTTGTGCCTTGTGATGGTCTTTGTGACTAAACAATTTAGGCACTATATCCTCTATGAGAAGGTAGTATTCTATATGAAGGCGGAAGGGCTTAGATTTCTTATGAACAAGCTCCAGCTGCCTGATCGTTTGGCAAAGTGGTTAATCACTTTGCAGGAGTTCGATTATGAGATTAAGAGTAAGCCACCGAGGTTGCAGGGTATTGTGGAATGCCTTGTGGATTTCGGGGAGCCGAAAGAGACTTTGGTTGAAGGAAGTGATATTGAAGAAATGTTTAAAATTGACACAGCTTCTATCCCATCTTGGTATGCTGCTATCACGCATTATCTATCAACAGGAGAGACTGGAGCTGGTTTATCAAAATCAAAAAAGAGGAAAATCAAACAACAGGCTTTGAAGTTTTCCTTGATCTCACAGGAACACTATATTGGTAGGGTGTTGATGATATCTATCACCGATGTGTGATGCTTGACGAGGTTCCTTTCATTCTGGAAGAGTGCCATGACTCTGCATATGGAGGACACTTCGCTGGACGATTGATGACACAGAAAGCTTTAAGAGCTGGATATTGGTGGCCGTCCATCTTCCAAGATTTCTTTGAGTATGTTAAGAGATGTGATACCTATCAAAGACATGATAGCAGAGAGAATAGGAAGCGCCCACTTATGCCTATCATGGCTATCCTTCCATTTGAGAAGTGGGGCATTGACTTTGTGGGTCCTATCACCCCATCGTCTACTACTCAGAAGAGGTACATTATAGTAGCAACTGATTATTTTACAAAATGGTCAGAATCGCAGGCGACGAGGAAGGACAATGCAAAAGAGACTGCAAGTCTTCTTTTAAAGCAAATTATCTGCCGTTTCGGTCCACCGAAGGAACTAGTGTCGGACCGTGGAACCCACTTTTTGAATAAAGTGATCAAAAGCTTGACTGAAGCTTGGCAAATCAAGCACAACAAAATGACCCCTTATAATCCGCAAGCAAATGGGCAAGTCGAAAGTACTAATAAGCAGCTTGTGGGTATCTTGTCTAAAATAGTCTCGGAGAAGAAACGAGACTGGGACAGGAAGTTGTAAGTGGCAGTATGGGCGTACAATACAACATTCAAGCGAGCTACCGGCCATACTCCATTTAAATTAGTTTATGGGGAAGAGTGTGTATTACCCCTTGAAATTGAGTTGCCAACCATACGGTTTGCAATTAACCACTCTTTGGGAGATGAGGATGCACTCTTTGAACGTTTCACGACCATAGCCCATCTGGATGAGCTAAAATTGCAGAGCTTATTACACCAGGAGGTAGCTAAACATCGGATGAAGCAGTTTCATGACCTTAAAGCAAAGAAGTATACCTTTAAAAAAGGGCAATTAGTTCTATATTACGATACGCATAGGGAGTTGTTTCCAGGGAAGCTGGTGGGATGGCCCCTACAAGATTGTAAGGATAGGAAAAAATAAGTCTACGGCTCTAATAGCTGATTTGCAGGGAGTAGAGTTTAAAAATAAGGTTAATATTAATAAGATTAAACCTTATTATTTCTAAGTATGCTAACACGGAGAAATGCATTGCAGGTCCATGCTAGGGCTGATTTGAGACTTGAAAAATAGCTTAAAGCTGGTTGATGGGGCGGTTAATTCCTTATTTGGAGCACCATTATCTGGAGCAGAGATACCATCAGGGGAAACTTATTTGGTGGAGAAAAGGATACAAAGTGATTGAGCAAGAAGACAGAACCTTTGTATGGGAGATCAAAGTCTTATGCCATCACTGCTTACGAATGTTGACAAGTATCCTTGTTGAGTTTAATGAAGAAGGTGGGATGGAGCCGTCGGTTCATCCTCTAAACATGCTAAATTTTGATTATCATCATTACGAATAGAAGAGTGATGGCAGGCTATGTAAACCCATTGTGGACGTACACATTATATTTTGACGGAGCGTCCAGGGGCCCTAATAAAAAAAGGAGTGTTGGAGTAGTAATCCGAGATCCCCAACGTAGAGTTACGATGAAGTTAGCTACTTATCTCGGGGTAGGATTCACTAACAATATGGCGGAGTATAAAGCCTTGATTATGGGACTGCATATTGCCAAGCAAGGTGGTATTCGGCGGTTGTTAGTAAAAGGGGATTCCGAGTTGATCTTGAATCAGCTAGATGGGACATACACAGTGCAGAATCCCATCCTTTGTATGTATCATCGAACTGCGATGACCCTACTTGAGGAGTTTGAGAGAGTGTCTCTTCAGCTGATTCCACGTTACTGGAATCAGTTTGCGGATTCACTGGCAAATCTTGCTTATGAAGAAGACCTTTTCTTCAACTATGGTCCTAGTCTAGACATTGCTATCAATAATGAGACAGGGCCCGGTCGCTTGTGGGGAATGTTATCAAAGCATGCAATATATGGCAGGCAATGGTTGATATGGGCGATACAAAGAGTAGCCGAGACCAATCTTCCGTTGTTATCCTAGACCCATAGGCTGATTAGACAACATGTTATGTGTACACCTCTTGCTATATATGCAGGAGGGATGGGTCATAACCTTATGCATTTAGCTGAGGGCTGTGAGCCCTATTTTTTCCTCCTTGGAAAGGAGCATATTATGGTATATCTGTACTATTTCGGGGAGGGATGTATAGATGCTATTCTATTTTATTTCATTAGGCCAAGAGGGCCGATCAGCTTTGTAGTGCAATGATTTATTTCATTAGGCCAAGAGGCCAGTCGTCTATTTAGTACAAGTGCGGTTAATGGTTTCTTGTTTTAGTCCTGTGATAGACAGGTTCAAAGAAGAGCTTGGAAGGAGCCTATGTCGTGTGGAAGCTTCTCGTGGCCCTATCCAGGTGACATCTCTCCTTTATGAGTAACGTGTTTTATGCTATATGTGTCTGTGTACTTGTAGGGGATTTTATTTTCTTGATTGGGGACCGGCGTCCAAGGTATGAAGTCCTGGGTTTAGGTTAGGTATGTCCGAGGGAGGTCCAAGTAGTCGTTGCCTCCTATAAAGACATTGTCAGGCACCGAAAGACCTATCTTAGAAGGTAGTTCTAGTGACCCTGTTCTGCTAGCCTGCTAGGCAGCCGTTCTAGGAGTTCTTGTTAGTTGTGAGGCAGTTAGAGAAGCCTACCGAAGAAAAATGATGATGATAAAGAGGAAAATAACCTTGTATTGGAAAAGTTAGAAGACCTTCCTTCACTTGCACTCAACCCTACAATGGCACTGATGGCAATAAGATCCAATAAGAGTGTTGACGGATTGACCTATCAAAATTTCAACAATTAAATTTACCATAAATTTTATGGTTATGAAGAGTGTGGATTAGAACCTATTGTTAGGCTATCTTAGATGCAAAACACTCAACTCATTGAGAACTAGGGTAATCGGCTACTCTTCTTAGATAATAGGTGCAAGACAATAAGGGTAGAAATGGAAAGTTGAAAAACCATACTTGTGGACCTAGGAACTGTATCCAATGTGATTCAGGGAGATACAAAATATGTAGTTGCTACCTCTCAGGTAAGTTACTCATGAATATATGTGTGCATCACATGGGTTCAAAATAAGGTATTTTAAAAACACTATCTTTCTGCACTTTTTACATACAAAAATGTGTAATAAAAAGGGGTTATTTACAGATTGAATAAAAAAATGTTATGCTTTATTTAGGAAAAGTTCATAGATAAGGATATTTATAAATAGGACTTGAATGTATGTAATGTATAGGATATACATATAGTAACTTCCCCAAGGTTGCTACCAACACCTTAAACAAATAAATTCCCTACCTAGATGATGAACAAGATTGCATGCACATCCTCGCTACTCTTGACTTACCATTTATAGAAGAAAAAGAATACAAAAGAACACTCCAGTTAATAAGTCAAGCAGGTGGAGAAGATATCACTGCATATATTATTGAGCATAGTATGATTGAATTGATAGTATATATCCTAATGATGGATCCAAGACCATCTTGACCTAGTGTCAAGGGGTTCAATATTCTTGTAAATCATTAGGATCTGAGAAAAATCCTCGGTCCATGGTAATGGTATCTCAAGGATAATCCTAGAGCCAATCTACTTATTTTTTTTAAATTAATTTACCAATTAAAATAGAAGTGGACAAGGATACATCAAGCCCTATTTGACTATCATGTCAAACTATAGATCAATAATGAGACCTAGTGACCCCAAATAAGTAGATTTTAGCAACGTTGAAGAAGCTTTTTCTAATGAGGAGAACAATAGCAAATAGAAGAATGAATCCAAATATTATGATTCTAATGGCAAGACCATTGTGCAAATCATGGCAAATCGCAAGCCCATAAGGTAGAAGGACTGCTTGTATATGTCAAAGTAGTAAGAGTAAAGTCACATTTCAAGTGGATAGAGTATCTAGAGGTCCTGGATCATGAATGAATAGGGTATTCCTTGGTCCTCATTCATACTCTCAATGTTCTTGGAAGAAAAGGAACTAGAGACAATTACAATGACTCCCTTCAAGAGCTAGACATAATCTTGAATTAGACAATAGTGTAAATACTAATCTAAAGTTTCCATAGCTAACTCCATCAAAGCAATCTAAGAGAAGTCTAGCTATGCATCTAAGGTAGAGAAGACTAAAGAAAACTTGGAAGAAGTGGGAATGTGATGATAAAAACCAAAAGAAACCATAGGATCTTATGAAGAGATTCACTCAATTCAAAAAGGGGGACCATGCTATCATTTTAGTTAGAGCAAATGAGAATGAAAATCTAGCAAAAAGTCCAAAGGACCTATGAAGGTTAAGGAAGAGAACCTTAGCAAGGGAGGGGAATCTCCCAAACTTATATACATTATCGACAAACTTTCAAAAGTGGATGAGGGGAAACTCATCAAACTTCTCAAGGAATTTCAAGACATGTTCACTTGGAAATATACTGATGAATCCAAATGTCAAAACCTACTAAATAAATAGCCTACCCAATGAACCACAAATACATACATCTTATACAAAAAGTGTCAAAAAAACTTCTCAAAGTAGGGTTCATCTATAAAATAGAGCATATGGATTTTTCATGTTATCATTTATTAATTAAGGAACCCTACATTTAGAGACCATTCAATTGTCACAAAGTGTGAGTTACACTAACTCACTATTTTAGACTTACTAAAGGTTTAATGAATTTTTAATTAATGAACAACCAATTTCTTATAAAGGTCTATAACCCAA